>NC_090442.1:10000000-11399000 GCF_031143425.1 Pleurodeles waltl
TACATGCAAGGATACAAACACTTATATTAATGTATGGATATATATACATACACACACACTGCAAACCAAAAAATTACTGCTGCCCACCACAGGTCATACCAATGTATATATAACTGTACATGTGAATTGCATAGTTTACAGTTTGTTGAACTAATACATATTTCAATCAATTGACAGATTCCAGAATTGTATTTGTTCCAAGGGTGTTTATTTAAGTGCTATGAGGTTGACAGGGATGTGCAATGGGCTGGGGCGATGGTGGAGGAATGTCCAGTTAGAGTCCAGTCTCTTTGTATCACAGGTGCAATGTCCAATGGCACTTCAAGGTGGACAGGGTAACAGATTGGGACAGAAGGGTGACAATCAGGAGAGTCTTATTTCCTGGCGGGGGTTGTGGCAATGTTCTCTGGCTTCTGCCTGGATCGCATGGACCGTTTGGGGGGTGATTCTCCTTCTGCAGGGGGTGGGGTGCTGGTGGCCTGTTGGTCCTGTTGCGGGGCCTCCTGTCCACTAGCGCCAGCGGAGGTGGAGGGCTGTTCTTCGGTGTGGTAGTGTCAGGGGCCCATTGGTGTGCCACGGCCTCGCTCATGGTGTTGGCCATGTCAGCCAGCACCCCTGCAATGGTGACCAGGATGGTGTGGATGTGTTTGAGGTCCTCCCTGATCCCCAGGTACTGTCCCTCCTGCAGCCACTGGGTCTCCTGCAACTTGGCCAGTATCTGGCCTAAGGTCTTCTGGGAATGGTGGTATGCTCTTAGGATCCCTGCAAGTGCCTCGTGGAGAGTGGGTCCCTGGGCCTGTCCTCCCCCTGTCACACAGCAGTTCTCCCAGCTCCCCTGATGTCCTGTGCCTCTGTCCCCTGAACCGTGTGCCCACTGCCACTGACCCCAGGTCCCTGATTGTCTTGGGTTTGTGGGGTTGCCTGGGGTCCCTGTAGTGGTGGACACACGTGTCCTGGGGACAGTGGCATTGGCCCACTGGGTGGGTGCTGTGATGGTGTTTTTCCTGAGAGGGGAGGCTCTGTGGTGGTTTGGGACTGTGGCAGGGTAACCGACTGTCCAGAGGTCCCTGATGGGCCAGGTTGGTCATCGTGATCCAGGTGTGCAGAGCTGCTGTCATCACTGTGGGCCTCTTCTGTGGGGGGACTGGATGTTGGTGGCACCTCCTCTCCAGTGACGTTGAGTGGGGGATCCTGTGGGGATGTAAATGCAGTGTTATTGTCTCTGCGTGTGCCATCTCGTACATGGTTGTGTTTCCCTGTATGGATGTGATTGCCCCGTCAGCTTTGCCTTGTGTGAGTGGTGTTTTGTGGGCTAGGTGATTCTCTCTAATGGGCATGCTTTAGTGATGGGCGTCCATGCAGGTCTGTGATGGGTGTCCATGCACTGGTGTGGCATGCAGGGCTTGGTTTTGGGATGGGTGGGTTGTGATAGTGGGGTATATGTGAGGTGGGGGAGTGATGGGGGTGAGGGTAGGGGTAGGAGTTTGTGATGGCAGGTAGGGTGGGGGATATAATAGTAAAAATTTGACTTACCAGAGTCCAGTCCTCCTGCTACTCCTGCGAGACCCTCAGGATGCATGATTGCCAAGACTTGCACCTCCCATGTTGTTCGTTGTTGGGGAGGAGGTGGAGGTCCACCTCCAGTCCTCTGTACGGCTACCTGGTGTCTTGCAACCACAGAACACACCTTCCCCCGTAGGTCGTTCCACCTCTTCCTGATGTCATCCCTTGTTCTGGGGTGCTGTCCCATGGCGTTGGCCCTGTCCATGACTCTCTGCCATAGCTCTATCTTCCTTGCAATGGACGTCTGCTGCACCCGTGATCTGAATACTGTGGCTCTACCCGGATGATTTCCTCCACCATGACCCTTAGCTCCTCCTCTGAAAACCTGGCATGTCTTTGGGGTGCATGGATGTGGTGTGAGTGGTATGTGTGAGGATGTGTGGGGTGATGTGTTGGGGTGTGTGATGTGAGGTGCGTGGATGGTGTAAGGGTGATGGTGTTTTGTGCCTCAGATTGAGTGGGTGCTCCTGGCTTGTCTCTCTCTCTTTGGCAATCTTTTTTTTTCGTTTAAAGGGTGTGGGTAATGTGGGTGAGTGTTTTATATTGGATTCGGTGTGTGGGTATGGTGTGTGTATGTGTGTCAGGTGTGTGTAGTTTGAATTGTTCAATGTGGTGTAGTTTTGTAAGTGTGTGTGTATTTTGAGCGCGGCGGTGTGTACCGCCAATGGGGTCTGTATAGTGGCGGATTTCTTTGAGTGGGTCATAATACCTGTAGCAGTATACTGTCGAGGTCACAGTATGTTGGCGGCTGTCAGCACGGTGGTAGGTGGCATTTACCGCCAAGGTTGTAATGAGGGCCACAGTGCGTAATAGCTCGCCGTTGATGCTGAAAGACCCGAATACACCCAGGTCTCCATTAATGCCTTCGGATACGTTTCCTTTACAAGCATTAAAGATGCTGTGTTGTAGCGCATCCTGTATATGGCCAACAAAGCTATTAAAAGAACGAGAAAAATGGCGTGACCATTAAGGTACAGAACCAAACCTTCATTAAACAAGCAATTAGCACTGTAAATTCCTAACCGGACTTTTCTTGCCACAAGAATTGAAAATAAAAGTAAAACAGTTTCACGTAACTAACTGGACTTTTCTTGCCATATAAACTGAAAAGTAAAAGTTTCACATAAGCGAGCTGACAGCCACCGTCAGTGCAAAGCAGACACACAAAGTGAAAAAAACGTTCACTCGCAGTGAAACCTATCGGCAAAAGTGAAATTATCTACATAACCGGCAAAAGTGCAATTAACTATGTAACAGGCAAAAGTGCAATTAACTATGTAACAGGGTTGATGTCATGCCAAGAGCTCGACTTCTGCCAAGCGAGAACGCACTGCGAAAAAAGAGAAAAAGTAGTCCACAAACCGGACGGAAAACGTGGAGCCTCGTATCTTTTCAGTACTTCGTTGCTGTACCCGAGGAGGGCTAACCACCAGAAAAGGCATGACGTATGTGTGCCTTCCACTAATGAAAGCAAGCAGATTTTAAAAGGCAAGCCCATGACCAATGAAAGACACTGACGTGACATGGGCGGGGCTCCGAGACCTTTTCTAAGTACTACAGCATCTCGCAAGCGATACCCATGCGCTAGCGCCTGCTACGCAGGCTCAACCCTAAAAAAAGGCCCAAAATGCATCAGAGTTCTTTCAAAATGGCGGCTTTGTACGTGATAACAAGGAGAATGATGATTTTGGCTCAGCTGAGAAGGTGGAGAAGGAGGCACGAGAGGATATACAAAGTCAGGGTGACCATCTTTGACCAGACCAGTGCTTAATTTGTGCTTGTTGTTTCCATTGCTGAGCACAGGCACTTATTTTTGAGAGCCGGAGCTTAGTTTTCTGCCTCAAGCATTTGCTGCGAGCAAAAGACACGTTTGGGAAAGACGGAGGAAGAAAAAAAAAAAAGCGTCACAATGAGAGAAAGCTGCAGTTGTGAGCTGAAGGGGCAGGAAGTAGCTTTATATGGATTGAAGAGGTCCGAGATGGCTTCGGGATTACACTATCTCAGTATTCCATGGTTGCACATTTAATTGCAGCAGCGGCGTGTTTAAGAGGAGGGCTTTGGGCACCGGCACCTTTTTATTTACAAATTAAGCACTGAACCAGACAGAGCAGCGCTATAATGTGGCACATAAACACACAAGAGGGATAATTGAGCAGACATTTGGGCTGTTGAAAAACAGATTTCAGTGTTTGCACAAAAGTGGGGGTGCACTGCAGTATGCACCAGAAACAGCTCGCAAAATCATAGCTACTTGTGCAGTACTGTACAACATTGCCACCAGGAGAGGACCACACATCACAGCATCGGACTCTGAATCTGAAGATGACGATATCGCCCCTCCAAGGCAGCAACGCACAGAGGAAAGGAGGGCAGTGGAGGGATGATTGCAACTGGCCCCTAATGCCAGCAATTATTTTGGAAGGTAACTCCCAATTTCTCCATGCATTTGATCATGTGGCCAAAAAACAGACAGTTAATGATGCTTGGAAACATCTGACATTGTTGACTGGGATCAATATGTTAAGTGCATCATTAATAAAATCAACAATAGTGAGGTATGCAATGCTGGTTAATTCACCAGAAATGTTGATTGCAACTTATGAGTAACACTTATTTAACATCATCGTTACTTTCTGCCTCTGCGGATTGATGGTGTTCCTTGCTCATGTGCCTCAGTACGTAAGCGGATGCTGCGTCTTTGTGTTGAGGTATCAATGGTAGACACGCTGCTAATCCTAGAGTGGTCCTCCCTACCCTGACCGTCACCAGCTACGCCGCCTGCAATGCGCTCACATTGCATGTCTCCACGGCTGATGTCAGGAGCTGTAATCCTCTTGTAACATCACCACTGAAGTGGCCCAATCCTACTTGGACATTAACACTCCCTGCATAGGTTAGTCATGGCATCAGCCAATCTGCCAACTGAGCGACTTAGGGCCTGATTTATACTTTTTTAGCACCGCATTTGCATCATTTTTTGACACAAAAGCGGTACAAACGTACAAAATATAATTACATTTTGTAAGTTTGCGCCGCTTTTGCATAAAAAAATTATGCAAATGCGGTGCTGAAAAGTATAAATCAGACCCTTAGTGTGTCCAGTTTGGTGGCAAGGTGCCTTTCCTTGCGCTTCTGGTTGGTGTCACATGTAGCACGTTGGACACACAACTGTTCAATTGCAGCTGTCGTGCTGTCCATCTTCGTGTCCATGTGATCCTGATTTTCTGCGAACTGCCTGGAGACATTGGCCAGTCCTATTGACATTGTTGTTGCATAATCTGCAACGTTCTATTCATGATTTGTATCTGTTTTTGTTGCAGGCATTGAACATGTAACATGGATCCTTCTAGGCCTCCAAACACCTCAGTGTCAACAGTTTGTGGACTGGCGGGGATTGCCTGCGCAACGGGTCTTGGCCTGCGTCATGGCGTGCCATGACCTGCCATGACCCAGAATGCGCTGCTGGCGTCGTCTCACCACCAGAGCTGTGGCGATGCTTGACTGTGTTTGGGCCATGAAAGCCTCTTCAGATGTATGCTGCAGTGCATGCAGCACTACTGATGTGCCCTCGTGTCGGTGGAGATGCACAGTATGTGTGCTGTTGATTGTCCTCCTCATCAATATGAGTGGTCCCACAATCATCTGGGTCAGCCCCCTCTGTGTACTGTGCAGAGCTGTCTGTGGTGCAGAAGAAAGTGACAATTATTGCCTGTAGTAGATTTTGATTTGTCTCTGCATGGCATTTGTTTGCTGTTAATACAAATTAAAATTTAATGCACATTGCATTGTGTCCAATGTACTACATATCCCAGTACGCACTAGTATGGCTGTAGTGAAGGTTAGCTATAGATGCGTCTGTATACATTTTACATTTTTAGGAGAACGTGCTGCACTTACCTGGGCTATGACCTGCTGTTGAGGTGTCTATGTGCTGGTGAGCTGTTGACTGAAGGCCTTATCAAGTACTTTGCAGAGAGATGGGTTGGTAATTTTTGAGTTCTCTGGGTTTGGCAGAGGGTTTCTTTAGGAGGGGTCTGATTTCCAAGTGCTTCCATTTGTCTGTAAAAACGGCCGAGGTGATGGAGGTGTTAAGGATGATGGGGAAGTTCCATGTTTGACTATTCTGAATAGTTCTTTCATATGCTTGGTAGCTAGGGAAATGCGGGCAGTGATGGGTGCTCTCTTGGCTTCCTTGATTTTCCAGTGGTAGCTGCTGAGGGCTGCTTTGTAGGTGGCTCTGTAGGAGGGGATCCTGGTGGATCCCCATCTTTTCTCAAATCTGTAGCAGCTGCGCTTGGTGGCTCTGAGCTCTGGGATGTACTGGCTGGCTTGTCCCTAGGTTTTATTGGTTCTGACCGGTTTCAGCATGGCGACTGTCGGCGCATTCGAAGATCCAGGTGGAGAAATTTAGGATAGTCTGGTCAAGGTTGCATGATGCCTTGAGTTTGCAATTGTCAAGGGCCTGCATCCCTGTCACTTTGTGTTTTTCTGTAACTTTGCCCCAGCTTCTTTAGTTGCATCTATGGTGCTTGGGGGTAGTGTGTTGAACGCCGGCAATGCTGAAGTGGACGATGCTGTGGTCGGACTAGGTGAGTTCTATGGCGTGGCTGTATTTGACTGTCACTGGAGGTCAGATACAGACAAGTGTGTGTCCGACTTTGTGTGTGGGTATGGTGACTAGTTGGGTGAGGCCAATGCTGCTCATGTTCCCAAGGAGAGTGGTGGGGTTGGCACTGTAGATGTGGAAATTGAGGTCTCCGAGTAGGATGTAGTGGTTGGAGTCGATGGCTAGTGGTGCAATGATGTTGGGGATCGCATCACAGAGGGGCGGTTGGAGTCCTAGGGGTCGGTAGACGAGGGTGCCTCTTTATTGGCATCGGATTGCAGCTGGAAATTGAGGTGTGCCATGAGTGGGTAGGGTTGTCTCTGGTGGCGATGCATCGGATGGTGTTATTGAAGATGATGGTGAAGCTCCTGCCGTGTTTGTTGGTGCAGTGTCAGTGTATCATTTTGTAGCCGTCGGGTGTTGCAGTGGCGATGTGACAGTTCAAAGTGAGGTTGAGCCAGGTTTCGGTGATGAAGGCCACGTTGGAGGATAGGGAGGTGATGGTGTCCTAGATTTCTGTGGCATGTTTGCAGAGTGATCGGGTTCTGAGCAGAATGCAATGGTGTGGTTCCGGGTTGTTCGTGGTCTTCAGGATACGAGTGTCCCTGGGTCACTCCATCAATCAGAGAGTGCAGCAACGCTTCGTAGCATTGTCATGCAAGTAGCATTTGGTGCCTTGGAAGTTACATAAGATGTGGCATGCACATGCACCAGAGCCTTCAGGCCTCGCACACCACGACTGACAATCACATATTTAGAGTTTGTGCTGAAGTCTCACTCACACCTGGCTGAATCTTAGAAACAGGGGAAGAGGGGAGCTAGAACAAGAACTCCACATGTGACTGTGTTCAGAGTTCTACTGTGTGCAGATTAGCACCTTACACCTGAAGAGGGAGTAACAATCCTCTCCAGAGTATAGTAACTTTTTAGCAGACCCGATGTCCTACACTCTGATAATAATACTTTTCCATATTTTACCTTGACTTTTGTACATATGATCAGACCTGCCAACAAAACCAAAACCAAAAATCACAGCGTGTGAGGAGAGGTTTTGGGGCGGGTGCCTCATTCTGAGAAGGACCTAAGACCCACTCTCAAACCCTATTCCTAAAAACGCATACGCTTGCTGAGGCTGCTGATGGTGACTTGGGATGTTTACACACCCATTAATGGATGTCAGCAGTTCAAGGCCTCTGAAACCGGGCTGAAACTCCATTGGTTACAGTTGTTTTCAGCTCATCTTCTCTGCCATCATGGAATATCAGCTCCGCACTGGATGAATGTGTGAAGGGAGTTGATATTGTGTGTCACACAGTGGCATTGTGCGAGTTGTCAGGTCTGTAATACTAATTTGTTTGTTTCAGTGACTTAGCATTATCATTTTACATGTGTAACCATCATTTCTACAGTTTCACTAATGTTTCTTTCTTCAAAGTCTAATGTTATGGGACATCACTTCCTGTGTGGTCATTGATATATTCATTAGTTTTGGCTCCTAAGAAAAGCTTGAGCGTTCTAGAGCACTGAACAGGGTTTACATCAGAGGCAAGGGGACGGCCCTAGAGGTCAGAGGCAAGGGGACGGCCCTAGAGGTCAGAGGCAAGGGGACGGCCCTAGAGGTCAGAGGCAAGGGGACGGCACAAGGTCTTCGCTCAGAGTTGAAAATGGCAGGAAGCAGAGGAGACCCTACTCTGACAAGTTCCTGTCAAGCTCCGCTCAGCGTTAAGACCAGAAAAAAATGTATAACATTTTTTTGTTTTTGTTCAACTGCGCTTCATGTCAATGTTGTTGATCTTTATAATGGTAACAAAGTGTTCCTCACATGTGTTCCTAGGCGTACTGTCAGTGTCCTGAATTACATACTGTGTTGATCCACTCAGCAAAGTTAGGTCTTCTCAGTGAGGTATAGCTTGCGTCCTGTGGAATAGTGAGCATGGGACTCACATCTGGGCATACCAGTCACACTTTGAGAGTCCACAGCAACACACAAGTTGATGGAAGAAATGTTTGAATGAATCTCTGCCGTTTTCGAGAATGGTCTGCACAAGCCGCACCCTGCCGACAAGGCATGAATAGGCTGAAAGTACTCAGGTTGCTATTGCTCGCATTCAGAGCGGATTGGGCCTGGCAGTTCAGGCATCACTGTCCTTTCAGAAGGTCTGATTTGCATATGTCTGTGGTGGGACGGTGGGCAAACAAGCAATGGACTGGACTGGGATCCGTGCCCGAGTAATTACCAGTGGAAGATAATTTCAACATTCCACTAATCACTTTTTTGTTTTCCTTGGTGTAGTAGGGATGTTTATTGCAGAAGAGCATCCCTGCCCTGCGTTCCAGCCGGCCTGCCCAGGAGCACAGGGTGACAAGGGTACAATCTGTGCCATCGCCGCGGACCCAACACTTCCTGCTGTTGTTGAACTCAGTGATTTATAACAGAGAAGGGACCTTGAGAGAGTAAAAAAGACGAACAGGTGCCCAACACCAGTCTGCACTCTTACTGACAGGATCCTATCTAATAATGCTGAAATCACTGAGGAAACGAGAAATCAGAGAGGGTGATAGACAGACTGTGGAAACTAAGAGGCAGATTTTTGAAAAGAAGTGCTGCACCTAGTGCAGCGGCACTTTTGCTGCGCCCCTTAGCGCCCCCCTAACGCCACCATGTGTTTGCCGTATTTATTATACGGCACACCATGGCAGTAGTTAGGGAATTTCTGATGCTAGTTTGGCACTTTGCTGGATTAACGTCAAACTTTTTGAAGCTAATCCTGCAAAGTGCCCAGAGGCCCATTGTAACCAATGGGAACCTCCTTTTTAACACCTGCTCAGAGCAGGCGTTAAAAGTGCCTTAAGAAATCTCTTAGATTTCTTTGCATAATTTCCCCCCCACCAATGGGGGATTGACCCCTTTGCATACATTATGCCTGACGCAGGCATGATGTAGCGCAAAGGGTTACAATGTGGCACAATGCATGCATTGTGCAACTTTGTAAATATAGTGCATTGTTTTTGTCCATCTAGTATCAAATTAGCATTAAAAAATGACGCTAATGTGTTGTTAGAATGATGCTCGAGCTCTTAAATCCTGGCCTGAGAGACTGATTTGCCAGAAAGTCGGCTTCCGTTTTTTGACCAACTCAGAAGAAATGTTTTGTGGGTGACATATATGTCAAAGCTGAGTAAAGACAGTACACATGTGCCTCCCCAAGGCCCCCTCGATTTACTGATATTGTGAATGTAGGTAATTCTGGAGGCAGAATTACCCGGCAATTACAAGTGGAATCCTTGGAAATGATAATTAACCGGACAAATCGATAATTCTGCATTTGGTTCCTCCTGTAAATCCTCATTTCTCCTGGTTTTCGCCCATAGCTTTTACCTGCCTGGAGCTGATGACATCTCCATGAAGAAAGCTCCAGGACTGTGGTAAATCAGATGACCTTGTAATTTGATGGGCCACAGATTGTTAAATGAAGTTGCAGACCATCAGTATTAAAAGGGTAAATCACTGGTATTTGGGCTCCTCCGTGTGCGGCATATCACTCTGTCTGACTGTGCTATATTGTCTTTAAACACCTGGTAATGAATCATATCACTCAGCACATGTACCCCACCTGAGGGTGTTATATTGTCTTTAAACATGAGGTAATGAAGCATATCACTCATCACATATACCCCGCCAGAGGGTGTTATATTGTCTTTAAACACCTGGTAATGCAGCATATCACTGCACCGCATGAATTGTCCTACTCTCAAGGCCTGTAATAACCCTTTTACCACCAGTCTCTCAACTCCCTGCCTCCCAGGTGGTGTGAGGTGCTAGTGGTTACTTTTCCCCTTAGGTCTGGAGTTGATAAGTCAGGGGCTGCCACTCTTCTTCATGTGGCCGACCCAGTGCCAGCCCGGCAGGAAGTGCCCTCAGCAGACTGCCGGCTATCACGTTCCAATCAGGCATCCCCCCCCAAATTCTAAGGTGGCGCAAGGCGACACTGACACTCTCCCCTCCTGGGCCCTGTAATAGTTTGATCTTTTGTGACGTGTCCTCTCCAGGCTGCCTTCCACACACAGCAGGGTAATTTCCAGTTTGGACTACCCACAACAGTGGAACAAATAGCTGTTAGCTTTCTGCACCTGGTTGTCAACATGTTCTACTTTCCTGCTCTTATCTCATAAGCGAGCTTACAGAACCTCTCT
Organism: Pleurodeles waltl; assembly: GCF_031143425.1. Classification (NCBI taxonomy): domain Eukaryota; kingdom Metazoa; phylum Chordata; class Amphibia; order Caudata; family Salamandridae; genus Pleurodeles; species Pleurodeles waltl. The sequence goes on from NC_090442.1 coordinate 10,010,364, forward strand.
GGAATGCACTTCTGAGTTTAAAGAAGACATTTATTGTTATTATTACTTCATCACGAGGTTCTTGAGAGACAAAATTAGTAGGTTGGAAGCACACGATCAAAAGTAGTCGCAGCAATGAAAGCAAAATATATCAAATTACTTCTCAGTTGCAATGTACACAGCAAATATATGTGATTATATTATAGCATAACTTCAAAGCAAAGCATAAAAGTCAAAATTCATCACCATACGGCCTATAGCTCAGCTTCATCTTTCTGGGGTCTGCAAGTTGATGACTCCGGTCAACTGCGAGAAAGAGATTTTCTACCCAAACGGGAGACAGGCAACTGACGTCTACGTTCCTGTCTGAAGTCAAGCAGATTTAATCTACCTCTGCTTTAGTCCAGAATCATCCTTAAAAGCAAACTCAGGTGGTCATTACGACCCTGGCGGATTACTTCCGCCAGGGCCGCGGGACGCGGTGGCACCGCCGACAGGCCGGCGGTGCCCCGCGGGGCATTCTGACCGCGGCGGCTTAGCCGCGGTCAGAGAAGGGAAACCGACGGTCTCCCGCCGGTTTCCCGCTGCCCCCAAGGAATCCTCCAAGCCGGCGCAGCTTGCTGCGCCGGCTTGGGGATTCCGACTCCCCCTCCCGCCATCCAGTTCCTGGCGGTTCTCCCGCCGGGAACCGGATGGCGGGAGGGGGAGTCGCGGGGCCCCTGGGGGCCCCTGCAGTGCCCATGCCAACGGCATGGGCACTGCAGGGGCCCCCGTAAGAGGGCCCCAAAATGTATTTAACTGTCTGCCTTGCAGACAGTGAAATACGCGACGGGTGCAACAGCACCCGTCGCACCTTCCCACTCCGCCGGCTCTATTACGAGCCGGCATCCTCGTGGGAAGGGAGTTTTTCCCTGGGCTGGCGGGCGGTCTTTTGGAGACCGCCCGCCAGCCCAGGGAAAAACTCATAATACCCTCCGCGGTCTTCTGACCACGGAGCGGTATTATGGAGGGCGGAATTCTGGCGGGCGGCCTCCGCCGCCCGCCGGAATCGTAATCAGGCCCTCAGTGTGAGAACCGAAGAAACTTGGAGAGTGGCCAATTCTCCCGAGCTCCCTCGCTCTCAGACTGGATTGCAAGGTAAACACAAAATCTACGTGCTCTTATCAGCTAAGGTCTGGTGTGAACAACACTGCTAGGTCTACCATGTGGAAAAAAACAGCTTGGAAAAAACACAGCTCATCTGCAATGTCTAACCCCACGTTAAAGCCAATAGGCAGCTAACCTAAATAGCAAATGTAATGTCTAATGTCATGTCAAAGCCAATAGGCAGCTAAACTGAACACAACATGTAATGTGCTACTGGTGAACATTGAGCAACTAATATGCGCAGTGGTGAAACACAAAGTCATTGGTCAAACACAATTAATAGCATCACACTCCACCCTATGACCAATGAATTTTTGTTTACATACCTCTTGTTTCAAACAAAAACAAAAACAAAAAACATCAACAGCAAAAAAAACATTATCAGCAAATCAGATTTGAATGATAAAAGCAATCCCTGTAAAGCAATGGAAGTGGATTTACATATTGATCTCATAATCTTTCACATCAGATACATCTACACAGAAAAGACTGAAACTTTTATACTCTGAATGAGATTGTAGTGTCTCTAAAATAGCAATTTGATGTAGCATGAGTACTACTCATGTAAAGGTGCACGGTCCACCTGAAAGGTTTGCTGGAATGCAAGCAAAAGTCAGCGTTCCACACGAGAAAACACAGACAGTTAACTGTTAAGGTTGCTTAGTTCCAGTGGAAAAACGTAATCAAAGAAGTTGAACTTGAACTGAAGGCGCCATTTGCGCAAAATGGATCCATGGTTCTTGTACTTTACTCAGTCAGGTTCAGGTTGGGGGTTCGGTCCCTTCCCCGGCCCCACACGCACACACCCGAAGGGGGACCACACAGCACACTCAGGGACAGTGGCGAAACGTGGTAGGATCTGCGAAAGAAAAAAGTATGACTTTTCTTGCAAATAACATTTGTCATCTGAAAGGTGCCCTTCCTCTTCCTTTCCTTGTTTTGTGATCAGCAGGACGTTTTTGGGGCCCTTTGTTATGATTTCAGCAGGTTCTGGAGGGTCACTTGGGGCTTCAACCCACACCTCAGCACTGAGGTTTTTATCTGCTGCACCACAGCTTCCCTTTCCTTGCACTGTCAGAAGTGCTGGGGCAGACTCCTTCTTTACCAAACCTCCATTCACTGCACTTTTGACAAGTTGGGCCATTCTGTCTCCAATTTGTATGAATGAATCAGATTATTTTCTAGTTATCAGCATAATTTTGATTTCTCCTTGGTAATCTGCAGCCATCACTCCCCCTAAAACCTGATCAATTTTCCATATCTGTCCTGGTAACTTTCCTCTCTCCAATTGATTTTGACTGTTTGTGGGACAGATTGCTGTTGTGCATGCTGACAAATAGGCACAATCACAGTTTTTATCAAATCTAGGGGAATGTGCATCTCTCTAATCTCTGTCCACCTGTAAGTGGCTTTTTCTCCCAGCTGTCCACATTTCCGGTACACCCACTTAGCCATCCCCACTAAGGCAGAATTCTGGGTGGACACTTCTCTCTCTGAATTTTTCTCTTTAACATCTGCAAGTGAATTGAACCAGTTATGTACAAGCCATGTGGAAAACCAAACGGCTAAACCATTGGCAATGAACCAAGAATCAGTGTAAAAATGACACATCTCAAGCAGCTCTTGCTTTAAAGTCTGACACACATTGTACAAATCTGTTCCTTCTCCTGTGCTAGAAAACCACTTTTCAGTCAATGAATTATTAGTCAAACAAACATGCTTTTTATCATCTGGGGACACAAATTCAAATGGTGCACTCAATTTCACTGGTGACTCTTTTACCTGTGGTACTCCCTGCACCCTCTCCCCATCCTGAAAAGGTGCTTGTGACCCCTGTTCATGTAGGGCTGCGGTGACTCTGGCCCTGTCTTGCATGTACCAGATCCAGTGTATGATACTAGCTTCCTGTCCTAAACTGTGAGATTTAGGTGAACTCATCACCCACTGCATGCTTGATATTTCAGGTTTCATACTCCAAAGTTCCGGGGACACTCTTGGCCTCACCTGTTCCTGATTTACATGTAAATCAGTGTTTCCCTCTTGCACTGCGCAGAAACCTAAAGTCTGAATTATTTAATTTGAAGCACGCAGCTGCCCATGTTTTTTTCTAGTTACTTTGTACCAAAGTTTTAGCATTTCACTCAGATGAGGTGTAGGAGGCTGGACTGGCTTGTAGTGAGTACCAAGGGGTACTTGCACCTTGCACCAGGCCCAGTTATCCCTTATTAGTGTATAGGGTGTCTAGCAGCTTAGGCTGATAGATAATGGTAGCTTAGCAGAGCAGCTTAGGCTGAACTAGGAGACGTGTGAAGCTACTACAGTGCCACCTAGTGTCATATGCACAATATCATAAGAAAACACAATACACAGTTATACTAAAAATAAAGGTACTTTATTTTTATGACAATATGCCAAAGTATCTTAGAGTGTACCCTCAGTGAGAGGATAGGAAATATACACAAGATATATATACACAATAGCAAAAATATGCAGTATAGTCTTAGAAAACAGTGCAAACAATGTATAGTTACAATAGGATGCAATGGAGAAACATAGGGATAGGGGCAACACAAACCATATACTCCAGAAGTGGAATGCGAACCACAAATGGACCCCAAACCTATGTGACCTTGTAGAGGGTCGCTGGGACTATTAGACAATAGTGAGAGTTAGCAAAATAACCCTCCCCAAGACCCTGAAAAGTGAGTGCAAAGTGCACTAAAGTTCCCCTAAGGACAAAGTAGTCGTGTTAGAGGAATAATGCAGGAAAGACACAAACCAGCAATGCAACAACTGTGGATTTCCAATCTAGGGTACCTGTGGAACAAGGGGACCAAGTCCAAAAGTCACAAGCAAGTCGGAGATGGGCAGATGCCCAGGAAATGCCAGCTGCGGGTGCAAAGAAGCTTCGACTGGACAGAAGAAGCTGAGGTTTCTGCAGGAACGAAAAGGGCTAGAGACTTCCCCTTTGGTGGACGGATCCCTCTCGCCTTGGAGAGTCGTGCAGAAGTGTTTTACCGCCGGAAGGACGCCAACAAGCCTTGCTACACGCAAATCGTGCGTTTGGCGTTTTTGGATGCTGCTGGGGCCCAGGAGGGACCAGGAGGTCGCAAATTGGACCTGCAGAGAGAGGGGACGTCGAGCAAGACAAAGAGCCCTCACTGAAGCAGGTAGCACCCGGAGAAGTGCCAGAAACAGGCACTACGAGGATGCGTGAAACGGTGCTCGCCGAAGTTGCACAAAGGAGTCCCACGTCGCCGGAGACCAACTTAGAAAGTCGTGCAATGCAGGTTAGAGTGCCGTGGACCCAGGCTTGGCTGTGCACAAAGGATTTCCGCCGGAAGTGCACAGGGGCCGGAGTAGCTGCAAAGTCGCGGTTCCCAGCAATGCAGCCCAGCGAGGTGAGGCAAGGACTTACCTCCACCAAACTTGGGCTGAAGAGTCACTGGACTGTGGGGGTCACTTGGACAGCGTCGCTGGATTCGAGGGACCTCGCTCGTCGTGCTGAGAGGAGACCCAAGGGACCGGTAATGCAGCTTTTTGGTGCCTGCGGTTGCAGGGGGAAGATTCCGTCGACCCACGGGAGATTTCTTCGGAGCTTCTGGTGCAGAGAGGAGGCAGACTACCCCCACAGCATGCACAAGCAGGAAAACAGTCGAGAAGGCGGCAGGATCAGCGTTACAGAGTTGCAGTAGTCGTCTTTGCTACTATGTTGCAGGTTTGCAGGCTTCCAGCGCGGTCAGCAGTCGATTCCTTATCAGAAGGTGAAGAGAGAGATGCAGAGGAACTCGGCTGAGCTCATGCATTCGTTATCTACAGTTTCCCCAGAGACAGAGACCCTAAATAGCCAGAAAAGAGGGTTTGGCTACCTAGGAGAGAGGAAAGGCTACTAACACCTGAAGGAGCCTATCAGCAGGAGTCTCTGACGTCACCTGGTGGCACTGGCCACTCAGAGCAGTCCAGTGTGCCAGCAGCACCTCTGTTTCCAAGATGGCAGAGGTCTGGAGCACACTGGAGGAGCTCTGGACACCTCCCAGGGGAGGTGCAGGTCAGGGGAGTGGTCACTCCCCTTTCCTTTGTCCAGTTTCGCGCCAGAGCAGGGGCTAAGGGGTCCCTGAACCAGTGTAGACTGGCTTATGCAGAATTGGGCACATCTGTGCCCAACAAAGCATTTCCAGAGGCTGGGGGAGGCTACTCCTCCCCTGCCTTCACACCATTTTCCAAAGGGAGAGGGTGTCACACCCTCTCTCAGAGGAGGTTCTTTGTTCTGCCATCCTGGGCCAGGCCTGGCTGGACCCCAGGAGGGCAGCTGCCTGTCTGAGGGGTTGGCAGCAGCAGCAGCTGCAGTGAAACCCCAGGAAGGGCAGTCTGGCAGTACCAGGGTCTGTGCTACAGACCACTGGGATCATGGAATTGTACCAACAATGCCAGGATGGCATAGAGGGGGCAATTCCATGATCATAGACATGTTACATGGCCATATTCGGAGTGACCATGGTGAAGCTACATATAGGTAGTGACCTATATGTAGTGCACGCGTGTAATGGTGTCCCCGCACTCACAAAGTTCAGGGAATTGGCTCTGAACAATGTGGGGGCACCTTGGCTAGTGCCAGGGTGCCCTCACACTAAGTAACTTTGCACCCAACCTTTACCAGGTAAAGGTTAGACATATAGGTGACTTATAAGTTACTTAAGTGCAGTGTAAAATGGCTGTGAAATAACGTGGACGTTATTTCACTCAGGCTGCAGTGGCAGGCCTGTGTAAGAATTGTCAGAGCTCCCTATGGGTGGCAAAAGAAATGCTGCAGCCCATAGGGATCTCCTGGAACCCCAATACCCTGGGTACCTCAGTACCATATACTAGGGAATTATAAGGGTGTTCCAGTAAGCCAATGTAAATTGGTAAAATTGGTCACTAGCCTGTTAGTGACAATTTGAAAGTAATGAGAGAGCATAACCACTGAGGTTCTGGTTAGCAGAGCCTCAGTGAGACAGTTAGGCACCACACAGGGAACATATACATGCACACCTATGAGCACTGGGGCCCTGTGTGACAGGGTCCCAGTGACACATACATATAGGCCACAAACCTATGAGCACTGGGGTCCTGACCAGCAGGATCCCAGTGACACATAACAAACATACTGAAAACATAGTGTTTTCACTATGAGCACTGAGGCCTGGCTATCAGGATCCCAGTGAGACAGTGAAAACAGTGACAAACACCCTGACATACACTCACAAACAGGCCAAAAGTGGGGGTAACAAGGCTAGAAAGAGGCTACCTTCTCACACAACCCCCCCCCCCCAAACGAAGGACAATAAGGCTAACCTTGGCCAGTTGAGACTTTATTGTCTAAGTGGTGATAAGTAGAGAGTAGCTCTGCAATAGACTGGTTACTCCCTTTATCATCCACTATATGGTTACTTCCCTGTGGGGATGTAAAGCACCCTGTTTGAAGTTTTTTAGCTAAGCAACAATGTGACGATGTATTTTCAGAGTTTCTATCAGTAAGTTTTAGTTTAGAGCAGTGGGAATTGTCCACTGAACCTATTTGTAGTGATGGAAATGCCAGACAGGGATGCTGTCTCAGAAAAGCCATAGCTGGGCAAAAACTTTGTCCATCTGGCTGGAAGAGAGAACAGGGATGCTGTTTCTCTTGAGTTGGAGCAGGGCAGGGATGCTGTCCTATGAGCTCCACACTAGGGCAGGGATGCTGTCCTAAGTGTTGTGAGGTAGTGCAGGGTTTCTGCACTAAAGTTTCTCTGGGAGGGTTGGAGGGATGCTCCATGTTAACTAAAATGGTGCTGTTTTTCTCACCAATGTTAGTTATCCCACAGAGAGGTACTTCCACCTCAGGGAGTCCAGCTTTGCCAGCTGATGATTCCCTTGGAACAGGTGCCACCCCAGGAGAGGTTTCTCCCACCACAGGAATAGTATCCTGAATGGTAGGGTGGTTAGGGGATACTGTGATACCCTTTTTACCTGTTGATGGAGAGGGATCCTGAGTTTTCAGGCCTTCTCTCCTTTGCTTTTTCATTTCACTTGAAATGAGAGGGAACAATTCCTCAGGGATGCCCAGCATGGCTGCATGGGCATAAAACTCTACATCAGCCCAACCTGAGGCCTCTAGGTCATTACCTAAGAGACAGTCTACAGGTAAGCTAGGTGATACCACCACCTGCTTAGGGCCAGTAACTCCACCCCAACTAAACTGAATTATAGCTAAGGGAAGAAACTTAGTGGAGTTATGGACATCAATAATCTTATACTGTTGTCCAATGATGTGTTGTTCAGGAGGCACTAGGTTTTCAGTCACCAAAGTGAAACTGGCCCCTGTGTCCCTGTAGGCCAAGGCCTCAACACCATTTATTGAAACTGTCTGCCTGTACTTATCCATTGTAAGGGGACAAGCAGCCAGTGTGGCAAGGCCAGTGCCACTAGGTGTGACAGAAACTGTCTTGGGACTGATTACATCAGTTTCCACTATGGAACCATAAGTGAACCCAACTACACCCTTTGCTTGACTGTTGCCAGCAGTCCCACCACTAGTACCACTACTGCTAGGGGCACTAGAGCTTGATGTATTAGTGGTGGTAGGCTCAGGGGGTTTACCTGGACAGGACTTATCCCCTGGCCTATGGCCTCTGTTTTTACACACAAAGCACCAAGGCTTTTTAATGTGTGCAGGTTGGGAAGAAGAGGAAGAATTTGTTTTATCCCCACCCTCTGAAGAGTGTTTAAGATTTGAAGTGGGATCTTTGGTTTTACCCTTATCCCCATGCTTATCTTGAGATTTTTCACCATCTTTCTTCTTATTGCCATCTTTGTCACCCCCTGTATGAACTTTTCTGTTCACCCTTGTTCTGACCCATTTGTCTGCCTTCTTTCCCAATTCTTGGGGAGAGGTCAGATCAGAGTCCACCAAGTACTGGTGCAACAGATCAGACACACAATTATTAAGAATATGCTCTCTCAGGATCAAGTTATACAGGCTGTCATAATCAGTAACTTTACTGCCATGTAACCACCCCTCCAAGGCCTTCACTGAATGGTCAATGAAATCAACCCAGTCTTGTGAAGACTCCTTTTTGGTCTCTCTGAACTTTATCCTGTACTGTTCAGTGGTTAAGCCATAACCATCCAGGAGTGCATTCTTAAGAACTTGGAAATTATTGGCATCATTTTCTTTCACTGTAAGGAGCCTATCCCTACCTTTTCCACTAAATGATAGCCATAGGATAGCAGCCCACTGCTTTTGAGGGACATCCTGTACAGCACAGGCCCTCTCAAGTGCAGCAAACCACTTGTTAATGTCATCCCCCTCCTTATAAGGGGGAACTATCTTGTGCAGATTCCTGGAATCATGCTCTTTTGCAGGATGACTATGGGGAATACTGCTGCTGCCACCATGGGTATCTAAACCCAACTTCTGTCTTTCCTTCTCTAATTCTAAAGACTGTCTATCCAAATCCAGCTGTTGCTTCTTGAGCTTCAGTCTGGTTTGTTCCACTCTCAATCTATTGAGCTCCCTTTCTAACAATCTGTCATCAGGGTGGGTGGGAGGGACATTTCTAGATACAGAGGTATGATGGGAATGAACAGGAGACCTGTCCCTTACAGAGGGCACCCTAACAGCTTGGCTACCAGCATAATGTGAGAGCACACCATCAGTATGGTGTGATTCAACCTCTGTACCAACTATGCTAGACTGTCTAGTAATGGGCAGGCTGAGAAGTTTCTTTCCTGAACCTTTTCCTGGGGGAGTCCCTGGATCAGATTGAGAACCATTAGCTACTTTTTCACCAGATTGGGCACTTATGGCCTTATCCTGTACTCTAAGCATATTAATTAACAGTTCTAAGGAAGGATTCTTCCCTACACTCAAACCTCTCTCTATGCAGAGACTCCTTGCTCCTTTCCAGCTAAGGTGATCATATGCAATTTTGGACAGTTCAACATTTTGGCCTGTACCAGACATTTTTTAGAGAGAGTTAAAGTGATAGAAAAAGAGAAAAAAGTGTTCAGAACTTTTTGAAAAGACAGAAAAAAAAACTTTTTAAACTTTTAAGAACTTTTTGAAAGTTTAGGAGTACTTTTCAGCACTTAGAAAAGAGTGAAAAGAGGAAATGCAAAACTTTTTGGCTATGTGTATATACACTGACCTTGTTTTGTATATTTTTCTCTTATGAAAAGTACAATGACAAGAGTGGTAAGTAGTCGCAAGCACTTATCCCACCACTGCACAACCAATGTAGGAGGCTGGACTGGCTTGTAGTGAGTACCAAGGGGTACTTGCACCTTGCACCAGGCCCAGTTATCCCTTATTAGTGTATAGGGTGTCTAGCAGCTTAGGCTGATAGATAATGGTAGTTTAGCAGAGCAGCTTAGGCTGAACTAGGAGACGTGTGAAGCTACTACAGTGCCACCTAGTGTCATATGCACAATATCATAAGAAAACACAATACACAGTTATACTAAAAATAAAGGTACTTTATTTTTATGACAATATGCCAAAGTATCTTAGAGTGTACCCTCAGTGAGAGGATAGGAAATATACACAAGATATATATACACAATAGCAAAAATATGCAGTATAGTCTTAGAAAACAGTGCAAACAATGTATAGTTACAATAGGATGCAATGGAGAAACATAGGGATAGGGGCAACACAAACCATATACTCCAGAAATGGAATGCGAACCACGAATGGACCCCAAACCTATGTGACCTTGTAGAGGGTCGCTGGGACTATTAGACAATAGTGAGAGTTAGCAAAATAACCCTCCCCAAGACCCTGAAAAGTGAGTGCAAAGTGCACTAAAGTTCCCCTAAGGACAAAGTAGTCGTGTTAGAGGAATAATGCAGGAAAGACACAAACCAGCAATGCAACAACTGTGGATTTCCAATCTAGGGTACCTGTGGAACAAGGGGACCAAGTCCAAAAGTCACAAGCAAGTCGGAGATGGGCAGATGCCCAGGAAATGCCAGCTGCGGGTGCAAAGAAGCTTCGACTGGACAGAAGAAGCTGAGGTTTCTGCAGGAACGAAAAGGGCTAGAGACTTCCCCTTTGGTGGACGGATCCCTCTCGCCTTGGAGAGTCGTGCAGAAGTGTTTTCCCGCCGGAAGGACGCCAACAAGCCTTGCTACACGCAAATCGTGCGTTTGGCGTTTTTGGACGCTGCTGGGGCCCAGGAGGGACCAGGAGGTCGCAAATTGGACCTGCAGAGAGAGGGGACGTCGAGCAAGACAAAGAGCCCTCACTGAAGCAGGTAGCACCCGGAGAAGTGCCAGAAACAGGCACTACGAGGATGCGTGAAACGGTGCTCGCCGAAGTTGCACAAAGGAGTCCCACGTCGCCGGAGACCAACTTAGAAAGTCGTGCAATGCAGGTTAGAGTGCCGTGGACCCAGGCTTGGCTGTGCACAAAGGATTTCCGCCGGAAGTGCACAGGGGCCGGAGTAGCTGCAAAGTCGCGGTTCCCAGCAATGCAGCCCAGCGAGGTGAGGCAAGGACTTACCTCCACCAAACTTGGGCTGAAGAGTCACTGGACTGTGGGGGTCACTTGGACAGTGTCGCTGGATTCGAGGGACCTCGCTCGTCGTGCTGAGAGGAGACCCAAGGGACCGGTAATGCAGCTTTTTGGTGCCTGCGGTTGCAGGGGGAAGATTCCGTTGACCCACGGGAGATTTCTTCGGAGCTTCTGGTGCAGAGAGGAGGCAGACTACCCCCACAGCATGCACAAGCAGGAAAACAGTCGAGAAGGCGGCAGGATCAGCGTTACAGAGTTGCAGTAGTCGTCTTTGCTACTATGTTGCAGGTTTGCAGGCTTCCAGCGCGGTCAGCGGTCGATTCCTTATCAGAAGGTGAAGAGAGAGATGCAGAGGAACTCGGCTGAGCTCATGCATTCGTTATCTACAGTTTCCCCAGAGACAGAGACCCTAAATAGCCAGAAAAGAGGGTTTGGCTACCTAGGAGAGAGGAAAGGCTACTAACACCTGAAGGAGCCTATCAGCAAGAGTCTCTGACGTCACCTGGTGGCACTGGCCACTCAGAGCAGTCCAGTGTGCCAGCAGCACCTCTGTTTCCAAGATGGCAGAGGTCTGGAGCACACTGGAGGAGCTCTGGACACCTCCCAGGGGAGGTGCAGGTCAGGGGAGTGGTCACTCCCCTTTCCTTTGTCCAGTTTCGCGCCAGAGCAGGGGCTAAGGGGTCCCTGAACCGGTGTAGACTGGCTTATGCAGAATTGGGCACATCTGTGCCCAACAAAGCATTTCCAGAGGCTGGGGGAGGCTACTCCTCCCCTGCCTTCACACCATTTTCCAAAGGGAGAGGGTGTCACACCCTCTCTCAGAGGAAGTTCTTTGTTCTGCCATCCTGGGCCAGGCCTGGCTGGACCTCAGGAGGGCAGCTGCCTGTCTGAGGGGTTGGCAGCAGCAGCAGTTGCAGTGAAACCCCAGGAAGGGCAGTCTGGCAGTACCAGGGTCTGTGCTACAGACCACTGGGATCATGGAATTGTACCAACAATGCCAGGATGGCATAGAGGGGGCAATTCCATGATCATAGACATGTTACATGGCCATATTCGGAGTGACCATGGTGAAGCTACATATAGGTAGTGACCTATATGTAGTGCACGCGTGTAATGGTGTCCCCGCACTCACAAAGTTCAGGGAATTGGCTCTGAACAATGTGGGGGCACCTTGGCTAGTGCCAGGGTGCCCTCACACTAAGTAACTTTGCACCCAACCTTTACCAGGTAAAGGTTAGACATATAGGTGACTTATAAGTTACTTAAGTGCAGTGTAAAATGGCTGTGAAATAACGTGGACGTTATTTCACTCAGGCTGCAGTGGCAGGCCTGTGTAAGAATTGTCAGAGCTCCCTATGGGTGGCAAAAGAAATGCTGCAGCCCATAGGGATCTCCTGGAACCCCAATACCCTGGGTACCTCAGTACCATATACTAGGGAATTATAAGGGTGTTCCAGTAAGCCAATGTAAATTGGTAAAATTGGTCACTAGCCTGTTAGTGACAATTTGAAAGTAATGAGAGAGCATAACCACTGAGGTTCTGGTTAGCAGAGCCTCAGTGAGACAGTTAGGCACCACACAGGGAACATATACATGCACACCTATGAGCACTGGGGCCCTGTGTGACAGGGTCCCAGTGACACATACATATAGGCCACAAACCTATGAGCACTGGGGTCCTGACCAGCAGGATCCCAGTGACACATAACAAACATACTGAAAACATAGTGTTTTCACTATGAGCACTGAGGCCTGGCTATCAGGATCCCAGTGAGACAGTGAAAACAGTGACAAACACCCTGACATACACTCACAAACAGGCCAAAAGTGGGGGTAACAAGGCTAGAAAGAGGCTACCTTCTCACATGAGGGCTATACTGTTTCCAAAAATCAAACAAGATCATGAAACTCTGTGTCTTTTGCTAAGTGCAAATAGTAAGAATCTCTAAAATCTTTTGTTTTACTTGTGCCAGTAACTACACATTTTGCGACGGTACTTTTGCCATGTCTGAATTAATTTTTCTTTGCAGAAGCGGTCTGTAAATAACATTCTGAGCTCTGTTCTCAGCGTTATCAGTTAAGGAATGTGGGGTGTTTTGTTCTATGCTCTGCTCACACGGAGGCTCAGACTGGCTCACAGCTGTCTTAACCCTCTCATTACTAGAATGGGAAAAGCCAGATTCTTCTAAAACAGCAGTTTTATAGATTTCAGCATTATCTTGCATTAATGTGTTCTGGCTAATTTGCTCACGTAACTTCTTATTTTCATGTTCTAACTGCCTACATCTCTCCTGCATTTTTCTGTAAGCAGACAAAAGTATCTAAACCCTTCTGTCAAGAACAAAAGGAACATCATTTCTTTCAAAAGGCACATTTTCTAAATCTGCTTTATCACAGCACTCATCCCAAGACTCACACAGTCCTGATAAACAAGAAAAACATGTTTCTCACAGCGCCATAAGGCAGTTTAACTTCACATGCATTTTCAAACATGGTCTGCCGTGCTTCTTTAATTCTCTAAAGAACAAAAAACAATTACACTTTTAAATCGTGCACTTCCAATCTCCAATTTGACTCCCAGACTGACGACTAATGAAAAAATGTTCTGCTTTCCTGCTCTTTCCTCATAACTGAGCTTACAGAACTTCTCTGGAATGCACTTCTGAGTTTAATGAAGACATTTATTGTTATTATTACTTCACTGCAAGGTTCTTGAGAGACGAAATTAGTAGATTGGAAGCACACGTTCAAAAGTAGTCGCAGCAATGAAAGCAAAATATATCAAAGTACTTCTCAGTTGCAATGTACACAGCAAATATATGTGATTATATTATAGCATAACTTCAAAGCAAAGCATAAAAGTCAAAATTCATCACCGTAGGGCCTATAGCTCAGCTTCATCTTTCTGGGGTCTGCAAGTTGATGACTCCGGTCAACTGCGAGAAAGAGATTTTCTACCCAAACGGGAGACAGGCAACTGACGTCTACGCTCCTGTCTGAAGTCAAGCAGATTCAATCTACCCCTGCTGTAGTCCAGAGTCATCCTTAAAAGCAAACTCAGTGTGAGAACCGAAGAAACTTGGAGAGTGGCCAATTCTCCGAGCTCCCTCGCTCTCAGACTGGATTGCGAGGTAAACACAAAATCTATGTGCTCTTATCAGCTAAGGTCTGGTGTGAACAACACTGCTTGGTCTACCATGTGGAAAAACACAGCTCATCTGCAATGTCTCAACTGCAATGTCTAACCCCACATTAAAGCCAATAGGCAGCTAACCTAAATAGCAAATGTAATGTCAAAGCCAATAGGCAGCTAAACTGAATACAGAATGTAATGGCTGATGCCATGTTAAAGCCATTAGGCAGCTAAACTGAACACAACATGTAATGTGCTACTGGTGAACATTGAGCAACTAATATGCACAGTGGTGAAACACAAAGTCATTGGTCAAACACAATTAATAGCATCAGACAACAGTCACACACAACAATGATCAAGAAACACACAAAAGACTGACCTCAGCTAAAGGACCCTTCACACCCTAAACAACAGAGACTGCAGTTCCACTCTTCACCCCCACCAGCTACCAAATGGCAGTGCTCCCGAAGACAAATCACGCTCACAGCAAAAGGAGCCACTCAAATTTCAAAAGGGAGCCCTGTTTCCCCTTTCCCTACTTCAGTGCCCAGGCCTATTCCCTCCAGCTTCAGGAATGTCATGAAAACTCGCCAACTTTCTAGGACAAAACGCAACTCCATCTTGTACCCTTGGCCAGGTCCAGGACTTCTAAAATGAAACCCACGGGTCTCCAATTCTCTGGTTCATTTGTACACACAATGACTGTCTCATGCAGGTAACACACAAATGCCCACACATACCATGCATAGGATGTTAGCACTAGGACATGGGTTAGTGCATAGAAGCAGAACTTTACACGAGTGGGCAATAGGCCTCCATTCATGTGAAGCAGATAAAAAGGTCTGTTTACAACTATTGATTCACAAAACTCTGAGCCATCACCGCTCTACATGATGAAACCATGACTGGGATTTTAGGCCACTGTCCAACTTATGAGGGCATGCTTTGGTTGCCCCTTCAGGTCCAGGTCAAGGGACAAGTCTAAGCCTTCACAGACACACACACACACACACAGACACACACACAGACAGACAGACAGACAGACAGACAAACACACACAGGCAGACACTCACACACAAATACACCAGATAATTGTGGGAAAAATGAAAAACCATTACGCCAGATGGTCACAGTTAGTCACTCAGGACAGTGGAACACAAACGGACACCATGCACAGGACATTCCCACCCCAACACCTTCATGACTCTATGAAGCACCCTATAAATGTAGGGTTACTTACACAGAGAGGAACCCAAATCCCAGTCATGGAATGCTGCAGAGATTTACAAGGAAGAGCCAGCAGCCAGTCACCCCACTGCGGGTCAGGTATAAAGACTTATCACACACTACTCAGTTACCACCAACCACTGGTAGTGTCAAGACTTAGGCCCTCATTACAACCCTGGCGGTTGGTGTTAAAGTGGCGGTAACACCGCCAAAAGGCCGGCAGTAAAAAAAAAATGAAATTACGACCACGGTGGAAACCGCCAACATAGACAGCCACTTTAACACTCCAGGACGCCATGGAGCCCAGACTGCAGGTCAACCCCATGTTGGTGTATCTACTAATACACCAGGAAGTAGAAAGAAGGTGATGACGACGGCGAGTGCTGCACCTAGCACACAGGGGAGGTAAAAGACAGTTACACACACGCGCGGTACGCAACACCCCCACCCTCACCCACAACACCATACACACTAACACATCCAACAACATTACAGATACACCCCATTTCCCCTTGGAAGAACACAAGGACAAAAGGAATTGAGTTTAACCAGTGATATTTTGTACAATCAGATATAGCAATCAAATATAAATAAATCAGTATATTCAAATATTCACATTATGTACAGAAGGCCGTACACTGTCCCTTGTAAATGTCCGTGGACCAGTGGACCCAAAAATCAGGGGCGAAGCCCACACATGACACCTGCCTCAAAACGGAGAGAACACTGCAGGGGCATCAGGTAAAAAAAACACAGGCACCTCAGGGGGTAGGGGATGTGGGGGCACCTCAACCGGAAGATGGTACTAGGCCACTGCTCCTCAAGGGGGCTCCAAGCCCACAGCTTGGTCCTGGGGAGTGCAAAGCCACAGTCTCTCAAGTCTCTCCAGTGGGTGGTTTGCCCACTGCTTGGTCCTGGGGAGTACAAAGCCACAGTCTCTCAAGTGGGTGGTTTGCCCACTGCTTGGTCATGGGGAGTGCAAAGCCACAGTCTCCCCACTGGGTGGTTTGCCCACTGCTTGGTCCTGGGGAGTTCCAAGCCACATTCTCTCAAGTGGATGTTTTGTTCCACTGGTTCTGGAGGGGGCAATGTGCCCAGTCTGCTTCATCCTGCCAAGGATAGGGGGATTGGATGCATCTCTCCACTGGTTTTGGAGGGGGCATTTTGCCCAGTCTGCTTCATCCTCCCAAGGATTGGGGGAGTGGATGCATCTCTCCACTGGTTCTGGTGGGGGCATTGTGCCCAGTGATGCTGAACCTGGGTTGTGGCAGTTCCCATTCTCTCACCTGGGTGTCTGAGCCACGAGATGTGCAGGAAACAGGTAGCATGATGCTCCACTGGTTCTGGAGGGGGCAATGTGCCCAGTCTGCTTCATCCTGCCAAGGATAGGGGAGTGGATGCATCTCTCCACTGGTTCTGGAGGGGGCATTGTGCCCAGTCTGCTTCATCCTGCCAAAGATTGGGGGATTGGATGCATCTCTCTACTGGTTTTGGAGGGGGCATTTTGCCCAGTCTGCTTCATCCTCCCAAGGATTGGGGGAGTGGATGCATCTCTCCACTGGTTCTGGTGGGGGCATTGTGCCCAGTGATGCTGAACCTGGGTTGTGGCAGTTCCCATTCTCTCACCTGGGTGTCTGAGCCACGAGATGTGCAGGAAACAGGTAGCATGATGCTCCATGGAGGCAGAGCCACACTCCATCCTGCGGCGACTTAGGCTGCAAATTGCTGGTAGTGCCAGTGCTGGTGCCTCATGTGGTGTGTGCAGGGTCCAGGATGTCACCTGCAGCCTCGGACGGCTACCCACTGGGGATGCTGGTGATGTCCGATGTGGTGGCACCGGCTGGGCATGTTGCGGTGCAGATGGCGGTGCAGGTGGCGGTGGCTGCGGCGGTGTCCTCGGCAGAGATGCTACCGGTGCTGCCTGTGGTGCAGATGTCTGTAGTAGTGAAGGGAGACACCAGACAGTCTCCGGCAGCCTCGGACGGCTGATCACTGGGGAGGATGCTGGTGACTAACGTTGTGGCAGCTGTGGTGCAGGTGGCGGTGCAGGTGGCGGTTCAGGTGGCGGTGCAGGTGGCGGTCGTTGCGGCGTTGCTGATCATGGTACAGGTTTCTGGGGAAATTGTGGTCACCAGCCCCTCACTAGGAGGCTTCGTGCCCTGAGGTGACTTGCCCTTGCACTTGTGTCCCTTCCCCACCTTGGTAGTCGCTGCTGGGACCTTGGCACTGTCCTCTTTGGATTTGGATGAGGCCTTGCTGGGTGGGTGGCGCGACTTTCCCCTGCTACATGCCGGCCGCTTCTTAACCTTCGCAGGTGGTGGAATCAGATGGTCCTTCTCATCTGTAGGTGGCACACTGGCAGCCCTGATGGGTGCCCCCTCCGATCCTACCAGACTTGCAGGGACCGCAGAGAATGCCGATTTGGTGGCTGAGGTGCTAGCATGGGATCTAGACATCTTGGCCCTAGGGGAAGGACTGGGAGGTAGGTGTAGGGAAGAGGTTAATGTTAGCTAGGAAATGTTTTTTTGACACACTGGGACGGGAAGATGGAGGGGGTGTGGGAGTGGAGGAAGAGGTAGTGGTTGTAGGAGGTGTACGTCTGCTCAGTTTGGGTGAAGGTGCATGGGCTGGAGGCTGTTGTGAGGTGGGTGGCTGTTGAATGGGTGTGTGCCTGCGTTTGTGTACTTTGGGAGGAGGGCTCACAAACACACCGGGAGAGGACACAGGGTACGTGTGATTGGTTGTGGGGTGGTGATTGCTTGGGAGCGGTGTGTTCGCGATGGGCGTGCTGGTGATGGAGGCAGTGGCTGATGATGTAGTGCATGCAGGTGTGAGTGTAGACGATACTGGGAGGGAGGTGGAGGACGAGGAGGAGGGGGACACAGTGGAGGCAGTGGATGTTGGTATTTGTGCATGGGGATGGTGCTTGTATGAGTGCCTGTGTGATGATGTGTGGTGCTTATGTTTTCCTGAGCCAATTTTGTGTGTTCATGTGTGTGCATGCTGGTCTGAAGGTGTGTTTGGGATAGGCTGAATTAGAGGGGATTGGGTCGGGTAGTGGAAGTTGAAGGGGGGAGGCTGGACACAGGGACAATGGCTGCCATCAGTGCTGAGGCCAGAGCCTGGAATGTTCTGTTGGGCCGCCACGCCAGAATGAATGCCCTCCAGGTATGCATTTGTTTGTTGCAAATGGCTCTCGACACCCTAGATGGCATTCAAAATGGTTGACTGCCCAACAGTGAGGGATCTCAGGAGGTCAATAGCCTCCTCACTGAGGGCAGCAGGGCTGACTGGGGCAGGGTCTGAGGTGCCTGGGGCGAAGGAGATGCCCACCCTCAAGGGTGAGCGGGCACGGGAAACACGCTGACGGGTTGCTGGGAGGGTGGTGCTGGTGGGGGGGGTGGCGGCTGTACATTTTGTTGGGGTGGGCACAGAGGTGTCCGCCACCGCCATGGAGCTTTCATCGGAGGAGTCGCTGTCACTGGTATCCCCTGCTGTCCCCATCGTGGAGCTCCCCTCGCCCTCCGTCCCACTGGTGGCTTCACCTTCAGTGGTTTCACCCTCATGGGCCATGTGGGATGCATCTCCCTCCGTCACCGGTGCCTCTGCTCCTCCGCCAGATGATGCTAATGCACACAAGGACAGGGTGACAAAACAAAAAGGGGGGGAAGACAGAGGATACACGTGGTCAATGCCAGCAACACCACTACCGTTGGCGGACACAACACACACTGAGCTACCCTTGTTAGGGTTTGTACACAGCAAAGAGCATGTCCCCTCCCACTGCACTAGTGGGTTCTGTAATAGCTCCCTTTTAAACTTACTATTGAAAGCCTTTCTTGTTATCTCACCTTCCCCCCCCCTAGGCTTCTGTGTATGTTGTTTAATGTGCTGTTTTGTTTACACATTGGGCCTTGCTTTTACCAAGGCTTCTTTAAAACACTCCTCCCTAGGCCATGTGTTAATCCAACTCATTTGCATAATAACTGAAACTCTGCACACCTTTCAAGAACATGTGCAGCATGTGAAGACCACACCCAGCTCTTCAAACCACACCCAGCTCTGCACACCTTCCAAGAACATGTGCAGCATGTGAGGACCACACCCAGCCCTTCAAACCACACCCAGCTCTTCGAACCACACCCAGCCCTGTCTATAAAAGGCATCCCCCGAGCCTCACTCAGTGCTTGTGCTCGTCTACCTCCCGCTTATCTGAGAACAGATCCCTCGGCGCTGGCACTCCTGCTCTTTACAGACTTTCTTTGACTTCAATGGGCGCAGCTGCTGGCTCTTCCTTCTTCCGGTTTCCGGTTCCTCCTTGCCTCAGCCTCTCTCCTACGAGTAACCTGCAAAAGAGAAAGAAGACAAGGTTAGACTGATCAGTATCTCTTGCCAGCAACAAGTAAGTGCAAAACTTTTTATTACCTGAGGGAGCTTTGACGGCAATTTCTGGATTCGTGTATAGACAGTTTGAGGCGAAGTGCCTTCCACGAGCATTGTGATTCAGGCTCTTTGTTGCAGGAGTATTTTGCGGAACTTTGTGAAGCGGACATTGTTTTTTTTCATGGAACTTTTGGGAATCGAACAGTGGAAACCATTGACAGCAAGGCAAACAGTAAATCAAGGACTTGCACAAATTACATGCTGTATTTTGATGTAAAAGTACAGTATTTGTTTTATAAAAGATTCTGAAAATATGGGAAAAAAGCTTTACAGTAATAGAAAACACATCCCAGAGCAGTAACACATTCCAAACCTGGAAACTAGAGACCAGGATCCAAGAGGTACTTTTAGAAGAGAATTTCTAATAAATAAAGGGATAGTCAGGAACCCATTTAGGAATAGGTTGCACTTATCTGTTCTTTGTTTATGTTTCATTAGGCACCAGTTTCTACAGAAGTCAGAAAGGGCCGCAGATTTGTGCAGCACTTCAACAGTGGAAACGCAAGAACGGTGTTGTCTCTCTTTTTTTTATTTTATCCACTTCCCCCCTTCCCTTGAGCTTCTGTTCTTAGTGCACTGTTTTAAAAACTAGTGTGCTGGAACAAGCAGTTTCAGGGTGGGGTCGGATTGTCTTCAACCTCCATCAGAACTGAACAAGAACTCAGGTGAGCTGGGCTTTGACAGAAGCACAAGCCTTAAAAAATTTCAGTTCTGGTGGACGATGAATACCGGGGAAGAAATAGAGGGCATTGACGTCACGGATATGGCGCAGGCCCTAAATGAGGACTTGGCTCATAATGAATCAGTGTCTGGCATCTTGCAACATATGCAAGAGGAAATAGAGAGATTAAAGATGGAGAATACCTCTTTAAAACAGGATTTAAGCAGGTATAAATTTAGGGGATCTCAGTGGAACACAGCTTCTACGCCTTTGTTTAAAACCTCCTCAGAGACAGGGGCGCCATCAAAACATACAACTTTGCCTTCCCCAGTTGAGGTTACTGTTAATGTTCCTAATGTTGTGCCCTTACCAGCACCTGAACGTTTTCATGGAGATAGTAACAAATTCCATGTTTTTATCAATGTCAATTACACTTCATTTGTAAGCCACAACAGTTCCCTACTGATGATACAAAAGTGGCATTCGTCTTGTCTTATTTGGGTGGCACAGCAGCCAATTAGTCAATTCCTTTCGTGGATAGAGATGATCCCATCCTCCATAATTGGAATCAATTTAAACGTACCATGACCAGCCTTTTTGCAAAACACACTTTCATGCAGGCAAGTGATAATGAGCTTTTAAATCTTAAACAAGGTAACAAGGATTTATTGACCTATCTCACTAGTTTTAATCGTTTACTCACCGAGACACAGTGGCCAGAAGAAAAGCGTGTCTCCCTTTTTTATAAAGGTTTGAGAGACGAGTTAAAAGACGCGCTGGCTCATATCGTTGATTTGCCAAAAGACTATTCGGACTTTGTAGATTTAGTTGTGAAATTAGAACATAGACTAGGAGAAAGAAAGAGAGATAAATACAAACTGGAATCACGGTTAACTTTTATTAGACACGAGAAGAAAGACACAGATAATAAACTCCCTGAACCAGAGTCTATGCAAATAGGGACACTCAGAGGTCCACTCACATCAGAGGAAAAAGAAAGAAGGAGAACATTTCAATTATGTTTATATTGTGGCAGGGCAGGTCACTTTGCCAGAGAATGTCCAGTAAAGCCTAAAACTCCACGAAAGGGTGCTGTTTCCTCCACCTCCTCAACTGAATCGGGAAACGATTAAGCTCGACAAGGGGAGAGGTTACTTGTTCGAGAAAACATCTTAATCAAACCTCTAATGCTGCAGCCTTCATGGTACCGCACATACCTAAACATTTCATAATTCAGGTCGTTTTAATTGTTACTACCCAAGTGAGGCATTCTCTCCCTGTCCTACTGGACTCTGGCGCGACAGGAAATTTTGTGGATAATAAGTTAGCTGAAATCTTAGGACTTCCTATGTGCCTAAAGCAGTGGTTCCCAAACTTTTTCGACCCGCGGCTCCCTACATCTATATTTGCCATTGCCCGTGGCTCCCCATTATGTTACTTTTTTTTTTCTTCGGGTGGGCGATGTAAGCCCAGCCTCAGGAGTACTTTAATTATATCAACGAGCATAACATGGATGTTTTGTATGTTTCCTCCTCCCTGCTAGACCACATCTCCTCCAATTCAACCTCTCATTCTTAAACGTCTAAACAATGTAGCCACATTTCCCCCCTGTGTCACACTTGCTGTCCTCCATGCACGTATTTTCTTCTCTGTTTACAACGTCATTACATTGCCTTGACCACACACACATATCACACCTCACCTTTGGTGCACACATTCTGCCTTCAATCTGGACACTTTCTCCTCTAAAACTACTTAACAGTACTTGATCATTCACCAGTGCTGAATTTGTGCTTGTTGTTTCCGGTGCTAAGCAAGGAAGAGAAAAACGAAATAGTGTCACAATGGGAGAAAACAGCTGCAAGAGTGAGCTGAAGGGGCAGGGAGTGGCTTTAAAATCATTGAAGAGGCCTGAGATGGCTTCAGTATTACACTGCCTCAGTATTCAATTTTCGCACATTTAATTGCAGCAGCCACATGGTTAAAAGGAGGACTTTGGGCACTGGCACGTTTTTATTTACAAATTAAGCACTGCCGTTCACACTCCCACTCTGCAGTTTCTTGAGAATTTAGGAGGCACCGCTGCCTTAAATTATTTCAAAGGCTTCAGCTTTTGATAACTGTGCTTTCCAAGTTCCACTTGGTCTGTACCTCCCATAGCCGTTTTTCTGGCATCCCAACGAAAATTGCCTTCCCCTGGCAGTAAGACTCAGTAAGTAATCTGATTTGGGCATGCAAGTGAAGGAGGACTGTGGTCCTATAATTTATTTTTAACAATTTACTAGCATTTAGTAAACACAAATGGGGAAAAAAAGAAAGGTGTGCTTAGTAATAAGAAAAGGGTGGAAGGTTAATCTTTCACAAAGCAGAAATGCTGCAATTTTCCCCTGGACTTGTCATCAACAAGGAACTAATAATTCTAATAATGTCTTCTAACCTAAATAAACAAACTCAACCTCTGTGTGTGTGCTGAATCAAGCTGTTAGCAGTTTTCTTCTGTCCCGAAACTACACAGGGGCCTCGTGCTCGCCCCTGGGAAATATCCATCTGTTTTAAAAACAGAACATTAATTATTAATAATACTATAATTACTATATCGGTTCTGCTTAGGAGAATTTCCTGCACATTCCTGTGATCTCCGGTCCTGCGGTGCCCTCTCTCTCACCCTAGATTAGAAATCCTAATAATAATAACTATAATTACCTGATTATTGTAAATTCAACAAGGAACACGTCCGATGTGCACTTCAAGAGGATCCCACGGGAGCAATAACATTCCAGTGCTCTCTTCTGAATTTCGGCTTTTATTTAAGAACTAATCACGTTTGGTGAAACCATGCTGCAGAGGGCAAGACCTTGACAGGTGGGGCTTATGTAACTCTCCCACATAAAATGCTAAAGAGTTACTCGGCCGCAAAATACTTTAAACTTGTCGTAAACAGGTCATTTATAAACTGCACACATAAATCTTTTTAAAATGTTCAATTCATGTTTCCAAAATGTGCGTGGCGCCCCTGGCAACTTTTAACGGCGCACCAGGGTGCCGCGGCGCACAGTTTGGGAACCACTGGCCTAAAGCCTTGTCCAGAAGCAGTATGTGCAGTGGATGGGTCAGAATTGACCTCTGGATTAATCACAAAACAAACAAGTCCACTTGTTATGGTCTGTCAGAACGGGCACACAGAGGTGATTAGCTTTGATCTGATAGATACTCCTAATTTTGGTTTTATTCTCGGGGTACCCTGGTTAACAACTCATAACCCAAAAATTGATTGGGTGAATAGAACTGTTACTTTGGATTCCTCTTTCTGTAGAACCAATTGCTATCAAGAAGCAGGTACAGAACAGAGCACAGTATTACACTGTGCTAGTGTTACACAAGATGAACCAAGTCTCCCTCCTGAATATTCTGACTTTAAAGACGTCTTTGATCCAGTAAAGGCTAGTGTACTGCCCCCACATCGGTCTTATGACTGCCGTATAGATCTTATCCCAGGGGCCCCTTTACCTAATAACAGAGTATATGCTTTGACTGACGAAGAAACCAAATACTTAAGAACCTACCTAGATGACCTACTACAGTCTGGGTTCATCCGTCATTCCACATCTCCGGTGTCATCTCCACTCTTTTTTATCCCGAAGCCGGATAAATCCCTGCGCGCGTGTATCGATTATAGAGGACTAAATAAGGCTACAATAAAGAATAAATATCCTCTTCCTCTAATACCTGTGTTGTTGGATCAATTAAGACATTCTACTGTATACACTAAACTAGATCTGCGGGGAGCTTACCACCTGGTCTGAGTAAAAGAGGGGGATGAGTGGAAGACAGCTTTCAAGACAAAGTTTGGTTTATTTGAGTACACAGTAATGCCCTTTGGGTTATGTAATGCCCCTGCGGCCTTTCAGTTCTTTATAAATGAGGTCCTACACGAATTCCTGGACGTTTGTGTCATAGTATACATAGACGACATCCTCATTTACTCAAAGAACTCAGAAGAACATACCCAACATGTTCGTGCAGTATTATCAAAGTTAAAAGAAAATCATCTTTTTGCTAAGTTAGAAAAGTGTACTTTTAATGTCAACAAGGTGGACTTTTTAGGATACTGCCTGTCACCTCAAGGAATAACTATGGATGTAAAGAAAATCAGTGCTATTGCTGATTGGCCAGAACCATCCTCTGTAAAAGATATTCAGAAATTTCTGGGTTTCGCCAATTTTTATAGGAGGTTTATTGCACATTTTGCAGACATTGCGGCCCCAATAACTACCTTGTTGCGGAAAGGGCAACGATTTCTTTGGACTGATGAGGCGGCACACGCCTTTCAACTCCTAAAACAAAAGTTCACTTCAGCCCCAATTCTGAAACATCCTGATCCTGACTTGCCCTTTTTTGTTGAAGCGGATGCTTCACAAGTAGCTTTAGGAGGAGTTCTCTCTCAACGAGATGCAGTAGATGGCCAGTTACATCCTATAGCCTTCTATTCCAAAAAATTATTGCCAGCTGAACAAAATTACACTGTGGCTGAAAGGGAACTATTAGCTATCAAAGTAGCCTTTTCAGAATGGAGGCACCATTTAATGGGAGCCAAGTACCCAGTTACAATCTTTTCTGACCATAAGAACCTACAGTTTTTTGGATCACTTAAAGCACTAGTCAGATGCGCTGGTTAAATTTTTTTAGCACATTTGACTTTGTTATAACCTATAGACCAGGTGCACAACAAATTCAATCTGATGTGTTATCTAGATACGGACATACCTCAGACATGAAACAAGATAAAATAGGAGAACCCATTATTCCTCCCCAAAAGTTGTTAGCACCAGTACAACAGAAGGATTTCATCACAGATCTATATAATGCACACATGCAAATAGCACCTCAGGATTGGTTAAAGGATTCCCATAACACAATACAACGAGGTTTATTGTATCACGACAACATGCTGTTATTGCCCACCTCTGAATTACAAACACAGGTGATAATTTGGCATCACGCCTCACCGTTGGCAGGTCATCCTGGTTGGGTAAAAACCCTGGAAAATGTGCAAAAACACTTTTGGTGGGACACTATAAGAAAGGACATTAAGCAATTTGTCACTACCTGTCCAATTTGTGCAAGACATAAATCTTCTCATAAGGCTCCAGACGGCTTGTTAATACCAATGCCAACACCCAAACAACCTTGGCACACTGTGAGCGTAGACTTTATTGTAGGTTTACCACCTGTAAAATCCTTCACAACAGTGTTGGTTATAGTGGATTTTTTATCTAAAATGGCACATTTTGTACCATTACGGAAATTACCCACAGCGGCAGAATTTGCCGATATTTTTATAAGGGAAATTGTGCGTTTACATGGTTTGCCAAGCAAAGTGGTGTCACACCGAGGGAGCCAGTTCAACTCCAGATTTTGGAAAAAATTATGTGAAAAACTGAAAATAGATGTGGCCTTATCCACTGCTTTCCACCCAGAGACAGATGGACAGACTGAACGACTGAACCAAACCTTACTTCAAACGCTACGTTGTTTATTGGCTGATTATTCTAGTGAATGGTTGGAAGCTCTTCCTGTAGCAGAGTTTGTTTATAATAATACTGAGCATTCAGCTCTACTTTGCTCACCATTCTATTTCTTGCAGGGGTATCATCCAAGAGCTATACCCATATTGTTAGAAGATTCCCTGTTGCCTACAGTAACGGATAGACTAACGAGGTTAGGTGACATAAAAGACAAAGCCAGGAAACATTTATTAAAGTACAAGGAAAGCATGAAAAGACAAGCAGACAAACACAGGTCTGAGGCCCCAATGTATAAAATTGGTGACAAGGTATGGCTCTCCACAAAAAACCTAAACATAGAGGGATCCCGAAAGCTGCAACCACGTTTCATTGGACCCTTTAGTATAACTGCCATAGTAAACCCGGTAACAGTAAAATTAGATTTACCAAAAGAATATCCAGTACATACTACATTCCATGTGTCCTTGCTTAAGCCGTACAACTCAAAAACCCGACCTGAACCACCACCTCCACCCATACCAATTAAGGGAAATCTGGAATATGAAGTGAAAAGCATAAAAGACTCAAAAACAATTAGTGGACGTCTGTTTTATTTAGTAGAATGGAAAGGATATGATGAATCTGAGAATTCATGGGAACCAGCATCATATGTACATGCCCCACAGCTGATTAGACGGTTTTATTTAAAAAATCCAGGAAAACCCCGTCCTGTAGGAGGGCCTTTTAGGGGGGCAACTGTTAGGGTTTGTACACAGCAAAGAGCATGTCCCCTCTCACTGCACTAGTGGGCTCTGTAATAGCTCCCTTTTAAACTTACTATTGAAAGCCTTTCTTGTTATCTCACCTTCCCCCCCCCCAGGCTTCTGTGTATGTTGTTTAATGTGCTGTTTTGTTTACACATTGGGCCTTGCTTTTACCAAGGCTTCTTTAAAACACTCCTCCCTAGGCCATGTGTTAATCCAACTCATTTGCATAATAACTGAAACTCTGCACACCTTTCAAGAACATGCGCAGCATGTGAGGACCACACCCAGCTCTTCAAACCACACCCGGCTCTGCACACCTTCCAAGAACATGTGCAGCATGTGAGGACCACACCCAGCCCTTCAAACCACACCCAGCTCTTCGAACCACACCCAGCCCTGTCTATAAAAGGCATCCCCGAGCCTCACTCAGTGCTTGTGCTCGTCTACCTCCCGCTTACCTGAGAACAGATCCCTCGGCGCTGGCACTCCTGCTCTTTACAGACTTTCTTTGACTTCAATGGGCGCAGCTGCTGGCTCTTCCTTCTTCCGGTTTCCGGTTCCTCCTTGCCTCAGCCTCTCTCCTACGAGTAACCTGCAAAAGAGAAAGAAGACAAGGTTAGACTGATCAGTATCTCTTGCCAGCAACAAGTAAGTGCAAAACTTTTTATTACCTGAGGGAGCTTTGACGGCAATTTCTGGATTCGTGTATAGACAGTTTGAGGCGAAGTGCCTTCCACGAGCATTGTGATTCAGGCTCTTTGTTGCAGGAGTATTTTGCGGAACTTTGTGAAGCGGACATTGTTTTTTTTCATGGAACTTTTGGGAATCGAACAGTGGAAACCATTGACAGCAAGGCAAACAGTAAATCAAGGACTTGCACAAATTACATGCTGTATTTTGATGTAAAAGTACAGTATTTGTTTTATAAAAGATTCTGGAAATATGGGAAAAAAGCTTTACAGTAATAGAAAACACATCCCAGAGCAGTAACACATTCCAAACCTGGAAACTAGAGACCAGGATCCAAGAGGTACTTTTAGAAGAGAATTTCTAATAAATAAAGGGATAGTCAGGAACCCATTTAGGAATAGGTTGCACTTATCTGTTCTTTGTTTATGTTTCATTAGGCACCAGTTTCTACAGAAGTCAGAAAGGGCCGCAGATTTGTGCAGCACTTCAACAGTGGAAACGCAAGAACGGTGTTGTCTCTCTTTTTTTATTTTATCCACTTCCCCCCTTCCCTTGAGCTTCTGTTCTTAGTGCACTGTTTTAAAAACTAGTGTGCTGGAACAAGCAGTTTCAGGGTGGGGTCGGATTGTCTTCAACCTCAATCAGAACTGAACAAGAACTCAGGTGACCTGGGCTTTGACAAGCTGGCCCTCCTGCGAGCACTTGTACCCAAAGAACATGAATTACTTGTACCCAAAGATCATGAATAACAACTTGCATTTATGTCATTTATGAATTATATTCAAAAGGTATTGAAAATGTTGCTATGATTTATAAGCCACTTCACAATCTTTTGAAGACGAATGTTCAATATTTCTGGGTTCAAGGACAGAAAGGGACATTTCCACAGATTGAGCAAATACAGTTCAAGGTACCACTTCTTAGTCCACATCTACCCAGCAAGGAATAATTCATTACTTTTGGTGCTAGTAGCATCGGCATTGGCACTGTAGTGACTCAAGCCAAAGGAAATAAGGAATGTCCATTGTCACGTACGCTGAGACAACAAGAAATCAGTACTCTGCCACTGAGCGTGGAATGTTGGACTGCACATAGGTGATTGAAATTTTTATGTCATATATGTGTGAGACCAATTTCAAAATACAAACTGGTCATGAACCTCTTGTACCTCTTTGAATGGTTACAGTGTGTACAGCAGCAAGGCTACTGACATGACAATGAGGTTCTGTTTGAAGCTTTTGGAACATCATTTTGAGGTTGAGCACATTGCAAGGGGAAAGAAAAAAAAAGATTAATTACTTGTCTTGACTGCCTTCAAAGTAGGAAGATGTGAAACATGAGAAAAATGTGGTGTGAACATGTGGAATGTACTGTGGAAAATATTTGTTGATGTAAAGTGTGTGGGTGTGCGTGAACAAAATTAGAGAAAGACAGGATGGCCAAGGGAAAAACGATTTGTTGCGTGAATTGTAGAGCTATAGCAAAGTCCAGACTGTGAAAGTTCAGAATTAATGACATTTAGGTATGCTATCTATCAAGAGAAGATTGATGATGCAATACTGGTAGTCTGCCAAGGACAGCAATGTGGAAAGGTTCATTAGAGACAGAGAGACTACCAGTTGTTTGCAAAATGATAAAAGTCTGATATGCAGAGTTCTGCTTATGTCAAACGTGGATTCCTGTGCACCAGAAATATGCTATTGTGCTTGTGGATTACATGTCAAAGTGGACAGAAGTGAGGTTTGTATTTGCCAGAGAGGTATTGGATAATGGTGTACAATTTGTCTTGAGGGAGTTAGAGATTTGGGTGGAACTAGTATTAAGCATAAATGTCCTAGTCTTTATCACCCACAGAGACATGGGCAAGTAGAAAGGATGAACAGAGTGGTCAAGAAGTGTATCAGAGTTTTTTTGGTGGCAGCTGTCAAAGTGGAAGATGTGGTCCGAGCTTTCCTTTGGACTTATCGTAACAACCATGCTGCACCATTCAGTGCACAAAGAGGCAGAAACTTGCATGATTTGGACCACGTCATCTACATTGGGTAGTCTAAAGAGGGGCTAAGGTACATTAGATATCTAAAGATGGATCGACCCACAAGAAATGCATGTGATATTGTAAGGCTGTTGTTCACACTGACATGATCACAGCCAATTATTTCTTAAATAATCATATAACTCAGTAATTACCAGGAGAATTAGATGCCAAATTTCCCCAGTGATTCCACATATCTCAGAGAAATTGCCATTAACTTCACCCACTCACCCAGCAGAGTTACATGTACCACTGATATTGGTGACTTAGCAGGAGGAAAAACTGACAGAAGCATGAAGGGAGACATTACAGCAGACATATCTGTGCCTTATAGTGGCACCTAGATTAAATAAAAGTAAGCAAATATATCACCTAATCCTGTATACTGCAATACAACAAACCCAGCTTGGTATTCAGACCACCGTGTACATAACCCTACAGACCAAGGCACCACAGACCCTACCTAATCTTGAAACTTGTTTGACCTTTTAAATTGTTCTATATGATACAGTATGTTATAATACAAGCAACTCTCTATGCATCTATGCAGTTGCCCCAGTTCTATGCACATGCCCCTACACACTATAGAAAAACAGACAATATTTTAGAAAAACATTTTAGGTGCCATGGACCTTACCCTATCCATTCCATCATTACAGACCACACCTGACTTACACATTACTTTGTTTTGTACACACTGTCTTCTTCCCCTCCTAAGCAACAGACCTTGACTGACACACAAATCCCCTTATAGTCTGTACACGGAAACATCACGCAGACCCTGCCCAATCTTTAAAATGTTTAGTATGGACTAGCATGAAAAATGGACACAGTTTCCGCTACTCTCAGTGATTACCAACTCACTTGCAACTGACACTTAGGGGATGATGAGTAAGACGATGCTTGGATTGAAATCCCAGACTCTGCCACTAATTTCTGTGAGTTTCTGAGCCCAGAATTGCAGACATATAGCAAAGTTCAGCCGGCGTTATCATTGGTGGGTGGAGTATTGTTTGGTCAAGATATACTTGTCCACCCTACTTGATCAGGTGAAGACCACATCTTATTGAACGCTCTGGGGTGCTGTGGACCTTGCCCAATCCATTCCATCACTACAGACCATGACTGATTTACAGATCACTTGTCTTCTTCTCACTGCCTTCCTCCCCTCCTAAGCGGCAGACCCTGACATCTTCGTATATTCTGTACACTCAAACATCACACAGTCCCTGCCCAATCTTTAAAGTTTTTTTTTGTCACTAGCAAGAATAAAGGGCAATGTTTCTAGTACTCTCAGTGAATAACACCTTACTTGCAACTGACACTTAGGGGATGATGAGTAGCGCAGTGCTTGGATCGTAAACACTGATTCTGCCACTAATACCTCAGAGTTCTTGAGCCTGGAATATGGATTATCATGCATGGACCAGAAATCAGGTAATATTTCATATGCAGAGTCCCGATTCTCAGCCTACTTCTGAACGAGCCTCCAGGCCCCAATTATAACACTCCACACAATTACGATTTGGCCCCCTGCAGGTCTTTCTTAAAATTTGGAAACTTCCAATGTGGAAATGCTGTATGTTACATTATTTCAGATCTAGACAATTTTAGTCTACGTTCTGAATGTTTATTTATTATAAAACAAATACCTGGGATGGCTTTGAACAGCAATACATCTGATTTTCCTCTGTCCAATGGGTCTGTCACAATAGCTTCACCTGTATCAGCAGTATTCTGTGCCAGGATCGAGGAGCATACAGACAAGCCTTGCATATCAGTACATGTCAGTTGTAGGTCTGAGTTCTCATCTCGGTCCGCAGGAAGCAGTGGTGCTTGCTCATAGTTCTCATCTTGTTCCTCAGGTTGCAGTGGTACTTGCTTGTAGTTGTGTTTGTAGTGCTCAGGATGCAGTGGTTCCAGCTTATAGTGCTGATCTGCATTCTGTGCCTCAGACTGCATTGGTTCGGTCTTGCAGTTCTGATGTTGTTCTTGTGCATCAAAGAGCACCTGCTGCAGGCCCGCATTGTGCTGTAGACTCTGTTCCTCTTGAAATACTGGTTGTCTGCAGTGGTTTTGCTGTGGACCCTCACCATCAAACCACAACAACTCTTGTTTTATGCGTTCATCTGATTCCTTCTTATCTGGCAGCACTGGTTGTTTGTAGTGGTTTTGCTGTGGCTCGTGTCCTATGTGAAATGATGGATGCAGGCAGAAGTTCTGTTGTGGGTCCCAACTATCTGCATACAATTCTTCTTTCTTCACGCGTTCCTCTGGTTCTAGCTGTGTGCACTGGTCCTGCTGTGGTTCCTCTTCATCATCAAACGTTGGTGGAATCCAAAGGTTTGGCTCACCTAGGATCACTGGAACGCCCAGGGGAGGGCACCTGGAGACAGTACAGTCCTGCTGTAGTCCATGGCCATCCTGAGACACAGGATGGAGGCACTGTCTCTGCTGTGATTCACAACAATGTAGAGATGTAGGTTGAAGACAATGGTTCTGCTGTGGTTCATGACCATGTGGAGACACAGTTTGAAGGCAGTGGTTGAGATTGCTTTCCCTGACTAAAAGATTGAGCGGAAGGGGTCTACTTCTACCCATCACCGGACTGACCATCCCCAAAGACACACCACCATTTTCCAGGTGGTATTGACACTTTTCTTTCCAGATTTTCTCCATAAGCCCAGCAACTCTAGACGGTACATCCTCTAGGGTATTATGCAAGTTATCCAGTTTGGCTTCCAACTGCTCTAGCAGAGATAAAAGGATCACGTTGGGCAGGTTTCCCGACAGTGGCTCCAGCTCATGGTTCTGCTCAGCACTATTTTGGGATCCTGAAGCTGACACATTATGGACAGGCGAAATTGGGAGTGCGGCTCTTACACGTTCAGGTGAACACTGTTCTTTTCTTTTTGTTTCTGGAGCCTGTCGTCTCTCCATTCTGATATTCAAGTGTCTGTGAAGGAAGGAAAAGAGAAAAAATTAAACAAATTATCACATGAGAATTAAGCCAAAATACTCCTTCCTGTCTCACCAGGCCCCTGTGTTCTCAGTTAAAGCTTTAAGTAAAAATAATGATTTATTATTTTAATGCTATATGCCACCCTTTTCAAATTGCTAAAATCTGAAGTAATGATCTATGCTGTCAGAATGTAGAACTCTTTGGAACTTTGTTTAGCCTCAACCAACCTCCCACCTCAGCCTCTAGGAGTTCTATCAGCAATATTCCAACCACCAGCTTCAAACACAGGTGCTAAAAAAAAAACTAGCGGATGTCAAAAGATCGATAGGATATACCCTATTCGAGGTCAGACTGCCCTGGAGAAACATTACAAGCATCACAAACAAGCTTTTGTCATCTGAAAGTGTCTGTACAAATAAAACTCATCACATGCAGGTTGTGAAGTTCTGAGCAGACTAATTCTGGCGGTATCAGGAGTTACTTTGCTGCACATCCAAATCCTGCTCAGCACTACCCATCTGTAACAGAGTTATAATCCATATCCAGAGCTAATAAGTAAAGCTTTTATATTTGTCAGTAAGATCTGATCAACCCTAAACCTATGATTTAAAAGACTTCCTTGGTCTTGAGGGATAATGGATTTAAATTAAAAGAAAAAATACAAGTTTGCCTCTCAGGAAATGGACCACCATGGGCACTTAATCTCTGCTGATGGGGTCTGCTCCAAAGGTGATTTAATTAAAGCCATCCATGAAATATCTAGACTCCTGAAGGAATAAGAGGCACAGACATTTTTTGTTAAGGCATATTTTGCCCTGAGTTTATACTTAATTTACTTGTGCCATATGAGCCTAGCTGAGGGACTGTGTAGACTATGGGGGTGATTCTGACCTCGGCGGTAAAATGCCCTTACCGCCGGTCATAAGACCGCCATAACACCGCCGCGGCCGCGGTCAACCGCCACGGTCATTCTGACCCACAACGGCCAAACCTCCAAAAATCCGTCCTCCACTGCAGCCCGCCACATCGGCGGGCAGCGATAAACTGGAGATGACCAAACCTCCACCGTCACGCCAACAGAAATACGCCCATGCCATTACGACCCACGAATCCACACGGCGGTCATTCAAACGCGGTATTCCATTGGCGGTACACACCGCCGCGGTCAGAATACACACACATCACTAAAACACAGCCACATTGGACAATTTGAAATACACACACCTGATACACATACACACACCACTCCCACACAATCAACCAACTATAAAACACACACCCACATCACCCACAAACCCCTGCGACCAGAATTACTGAGAGAAGGAGAGAGAGACACAGCAGACAATCCCTAGCAAGACACACTGAGGCACACTACACCATCACACACACCACATAGTAGCACAAAGGACCACACACCAACATACTCATCATCACATACACCACCCCACACCTCACCCACACCACCCCATGCACCCCAAAGGCACCCACGCTTTTCGGACCAAGAACTCCGGGTCATGGTGGAGGAAATCCTAAGAGTGGAACCCCAGCTCTTCGGCTCGCAGGTGCAGCACACCAGTATAGCCAGGAAGGCGGAGCTATGGCAGCGGATCGTGGACAGGGTCAACGCGGTGGGACAGCATCCCAGGAATAGGGAGGACATCCGCAAAAGATGGAACGACCTACGGGGGAAGGTCCGATCGATGGTCTCCAGGCACAACATCGCGGTCCAGAAGACTGGCGGCGGACCCCCACCCACCCCTCCCGAATTTACATCGTGGGAGCAAGAGGTCTTGACCATCCTGCATCCTCAGGGCCTCGCTGGAGTAGCCGGAGGAATGGACTCTGGTAAGTCCCATCTCAACTACTATATCCCCCCCACCCCACCAGCATGCCAACCCACACCCCCACCCTCACCCCCAACCCCCCAGCACATATCCTCCCTGACAATGTCTCACCAGCACAACCCACCCATCCCAACACCAACTCCTGCATGCCAACACAAATCATGGGCACCCATCACCTATGCATGACCACTGCACTAACCCCTCCCCCCCACTAAATACCCTCACAACACCTCCCTCAAGGGAATGCCTGCACTGGGGAACAAGGGCACCCATAACACGCACGCTATTGCACACACAGAAACAATAACCAAACTCTCTTACCCCATGCAGGACCCGAACGACAACACACCAGCCAGGAGGGTCCAGAAGTGTCCATCCCACCACCGGAACAGGCCCACACTGAGGATAGCAGCTCTGTCGACAGTGAACCTGATGACCAGCCCGGACCATCGGGGACCTCTGGGCAGTCGGTTCCCCTCAGGCAGCTACAGGCCACACCAGACCCGACCCCCTCTGCCGACACCAGCACAGCTCCCACCCAGCGGGCCCATGCCTCTGTCTCTAGGACAGCTCAATCAGCGGTGTGTCCGCCACTACAGGGCACCCAGGCTAACCCAACACCCCAACAACAACAGGGACCTGGGGGCAGTGGGAGCGGGCACACCGGCCAGGGGACAGAGGCCGGGGGAAACCGGGCAGCTCGGAGGGCTGCTGTGCGACAGGGGGGGGAGGAGAGGCCCAGGGAACCCACTCTCCAAGAGGCCCTCACCACCATCATGGCAGCCTACCACCACTCCCAAGAAACGATGGCGACGGTACTGGCCAGGTTCACTGAGATCCAGGCACAGCAGGAAGAACGCTACATGGGGTTCAGGGAGGAGCTGAGAATCATCGGGACCGCAATGGGGACCATCGTCCTGGCCCTCCACAGGATAGAGGACGCGTTGCAGGACCATGGTGCACCACACAGGGCCCCTGTCACTAGGCCGGACCAGGAACAGCCTACCACCTCCGCCGGCGCTAGTGGACAGGAGGTCCCAACACCTCGACAGCCCCCCAGAACCCCACCTCCTGCTGAAGAACAACCACCCCGTAAGAGGAGCCTGAGACCAAAGAAAACGACAGAGTAGGATGTCAAGACCCCCTGCCAGCAGGACATACCCCCTGAACTCTTCCCACTGTCCCACATTGCCACCCTGTCCAACCATGAACTGCCTATGCTCCATCCTTCCCCAGGCAAAAGAACAATGCACCTGTGAGACTGAGAACTGGACTCTGCCATGGATATTGCTCCACCCCCACCCATCACCCTTAGAATCACATGTACCGATATCTAGCACTGTAAATAAATCACATTTTGCACAATAATCTGTTTTGAGTCATGCTGTCTTATTAACAAATGTATTACATATTACTGTTCAATTTCTGTTCTGTCAATTAGTCATGACAACATACCAATGTCAATACGCTGTATTTCATGGGCGAACCAAGCAGAAGTCAGGTACTGAGTCAGACAGCACTGAGAAGGGAAGGGAAAGGCAAAAATTACTGAAAAACATCTGTGGGGAACTACAGAAAGTACAGATGCAGGAGGCTAGAAGCAATTGGGAAATGGCGTGGGTGATTCTTACCTGGGTGTCACTGGAAATACTGTTGTATCACTCTATCCCTATTGTCTGTGTCGTCCTCTGAGTCTTCCTCCTCTTCACTCTCCACAGGCTCCACGGCTTCTACAACACCACCATCTGGACCATCCTCCTGCAGGAAAGGCACCTGGCGTCGCAAAGCCAGGTTGTGAAGCATACAGCAGGCCACGATGATATGGCACACCTTCTTTGGTGAGTACATTAGGGATCCACCAGTCATATGCAGGCACCTAAACCTGGCCTTCAGGAGGCCAAAGGTTCGCTCAATCACCCTCCTAGTACGCCCATGGGCCTCATTGTAGCGTTCCTCTGCCCTTGTCCGGGGATTCCTTACTGGGGTCAGTAGCCACGGCAGGTTGGGGTAACCAGAGTCACCTATTAGCCACACACGTTGTCTCTGTAGCTGCTCCATCACATAGGGGATGCTGCTATTTCGCATCACATACGCGTCATGCACTGACCCTGGGAACTTGGTATTTACATGGGAGATGTACTGGTCAGCCAAACAGACCACCTGGACATTCATCGAATGATAATTTTTTCTGTTTCGGAACACCTGCTCATCGTCTTTTGGGGGTACCAAAGCCACATGGGTCCCATCAATGGCACCAATGATGTTGGGGATGTGTCCAAGGGCATAGAAATCACCCTTCACTGTAGGCAAGTCACCCTCCTCGGGGAAAATGATGTAGCTCCGCATGAGTTTCATCAGGGCAGACAACACTCTGCTCAAAATCTTAGAAAACATAGGCTGAGACATTCCAGATGACATGGCCACTGTGGTCTGGAATGACCCACTGGCCAAAAAATGGAGGACTGACAAAACCTGCACCAGAGGGGGAATCCCTGTGGGTTGGCGGATGGGGGACATCAGGGCTGGCTCCAGCTGGGCACACAGTTCATGGATAGTGGCACGGTCAAGTCTGTATCGAAGTATTATATGGCGTTCTTCCATTGTCGACAGGTCCACCAGCGGTCGGTACACGCGAGGATTCCTCCTTCTCATCGCAAGTCCCAGCGGACGGGGCCTAGGAAGGACAACATGGAGCACAGAGTCAGCCAAAACACAGGTACGTACAGACAGCTTGCACAGTTAAAGAATGGCAATGGGTTAAAAGGCGTGTATGTGTGGCAATGCAAGGCCTAGGCCTGTGTGTCGCAGTCAAAATTAAGCCATGTGGGCCCTTGAAATGGCGGCTGCCTGACCTGTGAAGTGGGACAATGGGATGTGAGGTCAATGCGCTGGCGGGGCACACCGTGGCGGTAGGCGGTCGCAGACCGCGGCGCAAACCCGCATTCGTTAACATTGAAGCCTATGGGTTTCAGGAGCCAATGACGAAGTGCGCCGGCGGTCGCGGTACGCACCGCCGCGGTACGCACCGCCGCGGGCGTGACCGCCATTTTCTATCTGCTTAATCACTCGAGACCTGATCATCCACAGGAGAGGACCTATACTGCAAGTGCTGCTGTGACCTCGGTCTGGAAGATACAATGGCTGCTGCGCCTGGGGAAAGGGCCCCTGCCTTCACGTCTGAAGAGTTGGAGAAGCTCGTGGATGGGGTCCTCCCCCAGTATGCGCTACTCTACGGTCCTCCAGACCAACAAGTGAGTACACCGGGTGCTAATGGAATGGGCTATGCCTGTGTGGATTGGGGTGGATGTAAGTTGGTGGGGTGGGGGGCGAATGAGGAGTGCAACGCCCGACAGATGAGAGCATGTGCCATATGGCAAAGTGGGTGGGTGGGGGCCAATTACATCTAACATGCAGGTCATTGATGATTTCCTCCTTTCCACCCTGTACATGTCTAATAGGTCAGCGCCCATCAGAAGATCGAGATTTGGCGTGCCATCGCCAAGGAAGTCCGGACCTTGGGGGTCCACAACAGACGGGGCACCCACTGCCGCAAGAGGTGGGAGGACATCCGCCGCGGAACAAGGAAGACCGCAGAAACACTGCTGGGGATGGCCTCCCAACCTAGGAGGGGTGCCAGTCGCACCATGACCCCCCTGATGTCCCGGATCCTGGCGGTGGCCTACCCTGAATTGGATGGGCGCTTTAAGACATCACAGCAGACACAAGGGGGTGAGTATCAGCACATTCTCCTATCTTTCTGCGCAGTGGAGGCGTCTGGGTGGGGGAGGAGGGCTGTGGGTGACATTAGGCCAGGGCGCTTTCTGTAGTGTAGTCCTCTCCCTTAGGCATGGCCCTGTGCCCCCGGCCCCCAGCTCTGTAGGGTGACAAGTACAGCCATTGAAGGTCCAGCATCTCCCATGTGCGCGTTTGACGTCTCTTGGCCTGTTGTCTTAGTCAGTAGTACTGAGTAGTGTACCCCGAATGCGCGGCTTAGTGCATTAGGCACCGACCGCCAGGGTTAGAATCACCCCCTATGTGTGGAGTAAGGAATGTGAGGAGGAATTTGAAGATGTTAAGAAGTGTCTTGAATGCTCACAGTTTGCATAGTTTTGCCACAGGACTGCCCCATTGTGTTGTTACGGATTCGTGTGCAAGGGCCTAGGAGTGGAACTAAAACAGGGGCATGATCAAAAAGAAGCCATGGGTGTGGCACTGCAAGACTGTCATTAGCAACATCAAGGATAAATTGTCAGTGCAGAACAGTCTTGTTTTTAGAGATTTGCGATTAGTGCTGCCTGAGAGCTTGAGGAAACATCTTATTAAATAGGTGCACATAAGGAATCTCGGGCTGTGCAAGACAAAAGCAAGGTTAAGGAGCAGTTATTGGTGGCCAGCTATGGACCTTCAAGTTGGGTGCAAACGGAGGGAGTGTTTAGAGTGTAGTAAGAGTGATAAGACTGGGAGGGTACAAGTTCCCCCATCGGTGTGCAGAGAGAACCTGTTAGACCGAACAATCTTAGGGTGGTCATCCCCCAACTTTTTGCATGCCTCCCTCCATTTTAATGATCTCGTTTTTGCTGCTTTTAGGTCGCAGCACTCTTTACCACTGCTGACCAGACTGAATGTGTTTGTGCTCTCTCCCCTAAACATGGTAATATTGGCTCCTATTCAATTGGCATATTTAATTTACCTATAAGTTCCTAGTAAGGTGGACTACATGTGCCCAGGGTGTGTAAATTAAATGCTACTAGTGGGCCTGCAGCAATGATTGTGCCACACACATAAGTAGTCCCTTAACCATGTCTTGGCCTGCTACTTGCCAGGCCCGAGTGCACAGTTTCACTGCCACTTCGACATGGCATTTACAACTACTTGCCAGACCTTGAACTCCCCCTTTTCTCCATATAAGTCACCCCTAGGGTAGGTCCTAGGTAACCCACAGGGCAGGGTGCTGTGTAAGTAAAAGGGCAGGATATATACTCATGTGTTTTACATGTCCTGGTAGTAAAAAACTCACAATGTTGTTTTTCACTGCTCCTCCCATAGGCCAGCATTAGAAATACCCTTATATACTTTTAAGTAATAGATTCTGATCTGAAAGGAGTAGACCTGTCATGTTTAGTATTGCCATAACGGTAGTAGGAAATCCTGCTTACTGGTGAAGTTGGATTTGATATTACTATTTTAGAAATGCCACTTTTAGAAAGTGGGCATTTTTCTGTACTTACTGCCAGGTGTGCCTTACAGCCTGTCTCCAATCCACGTCTGGTCTGTGCTGGTTAGCAGCTCCCCTGGTGCATTCCACCCAGATAGCCATAAACACAGGACACTCTGTCACATCTGCATTCATCTGCATACTGAATGGTCTCCCTCTGCAGAAAGGGTGGAGGGGCTCTCTCTTACACTTCAAAGGCCAGTGGCCTGCCCTCACACAAAGGACTGATAACCCCCACAGGGATCCTGGCAGACAGGGCTGGGTTGAAAGGGGAACTTGTGCACTTCAAAACCATGCTTTGAAGTTTCCACCACTTCAAAGGCATTTTGAAAATCAGACACTTTTGGACCTACACCTGGACTCTGTCAGAGTGACTGACTGGCTGCCCAAAGGACTCATCTGGACTGCTATGCCAAACGAATCCTTTCCTGCTTGTTGCCCTGCTGCCTCCTGCTCCTGACTCTGCTGGAAGTACTCCGCTTTCCCCTTAAAGTGTTCTACCGGATCGAGGCAGCACCTGCTTCTTTCTATCAGTGTATCAAGGATTTTCACCCATCGTCCCTCGGTGTCAAAATATCCCCGCACTGCAGTGAGGAACCAAGGCTGCGTTCCTGAAATTTGACGCATGGCTGTGTAGCATGAAAAGAAATGATGCATCGCCTTGCAGCATGGAAAGAAGCAACGCATCGTCTGTGCCTCACCGGAAAACCCGACACAACACACTGTCTTTCAACGCATCTCCTCCTCTGCGGTCCCCGTGCATTGTTGATTTTGACGCATCTAAAGTACTGAGTGTTTCAAGGATACAACCACTGTTTCTTAAGTACTGAGACTCTTTGAAACCTTTAAAAAGTGATATCTCTATTTGTGCTTATTGGATGTTATTCGTTTTGATCTTCTTTCATTCAGATAAAGATTATCTAAACTGGTTCTGACTGGTATCTAAACTGGTGTGGTACACTTTTGTGGTGTTTTCGCTGTGTTACTGTATGAGTTATTGCACAAAAGCGTTACATATTGCCTTCTAAGCTAAGACTGACTGCTCTCTGCCGAGCTACCAGAGGGTGAGCACAGGATAATTTAGTTTGTGTTGTGCCTGAGCCTGACTAGGATTGTGGTCCCTACTTGGACAGGGTGCATACCTCTGCCAACTAGAGACCCAGTTTCTAACAGAACCCCACTGGCCCCTGGCATCAAATTGCTTTGGATATTCTCAGCTCTTTACCACTTGGTACTTTTTCCTACTATCTCTTTGTGTTAATGGATAAGCCTTCTAGGAGCTTGAAATGGATATTGTGAATGAGGTCACCATGTGTTCTGTGATCACGTTTCCAGAGGAGATTCTCATAAGGAGAGTAATCAGAAAGTTAATTTAGCCGACAATGATGTTCAACTGACTTCCAAGGATATGGAAACTGTTCTTAAAAGACATAGGGAACAAGGTGGAGCTTACAGATTCACACTGCATTCTGCAACTGGGCCATACCTTTTAAACTTTTAGGGAAAAAAGACCCTGAAGGGTAGTTTGTTCATCACTGGTAGAGTTGAAAGTGGCTCTGGGCAGAGTGAAAGTATTATATAGATGTTTCAGGAAAGAAGCACAGAAATGAGGACTATGATATGTACATAGCAGTGTCTATGACCTACCATGTATTCTGCTTTGGGATCTGTTGGTCCAGGGTTGGGTAGAGCTCTGTGTTATCGGTTTGTGCACTGCTCTGTTGGATGATGAATAGAGACTCTTGTCTTGTGAATAAGCTGGAGGTATGACCAGAACACGGGGTATTCTGTGTTTCAACACTACAAAGCATGGTCGCATCTTAATGAGGTCAAGGGTGCTTCACAGCCCTGGCACTGTCAGGCCCTGCACAGGACTGGAATGTACGTCTGTGACTAATGACCATTGTTGAGCGGCAGATTATGGGTCTGAAACCTATGAACTTGCATCAGCTGGGAGTGTCCAGGTTAGACTGATCGAACCAGAAGGGCACAGAAGCATCGTAATGAGGGCTCAGGGTCAATCACTGCCCTGGACATGTTAAGGACTGGATTCTACATCTAACCTGAGTTGGTTAAGTCATGAACCTGCTTCAGCTGGGAGTGCCTGGGTCTGACAGATAGAGCCAAAGGGCATAGAAGCATCACAATGGGGCTCAAGGTCACTAATGGCCCTGGCAATGGTAATGGCTAGAATCCAAATCTATAACTAAGTAAACAAAGTTAGTTAAGCTGTGAACCTGCTTCAGCTGGGAAGGCCTGGCATGCTGGTCGATTCTATGTCACACCAGAGGCTCCGATTATGCTTCTCAATCTTTACTACTCATAAACAGCAGCAATAATTATAGTGAAAGCTGTTTGCTTTGTTTCATATGAGGTGTTTTTTCTATTTGAATGGAATGCTTTCTCCTCCTCCTGCCTCTCCCTCTGGTTCCGATTCCAATTCTTCCTCCTCTCAGGAATCTCACAAAACCTGTAAGCGCTCAACGAAACGCAAGCACTCCCTTTCCCTGTCCACTCCATCTCTCTTTAACTTTGAGCCATCTGAGATCATTCACCCCAGAAGCTCTGGCTGGGTTCCCGCTCCTGCAGTTGCAGATTATATGCAAGCACACATTAGAAAAGGTTTTGAAAAAGAGGTATATTCCTGCTTAAAATCTGAATGTCCTAGGCGATATCTTCCCCATAAGACAGCTGTGTCCCCTGATATTGACATCACAGTGCTGACCTTCTTAAAGAAATATAACAAAGATCCTAAGAAAGGGATAGACAGAGCCCTTCAGGCTTGCCAGGATAAACTCCTTGATATATCTGGCCCTTTGGCAAAAATCCTGGAATTGGCTCTTCACGCCAAGGAAATAGGGGCTTTCATTTCCTCTGAAGTCCTTGCCGGCAAGACCCAATCTGCCATTTGTTTTTTGGGTAATGCTAATTGTGCTCTGGCTTCAGAACATCGTAAGTCTGTCCTGTTAAGGATAGACCCTCAGCTCGCAGAGTTGGTCTCCGTGGAGGCAGATGCCCTAGCAGAAGGCCAGTTATTGGGTGACTGTAGGAAAGTACCATCTTGCCTGGCATGTTACCCCCATTTTTCACTGTATATATGTTGTTTTAGTTGTATGTGTCACTGGGACCCTGGTAACCCAGGGCCCCAGTGCTCATAAGTGTGCCTGAATGTGTTACCTGTGTAGTGACTAACTGTCTCACTGAGGCTCTGCTAATCAGAACCTCAGTGGTTATGCTCTCTCATTTCTTTCCAAATTGTCACTAACAGGCTAGTGACCATTTTTACCAATTTACATTGGCTTACTGGAACACCCTTATAATTCCCTAGTATATGGTACTGAGGTACCCAGGGTATTGGGGTTCCAGGAGATCCCTATGGGCTGCAGCATTGCTTTTGCCACCCATAGGGAGCTCTGACAATTCTTACACAGGCCTGCCACTGCAGCCTGAGTGAAATAACGTCCACGTTATTTCACAGCCATTTTTCACTGCACTTAAGTAACTTATAAGTCACCTATATGTCTAACCTTTACCTGGTAAAGGTTAGGTGCAAAGTTACTTAGTGTGAGGGCACCCTGGCACTAGCCAAGGTGCCCCCACATTGTTCAGAGCCAATTCCCTGAACTTTGTGAGTGCGGGGACACCATTACACGCGTGCACTACATATAGGTCACTACCTATATGTAGCTTCACAATGGTAACTCCGAATATGGCCATGTAACATGTCTATGATCATGGAATTGCCCCCTCTATGCCATCCTGGCATAGTTGGCACAATCCCATGATCCCAGTGGTCTGTAGCACAGACCCTGGTACTGCCAAACTGCCCTTCCTGGGGTTTCACTGCAGCTGCTGCTGCTGCCAACCCCTCAGACAGGCATCTGCCCTCCTGGGGTCCAGCCAGGCCTGGCCCAGGATGGCAGAACAAAGAACTTCCTCTGAGAGAGGGTGTGACACCCTCTCCCTTTGGAAAATGGTGTGAAGGCAGGGGAGGAGTAGCCTCCCCCAGCCTCTGGAAATGCTTTCTTGGGCACAGATGTGCCCAATTCTGCATAAGCCAGTCTACACCGGTTCAGGGACCCCTTAGCCCCTGCTCTGGCGCGAAACTGGACAAAGGAAAGGGGAGTGACCACTCCCCTGACCTGCACCTCCCCTGGGAGGTGTCCAGAGCTCCTCCAGTGTGCTCCAGACCTCTGCCATCTTGGAAACAGAGGTGCTGCTGGCACACTGGACTGCTCTGAGTGGCCAGTGCCACCAGGTGATGTCAGAGACTCCTGCTGATAGGCTCCTTCAGGTGTTAGTAGCCTATCCTCTCTCCTAGGTAGCCAAACCCTCTTTTCTGGCTATTTAGGGTCTCTGTCTCTGGGGAAACTTTAGATAACGAATGCATGAGCTCAGCCGAGTTCCTCTGCATCTCTCTCTTCACCTTCTGATAAGGAATCGACTGCTGACCGCGCTGGAAGCCTGCAAACCTGCAACATAGTAGCAAAGACGACTACTGCAACTCTGTAACGCTGATCCTGCCACCTTCTCGACTGTTTTCCTGCTTGTGCATGCTGTGAGGGTAGTCTGCCTCCTCTCTGCACCAGAAGCTCCGAAGAAATCTCCTGTGGGTCGACGGAATCTTCCCCCTGCAACCGCAGGCACCAAAAAGCTGCATTACCAGTCCCTTGGGTCTCCTCTCAGCACGACGAGCGAGGTCCCTCGAATCCAGCGACTCTGTCCAAGTGACCCCCACAGTCCAGTGACTCTTCAGCCCAAGTTTGGTGGAGGTAAGTCCTTGCCTCACCTCGCTGGGCTGCATTGCTGGGAACCGCGACTTTGCACCTACTCCGGCCCCTGTGCACTTCCGGCAGAAATCCTTTGTGCACAGCCAAGCCTGGGTCCACGGCACTCTAACCTGCATTGCACGACTTTCTAAGTTGGTCTCCGGCGACGTGGGACTCCTTTGTGCAACTTCGGCGAGAACCGTTTCACGCATCCTCGTAGTGCCTGTTTCTGGCACTTCTCCGGGTGCTACCTGCTTCAGTGAGGGCTCTTTGTCTTGCTCGACGTCCCCTCTCTCTTCAGGTC
Organism: Pleurodeles waltl; assembly: GCF_031143425.1. Taxonomy (NCBI): domain Eukaryota; kingdom Metazoa; phylum Chordata; class Amphibia; order Caudata; family Salamandridae; genus Pleurodeles; species Pleurodeles waltl. Next base: position 10,054,578 of record NC_090442.1, read on the forward strand.
CAATTTGCGACCTCCTGGTCCCTTCTGGGCCCCAGCAGCGTCCAAAAACGCCAAACACACGATTTGCAGCTAGCAAGGCTTGTTGGCGTTCTTTCGGCGGGAAAACACTTCTGCACGACTCTCCACGGCGAGAGGGATCCGTCCACCAAAGGGGAAGTCTCTAGCCCTTTTCGTTCCTGCAGAAACCTCAGCATCTTCTGTCCAGTAGAAGCTTCTTTGCACCCGCAGCTGGCATTTCCTGGGCATCTGTCCACCTCCGACTTGCTTGTGACTTTTGGACTTGGTCCCCTTGTTCCACAGGTACCCTAGATTGGAAATCCACAGTTGTTGCATTGCTGGTTTGTGTCTTTCCTGCATTATTCCTCTAACACGACTTCTTTGTCCTTAGGGGAACTTTAGTGCACTTTGCACTCACTTTTCAGGGTCTTGGGGAGGGTTATTTTTCTAACTCTCACTATTTTCTAATAGTCCCAGCGACCCTCTACAAGGTCACATAGGTTTGGGGTCCATTCGTGGTTCGCATTCCACTTTTGGAGTATATGGTTTGTGTTGCCCCTATCCCTATGTTTCCCCATTGCATCCTATTGTAACTATACATTGTTTGCACTGTTTTCTAAGACTATACTGCATATTTTTGCTATTGTGTATATATATCTTGTGTATATTTCCTATCCTCTCACTGAGGCTACACTCTAAGATACTTTGGCATATTGTCATAAAAATAAAGTACCTTTATTTTTAGTATAACTGTGTATTGTGTTTTCTTATGATATTGTGCATATGACACTAAGTGGTACTGTAGTAGCTTCACACGTCTCCTAGTTCAGCCTAAGCTGCTCTGCTAAGCTACCATTATCTATCAGCCTAAGCTGCTAGACACCCTATACACTAATAAGGGATAACTGGGCCTGGTGCAAGGTGCAAGTACCCCTTGTTACTCACTACAAGCCGGTCCAGCCTCCTACATTGGTTGTGCAGTGGTGGGATAAGTGCTTGAGACTACTTACCACTCTTGTCATTGTACTTTTCATAAGAGAAAAATATACAAAACAAGGTCAGTGTATATACACATAGCCAAAAAGTTTTGCATTTCCTCTTTTCACTCTTTTCTAAGTGCTGAAAAGTACCTCTAAACTTTCAAAAAGTTCTTAAAAGTTTAAAAAGTTTTTTTCTGTCTTTCCAAAAAGTTCTGAAAACTTTTTTCTCTTTTTCTATCACTTTAACTCTCTCTAGAAATGTCTGGCACAGGCCAAAATGTTGATCTGTCCAAACTTGCATATGACAACCTTAGCTGGAAAAGAGCAAGGAGTCTCTGTATAGAGAGAGGTTTGAGTGTAGGGAAGAATCCTTCCTTGGAACTGTTACTTAACATGCTTAGAGAACAGGATAAGGCCATAGGTGCCTCATCTGTTGAAAAAGTACCTAATAGTTCTCAATCTGATTCAGGGACTCCCCCAGGAAAAGATTCAGGAAAGAAACTTCCTAGCCTGCCCATTACTAGACAATCTAGCATAGATGGTAATGATGATGAGCCACACCATATAAATAGTGTTGTCTCACATCATAGCAAAAGCATTTATTCTCACCATACTGGTAGTAATGTTTCTGTTAACCAAGCTGTTAGGGTGGCTTCTGTAAGGGACAGGTCTCCTTCTGTTCATTCCCATCATAGCTCTGTTTCTAGGAATGTCCCTCCCACCAACCCTGATGACAGAATGTTAGAGAGGGAACTCAATAAGTTGAGGGTGGAACAAACCAGACTGAAGCTTAAAAAGCAACAGCTGGATTTGGATAGACAGTCTTTTGAATTAGAGAAGGAAAGACAGAAGTTGGGTTTAGATACCCATGGTGGCAACAGCAGTATTCCCCATAGTCATCCTGCAAAAGAGCATGATTCCAGGAATCTGCACAAGATAGTTCCCCCTTATAAGGAGGGGGATGACATTAACAAGTGGTTTGCTGCACTTGAGAGGGCCTGTGTTGTACAGGATGTCCCTCAAAGGCAGTGGGCTGCTATCCTATGGCTATCATTTAGTGGAAAAGGTAGGGATAGGCTCCTTACTGTGAAAGAAAATGATGCTAATAATTTCCAAGTTCTTAAGAATGCACTCCTGGATGGTTATGGCTTAACCACTGAACAGTACAGGATAAAGTTCAGAGAGACCAAAAAGGAGTCTTCACAAGACTGGGTTGATTTTATTGACCATTCAGTGAAGGCCTTGGAGGGGTGGTTACATGGCAGTAAAGTTACTGATTATGACAGCCTGTATAACTTAATCCTGAGAGAGCATATTCTTAATAATTGTGTGTCTGATTTGTTGCACCAGTACTTGGTGGACTCTGATCTGACCTCTCCCCAAGAATTGGGAAAGAAGGCAGACAAATGGGTCAGAACAAGAGTGAACAGAAAAGTTCATACAGGGAGTGACAAAGATGGCAACAAAAAGAAGGATGGTAAGTCTTCTGACAAGGGTGGGGACAAATCTAAAAATGAGTCTTCATCAGGCCCACAAAAACACTCTGGTGGGGGTGGTGGGTCCAAATCCTCCTTTAATCAGAACAAGGAAAAGAAACCATGGTGCTATTTATGTAAAATAAAAGGCCATTGGACAACAGATCCCAGTTGTCCAAAGAAAGGCACCACTGCTCCTACCACTACAACCCCTACTGCTACACCTAGTGTCCCTACTAATAGCAGTAGTGGTGGGAGCAAACCTACTAATAGCCAATCCAAGGGAGTAGCTGGGCTCACTTTTGGTAATTTAGTTGGGGTTGGTCTGATTAGGGAGACCACAGAGGCTACTTTAGTCTCTGAAGGGGCTATTGATTTAGCCACTTTGGTTGCTTGCCCCCATAACTTGGAGAAGTACAAGCAACTAACCCTTATAAATGGTGTTGAGGTCCAGGCCTACAGGGACACAGGTGCCAGTGTCACAATGGTGATTGAGAAACTGGTGCACCCTGAACAACACATACTTGGACACCAGTACCAAGTAACCGATGCTCACAACATAACACAAAGCCACCCCATGGCTGTTGTAAATCTCAACTGGGGGGGGGGTAACTGGTCCAAAGAAAGTTGTGGTAGCTTCAGATTTACCTGTAGACTGTCTATTAGGGAATGATTTGGAGACATCAGCTTGGTCAGATGTGGAGTTGGAGGCCCATGCAGCAATGCTGGGCATCCCAGGGCATATTTTTGCTTTGACAAGGGCTCAGGCCAAAAAGCTAAAAGGACAGGGAAGCTTGGATCCTGGAACAATGGACCAAGTGCTCCCTAAAGCTAGGGCTAGTAGAAGCAAACCACTTCCTACTATCCCTCCCTCTACAGTGGATTCAACTTCTGAGGAAGAAGAATTCCCTCCCTGTGCAGAACCTACACCAGAGGAGCTGGAAGCAGACACTGCTGAGCTTTTGGGTGAAGGGGGGCCTGCCAGAGAGGAGCTGAGTGTGGCACAGCAAACCTGTCCCACATTAGAGGGTCTCAGACAGCAAGCTGTCAAACAGGCTAATGGGGATGTCAGTGACTCTCACAGAGTTTACTGGGAGGACAACCTCTTGTACACTGAGCATAGGGATCCTAAACCTGGAGCTGCCAGGAGATTAGTGATTCCTCAGGAGTACAGAAAGTTCCTCCTAACACTGGCACATGACATTCCCTTAGCTGGGCATCTAGGACAAATGAAAACTTGGGACAGGCTTGTTCCCCTGTTTCACTGGCCTAGAATGTCTGAGGACACAAAGGAATTTTGTAAGTCCTGTGAAACCTGTCAAGCCAGTGGCAAGACAGGTGGCACCCCAAAGGCACCCCTTATCCCACTGCCTGTGGTTGGGGTTCCCTTTGAAAGGGTAGGGGTTGACATAGTTGGCCCCCTTGACCCTCCTACTGCTTCAGGCAATAGATTTATCTTGGTGGTAGTGGACCATGCCACAAGATACCCTGAAGCTATTCCTTTAAGGACCACTACAGCACCTGCAGTGGCAAAGGCCCTCCTGGGAATATTTTCCAGGGTGGGCTTCCCAAAGGAAGTAGTATCAGACAGGGGAAGCAATTTCATGTCTGCATACTTAAAGGCCATGTGGAAGGAGTGTGGAGTAACGTACAAGTTCACAACACCCTATCATCCACAAACAAATGGACTGGTGGAGAGATTTAATAAAACTCTCAAAGGCATGATTATGGGTCTCCCTGAAAAACTCCGCAGGAGATGGGATATCCTTCTACCATGCCTCCTTTTTGCCTACAGGGAGGTACCCCAGAAAGGAGTGGGCTTCAGCCCCTTTGAACTTCTTTTTGGACACCCTGTTAGGGGTCCACTCACACTTGTAAAGGAGGGTTGGGAACAACCTTTAAAAGCTCCTAAGCAGGATATTGTGGATTATGTGCTTGGCCTCAGATCAAGGATGGCTGAGTACATGAAAAAGGCCAGTAAAAACCTTCAGGCCAGCCAAGAGCTCCAGAAGCAATGGCATGATCAGAAGGCTGTTTTGGTTCAGTACCAACCAGGGCAGAAAGTGTGGGTCTTGGAGCCTGTGGCCCCAAGAGCACTCCAAGATAAATGGAGTGGACCCCACACAATTGTTGAAAAGAAGGGTGAAGTCACCTACTTGGTTGACTTAGGCACTGCCAGGAGTCCCCTTAGGGTGCTCCATGTCAACCGCCTTAAACCCTACTATGACAGGGCTGATCTCACCCTGCTCATGCCAACTGATGAGGGACAGGAAGAAGACAGTGATCCTCTACCTGATCTCTTCTCTTCCACAGAACAAGATGCTCTTGTGGAAGGTGTAGTTTTGGCTGATTGTCTTACTGCTGAGCAGAAAGATAATTGCATAAATCTCCTAGGACAATTTTCAGAACTCTTCTCTACTGTGCCAGGCACCACTTCTTGGTGTGAGCACACTATAGATACTGGAGACAGTTTACCTGTCAAAAGTAAGATCTATAGGCAGCCTGACCATGTCAGGGACTGCATAAAGCAAGAAGTTCAGAAAATGTTGGAACTAGGAGTGGTTGAGCACTCTGACAGTCCATGGGCTTCTCCTGTGGTACTGGTACCAAAACCCAATTCTAAAGATGGAAAGAAGGAAATGCGGTTTTGTGTAGACTATAGAGGTCTCAACTTGGTAACCAAAACTGATGCTCACCCTATACCCAGGGCAGATGAGCTTATAGATACACTGGCATCTGCCAAGTATCTAAGCACTTTTGATTTGACTGCAGGGTATTGGCAGATCAAATTATCAGAAGATGCTAAACCTAAGACTGCATTTTCTACCATTGGAGGACATTACCAGTTTACTGTAATGCCTTTTGGTTTGAAAAATGCACCTGCCACTTTTCAGAGGTTGGTGAACACAGTCCTGCAAGGGCTGGAAGCTTTCAGTGCAGCATATTTGGACGATATAGCTGTCTTTAGCTCCAGCTGGGATGATCACCTGGTCCACCTATGGAAAGTTTTGGAGGCCCTGCAAAAGGCAGGCCTCACTATCAAGGCTTCAAAGTGCCAGATAGGGCAGGGTAAGGTGGTTTATCTGGGACACCTTGTTGGTGGGGAACAGATTGCACCACTTCAGGGGAAAATCCAAACTATTATTGATTGGGTTCCCCTTACCACTCAGACTCAGGTGAGAGCCTTCCTAGGCGTCACTGGGTATTACAGGAGGTTCATTAAGAACTATGGCTCCATTGCAGCCCCTCTTAATGACCTCACATCCAAGAAAATGCCTAAAAAGGTATTATGGACAGCAAGCTGTCAGAAAGCTTTTGAGGAGCTGAAGCAGGCCATGTGCTCTGCACCTGTCCTGAAAAGCCCTTGTTACTCTAAAAAATTCTATGTCCAAACTGATGCATCTGAATTAGGAGTAGGGGCAGTCCTATCACAACTTAATTCTGAGGGCCAGGATCAACCTGTTGCTTTTATTAGTAGAAGGTTGACCCCTAGAGAAAAGCGTTGGTCTGCCATTGAGAGGGAGGCCTTTGCTGTGGTCTGGGCTCTGAAGAAGTTGAGGCCATACCTGTTTGGCACTCACTTCATTGTTCAGACAGACCACAAACCTCTACTTTGGCTAAAACAAATGAAAGGTGAAAATCCTAAACTGTTGAGGTGGTCCATATCCCTACAGGGAATGGACTACACAGTGGAACATAGACCTGGGAGTAGCCACTCCAATGCAGATGGACTCTCCAGATATTTCCACTTAGACAATGAAGACTCATCAGGTCATGGCTAGTCTTATTGTCCTTCGTTTGGGGGGGGGTTGTGTAGGAAAGTACCATCTTGCCTGGCATGTTACCCCCATTTTTCACTGTATATATGTTGTTTTAGTTGTATGTGTCACTGGGACCCTGGTAACCCAGGGCCCCAGTGCTCATAAGTGTGCCTGAATGTGTTACCTGTGTAGTGACTAACTGTCTCACTGAGGCTCTGCTAATCAGAACCTCAGTGGTTATGCTCTCTCATTTCTTTCCAAATTGTCACTAACAGGCTAGTGACCATTTTTACCAATTTACATTGGCTTACTGGAACACCCTTATAATTCCCTAGTTTATGGTACTGAGGTACCCAGGGTATTGGGGTTCCAGGAGATCCCTATGGGCTGCAGCATTGCTTTTGCCACCCATAGGGAGCTCTGACAATTCTTACACAGGCCTGCCACTGCAGCCTGAGTGAAATAACGTCCACGTTATTTCACAGCCATTTTTCACTGCACTTAAGTAACTTATAAGTCACCTATATGTCTAACCTTTACCTGGTAAAGGTTAGGTGCAAAGTTACTTAGTGTGAGGGCACCCTGGCACTAGCCAAGGTGCCCCCACATTGTTCAGAGCCAATTCCCTGAACTTTGTGAGTGCGGGGACACCATTACACGCGTGCACTACATATAGGTCACTACCTATATGTAGCTTCACAATGGTAACTCCGAATATGGCCATGTAACATGTCTATGATCATGGAATTGCCCCCTCTATGCCATCCTGGCATAGTTGGCACAATCCCATGATCCCAGTGGTCTGTAGCACAGACCCTGGTACTGCCAAACTGCCCTTCCTGGGGTTTCACTGCAGCTGCTGCTGCTGCCAACCCCTCAGACAGGCATCTGCCCTCCTGGGGTCCAGCCAGGCCTGGCCCAGGATGGCAGAACAAAGAACTTCCTCTGAGAGAGGGTGTGACACCCTCTCCCTTTGGAAAATGGTGTGAAGGCAGGGGAGGAGTAGCCTCCCCCAGCCTCTGGAAATGCTTTCTTGGGCACAGATGTGCCCAATTCTGCATAAGCCAGTCTACACCGGTTCAGGGACCCCTTAGCCCCTGCTCTGGCGCGAAACTGGACAAAGGAAAGGGGAGTGACCACTCCCCTGACCTGCACCTCCCCTGGGAGGTGTCCAGAGCTCCTCCAGTGTGCTCCAGACCTCTGCCATCTTGGAAACAGAGGTGCTGCTGGCACAGTGGACTGCTCTGAGTGGCCAGTGCCACCAGGTGACGTCAGAGACTCCTGCTGATAGGCTCCTTCAGGTGTTAGTAGCCTATCCTCTCTCCTAGGTAGCCAAACCCTCTTTTCTGGCTATTTAGGGTCTCTGTCTCTGGGGAAACTTTAGATAACGAATGCATGAGCTCAGCCGAGTTCCTCTGCATCTCTCTCTTCACCTTCTGATAAGGAATCGACTGCTGACCGCGCTGGAAGCCTGCAAACCTGCAACATAGTAGCAAAGACGACTACTGCAACTCTGTAACGCTGATCCTGCTGCCTTCTCAACTGTTTTCCTGCTTGTGCATGCTGTGGGGGTAGTCTGCCTCCTCTCTGCACCAGAAGCTCCGAAGAAATCTCCCGTGGGTCGACGGAATCTTCCCCCTGCAACCGCAGGCACCAAAAAGCTGCATTACCGGTCCCTTGGGTCTCCTCTCAGCACGACGAGCGAGGTCCCTCGAATCCAGCGACTCTGTCCAAGTGACCCCCACAGTCCAGTGACTCTTCAGCCCAAGTTTGGTGGAGGTAAGTCCTTGCCTCACCTCGCTGGGCTGCATTGCTGGGAACCGCGACTTTGCAGCTACTCCGGCCCCTGTGCACTTCCGGCGGAAATCCTTTGTGCACAGCCAAGCCTGGGTCCACAGCACTCTAACCTGCATTGCACGACTTTCTAAGTTGGTCTCCGGCGACGTGGGACTCCTTTGTGCAACTTCGGCGAGCACCGTTTCACGCATCCTCGTAGTGCCTGTTTCTGGCACTTCTCTGGGTGCTACCTGCTTCAGTGAGGGCTCTTTGTCTTGCTCGACGTCCCCTCTCTCTTCAGGTCCAATTTGCGACCTCCTGGTCCCTCCTGGGCCCCAGCAGCGTCCAAAAACGCCAAACGCACGATTTGCAGCTAGCAAGGCTTGTTGGCGTTCTTTCGGCGGGAAAACACTTCTGCACGACTCTCCACGGCGAGAGGGATCCGTCCACCAAAGGGGAAGTCTCTAGCCCTTTTCGTTCCTGCAGAAACCTCAGCTTCTTCTGTCCAGTAGAAGCTTCTTTGCACCCGCAGCTGGCATTTCCTGGGCATCTGTCCACCTCCGACTTGCTTGTGACTTTTGGACTTGGTCCCCTTGTTCCACAGGTACCCTAGATTGGAAATCCACAGTTGTTGCATTGCTGGTTTGTGTCTTTCCTGCATTATTCCTCTAACACGACTTCTTTGTCCTTAGGGGAACTTTAGTGCACTTTGCACTCACTTTTCAGGGTCTTGGGGAGGGTTATTTTTCTAACTCTCACTATTTTCTAATAGTCCCAGCGACCCTCTACAAGGTCACATAGGTTTGGGGTCCATTCGTGGTTCGCATTCCACTTTTGGAGTATATGGTTTGTGTTGCCCCTATCCCTATGTTTCCCCATTGCATCCTATTGTAACTATACATTGTTTGCACTGTTTTCTAAGACTATACTGCATATTTTTGCTATTGTGTATATATATCTTGTGTATATTTCCTATCCTCTCACTGAGGGTACACTCTAAGATACTTTGGCATATTGTCATAAAAATAAAGTACCTTTATTTTTAGTATAACTGTGTATTGTGTTTTCTTATGATATTGTGCATATGACACTAAGTGGTACTGTAGTAGCTTCACACGTCTCCTAGTTCAGCCTAAGCTGCTCTGCTAAGCTACCATTATCTATCAGCCTAAGCTGCTAGACACCCTATACACTAATAAGGGATAACTGGGCCTGGTGCAAGGTGCAAGTACCCCTTGGTACTCACTACAAGCCAGTCCAGCCTCCTACAGTGACCGTTTTGTGAAGGACATTGCAAAGTTTGTCAGCACTTTCAGTTCTTTAAAAAAGTCACATTCTTCCCTCAAAAAGTTGTTCAATCCCCTTTTTGGAAGGGCCAGTCGCTTCTGAGGACGGTAGATCAGCTGTGGCTGCCAACAAGGTCCTCTGAGGGGCTATTACCCACAACGCAGGGGCTATTCCCAACACCTATCTCAAGCTGGGTTCTACCCCACCAGAACAATAGGTGCTTGTGAACGTGCCTTCCAAGGTTCCAACAGAGGGTATAGAGCAATCAACAACAACCCTGCAGGTAATGAATCCTTGGTCTTGCTCTTCAGTTGGGGGGGAAGGTTAAAACGTTTTGTTTAAAACTGGGAAAGAATTTCCACATATGCATGGGTGTTAAACACTGTACAAGGTTACTCCATAGATCTAATGTTGCCTCCTTTTCAGCCAGATCTTCCAAATCCCATCCTTTTTTCCACAACCAGACATGTATTTTACTGAATGCATAATTCAAGAGCTAGTACAAAAAAGGCTATTGACCTCTCTTCTCATCATCCTCAAGGTTTTTACAGCAACATTTTTCTAGTGCAAAAGAAAAGGGGTGGTCAACGGTTGGTTCTCAACCTCAGAAATTTCAATCCCTTTGTCATTTATCGTCATTTCAAGATGGAAGGTATCCATCTGTTGAGAGACCTGCTTCAGGTGAATGACTGGATGGTCCATCTAGATCTCAAGGATGCTTATCTGTCGGTCCCCATTTTCCCCTCTCATTGGAAATTCCTTCAATTCCGGTGGAGGGGAATTAGGGACGAGTATCGGGTTCTCCTGTTTGGCATATCTTCAGCTCCTTGGGCCTTCACCAAACTTCTAAAACATGTGGTCCAACAACTCAGGAGCGTGGGGATACGCATGATCATTTACTTAGACAATATGATCCTCTTAGTTCAGGACCAACAACTCCTTCTATCCCAGCTTTCATTGACAGTTTCTCTTCTGCAAGATCTGGAATTCGTGATCAACCTCAAAATATCTTTGATGACTCCCTCCCAACATCTGGAATTCTTGGGTTTTCAGGTGGACTCCATCAAGGCCCAGCTCTTGTTACCATCCCCAAAAATAAGATGATCAACAGGGAGTGAGATTAACTCTGTTGAAACAGTTGGTACCTTTGAGATCCCTGGCCGGTATTGTGGGGTTGCTAGCTTCCTTGCTTCAGGCTGTCTTTTCCAGGTCCATTACATTACAGAGCTTTACAGCATTTGAAGATTGATTATCATCAACAAGGCCTCTCTTACGATCACTTGATTCCCCTATCCTTCAAAGCTGAAGAGGAACTCCATTGGTGGCTTCTTCATCTAGAGGCTTGGAATCGCAAGGCCATCTTTGGAAACACTCCGGACGTGGTGAAAGAATCCATTGCAGGGCGTTGGGGCTTGGGGTGCAAGATGTGGGGAATTTTTGACAAGAGGTAATTGGTCATTCGATGAGCTAAGTCTCCACAAAAACTGCCTGGAGCTGGTAGCTGGCTCTTTTGCCATCAGGTCCCTTTCCCCCATAAAGAGCAATTGTAGCATCCTTCTGAGGATGGACAATGTTTCAGCGGTTCGATATATCAACCGACTTGGGGGGACCAGGTCACGTCTGTTAGCAAATTTTGCCAGAGATTTTTTGCATTTTTGCATTTCCCAGAAGATCACTGTAGTGGCAGAATTTTTACCTGGGAAAGACAAACGGGTGGCAGATTTGCATTTCTGTTTCCTGACAGTTTACAATGACTGGAGGCTCCATCCTTCAGTCTTTCTTCAGATCATGTTGATTATGGGTCCTTGTCACCTAGACCTGTTTGCCTCACGGTTCAACTGTCAACTCTAGAGGTTTTACAGTTTGAGGCTGGATCCGATGGCCCTGGCAACGGATGCCTTCCTACAGGATTGGTCGGGTCAGTAGAATTATGCCTTCCCCCCTTCTGCCATGATCCGAGGGTGGTGGCTCAGTTCAGGCGTCAATCAGCGTCAGCAGTTTTGGTTAGTCCCGTGTCTCAAATAGACTTCTTTCTTACACAGTCTTACATTTGGAAGGAAAAATGTAGAGAAAGACAAGGGGCAATAACATGTTCTTCTATTCTGTGTTTCCCCACATCTCCCGATAAAAATGGTACCTCACTTGTGTGGGTAGGTCTAGTGCCCGCAACAGGAAACGCCCCAAAACAAAACAAGAACACATCACATTTTTACATTGAAGTCTGACGTGTTTTTTGGAAAGTACGTAGCTGTGGATTTTGGCCTCTAGCCCAGTCGACACCTATGGAAACCTAGCAAACCTGTGCAGTTTTGAAAACTAGACACCTAGGGAGGTCCAGGATGGGGTAACTTGTTGGGCTCTCACTGAGTTCTATTACCCAGAATCCTTTGCAAACCTCAAAATTGGGCAAAAAAAAGACTTTTTCCTCACATTTCGGTGATGGAAATTTCTGAAATCTGATGGGAGCCACAAATTTCTACCCAGCATTACCCCAAGTCTCCTGATAAAAATGGTACCTCACTTGTGTGGGTAGGCCTAGTGACCGCGACAGGAAATGTCCCAAAACACAACGTGGACACATCACATTTTTCTAATGAAAACTGACCTGTTTTTTGCAAAGTGCCTAGCTGTGGGTTTTGGGCTCTAGCTCGTCCTGCAAGTAGGGAAACCTAGCAAACGTGGGCATTTCTGAAAACTAGACACCTAGGGGAGTCCAGGATTGGGTTCTCACTAGGTTCTGTTACCCAGAATCCTTCGCAAACCTCAAAATGTGGCTAAAAAAGCTGTTTTCCTTACATTTCGGTGCTGTAAAGTTCTGGAATCTGAGGGGAGCCACAAACTTCCTTTTACCTAGCATTCCCCCACATCTCATGATAAAAAATAGTACTTCACTTGTATGGGTATGCCTAGTGCCTGTGACAGGAAATGCCCCAAAACACAACAAAATTATCTATTACAAAACTACCTGTTTTTGCAAGGGGGGGTCAGCTTCGCTTTTGGTCTTGGGCTCAGCAGCCATCTAGGAAAACCTACCAAACCCAGACATTTCTGAAAGCCAGACACCTGAGGGAGTCCAGGGAGATGTGATTTGCGTGGATCCCCCAATGTTTTCCTACTCAGAATCCTCACCACACCTCAAATTTAGCTGAAAAAAATCACATTTCCCCCATATTTCTGAGTGGGTTCACTGCACCGGCACAAATTTCCTACCACCCAATGTTCCCCTCAGTCTCCTGATAAAAATGATACCTCACTTGTGTAGGAGGGCCAAGTGCCTGTGACAGGGAAGAGCCAAAAACATGTTGAAACTGAGGGGAACCAACGTGGGTCCAAAAGGGCAGTTTGGAAAAAAACGTTTTTAGACTGATAACTGGGGCAGAATTTTTATCGGTATAGATGAGACAAAGCTGGGTGGTAGGAATTTTGTGGATTCCTGCAGATTCCAGAAGGTTCATCACAAAAATGTAGGGAAAATGTGTAATTTCAAGCAAAGCTAGAGGTTTGCAGGACATTGTGGGTAAGAAAAAGGTGCGGGTGCATGTGAAGCACAGCACCCTGGACGCACCCAGATGTTTACTTTTCAGGTGTGTCTGGTGTCACATCCCTCTTGCTTGCCCTTGGGATAGCATCCTTTAGTTTGCAGGGGGGGCTTAAAGACTGTTGCCCCTTCAGCTGGGATGGGGGCATAACCATACTGGTTGGTAGCCACCACCCCCTGGCACTGGGCCCTCCTCACCTCCTCCCTTGCTGTGGCCCCTCCTTTACCGCCCCCTCCCCTGCCCCAGCCCCCCGGGCTCTCAGAGCCCCTCCTCAGCCCCCGCCCTCCCAAGACCCGCCTTCCTCGGGGGACCGGAAGCAGTCAGCACTAGCACCGGATGCGGGTCCGTAAGTGAAATCACGTCCAGGTCAGTGGGGGCAGCCGCAGCACAAATAGCCAATGCTAATGACGTCCTTTCTGGTCCGTAATTATATTAATACCCCGGTCAGCCGGCAGCGATAGCACAAGTACCTGATGCTGATAACGTCCTCTCGGCCATGTGAGTATCATAGTGTCCGGATCAGTGGCGGCAAGGTCAGCACAAGTGCCAATACCGAGAAGGAGCGAGCTGTCCCTGCACGGAAAATAGTATCCGGGTCAGCTAAGGCAGCGACAGCACCGGATACTCGAAGTGTGCTCTTTGTCCTTTTAGTATGATAGTGTCCGGGTCAGCCGGGGCAGCGGCAGCACAAGTACCAATACTAATAAGGTGGAAACTGATAAGGTGCTCTCGAGCCTGAAGTATAATAGTATCCGGGTCAGCTCAGACAGCGACAGCACCGGATACTGAAAGGGCGCTCCCTGTTATGCAAGTCTGATAATATCCGAGTCATCTGAAGCAGCGGCAGCACAAGTAATGGATACTGATCAGATGCTCTCTGTCGGAGTGTGGGGGGCTCACACCCCACAATTAAACGCAATAACCGCGTGTACACAAGAGGGTGGATTGCTCAGTGACAATTCATTCGCAGCCGTAGGTTATTTTTATGACCTTGCCCCTTACGTATTACCATTTCCCCTTCATCACCAGTTGAATCAGCTTCCCAGAGGGGTTCCACCCCTCCATCAGTGGGGTGATCCCACAACATAACAACCTCTAAGTATGATAATGTCCGGGTCAGTGGAGGCAGAGTCAGCAGCAGAGCATCCTGTAAATTCTCAGCCTCCTGCAGAGGAGGAGGATCTACAATAATGACATCCAGAAGAATTTGTTATGAAACATTTAAATTTCTTTAATGTCTGACAACAGTGTCTCGGGAGCAGCCAAGTCAATCAGCCTGTTTTCAAAGGAGGATTTAAGTGTTGTTCCAACAATCTTGGCTCTCACACTTTGCGCCACGGCTTCAAGTGAGCCGGGTCCTACTGATCTTCAGCACTGGCAGTTGTAAACAAGCATTTGCAATGCAATAGGTCTCGCATTTACGAGAGTTAGAGCTATTGGCATTGTGACAATGGTGGTCATTATGACATTGTCGGTGAGTGATAATGTGGCGGAAATACCGCCAACAGGCCGGCAGTAATTACTGCCAAATTATGACCATGGTGGTGAGAACTCCCATCAACAGCCAAGCGGAAGACAAAGTACCACCCACCATATCACAACACGGCACACCCCCATGTTTCAGGGGCGGAAACAACGCCATCAAAACCTGGCGGAAACAATGCACAGAAGACGAAAGACTCACCATCAGAAACACAAAGGACAATGCCGCCATAGAACCGGAACTGAAAGTCTTCCCAATGCTCCTCTATGCCATGCTCCACCTGGAACACCAACGCCGACGAAGACGACGACAGTGAGTACAGCCGCCTAGCACACAAAGGTGAGTGGGAGGAAAAGGAGAGTGCCACACACACACGCACAACACACACACACCATACACATAACCAGCTGCAGACGAAAAACAATGGCACATGACACACGGCATAGTAATACAATGACTACAGTTCGGAAGCACTGAAAATGTATTAGCAAGGCAAATGCCACAACACAAACAAGATATGTACAACTGGCCACTAAGGCCCAATGCCCACTCCAAAGTCATAAGGGCTCACATGGCCACAGGGCACAGTCCAAGGCCCAACTAATTTCCTGACATCATCCGCACAGAACTCTGCAGCGGCATCATTTTGAAAGTCAGCAGGAACCTGGGAGGGGTGGAGGTTTGGGGGACCTCAGACGAAGTCGGGAACTTGCCCACTGGTTCCGGAGGGGGCTTCATGCCCATTATCTTTGCTGGGGAGTGCAAGGTCACAGTCTCTCAGGTTAGTGACTTGCCCACTGGTTCTGGAGGGGGCTCCATGCTCATTATCATTGCTGGGGAGTGCAAGGTCACAGTCTCTCAGGTGGGTGACTTGCCCACTGGTTCTGGTGGGGGGCTCCATGCCCATTCCCTTTGCTGGGGAGTGCAAGGTCACACACAGTCTTTCAGGTGGGTGACTTGCCCACTGGTTCCTGAGGGGGCTCCAAGCCCATTTCCCTTTGCTGAGGAGTGCAAGGTCACAGTCTCTCAGGTGGGTGACTTGCCCACTGGTTCTGGGGGGGGCTCCATGCCCATTTCCCTTTGCTGGGGAGTGCAAGGTCACAGTCTCTCAGGTGTGAGATTTGCCCACTGGTTCTGGAGGGGGCTCCATGGGCATTTCCCTTTGCTGGGGAGTGCAAGGTCACAGTCTCTCAGGTGGGTGACTTGCCCACTGGTTCTGGTGGGGCTCCATGCCCATTCCCTTTGCTGGGGAGTGTAAGGTCAAAGTCTCTCAGGTTGGTGACTTGCCCACTGGTTCTGGAGGGGGCCTCTTGTATAGCAGTCCCTGGAGGGTGGCCTACATGTCCTCTGCTGGAGGTGAGGGCTGCGCTGTCCCAGATGGAGGTGCGGGCTCCGTGACAATTTGTGGTGGTGGTACCCTGCCAGCCTCCCTCTGCTGGAGGTGAGGCCTGGACTGTCCCAGATGGAGGTTTGGGCTCCTTGACCACTGGTGGTGGTGGTACTCTGCCAGGCTCTGCAGGCGGTGAGGGCTTCTTCACCTTCAGGGCAGGGATTTATGGCTTCTTCACCTTCAGAGCAGGAGTAGACGTCTTCTTCCCCTTCATGGCAGGAGGTGTGGGAGCCTTACCCTTCGTGGCTGGTGGAGCGAGATCCTTCACTGTCTTGCCTCCACAACTAGGAGGTGCCTCCACTGTCCCCTTGGACTGTTTGGCTGAGGTGCTGAGCTGGGTTGGAGGAACCCTGCTCCAATGGGCAGGACGGGGGGAGGGGTAGGGAAGAGGTCAAGTTGGGCAAGGAAAAGCTTCTTAGGGACAGTAGGACGGGAAGAGGGAGGAGGAATGGGAGTGGAGGATGAGGGAGTGGTTGTTGGAGGAGTACGTCTCCTGTACTTGGGTGCAGGTGCATGGGCAGTGTGCATGTATGAGGAGGATGGCTGTTGGGTGTCTGAGTACTTGCGTTTGTGTTCTTTAGGAGGGGGGAGGACAGATAGGGTGGTAGAGGACACAGGGGATGCGTAGATGTACGTTGTGGAGGTGTCTGCTAGTGAAGTGGTGATGCTGGTGGTGGATGTAGATGCAATGCATGCAGGTGTGAGTGTGGATGTGACTGTGAGGGAGGGGGAGACATTGGGGTTAGTGGATGTGGTTATGTGTGCAACTGTCTGGTGTTTGCGTGAGTGCTTGTGGGCTGATGTGTGGTGCCTGTGTTTGATTGTGCCACTCTTGTGTGATGTCATGTGTGAATGCTCGTCTGTATGTGTGCATGGGGTGGGTTGGGGTTCAGGAGACTGGGACTGGGAAGTGGTAGTTGGAGGTGGGATGGTATGAACATGGACAATGGCTGTCATCAGAGAGGAGGCCAGAGTCTGAATCGATCTCTGCTAGGCCGCCAAACCACTGTGGATGCCCTCCATGAATGCATTGCATTGCTGCATCTGGGATGCCAGCCTCTGGATGGCATTCACAATGTTGACTGCCCTACAGAGATGGATCTTAGGAGGTCAATAGCCTCCTCACTCTGGACAGCAGGGCTGACTGGGGTGATGCCCACCCTCCTGGGTGAGTAGGCACAGGCAACTCGCTGAGGGGCTACTGGGAGGGCGGTGCTGGTACGAGGGTGGTGGCTGTTCTTGCAGCTGGGGTGGTCCCAGAGGTGTCCACCACCACCAGGGAGCTTCCATTGGAGGACGTAGCGGAGTCTTTGTTGTCACCTCCTTTCTCCGCGGTGGTGCTCCCCTCGCCCACCGTCCTACTGGTCCCCTCGGCGTCGGTGTGGGACTCAGCTCCCACTGTCGCTGGTGCCCCTGCTCTTCCGCCAGATGATGCTAATGCACACATGGACAGGATGACAGAAGAAAAAAGGGTGTGAGAGAGAAAGGGAGCACTAGGCCAATAACTGCACCAACACCACAGAAGGCATACGCAGTATAGTCACACACAGGGATCAGGATTGAGCAACATGCATTGCACTGCCATTCAATTGGCTAGATGCCACAGCAAGATGATGGCCAACCACCGCCAACTGCACCCTTCCTGGGACCCACTAAGCCCTGTCTGACATGGAATGCAAGCTAGCTAGGTTACCTGGATTTCCCTTTCAAACATTACCCTTGAGCTGGATCATGCTGCAATGTCTGTCCTGGCATTAAGGGGCACCCACTAACTGATACCCACCACTAGGATCCCATGCCACCTACCAATGATTGTTGTAACAGCCACCGTACTCACCCCCTTGTGGTTGCTGTGATGCCCTCAAGCGCCCATCCAGCTCTGGGTAGGACACCGCCAGTATGCAGGCCATCAGGGGGTCAGGGTCTGAAAGGCACCCCTTCCTCGTTAGGAGGCCATCCCCAGCTGGGCCTCTGAGGTCTTCTGTGCCCAGCGTCTCAGGTCCTCCCACCGTTTCCGACAGTGGGTGCTCCACCTGCTATAGACCCCCAGGGTACGCACATCCTTGGCGATGGCACGGCATAATCCCTTCTTTTGATGGGCGCCGACTTGCAGAGGTAATGCAGACAGGAGGACAGCATTACACATACAATCCGACCTGTCAAACATATGGCCCACCAACCCCTTTTCCATCACCATTGGCACTCACATCGCACAGCGCCCACCCGCCACCACCATAAGACATTCCCCCTCCCTACACAAGGCTTTGAACATACACATCTCCATGCATCCTTCCCACATGCATTGTGCCCCAGGTGTACTCACCTGTTGGTCTAGAGGTCCATACAGCAGTCCGTACTGGGGTAGGACCCCATCCACCAATCGCTCCAACACCTCGGCAGTGATGGCAGGGGCTCTTTCCCCAGTCACACGGGCCATGGTAGGTTCCAGACACAGGTCACAGCAGCACATGCAGTGTAGGTGTTCTCCTGTTAAAGGTCAGGAAACAAGTGGGGAATCAGACAGAAAATGGCGGTCACGTCCGCGGCGGTGTACACCGTCACTGCGGTGCTGATACCTACTGGCCACTGTACTCCATTGAGCCCCATATTATCCAATGAGGAATTGCACAGCGGTGCAAGACCGCCTTCTGCCATGATGCCCAACGATGGCAGAGTTACCTCACTTCCACCTGTCCCTAGATACAGGACAGGCAGTCGCCATTTCATGGTGGTGGACAACATTCAGATTAACCTTAACTGCGTCACTGCCTTGATTTGCACATACCTTGCCATTCCCACTGTCCCATAAACATAAATGCACTATATACACTGAGGTGGGGGTTCCATTGTTCAAGTTGTGACAGCCTACTCACTCTTGTATTCCTTAGATACCTACCGCTGCGGATGAATGGGAGGAGGAGACAAACCCCTGTGTACAGACCACTTGTGGACTTGGCTATATTGGAAGAGGGGCACATTATACTGACTTATAGGGCCACAATCACAAAGCTGTGTGCCCAATTGGATCCCACTGGGACCCCCCCCCTCTTGTGCTAGTGCTGTCAATGCTCCATTTCATGGCAACTGGTTCTTTCCAAGTGAAAGTGGGGGTGGCAGCAGGGATGTCACAGCCAATGTTCTCAATCGTTCTGGCAAGGGTTGTGTCTACCTTGGTGAAACACATGTGCAGCTACATTGCTTTTCCCCAGGTGGAAGATTTGGCCACTGTGAAGGCAGGATTCTATGCAATGGGCCATATCCCCAATATTATTGGGGCGATTGATGGTACACATATTGCATTTGTCCCCCCCCGCCAGAATGAACAGATGTTCAGGAATCGTAAGAGTTTCCACTCACTGAATGTGCAAATGCTGTGCCTGGCGGACCAGTTCATCTCCCACGAGGAATAGCAACATCCCCAGCATCCCACATGTGATGGGGCAATTACAGAGGCACAGGGTGTGGCTAATAGGTGAGCCAGAGTCTCCACACACTGTATGTCAGTGTGTGCTTGAAGGCCATGTTCTGGTGCCTCCATCTGACAGGTGGACCCTTGTGCTACTCACCCGGAAAGGTCTGCCAGATAGTTGTGGCATGCTGCATGTTGCTAAACCTGGCCCTCAGACAACATGTGCCTTTTCTACAGGAGGAGGAGACTGGAAGTAGACCCTGGAGACAGTGAGGATGAGGCAGTGTATGAGGATGTAGACAACAGGACATCAGTCATACAACAATACTTCCATTGACACACAGGTGAGACAGTGGAACTGATCATTACTCTGACTATTGATTTCACCTGTATGACTGTAGCATGATGGCATTCACTTCCTTTGCATCTCAACTTACTGTCACCTATGGCTTCTCATTTTCCAGATGTTGGTGTCATGACAACAAGGCCCTGATGTGATCACTACAGACAGTTACAGGTCATTGATTGTATGCTATCACAGTGTTCAGATCATTTGCACTAGATGTGACTGTTCCCAAAACATGCTCATTTTCAAAACATAAAACAGTGTCACTCAAGTTGTGTTCAAGGGTGTTTATTGTAGTCCAAATAAATGAGGGAAAAGTGCAATGGAATGGGGTGATGGCAGAGGAAAGTCCAGGGTATTGTACCAGTCTGTTTGTAGCACAGGCCCAGTGTCCAAGGGGCCATAGGAAGGGGAGCAAAGGCAGTTCAAAGTGGACAAGGTGACAGGGTGGGACACAAGGGGGACAGCCAGAAGGGTCTCATTTCCTGGGGGTGATCTTGGTCTTGGCAAGTATCTCTGGCTTCTGTCTGGGTTTGCGGGGTGGTTCATCTTCTGCAGGGTCCTCTGAGTCCTGCGGCAGGGCCTCCTGACCACTAGCTGCAGCGGAAGTGGAGGGCTGGTCAGTAGACTGGCTAGTGGTAGGGGCCCGCTGGTGTGCTGTCCATTCCCTCATGATGTTGGCCATGTCTGTCAGCACCCCTGCTATGGAGATCATGGTGGTGTTCCTCCTGCAGCCACTTGTTCTCCTGCATGTTGGTAAGGATCTGGCCCATCGTGTCCTGGGATTGTTGATAGGCCCCCAGGAGATTAATGAGTGCCTCGTGGAGAGTCGGTTCCCTGGGCCTGTCCTCCCCCGGCGCACTGGGGTCCTCCCAGTGTCCTTGTTGACCCTATGCCCCTGTCCCCTGAACGGTGTGCCCACTGCCACTGACCCCAGGTCCCTGATTGTCTTGGGGGCGAGGTGTGGACTGGGGACCCTGTACAGGTGGGCACACTGCTGATTGACGTGTCCTGGGGACAGAGGCGTGGGGACGCTGGGTGGGTGCTGTGATGTTGGATATGGATGGGGGAGGCTCTGTGGTGGAATGTGATTGGGCTGGGGTGATCGACTGTCCAGTGGTCCCTGATGGGCCATGTAGTTCATCCAGACACAGAAGTCCAGAGTTACGTTCATCAATGGGGATGTCTTCTGTTGGGGGACTGGTTTGTCGTGGCACCTCCTCTCCATTGACATTGGCTGGGGCACTTGTGGGGAAATAAGTGATGTATTATGCTTCATGCCTGTGACATATTGCACATCCCGAGCTTCCCCTCTGTCATTGCTGTTGCCCTGCCACCTTTGAATGTGTATGGCGATGTATTGTTAGTTCCCCTATGCTCTGCATGCTTTGGTGATGGGTGTTCATGCAGGGCTGGGAGGGCTGTCCATGCGTTGGTATGGCATGCAGGGCTTGGCATTGGGGTTGGTCATATGCGTTGGTGCAGTGTGTGAGATGGAGTGGAGTGATGGGAGTGAGGGTGAGATGGCATGCAGGTATGGGGGGTGATAAGTAGTAAATGTTAACTCACCAATGTCCAGTCCTCCGGCAACTCCAGTGAGTCCCTCAGGATGCAGGAATGTCAAGACTTGCTCCTCCCATGCTGTGAGCTATGGGGGAGGAGGTGGGGGTCCACCGCCAGCCCTCTGTATTGCAAGCTGATGCCTTGCAGCCACGGAACGTACCTTCCCCCGTAGGTCGTTCCACCTCTTCCTGATGTCGTCCCTTGTTCTTGGATGCTGTCCCATGGCGTTCACCCTGTCCACGAATCTCAGCCATAGCTCCGTCTTCCTAGCAATGGATATTTGCTGTACCTATGCTCCAAACAGCTGTGGCTCTACCCTGACTATTTCCTCCACCATGACCCGCAACCCCTCATCTGTGAAACAGGGGTGCGTTTGTGGGGCCATGGGTGTTGTGTGGTGTGTGTTAGTGTGTGGGTGTTAGGTACTGTGGTTGGGTGTGCTTAGTGGAGTGTGTGAGGGATGTGTAGGTGCATGTGTGTGTATTTGACACAGTGGTCTTGATGTTTGTCTGGTGGCAATTATTTGTATCCATAAGGGGTTGTGGGTAATGTGGGTGTGTGTTTTATAGTGGTGCAGGTGTGGGTGTGTGGTGTGTGTATTTTGAATTGGCCAGTGTTGTGCAGTTTAGTATTTGGGTGTCCATTCTGAGCGCGACAGAGTGTACTGCCAGTGTACCGCCGTTGAATGCCCGTCGTGGTGATTTGTGGGTCATAATGTGGTTGGCGTTGTTTTGTTGGCGTAGTGGTATGGGTGTTAGTACCGACAGTTTATCACTGATCTTTGGGCTGGAGGGTTTGTGTATGTGGCTGTATTCTGTCTGTAGGAGGCTGGACTGGCTTGTAGTGAGTACCAAGGGGTACTTGCACCTTGCACCAGGCCCAGTTATCCCTTATTAGTGTATAGGGTGTCTAGCAGCATAGGCTGATAGATAATGGTAGCTTAGCAGAGCAGCTTAGGCTGAACTAGGAGACGAGTGAAGCTCCTACAGTACCACAAGTGTCACTTGCACAATATCATAAGAAAACACAATACACAGTTATACTAAAAATAAAGGTACTTTATTTTTATGACAGTATGCCAAAGTATCTCAGTGAGTACCCTCAGTATGAGGATAGCAAATATACACAAGTTATATGTACACAATACCAAAAATATGCAGTATAGTCTTAGAAAACAGTGCAAACAATGTATAGTTACAATAGGATGCAATGAAAGCACATAGGGATAGGGGCAACACAAACCATATACTCCAAAAGTGGAATGCGAACCACGAATGGACCCCAAACCTATGTGACCTTGTAGAGGGTCGCTGGGACTATTAGAAAATAGTGAGGGTTAGAAAAATAGCCCACCCCAAGACCCTGAAAAGTGAGTGCAAAGTGCACTAAAGTTCCCCAAAGGACAAAGAAGTCGTGATAGGGGAATTCTGCAGGAAAGACACAAACCAGCAATGCAACAATGATGGATTTCCAGTCGAGGGTACCTGTGGAACAAGGGGACCAAGTCCAAAAGTCACAAGCAAGTCGGAGATGGGCAGATGCCCAGGAAATGCCAGCTGTGGGTGCAAAGAAGCTTCTACTGGACAGAAGAAGCTTAGGTTTCTGCAAGAACGACAAGGGCTAGAGACTTCCCCTTTGGAGGACGGATCCCTCACGCCGTGGAGAGTCGTGCAGAAGTGTTTTCCCGCCAAAAGAATGCCAACAAGCCTTGCTAGCTGCAAATCGTGCGGTTAGTGTTTTTGGATGCTGCTGTGGCCCAGGAGCGACCAGGATGTCGCAAATTGCGCCAGGAGACAGAGGGGGCGTCGAGCAAGACAAGGAGCCCTCTCAGCAGCAGGTAGCACCCGGAGAAGTGCCAGAAACAGGCACTACGAGGATGCGTGAGACGGTGCTCACCCGAAGTTACACAAAGGAGTCCCACGTCGCCGGAGACCAACTTAGAAAGTCGTGCAATGCAGGTTAGAGTGCCGTGGACCCAGGCTTGGCTGTGCACAAAGGATTTCCGCCGGAAGTGCACAGGGGCCGGAGTAGCTGCAAAAGTCGCGGTTACCAGCAATGCAGTCTGGCGTGGGGAGGCAAGGACTTACCTCCACCAAACTTGGACTGAAGAGTCACTGGACTGTGGGAGTCACTTGGACAGAGTTGCTGGATTCAAGGGACCTCGCTCGTCGTGCTGAGAGGAGACCCAAGGGACCGGTAATGCAGTTCTTTGGTGCCTGCGGTTGCAGGGGGAAGATTCCGTCGACCCACGGGAGATTTCTTCGGAGCTTCTAGTGCAGAGAGGAGGCAGACTACCCCCACAGCATGCACCACAAGGGAAAAGTCGAGAAGACGGCAGGATCAGCGTTACAGAGTTGCAGTAGTCGTCTTTGCTACTATGTTGCAGTTTTGCAGGCTTCCAGCGCGGTCAGCAGTCGATTCCTTGGCAGAAGGTGAAGAGAGAGATGCAGAGGAACTCTGATGAGCTCTTGCATTCGTTATCTAAAGTTTCCCCAGAGACAGAGACCCTAAATAGCCAGAAAATAGGGTTTGGCTACCTAGGAGAGAGGATAGGCTAGCAACACCTGAAGGAGCCTATCAGAAGGAGTCTCTGACGTCACCTGGTGGCACGGGCCACTCAGAGCAGTCCAGTGTGCCAGCAGCACCTCTGTTTCCAAAATGGCAGAGGTCTGGAGCACACTGGAGGAGCTCTGGACACCTCCCAGGGGAGGTGCAGGTCAGGGGAGTGGTCACTCCCCTTTCCTTTGTCCAGTTTCACGCCAGAGCAGGGCTAAGGGGTCCCTGAACCGGTGTAGACTGGCTTATGCAGAAATGGGCACCAAATGTGCCCATGAAAGCATTTCCAGAGGCTGGGGGAGGCTACTCCTCCCCTGCCTTCACACCATTTTCCAAAGGGAGAGGGTGTAACAACCTCTCTCAGAGGAAGTCCTTTGTTCTGCCATCCTGGGACAAGCCTGGCTTGACCCCAGGAGGGCAGAAACCTGTCTGAGGGGTTGGCAGCAGCAGCAGCTGCAGTGAAACCCCAGGAAAGGCAGTTTGGCAGTACCAGGGTCTGTGCTACAGACCACTGGGATCATGGGATTGTGCCAACTATGCCAGGATGGCATAGAGGGGGCAATTCCATGATCATAGATATGTTACATGGCCATATTCGGAGTTACCATTGTGAAGCTACATATAGGTAGTGACCTATATGTAGTGCACACGTGTAATGGTGTCCCCGCACTCACAAAGTCCGGGGAATTGGCCCTGAACAATGTGGGGGCACCTTGGCTAGTGCCAGGGTGCCCTCACACTAAGTAACTTTGCACCTAACCTTTACCAGGTAAAGGTTAGACATATAGGTGACTTATAAGTTACTTAAGTGCAGTGTAAAATGGCTGTGAAATAACGTGGACGTTATTTCACTCAGGCTGCAGTGGCAGGCCTGTGTAAGAATTGTCAGAGCTCCCTATGGGTGGCAAAAGAAATGCTGCAGCCCATAGGGATCTCCTGGAACCCCAATACCCTGGGTACCTCAGTACCATATACTAGGGAATTATAAGGGTGTTCCAGTAAGCCAATGTGAATTGGTGAAATTGGTCACTAGCCTGTTAGTGACAATTTGAAAGAAATGAGAGAGCATAACCACTGAGGTTCTGATTAGCAGAGCCTCAGTGAGACAGTTAGTCAATACACCGGTAACACATTCAGGCACACTTATGAGCACTGGGGCCCTGGATACCAGGGTCCCAGTGACACATACAACTAAAATAACATATATACAGTGAAAAATGGGGGTAACATGCCAGGCAAGATGGTACTTTCCTACACAACCCCCCCCCAAACGAAGGACAATAAGACTAGCCATGAGCTGATGAGTCTTCATTGTCTAAGTGGAAATATCTGGAGAGTCCATCTGCATTGGAGTTGCTACTCCCAGGTCTATGTTCCACTGTATAGTTCATTCGCTGTAGGGATATGGACCACCTCAACAATTTAGGATTTTCACCTTTCATTTGTTTTAGCCAAAGAAGAGGTTTGTGGTCTGTCTGAACAATGAAGTGAGTGCCAAAAATGTATGGCCTCAACTTCTTCAGTGCCCAGACCACAGCAAAGGCCTCCCTCTCTATGGCAGACCAACGCTTTTCTCTAGGGGTCAACCTCCTACTAATAAAAGCAACAGGTTGATCCTGGCCCTCAGAATTAAGTTGTGATAGGACTGCCCCTACTCCTAATTCAGATGCATCAGTCTGGACATAGACATTTTTAGAGTAACAAGGGCTTTTCAGGACAGGTGCAGAGCACATGGCCTGCTTCAGATCCTCAAAAGCTTTCTGACAGTTTGCTGTCCATAATACCTTTTTAGGCATTTTCTTGGATGTGAGGTCATTAAGAGGGGCTGCAATGGAGCCATAGTTCTTAATGAACCTCCTGTAATACCCAGTGAGGCCTAGGAAGGCTCTCACCTGAGTCTGAGTAGTAGGGGGAACCCAATCAATAATTGTTTGGATTTTCCCCTGTAGTGGTGCAATCTGTTCCCCACCAACAAGGTGTCCCAGATAAACCACCTTACCCTGCCCTATCTGGCACTTTGAAGCATTGATAGTGAGGCCTGCCTTTTGCAGGGCCTCCAAAACTTTCCATAGGTGGACCAGGTGATCATCCCAGCTGGAGCTAAAGACAGCTATATCGTCCAAATATGCTGCACTGAAAGCTTCCAGCCCTTGCAGGACTGTGTTCACCAACCTCTGAAAAGTTGCAGGTGCATTTTTCAATCCAAAAGGCATTACTGTGAACTGGTAAGGGCCTCCAATGGTTGAAAATGCAGTTTTAGGTTTAGCATCTTCTGATAATTTGATCTGCCAATACCCTGCAGTCAAATCAAAAGTGCTTAGATACTTGGCAGATGCCAGTGTATCTATGAGCTCATCTGCCCTGGGTATAGGGTAAACATCAGTTTTGGTTACCTGGTTGAGACCTCTGTAGTCTACACAAAACCGCATTTCCTTCTTTCCATCTTTGGAATGGGGTTTTGGTACAAGTACCACAGGAGAAGCCCATGGACTTTCGGAGTGCTCAACCACTCCCAGTTCTAACATTTTCTGCACCTCTTGCTTTATGCAGTCTCTGACATGGTCAGGCTGCCTATAGATCTTACTTTTGACAGGCAAGCTGTCTCCAGTACCTATAGTGTGCTCACACCAAGAAGTGGTACCTGGCACAGTAGAGAAGAGTTCAGAAAACTGACCCTGGAGATTTATGCAATGGTCTTTCTGCTCAGCAGTAAGACAATCAGCCAAAACTACACCTTCCACTAGAGCATCTTGTTTTGTGGAAGAGAAGAAATCAGGAAGAGGATCACTGTCTTCTTCATGTCCCTCATCAGTTGCCATGAGCAGGGTGAGATCAGCCCTGTCATAGTAGGGTTTTAGGCGATTGACATGGAGCACCCTAAGGGGACTCCTGGCAGTGCCTAAGTCAACTAAATAGGTGACTTCACCCTTTTTCTCAACAATTGTGTGGGGTCCACTCCATTTATCTTGGAGTGCTCTTGGGGCCACAGGCTCCAAGACCCACACTTTCTGCCCTGGTTGGTACTGAACCAAAACAGCCTTCTGATCATGCCATTGCTTTTGGAGCTCTTGGCTGGCCTGAAGGTTCTTACTGGCCTTTTTCATATACTCAGCCATCCTTGATCTGAGGCCAAGTACATAATCCACAATATCTTGCTTAGGAGCTTTTAAAGGTTGTTCCCAACCCTCCTTTACAAGTGTAAGTGGACCCCTAACAGGGTGTCCAAAAAGAAGTTCAAAGGGGCTGAAGCCCACTCCTTTCTGGGGTACCTCCCTGTAGGCAAAAAGGAGGCATGGTAACAGGATATCCCATCTCCTGCGGAGTTTTTCAGGGAGACCCATAATCATGCCTTTGAGAGTTTTATTAAATCTCTCCACCAGTCCATTTGTTTGTGGATGATAGGGTGTAGTGAACTTGTAAGTCACACCACACTCCTTCCACATGGCCTTTAAGTATGCAGACATGAAATTGCTTCCCCTGTCTGATACTACTTCCTTTGGGAAGCCCACCCTGGAAAATATTCCCAGGAGGGCCTTTGCCACTGCAGGAGCTGTAGTGGTCCTTAAAGGAATTGATTCAGGGTATCTTGTGGCATGGTCCACTACCACCAAGATAAACCTATTGCCTGAAGCAGTAGGAAGGTCAAGGGGGCCAACTATGCCAACCCCTACCCTTTCAAAGGGAACCCCAACCACAGGCAGTGGAATAAGGGATGTCTTTGGGGTGCCACCTGTCTTGCCCCTGGCTTGACAGGTTTCACAGGACTTACAAAACTCTTTTGTGTCCTCAGACATTCTAGGCCAATGAAACAAGGGAACAAGCCTGTCCCAAGTTTTCATTTGTCCCAGATGTCCTGCTAGGGGAATGTCGTGAGCAAGAGTTAGGAGGAACTTTCTGTACTCCTGAGGAATCACTAATCTCCTGGCAGCTCCAGGTTTAGGATCCCTTGCCTCAGTGTACAAGAGCTTGTCCTCCCAGTAAACTCTGTGAGAGTCACTGACATCCCCATTAGCCTGTTTGACAGCTTGCTGTCTTAGAACCTCTATTGTGGGACAGGTCTGCTGTGCCACACTCAGCTCCTCCCTGGCAGGCCCCCCTTCACCCAAAAGCTCAGCATTGTCTGCTTCCAGCTCCTCTGGTGTAGGTTCTGCACAGGGTGGAAATTCTTCTTCCTCAGAAGTTGAATCCACTGTAGAGGGAGGGATAGTAGGAAGTGGTTTACTTCTACTAGCCCTAGCTTTAGGGATCACTTGGTCCATTGTTCCAGGATCCAAGCTTCCCTGTCCTTTTTGGCCTGAGCCCTGGTTAAAGCAAAAATATGCCCTGGGATGCCCAGCATTGCTGGATGAGCCTCCAACTCCACATCTGCCCAAGCTGATGTCTCTAAATCATTTCCTAGTAGACAGTCTACAGGTAAATCTGTGGCTACCACAACTTTCTTTGGACCAGTAACCCCCCCAAGTTGAGATTTACAACAGCCATGGGGTGGCTAAGTGTGTTGTTGTGAGCATCGGTTACTTGGTACTGGTGACCAAGTAGGTGTTGTTCAGGGTGGACCAGTTTCTCTATGACCATAGTCACACTGGCACCAGTGTCCCTGTAGGCCTGAACCTCAACACCATTTATTAGGGGTAGCTGCTTGTACTTATCCATATTAAGGGGACAAGCAACTAAGGTGGCTAAATCAATAGCCCCCTCAGAGACTAACACAGCCTCTGTGGTCTCCCTAACAAGACCAACCCCAACTAAGTTACCAATAGTGAGCCCAGCTACTCCCTTGGATTGGCTATTAGTAGGTTTGCTCCCACCACCACTGCTATTAGTAGGGACACCAGGTGTAGCAGTAGGGGTTGTAGTGGTAGGAGGCTTGGTGCTTTTCTTTGGACAACTGGGATCTGTTGTCCAATGGCCTTTTATTTTACATAAATAGCACCATGGTTTCTTTTCCTTGTTTTGATTAGAAGAGGATTTGGGCCCACCACCCCCACCAGAGTGTTTTTGTGGGCCTGATGAAGACTCATTTTTAGATTTGTCCCCACCCTTGTCTGAAGACTTACCATCCTTCTTCTTGTTGCCATCTTTGTCACCCCCTGTATGAACTTTTCTGTTCACCCTTGTTCTGACCCATTTGTCTGCCTTCTTTCCCAATTCTTGGGGAGAGGTCAGATCAGAGTCCACCAAGTACTGGTGCAACAAATCAGACACACAATTATTAAGAATATGCTCTCTCAGGATCAAGTTATACAGGCTGTCATAATCAGTAACTTTACTGCCATGTAATCACCCCTCCAAGGCCTTCACTGAATGGTCAATGAAATCAACCCAGTCTTGTGAAGACTCCTTTTTGGTCTCTCTGAACTTTATCCTGTATTGTTCAGTGGTTAAGCCATAACCATCCAGGAGTGCATTCTTAAGAACTGTAAAATTATTGGCATCACTTTCTTTCACAGTAAGGAGCCTATCATTACCTTTTCCACTAAATGATAGCCATAGGATAGCATCCCACTGCCTTTGAGGGGCATCCTGTACAACACAGGCCCTCTCAAGTGCAGCAAACCACTTGTTAATGTCATCCCCCTCCTTATAAGGGGGAACTATCTTATGCAGATTCCTGGAATCATGCTCTTTTGCAGGATGACTATGGGGAATACTGCTGCTGCCACCATGGGTTTCTAAACCCAACTTCTGTCTTTCCTTCTCTAGTTCTAAAGACTGCCTATCCAAATCCAGCTGTTGCTTTTTAAGCTTCAGTCTGGTTTGTTCCACCCTCAACTTATTGAGTTCCCTTTCTATCAATCTGTCATCAGGGTTGGTGGGAGGGACATCCCTAGACACAGAAGTATGATGAGAATGAACAGAAGGAGACCTGTCCCTTAAAGAGGGCACCCTAACAGCTTGGCTGACAGTGTAATGTGAGAGCACACCATCTGTATGATGTGACTCCACCTCAGTACCAACTATGCTAGACTGTCTAGTAATGGACAGGCTAAGAAGTTTCTTTCCTGAATCTTTTCCTGGGGGAGTCCCTGGATCAGATTGGGAACCATTAGCTACTTTTTCAACAGATGGGGCACTTTTAGCCTTATCTTGTTCTCTAAGCATGTTAAGTAACAATTCAAAGGAAGGATTCTTCCCTACACTCAAACCTCTCTCTATGCAGAGACTCCTTGCTCCTTTCCAGCTGAGGTGATCATATGCAATTTTGGACAGATCAACATTTTGGCGTGTGCCAGACATTTTTAGAGCGAGTTACAGTGATAGAAAAAGAGAAAAAAGTTTGTCAGAGCTTTTAGAAAGACAGAGAAAAAAACTTTAAAAACTTTTTAGAACTTTTTGAAAGTTTAGAAGTACTTTTCAGCACTTTAGAAAAGAGTGAAAAGAGGAGATGCTAAACTTTTTAGTTATGTGTACACACACTGAACTTGTTTTGTATATTTTTCTCTTATGAAAAGTACAATGACAAGAGTGGTAAGTAGTCTCAAAGCACTTATCCCACCGCTGCACAACCAATGTAGGAGGCTGGACTGGCTTGTAGTGAGTACCAAGGGGTACTTGCACCTTGCACCAGGCCCAGTTATCCCTTATTAGTGTATAGGGTGTCTAGCAGCATAGGCTGATAGATAATGGTAGCTTAGCAGAGCAGCTTAGGCTGAACTAGGAGACGAGTGAAGCTCCTACAGTACCACAAGTGTCACTTGCACAATATCATAAGAAAACACAATACACAGTTATACTAAAAATAAAGGTACTTTATTTTTATGACAGTATGCCAAAGTATCTCCGTGAGTACCCTCAGTATGTGGATAGCAAATATACACAAGTTATATGTACACAATACCAAAAATATGCAGTATAGTCTTAGAAAACAGTGCAAACAATGTATAGTTACAATAGGATGCAATGGAAGCACATAGGGATAGGGGCAACACAAACCATATACTCCAAAAGTGGAATGCGAACCACGAATGGACCCCAAACCTATGTGACCTTGTAGAGGGTCGCTGGGACTATTAGAAAATAGTGAGGGTTAGAAAAATAGTCCACCCCAAGACCCTGAAAAGTGAGTGCAAAGTGCACTAAAGTTCCCCAAAGGACAAAGAAGTCGTGATAGGGGAATTCTGCAGGAAAGACACAAACCAGCAATGCAACAATGATGGATTTCCAGTCGAGGGTACCTGTGGAACAAGAGGACCAAGTCCAAAAGTCACAAGCAAGTCGGAGATGGGCAGATGCCCAGGAAATGCCAGCTGTGGGTGCAAAGAAGCTTCTACTGGACAGAAGAAGCTTAGGTTTCTGCAAGAACGACAAGGGCTAGAGACTTCCCCTTTGGAGGACGGATCCCTCACGCCGTGGAGAGTCGTGCAGATGTGTTTTCCCGCCGAAAGAACGCCAACAAGCCTTGCTAGCTGCAAATCGTGCGGTTAGCGTTTTTGGATGCTGCTGTGGCCCAGGAGGGACCAGGATGTCGCAAATTGCGCCAGGAGACAGAGGGGGCGTCGAGCAAGACAAGGAGCCCTCTCAGCAGCAGGTAGCACCCGGAGAAGTGCCAGAAACAGGCACTACGAGGATGCGTGAGGCGGTGCTCACACGAAGTTACCCAAAGGAGTCCCACGTCGCCGGAGACCAACTTAGAAAGTCGTGCAATGCAGGTTAGAGTGCCGTAGACCCAGGCTTGGCTGTGCACAAAGGATTTCCGCCGGAAGTGCACAGGGGCCGGAGTAGCTGCAAAAGTCGCGGTTACCAGCAATGCAGTCTGGCGTGGGGAGGCAAGGACTTACCTCCACCAAACTTGGACTGAAGAGTCACTGGACTGTGGGAGTCACTTGGACAGAGTTGCTGGATTCAAGGGACCTCGCTCGTCGTGCTGAGAGGAGACCCAAGGGACCGGTAATGCAGTTCTTTGGTGCCTGCGGTTGCAGGGGGAAGATTCCGTCGACCCACGGGAGATTTCTTCGGAGCTTCTAGTGCAGAGAGGAGGCAGACTACCCCCACAGCATGCACCACCAGGAAAACAGTCGAGAAGGCGGCAGGATCAGCGTTACAGAGTTGCAGTAGTCGTCTTTGCTACTATGTTGCAGTTTTGCAGGCTTCCAGCGCGGTCAGCAGTCAATTCCTTGGCAGAAGGTGAAGAGAGAGATGCAGAGGAACTCTGATGAGCTCTTGCATTCGTTATCTAAAGTTTCCCCAGAGACAGAGACCCTAAATAGCCAGAAAAGAGGGTTTGGCTACCTAGGAGAGAGGATAGGCTAGCAACACCTGAAGGAGCCTATCAGAAGGAGTCTCTGACGTCACCTGGTGGCACTGGCCACTCAGAGCAGTCCAGTGTGCCAGCAGCACCTCTGTTTCCAAGATGGCAGAGGTCTGGAGCACACTGGAGGAGCTCTGGACACCTCCCAGGGGAGGTGCAGGTCAGGGGAGTGGTCACTCCCCTTTCCTTTGTCCAGTTTCGTGCCAGAGCAGGGCTAAGGGGTCCCTGAACCGGTGTAGACTGGCTTATGCAGAAATGGGCACCAAATGTGCCCATGAAAGCATTTCCAGAGGCTGGGGGAGGCTACTCCTCCCCTGCCTTCACACCATTTTCCAAAGGGAGAGGGTGTAACACCCTCTCTCAGAGGAAGTCCTTTGTTCTGCCATCCTGGGACAAGCCTGGCTTGACCCCAGGAGGGCAGAAACCTGTCTGAGGGGTTGGCAGCAGCAGCAGCTGCAGTGAAACCCCAGGAAAGGCAGTTTGGCAGTAGCAGGGTCTGTGCTACAGACCACTGGGATCATGGGATTGTGCCAACTATGCCAGGATGGCATAGAGGGGGCAATTCCATGATCATAGACATGTTACATGGCCATATTCGGAGTTACCATTGTGAAGCTACATATAGGTAGTGACCTATATGTAATGCACGCGTGTAATGGTGTCCCCGCACTCACAAAGTCCGGGGAATTGGCCCTGAACAATGTGGGGGCACCTTGGCTAGTGCCAGGGTGCCCTCACACTAAGTAACTTTGCACCTAACCTTTACCAGGTAAAGGCTAGACATATAGGTGACTTATAAGTTACTTAAGTGCAGTGTAAAATGGCTGTGAAATAACGTGGACGTTATTTCACTCAGGCTGCAGTGGCAGGCCTGTGTAAGAATTGTCAGAGCTCCCTATCGGTGGCAAAAGAAATGCTGCAGCCCATAGGGATCTCCTGGAACCCCATTACCCTGGGTACCTCAGTACCATATACTAGGGAATTATAAGGGTGTTCCAGTAAGCCAATGTGAATTGGTGAAATTGGTCACTAGCCTGTTAGTGACAATTTGAAAGAAATGAGAGAGCATAACCACTGAGGTTCTGATTAGCAGAGCCTCAGTGAGACAGTTAGTCACTACACCGGTAACACATTCAGGCACACTTATGAGCACTGGGGCCCTGGGATACCAGGGTCCCAGTGACACATACAACTAAAACAACATATATACAGTGAAAAATGGGGGTAACATGCCAGGCAAGATGGTACTTTCCTACACTGTCAGATTGGTGTGTGTGTGTCATAATATGGCAAATGGATATCCGCCACCGCAGCGGTATGTTGGCCGCCGTCACTGTGGCGGTAAGTGGGATTTACCGCCAATCTCATAATGAGGGGCACTGTCTTTTACCTATGTGTTTTGGTTTGGTTTCACTTAAGGACCTTGTACTCGCAAAGTGATCCAAAGAAATGGTTTTGGCGCTCACCTATTGCACGTTTTGAGCCAAGTAAATTTCCTTTATCTTTTATAGGGGCTTTCTCACCATTACAGATCCAGAAGGTTAAGCTAGATGCAGAACTGTATTGGGCGAGGAAAGGACAATGCCTTAGCTATTAGCCTCGTAGCAAAAGATCACAGCATTATAATGAGACATACAAACTGGTCAGCATTATATGATATGAAAGTGCGTGCTCTTGATCCAGCAGCACTAAAAAATATTTTAAAAGTAATCTGAAATTCATGACATTTGACCTAGTTTTTTTCAAGGAACAGAAAGAATGACATTGCTTTATGCAGTAACCCAGTTATTTGACAATTGGCACAATGAAGGGATTATATGGCTTCCAGGAGAAGGGCCGCTGGTGAGAGTTGAGGTTGAACCAGAACTAGAATGCAATGCACGTCCAGAGTCTTCGAAAGGATCGATAGGCCTGAAGAGGTTAGAAGATCAGACACACCGAGCCCCTATCTATTCAAAGAGTCAGACTTTGTGTTAATCATATGCTTTGAATACAAGCAAGATATGCATGTAGGTGGCCATGTAGCTTTCCGTTAATGCTTCAAAAGTAAGGCTCCCAAGCACCAAGAGAGTGAGGGCTTAGGCATCAGACAAGGTTGCATCATTGCAACGGTGCCACCGATTCTAGGCTATGCAAACATTTGTTGGTTTAGTGTGTACCAAGAGTGATCTCTTCGTAAAGTTTGACACAGGTGTGTTTTTTAATTGTACAAAGAGTACTCACTATGAAATATTTAATAAACAGCCTATTGTTTAAAAAACACCAACTATTACTTCTGACATTCAGGTACGAGGAGGCATGCCTTCCGCCCTACTTAAGCACAAATGGAAGGTAAAATAAAACAAACAAGTAGCGTGGTGGAAGGGGTGAGGGGCATGACGGGAGCCCCAGCACACGGGGAGACATGGGAGGAGGTGGGAGGGAGGAATGCAATATTAAAATGCATATAGCACAGACGCCTAACCTGAATACTGCAAACAGTAAGACGAGCAGGAAAACAAGCAAATAATAGCCCGCCAAGCAACATATAAAGAACCAAAGCGTAGTATTACAGTACGGAAGGAGGGACAAGAAGGCAGGACTGACCACTAACAAGCAATAATTTTTAAAGGTCACTGAAACATACAAATGAAATGGCTTGAAGGCCACAAGAAAAGTATATACTGAAGTATCTACAAGAGGTCTTGAATGGTCAACCTAAAAACAGGTGCTGAGACGGGTCCCATCATTTTTGTCCTCACCCTTGAGATGAAAAAATATCAACTTAGCAGCAGTACAACCCTTCACTGTCTTTCATGTAACTTCCAAGAAGATGTTGCTTATTTATCTTATGTAACTAACAGCCATTGACAAAGCCAATAGTCCTGGCTTAAGTGTAATGTTACTTGTTATATTAAATATCTGGATGCAGCAACAGAAAAAAGCAGGGAAATACCAGTCGCGTGGCACACTATTCTAAGGACAGGTTTTTAGCTCACATGTTTTTAAGCCACTGCCTTAAGTACATTGCCCCCTTCCCCCCTTGGAGAGGACCCCAGTTTTTCATTCCTCTTTAAGCCCAACATGGTGCACACAGTGTAGTAGGATTGTGGTTTGGGATTGCCGTCTCTTACACACTGCGTAGGTGTAGGAAGCAGCATTGTATTCCAATGATGTGTAGCGGGTGCTGTATCTGCAGAGGTGTCAGTTTTCAGAGTCTTGTTAGTCTTGCAGAAAGGGAAGCTAGAATCAAAAAGGCCAAACCGGGCAGGTGAGGCGTCTGGAAGAGCGTTCCCTTGACTTGAGTGGTCACAACAGGTATGTCAAGTTGGCGTGGTTATTTTAACAGAGTTGTCAGGTGGCGGAACATCATGAGAACAATGCAGTTACAGCAGTTGGGGGCCAACAACGTAACAAGACACTGAGAGCCACAGCAGAGGAATCACACTAGTAGGTGCAACACACAGTGGTTGGACAGTGTGGCCAGGGCAGAGAGGGCCTCAGACTCCGGGGGTCATTCCTATCCCGCCAGGCGGGAACCGCCAGTTGGCCGCTACGCGATCAAAAGACCGCTGCCGGCATTCCAACCTTCCCGCTGGGCCGGCGGGCGCTAACCATGTTAGCGCCCGCCGGCCCAGCGGGAAGGAGGCCTGCAACACAGAAGCCGGCTCCGAATGGAGCCGGCGGTGTTGCGGGCGTGCGACGGGTGCAGTTGCACCCGTCGTGCTTTTCACTGTCTGCTAAGCAGACAGTGAAAAGCTTCATGGGGCCCTGTTAGGGGGCCCCTGCACTGCCCATGCCAGTGGCATGGGCAGTGCAGGGGCCCCAGGACACCCGTTACCGCCAGCCTCTTCCTGGCGGTGAAAACCGCCAGAAACAGGCTGGCGGTAAGGGGGTCAGAATCCCCATGGCAGTGCTGCCGATCAAAAGACCGCTGCCGGCATTCCAACCTTCCCGCTGGGCCGGCGGGAAGGAGGCATGCAACACAGAAGCCGGCTCCGAATGGAGCCGGCGGTGTTGCGGGCGTGCGACGGGTGCAGTTGCACCTGTCGCGCTTTTCACTGCCTGCTAAGCAGACAGTGAAAAGCTTCATGGGGCCCTGTTAGGGGGCCCCTGCACTGCCCATGCCAGTGGCATGGGCAGTGCAGGGGCCCCCAGGGGCCCCAGGACACCCGTTACCGCCAGCCTCTTCCTGGCGGTGAAAACCGCCAGAAACAGGCTGGCGGTAAGGGGGTCAGAATCCCCATGGCAGCGCTGCCATGGAGGATTCTCCCAGCCGGGGGAAAAACGGCGGAAAACCGCTGGACCCGGCTGGGCGACCGCGGCTGTACCGCCGCGGTCAGAATGACGAGTGAAGCACCGCCAGAATGACCCCCTCCATGTCTTTTGCAGCTGTCTATCCAGATGGTGTTCTAGCATAGTTAATATCCATCTGGAGAGAGTGGGAGGCCCAAAGTATCCATCAAGCTTCGGCCTCAGTGTTCTGTGGCCAAGCTCAGCACAGGCAGCAGATGTCTGATCTTCCCAATACTTTGCATCTCAGAGTTCCTCACAATGGCATGTTGAGTCAAGGTTGAGCAGGTGAACACAGAGCAGCATGAGAAGTTGCTATCCTCAGGCCTGGAGTACATGCCTACTCCTTCAAGGGAGATATGTTCTTGTCCAATCCTTTTTCTGTGCTGGTGTCCATGTAAAATGATGCATTCTGGTTCAGGTCACAGAGTTACCCCTTATTAAGATAGATTGGAAGTAGGCCTCAAAACAGCTAGCCACCTTCATTCAAAGTTTCCCCAAACCTTTAAAGGGGTCCAGTCACAATAAAGTGTATTGTTCTTGTAGGTGTCTGTACAGTTCCATGGAAACCACTTACTAATAAGTGAAATCACTGATTTTCTTGGGGATCTCAGGCATTCCATAATGTCACCTTCAACATGTGTTAGATCTAGGCATCCTCCAGGTTGTCTGTTTACCTTTGCAAAAATCTGTTCACCTTTGGGTAGATCTGTTGCCCTGGCCATACCCTTGGTTTATACAATCATTTCTTCAGGGGTCTTATCTCTCAGACAAACCTTTTGATATAATCAATGGAATGTGGACACAGATAAAGCTAAATGGTATGTGAATTCAAGCCAAACACATAGATGTGACTTACAGTGGCTACAGCAGGGAGGAGAGCAGTGCCTGGAGACATGCAGAGAATGGACGACAGCAGAGTCCTAAACACTTCTAAACTTATCTAGTACCAAGCATCAGACAAATACTCCCCCCCCTCGTGTCCCAGGTGTACCTCAGAAGGATCTCTTAGTCTCTGGAGCGACTGAGCGCACCCTGTCATTACAGGCTAGGCAGATTTAAAGTAGAGAACCCGGTAGGCAAACCTAACATTACTTTGCGTGGACTGGTACCCTACAACAGGATCTTACATACAGCATGTTAAGGGACTTGTGACATGGGTCCACTGCAGAGGAAAACATACGGGGCAACAAGAATGATTACATTAGGAACAGGACAGCAATGCTGGGCACCTTTGATGCTACAGTAGTACTGCAGCATCTGGAACAGAACTGAGAAGATTTGCTTTTCTCTCCTGAAGACACAGAAACATACATGAGCAGCACTCTGCTCCAGGTGAAGGGGCTGGAAGGTAACTTCGCACCTGTAGGATTTGCCGCTCCCACATCTGCTCTTTACTTGTGCTGAATACTCTGCACACTGTACCCAAAGCTGAAAGTGCTCTGGGAGCAATGTGTGATGACACTCAATTTACTACCCTTGGAAGAAAGAAAGACTGCTTTGGCCTGGAATTAATTCAAACGACTGAGCCCTATTGCCAGCTATTAGGCAATATTACTACACCAAGATCCACGTCCTCCTTGAGATACAAGTACCTTGCTGTCACTATGAGGCCTCCGTGGGATTCTGTATTACTACACCAAGATCCACGTCCCTGAGATACAAGTACCTTGCTGTCACTATGAGGCCTCCATGGGATTCTGTATTACTACACCAAGATCCACGTTCCTGAGGTACAAGTACCTTGCTATCACTATGAGGCCTCCATGGGATTCTGTATTACTACACCAAGATCCACGTCCCTGAGAGACAAGTACCTTGCTGTCACTATGAGGCCTCCATGGGATTCTGTATTACTACACCAAGATCCACGTTCCTGAGGTACAAGTACCTTGCTGTCACTATGAGGCCTCCGTGGGATTCTGTATTACTACACCAAGATCCACGTCCCTGAGGTACAAGTACCTTGCTGTCACTATGAGGTATTCATAGGATTCTATATTAATACATCAAGATCCCCGTCCTTGAGGTACAAGTACGTTGTTGCCATTTGATTGGCAGCTACTCCGTTGTAGAAGTACATTTAAAATAACTTTAAATGCATCTTCCAATTTAATTGACCCCAGTACTTTTACCGAACTTCAAGCTTTTTAATTTAATGGAAAATTATTTAATGTCATTAAATTAGTCTTATCATAAGTCGAAGAAAGTGAAACCATTCTAGTTACAAAAGTGAAACTATTCCTCCCAAGAAGGGAACTTCGGCGATCTCACACTCTTAAGCATGCTGTGCCTCCCCCCAGACTCCACACTCATCACTTCTCACCCTCGCCAGGGATTCTGAAACCAGCTGCATTTCACATGAAGAACCTGAAGAAATATGACCACATCATCCCCACTGTTATGGAACTCTACTGGCTTCACCTGTGAGTCCGCGCCATCTTCAGAACCGCTAGATGTGCATTCTCCTCTCCATAGCATGCAGGGTCGCCATTGTTAAAGGTGTATTACATTTTGGGTCTACTTTTATAGTTTGTACCTGATTGCCGCCTGCTTCCACTTGGTGGTAAACTGCATGTTCAAAAGGCCCAATCTGTGCCTGTTCAGTAACTGCCAATCCTTTGTACATTTAACTAGGGATTCTCTAATTATAACTCCCAAATAAGGAATCACGATTTGTAAAATTACCAAATTGCTCTTTTTTTGGTTCACTCATTTATTTGTCTTGAAATTGCCTTTTGTACACACCAGATGCACATTTGGTGAGTGACTCGCTAAGCTTCTCCACATCCAGTCCTAGTTCTTGTAAGGGAGGTGGTAGCGCTGTAGGATCTGGATCCCTTGATTGAGAAGGCAAAGGTACTTGGCTAGTATATGGTCATTATCCCGTCACTAATGTCCTTGATTGTTTGATAATTTTCTTATCCTTGCACCCACCATGTATAGGACACCAGCATTCCACAGCGGCTTTTCATCCCAGAGCCTGACTCCTTTGTTCGACACCCCCCACATACAAGGACTGGATCCATTAACAGAGAAGACACCCTTGGAACAAGCATTATACATCCAGCCATAGTGACTTTAGAATTCAGCATTATACATCCAGCTATAGTGACTTTTAGAATTCAGCATTATACATCCAGGCATAGTGATTTTTAGAATTCAGGCTTTAATCAAGTGCAGTTTGCTATGCGGCTGAAGACTTGAGCCAGAAGGTGCTCACAAAGGTTCCATATAAAGTCCTACTGAACATGTTGACAATGAAGATATCTACACATATAGGCTCTTTGAGTCAGGAAGGGGCCTCAATGGGATACACATATCAGGTCATTTTGAAAAAACATCTCAAGATGGAGAAAAGTCAAATGTCAGATATGATATCAATACAGAGATGCTGTGTAGAATCAAATAGGTGATGTCCATTGTATGTATGTACGTATGTGGTACTGGTATAGCACAAATGTAGCCAGAAGGCAGTTCAGTACTGTACAGGTTATAAGACAAACATAAAGTCATGGAATGATAGGAGAGGTTAGTGCATAATAAGTGCATTTAGTTTTGCAGTTGCCAAGGCTTGTGTGCGATCTTCCACAAAGTTCTTCGAGCACAACACAGCTCCGACCCGTAGCATTTCTTTCTGCAACGCAGAGCTTCCTGAGTGGTTCTCCAGCAATGTGGGATCCCTTTGTGTAGTGCTGCGTGGGCCTCCAAATGCTCTTTCTTTGTCCCCATGCTGTGGGACTCCTATGCATGCTGCCTGGTCTTCTGAGGGCTCTGAGTTTTTGAGAGCCCCCTCTGTCTCCCCATCCTGTGTAGAGGCCACCATGTCACTCCTGGTCCCAGGCAGCGCCATTTTCCTCTAACCGCGTGCTTTGTGTGTGCCAAGGCTTGTTAGTGTAATCCAGCAATGCAAACCAGACTGCAGTCATCCATCCGGCATGAGACATAATCTGCACCAACCAGAAACCCGCAATCCATCTTCTTGGTTGCAGTACTGACTGTTCTTCTTCACCGGTGGTTCTTCTTTTGCACCTTTATCGGGGTTAGCAGGGGCTTCGGTTCTCCCTGGACTCCTCAGTGTTTCTTGGACTTGGTCCTCTTCTTCCACAGGTCTTCAGGTCCAGGAATCCATCGTTGGTGTCTTGCAGTCTGATGGCGAGTCATGTACGGTTGGCAGTTTGGGGAAATGCACCAGTCATTTGGAGCAGTTTGTGCCTTTTGAGTGGATCAGTCACTATAGAGATATCCTGTGGTTGAGTTTCTTTGCAACAACTGGTAGGCATACCTATATATACTAGTGTCTCAGAATCTGCGGTAGGGCTAATTCCAGTTCATTGTCAGTTGATCTATTTGTTTCACCTCAAGTGCTTTCGATAAAGATAATCCTCAGATGAGGACACCTCATGTGGACACAGTATGTATGTCAGTTGTCTCTGCTGCTGCATAATTGACACAACACTGTGTACTGTTGGTGGCACTCACTGTGCCACTGTTTAAGTAGACAATAGCTACAAGGCCTGTGTGTAGTAAAGTACTCTCCTTTTGGCATGTTACCCCCAGTTTCTGCCTGACGTCAGTGTGTGTGACTGTGTTCACTGGGATCCTGCTAACCAGGACCCCAGTGCTTATGCTCGCTCTCCTCTCAATTTTGTCACTGCATACTGGTAACCCAGTATTTCGTCCCAAATTGGCACACTGGTCACCTCCTATAAGTCCCTAGTATATGGTACTTAGGTACCCAGGGCATTGCGGTTACA
Source organism: Pleurodeles waltl (assembly GCF_031143425.1). NCBI lineage: Eukaryota > Metazoa > Chordata > Amphibia > Caudata > Salamandridae > Pleurodeles > Pleurodeles waltl. The sequence continues at coordinate 10,095,417 of NC_090442.1, forward strand.
GGGAATCCCTATGGGTTGCAGCATTACTTTTACCACCCATAGGGAGCCCATGAAAAAGGCTTCTACAGGACTGCCATTGCAGCCTGTGTGAAATGGTGCAAGCACCCTTTCACTGCCATTTACACTACACCAGGCCACCTATAAGTCACCTATATGACAGGCCTTCCAACCCTGAAGGCTAAGTGCAAAGTGCCTATGTGAGGGCACCCCTGCATTACCAGAGGTGCCCCCACGTTGTCCAGGACCATTTTCCCAGACTTCGTGAGTGCGGGGATGCCATTTTACTTGTGCACTGGACATAGGTCAATCGTTTGACAGTCGTTGTACCGAGTTGATGGTAAACACCAGCTCAACAGGGCGGGGAACTGCCCTGCTCCAGCAGCAAGACATTGGGCAATGGTTACCTTTGGCATATGCCAGCTAGGCAGAAACCAAGTCCCAACAAAGATATTTTCACTTTGAGTGGGAAGCTATCACCATCCTGTGGGGGTGTTTACACTTCTGCACTTATCTATTCGAGAGTGCACGGATCACAAAACACTAACACTACTTTTTAAGGGGATGGCATAAAACCATCACCTTGTTCAGAGAAAGGGTTACTCCAGCTCCAGTAATATATAATAATATCCACTAGCCGTCTGTCTGGTCATCCCAGTGATGCCACCACAGCAGACAAGTCTCAAGAAAATAACAGGGAAGGGTATATCTGGATGATAATAAGTGATGCAAACCTCACCTGCTGAAAGTTAATGAGATGATTGATGCTACTCAGACAGACAATATTTATACTTACCCAAGCAGGAGTCAGGTCAAATGGGTGGAAACCCGAATGCCATCCCTTCCATACTGCACCTCAGAGGTCCAATGTGGTTTGAGCCCATCATAATGTAAGAGACAGATGAAAAGCTGCTTCTCCGAGGGATGAGGTCATCCCTTAAGCCATGACACCACCAGTGCTTGACATAGCCCACTGGGCCAGCAAAGCGTAGTGAAAACAAAAATACAAATTTGCAGGAATGTGTGATTTCCTGAAATACACACTGAGGTGGAACACCTGATAAGCACCTGATTAGCATTTCTTGTCACAGGTGCTCCGGATCCTTTGGTACCGATCATCTCAGTGGACCTGCTGGCATATTCAGGGATGTGCAGGTTTTGTAAGCCTGCTAAATGCGCAACACCAGCTTGTGAGGTTGGATGACCACGAGAAGTATCAAGAAATGGAGTTTGTCCAATAAACAGATGAAGAGATCATATAGAAAATAGAAAAGATAGTCACAATCAATGCCCTTCCTCAAGAGATCCAGACAGAGATTGGTCCATCCTACCCAGCCCAAGAATTCGCTCAATACTCAAGATCCTTGAATGTAAAGGTCAGGAAGGTGGTGTCTTGATGGCCCCCAGGTGAATGGGGGGAAAGGGCCCTTTATGTGTACCCTGAACTAAGTGATCTGCATTTCCACACTGGTGAATGACAGCTTAGAGTGCGTTATCTACAAACTCATGAGAGACACTCTCAAAACACTCAACATACTAAACTAAGAGCCAGATGTAGGTAAGTATTCTTTTGCGACTTGCAATTTGCGAGTCATAGCGACTCGCAAATTGCAACTCGCAAACGTGCATGCAGGAAGGTGTCTCAGACACCTTCTGCGACTCGCTATGGGGTCGCAAAGACCCACCTCATGAATATTAATGAGGTGGGTCGCAGTTTGCGACCCCATAGCGAGTCCATGCACTCACAGGGATGGTGGCCTGCTGGAGACAGCAGACCACCATGTCCGTGACTGCTTTTTGAATAAAGCAGTTTTTTTTTTCTTTTTGCAGCCCGTTTTCCTTAAAGGAAAACGAGCTGCAAACAGAAAAAAATCAGAAACCATTTGGTTTCGGTTTTTTCAGAGTAGGCAGTGGTCCATAGGACCACTGCCTGCTCTGAAAAAATATTGTTATTGACATTCACAAAGGGGAAGGGGTCCCATGGGGGCCCCTTCCCTTTTGCGAATGAGTTACCATCCACTTCAAGTGGATGGTAACTGCGAGTTGGTTTGCGACCGCATTCGCGGTCCCAAAGCAACTCTGCATGGCGATGCGGTCGCAAATAGGAAGGGAACACCTCTTCCTATTTGCGAGTTGCAGCCTCAAATTGCGAGTCGGTACCGACTCGCAATTTGCGGTTGTGCATCGCGTTTGGCCTTTTGCGCCTCACAAACTGCGTTTTTCGCCGTTTGCGAGCTGCAAAAGGCTTCCTACATCTGGCCCTAAGAGTCCACTAGTGGCAGTGTTATTTGGTCACTGCCCAAAATAAGCCATTGCATGCCATTTGTCCCGGGCTCCCAAAAGCTTGGATGATGCTGCTGTCCATGCACAGAGGCAGAAGGGTAATGATTGAATAAGCCAATGGTGGTGAGCCAGGAACAAGGACTTACAAGTAAGGAATTATTTGCTGATACATGATCACACCACTGACGGTAAATTCAAAATGATAGTGAATCCACCCTACTGTGATCTGAATCCAGCTATTATGTTGTGTAGTCTTGTCTTGTGATGTTTCATGCGTGAGTGTCATGCTGTGCGACTTCTTTCTGGGTATATCTAGCAATTTACCATTGCATATTCCAAGAATGTTGGACCATCAGTTAATGAAGGATTTGTGAGGTGGTGTCAGCGTTGAACAAAGCTGTCTAATTCTGAACTGCTATAGTGGCTACAAGTATTTGACTCATACCACCCATGTGTGCTCATTGAGAGAACTGTTTCTTCAGGATTAAACAATTCAACGTCAGATGCTCTAATTATATATCTCAGTCTTTACTGCAAAAAATACAGTAGCCAATGAAAAAAACATTACACACTGCAGGACCCTTGACCGGACACCAAGAGTACTCTCTCCAAGCATTCTTAGAAGCTTTTAGATTGCAACCTCAATGAGATTATCCATCCCAACTCACTGGACTAGTTACCACTGCCAGAAGTAGTGGAATATGTCCAGACACGCATACCAAAAAGCTGTGATTAAGAGGTTCTAGACTTGCCCTCCAGTGAAAGGTCGCAGATACCCCACATGTGGACCCTACGATAGTCACGTAATTCTCAAAGGAGCCTAAGAAAGGAGATTCTAGGGATGTCATAGGACCAAGGACACGGCAGGGCCTATAGACCCAGATATCCTTGCGGGATTGGGCATAGAGGGTTAGAAAAGGCCAGCTATGTAATTTCAACTGAAGGATGAAGATCAGTACTAATGAGAATGAACCCCAAACACAACGACCCAGCAGGTGCATAAGCCGGCCCTGTAGCAGATGGATTATTCTTTGGTGCTCCCCTTGTTAAAAATCTTCTATCTGTCTTTACCTTTAGCGCATTGGAAAAAGCCCAACTATCTCTAAAAACACTTTTTCGACAAGGCCAGGTGACTTAGAAGTTGATCACAAGGCCATGGAATTGTTCAAAGGTCTCACAGAGGTTATACTGCTTGATGGATAGTACAATGGTTCTGTTCCCATGCAAGAGGGAGCCAAGGAAGATACAGCATACGTGCTGCAGAGGCACAGCCTCAGGAGGAGCAAACTCCAGCTTTACAGGGGAGAATTGTACCTCTGACCAAAGTGAAACTGGGGGGGGGGTAGTGAGGCATTCCTTTAGCAACTGGAAAGCAATAATGCAGAATGCCTGGGTCCTACAGACTGTTCAGGGGTACAAACTAGAGTTTTATCAGGCCCCAGCCCAGCATACCTCCCAGACAACCGTGTTTTTCCATGCACGAGCAGAGTTTTATAAATTCCAAAATCCAGAAACAGTTGGTCAAGCAGTTGATTTGCCCATCCCTTCTCCACCACAGCGGGTTAATCAGCACCATATTTGTGATTGAAAAGAAGGGTTGGGATGTCAGACCGTTCTTGAAGATAAGGGAGTTCAGTGCATGGATAATGTACAGGCACTTCAGGATGGAGGGCATACTTGTTCTGAGAGAACCCTTTTGAGAACAAGATTGGCTAATGTGTCTGGATCTTAAGGACACTTATTTGACAGTACGGACTTTCATGCCATACATGATGCTTCTCCAGTCCTTTTAGCTAGGCACTTGCTACGAGTTCAAAGTTCAAACTTTCTGACTTTTGTCTGCCCCATCGCCCTTCACCAAGCTCATGACACCGTAATGGAGACTCTAAGATCAAGACGTCTGTGGATATACAGGATGGCTGGTATGTTAATTTACCTTGACTATCCGATTATTATGGCCCAAGATCATTAGACAGTAATTACCTACCTGACATGGGTGATAACCCTACTTCAAGATTTAGGATTTGTTATAGATGCCAAAAAGTCTATCTTGATTATGAGTCAGTGCATAGACCCCATAGGATTCCAAGTGGATCTGGTGAAATCACAACTTTGGTTGCCTTCATAGAAAATGGAGATGGTTGAGAAGGAACTGAAGTTAGTGTTGTCTAACCAGACTATGTCACTGAGGTCCTTGGCCAGGATAGTGAGATTATTAGTGTTGTCTATTCAGGTGATCTTTCTGGGACTGCTACACTACAGACCTCTTCTACAGGTGAACATGTGGCATCTTAAGAAGGACCTGTCCTGTGCGTACCAAGTAGCTAGCTATCTTGGTGGTTAGAAATGGCAGGTCATATTTGGTCAATGCCAGAGGTGTTGATCAAAACAGATGCCCAAAAATGGGGCTGAGGAGAGAGATGCAACCCACTGTCCCCTGGTAGCCGATGGTCTTCGATGGAGGTGAGTCTCCACGCAAACTGTTTGTCACTTCTGGCGGGGTCATTCACCATCAAGAATCTCTTCTCTCCCTGTGAAGACCAATTGCTCTATTTTACCTTGGGTGGGCAACATATTGGCCATCCACTATATCCACCTACAGGGTGGATAAAAGCCCGACTTGTTGACACAGATACATAAGGAGTTCAGGCATTACGGCTTCCAAAAACAAAACGAAAACACATTTTTGGTGTGGCAGAATATACTTCAGGACATCAGAATATAATTGTGGATTAGAATTTGTGATACTTGATGGACAACAGTGATTGAAATGTATATTCTCAAGTGTTCCAGAGTATTGATGAGATCTGAGACTCCTGTGCTGTGGATCTGTTTGCATCAAGTCTGAACAAACAACTCCTGAATTTCTACAGCTGGAGACCAGACCCGACAGCTACCACTGCGTATTCTCAGGACTGGTCAGGGAATAGATACTGTGCCTTCCCCCCTCTTGTGATTATTCCCAGGGTTTTGTGTGAATTACCTATATGGCTTTTATTTTTTTAGGTACTTCTGGTGGACCTGGTGGGACAGTCACATCCACTGAGTGCCACAAGACCACTAACCCTCATTGTTGTATTTTGTCTGTGTTAACAGTGGAATTTCTGACTTCTAGAACATATGTGCTTTTAAGGGATCAGAATGTTCCAGTGGCTGGTTGTTGTCTTAAATCTTAAACACAATGGCCCATATTTATACTTTTTTAGCGCAGTTTTTTAACGCAAAAGTGGCGCAAACGTACAAAATACAATTGTATTTTGTAAGTTTGCGCCGCTTTTGCGTAAAATAAATTACGCAAATGCAGCACTAAAAAAGTATAAATATGGGCCAATGTTTTAAAGGAAATTCTATTTATGGAGAAGACTTTATAGTGAAGACGAGCGCGGACTGCAAACCTATATGAAGAAGCCGATTGTACTGGTTTTAAGGGCACCATTCAAATTTTTGCAGTGTGTCTTTAATCGTGTCAGCTACACCATGAGTAAATTATATACATTTATTGGATTAGGACAGTCTTCTAAGCTGTTCGGAAAATTTCTGTTTTCGCAAGAAAATTGCTTGCTTATTGTTAGCCTTATGGTGGTAATCCCCCAACTTTTTGCCTGCCTCCCTCCACTTTTCTGATGCCGTTTTTGCTGGTTTTAGGACTCTGCACACTTTACAACTGCTAACCCATGCTAAAGTGCATATTCACTCTCCATAAACATGGTAACATTGGTTCATCCCTTATTGGCATATTTGATTTCCTTATAAGTCCCTAGTAAAGTGCATTGCATGTGCCCAGGGCCTGCCAATCAAGTGCTACTAGTGGGCCTGCAGCATTGATTGTGCCACCAACATAAGTAGCCCCTTAATCATGTCTCAGGCCTGCCATTGCAATGCCTGTGTGTGCAATTCCACTGCCACTTAGGCTTGGCATTTAAAAGTACTTCCCAAGCCTTAAACTCTCCCTTTTTTACATATATGTCACCACTAAGGTATGTCCTAGGAAACCCATAGAGCAGGGTGCTACGTAGGTAAAGGCAGGACATATACATATGTGTTCTATATGCCCTGGTAGTGAAAAACTCCCAAATTAGTTTTTCACTACTGTGAGGCCTGCTCCTTTCATAGATTAGCATTAGGACTGCCCTCATATACTTTTTGAGTGGTAGATTCTGATCTGAAAGGGGTAACCAGGTCATATTTATTATGGCCAGAATGGTAACAGAAAATCCTGCTTATTGGTGAGCATGTCACTGCCCTTAAAACCATCTGTGCCTTCCACCTGTCTCCAATCAATGTCTGGTCTGTGCTGGTTGACAGCTCCCTTGTGCATTTCACCCAGACAACCACAAACATAGGACAGTCAGTCACATCTGTATTCATCTACATAATAAATGGGTTTCCCTTGGCTGGAAGGGTGGAGGGCCTGACACTTACATTTCAAAGGCTATTGGCCTGCTCTCACACAAAGTACTGATAGCCCCCACTGGGACCCTAGCAGACAGGACTGGGCTGAAAGGGAAACTTGTGCACTTCTCCCAAACTTCAAAGGCATTTTTGGGTATATAAACTGGGTCTCTTACCCCACCAACTCAGACACTTATGGATCTACACCTGCACCCTGTCAGAGGAACTGCCTGGCTACCCAAAGGACTCATCTGGATTGCTTTGCTAAGAAGAAATGCTGCCCTGCTTATTGGGCTACTGCCCTGCTGCCCTCTGCTGGAAGGACACTGCCTTTTTCCTGAAGTGTTCTCCAAGGGCTTGGATTGAGCTTGCCTCCTGTTCTGAAGTCTTAGGGACAACAAAGACTTCATCTACTGGCTTTTTGCTAGTTTCCAACTTGAGCGATACCTGAAACAACTTGAGCGATGCCAGTGATGCTGCAGCCTGCTCCCGCTCCGTGGACCTTGCTGCACGCAACGACCGCAGCCTGCAATGCAAGTCCGACATTGCTGCAACTCTGCTGATATCACGCAGGGTCATCACAAAACTGCGAAGTCAACACATCACGTTCTGACGAACTGGATCCAGTGACCCTGCAAGGTCACAAGGAATCGGCGCATCGCTAACGATGCCGCATCAGCTTCCTGTGCAACTGGACGGAACTGATGCCTGGCCTCCACCTGCCTCACAGTGCAGAACCAACGCCTCATCTCTTCGGACGCTGTAAGGGACTGACGATGCATCAGTTCCAGCGATGCCTCTTCTCCCCGACTCCGTGCGATGTCCTTGTTCTTTGTTTTCCAAAGGCACTGTACCTGATGGTCCATGTGACTCCGTGACCAGCACTGCTGGTGTCTGATTGTTGGGAACGACTGCCTCAATGATGCCGTGATAGCCCCAGTTGGAGCTATTGTGTTTCTAGGAGCATTACTTGGATTTAATCTTTAAAAATTCTGAACTTTATTTGTGTACATTTGATTTTCATCGTTTCAACAGACTTTCATTCAGATAAATATTCTCTATTTCCCTAAAACCTGTGTGGTGTCCTTTTGTGGTGTTTTCACTGTGTTATTGTATAATTTCTGCACAAATACTTTCCATTGCCTTTTAAGTTAAGCCTGACTGCTCAGTGCCAAGCTACCGGAGAATGGGCACAGGATAATTTGGATTGTGTTGTGACTTACCCGGACTAGGATTGTGGTCCTTACTTGGACAAGGGTGTAAACCTCTGCCAATTAGAGACCCCATTTCTAACACTTATGCATGTGGACTTCAAGGCACATGTCTCTGCTGTTGATTATTATTGTGTAAGGCAGTCTGCCACGCTACGGCTCAACTGCATTCCTTAACGGTGAACAGTTCCTCTGGTGCATGTGTCCCATGCACTGCTACTGAATATATAATCACTGCATCTGCCTTACTGTCAATAGGCGCTGAAGCATTGCTTCCTCTTGTGTCGGTTCATACCGACATTTCTCACATGTATGTGATTGATCTTCACTATGCTTCAGGGATTTGAGCAATTGGAAAAGTGCACGATATACCATGTTCAGAGTTCAGTTTAGATATAAACATTACATTGCTCATTTTCATTGGAGGAAAATACTGGATTAAAGAAATCAATCAGTCAATCAATCAGCACATTTGTAGAGTGTGCTACTCACCCGCAAGGGTCTCAAGGCGCTTGAGGGGGAGTGGGGGAGCTGCTACTGCTCGAACAGCCAGGTCTTGAGGTGTCTCCTGAAGGTCAGCAGGTCCTTGGTCTGCTGTTCCAGGTCTTGGCAGCGAGGTAGGAGAATGAACTGCCGCCGGTTGTTGTCCTGTGGATGCGTGGGACGGTGGCGAGGTCGGGTGAGCGGAGCTGTCGGTTCGGGGTGTAGAAGGTGAGTTGTTCATTGAGGTATGCTGGTCCGGCGTTGTGGAGTGCTTTGTGGGCGTGGGTGAGGAGCTTGAAGGTGATCCTCTTGTTGATGGGGAGCCAGTGTAGATCTCTCAAGTGGGCTGTGATGTGGCTGCGGCGGGGGATGTCAAGGATGAGGCGTGCAGAGGCATTCTGTATGGGTTGCAGTCTTTTCTGGAGATTGGCCGTGGTTCCCGCATAGAGAGCTTTGCCGTAGTCCAGTCTGCTGCTGACGAGGGCCTGGGTGACCGCCCTTCTGGTTTCGGTTGGGATCCACCTGTAGATCTTGCGGAGCATGCAGAGGGTGTTGAAGCAGGAGGATGAGACGACGTTGACTTGTTGGGTCATGGAGAGCGATGACTCTAGGATGAAAACCAGGTTGTGTGTGTGGTTGGTGGGTGTCGGTGCAGCTCCCAGTGTGGTCGGCCACCAGGAGTCATCCCAGGTGGAGGGGATGGGGCCAAGGATGAGGACCTCTCTCTTGTCCAAGTTCAGTTTTAGGCGACTGTTCTCCATCCAGTTGGCGATGGCCTTCATTCCTTCATGGAGGTTGGTTTTGGTGGTGGGAGGGTCCTTGGTGAGGGAGTGGATCAGCTGGGTGTCGTCGGCATATGAGACGATATTGAGGTTGTAAGATCGGACGATGTTGGTGAGCGGTGCCATGTAGACGCTGAAGAGGGTCAGGCTGAGGGAGGATCCTTGGGGTACGCCGCAGATGGTTTTGGTGGCTTCAGATCAGAAAGGAGGGAGGCAGACTCTCTGGGTTCTGCCGGTGAGGAAGGAGGTTATCCAGTTCAGGGCTTTGTCGCAGATCCCTGCGTTGTGGAGGCATGTGCATAGGGTGTGGTGGCAGACGGTGTCAAAGGCGGGCAAGAGGTCCAGGAGGATGAGGGCAGCAGTTTTGCCTTTGTCCAGCAAGGTCCTGATGTCGTCGGTGGCGGCGATGAGGGCGGTCTCTGTGCTGTGGTTGCTGAGAAAACCGGATTGGGACGGGTCCAGAGTGTTGTTTTCCTCAAGGAGGTTGGTCAGTTGCCTGTTGACGATCTTCTCGATGACCTTTGCCGGGAATGGGAGCAGGGAGATGGGCCAGTAGTTTTTGATGGAGCTCGCTTTGTTGAAGATGTGGTGCGGGCAGGGGTTGGATGGTGAGCCGGAGTGAATGGTGTTTATGACTTTGGTGGTGTCATCGTCACTGATGTGGGTCCAGGAGAGCAGGAGGTTGGTGTGGCTGGGGGGCGGTGAGTCTGAGGTGTTGGCGACTGCCGGTGGGGTCTTGGAGTTGAAACTGTCATGGATGTCTGCGATCTTGCGGTGAAAGAAGGTGGCAAGGGAGTCGCAGAAGTCTTGCGAAAGTGGGATGTTGTTGGTGATGGAGCTGGGGTTGGAGAGTTCCTTCACGATGTTGAAGAGCTCTTTGCTGTTGTGCTCGTTGTGTGCGTCTGATTGAGAGGGGCAATACTCTATGTGATTGGTGCAGGGCAGTTGCAGTTCACCACATTTCTACCCTTAAATAGTTGTCTGTGAATACTTTTCTTATATAAGTTTATTATTTGTGTTCCTGAGATACCCATAATTACTTTTATCTTCTTAATTTTTCTTTGAGAATTAAGACTTTGTTAACAGTAGTCTTGTGTATATTCTTATTATGTATTATTCCAGTAGTCTTGTGTATATTCTTATTGTGTCTTATTCCATATTAGTGGTATTATTATATCAATATTGAATACGCAGTCAGTTTCACCTCCACCAACGTTTCCTCCCATTCCTGGTGACACTGTCATGCCATGGGAGGATTGGTGAGAAGCTTGTGAAACTTATTTAGAAGCCATTGGGGTAGATGATAATGTGCCAGAGAGGAAGTTAGCTTTACTTAAACATTGTTTGTATGTGGCAGGAAGAAACGTACTTAAAACTTTACCAGAATACAAAAAACACAATGGGAATGGTGATCATGATTCTCACATGGATGAAGAGATAGATGATGAATACATGTTGGCAATTAAAGAGTTAGAAGAGATTTTCGGGAGGAAAATAAGCGTGGTGGTGGAAAGACATACGCTTTTTTCAAGAACACAGCTACCCAGGGAAACCTTAGAGCAATATGTGGCTGGGGAGATCATTTAGGACCAAATACTTAATTGTACATCTAATTTGAGGAATCAAGAAAAGCTTTTGAGCATGAAGGAGACCCCATTTCTGACAAGGAGCCTATGCTGGAAATATCAATGTTCATTGCACAAGGTATTGAGAAAACATCTCTTTATGTTGAAGAGTTAAAGGGCAAGTAAGGTATGTGTAAGATTAAATCCAATACCTTGAGGCAGAAAATACTGCAGACATCAGACAAATCTGGGGGTAAGGAAGGTGGCAAATTAAGAGGTTCATGAAATATTGACAAAGAATATGCTATATGGTACAGACTGGGTAGAATGAAATGTGTAGCAACCTCTAATAATCATCTTGTAATTAAGTTGAAATGCTTTAAATGTAAAAAAGATAGGACCCTACCCTAGGGTATGTAAAAGTGAAGCCAGGAGTAGTGTGAACATGTTACGGGAGAATGATGAGTCAAGTGAGAAAGGGATGAATGGGTTAGAATCAGAAAATGAGGTGGGAGTGTTAATAGTGTGTTATACAGAAGATGAGGCAGGAGTGTTAACAGTATGTGATACAGAAGATGAGGTGAGAGTGTTACTAGTGTGTGATACAGATGATGAGGTGGGAGTGTTAGTGTGTAATGCAGAAGATGAGGTGGGAGTGTTAATAGTGTGTGATACAGAAGATGAGGTGGGGAGGTGATACAAAAGATGAGGTGGGAGTGTTAATAGTGTGTGATACAGAAGATGAGGTGGGAGTGTTAACAGTGTGTGATACAGAAGATGAGGCAGGAGTGTTAATAGTGTGTGATACAGAAGATAAGGTGGGAGTGTTAGTAGTGTGTGATACAGAAGATGAGGTGGGAGTGTTAGTGTGTGATGCAGAAGATGAGGTGGGAGTGTTAATAGTGTGTGATACAGAAGATGAGGTGGGGAGGTGATACAAAAGATGAGGTGGGAGTGTTAATAGTGCGTGATACAGAAGATGAGGTGGGAGTGTTAATAGTGTGTGACACAGAAGGTGAGGTGGGAGTGTTAACAGTGTGTGATACAGAAGATGAGGTGGGAGTGTTAATAGTGTGTGATGCAGAAGATGAAGTGGGAGTGTTAATAGTGAGTGATACAGAAGATGAGATAGGGGTGTTAACAGTGAGTGATACAGAAGATGAGGTGGGAGTGTTAATAGTGTGTGATACAGAAGATGAGGTGGGAGTGTTAGTAGGGTGTGACACAGAAGATGAGGTGGGAGTGTTAACTGTGTGTGATACAGAAAATGAGGCAGGAGTGTTAATAGTGTGTGATACAGAAGATGAGGCAGGAATGTTAATAGTGTGTGATACAGAAGATGAGGTGAGAGGGTTAAAAGTGTGTGATACAGAAGATGAGATGGGGGTGTTAACAGTGTGTGATACAGAAGATGAGGTGGGAGTGTTAACAGTGTGTGATACAGAAGATGAGGCGGGATTGCTAATAGTGTGTGTTACAGAAGATGAGGCGGGATTGTTAACAATGTGTGACACAGAAGATGAGGTGGGAGTGTTAATGGTGTATGATACAGAAGATGAGTTGGGAGTGTTAATAGTGCGTGATACAGAAGATGAGGTAGGAGTGGTGATATAGAAGATGAGGTAGGAGTGTTAATAGTGCGTGATACAGAAGATAAGATGGGAGTGTTAATAGTGGGTGACACAGGAGATGAGGCGGGAGTGTTAATAGTGTGTGTTACAGAAGATGAGGTGGGAGTGGTGATACAGAAGATGAGGTAGGAGTGTTAATAGTGCGTGATACAGAAGATAAGATGCAAGTGTTAATAGTGGGTGATACAGGAGATGAGGCGGGAGTGTTAATAATGTGTGTTACAGAGGATGAGGTGGGAGTATTAATAGTGTGTGATACAGAAGATGAGGTGGGAGTGTTAATAGTGTTTGATACAGAAGATGAGGTGGGATTGTTAATAGTGTGTGTTACAGAAGATGAGGTGGGAGTGTTAATAGTGTGTGAAACAGAAGATGCTACAGGCTCTGATATGGATGTTGTGGTGTGACCTTATCACCCACTTAAGTGTTTGGAGGAGATATGCGGTGTACAGGTTACAATGTGGGCTGACTCTTGTTCACCATACAGGTTAATTGACAAAAGTACATGGGACAAGTTTGCAATGGACGATCTGGAAAGATCATATATTGCATATTGTGGAATAATGCTGTCCATTGTTGGGTACTACTCAGCAGAATTATCTTTTATAATTCAAATCTGTTTATTGATATTTTGGATTTAGGAAAGAAAAAAAAATAAGGTACACAGCTATGCGCCTACAACCTGACAGGCCGGCAGCATTGGTGGTTCTCCTTTCATACAATCTAAGAAGAGTTTCGGCAGAGAGTGTTGCTACAGTCTGAATCTCACCCGCAGTATTACCAGACAGCCAACAGTCAACAATCAACAAGAACAATTAGCACACAAAAAAAAGATGAAGTAGCTCCCCCCTGTCGTCATGCAGTGATTCCTTCACTTTCCACCCCCACGGGCATCCAGCCCAGCTGTCAACTGGGCCCCAGGATCCAGAACTCAAACTGAAGGGTTTTGCTGTCCATGTGAGGGTCGCTTGTCCTGCAGCAGACACAAGGTCTTTAAGTATGCAGGGCAGGTACGTTCATTAAATTCAGTGGACAGAATCTGTATAAAGGGTCCCCACAATGTGGCCGTTTCTTCTGCTCACTGTCCGGCTGCCAGCAATATTTTCTCCTTCGCTAGAATGAACCAGAGTTTATGGAGCCATGAGGTGTAGCTCGGAACCTTGTCCGTGCCCCACAGGTCTAGAATCGTCTGATGCGCCACGTTGAGGGCAAGGGCAATCTGCCGTCCTCTCAAAGAGCAGAGGGGGAAGGTGAGAGGGTTGGGCTGGCCCAGAATAGTATACGTTGGAAGTCTGGGGATCTCTGTGTGGAATACTTTGTCTATTTCATTAAGGATGTTACTCCAGTATCTTTTCAGCTTAGGACAGTGCCATAGCAGGTGTATGAGTGTGCCCGTGTTTCCACACCCCCTCCAGCAAAGCTAAGATTTAGTGGGATCCCACGCATGTATTCTCAGAGGGGTATAGTACCAATATGTTGCTACCTTTTAGGCTGTTTTGGCCCCTGGTATGTTGTGAGCTGTAGGATGTGCCCTGTAGTGTATTCCTTCCCACTCCTCTTCTGTTAGGTCCCTCTCCACCTCACCCTCCCACCTTCTCTTTCCTTTAGTTTTGGAGAATGGTGTGGCTGCTTGAAGATGCTTATAGATTTCAGAAATCAGCCGCTTGTCATCTTTTTAAGTCAGTAGCCACTTCTCGAATGCTGTGAGTGTTCTCGCTACAAGGGGCTTGACCGTTGGTTGGAGCACCCAGTGTCTGACCTGGTAATATGCCAATCTGTCTGCCTCCGTTAGCCCATATGCCTCTCTTAGGCGATTGAAGGATATAATGCCATCTGTGTTGAATAGACTCCCCACTCTTCTGCAACCCCCATCATGCCATCGCTGAAAGCCCTCGGAGTTCAGGCCGGGGGCGAAGTCGGGATTCGCCCAAATCGGAGTCAGAGGGGAGGGAAAGGTCGTCAGGCCGTTTCTGGTCGCCACCGCGTCCCACACCCGGAGAGTCGCGCCAGTGATAGATGGAGAGTATAGCCCTGTCGCTCTATGTCTGCGCCACAGCCAAGGTTCCTTCCAAATATGGGACCTGCAACAGCTTGGTCCATAAGCACCAGTGTTTCTCGGTTAACGGGCGGCTCCACTCCAGCATGAAACGTAACGGAGCTGCTTGATAGTACTTCAATAGGCATGGGACCGCCAGGCCCCCCTCTGCTTTAGGGAGGTATAATGTGTGGCGCGAGATGCGTGCAGGTTTCCGGTCCCATATACATTTTAATGTCGCCGTCTGGAGCATAGCTATGGTGTTAGGTGGTGGGGCAAGGGGGAGTGTTTGGAATAGATAGAGTATGCGCGGCAGGATTGTCATTTTGATTGCAGCAATTCCGCCGAACCAAGAGAGTTTATGTTTTCCCCATGTCTCTAGGTCTTTTAGTACTGCCCTGGAAAGGACACCATAGTTCATATGGGCTGTTTTTGTGGCCGTCATTGCTAGGTCAATGCCAAGGTACTGGACGTGCAGGGATGTCCAGATAAAGGGGAATCTAGAGCACAGTTCCTCCTCGTGTTCAGGAAGGACCGACAGGTTCAGAATTTGAGATTTCTGTGCATTCACTTTGAATCCTGAAGTGGAACCGAATGTGTGTAAAGCGTCAGTGAGCGCTGGGAGTGAGACCATGGGCTCTGACAGATTAAGGATCACATCATCAGCTTAGAGACTGATAAGGTGGTAGTCGCCCCCAAATTTGATGCCTGTTATAAGGGGATTGGCTCGCAGTCTTTGTGCCAGGGGCTCCATGTAGAGAGCGAATAGGAGCGGGGAAAGTGGACAGCCCTGTCTTGTTCCTTGCCTTATCAGAAACGGCAATAACAACGTGCCATTGACTCGGACCACTGCTTTGGGTTCTTGATAAACACATTTTATCTAGGTCAAGAGCATCGGTCCGACCCTGAAGCGCTACAACACCTGGAAGAGGTAAGGCCAATGCACACTGTCAAACGCCTTCTCCGCGTGAATAGTAAGGAGCAGTGCCTCCTTGCGTGATCTGTGCCTTTTGTCTATAAGATGTAAGAGTCGCTTTGTGTTATCTCCACATTGTCGATGGTATATAAAACCCACCTGATCCGGGTCAATAAGCCCGGGCAAATAAGGGTTGAGGCGTTGTGCTAGGATGCCAGTGAACAGCTTGGCATCTATGTTTAAAAGTGAGATGGGTCGGTACTATCCACATTCCTCTGTGTCCTTCACAGGTTTGTGGATTACAGTGATGATTGCATTGAGCATGCTGGGAACAAGAGTTTTGGTCTTTGTGAAAGAGTTGAAGAGTCGTGTGAGTATTGGGGCTAGCTCAGGACAGAAGGTTTTATAGAAAAAGAGGGTGTAGCCATCTGGACCTGGCGACTTCCCGACCTTAAGACGGGAAATAGCCCAAATCACTTCTTCTATTCTGATTGGTTTGTCAAGGAGAGGGATTGAGGGCGATCGCAGTGTCTGCCGCGTATAGCTCCCTGTAGAATTCAGAAAATGCTTCTGGAATTTGCATATCAGTGCGCGCCTCATCCCGAGAGGGGGAGCGCACCATCTTGATGGTATTAGCGTGACGTTGTGCCCTTAATTTGTGGGCAAAAGTTTCCCGCAGCAATTGCCCCAATGTAATATTTATGTTTGATCCGTGCTATAGCATACTCGGCCCGATCCCAGTCTAATTTTTTCAGCTGAAGGAAAATTTTCTCTCGTTCCCTCCAAACGCTTGGAGCTCTTGTGTGTTTGTGAGAACACTCCAGTGCAGCCACCCTCTGCTCCAACAACGCTCTCTGGTCTCTCCGGGCCTTGTTTTCCTTTGTCTGGATCGAGATCACCTCTCCGCGTATTACTACCTTGAGTGCCTCCCAGAGTGTCTCCAGACGGGCAAGCCCATTATTATTCCGGCTAAGGTAGTCTTTTATCGTCTGTCGCACTGCGTCTACAACACCCCAAGACTGCAAGATTGTGTCCTGAAAACGCCAGCCAGAACCCGGGGCTCAGCTGAGGTTGAATTGGGCTATTAAAGTTATAGGAGCATGGTCCGCTAGAGCTCGGGGCTCTATCGTGGTCTCCTGGACCCGGGATCGGAACTCAGAAGAGGCCATAAAATAATCTATGCATGTGTAAGTCTTTGTGGTAGCCGAGTAAAATGAATAGTCTCGAAGGTTCGGATGAGCCTTCCGCCAGATATCATCTAAATCGCAGTCTGCAAGCCACTGCAGACCTGCAGGAGTAAGAGCCCCATCTGCCCGTGTCGTTGCCCTGACCAGTCTAGGTCATTGTCCATAACAAGATTGAAGTCATCACCTACGAGCATAGCGCTGTCAGGGGTAATGAGTGTCGAAGATAAAGCCTGTTTCATGAATGTTTCTTGCTATGTATTAGGTGCCTAAATGTTAGCTATTGTGAAATGGAATGAGTCTATTCACACTCTGTAGGCCAGGTATCTGCCCCTAATCTCATAAATCTTAGCGATGAATTCCCCAGGGAATGTTTTAGAAACCAAAATTGCACCCCCCCCCCCTCATGTTTAGTGGGAGCTGAAGACCAGTACTGTTGGGGAAACCATTTGGAACACATTTGAAATGTGTCTTTGGCCAGCAGGTGTGTCTCTTGTAGTAGGCATATATGGCTTTCTGATCGCTCAAGATAAGAGACAATCGCCAGTCTTTTTGAGGGATTATTAAGGCCTCGGACATTGAGGCTTAGGCACTTCATTGTCAAGTGTATGAATGCAGGGTATAAAGCAGTGACATCCGAACTCTGTAAGTAAGCTGGGCTCGGGGCAGCCCTGGACGGAGTGTGCGCGTGAGGGTTTATAGGCCTCTGCGCCAAATGGTGATTCTTGCGGGGGAGCATATTGTTACTAACAAAACAGCACAAGTGCTCATCTAACAACGGTCAAGTCCTCTATAGAAAGTCCACAAAAAGCAAGGTTTCGAGCAGAGGTCGGGGATATCTTGCAAAGTCTAAGTGTGAGGTCCAGAGGCCCTGCCGTCTGGGCCCCACCCCAGCACCCGTCAACCCCAGGCTCTCAGGGTGGCCCACGAGCATCCCCATCAGCTTCTGGCAGCGGGCAGTGGCTATGGGCTGGCGCCGGCAGCAATGCTGTTCAAAACAGATTGTCTCTCAAGGGCTCTCTCCATGGAAGATGGCCGCGGCGGTCTCCGTTTCCGTTCCTTTCGTCGCCATCCAGGGCAACTTTCGGGGGGTCCCCTCCCAGGGGACTTCGCCCTTTGCTCTGTCTCCTCCAGGTTTAGGATCCGTCAGGCCTCTTGAGGCGATTTCACCTGTTGCGTCTGGTCCCCACATCGGAATATGAGCCAGAAGGGGTGACCCCCAATTATAAGGTGTGGAGTTGGCCCAGAGGTAGTCTCTGATGGGCTTGAGTTCCCTACTTCTCTGCAGTGTAAGCAGAGATAGGTCCTTATAGAGCAGTAAGGTGTGCCCCCTGAACTGGCTGTGGGGTAGATTTTGTGCCTTTTGGAAGATATCTTCTTTGGTCATAAAACTGTGCACATACAGCTAGAATGTTGGGAGGGCGCGCCCCAGTGCCTCCTGGTCAGCCCTCTCTGTGGACCAGGTCCAATATGATCTCCTGCTTACTTTCTGGGCCTAGGAGTGAGAGAAACAGAGCCATAGCATACTCTCTGATGTCTTCTCCTTCAGCCCCATGTGGAGCCCCTCTGATGTGTATATTGTGGCGACGAGAGCGATTTTCCAGGTCCTCGGTTGCGATCTGCAATTGCTCCTGTTTTTCCCGCAGGCGAATAATCTCCTGTTGAAGTTGTTCGACTTCATCACCTCTGGATATCTCGTTGTTCTCTATACTGGACACTATTTCCCCTAATGAGGTGAGATCAGTGCGTAGCTCACGCATCTCCTGGGAGAAATCCATTCGTAGCTCCTGAAGATCCGTCCTCAGAGAGTTAAACAAGGAGGTGAGGAAACCCTTTGTAAACGGTGCTGCCTCGTCGTCCTCCGCATCTCCCTTTTCTGCAAGCCCCTGTGTCTGGGCTGCAGCATCAACGTGTTTGCCCTGCAATGGGGGGGATCAAGTCAGCATCTCCCGGACTGACTGATCTCTCTTTGGTTAAATGGAGGCCATCGCCCCCCGGATTTAACGGTGGGGTTCCCACTCCGACTCCCATGGGAGGGCAGCCCCCCAGTCGCGCTCTAATACTGCGCACCACCGCAGGCCGATCGATCCCGCTGAGCTCTCGCCTCCCGCTGCGCTGCACTCTCAGTCACCGGGACTGCAAGCTATCAGTTTGCAAAAGGGCCAGGAGGGCCCAGCATTCCCCGGTCCTCTCCGGGCTCAAAATGACACTAATGCGGCGCAAAAAAAGTATAAATATGGGCCCTAGTGCGAAGTCACCCTTTGAGTTGTTGAAGCGTCGTATGCCATGTTCTAAAGATGTTTCTGGTTGGAAGTGCAAAGGCATCATGCAGAGAGTTCATGTGACAAGGTTAGGACAAAAGTGCAGGAGAAGCAGAAATAGAATATGCTGATATCAATTGCAGCAACAGAGCTGATATTCAAGGTTGGAGATCTTGTGCATGTTAGCTTGTTGTCTGGCGTGAGGAAGAGTACAATAAGATGGATGAGGTCTAAGAAAGTCATGAAAACTGGGAGATTTTCATTGGTTTTGGAGGATGGGAAGAAATGGAATGTGAGAAATGTTGTCACATGTAATGAAGAAGAAGTATCTAATTGGAAGGGATCTAAATCTTGCAGATGAGATGCTGATCAGTTGGTTCAGCAAAGCAGTGTGTGTCAAAAGACATTACCTGTAAAATTCAATGACTATGGGCCTGATTTAGATCTTGACGGTCGTGCTGCCAAACTGCTGCCACAGCAGACCTAATTATTCTGTCAAGCTGACAGCATTCTGCCTGCCCGATTTAGATCTGTGGCGGCTCAGCCGGCATCTGTGGCAACAGAATTGACTCCATCACAGCAGCTGCAACCTGCAGTCGACAAGACAGACTGCAAAGTTAAGGATTAGCCTGCTGTCGCAGTCTTGACAGAGGGATCCCGCAGAGCCTATTTAGATAACAGTCAGGCTGGCTGTGTATGAGCGACAGTCCCATGATGGTGGGAGTCTGTCACGGAACCCTTCCAGTATAGTGCTATGGCTGTGGTTATTTGCTGGCTGCCAGCAGCCCACACCTGTTGTATATTGGACAATTAAGAACACCTGCAAAACACACTATAAAACACACTCCATTTCAGACCACGATCTTTTGCCATTCCACTGAAGAACAAAATTTTCTCTGCAGAAGTTGCCATACAGGAGACAGGTCTTTTTTTTCTGTGAGTTTCCCTCCCTCATTTTTTGGCCACTATTTTATTTACTAAAATAATTACAATGGCAGGCGGATGAAATCCATGTTTCACAGTGGGAGAGTTGTCGTGGCAGATGAAATCAATGGAGTAGAGCCACAATTGTTTGGCAAATGTGGGCCAGAACAGTTGACAGAGTAAAGCTGTAGCTAACAATCTGGGCACACAGGAGGAAATTAGGAAGAGGTGGAATAACCTGGGGAAGAATGCGTTCCCTGGCCTCCAAGAGTCATCTGGTGGAGGTTCTCCCAGCCCCCCATTAGAACTTTTTCCCTGGGAGCAGAACGTCTTGCAGATTCTACATCCTGAAGGCTTGACAGGAAACCTTGGCGGAGTACAGCCTGGTAAGTTGCACTTAGCAATATGTCACCAATCACAAATGGAGTCCTGCCCTTAAGTTAGGCATTTAGAATATTTCAACACCCTTAGCAAAACAGATATATCTAAACTTGACTCCACAAAATATCTTGTTGAACCAATTATTAGCATAAGGTTTGTATCTCTGTGTTTAACAATGTGCAATATGTTTTCTTAGACTGTGTGTTGTACGCCATGGATCATCTCTTGCATTTGCCTAGTCCGTTCCTTTCTATCAACAAATGTTACTATTCTAACAAAAACAGGTCCAAAACTCCGTCCATTTGAACATGAAGGTATACCACTTGTAACTTGTTTTTCACTGATTCACATCATGCCCATATGTGTGTCCATGTTGAAAATGTGTTCATCTCCATTATAATCATTGAATGAGATGTGTGAAAATCACTTTTCAACAACTATTGTCTATGTTGTCAACAGATGACTACAACAAGCATGATGCCCTGTTTTTATGTCTGAAAAATGTACAATGTGATGTTGCACTACCTCACTTTACTTCCATATGTGCGCTCATCTCAAAACCTTGTGCACTTGACAGTCACCATGTCATGCTATGGATGAAAATGTCAGTTGTGTTCCGCAAGCATGTGGATTCCCTCTCATAGCCACAATTAATTGATGTGAATGTTCACATATTTCAAAGTCTGTTGATGCCAGATTTGCTATGAAGTGACGTGGCAAGCTGAATAGTAGTAGTATCCACACACAAGTTACCCAGCACTGTCAATATGATGACCAAAGCCAGTTCTAATATTAAGTTGAACCACAGTTAGCCTGCTAGGCCTTGGTATAGTCTAGCACATTAATATACTCACCTCTGTGTTCGCTTGAATGTCTGCTACATGTAATGTACACTTCAGAGATAACATTTTGCATTCACGGACATCTCTTCAACATCATCACTGGAGCTGCATCTGTGTAAATCATCCTGAATGTGTAAAACAAAGAATATCACATAAAGGCCTAATCATTCCATCCGTTTGATGTTACTTTTTTAGGTTGTCCGATTTGTAACTATGGGAAAGTAGCCCTTTTCCAGACCTGTTACCCCTACATTTTGCCTGTTTGTCAGTGGGTCTGACTGGGTTCACTGGGATCTTGCTAACCAGGATCCCAGTCATTATGCTCTCTGTGAGAAAGTAGCCTCTTTCTAGCCTTGTTACCCCCACTTTTGGCCTGTTTGTGAGTGTATGTCAGGGTGTTTTCAGTGTCTCACTGGGATCCTGCTAGCCAGGGCCCAGTGCTCATAGTGAAAACCCTATGTTGTCAGTGTGTTTGTTATGTGTCACTGGATCCTGCTAGTCAGGACCCCAGTGCTCATAAGTTTGTGGCCTATATGTGTTTCCTGTGTGGTGCCTAACTGTATCACTGAGGCTCCGCTAACCAGAGCCTCAGTGTTTATGCTCTCTCTCTGCTTTAAAAGTGTCACCAATTCTGATTGGCACACTGGTACACCCATATAATTCCCTAGTATATGGTACTGAGGCACCCAGGGTATTGGGGTTCCAGGAGATCCCTATGGGCTGCAGCATTTCTTTTGCCACCCATAGGGAGCTCTGACAATTCTTACACAGGCCTGCCACTGCAGCCTGAGTGAAATAACGTCCACATTATTTCACAGCCATTTACCACTCCACTTAAGTAACTTATAAGTCACCTATATGTCTAACCTTCACCTGGTGAAGGTTGGGTGCAAAGTTACTTAGTGTGAGGGCACCCTGGCACTAGCCAAGGTGCCCCCACATCGTTCAGGGCAAATTCCCCGGACTTTGTGAGTGCGGGGACACCATTATACGCATGCACTGTACATAGGTCACTACCTATGTACAGCATCACAATGGTAACTCCGAACATGGCCATATAACATGTCTAAGATCATGGAATTGTCCCCCCAATGCCATTCTGGCATTGGGGGGACAATTCCATGATCCCCCGGGTCTCTAATACAGAACCCGGGTGCTGCCAAACTGCCTTTCCAGGGTCTCCACTGCAGCTGCTGCCAACCCCTCAGACATGTTTCTGCCCTCCTGGGGTCCAGGCAGCCCTGGCCCAGGAAGGCAGAACAAAGGACTTCCTCTGAGAGAGGGTGTAACACCCTCTCCCTTTGGAAATAGGTGTTAAGGCTGGGGAGGAGTAGCCTCCCCCAGCCTCTGAAAATGCTTTGATGGGAACAGATGGTGCCCATCTCTGCATAAGCCAGTCTACACCGGTTCAGGGATCCCCCACCCCTGCTCTGGCGCGAAATTGGACAAAGGAAAGGGGAGTGACAACTCCCCTGACCTGCACCTCCCAGGGGAGGTGCCCAGAGCTCTTCCAGTGTGTCACAGATCTCTGCCATCTTGGAAACAGAGGTGTTTGTGGCACACTGGACTGCTCTGAGTGGCCAGTGCCAGCAGGTGACGTCAGAGGCTCCTTCTGATAGGCTCTTACCTCTCTTGGTAGCCAATCCTCCATCCTAGGTAGCCAAACCTCCTTTTCTGGCTATTTAGGGTCTCTGCTTTGGGGATCTCACCAGATAACGAATGCAAGAGCTCACCAGAGTTCCTCTGCATCTCCCTCTTCACCTTTTGCCAAAGGATCAACCGCTGACTGCTCAGGACGCCTGCAAAACCACAACAAAGTAGCAAGACGACTACTAGCAACCATGTATTGCTTCATCCTGCCGGCTTTCTCAACTGTTTCCAGGTGGTGCATGCTCTGGGGGTAGCCTGCCTCCTCTCAGCACCAGGAGCTCTGAAGAAATCTCCCGTGGGTCGACGGAATCTTCCCCCTGCAACCGCAGGCAACAAAAGACTGCATCACTGGTCCTCTGGGTCCCCTCTCAGCACGACGAGCATGGTCCCTGGAACTCAGCATCTCTGTCCAAGTGACTTCCACAGTCCAGTGACTCTTCAGTCCAAGTTTGGTGGAGGTAAGTTCTTGCATCCCCACGCTAGACTGCATTGCTGGGTACCACATGATTTGCCGGTGCTCCGGCTCCTGTGCACTCTTCCAGGATTTCCTTTGTGCACAGCCAAGCCTTGGTCCCTGACACTCTAACATGCAGTGCACAACCTTCTGAGTTGTCCTCCGGTGTCGTGGGACTCCCTTTTGTGACTTTGGGTGGACTCCGGTTCATTTTTCTTCTAAGTGCCTGTTCAGGTACTTCTGCAGGTGTTGCCTGCTTCTGCGAGGGCTCCCTGACTTGCTGGGCGCCCCCTCTGTCTTCTCATCCAAGTGGCGACATCCTAGTCCCTCCTGGGCTACAGCAGCATCCAAAAACCCTAACCGTGACCCTTGCAGCTAGCGAGGCTTGTTTGCGGTCTTTCTGCATGGGAACACATCTGCAAGCTTCTTCACGACGTGGGACATCCATCCTCCAAAGGGGAAGTTCCTAGTCCTCTTGGTTCTTGCAGAACACCAAGCTTCTTCCAACAGGTGGCAGCTTCCTTGCACCCTCAGCTGGCATTTATTGGGCTTCTGCCCACTCTTGACACTGTCGCGACTCTTGGACTTGGTCCCCTTGTCTTACAGGTACTCAGGTCCAGAAATCCACTATTGTTGCATTGCTGGTGTTTGTTCTTCCTGCAGAATCCCCCTATCACGACTTCTGTGCTTTCTGGGTGTAGTAGGTGCACTTCACACCTAACTTTCAGGGTCTTGGGGTGGGCTATTTTTCTAACCCTCACTGTTTTCTTACAGCCCCAGCGACCCTCTAAAAGCTCACATAGGTTCGGGGTCCATTCGTGGTTCGCATTCCACTTTTGGAGTATATGGTTTGTGTTGCCCCTATACCTATGTGCTCCTTTTGCAATCTATTGTAACTTTACACTGCTTGCATTACTTCCTTTTGCTATTACTGCATATTTTTGGTATTGTGTACATATATCTTGTGTATATTTAGTAACCTCATACTGAGGGTACTCACTGAGATACTTTTGGCATATTGTCATAAAAATAAAGTACCTTTATTTTTAGAATATTTGTGTATTGTGTTTTCTTATGATATTGTGCATATGACACCAGTGGTATAGTAGGAGCTTTGCATGTCTCCTAGTTCAGCCTAAGCTGCTCTGCTATAGCTACCTTCTATCAGCCTAAGCTGCTAGAAACACCTCTTCTCCACTAATAAGGGATAACTGGACCTGGTACAGAGTGTAAGTACCCCTTGGTACCGACTACAAGCCAGGCCAGCCGCCTACATTGGTTGTGCAGCGGTGGGATAAGTACTTGTAACTACATACCACTTTGTCATTTTGTACTTTTCATAAGAGAATAATATACAAAACAAGTTCAGTGTATGTACACCTAACCAAAAAGTTTTGCTTTTCTTCTCTTACACTTTCTGCTAAGTGCTGAAAAGTACTCCTAAACTTTCTAAAAGTTTCAAAAAGTTTCAAAAAGTTTTTTTGTCTGTTCTTCAAAAAGTCCTGAAACTTTTTCTCTCTTCTCACTGTCCCTAAACCTTCTTCTATCATGTCTGATGTAGGAACTTCTCTTAAAATGGTCAATACAACATATGACAATCTTAACTTTAAGAGCCTAAGGAGTCTCTACATTGATAGAGGTTTAGTGGTAGGAAAGAACCCTTCTAGAGAATTTATGTCTAACATGCTTATTGAGAATGATAAGGCCCAGGGTGGCACCTCATCTGAAAAGTTAGTAGATAGCTCACACTCTGACTCAGGGGAGGCCCTTGAGGGAGTGGTACAGGGTTCTCCTCCTAATCTGCCCCTTAGCAGACCACCTAGCAATGCTGGTAGTAATAGAAGCTCCCATCATAGTAGGGATGTTTTTGTTCCTGAAGGCCAGTTTGTTAGAGTGCAAGCTGTTAGAGGCAGGTCTCCCTCTGTTGAATCCAATATTTCTTCTGTATCCAAGCATTCCCAACCCACCCACCCTCAAGACAAATTGTTAGAAAGGGAACTCAATAAGTTGAGAGTAGAAGACACCAGACTGAAGCTTAAACAGCAACAGCTGGCTCTAGACAGGGCATCCCTAGATCTGGAGAAGGAGAGACAGAGGTTGGGTTTTGGCAGCAGCAGTATTCCTGATAGCAATCCTGTGAGAGAGCATGATTCCAGGAATCTGCACAAGATAGTTCCCCCTTACAAGGAGGGGGGTGACATTAACAAGTGGTTTGCTGCACTTGAGAGGGCCTGTATTGTACAGGGGGTCCCTCAAAGGCAGTGGGCTGCTATCCTATGGCTATCTTTCAGTGGAAAGGGTAGGGATAGGCTCCTTACTGTTAGAGAAAGTGATGCCAATAATTTTGCAGTTTTTAAGGATGCACTCTTGGATGGATTTGGCTTAACCACTGAACAATACAGGATTAAGTTCAGAGAAACCAGAAAGGAGTCTTCACAAGACTGGGTAGACTTTGTTGACTATTCAGTGAAGGCCTTGGAGGGGTGGTTACATGGCAGTAAAGTTTCTGACTATGAAAGCCTGTACAATCTAATCCTGAGAGAGCATATTCTGAATAACTGTGTGTCTGATTTGTTACACAAATATCTAGTGGACACAGATCTGACCTCTCCCCAAGAATTGGGAAAGAAAGCAGACAGATGGGTCAGAACAAGGGTGAACAGAAAAGTTCATACAGGGGGTGACAAGGACGGCAAGAAGAAGGATGGTAAGTCTTCAGACAAGGGTGGGGACAAATCTAAAAATAAGTCTTATTCAGGTCCACAAAAACACTCTGGTGGGGGTGGTGGGTCCAAATCCTCTTCTAATCAAGTAAAAAAGCATTGGTGCTATTTATGTAAAGTAAAAGGCCATTGGACAACTGATGCCAGTTGTCCAAAGAAAAGCATCAAACCTCCCACTACCACAACCCCTACTGCAACCTCTAGTGCCCCTAGTAATAGCAGTGGTGGTGGGAGCAAACCTACTAATAGCCAATCCAAGGGAGTAGCTGGCTCACTTTTGGTAATTTAGTTGGGGTTGGTCTTGTTAGGGAGACCACAGAGGCTGTGGTAGTCTCTGAAGGTGCCATTGATTTGGCCACCTTGTTTGCTTGTCCCCTTAATATGGATAAGTACAAGCAACTTCCCCTAATCAATGGTGTTGAGGTTCAGGCCTACAGGGACACAGGTGCCAGTGTTACTATGGTAATAGAGAAACTGGTACACCCTGAACCTACTTGGTCACCAGTACCAAGTGACAGTCGCTCATAACAACACTCTTAACCACCCCATGGCTGTTGTTAATCTCAACTGGGGGGCGTTACTGGTCCAAAGAAAGTTGTGGTTGCCTCAGATTTACCTGTAGACTGTCTACTAGGGAATGATTTAGAGACATCAGCTTGGGCAGAAGTGGAGTTGGAGGCTCATGCAGCAATGCTGGGCATTCCTGGGCATATTTTTGCTTTGACAAGGGCTCAGGCCAAAAAGCTAAAAGGACAGGGTGACTTGAATCATGGAACAATGGACCAAGTGCTCCCTAAAGCTAGGGTTAATAAGGGTAAATCCCAACCCATTATCCCACCCTCTACAAAGGATTCAACTTCTGAGGAAGAAGAATTTCCACCCTGTGCAGAACCTTCACCAGAGGAGCTGGCAGCAGACACTGCTGAGCTTTTGGGTGGAGGGGGGCCTGCCAGGGAGGAGCTGAGTGTGGCACAGCAATCCTGTCCCACATTAGAGGGTCTCAGACAGCAAGCTGTCAAACAGCAAAATGGGGATGTCAGTGACTCACATAGAGTTTACTGGGAGGACATCCTCTTGTATACAGAGGCAAGGGACCCAAAACCTGGAGCAGCCAGGAGATTGGTCATTCTCCTGCCGTACATAGAGTTCCTCCTAACTCTGGCACATGACATTCCTTTGGCTGGACATTTGGGTCAGATTAAAACATGGGAAAGGCTTGTCCCCCTGTTTCACAGGCCTAGGATGTCAGAGGACACAAAATATTTTTGTAAGTCTTGCGTGACCTGCCAAGCCAGTGGCAAGACTGGTGGCACTCCAAAGGCTCCCCTTATTCCACTGCCTGTGGTTGGGGTTCCCTTTGAAAGGGTAGGGGTTGACATAGTTGGCCTCCTTGACCCTCCTACTGCTTCAGGAAATAGGCTTATCTTGGTGGTAGTGGACCATGCCACAAGATATCCTGAAGCTATTCCTCTAAGGACCACTACAGCACCTGCCGTGGCAAAAGCCCTCCTGGGAATCTTTTCCAGGGTGGGTTTTCCAAAAGAGGTTGTATCAGACAGGGGTAGCAACTTTATGTCTGCATACTTGAAGGCCATGTGGAAGGAATGTGGTGTAACAAACAAATTCACCACACCTTATCATCCACAAACAAATGGACTGGTATAGAGGTTTAATAAAACTCTCAAAGGAATGATAATGGGACTCCCTGAAAAACTCAGGAGGAGATGGGATGTCCTGTTACCTTGCCTCCTTTTTGCTTACAGGGAGGTACCCCAGAAAGGAGTGGGCTTCAGCCCCTTTGAACTCCTATTTGGGCACCCTTTAAGAGGTCCTCTAACTCTTGTGAAGGAGGGTTGGGAACAACCTTTAAAAGCTCCTAAGCAAGATATAGTGGACTATGTACTTGGCCTAAGATCCAGAATGGCGGAGTACATGAAAAAGGCCAGTAAAAACCTTCAGGCCAGCCAAGAGCTCCAAAAGCAATGGCATGACCAGAAGGCTGTTCTGATTCAGTACCAACCAGGACAGAGGGTGTGGGTATTGGAGCCTGTGGCCCCAAGAGCACTCCAAGACAAATGGAGTGGACCCCATCTCATTGTTGAAAAGAAGGGCGAGGTCACCTACTTGGTTGACCTGGTCACTGCCAGGAATCCCCTTAGGGTGCTCCATGTCAATCGCCTAAAACCCTACTATAACAGGGCTGATCTCACCCTGCTCATGGCAACAGATGAGGGACAGGAAGAAGAGAGTGACCCTCTCCCTGATCTATTCTCTTCCACAGAAGAGGATGCTCTAGTGCAAGGTGTAGTTTTGGCAGACTGTCTTACTGCTGAGCAGAAAGACAACTGCATAAATCTCCTAGGTCAGTTTTCTGAACTCTTTTCAACTGTGCCAGGCACCACATCTTGGTGTGAGCACACAATAGATACTGGAGACAGCATGCCTGTCAAAAATAAAATCTATAAGCAGCCTGACCATGTCAGAGACTGCATAAAACAAGAAGTTCAGAAAATGCTTGAACTAGGAGTGGTTGAACATTCTGAAAGCCCATGGGCCTCTCCTGTGGTGATTGTACCAACGCCTCACTCAAAAGATGGGAAAAGAGAGATGAGGTTTTGTGTAGATTACAGAGGTCTCAACCAGGTAACAAAAACTGTTGCTCACCCTATACCCAGGGCAGATGAGCTCATAGATACACTGGCATCTGCCAAGTATCTAAGCACCTTTGATTTGACTGCAGGGTATTGGCAGATCAAGTTATCAGAGGATGCTAAAGCAACAACTGCATTTTCGACTATTGGAGGGCATTACCAGTGTGGAGAAGTGTGGCTCAATGGTTAGAGCGGCAGACCCTGATGCACAAATCTGGCCCGGGACCAGGGTTCAATTCCCACCTTGGTGGGTCTTGAGCTCAATTTCCTCAGACCTGATAATTCTCGCATCAGTGCCTAATCTAATTCATGGGTCCCACTCTGTAACTCTGGGCAATAGCTTGCTTAATCTCCACAACAGCCCCAGCAGCGCTGGGATGCCTGGCTTCACCTTGGAGGTTGCTCAGGAGTGGGCACCTCACAGGGAAAAGCCAGGAGAGGTTCCACAGTGGTAAGTGTACAGTGCCTTGAGACCCTAACGGGTGAGTAGTGTGCTATATAAGTACAAAGTTTACAGTTTACCAATTCACAGTAATGCCCTTTGGTTTGAAAAATGCACCTGCCACTTTTCAGAGGTTGGTGAATACAGCCTGCAAGGATTGGAGGCTTTTAGTGCAGCATATCTGGACGATATAGCTGTCTTTAGCTCCACCTGGGATGATCACCTGGTCCACCTGTGGAATGTTTTGGAGGCCCTGCAGAAGGCAGGCCTCACTATCAAGGCTTCAAAGTGCCAGATAGGGCAGGGGAAAGTGGTTTATCTGAGACACCTGGTAGGTGGAGAACAGATTGCACCACTTCAGGGGAAAATCCAAACTATTATAGATTGGGTTCCCCCTACAACTCAGACCCAGGTGAGAGCCTTCTTAGGCCTCACTGGGTACTACAGGAGGTTCATAAAGAAATATGGCTACATAGCAGCCCCTCTTAATGACCTCACATCTTAGAAAATGCCTAAAAAGGTATTATGGACAGCAAACTGTCAGAAAGCTTTTGAGGAGCTGAAACAGGCCATGTGCTCTGCACCTGTCCTGAAAAGCCCATGTTACTCCAAGAAATTAATTGTTCAAACTGATGCATCTGAATTAGGGGTAGGGGCAGTCTTATCACAACTCAATTCTGAGGGCCAGGATCAACCTGTTCCTTTTATCAGCAGGAGGTTGACCCCTGGAGAAAAGCGTTGGTCTGCCATAGGGAGGGAGGCCTTTGCTGTGGTCTGGGCACTGAAGAAGTTGAGGCCATACCTGTTTGGCACTCACTACATTGTTCAGACAGACCACAAACCTCTACTTTGGCTAAAACAAATGAAAGGTGAAAACCCTAAATTGTTGAGGTGGTCCATATCTCTACAGGGAATGGACTATACAGTGGAACATAGACCTGGGAGTACCCACTCCAATGCAGATGAGCTCTCCAGATATTTCCACTTAGACAATGAAGACTCATCAGGTCATGGCTAGTCTTATTGTCCTTCGTTTGGGGGGGGGGGTTGTGTAGGAAAGTACCATCTTGCCTGGCATGTTAGCCCCATATTTCACTGTATATATGTTGTTTTAGTGTATGTGTCACTGGGACCCTGCCAGCCAGGGCCCCAGTGCTAATAACTGTGCCCTGGATGTGTTCCCTGTGTGATGACTAACTGTCTCACTGAGGCTCTGCTAACCTGAACCTCAGTGGTTATGCTCTCTCTGCTTTCCAAATTGTCACTAACAGGCTAGTGACCAATTTCACCAATTCACATTGGCATACTGGAACACCCTTATAATTCCCTAGTATATGGTACTGAGGTACCCAGGATATTGGGGTTCCAGGAGATCCCTATGGGCTGCAGTATTTCTTTTGCCACCCATAGGGAGATCTGACTATTCTTACACAGGCCTGCCAGTGCAGCCTAAGTTAAATAACATCCACATTATTTTACAGCCATTTACCACTGCACATAAGTAACTTATAAGTCACCTATATGTCTAACCTTCACCTGGTGAAGGTTGGGTGCAAAGTTACTTAGTGTGTGGGCACTCTGGCACTAGCCAAGGTGCCCCCACGTCGTTCAGGGCAAATTCCCCGGACTTTGTGAGTGCAGGGACACCATTTCACGCATGCACTATACATAGGTCACTACCTATGTATAGCGTCACAATGGTAACTCCGAACATGGCATGTAACATGTCTAACATCATGGAATTGTCACCTCAATGCCCTTCTGGCATTGGGGAGACAATTCCATGATCCCCCGGGTCTAAAGCACAGGACCCAGGTACTGCCAAACTGCCTTTGCCGGGGTTTCACTGCAGCTGCTGCTGCTGCCAACCCCTCAGACAGGTTTCTGCCCTCCTGGAGTCCAGCCAGGCCTGGCCCAGGAAGGCAGAACAAAGGACTTCCTCAGAGAGAGGGTGTTACACCCTTTCCTTTTAGAAATAGGTGTCAGGGCTGGGGAGGAGTAGCCTCCCCCAGCCTCTAGAAATGCTTTGATGGGCACAGATGGTGCCCATCTCTGCAAAAGCCAGTCTACACCGGTTCAGGGATCCTCCAGCCCTGCTCTGGCGTGAAACTGGACAAAGGAAAGGGGAGTGACCACTCCCCTGACCTGCACCTCCCAGGGGAGGTGCCCAGAGCTCCTCCAGCGTGCCCCAGACCTCTGCCATCTTGGATTCAGAGGTGTGCTGGCACACTGGACTGCTCTGAGTGGCCAGGGCCAGCAGGTGATTTCAGAGACTCCTTCTGATAGGCTCTTACCTGTCTTACTAGCCTATCCTCCTTCTTAGGTAGCCAAACCTCCTTTTCTGGCTATTTAGGGTCTCTGCTTTGGGGAATTCTTCAGATACGGAATGCAAGAGCTCACCAGAGTTCCTCTGCATCTCCCTCTTCACCTTCTGCCAAAGAATCGACCGCTGACTGCTCAGGACGCCTGCAAAACCGCAACAAAGTAGCAAAGACGACTACTGCAACCTTGTATCGCTTCATCCTGCCGGCTTTCTCGCCTGTTTCCTGGTGGTGCATGCTCTGGGGGTAGCCTGCCTCCTTCTTGCACCAGGAGCTCCAAAGAAATCTCCCGTGGGTCGACGGAATCTTCCCCCTGCAACCGCAGGCAACAAAAGACTGCATCACCGGTCCTCTGGGTCCCCTCTCAGCAAGACGAGCATGGTCCCTGGAACCCAGCAACTCTGTCCAAGTGACTCCTACAGTCCAGTGACTCTTCAGTCCAAGTTTGGTGGAGGTAAGTCCTTGCCTCCCCACGCTAGACTGCATTGCTGGGTACAGCCTGATTTGCAGCTGCTCCGGCTCCTGTGCACTCTTTCAGGATTTCTTTTGTGCACAGCCAAGCCTGGATCCCCGACACTCTAACCTGCAGTGCACAACCTTCTGAGTTGTCCTCCGGCGTCGTGGGACTCCCTTTTCTGACTTCGGGTGGACTCCGGTTCACTCCTCTTCTAAGTGCCTGATCCGGTACTTCTGCAGGTGCTGCCTGCTTCTGTGAGGGCTCCCTGACTTGCTGGGCGCCCCCTCTGTCTCCTCATCCAAGTGGCGACATCCTGGTCCCTCCTGGGCCACAGCAGCATCCAAAAACACTAACCGCGACCCTTGCAGCTAGCAAGGCTTGTTTGCGGTCTTTCTGCGTGGGAACACCTCTGCAAGATTCTTCACGACGTGGGACATCCATCCTTCAATGGGGAAGTTCCTAGTCCTCTTCGTTCTTGCAAAACACCAAGCTTCTCCAATCCGGTGGCAGCTTCCTTGCACCCTCAGCTGGCATTTCCTGGGCATCTGCCCACTATCAACACTGTTGCTACTCTTGGGCTTGGTCCCCTTTCTCTTACAGGTACTCAGGTCTGGAAATCCACTGTTGTTGCTTTACTGGTGTTGGTTTTCCTTGCAGAATCCCCCTATCACGACTTCTGCGCTCTCTGGGGGATGTAGGTGCACTTTACACTTACCTTACAGGGTCTTGGGTGGGCTATTTTTCTAACCCTCACTGTTTTCATACAGCCCTAGCGACCCTCTACAAGCTCACATAGGTTTGGGGTCCATTCGTGGTTGGCATTACACTTTTGGAGTATATGGTTTGTGTTGCCCCTATACCTATGTGCTCCTATTGCAATCTATTGTAACTTTACACTGCTTGCATTACTTCCTTTTGCTATTACTGCATATTTTTGGTATTGTGTTCATATATCTTGTGTATATTTGGCATCCTCATACTGAGGGTACTCACTGAGATACTTTTGGCATATTGTCATAAAAATAAAGTACCTTTATTTTTAGTGTATCTGTGTATTGTGTTTTCTTATGATATTGTGCATATGACACCAGTGGTATAGTAGGAGCTTTGCATGTCTCCTAGTTCAGCCTAAGCTGCTCTGCTATAGCTACCTTCTATCAGCCTAAGCTGCTAGAAACACCTCTTCTACACTAATAAGGGATAACTGTGGACCTGGTAGAGAGTGTAAGTACCCCTTGGTACCCACTACAAGCCAGGCCAGCCTCCTACACTTTTCCCCCGCACTGTTAGTGCATGGCTTAGTGCATACGCTGCTCCCTGTGTGTTGTGTCCGCCAACGGTAATGGTGTTGCATGCACTGACCATGTGTCTCTTCTGTCTTCCTCCCCTTTTTGTTTTGTCACCCTGTTCGTGCATGCATTACCATCATCTGGCGGAGGAGCAGCGGCACCAGAGCAGGAGAGAGCAGCATCCCACATGCCCCTGGAGGGTGAAGTAATGGAGTCTGAAGGCACCAGTAGGACGAAGGGTGAGGGGAGCTCCAAGACGGGGACAGGAGCATACACCAGCGACAGCGACTCTTCCTCTGATGGGAGCTCCCTTGCGGTGGCGGGCACCTCTGTGCCCACCGCATCAACAGGGACGGCTGCCACCCCCCTTACCAGCACCGCCCTCCCAGCAGCCCCTCAGCATGTGTCCCGTGTCTGCTCACCCAGGAGGGTGGGCATCTCCTTCGCCCCAGGCACCTCAGCCCCTGCCCCAGTCAGCCCTGCTGCCCTCAGTGAAGAGGCTATTGACCTCCTGAGATACCTCACTGTTGGGCAATCTACCATTTTGAATGCCATCCAGGCTGTTGAGAGGCATTTGCAGTAAACAAATGCATACCTGGAGGGCATTCATTCTGGGCAGGTGGCCGAACAGGGAGCATTTCAGGCTCTGGCCTCAGCACTGATGGCAGCCATTGTACCTGTGTCCAGCCACCCCCCTCCAACTTCCTCAACCCACACCCAATCCCCTGTACGTCAGCCTATCCCAAGCACATCATCAGACCAGCATGCACACTCATCAACACACAAGAGTGGACATGGGAAACATAAGCACCATACATCCCACAGGCACTCACACAAGCACCATCCACATGCAGACACACCAACATCCACTGCCTCCACGTGTCCCCCTCCTCCACGTCCTCCTCCTCCCTCCCTGTCTTGTCTCCATTCACACCTGCATGCACTACATCTTCATCCACTACCTCCAGCATGCCCATCACCACACACCACTCACGTGCACTCACCATCCCCACTACCATTCACACATCCCCTGTGTCCTCTCCCAGTGTGTCTGTGAGCCCTCCTCCCAAAGTACACAAACGCAGGCCCTCCCCTCCCAACAGTCATCCACCTCACAACAGCCTCCGGCCCATGCACCTTCACCCAAATTCAACAAACGTACACTTCCTACAACCACTACCTCTTCCTTTACTCCCAAACCCCCCCCATCTTCCTGTCTCAGTGTGTCTAAGAAACGTTTCTTGACTAACATTGACCTCTTTCCTACACCTCCCCCTATCCTTCCCCTAGGGCCAGGCTTTCCAGATCCCAGCCCAGCACCTCAGCCACCAAATCCCCAAGCCCAGTGGTGCCATCAACTCCGGTCTCAAGACACCAGCAGCAACATCAAAGGTGGGGAAGGGACACAAGCCGATGAGCAGGTCAGGACAGGGCACGGTGGCTCCGACTGAGGGACCAGAGTCACCCCTTCTGTGAACCACTACACCAACCTGTACGGCGGTGGACACCGCCACCTGCACCGCCAGCAGCACCGCCACCTGCACGTCTCCTGCCTCAGCAACTGTCCCCAGCATCATCCCCAGTGGGCAGCCGTCCAAGGCTGCAGGAGTAGTCCTGCTGTGTCCCTCAACAGGTGCAGACACATGCACCACCGCCAGCACCTCCGCCACAGACACTGCCACAAGCACCGCTACCAGCCCCGCGACGTGCTCAGACAGTGCCACCACAGCTGACACGGCAATCATCCCCAGTAGGCAGGCGCCGGGGCTGCAGGAGACGTCCTGGACCCTGCCCAGTGTCCATGAGGCATGGCTCTCAGCACTGTTTGTACCTGCAGGTGTCAGGCGAAGTCGCAGCAGGGTGGAGTGTGTCTCTGCCTCCATGGCATATCATGCTACCTGTTCCCAGGCAATCTCGTGGTGCACACACCCATGTGAGGGAATGGGACCTGCCACACTGCATGTGAAGCACCCTGGGCACAAAGCCCCTCCAGAACCAGTGGAGAATGACATCCACTTCTTCAGTCCTTGGCAGGATGAAGCACACTGGGCACAAAGCCCCCTCCAGAGCCAGTGGAGAATGACATCCACTTCCTCAGTCCTTGGCAGAATGAAGTACTCTGGGCACAAAGCTCCCTCCAGAACCAGTGGAGAATCACATCCACTTGTGAGACTGTGGCTTTGCACTTCCCAAGATAGAGCAGTGGGCAAACCACCCACTGGAAAGACTTGTGAGATTGTGGCTTTGCACTCCACAGGACAGAGCAGTGGGCAAACCAGCCACTGGAAAGACTTGTGAGACTGTGGCTTTGCACTCCCCAGGATACAGCAGTGGGCATGGAGCCCCCTTGTGGAGCAGTGGCATTGTGCGTTCATCCGGCTGAGGTGCCCCCCTCCCCCGGAGGTCCCTGTTTCATTTCGATCTGATGCCCCTGCAGTCTTCTCTCTGTTTCGATTCAGGTATCTTGTGTGGGCTTTGCCCATGCATTTTGGGACATTGATCCACGGACGATGTTTGAATAATATCCGGACTTGTGTAGTTGGTGTACATATTTGTATATACTGATTTGTATTGATTACAATCATTTCCCTTTTGTCCTTGCGTTCTTCCAGGGGGTGAGAGGGTGTATATGTAATGTTGCTGCATGTATTTGTGTGTATGGTGTTGTGGGTGAGGTTGGGGGTGGTGGTATTGCGTGTGTGTGTCACACTCTTTTCCCTCCCACCCTCCCCTGTGTTGTAGGTGCAGTACTCACCGTGGTCGTCGATGGCGGCTTTCCTGCTCCTGATACAGAAGGAGGAAGACCAGCATGGGCAGGACGTGTAGTTCGGGCTCCATGGGGTCCTAGTTCCTCGTTGGGTGTTGAGAGGTGAGTAGTTTCCCTTCCGTGTACTGTTTCCACCGTGCTTTTGATAGCGTTGGTACCGCCTCGGAAAAGGTGGCGGATAGGCCTCTTGTAATAGTGTGGGCAGTACTCTGTCCTCCGCCTGTCTGTTGGCGGTGACCGCCACAGTGTTTGTTTCTACCGCCATGGCGGTCGGAGTGTTAAAGTGGCTGTCTATTTTGGCGGTTTCCGCCATGGTCGTGATTCCATTTATTTTTCCGCCGGGCTGTTGCCGGTATTACCGCTGCTTTATCACCGCCCGCCAGGGTTGTAATCAGGGCCTGAATGTTTAGTTGGGGACAGATTGTTTTTTGTCACTTGTAGAAATGACAGAGCCTGGAAATGTACAGTCACCTGAAAGGAGAAGCTGTAACACGTGTCCATGTAACTCACAATTCCAGTTTTATCAGACAAACTGCAGGCGTCTTACTACCAGTAGCCAGAAGACAGTGTACCAGTAGTATGAGTGACAACATGCAGCTGATGTCAAAATTATAGTGATGTGAAGTGGAAGATAATTGTTTAAAGGTATGGAGTTGTCTGATGCTGTCCATTCAAGTGGTATTACAGCCCATATTGTGAAATAGGCAGCTCTGTGTGGTTTAAACATGTCCTGGGATCACATGATGGAGATACAATTTAATCATGAGAGAGCACCTGCTCAGTGTCTGTTTTACAGAGCTGTGCCATCACCTAGTTGACAGTAAGGTGACTGATCCCAGGAAGCTTGCTGAGGTTGTGAACCTCTGGGCTAGCACCAGAGTGTCCAAGAAGGTACCTGGGAGTGACCCCAAGAAGGGTGGTTCAGGTTCCCCCTAGCAGAGTGAGGTGGAGCTTATAGATGAGCCAGACAAGCCTCAGAGCAAGGGAGAGGAAAGGGTTCCCAAGCCCCATCTGAGAAACAAGGTGGTGGTTCTGGTGTGCGGTGGCCCAGGGCACTCCATTTCTAACCTCGCTGCTTTTATTGCTTGCAGCTAGGACACAAGCAGGGGGACTCTGTCTGTCGAAATAAACCACCCACTGGTGGGACCGCTACAAGAGTAGCCAATGTGGCCTTATGGGAAAGTAGTCCCCAGTGGCAGGTCATAGACCATGCCATAATCTCCCTCAGTTGAGAGGCAGACTCAGAGGGTGAGCTGTTGATTCCTGAGGGTGGGAGCTGCCACTTCCACCAGGTGGGAATGAATGGGCCCCAGTCACTGATCTGAGGGACACCGGGTCTATTCATACCATGATGGTGAAGAAACTAGTTTCCCCAGAGCAGTACACCAGCCAGATTTGCAGGGTGCCTCCAGCCCATAGGGAGGATTTTTTCTGCCCTATGGCCCTGGTATCCCTGCAGTGGGGTGCGGAGGTGACCCAGAGGAGGGTCATAGTTAGTCCCCAGATGCCCATAGACAGCATTCTGGGGAATGAGTTACCCCTGGTGGCAGGAGAAGTGGTAAAGGTGGCCACTAAAGGCACCCTGACAGTTCAGTTGTCTGGAAGTACCACTCCCCAGAGGAGGGTACAGGCGCCCAGATATAGGGGCAAGGTGAGGGAGGACTCATCCCAGTGCCCTGTTTAGCCTCAGAATACAGACCCTGGGTTGATAGGCCAGTGTCAGGTTACCACACCTGAACTGGCGGGAGGTAGAGTGGAAGTAGGGTGCAAAACTCCTGGGGCTACTGCCCTCCACTAAGAGATGCGTCAGAGGTCAGGGAAACCTCAGGAGCCCCTAGGGAACTCCCTGCCAGTCAAAAGGCTGGAGGAGCAGCTTACCCAATGGCCCCGCTTAGGGCCTCCACTTGGCAGTGGGTGGCCTGGGGCCTGGCTCTTGACATTGACAGCTGTCAGTGGCCTCTGTTGGTTGCTGTCCATAAGGACAGAGTTTTTCCTGGGTTGAGGACAGAAGGCTATTGCATGTTCTAAGTGCCTTATTGGGATTCAATCTTTAAAAATGTGTATCTTTGCTTGTGCACTTTGGATTCTTGACATTTGGATCTTATTTTATTAAGATAAAGATTATCTATTTGTCTAAACTGGTGTGGTGTACTTTTGTGGTGTTTTCACTATGTTACTGTATGAGTTATTGCACAAATACTTTACACATTGCCTTCTAAGTTAAGCCTGCCTGCTCTGTGCCAAGTTACCAGAGGGTGAGCCCAGGTTAATTTGGATTGTGCTGTGATTTACCCTGACTATGACTGTAGTCCCTACTTGGACAGTGGTTGAATACCTTTGCCAATTAGAGACCCAATTTCTAACAAAGAGCAAAAAACGTGGAGAAATGAAAGCATTTCTGTTTGTTACGCCATGCTAACGCCACCCCAGGTGCTGCCACATATTTACGATTTCTTGTAAATCTGGGGCAGTGCCAAAATGCAATGGTTGTTGCTGTGGAACACCCACAGCAACACCCATTGCATGCCTCTTCCATGCAAAGTACTGCATGTGGGAGGCCATATTTACAAGGTGGCGTTAAGCCTTGTAAATACAGCACAATGCACAGTGCCACTGGAACGTCACAAAATGTGATGCTCCAGTGGAACTATTGGCTTGTAAATATGTTCCATTAGGGACTTTGATGAACAGCCTCCCATATTATGAAAACACTTAAAATACTTCTAAAGTTAGTGTGAGACCTAAGCAGATCAACATTCTGGATATGTTCTTTGCAGGAGTGTGTAGACAAAAATCCAACGCTTAAATAACCATAACTTTATAACTGTTCATCCTTCGCCCGTCCATGGTGCTCGTAGCTTTATGAGTAACTCTTTGTACTGGGCTCCTTTACCCCACACCAATCACAGGTACTGTTATAGGGGTAACGCACCCTAACACCCAGTAGATGAAGTAGCACCATATAAAAACCTTAAAAAACATAAAATCACTTTTGAATTTAAGCCTCTTGTAGCAGAATGATTTAAAGAACTCAACAATGTGTTGGTAGTAAAAAGTAGGATCAGCACTCGAATGTCATCCTCGTTGGTACTAGTGACTCGCTCTCTGACAGTCTGCAACAGGTGGTGTTTAAGAGGATCACGGACAAGAGACGTGCCAGGACACAAATATGCATTTCCCAGCTTTACAATATAAATCAGTTATAGAATGGGTAAAAATGAGTGAATGAAATTCCCAAAACAGGAGTGAAAACCAGACCCCAGGACTACTTTTTGCAAGTTCTAGGCGATGTGATCAGGCCTGGAACTTTTCCTACTCACAGGCGTTAATGCCTGAAGTCACTGCGGTTTAGTAACTAACACCAATCCCTCTGGAACACCCATCTTGATTATCACACATTAAATCAAAGTGGCTGTGCTGCTTCGTAGCACTTCTCTCTCCATCATCCCAGAAGGAGAGCGAGTTCCATCTCAAGCAAAGAACCTGTTGTCATTCCTAGAAATATCCAAAAGGGGGTCTATCCGAGGCATGCTATTGAGGCTGGAGCCCTCTAAAGTAACGTAAGCAGAAGTCAAGCTATTGAATCTCAACCCCTCCAATGCCTCCTGTTCTAGGCTTCTGCTGAGGGTGATCAGGCTATTCAACCCTTCACATGCCAGAAGCAAATAACCACAAAGAAACCCAGTTAAGCGCAGTCGCTCCATTGAGTCTGGACAACGCCTCTCCCCGGTGAGAACAGTAACACTATTGAGACTGCACCCCTTTCTAATGCCACCTACGCCACACCCCAGCCAGATCAAAATACAGACTTCAGGTATACAGAAACAAACATTCAGGACACTTCTAAACTCACCTCTTTCAGAATCCCTGCAGAGAGCAGTCTTGCTATTGAGACTGGAACCCTTCGAGTGCCACCAGTACATGGCTCGCAAGTGAGAACAGGCCATGCTGTCGAGACTGGACTCTCTAATGCCACCAATTCCAAGGTTTCTGGAGAGAGCGGCATCGTCATCAAGACTGGAGCCCTCTGATGCCACTAGTACCGAGCTCCCAAGTGAGAACAGTTACGCTGTCAAGACTGGACCCCTCTGATGCCAGGAATGTGAGACTCCTGCTGACAGCACAAATTATCTTGATACTTTAGGGAGACAATCTCATTTAACATCTCTTTCCATGTAATCACCAGCCAAATACCATGAATTCAAATACATTTTTATTGTATTACAAATCAACATACATTTCTTATTAACATGTACACTCTAGTCATTATTTTGTACATTTTATAATATCTTGGTTGGTTCTAGCTGTATCATAAGCTATCTGCCCTCTACAATACTCCTGAAACATGTAAATGGATTTTGTTTGCTTTGTGCGCAGCCTGACTAGCACATCCCATTGGCCCCCTCCAGGTCTGTGCAAACGTAAAGTAATCTAATCCTCATAGAGGCCTGTGTGTTGTGTTATGTATAAGGATGTGTGTGCGTAAGACCAGTCTGTTTGCCGTCTCTCACTGGTTGGGTGGTTGTGATGGTGGTCGATGGTAGGGAGAACTTGCAGGACTCAGCACTTGGATAAAATTAACCTAGTGCACAGGTTGTTACTGCTTTTATCTAACTAGGACATTCTGCTGGGCTTTGAGAGTACCCTGTGATTTGTGGTTCCAGCAACACAGAAGTCATTTTCAGATGAATTAGAACACTACTGTCAATCATATTTGTGGTCTGAAGAAGTCCCAGCTGCATCTTAATTGTGAATTCTGTGGTCGCAATGCAGCATATTCTTTTTATATCTATACATTCACCTCCTAAAATGTCCTTCTTTTGGCACAGACAAGTCCCAGTATCATTTGAGTCCCTTCTCCTCTGAATCCAGATTTGTTCTTTTAGTGCTAAGGTTCCAGAAAAATAAAACAGGTCGATGACTTTTAAGTCTAACTCTTAAGAACTGGAATTATTCACTGCTCAACACTCAGGGGCATATTTATTCTCTGTTTGCGCCGAATGTGCGTCAAAATCGGCGCAAACCCTGCCCCATATTTATACTTTGACGTCCGACCCCGCGGGCGTCAAAGTTCCACAATGTGCACCATTTTTTGGAAGGGGGAACCAGCCTTGCGTTAATGATATGCAAGGTAGTTGTTCCCTTCTAAAAAATGACTTTAAGGCCTGTGCGCCTTATTTATACTGTGACGTCATTTTGACGCACAGGAGGGGCAGGCCTTAAAAAACGGCGCCCAGCCTGATGGGCGCCGTTTTTTAACGCCTGGGTCAGGGCAGGCGTTAAGGGACCTGTGGGCTCAGAAGGAGCCCAGAGGTGCCCTCCCATGCCCCCAGGGACACCCCCTGCCACCCTTGCCCACCCCAGGGGGACACCCAAGGATGGAGGGACCCATCCCAGGGAAGTTGAGGTAAGTTGGGGTAAGTATTTTTTTGCGTTTTTTTTTTGTGGCATAGGGGGGCCTGATTTGGGCCCCCCTACATGCCACTATGCCCAATGACCATGCCCAGGGGACGTAAGTCCCCTGGGCATGGCCATTGGGCAAGGGGGCATGATTCCTGTCTTTGCAAAGACAGGAGTCATGACAATGGAGGTTGGGGGTCAAAAAAAATGGCGCAAATCGGGTTGAGGCAAGAATTTTGCCTCAGACCTGACTTGCCCCATTTTTTGGCGCACAAGCCCCATTTTCCCATACGCCAGCGCTGCCTGGTGTGAGTCATTTTTTTTTACGCACACCAGTCCACAGCGCTGGCTAACGTAATTCAATAAATAAGGCGCCCGCATGGCGCTTTGGAATGGCGTTAGCCGGCGGTAACATTTTTGACGCACAACTGCGTTGGCGCAGTTGTGCGTCAAAAAGTATAAATATGGGCCTCAATCTTTACCTAACTGTTGAGCCTTCAGAAATCTATTAAAACATAATTTTTTCAGCAGCTCTTTCTTCTATCAATAATTTCTCCATCATGCACCAATTTAGACCTGCCACTGTTAAATATTTGGTTGACATAAAATTAATCTGACTTGGATTCATTTACTCAGCTAGTAATGACGCAGCAAAGCTCCCAAGGATCCAATTAAATGTTGGACACCTCTGAGGAAGTGCCACTTTGGTGGATGCATTTACAGATCCATGTGATGATGGAAAAGAGCATCGCTTCTCCTGCGTCAGCACTTGTGAGTCACAGCTCGCATTTTCCTTCTTTCACTTCCTGTGCTTTTGGAAACAGTTCACTGGACTCTGGCAAGTATAATCTGAAATTATCAGGAAATATGACCCAACACCACAATTATCTCTGAATAGTCTCCAGTGTGAGATTGGTAATTTGGTTCTTCTTGCAGGGTTACTGTGTCAAAGTCAGGTGTATTTTTGTGGACGATCATAACAGGTCTCCTGATTTTTCAACCAACATTTAGGAGAAAATACCCTTTTGCATCATTGGATTTTCAATGATAGTCATAAACACTCAAATAACTCCTCGTCGTGTGCCTGAATCCTGGAAACTCTTTTGATAGGGTTCTTTCATGGAATAAAATAGCATCTACAGAAAGCCTTTTGTCCATATGTCTTTTTCAGATGTCTGTGGATGGAGACCATCAGAGACTTCATTCTGATAAATCTTTTTAATCCATATTCATAGAACCGGTTTGCTGCATAGATGTTCAGAGGGAAAAACATGTCACTTAAAAAGGGAACATTAAGGTAAAATGCAGCCTCTTTGGCTTACATTACCCACAGATAGCAAAGCTGAAGAAATAATTGTGCTCCTCTAAGATCCTGAGAGGCCCTCCTTCCACAACACACTGTACTGGCAGCTGCCTTTCTGACCAAGTTTGTTTTTGTTTGTTCTCTTGATTTGCCAGTACCCTGCTGTTAAGTCAAAGGTACTTAAGAATTTGGCAGCACCTAGTTTGTCAATCAGTTCATCTGCCCTTGGAATGGGATGGGCATCTGTCTTGGTGACAGAATTAAGTCCTCTGTAGTCCACACAGAACCTCATCTCTCTCTTTCCATCTTTGGTGTGAGGTTTGGGGACTAAGACCACTGGGCTAGCCCAGGGGCTGTCAGAGTGCTCAATGACTCCCAATTCCAGAATATTGTGGACTTCCACTTTGATGCTTTCCTTAACTTGGCCAGACTGTCTAAAAATGTGTTTTTGACAGGCATGTTGTCTACTGTGTCCACATCATGGGTACACAGGTGTGTCTGACCAGGGGTTAGGGAAAAGAGCTCACCAAACTGTTATAGGACTTTCCTACAGTCAGCTTGCTATTGGCCAGAAA
Organism: Pleurodeles waltl; assembly: GCF_031143425.1. NCBI lineage: Eukaryota > Metazoa > Chordata > Amphibia > Caudata > Salamandridae > Pleurodeles > Pleurodeles waltl. The sequence continues at coordinate 10,138,336 of NC_090442.1, forward strand.
GGGTGTCTGAGTAGATCACTCCATCTACTGAGCCATCTTTAGGGTCAGTGGAGAGGAGATCAGGGAGAGGTTCACTCTCAGGTTCCTGGTATTCATCTGTAACCATTAATATGTTTAAATCTGCCCTGCCATGAAAGAGTTTGAGACGGTTCACATGGATCACCCTTTTGGGGGTCCTGCTAGTGCCTAGGTCTACCAGGTAGGTGACCTGACTCTTTCTCTCAAGCACTGGGTAAGGGCCACTCCATCTGTCCTGGAGTGCCCTGGGAACCACGGGCTCCAGAACCCAGACCTTCTGCCCTGCCTGAAACTCAACCATAGCAGCCTTTTGGTCATACCACTGGAGTTGTTGGCTGGCCTCAAGGTTTTTACTAGCCTTTTCCATGTACTCTGCCATCCTGGAACATAGGCCTAGTACATGGTCCACTATATCTTGCTTACGCTCATGAGGAGGTCCCTCCCAGCCTTCTTTAACAAGAGCTAGTGGTCCCCTTACAGGATGGCCAAACAGAAGTTCAAAGGGGGAAAACCATACTCCCTTCTGAGGCACCTCTCTGTAGGCGAAAAGCAGACATGGCAAGAGGACATCCCATCTCCTTTTGAGCTTTTCAGGGAGCCCCATGATCATGCCCTTCAATGTCTTGTTAAACCTTTCAACAAGACCATTGGTTTGTGGATGGTATGGTGTGGTGAATTTGTAAGTTACCCCACACTCATTCCACATATGTTTCAGGTATGCTGACATGAAATTTGTACCTCTGTCAGAAACCACCTCCTCAGGAAATCCCACTCTGGTAAAGATACCAATGAGTGCTTTGGCTACTGCAGGGGCAGTAGTGGATCTAAGGGGAATTGCTTCAGGGTACCTAGTAGCATGATCCACTACTACTAGGATATACTGATTCCCTGAGGCTGTGGGAGGTTCAAGTGGACCCACTATGTCCACTCCCACTCTTTCAAAGGGGACCCCCACCACTGGAAGTGGAATGAGGGGGGCCTTTGGGTGGCCATCTGTCTTACCACTGGCTTGACAGGTGGCACAGGAGGCACAAAACTCCTTTACTTTCTGGGACATGTTGGGCCAATAGAAATGGTTGACTAACCTCTCCCAAGTCTTGGTTGGTCCCAAATGCCCAGCAAGTGGAATATCATGGGCTAAAGTCAGAATGAACTCCCTAAACTCCTGAGGCACTACCACTCTCCTAGTGGCACCAGGTTTGGGATCTCTTGCCTCAGTGTAAATGAGTCCATCTTCCCAATAGACCCTATGTGTTCCACTGATTTTTCCTTTTGTTTCCTCAGCAGCTTGCTGCCTAAGACCTTCAAGAGAGGGACAGGTGGCTTGCCCCTTACACAGCTGTTCCCTTGTGGGTCCCCCTGGGCCTAAGAGTTCAACCTGATAAGGTTCCAACTCCATGGGCTCAGTTCCCTCAGAGGGCAGAACTTCTTCCTGGGAAGAGAGGTTCTTTTTCTTTTGCTGTGTTGAAGCTGGTTCCCCAGTCTTCTTTCCTTTTCTCTTGGAGGGTTGGGCCATTATTCCAGGCTCCAACACCTCTTTTTCACCCTGAGCCTTGCACTGTGCCCTTGTCTTGACACACACCAGTTCAGGGATACCCAACATGGCTGCATGGGTTTTGAGTTCTACCTCAGCCCATGCTGAGGACTCCAGGTCGTTTCCAAGCAAACAGTCTACTGGGATAGCAGAGGAGACTACCACCTGTGTCAGGCCAGTGACCCCTCCCAGCCATGGGATGTACTTTAGTCTGATTGTCAGCGTTGGTGACTGGATAAGTTTGTCCAGTCAGGTATTGTCATGGGGAAACCAGCTTGTCTGTCACCATTATGACACTGTCACCTGTATCCCTCAGGGCTTCTACACTAGTCCCATTAATTAAGAGTTGCTGCATGTATTGCATATTAGTGGGCCAGGCAGCCAGTGTGGCTAAGTCCACCCCACCCTCAGAAACTAATGTAGCTTCAGTGTGAACCCTGATTTGCTCTGGGCACACTGTTGATCCTACCTGGAGACTGGCTATTCCAGTGCTAACCGGAGTAGTAGTAGAAGTGGAACCTCTCTTGGGACAGGCCTTGTCTCCAGTTTGGTGTCCCTGCTGATTACAGCTACGACACCAGGCCTTTTTGGGATCAAGGTTTTTACCCTTGTACCCAAAATTGGATTGTGAAGAGGCTTTGGACCCTCCCTCCTGAGCAGGTTTTTGGGGCCCTGTAGAAGACTCTTTACTTTTACCCTTGGATGTCTCAACACTCTTCCCCTGGGGAGTCTTTGTGACCCCTTTCTTTTGGTCACCCCCTGTGGAAGTCTTGGTCACCCTAGTCTTGACCCAATGGTCTGCCTTCTTTCCCAATTCTTGGAGAGAAATTGGACCTAGGTCTACCAGATGCTGATGCAGTTTATCATTGAAACAATTACTTAAGAGGTGTTCTTTCATAACCAGATTGTACAGCCCATCATAATCATTTACACCACTGCCATTAATCCAACCATCCAGTGTTTTGACTGAGAAGTCAACAAAATCAACCCACGTCTGGCTCGAGGATTTTTGAGCCCCATGAACCTTATCCTGTACTCCTCAGTTGAGGATCCAAAGCCCTCAATCAGGGTAGCCTTCATGACTTCATAGGATTCTGCATCTTTTCCAGAGAGTGTGAGGAGTCTATCCCTAAACTTTCCAGTGAACATTTCCCAAAGGAGAGCACCCAGTGAGATTTGTTTACTTTTCTGGTTGCACAAGCCCTCTCAAAAGCTGTGAACCATTTGGTGATGTCATCACCATCTTCATATTTTGTTACAATCACTTTGGGGATTTTTAGCATGTCAGGAGTATCTCTGACCCTATTTAAGTTGCTGCCACCATTGATGGGAGCTAACCCAATCTCTTGTCTTTCCCTTTCTATGGCTAGGAGCTGTCTCTCCAAAGCCAATCATTGGCCATCCTGGCTAACAGGAGGTCATCTTAATTGAGGCTGCCCTCAATGCTTCCAGAGCTGTTGGACTCCCCTGTGGGAGAAGCAACATCTCTGACTATCATTGTAGAGTCAGGGTTGGAGGAACCCTGGTCTCCCTAACTAGGAGTGGAGGGGGGAGATTGTCCTCCTCTTCACTAGCATCATCCTCCGTAAGGGTATCTTCAGAGGGGTTGTCTCTAGCAAACTCTCCTAAGAGCTCCTGGAGCTGTACTTTGGTAGGGTTTGATCCAGTTTTTATCTTTTTGATTTTGCAGAGAGTCCTTAACTCTGACATCCTAAGATGCAGGTAAGGGGTGAGGTTGCGCTCCTCCACCATCTCTTCTGCAGTAGACATTGTTTCTCTAAAAGTTGGGATACTTTTTAAGAATCTAAAACTATCTCTAGAACTTAATCCAAACTTTTACAAAACTTTTAAACTCTAAAAGAAATGCTAACAGGAACTACCACAAGGCCCTAGCAGGACTTTTAAAAATTTAGAAAAATAGCTCAAATTTCAAAAATCAGTTTCTAATGACAATTTTTGGAATTTTAGTCGTGTGATCAGGTATTGGCTGAGTAGTCCAGCAAATGCAAAGTCTTGTACCCCACTGCTGATCCACCAATGTAGGAAGTTGGCTCTATGTACTATTTCAAAGTAAGAAATAGCATGCACAGAGTCCAAGGGTTCCACTTAGAGGTAAGATAGTGGCAAAAAGAGATAATTCTAATGCTCTATTTTTGTGGTAGTGTGGTCGAGCAGTAGGCTTATCAGAGGGTAGTGTTAAGCACTTGTTGTACACACACAGGCAATAAATGAGGAACACACACTCAAAGACAAATTCTAAGCCAATAGGTTTTTAGATGGAAAAATATATTTTCTTAGTTTATTTTAAGAACCACAGGTTCAAGATTTATAAACAATACTTTAAATGAAAGTTATTTCACTCAGGTATTCTAGGAACTTTGAATAATCACAATAGCATGTACAGTTTTGACAAAAATGACAATAAGCTATTTTAAAAGTGGACACAGAGCAAAAATCAATAGTTCCTGGGGAAGGTAAGTAAATGTTAAGTTCACAGGTAAGTAAAACACTTACAGGGTTCAAAGTTGGGTCCAAGGTAGCCCACTGTTGGGGGTTCAAGGCAACCCCAAAGTTACCACACCAGCCGCTCAGGGCCGGTCAGGTGCAGAGTTCAAAGTGGTGCCCAAAACACATGGGCGGTCATTACAACATTGGCGGTAAAAGGCGCTTACCGCCGTGCAGAAGACCGCCAATACACCGCTGCGGCAGCGGAATTCCGCCACAGCTATTATGACCCACATCTCGGAATCCGCCAAACATCAGACACCCACACAAGTCTGCCACACCAAAGGTCAGTGATAAACTGGCGAAAAGAAATCCTCCACCATCACGCCAACAGAAATACGCCCACACTATCACGACACACGAATCCACGCGGCGGTCTTTCAACCGTGGCATTCCATTGGCGGTACACACGTGCTCAAAATACACACACTCTTACAAAACACAGCCACATTGGACAATTCGAAATACACACAGCTGATACACATACACACACCACTCCCACACACCCATTACAATATAAAACACACACCCACACCACCCACAAACCCCCACAACAAAAAATTCCGAAAGAAGGCCAGAGAGAGACACCACCAGCAAGAACAACAGCATCCATAGGCACACAACACCATCACCCACACAACTTCCACGCACCTCACACAACACACTACTACATATCACTACACTTATCACCACACAATCCACCCCACACATCACCTACACCACCCCATAGCACAGCAAAGACACCCCAGGTTCTCAGGGGAGGAGCTCAGGGTCATGGTGGAGTAAATCATCCGGGTAGAGCCCCGGCTATTCGGATCACAGGTGCAGCACACCTCCATAGCTAGGAAGATGGAGCTATGGCGAAGAATAGTGGACAGGGTCAATGCAGTGGGACAGCACCCAAGAAATCGGGAGGACATCAGGAAGAGGTGGAACGACCTACGGGGGAAGGTGCGTTCCGTGGTCTCAAGACACCACCTGGCGGTTCAGCGGACTGGCGGCGGACCCCCACCTCCTCACCCACAACTAACAACATGGGAGGAGCAGGTTTTGGCGATTCTGCATCCTGAGGGCCTCGCAGGAGTAGGTGGAGGAATAGACTCTGGTAAGTCAAAGCTTTACTATTACATCCCCCACCCTACCTGCATGCTATCACATACCCCCACCCTCACCCTCACCCCCAGCACCCCAACTCCTCACATATGTCCCAAGATCACAAACCATACATCCCAACACCAAGCCCTGCATGCAACAACAATGCGTGGACACCCATCACCAAAGCATGGCCACTACAGATACCCTTCCACCCCCCTAGACCATCATCACACAAGCTCCCACATAGGAATGCTAGCATTGGGGTACACGGTCACCCACCCATTGAACACCATTACACACACAGATGTAATAACTATCCTTTTATACCCCTGCAGGACCACTACCCAACGTCACCGGACAGGAGGGTCCACACATGTCCACACCACCAACAGAAGAGGCCCACAGTGATGACAGCAACTCTGTCCAACTGGATCTAGATGACCAGCCCGGACCATCGGGGGACCTCTGGACAGTCGGTTCCCCTCACACAGGCACAGGCCACCACAGACCTCCCCCCCTCTGGAAACACCAGCACAGCACCCACCCAGCGGGCCCATACCTCCGTCCCCAGGACACGTCAATCATCTGTGTGTCCACCACTATAGGGAACCCAGGATAACCCACCACCCCAACGACAACAGGGACCTGGGGGCAGTGGTAGTGGGCACACAGTCCAGGCGACGGAGGCCCAGGAACACAGGGGAACTGGGAGGGCTGCCGTGCGACAGGGGGCGGACAGGCCAAGGGAACCCACTCTCCATGAAGCCCTCTCCTCCATAATGGGAGCCTACCACCACTCCCAGGAGATGATGGCAACGGTACTGGCCAAGTTTCAGGAGACCCAGCGTATGCAGGTGGAACAGTATATGGGCTTCAGGGAGGAACTCAGAACCATCCGCTCCACCCTGGGCACCACCGAAGGGGTGCAGAAGGAACTACTCAACACCAGGAGGGACACTGTGGCACTACAAGGGGCCCCTGACACTAGCATGGCGGCGGCGCTAGTGGACAAGACGCCCCGCCACAAGACCACCACACCCCCTGCAGAGGGAGAACCATCCCGCAAACGGTCCCTGAGATCCAGGAACAAGACAGAGAACGATGCCAAGACCCCCGCCAAGAAATGAGACCACCCTGATTGCCATCCTACTGTCCCACTTTGTCACCCTGTCCATAATTAAACTGCCCCAGCTCCACTTCCTATGCCCATATGAGCAATGCACCTGTGAGACTAATAGACTGGACTACATGTGTTTCAGAAGGGCAGACAACACTCTGGACAATACGTTGGAAAACATAGGCTGGGACATCCCTGATGCCAAGGCCACAGTTGTTTAAAAAGAGCCACTTGCAAGGAAATGGAGCACTGACAGCACCTGCACTTGAGGGGGTATTCCTGTGGGATGGCGGATTGCTGACATCAGGTCTCGCTCCAACTGGGTATACAGTTCCTGGATTGTGGCAGGGTCAAGCCTGTAGGTGATTATCAAATGTCGCTCCTCCATTGTTGACAGGTCCACCAACGGTCGGTACACCAGAGGATGCCGCCATCTCCTCACATGTCCCAGTGGATGGTGCCTATGAAGGAGAACATCAAGCACAGAGTCAAACAACTCAGAGGTACGTACCCACAGTTTACCCTGAACACCAATCATACACAAAAGGTGGCCTGTATGTGTGTTGAGACTAGGCCTAGGTATGTGTGACGCAGTTGAAAATGAAGCCATATGGGCCCCTGAAATGGCGGCTGCCTGACTTGTAAAGTGGGACAATGGGATGTGAGGTAACTGCGCTGGCGTTGTACACCGTCGCGGTAGGCGGTCGAAGACCGCGGTGCAATGCTGCATTGGTTAACATTGGACCCTATGGGTCCCAGGAACCAATGACAATGTACGCCGGCAGTGACGGTACGCACTGCCGCGGACGTGACTGTCATTTTCTATCACTTCAATCACTTGATACCTGATCTTTGACAGGAGAGGACCTACACTGCAAGTGCTGCTTTGACCTCGGTCTGGAAGACACAATGGCTCGTGCGTCTGGGGAAAGGGCCCTGCCTTCACATCAGAGGAGTTGGAGAAGCTCGTGGATGGGGTCCTCCCCCAGTACACGCTACTCTACAGGTAAGTACACAGGGAGCATGTTGTATGGGCTATGCCTGTGTGGAGAGGGCTGGATGTAAGAAGGAAGGTGGCAGAGTGCTGCGTGCATGAAAGACGGTGAATGCATGTGCCACATGGCAAGGGTAGAGATGGGGGCCAATCATTTTGACGGTGCAGTTGGTAATGACTTTTTTTCCCCTGTACATTTCATGTAGGTAAGCGCCCACCAGAAGAAAGATATTTGGCGTGCCATAGCCAAGGACGCACGGACCCTGGGGGTCTACCACAGACAGAGCACCCACTGCCGTAAAAGATGGGAGGACATTCGCCGCTGGAGCAAGAAGACGGCGGAGGCTCAGCTGGGAATGGCCTCCCAACGTGGGAGGGGTGCCCGTCGCACCATGACCCCCCTGATGTTCAGGATCCTGGCAGTGGCCTACCCGGAGTTGGATGGGCGCTTGAGGGCATCACAGCAGACACAAGGGGGTGAGTACACTCTCATTCTGCTGACTTTGCGCGCAGTGGAGTTGTCTGGGTGGGGGAGGAGGGCTGTGGGTTTCCCTAGGCCAGGGCGAGTTCTGTAGGCAAGGCCCCTCCGTAAGGCAGGCCATGTGGCACCCCAGCCCACCTCTGTAGATTGCCAAGTACAGCTATTCATGCCCCTGTGTCATCTATGTGTGCAGATGCCGTCCATAGCCTTGTAGGCCATTTCCCAGGAATTGAACAGTGGAGCCCAAGAGCGCGGCGTAGTGCAGGGGGCTTCTGTCTGTCTTGTCTGCCAACGGTAGCGGTAATCCATGCACTCAACATGTCTTTCTTCTGTCGTACCCACCTTTTTGTGGTCTCCCTATTCTTGTGTGCACTAGCATCATCAGGCGGAGGAACAGTGGAACCGGAGCCCGAGTGAGCTGCATTCCACATGGCCCTGGAGGGCGAGACTACGGACTCGGAATTCACCAGTGGGACGGAGGGCGAGGGGAGCTTCACGGCGGGGACAGGAGCTGACACCAGCGACAGGGACTCGTCCTCTTATGGGAGCTCCCTTGTGGTGGCGGCAACATCTGTGCCCCCCGCATCTACAGGTACAGCCGCCACCCCCCCTACCAGCACCGCCCTCCCAGCAGCCCCTCAGCCTTTGCCCCGTGCCCGCTCACCCAGGAGGGTGGGCATCACCTTCGCCCCAGGCACCTCAGGTCCTGCCCCAGTCACCCCTGCTGCCCTCAGTGAGGAGGCCATTGACCTCCTCAGGTCCCTCACTGTTGGGCAGTCTACCATTTTGAATGCCATCCAGGGTGTAGAAAGGCAGTTGCAACAAACTAATGCATTCCTGGAGGGCATTCATTCTGGTCAGGGGGCCCTTCCCTGAGCTTTTCAAACTCAGGCCTCAGCACTGATGGCAGCCAATGTCCCCGTCTCTAGCCTCCCCCCTCCAACTTCTTCCACCCAGACCCAATCCCCTGTACCTCTGCCTATCCCAAGCACACCATCAGACCAGCCTGCACACACGTCAACACACAAGGGAAGCTCAGGCAAACATAAGCACCACACATCCCACAGGCACTCACGCAAGCAACACACACATGCAGACACACCAACATCCACTGCCTCCACTGTGTCCCCCTCCTCGTCGTCTCCCTCCTCCCTCCCAGTCTCATCTACACTCACACCTGCATGCACTACCTCTACAGCCACTACGTCCTTCACCAGCACACCCACCAGCACATCCCGCTCACGTGCAGTCACCACCCCCACTACCATTCACTCGTCCCCTGTGTCCTCTCCCAGTGTGTCTGTGATGCCCCCTCCCAAGATACACAAACGCAGGCACACACCCACCTAACAGCCATCCACCTCACGACAGCCTCCAGCGCATGCACCTGCACCCAAAGTCACCAAACGTACACCTTCTACTACCACCACCTCTTCCTCCACTCCTTAAACCCCCTCCAGCTACCCGTCCCAGTGTGTCCCAAAAACTTTTCCTGTCCAGCCTTGACCTTTTTCCCACACCTCCCCCACCCCATCCATCTCATAGGTCCCGAAGTAGAACCTCAGCCACAACTACTCTGGGACAGTGGTGCCTGTAGTCACCGGTATGTGGAGTGCACCGGCCACCAGGACAGCCAGTGTGGCATGGAGCCACAGCACAGACAGTCCCCCACCTGTGAAGCATCAGAAATTGGCCAGTGCCCAGCGGGAGAGGGGGAAGACTCCAGCCACCAAACCTGCTCCCAAGGGTCCCGTTGGGAGTGTGGAGTCAGCTGTGACACCTTCCAAGGTGGGAAGGGCCACAAGAAACCCGGCAAGTCTGGGAATAGCTGCACGGCGGAGAAGACCGCCATCATCCCCGCTGCCCAGGAGGCTACCGCCAGCCCCAGCACAACTGCTCAGGAGGCCACCGCCAGCCCCAGCCCAGCTACCCAGGAGGCCACCGCCAGCCCCAGCCCAGCTGCTCAGGAGGCCACCGCCAGCCCCAGCCCAGCTGCCCAGGCGGCCACCGCCAGCCCCAGCCCAGCTGCTCAGGAGGCCACCCCCAGCCCAGCTGCCCAGGAGGCCAGCACCAGCCCAGCTGCCCAGGAGGCCACCGCCAGCCCCAGCCCAGCTGCCCAGGAGGCCACCGCCAGCCCCAGCACAGCTGCCCAGGAGGCCACCGCCAGCACCAGCCCCGCTGATCCATGAAGGACCGCCAGCACCAGCCCCGCTGGGCCATGAAGGACCGCCAGCACCAGCCCCGCTGGGCCAGGAAGGTTCACCAGCACAAGCCCCGCTGGGCCATGAAGGACCGCCAGCACAAGCACGGCTGAACAGAGCACCGCCAAATCAAGCACCGCTGAAGAGGGCACCGCCAAATCAAGCACTGCTGAACAGGGCACCGCCAAATCAAGCACCGCTGAACAGGGTACCGCCAACTCAAGCACCGCTGAACAGGGCACCCCCAAATCAAGCACCGCTGAACAGGGCACCACCAACTCAAGCACCGCTGAACAGGGCACCACCAAATCAAGCACCGCTGAACAGGGCTCCGCCAACTCAAGCACCGCTGAACAGGGTTCCGCCAAATCAAGCACCGCTGAACAGGGCAGCGCCAACTCAGGCACACAGTCCAGGCGACGGAGGCCCAGGAACACAGGGGAACTGGGAGGGCTGCCGTGCGACAGGGGGCGGACAGGCCAAGGGAACCCACTCTCCATGAAGCCCTCTCCTCCATCATGGGAGCCTACCACCACTCAAAGGAGATGATGGCAACGGTACTGGCCAAGTTTCAGGAGACCCAGCGTATGCAGGTGGAACAGTATATGGGCTTCAGGGAGGAACTCAGAACCATCAGCTCCACCCTGGGCACCACCGAAGGGGTGCAGAAGGAACTACTCAACACCAGGAGGGACACTGTGGCACTACAAGGGGCCCCTGCAGAGGGAGAACCATCCCGCAAACGGTCCCTGAGATCCAGGAACAAGACAGAGAACGATGCAAAGACCCCCGCCAAGAAATGAGACCACCCTGATTGCCATCCTACTGTCCCACTTTGTCACCCTGTCCATAATTAAAAAAGTAATCAAGCACCGCTAGCCCATGAGCGGCAGGGGCACTGACACAACTGGGTCCGTCACGGGGTGAGGATGCACTCTGGGCACCAGTCCCCCTCCAGAACCAGTGGAGACATCCATCCACTACCTCTGTCCTAAACAAGATGAAGCACTCTGGGCACCAGTCCCCCTCCAGAACCAGTGTAGACATCCATCCACCAGTGGAGACATCCATCCACTACCTCTGTACTACACAGGATGAAGCACTCTGGGCACCAGTCCCCCTCCAGAACCAGTGGAGACATCCATCCACTACCTCTGTCCTACACAAGATGAAGCACTCTGGGCACCAGTCCCCCTCCAGAACCAGTGGAGACATCCATCCGCTACCTCTGTCCTACACAGGATGAAGCACTCTGGGCATCAGTCCTCCTCCAGAACCAGTGGAGACATCCATCCACTACCTCTGTTCTACACAGGATGAAGCACTCTGGGCAACCGGTCCCCCTCCAGAACCAGTGGAGACTGTTATCCACTTGAGAGACTGTGGCTTTGCACTCCCCAGGATATGGCAGTGGGCAAACCACCCACTGTAGAGAGTAGAGAGACTGTGACTTTGCACTCCCCAGGATTGAACAGTGGGCAAACCACCCACTGTAGAGAGTAGAGAGACTGTGGCTTTGCACTCCGCAGGATTGAACAGTGGACAACCCACCCACTGTATAGACTTGAGAGACTGTGGCTTTGCACTCCCCAGGATTGAACAGTGGGCAAACCACCCACTGTATAGACTTGAGAGACTGTGGCTTTGCACTCCCCAGAATTGAACAGTGGGCAACCCACCCACTGTAGAGACTTGAGAGACTGTGGCTTTGCACTCCCCAGGATTGAACAGTGGGCAAACCACCCACTGTAGAGACTTGAGAGACTGTGGCTTTGCACTCCCCAGGTTGGAACAGTGAACAACCCACACATGTATAGACTTGAGAGTCTGTGGCTTTGCACTCCCCAGGATTGAACAGTGGGCAAACCACCCACTGTATAGACTTGAGAGACTGTGGCTTTGCACTCCCCAGAATTGAACAGTTGCCAACCCACCCACTGTAGAGACTTGAGAGACTGTGACTTTGCACCCCCCAGGATTGAACAGTGGGCAAACCACCCACTTTAGAGACTTGAGAGACTGTGGCTTTGCACTCCCCAGGATTGAACAGTGGGCAACCCACCCACTGTAGAGACTTGAGAGACTGTGGCTTTGCACTCCCCAGAATTGAACAGTGGGCAAACCACCCACTGTAGAGCCTTGAGAGACTGTGGCTTTGCACTCCCCAGGATGTAACAGTGGGCATGTGGCCCCCTAGTGGATTTGGCGTTGTGCACTCAAGCGGCTGAGGTGCCCCCCCTTTCCCTCCCCCTGAGGTGCCTGTTTTCTTGCTGTCTGATGCCTCTGCAGTGTTCTCTCCGTCATGGTCGGGGATCTTGTGTGGGCCTCGCCCATACAGTGTGGTCCCAGTGTTCCACGGACTTTCTTTGTGCAGTACCTGGACTACTATGCCTGGTATATATTTTGTACATGGTGTATATTTATATTTCTGCCTACTTGTTTGTAATATATTACGATGGTTACACTCATTTTCTTTGGTCTTTGCATTATTTCAGGGGGGTTTGGGGGTGTAACTGTGATGTATTGATATGCATTAGTGTGTGTGTTGTAGTGGGTGAGGGTGGGGGTGGGGGTGTTGCGTGTGTGCGTCCCTGTTTTTTCCATCCCCCCTCCCCTGTGTCGTAGGTGCAGTACTCACTGTGATCTTCGCCGCCGGCGTTCGTGCTCCTGGTAGAGGAGCAGAAAGACTATTGCAGGTAGGATTTGGAGTTCCGGTTCCATGGTGTCCTCGTTCCTCGTGGAGTGTGTAGAGGTGAGCGGTTTCCTTTCGAAATTCCTGTTTCCGCCGTGTTTTTATCCGCAGTGTATCCGCCCCGAAAAATGTGGCGGGTTGGCCTGTCATAAGAGGAATGAGAGGAATCTCTCTCTCAGCAAATCACATTCCATGAAGTCAGAACCTACAAGCGGATTTCCTCAGCCACACCAGAAGGAAAATCACAAATGGGTCCTAAACAATGAAGTAATTAGAAACATCTTTATAGAACAGGAATCCCAAACATTAGATTTGATCGCCACAGCAAGAAGTACAGTGTTCTGGGCACCAGAACACAGTGGGTAATGCCCTTTTGATCAGTGGGTCAACAGCATTTGTTTATGCATTTCCCCTAACCCCACTCATCCCAACAGTGATTGTGAAATTTAGCAAGCTGAAAATCAACATGATTCTGATTGCAACAGGTTGGCTGAGCCAATGGTGGTATCTGGACCTCCTAGACACATCACTAGGATGGCACAAAACACTCTACTGCAGATAGAATTGCTGACCAGACCTCAAGGGCAAGTCCAACAGTCAAAACCCAAAAACCTGAATTTGGCAGCATGGCTCCTGAGGCCAGACAATATGGACACCTGGACCCACCTTAGGTTTGTTTGGACATACCAAAAGAAGTAAAACACCCATCCATTGTATGCTCTAAAATGGTAATGATTTTGTGTATGGTGCCACACTAAGGGACACATCTCAGTTTCATGTCAACACAAAAGTTTTGCTTCCTCATCTACTACAACGACCAAAAGCCAAGTTGCGAATCTGTTCCAAAAAAGTGAATCCTGCTGCTATAACTGCATACAGAAAATCACTGCAACAAATTTAATTTTTTAAATTACGTGTTATAAAACATTTTCTAGAGGGGCTTAAAAAAGTTTTCCCTCCTGTTAAAAATGCATCTCCAACTTGGGAGCTATATCTCGTACTGTCAAAGTTAATGGCTCCTACTTTTGAACATATTCATAGAGCTACTTTGCAGCCTCTTCATGGCAAACTGCGTTTTGAAATGCTGTCACTTCAGCTAGAAGAGTAAGTGAGTTCCATGCTTTTTCTTCAATAAAGTATTGTTTTTAATTTGAATAATGTGGTTTTAAGAACGCACCCTTTATTCCTGACTAAAGTTGTCTCAGAATTTCACATTAATCACACCATTATTTTTTCAGCCTCATTTCCCAATCCGTCTACACCAGCAGAGGGGGCTCTTCATTAGTTAGATATCAGAAGGGATCTCGTTGTTTTGTTAGATAAAACTAAGGACATCAGAAAAACAAATCAACTCCTTATAAACTATGGTCATATAAGACAAGGAATTGCTACTTCTACACAATCTATGGCCTTCATTATGACTTTGGCGGTCTTTTTACAAAACCGGAAAAGCAGTGGGTGCCGAGAGACCGAAATCAGGCGGAAATCCGACAGCAGCCGTGCTGGTGGTGGGCGGGGAAACAGCGGTTCCACCGCTGGCAGCGCCACTCCAAAAGGACACAGCACGCCGTATTACGACCTGTAATACGGCGTGGCGGTGGTCTGATGGTGGGGCGCTGCCAGCAGTGGAAGCACAGGGACCCGTCCCCTCCCAGACAACCTCCTCGACAGAAGACGTAATTGATCGTCCGACAGGGGAGGGGTTGGGGGAGAGTGTACATGTGTGAGTGTCGTAAATGCAGGGGGAGGTGGGTGCATGTCTGTTGGTGAATGTGGATGGATGGGGTAAGTGCGGTACGGAAGGGAGGGAGTGAATGGGTCTATGTGGTGCTGAAGGAGTGAGGGTGCATTAATGGATGCATGCGGGTGAGTGGTGTGTGAATGTGGGTTTGCGCTGGAGGGGTGGAGTGAATGAGTGAGTGTCAGCGGTGTTTGTGTATGTATGTCAGTGTGAATGGGTGTGTATGTTGCGTTTGAAAGGGTGAGTGGGGTGTGTTTGTGTGTAGAAGTGTGTGAGTGCATGGGTTTAGGTATGTGGAAGTGTGTGCAAGTGTATCCTGGCGACAGGAATGCTTATTCCTGTCGCCCGGATGCAAGACCGCCAGCTTTTTCTGGCGGTGCAACTGCCAGAAAAATGCTGGCAGTGTCGCATGTCGTAATACCTCTAGCAGTATTACGCCATCCACCGTGCTGGAGGTGCTCACCTCCAGCCTGGCAGACCACGGAAAAACAGGGGGACGGGCGGACTATCGGCGGTTTGGCTTTGGCCAAACCGCCTAACTTACAATTTGGCGGTCTTCACTGCCGACCCGTCAGCGTTGAGACCGCCACTGTGGCCCTGGTGGTTTTCGGACTGCCTGGGTCGTAATGAGGGCCTATATCTAGTGGAATGCATTCCATTGTGGACATCTGTAGAGCTGCAGCATGGATATCTACCCACATCGTCGCCAAACACTATTGATTTGATACTCAAGCAGAAACTAGAGTAGGTCAGGCAACTCCTCAAAACCTTTTCAAATAAGGCTCTTTACTGTTTTCTCTGCTGGACTTAAATTTGCCAACCGCTTCAACGAGTTAGCTTTCTACTCTATTCCAGTACTTCTGACTGTCAATAAAGATACTAAATTAGTTCTGAAAATCAAGACTCAGGCCTGACACTGCAACCTATAGAGCAGTTTTAAATTGAGATTTCAACCTGGCAAAATACACCTTTTGCCAGCCTTAAACCTACCTTATCATCCCTACGGTAGGGCCTATAGTTTCTGAGGGCAGGGAGCATGGTACTTAAAAAGTAGGACATGTGTACTTATGTTTCAATGTCATGGCATTGAAGACCCCTCAAAGTCGTTTTTCGCGGTGGCAAGGCTAGCCTTCCCTATATTAACAGTGAGTTACCTTATTACATTTAATAAGCTCTAACTTCAGTTTGAGAACAGTTAGAGAAATATTTCTTCCACTCATGTGAATTGAAATTTTAAATCCTCATTAATAGTAAAGTTGTATTTTAACGTACTATTTTGAAAAGGTGACTTTTAGAAAGTTTTTATACTGAATGGGCTTTCATCCTGTTCAGACTAATGAGGGAAAGATCAAGTATCAAAAGTAGAAAAGAATCAATACCGCCACAGATTAAACTCTGCTGGCACCTGTGGGACTGAGTCCTGATGCCCTCTCCCTGCCCAAGAGTTTTGTCCTCCAGGTACTGAACCCTTGGCTATATTCAGTGTGTACTCCTAAATGCCCAGTCGAAGGTTTCACTGAATCCAATGCCCGAAGCCACAGCACTTTGCAGCACAGCACCATCCAGCTCCTGGTCAGCAGATTTATCAGACCCACGGCAGAGACTTGCAAAGCAGCACCCTGTGATTCAGCTCTACCGGGCCAGACGCAGAGCTTCAAATAGCAGCAGCACCACAAAACTCCTGATTAGCGCTTCACCAGACCCGAAGGAGGGGAATGCAGTCTTGCATCACAGCACCACATAACCTCTTAACGGTGGCTTCAACAGCTCCAACACAGCATGCACAGGACAATGCATAGCCACACTGCAATGTCTTCACACCAAAGTCACAAGGTAAAACTTCCAGTGGGATGAACCTGGTCCTTAATCCAGCCGTTCTCCATTGTGATCAGCCTAAATTTGTGATTGCCCCTAAGTTAAGCCTGACTGCTTAACCAGAGGGTTAACCTCAGGTTTATTTAGTGACTTTTGTGGTTCACCCTGACAAGAACTGTGATTATTATTAGACAGGGTTCTCACTCCCTTCAACCAATAATTTAATTTCATAAGAGCACTTTTAGTCAGTATTACTGTTGACGCACTTAAATTATTGCCAAATTTGCTGCATTTCTATAATGATTTCTATGTTTGTTCAGTGATGTGTTGTAGGAGGCTGGACTGGCTTGTAGTGAGTACCAAGGGGTACTTGCACCTTGCACCAGGCCCAGTTATCCCTTATTAGTGTATAGGGTGTCTAGCAGCTTAGGCTGATAGATAATGGTAGCTTAGCAAAGCAGCTCAGGCTGAACTAGGAGACGTGTGAAGCTACTACAGTACCACTTAGTGTCATATGCACAATATCACAAGAAAACACAATACACAGTTATACTAAAAATAAAGGTACTTTATTTTTATGACAATATGCCAAAGTATCTTAGAGTGCACCCTCAGTGAGAGGATAGGAAATATACACAAGATATATATACACAATAGCAAAAATATGCAGTATAGTCTTAGAAAACAGTGCAAACAATGTATAGTTACAATAGGATGCAATGGGGAAACATAGGAATAGGGGCAACACAAACCATATACTCCAGAAGTGGAATGCGAACCACGAATGGACCCCAAACCTATGTGACCTTGTAGAGGGTCGCTGGGACTATTAGAAAATAGTGAGAGTTAGAAAAATAACCCTCCCCAAGACCCTGAAAAGTGAGTGCAAAGTGCACCAAAGTTCCCCTAAGGACAAAATAGTCGTGTTAGAGGGAGAATGCAAGGAAAACACAAATCAGCAATGCAACAACGATGGATTCCTGTCTGAAGGTACCTGTGGAACAAGGGGACCAAGTCCAAAAGTCACAAGCAGCTCGGAGATGGGCAGATGCCCAAGAAATGCCAGCGGTTGGTGCAAAGAAGCTCTTACTAGGCTGAAGAACTGTGAATACTGCAGGAACGACAAGGGCTAGAGACTTCCCCTTTGGAGGATGGATCCCCCACGCCTTGGAGAGTCGTGCAGAAGTGTTTTCCCGCCGGATGGACGCCAACAAGCCTTGCTACACGCAAATCGTGCGTTTGGCGTTTTTGGACGCTGCTGGGGCCCAGGAGGGACCAGGAGGTCGCAAATTGGACCTGCAGAGAGAGGGGACGTCGAGCAAGACAAAGAGCCCTCACTGAAGCAGGTAGCACCCGGAGAAGTGCCAGAAACAGGCACTACGAGGATGCGTGAAACGGTGCTCGCCGAAGTTGCACAAAGGAGTCCCACGTCGCCGGAGACCAACTTAGAAAGTCGTGCAATGCAGGTTAGAGTGCCGTGGACCCAGGCTTGGCTGTGCACACAGGATTTCCGCCGGAAGTGCACAGGGGCCGGAGAAGCTTGCAAAGTCGCGGTTCCCAGCAATGCAGCCCAGCGAGGTGAGGCAAGGACTTACCTCCACCAAACTCGGGCTGAGGAGTCACTGGACTGTGGGGGTCACTTGGACGGTGTCGCTGGATTCGAGGGACCTCGCTCGTCGTGCTGAGAGGAGACCCAAGGGACCGGAGATGCAGCTTTTTGGTGCCTGCGGTTGCAGGGGGAAGATTCCGTCGACCCACGGGAGATTTCTTCGGAGCTTCTGGTGCAGAGAGGAGGCAGACTACCCCCACAGCATGCACAAGCAGGAAAACAGTCGAGAAGGCGGCAGGATCAGCGTTACAGAGTTGCAGTAGTCGTCTTTGCTACTATGTTGCAGGTTTGCAGGCTTCCAGCGCGGTCAGCGGTCGATTCCTTATCAGAAGGTGAAGAGGGAGATGCAGAGGAACTCGGCTGAGCTCATGCATTCGTTATCTAAAGTTTCCCCAGAGACAGAGACCCTAAATAGCCAGAAAAGAGGGTTTGGCTACCTAGGAGAGAGGAAAGGCTACTAACACCTGAAGGAGCCTATCAGCAGGAGTCTCTGACGTCACCTGGTGGCACTGGCCACTCAGAGCAGTCCAGTGTGCGAGCAGCACCTCTGTTTCCAAGATGGCAGAGGTCTGGAGCACACTGGAGGAGCTCTGGACACCTCCCAGGGGAGGTGCAGGTCAGGGGAGTGGTCACTCCCCTTTCCTTTGTCCAGTTTCGAGCCAGAGCAGGGGCTAAGGGGTCCATGAACCGGTGTAGACTGGCTTATGCAGAATTGGGCACATCTGTGCCCAACAAAGCATTTCCAGAGGCTGGGGGAGGCTACTCCTCCCCTGCCTTCACACCATTTTCCAAAGGGAGAGGGTGTCACACCCTCTCTCAGAGGAAGTTCTTTGTTCTGCCATCCTGGGCCAGGCCTGGCTGGACCCCAGGAGGGCAGCTGCCTGTCTGAGGGGTTGGCAGCAGCAGCAGTGAAACCCCAGGAAGGGCAGTCTGGCAGTACCAGGGTCTGTGCTACAGACCACTGGGATCATGGAATTGTACCAACAATGCCAGGATGGCATAGAGGGGGCAATTCCATGATCATAGACATGTTACATGGCCATATTCGGAGTTACCATGGTGAAGCTACATATAGGTAGTGACCTATATGTAGTGCACGCGTGTAATGGTGTCCCCGCACTCACAAAGTTCAGTGAATTGGTTCTGAACAATGTGGGGGCACCTTGGCTAGTGCCAGGGTGCCCTCACACTAAGTAACTTTGCACCTAACCTTTACCAGGTAAAGGTTAGACATATAGGTGACTTATAAGTTACTTAAGTGCAGTGTAAAATGGCTGTGAAATAACGTGGACGTTATTTCACTCAGGCTGCAGTGGCAGGCCTGTGTAAGAATTGTCAGAGCTCCCTATGGGTGGCAAAAGAAATGCTGCAGCCCATAGGGATCTCCTGGAACCCCAATACCCTGGGTACCTCAGTACCATGTACTAGGGAATTATAAGGGTGTTCCAGTAAGCCAATGTAAATTGGTAAAATTGGTCACTAGCCTGTTAGTGACAATTTGAAAGTAATGAGAGAGCATAACCACTGAGGTTCTGGTTAGCAGAGCCTCAGTGAGACAGTTAGGCACCACACAGGGAACATATACATGCACACCTATGAGCACTGGGGCCCTGTGTGACAGGGTCCCAGTGACACATACATATAGGCCACAAACCTATGAGCACTGGGGTCCTGACCAGCAGGATCCCAGTGACACATAACAAACATACTGAAAACATAGTGTTTTCACTATGAGCACTGAGGCCTGGCTATCAGGATCCCAGTGAGACAGTGAAAACAGTGACAAACACCCTGACATACACTCACAAACAGGCCAAAAGTGGGGGTAACAAGGCTAGAAAGAGGCTACCTTCTCACACAACCCCCCCCCAAACGAAGGACAATAAGGCTAACCTTGGCCAGTTGAGACTTTATTGTCTAAGTGGTGATAAGTAGAGAGTAGCTCTGCAATAGACTGGTTACTCCCTTTATCATCCACTATATGGTTACTTCCCTGTGGGGATGTAAACCACCCTGTTTGAAGTTTTTTAGCTAAGCAACAATGTGAAGATGTATTTTCAGAGTTTCTATCAGTAAGTTTTAGTTTAGAGCAGTGGGAATTGTCCACTGAACCTATTTGTAGTGATGGAAATGCCAGACAGGGATGCTGTCTCAGAAAAGCCATAGCTGGGCAAAAACTTTGTCCATATGGCTGGAAGAGAGAACAGGGATGCTGTTTCTCTTGAGTTGGAGCAAGGCAGGGATGCTGTCCTATGAGCTCCACACTAGGGCAGGGATGCTGTCCTAAGTGTTGTGAGGTAGTGCAGGGTTTCTGCACTAAAGTTTCTCTGGAAGGGTTGGAGGGATACTCCATGTTAACTAAAATGGTGCTGTTTTTCTCACCAATGTTAGTTATCCCACAGAGAGGTACTTCCACCTCAGGGAGTCCAGCTTTGCTAGCTGATGATTCCCTTGGAACAGGTGCCACCCCAGGAGAGGTTTCTCCCACCACAGGAATAGTATCCTGAATGGTAGGGTGGTTAGGGGATACTGTGATACCCTTTTTACCTGTTGATGGAGAGGGATCCTGAGTTTTCAGGCCTTCTCTCCTTTGCTTTTTCATTTCACTTGAAATGAGAGGGAACAATTCCTCAGGGATGCCCAGCATGGCTGCATGGGCATACAACTCTACATCAGCCCAGCCTGAGGCCTCTAGGTCATTACCTAAGAGACAGTCTACAGGTAAGCTAGGTGATACCACCACCTGCTTAGGGCCAGTAACTCCACCCCAACTAAACTGAATTATAGCTAAGGGAAGAAACTTAGTGGAGTTATGGACATCAATAATCTTATACTGTTGTCCAATGATGTGTTGATCAGGGTGCACTAGGTTTTCAGTCACCAAAGTGAAACTGGCACCTGTGTCCCTGTAGGCCAAGGCCTCAACACCATTTATTAAAACTGTCTGCCTGTACTTATCCATTGTAAGGGGACAAGCAGCCAGTGTGGCAAGGCCAATGCCACTAGGTGTGACAGAAACTGTCTTGGGACTGATTACATCAGTTTCCACTATGGACCCATAAGTGAACCCAACTACACCCTTTGCTTGACTGTTGCCAGCAGTCCCACCACTAGTACCACTACTGCTAGGGGCACTAGAGCTTGATGTATTAGTGGTGGTAGGCTCAGGGGGTTTACCTGGACAGGACTTATCCCCTGGCCTATGGCCTCTGTTTTTACACACAAAGCACCAGGGCTTTTTAATGTGTGCAGGTTGGGAAGAAGAGGAAGAATTTGTTTTATCCCCACCCTCTGAAGAGTGTTTAAGATTTGAAGTGGGATCTTTGGTTTTACCCTTATCCCCATGCTTATCTTGAGATTTTTCACCATCTTTCTTCTTATTGCCATCTTTGTCACCCCCTGTATGAACTTTTCTGTTCACCCTTGTTCTGACCCATTTGTCTGCCTTCTTTCCCAATTCTTGGGGAGAGGTCAGATCAGAGTCTACCAGGTACTGGTGCAACAAATCAGACACACAATTATTAAGTATATGCTCTCTCAGGATTGTGTTATACAGGCTATCATAATCAGTAACTTTACTGCCATGTAACCACCCCTCCAAGGCCTTCACTGAATGGTCAATGAAATCAACCCAGTCTTGTGAAGACTCCTTTTTGGTCTCTCTGAACTTTATCCTGTATTGTTCAGTGGTTAAGCCATAACCATCCAGGAGTGCATTCTTAAGAACTGTAAAATTATTGGGATCATTTTCTTTCACAGTAAGGAGTCTATCCCTACCCTTTCCACTAAATGATAGCCATAGGATAGCAGCCCACTGCTTTTGAGGGACATCCTGTACAGCACAGGCCCTCTCAAGTGCAGCAAACCACTTGTTAATGTCATCCCCCTCCTTATAAGGGGGAACTATCTTGTGCAGATTCCTGGAATCATGCTCTTTTGCAGGATGACTATGGGGAATACTGCTGCTGCCACCATGGGTATCTAAACCCAACTTCTGTCTTTCCCTCTCTATTTCTAAAGACTGTCTATCCAAATCCAGCTGTTGCTTCTTGAGCTTCAGTCTGGTTTGCTCCACTCTCAATCTATTGAGCTCCCTTTCTAACAATCTGTCATCAGGGTGGGTGGGAGGGACATTTCTAGATACAGAGGTATGATGGGAATGAACAGAAGGAGACCTGTCCCTTACAGAGGGCACCCTAACAGCTTGGCTACCAGTATAATGTGAGAGCACACCATTAGTATGGTGTGATTCAACCTCTGTACCAACTATGCTAGACTGTCTAGTAATGGGCAGGCTGAGAAGTTTCTTTCCTGAACCTTTTCCTGGGGGAGTCCCTGGATCAGATTGAGAACCATTAGCTACTTTTTCTACAGATTGGGCACTTATGGCCTTATCCTGTACTCTAAGCATATTAATTAACAGTTCTAAAGAAGGATTCTTCCCTACACTCAAACCTCTCTCTATGCAGAGACTCCTTGCTCCTTTCCAGCTAAGGTGATCATATGCAAGTTTGGACAGTTCAACATTTTTTCCTGTGCCAGACATTTTTTTTGAGAGAGTTAAAGTGATAGACAAAGAGAAAAAAAGTTTTCAGAACTTTTTGGAAAGACAGAAAAAACTTTTTAAACTTTTAAGAACTTTTTGAAAGTTTAGAAGTACTTTTCAGCACTTAGAAAAGAGTGAAAAGAGGAAATGCAAAACTTTTTGGCTATGTGTATATACACTGACCTTGTTTTGTATATTTTTCTCTTATGAAAAGTACAATGACAAGAGTGGTAAGTAGTCTCAAAGCACTTATCCCACCACTGCACAACCAATGTAGGAGGCTGGACTGGCTTGTAGTGAGTACCAAGGGGTACTTGCACCTTGCACCAGGCCCAGTTATCCCTTATTAGTGTATAGGGTGTCTAGCAGCTTAGGCTGATAGATAATGGTAGCTTAGCAAAGCAGCTCAGGCTGAACTAGGAGACGTGTGAAGCTACTACAGTACCACTTAGTGTCATATGCACAATATCACAAGAAAACACAATACACAGTTATACTAAAAATAAAGGTACTTTATTTTTATGACAATATGCCAAAGTATCTTAGAGTGCACCCTCAGTGAGAGGATAGGAAATATACACAAGATATATATACACAATAGCAAAAATATGCAGTATAGTCTTAGAAAACAGTGCAAACAATGTATAGTTACAATAGGATGCAATGGGGAAACATAGGAATAGGGGCAACACAAACCATATACTCCAGAAGTGGAATGCGAACCACGAATGGACCCCAAACCTATGTGACCTTGTAGAGGGTCGCTGGGACTATTAGAAAATAGTGAGAGTTAGAAAAATAACCCTCCCCAAGACCCTGAAAAGTGAGTGCAAAGTGCACCAAAGTTCCCCTAAGGACAAAATAGTCGTGTTAGAGGGAGAATGCAAGGAAAACACAAATCAGCAATGCAACAACGATGGATTCCTGTCTGAAGGTACCTGTGGAACAAGGGGACCAAGTCCAAAAGTCACAAGCAGCTCGGAGATGGGCAGATGCCCAAGAAATGCCAGCGGTTGGTGCAAAGAAGCTCTTACTAGGCTGAAGAACTGTGAATACTGCAGGAACGACAAGGGCTAGAGACTTCCCCTTTGGAGGATGGATCCCCCACGCCTTGGAGAGTCGTGCAGAAGTGTTTTCCCGCCGGATGGACGCCAACAAGCCTTGCTACACGCAAATCGTGCGTTTGGTGTTTTTGGACGCTGCTGGGGCCCAGGAGGGACCAGGAGGTCGCAAATTGGACCTGCAGAGAGAGGGGACGTCGAGCAAGACAAAGAGCCCTCACTGAAGCAGGTAGCACCCGGAGAAGTGCCAGAAACAGGCACTACGAGGATGCGTGAAACGGTGCTCGCCGAAGTTGCACAAAGGAGTCCCACGTCGCCGGAGACCAACTTAGAAAGTCGTGCAATGCAGGTTAGAGTGCCGTGGACCCAGGCTTGGCTGTGCACACAGGATTTCCGCCGGAAGTGCACAGGGGCCGGAGAAGCTTGCAAAGTCGCGGTTCCCAGCAATGCAGCCCAGCGAGGTGAGGCAAGGACTTACTTCCACCAAACTCGGGCTGAGGAGTCACTGGACTGTGGGGGTCACTTGGACGGTGTCGCTGGATTCGAGGGACCTCGCTCGTCGTGCTGAGAGGAGACCCAAGGGACCGGAGATGCAGCTTTTTGGTGCCTGCGGTTGCAGGGGGAAGATTCCGTCGACCCACGGGAGATTTCTTCGGAGCTTCTGGTGCAGAGAGGAGGCAGACTACCCCCACAGCATGCACAAGCAGGAAAACAGTCGAGAAGGCGGCAGGATCAGCGTTACAGAGTTGCAGTAGTCGTCTTTGCTACTATGTTGCAGGTTTGCAGGCTTCCAGCGCGGTCAGCGGTCGATTCCTTATCAGAAGGTGAAGAGGGAGATGCAGAGGAACTCGGCTGAGCTCATGCATTCGTTATCTAAAGTTTCCCCAGAGACAGAGACCCTAAATAGCCAGAAAAGAGGGTTTGGCTACCTAGGAGAGAGGAAAGGCTACTAACACCTGAAGGAGCCTATCAGCAGGAGTCTCTGACGTCACCTGGTGGCACTGGCCACTCAGAGCAGTCCAGTGTGCGAGCAGCACCTCTGTTTCCAAGATGGCAGAGGTCTGGAGCACACTGGAGGAGCTCTGGACACCTCCCAGGGGAGGTGCAGGTCAGGGGAGTGGTCACTCCCCTTTCCTTTGTCCAGTTTCGAGCCAGAGCAGGGGCTAAGGGGTCCATGAACCGGTGTAGACTGGCTTATGCAGAATTGGGCACATCTGTGCCCAACAAAGCATTTCCAGAGGCTGGGGGAGGCTACTCCTCCCCTGCCTTCACACCATTTTCCAAAGGGAGAGGGTGTCACACCCTCTCTCAGAGGAAGTTCTTTGTTCTGCCATCCTGGGCCAGGCCTGGCTGGACCCCAGGAGGGCAGCTGCCTGTCTGAGGGGTTGGCAGCAGCAGCAGCTGCAGTGAAACCCCAGGAAGGGCAGTCTGGCAGTACCAGGGTCTGTGCTACAGACCACTGGGATCATGGAATTGTACCAACAATGCCAGGATGGCATAGAGGGGGCAATTCCATGATCATAGACATGTTACATGGCCATATTCGGAGTTACCATGGTGAAGCTACATATAGGTAGTGACCTATATGTAGTGCACGCGTGTAATGGTGTCCCCGCACTCACAAAGTTCAGTGAATTGGTTCTGAACAATGTGGGGGCACCTTGGCTAGTGCCAGGGTGCCCTCACACTAAGTAACTTTGCACCTAACCTTTACCAGGTAAAGGTTAGACATATAGGTGACTTATAAGTTACTTAAGTGCAGTGTAAAATGGCTGTGAAATAACGTGGACGTTATTTCACTCAGGCTGCAGTGGCAGGCCTGTGTAAGAATTGTCAGAGCTCCCTATGGGGGGCAAAAGAAATGCTGCAGCCCATAGGGATCTCCTGGAACCCCAATACCCTGGGTACCTCAGTACCATGTACTAGGGAATTATAAGGGTGTTCCAGTAAGCCAATGTAAATTGGTAAAATTGGTCACTAGCCTGTTAGTGACAATTTGAAAGTAATGAGACAGCATAACCACTGAGGTTCTGGTTAGCAGAGCCTCAGTGAGACAGTTAGGCACCACACAGGGAACATATACATGCACACCTATGAGCACTGGGGCCCTGTGTGACAGGGTCCCAGTGACACATACATATAGGCCACAAACCTATGAGCACTGGGGTCCTGACCAGCAGGATCCCAGTGACACATAACAAACATACTGAAAACATAGTGTTTTCACTATGAGCACTGAGGCCTGGCTATCAGGATCCCAGTGAGACAGTGAAAACAGTGACAAACACCCTGACATACACTCACAAACAGGCCAAAAGTGGGGGTAACAAGGCTAGAAAGAGGCTACCTTCTCACATGTGTGTTCGCTGATGTCTTTGTAGGGTTGAGAATCGGCTAAAGCTTCTTCCACATTCATTGCAATGGTACGGTTTTTCCCCTGTGTGTGTTTGCTGATGTAGCTGTGGGTGTGATAAATGACTAAAGCTCTTCATACATTCACTGCAGTTATATGGTTTTTCCTGTGTGTGTGTTTGCTGATGCTGTTTTTGGTTTGATAAAATACTGAAGCTCTTTTCACATTCATTGCACTTAAATGGCTTTTCGCCTGTGTGTGTTCAGTGATGATTCCTTAGTGTCGAAAAGTCCCTAAAGGTACTTCCACATTCACTGCAGTTGTATGGTTTTCCCCAGTGTGTGTTCATTGATGGCTTTGGAGGTGTGATAACTGACTGAAGTTCTTCACACACTCACTGCAATGGTATGGTTTTTCCCCTGTGTGTGTTCACTGATTTTGTTTTAGGTCTGATGAAAAACAAAAGCTCTTCACACACTCACTGAAATAGTATGGTTTTTCCCCCGTATGCGTTCGTTGATGTTTCCTTAATGTTGAAGATTCACTAAAGCTATTTCCACATTCATTGCAATGGTATGGTTTTTCCTCTGTGTGTGTTCGCTGATGCTGGTTTAGGCCTGATAAAGAACTATGGCCCATATTTATACTTTTTGACGCTAAACTGCGCTAACGCAGTTTAGCGCCAAAAAATTTAGCGCCGTCTAACGCCATTCTGAAGCGCCATGCGGGCGCCGTATTTATGGAATGGCGTTAGCCGGCGCAAGCAGACCGGCGCTGCCTGGTGTGCGTGGAAAAAAACCACGTAGACCAGGCAGCGCCGGCGTTGGGAAAAAATGACGTTAGGGCGTCTTAAAATGGGGCAAGTCAGGTTGAGGCAAAAGAATCGCCTCAACCCGATTTGCACCATTTTTTTACGACGCCCAGACGCCATTTCATGACTCCTGTCTTAGTAAAGACAGGAGTCATGCCCCCTTGCCCAATGGCCATGCCCAGGGGACTTGTGTCCCCTGGGCATGGTCATTGGGCATAGTGGCATGTAGGGGGGCACAAATACGGCCCCCCTATGCCACCCAAAAAAAATAAAAAAATATAAAAAATTATACTTACCTGAACTTACCTGAATGTCCCTGGGGTGGGTCCCTCCATCCTTGGGTGTCCTCCTGGGGTGGGCAGGGGTCGCAGGGGGGGTCCCTGGGGGCAGGGGAGGGCACCTGTGGGCTCATTTTGAGCCCACAGGCCCCTTAACGCCTACCCTGACCCAGGCGTTAAATAGTGGCGCAAATGCGGGGTTTTTTGACCCGCCACCTCCCGGGCGTGACTTTTGCCCGGGAGTATAAATACGACGCATTTGCGTCGCCGTCATTTTTTTAGACGGGAACGCCTTCCTTGCATCTCATTAACGCAAGGAAGGCGTTCACGCAAAAAAATGACACTATTTGCCCATACTTTGGCGCTAGACGCGTCTAACGCCAAAGTATAAATATGGCGTTAGTTTTGCGCCGAATTTGCGTCGAAAAAAACGACGCTAATTCGGCGCAAACGGAGTATAAATACGGGCCTATACCTCTTCACACATTCACTGTAATGGTACGGTTTTTCCCCTGTGTGAGTTCGCTGATGCTGTTTTAGGCATGATAAAGAACTATACCTCTTCACACATTCACTACATTTGAATGGCTTTTCCCCTGAGTGTGTTTGCTGATGTCTTTTTAGTGTTGATGACTGACTAAAGCTCTTCCCACATTCACTGTACTTGAATGTTTTTTCTTCTCTGTGTGTTCGTTGATGGCGCTTTAATAGAGATGAGAAGCTAAAACTCACAATAAATGTGCATGATTTGTTTTTCTTGGTTAGTACCTGTGGTACGGGTATATATTTGTCTACATCCCAAGACTGTGTTTCCTGATGGGCCAACATTGCTGATAAAGCACTCGCGGTATTCATAACGTTGTGTATGTGTGTGGTATTTTGCATGTTTGATTTCTGATTTAAACATAAGGTGCAATAGCCATTAAGTACTTGCCACACTCATAATATCTATAAGGTTCTTTGTAGGAGATTGTGCCTTTAGATTGGATTATGGTTTTGCAAGCTTGGGGGTAAAGATTAATCTTCCCTCTGGCCGGTGCAAATTGGGACAGTCCATTGTATTTTAGACAGCAGAAGTCCTCTCTCTTCTACCCTTCAGTGTCTGGCTCCACTACATTGTGCTTTTCTCTGGTTGCTGTTGTTTGGCCAGAAAGAGTTTACAATACACTTAGAGCACCGAATGATGGTCTGCTATTGGTTTAGAAAACAAAGCACTGTGGTAGCCACATTATAATGACCTCATGATCAAAGCTGGTGTTGGACACCAGTTTATACAGGAGGTGGTTTGTTATTGCTGTTGTCTTAATTTTACAGAGTTCATTTCTTAGTCTTGTGGCATGGAGATGCAGAGCTCAGACTCTTACATCCACTGAAACGCTCATGACTGCTTCGTCCAGGATCTGTCAGTTCATGTGCAGGTTCCTCTGTCTCCGATTGCCCTGATGTTTTCTTGAATCCTGGAGCTCTTTTTAAGTTTTGTTT
Organism: Pleurodeles waltl; assembly: GCF_031143425.1. Lineage (NCBI taxonomy): Eukaryota > Metazoa > Chordata > Amphibia > Caudata > Salamandridae > Pleurodeles > Pleurodeles waltl. The sequence goes on from NC_090442.1 coordinate 10,166,669, forward strand.
CAGATTTACAGCATTTGCTTCATTATTCATAATCATTTCATGGATTCAAGGCTTGTTCTCTGTTGAAGGTAAAGATACTTAGAATTACTAAGTGTAAACATAATGGCAAATGAAATCATAATGTTTAAATTGGTGTATAATGCATCTCTTCTTTACTGTCTTACTGAAATTTAGCAAGGAATATTTAATCATACATAAATATTTAACTAAATGTTCTGTTGATCACGTCCCATCTTCTTAACTTCTGAAAAAGAGGTGATTTACCAGCGTTCACAGAGTAACTCAGTAAAGAACGGGCGCTCAAGGAGCATCCACATGCTACAGATAGAGCTTTAGGAAGATGCACATGGACAAGATATTATTGAAACAAGAACAGACTGTGGGAAAACAGAGGGATCAGGAGAGCTGCTGTTATTTCAGTAACTCTTCAGAATATAACAGAGGTAACTCTTCAGGAAGAATATAACAGAGGTAACTCTTCAGGAAGTATATAACACAAGAAACTCCATTTACACACTTCCTCAGAATGCTTTCCTGTTTATGTAACAAAGGTAACTCTTCCGGAAGTATATAACAAAGGTAACTCTTCAGGAAGTATACAACAAAGGTAACGTTTCAGGAACTATATAACAAAAGTAACTCCACTCACACTCTTCTCAGTGCTTTCCTGTTCACATTGGATCCGCTTAAATGCCAACTGCTGTCTTTACCTTGCTGTTCATTAAGTCACCTTTCACACTTTCAACAGCTGCCCGGGTTCAAGCATTTCTGGTTTCTTCTAACCTGGAGGATTGGAGCATTATTGAGAGTTGAGGTGGGTTTCCTATCGCTATAACATCAATCCATCTGCCAGGGACTACTTCAGCTTACAGGGCCTGCTTCTGGCCCTTAAAAACAACTTTAAAAAGCAAGGCCCAGATTTATGGTGGCCTAGAGTCATTCCAACGCCACATTAGCATCATTTGTTTAATGCTAATGTAGCACTGGAAGGGCAGAAATGCAGTGCCATATTCACAAAGTGGCGCAAGTCTTGCATTGCGCTACTTTGTAACCCATTGCGCCACGGTATGCCTGCACCAGGCATAATGTATGCAAGAGGGGCGTTCTGTTGCTATGGGGAGCCATAAAAATAGCGCAAAGGAATCTCTGAGATTCCTTTGCGCCATTTTTGTCAGCATTTTTTAAAGGGCCTCTAGGTGCATTGCAGGATTAGTGTCAAAATTGTGGACGCTAGTCCTGCAAAGCGCCGGACTAGTAACAACAATTATTATGCTAGTCCACATGACTACTACCATGGTACGCCGTATTTTAAATACGGCGCACACATGGTGGCATTAGTGGGGCGCTAAAGGGCGCAAGAAGAGTGGCGCTTCACTATGTGCAGCGTCACTCTTCATAAATCTGGGCCCAAGTCTTTAGTTCTTTGTAAAGTAGATAAAGTTCTGTAAACTACAGCTCCATCCAAGGCTTTATTGTAAAACAGAATGAGGGGTTCATAGTAACGCCCATCCTTTCATTACACGCACAGATAAGGCAAACGAACATTGATTCATAACCATAAGTAACTTTATTCGGTATTTCCAACCATAAACCGTAAAAACCCAACACAATACACATACATGACATAAAAAGGCTCGACAGAAGAGCTCAGTGACCATAAATAAACCACACAGTTAAAATGTAAAATAGACTTTGTACAAGTAAAACGTAAACTAGCACAATGAGCCCTCCAAAGGCCTCAAGTGATATATATATCATAAATATCTTTAAACATAAGACTCAAAGTAGATAAAAATATGTATTAGAAAGACCTATAACATGAGCAGAAACATTGAATCATAATACAACAATAATACAAGACTAGAAGAAAATTGGCCAAAGTAGAACCATTAGCAATAGCCGCCGTTTTACATCCAGCCCAGCTCCATTGAAGAAATGTAGACACTGCCACACACCCATCTGCAGGGACTCAGCACAAAGGAGCAGTATGGCAGCCTGAAGCTGCCCACAGCAAAGCTGTTTACAAAAGGGTATAATCCAAGCTTTCCAGGGGCGAGCACAGACAGGGAAAAAGATCAAATGAGCCAAGGTTTCCTCTGCCTGCTGACAAGTCAGACATGTGGAGCTTATGAAGTTTGAGGATTCCACTTTGCTAGTAAACACCAGAGGGGTAAGGTACCATAGGGACATTTCAAATAAAGATGCCTTGCAGCAGGTGTGGTAATGTAATCTAAAAAGGGGTCCAGGTTTAAAATCTAAAAAAGCAGAAATGAGGCTCTTTGTGTATATCATTCCTGGTGTCTTTTCAGAGCTGGAAAGTCTCAGTCTTATTAAATGCACCCTATTATCTCACGCTGCTGTGACTAGCAGTCATAATACCTTACCTAAGGTTGGGGGGCCCATTGGCTTTTGTGACAGAGGTGAACAGATTTCAGCAGCTACTTTGGTCCACACTGCTTGTGAATACTATATGGGAAATAAAAACTTCTGAAATAGCACAAGCCTGATAATTGCATCACTGAAAACACTTCCGCACAAAACTGAAGGAAATGTAGAGTGTGATTTGTCTGTACCTGACTGAAAGCCTTCGTCTTCTACCAGTAATGAATGAGCCCTGATGAAGCCCCTGAGTGGGATAAAATCCGTAAGGAAAGTGGTTTTATTCTATGGTGTGGTTGTGCATCCTCAAAGTGTAATAAAGGCACAGTTCCGTAGCCAGCCACTCAGGTTTGTTTGTAAAACCTCAGCTCCGTCCCGGGTAGCCGTAGTGTGGAGCAGTCAGGCTTTATCAAAGGAACAAGTGTAAAGCATGAAGAAGTGCCAAAATATTTGAATAAAACGAAAACTCAATAAAACCCAATATCAATTTATGAAAATAGATTGTATTTTTATCTTTGAATAGACACCTCAATGACAAATATTCACCAGAGTGTTGCTCAAATGTTAATTTACCTTAAAAAGCACAGAAGAAAAAAGGTGTTTGGCAAAGTAGGAACGGTTTAATTAATTAAACATTATGGCAGGTAGGGTTCTGAGGACTGTCTCAGTGTACAATCGGTTTGAGTGGTGTTTTATACATTCTTTGGGTACAATAAAATGATAAAATTCAATTTGGGGTAAAGAATGTGACCAGTTGGTTTGGAGTCATTACATATGCAGGTGGGCCTCGACCTTTGAATGGACATAATGAAGGCCAGTAGGTAATGTGTCCAGATGTCCGGCCTGAGGGGTGCGTGATCACTACGTGTTGCTGTGCGTGCTGTGTTTTAATAGGCTTAGTGTTCATAAATGCATGTGGCATCTAATTTTATGGTGTTATGAGGAGGCACGCACCCCTCTGGCCATATGTGTTTTATCGGGGCCAATCTCTTGGCACCATTGTGGTGTTGCTGCACCTATCTGTGGGACTGATCTAGGTTTGCTTGTTTGTTTGCCAGCTTCGTGATGCCCCACCTGTGAGCTGTTAGTCAGTAACCCCAGGCCTAGGTCTCAGAGCCTGCCTGACCATGTACTTTGGAATCAGGGCTGATGGAGAGTTCATGACGGGGGAGTTAGACAATACCGATGTGATTTTGTTACTATATTCCAACCTATCATGGTGTACATTGACATCAATTCTTTCAGTATTAACAGGAGATATGAATTAATATATGACTGTTTTTTTTAATCTACTGTGAGTGATGTTTTAGGGTTAGCCACAATGGGTACCTTTCATACGGGTACAAGGGCACTCTTGTGTGGTTCGACTCTTATACGAAACCAGTCACAGGGACCAGTCAGGTCCAGTAGTTAGCTCTCAGTTTAACCAGCCTTCAATTCTAGGTCCTAGGGGGAACTGCCGTAGGAATCAATGGAGTGGTCCTGATGCAAGAGATGCAGGATGCTGAAGATGCTCAAGGACGCTGAGGTTTCTGAGCCAGTGTCATGGGTCTTCGTGTGGCAACCCCTTGGTCTACGAGCACGAGGGAGCGACTATGGACTCAGGGGTTGATGTCCCATGGCGTGAAATTGGTGAACAGTACAAAAGCAGTTGCCAGGTGTCTCCTGTTGCAGCAAAACGAGCAGTTCCCTTTAACATGCAGTAACTGCCCTGCTGAGCGACCAAACTGCACTCTTTTCAGTGATGGAAAGTTTCACAATATAAGGAAATCCCATATCTTACAGAAATCTTGAATGTGGATTTTCATCCTCACATATAATTTTTGCAGGCCTGGCAGCCAAAGAAGGCGGCTGTGAGTTAAGAGAGCTCCACGCTTTCGACTGACATCCTCTATCAGTCCTACCCCATCTTGCTTCATCCTGCCTGAACAGACCACATGCTTTCATTCATGAACGTGGGAGACCCCCCTTCAGAATCACGGTTTGTGATTCTTACAAGGCTGATGGAGACACTGCAGGCCCAGAAGGGTGGAGACTGATGGAGCGGTTTGTAGGCCCTGGTGTGACTCATTAGAACCCACGTCAGTCTCCTCCTAAGGCCCCCGAGGAAGTGGAGGTGACCACTGCTTTGGCAATGTCAGAGACATTGCACAGCGAGGCCCCATGGCGAATCCAGTGACATCGCACAGCGAGGCACCATGGCGAATCCAGGGACATCGCACAGCGAGGCACCATGGCGAATCCAGGGACATCGCACAGCGAGGCCCCATGCCGAATCTGTGCCACTGCACCACTGGGCATGGCCTTGAAGGTCTCTCTGGTGGGGCCCTCCAAGACAGAGGGTGGGTCAAGGTGAAGCGGCTGCTGAGGTCATGGTCTCAAACGGCCCGACCATCCTTGAGCTCGGCAGGCCACATTAATATGACGACCCATCCCCAAAATGACCTCTGAGTGATCCCAGGGCTGACCTTGGAGAACACAGCTAATTTTAGTTCTGGGAGCCACTCCTCTAAGGACCTGTGGCCCTGCACACATTACATCAAAACTCATGTTTGCTATTAACAACTGTAACCTCCTCCAAAACTACCACAGTGCAGTTGCTGGTTTGGACACCTATCATCTTAGCTGTTCTTGTAGTAACAGAAGCCTTACTCCAATAGACGGCAGGGGGATTTGCAGCCCGAACACATGTTCGCAGCACCGGGGGTCAGAGGAAGGAGATTCCTCATCAGATCCACACCCTGGTGCACACTGGCCCCTGGGTATAGGACAACGTTACAAGAAGGATGCAGAGACCCCCTCCTGGTGGGACAGAAATACAGAGGCCTGGCCCCATGCACCTTAGTACATCTGGCTGGAAAGTGACCCCCAATAAACATAGTGTGCAAAGGAGTGTGCTTGCAATGGAGCTCACTGGATGAAGTTGCGCCTTCCATCGCTGCCATGCATCAACTACACCGGGGCTGTTGGGACAGGATGGGTTCACCCAGTGCTGGGTGCATAAAGGAGGTGATCGTGGGCCAAAGCAGTGCTCTGGAGCCCACATCTGGCCCAACCTTGAGCCATGGTGATGGACAAGGTGGTGGTCTTTTCATTTTGACACTTCAGAGTCAGCATTGGACTGACTGATGGAAAGGTAACAATTCCGTAAAAACTTTGGTGAGCTAAGTACCACCTGTGAAAGGGGAAGAAACCGGAGTGAGAAACGCCAAGGTTCCAGGATAAGGGGGGCACTGGCGGCTGGGAACTGAGGGATAGACCGCAGGCTAAAAGGGTGCAAAAATCTGACACTCTTGATACAAATAGCAAGGTGCGCTCACTGATATAGCTGAGTGAGTGGTAAAAGCAGCCCCTCAGACTCTCTGTGACTGCATCTGTTGCATTGCATTCTGTTCTTGTTTTGTTCTTTTGTTTTCTTTTTCTTAGTTAATCTTTTACCAGATTTGTAAAGGTTACATTTTAAACGGGAAAAATATGCTTTAAGTTTAGAAGTGTAGGGTAGGAGGGGGCGTTTGGTAATGGGGACATTTATAGTTGAAGTTCACTAACATGCTGGTAGTGCACATCCATAGAAGATGGATCTGCAGCGTGGGACGTCAATGGCCTGAATGATAAGATAAAGAGAGGGGTGGTGATGTGCTTGGCCAGTGCCCTCTCCACTCGTCTCCATAAGACCCACCTCCAGGGCAGAAACTGCGCTTTCCTGGGCCTTTTGGGGTACAACGGGGTCTACCATGCAGGGTTTGCTAGAGGGTCTAGAGGTCTAGCAAGCCTGTTGCACAAAACAATTCACGATGGTGGTAACTGACATCTTTGCAGACACCTTAGGGCGCTTTCTCAGGATTACAGGCACAGTTGAGGGGAGGGTGTGGTCAGTTCCACCAGCCCTGAAGGGCCAAACCCTGATAGTTCTTACAAGTGTGCAGCTGTAGCCCCAGGCAGACGCACTATTAATGGGCAGGTGACTTCAATAAAATAATGCAAGTTTCCCTCGATACTAAAGACACAAGAACCAAAATGGAGGGTGACTATATTGGGTAACTGGGTGGACTTGTGGTCTGCACAGTGCATGGAGATACCTACATCCTGACACTAGAGACTACGCCCACTTCTCATACCCTCAGCCTTCTACTCTAAACTAGACTAAAATGTGTCCCGATGGAGGACTTGCAGGGGGTCGAGGGTGCTCTGATCCATCCTAGAGTGGGTTCTGACCACTCCCCAGTTGAAATACGATTTAATTCAGGGAGCGGTGGGAGGGGGACAGAGTAGGTAATGGAGCCTTCACGCTGGCTGGCTCAAGGTCACAGGCTTCTGCAACAGCATTGGAGAGGGGACTGTAGACTCCTTTAAGTTAAACACCTCGGTGGAATCAACCCATACCAATCTCTGGGAAGCCATAAAGTTGGTGCTATAGAGACAGACAATTTCCTCTATAGTGGGGAAGTGCAGGAAGAAGGAAAGGGAACATCAATCCCTAGAACAACTACTTCAGGTCCTTTGGGACCCGACAAACCTCCTTCCCGATGGAAGAGGGGCGGTGGCAGTTGGAAGCAATCGACTTGCCTTAGATCAAAAGTTACCAGACAGTTTGCTGGCAGCACTACAGCATCATCTATACAAATGTGGAGACAAATTAGGGAAGCTAATATATTATCTGGCTCTAAGGCGGTGGCCTCCAGACTGGTGCTGGGCTTGAGGTCGGCCTCTTGTAAAATGGTCTACGATGCCCAAAGAGTGGCAGATTCCTATGCAGACTACTACAAAGCCCTCTATAGCTCTTCCCCACCCACAGTGCTGGATACCCAACTTCCCATCATCAGCAACTCAATAGTCCCCAGGCTCAACTTAATAGCCCTCAAGACAGCACTAGACCTTCCAATTACGGTGGAGGAACTCCTTTCGCCTCACAGGACATTCTCACAGGAAAACCACCAGGTCCTAATGACTACCCAGTAGAATTCTACTGAAAATGTGCCTCCAAGTAACTCCCCAGATGGTGGAGATGTTCAACGAGGCCCTCAAGCTCGGAACCCTCCCCCCAATATACGGACCACCACAGTGGGGTGGTGCTTCCTAAACGAAACAAACCTTTTGACAGAATGTGCCTCCTACAGGCTGATCTCACTACTGAGGTCAAGACACTGGCAAAGGCACTGGCCGTGCAGCTCGGAAAAGTGATATGTTCCCTGATCAACAAGGATCAGAATGGCTTCATGCCAGCGAGGGGAATGAGACGCAGCATTCTCAGACTCTACAATATACTAGCAAGAGCCAATGAGATAACTTTAAGAAATTGTTTGAATCAGTAGAATGGCCGTTCCTTCATTCTGTCCTGGAGCGCATGAATTTTGGCACCTACTTCCAAGAGTATGTACATCTACTATATAATGATGCTTGGGCGAGGGTGAAAGTTAATGGCAGGTTTTATCCCTATCACCATATATCTTTGCCCTTGTGGATGAGCCATTGGTGGTATGGGCCAGACATGATGCCTAACTGAGGGGTTTGAGGAGGGTGGAAGGTTCGGGGGAATGTTTATTCCTGTATGCAAATGATGGCCTGATGCTCATGCAGAAACCTGAAGTCTTGATTCACCAATTAATACATACACTGCGGGTATATGGAGGTGCTTCGTGATGCAGGGTTAACTGGGATAAATCACAACTGATCCCCTTATCCACTTCTCTCACCAAAGAATCATACAAACACCCCGTCATGTGACAGGAACAGGGTGCGTTCACCTACCTCGGGATACATATATCGAACAATCCCAAGATCTGCTGAAAACTAAACACAGAACCTCTCAAACACAAGGTTAGGAACCACACCTCACACTGGAGGTCTCTCCCCCTCAATCTCCTGGGAGCATTGCATTATTTAAGATGATCACATTTCCTCAAATGCTCCGTACGTTCCAAAACTACCCACCCAAGATACCGCCAGAATGGTTTGGCAAAATACAATCTGAGATCAATGGCTGCCAAGTGTATTCAGTCATTTAAAGATGGTGGCCTGGGGGCAGTTGATATACAATTGTTCTACTTGGTAGCTCAAATGGTTCCAATAAATGAATTGATATTTCGTGACAGGAGCGACCCTCCTACCAGATTGGAGGTGAGGGGTTCCAGGGCTCTGCCCCTTGGTCCTGGATTTACTGCACAGGAATTCCTCCACATGTACACTCAATAATAGCTATCCCCATTGAGTGCTGGCACAGGGCACTGAGAAACTCACCGGAGAGACTCCATTATGGCTAGGAAACTGGCTCACGCAGACAGCACGCGTGCAAGGGTCCCACAAATGGGACAAGATGGCACCTCTAGACTAGGTGATGTTTGGGCACATGGAAACATGTTCTCTTTCCAACAAATTACCTCAGAACAAGACTTCCACTGATCACGCACCAGAACAATAGAGAACAATCCCAATCCATTGCCCAAGTACAACCCTTTGTAACCCAAACATACAATGGGGAAAATTGGCGGCGAATACATATTTTAGCTGTATGGGACCCTTGTAATCAAAAAACCCAACACCATCACGCTCTTGAGGATGCCAAACTTGCAAAACAAGCACTCAGTGAAATCAGCAAGCTCCAGACTAATCCAGTTTAAATTCCTTCAAGGGGTTTACTTTACACCCCACAAGTTATGGCAGGTGGGTAGGGTCCAGATGCCTGAATGCCTCAGATGTGAAGCGCCCATGGGGACTGAATACACATCGGGTGGAAATGCCCGATCATACACAATTACTGGGACAGAATCTTCTCCATACTGCAACAGTGTGAGACCCCAAAATGGGGCTATTGGGAATATTCCTTGGATGGGAGGCCCTCAGGGGACACAGATCCTGGTAAGAACTAGGTACGTACTCACCAAAACAGGACACAACTAAATACTGGAGATCCACGGTGCACCAGCCAATCCAGGAGTGGCTAAATGGCATGGACCACTGCGCGACTGCAGAAGAAGCAGTTTATACATTTTGTGTACAATTCCAAATAAGCACACCAAGATTTGGGTCTCCGAGATCAGCCACTTCCAGACTCTGGGAGAAGGGGTCTGGGGTTGAGTCCTGGGATGGCAGGCTGCCTGGGTATGGGCCTGTCGCCTTAGGAGGATGGCGGTGGGATCTGATCGGAGACGTATGGTCATGTCACATTGTTCTGATACAGAAGAAATCCACAATCCAGCAAAGTGTATTGCAGATGTATATGCTACTAGTTATCTGGCTCTTTCATAAAATAATTTAAAAAACATATTTCTTTTCATGTAATCTTATAACTGCCCAAAGCAGATATTAAGCAGCCAACAAGGTGAGTTGATTTAGCTCCAAGCATTGCCATGTTACAGAACCACAGCACAGTACTGCAGGCTACAAGATATGGACACTGAGAAGCCCTGAGGTAAAGCCTCAGAAAACATTTTTAGTGTTCAAATTAATAGAGATATTCAATAGAGAAAAACAGAGCAGTACATATCAAATCTTAAGCCATTAATAGTGACCTAGTATCAGACAGACAGACTGAGAAAGATAGACGTGTGACTTTGTGGCTAGTCATGGCACATCCCAATCCGAGTACATACTCAAGATACATGACAAAGTACAACAAATTATACTTCAGCATGGACGTATTTTAACCATTTGTGCCGCCCTGTGCGTGAGACCATGAACACCGCTTTAAGTACATCCCCTTTGCTGATGCTGCGAGCATCATTAAAGGGCCCACACCTCTAACCTGAGCTGTAGAATACGTTTATGGCTTTTGTTGACGAGAATATAGGGGGAAAAATGTGCTCCATATATTTTGTACAGATTCACTAATTTACAATTGTATCCTAACCTCTTCCATCTGTTTTCAATCAGAGCCCAGTAGTTTTGGTTAATCCCCCTTCTTTGCTCTGGGTACAATAACTCAGGAGTTTTCTAATAATTCATCAATACAACATCATTTTAGAAATTCTGCAACTGAGAGTCCTCCAATGCCGAAAGAGCTTCTCTGCAGGAAGAAAGACTATCACAAAATTAGACACTTCCCTAATTGCAATTTTCTCTACATAGTGAAGGGTCCTGTCCCAAATGACCGACTACGTATGAAAATGGTATTTTTACTTTTAATTTGGCCTTGACATCATGCTAATCTAGTGTGTGCGCACATGCCTAGGTCTCTTCTGACAATGCAAGGTCAAGGGTCTATCCTGTGACCTGGAGGGGTACACCGAGTACCAGGCATTGGAATAAAGTCCTTACCCAGGATATGTCACATAAAATAGTGGCAGCACACCTGTTGTGTAGGCTCTCATTATTCTAATGAGACTACTGGATTTCGAGTGGCAGAATCGCCTACGGTGTGGTAGACTGAGTCTAACCCACTGCAGGTGACACCTGTCGCTCCAATCCAGGATCTGCTCCGGCTAACTAGCAGTGCCTCATCTCTACCCAAGGGCAGGGATGATTGGGCAGCCAAGTGCATGACATAACTGGTTTCTCAGGGAAGCCGTGGTCACTCAGGTCTCATCTGTTTCTCTCAGTTACATTAGTCTCACATACACAATGACAAACAGGCAGTATATATTTCAATAATGCTTTAATAAAGCAACTGCATCTTAGATAGCAAAGCATGGATCGCAATAACCAGGACGATACAGCATGACAAGATTAAACTTGTGACAACGAGAGTAAAACATAAAAATAGGGGGGCGTGGCTTTGGGCGTCAAGATGGCGGTCGTACTCTGAGAGTGCTCTGGACCCCTCTGTCATCCGCCCTTAATTAACGCGGTCCGAAGGAGCAGAAAGACGTCGATTTAGACTCCCCTGTGATCCTGGGGCCCCGAGAGAGGTCGACCGACACGAACGAACGGGGATCGGACACCTCGCGCTTGTGCGGCGATCCGTCCGACTACAGGAGAGGAAACAAAGATGGCAGCCGCAGCAAGAAACGCCCGGCCGGGCTGAGATTGCGGCAGACCGGGGAAGCAGCGTGAGGCCCTGGGGGTGCCTGGACCGTGCCCCACCCGCGGATCCCTGTCGCTGAGGGACCGGCGGGACCCCGAACGGGGCTGGAAGCACCAGGTGAGAGGCGCGGCCCCTGTGTGGAGTGACGCGGGCGCGGCCGGAGGGGCCGAGACTCCCCCCTGTCCACCCAGCCGGCCCGCAGGTCTGAGCTGTAGCGGCAGGGCAGGAAGAAGACGTAAGGACCCCCGACGTGGCTGGGGCCCCTTCCCCCGCGGCCCCCTCTGGCGGAGAGCAGGCATTGGGGCCACGCGGGAGGTCGGGACCCGGCTGGGAGCCGAGTGGAGCCCCGGGAGGGCGAAGACGAGGCTAGACGACTTGGGAGAGGAAGGGGGGACAGCGACTGGTGACACACTCCCCCCTCCCGCCGCAGCTACAACAAGGGAGGGACCTGGTGGCCCGATTCCGACCCTCCCTCGGGCCCTCGCCCAGACGGGGCTCAGGTTGGCCCATGGCAGGAGCGGGCTGAGAGCCGAGAGGTGGAGGAAAGCACCCCGAAGCGGTCTCAAATTTTTAAATCGGGGGCCCACTTGAGGCGGAGTAGGACCCGCTGTTGGAGTACCGGACCCTGAAGGTGGAGGGGCCCGGGCAGTGACCGTGAGAGGATCCCTCCCATCTCAATGGAGGGAGCGAGGAGGGGAACTGGCGGAGAGAAACTGACGACCCGGCCCCTTGCGGTGCCGACAAATGATGCCCCCACAGGGCCCGGGAGAGAGTAAAAGAGACTAGAAGAATCCCCTGAGACAGTGACCTCCTGCCGTCCTTGCACGGAGCGGCACGTTGGAATCTTCCTCGGTCCAAAGCACTTGATAGTACACTGAAGCCTCGGGCCTGAAAACGCAATAAAGAGGGTGTGAGGTGCCTGACCCACTCTTCCCAGGTGCCGCGATGGGAAAAGACAAAACGAACAAGCAACCTCCGCCCTCCCAACAAAAAATCGATCAGTTCACGACTGCGACGGGCCAACGGGGAGGGGGAGACACGGCTAGCGGAGGACCAGCCCCGGACGGAGTGAGTGACATTCTCCAAGCTATTCAATCATCGCAGGCGGCCGTAGAGACTAAAATCGGAGAGGTGCAAGTTGAATTATGGGCCTCATCAGACAAGACCTGAGAAACGCAGTGAACCGAATTACTGAAGTGGAATCCCGAGTCTCGCAGAACGAAAACGATTTATCTGACCTTAAAACTAAAGTGGCCCAACTACAAACCCGAACCAGCGAGCTTCACCGCCGTGCAGAGGACGCGGAAAATCGGGCAAGGCGCAATAACCTGCGATTCATAGGTTTCCCAGAAGGCATAGAGGATGTCAAGGCTGCCGAATTCCTAGAGAAGTGGATCAAAACTTGGATGCCGGACCAGTCCCTCTCGCCCTTGTTTGCTGTTGAACGAGCCCATAGGGCGCTCGCACCTCGCCCCCCTCCAGGCGGCCCGAGACGTCCGATGATCGCACGATTTCTTAACTTCAAAGATAGAGACAATGGGGGTTATTACAACTTTGGAGGAGGTGTTAATCCGTCCCAAATGTGACGGATATACCACCAGCCGTATTACGAGTTCCATAGGATATAATGGACTCGTAATACGGCTGGTGGTATATCCGTCACTTTACCGTCACTTTTGGGACAGATTAACACCTCCTCCAAAGTTGTAATAACCCCCAATATCCTCAAGGAAGCGAGGCGGCTGGAAGATCTTCAATGGGAAAACCACAAAGTCCTAATTTTTCCGGACTACACCAGAGAGGTCCAAACCCGCCGCAGGTCATACGAGCGTGTTAAACAAAAACTTAGGGCAATGCAACTCTCGTACATGCTCCTTTTTCCTGCACGCCTCAAAGTTCTCATGGCCGGGAAAGCTTACTTTTTTGAATCACCAGAGGAGGCATGGGATTGGCTGACGGAGGAGGGCGTCGGAGCCCGAAGGGGTCCCCCTAAAACTACTGGGAAAACCCCGCGTATCGAACCTTCCTCAGCGGAGGGACCCCGGAGGAGCCGGAGGCGCACCAGATCCTGGAGAGGCAGGCGGAAAGACTCGAACACTCCTGCAGATGATGAGACGACCCAGGACCCTAATCCTTAGACCGAGATTACCACTGATGCCCTCCCGGGGCCTCAGACACCATCCCAGACAGCGGAGAACGACTGCTTGAGTCAATCTCCAGTACTCGGCTGACAAGATATGAGCGGTCCCTTTGCTGGACGCGAGAGGAGATTGGCCACGCTTGGTTTGCTCGGGCAGTCCACAGTGGGGTTGCCATTGATGGCACCGGAGACTTCCAAATGTATGACGTTGGGTGCTCGATTTGTGACCGTTAATTGCAATTGATCCGAATGAAAGGAGGGGTCCACCACTCCACCCCATGACAGCTCTACTGGCTGTCTGGTTCTGGTTGGGTATTTGGGCGACAGATGCTTCCGGGGTGGGAGTATGGGGAGGGGGGGTTTTTGGGGGGGAGGGGGAGTTTGAATTAGGTTTAAAGGGCGACAAGTTAGTTAGCCTGTGTAGGAAGTTGGCTCTGTATGTGCTATTTCAAAGTAAGGAATAGCATGCACAGAGTCCAAGGGTTCCCCTTAGAGGTAAAATAGTGGTAAAAAGAGATAATACTAATGCTCTATTTTGTGGTAGTGTGGTCGAGCAGTAGGCTTATCCAAGGAGTAGTGTTAAGCATTTGTTGTACATACACATAGACAATAAATGAGGTACACACACTCAGAGACAAATCCAGCCAATAGGTTTTGTTATAGAAAAATATCTTTTCTTAGTTTATTTTAAGAACCACAGGTTCAAATTTAACATGTAATATCTTGTTTGAAAGGTATTGCAGGTAAGTACATTAGGAACTTTGAATCATTTCAATTGCATGTATACTTTTCAAGTTATTCACAAATAGCTACTTTAAAAGTGGACACAGTGAAATTTTCACAGTTCCTGGGGGAGGTAAGTATTTGTTAGTTTTACCAGGTAAGTAAGACACTTACAGGGTTCAGTTCTTGGTCCAAGGTAGCCCACCGTTGGGGGTTCAGAGCAACCCCAAAGTTACCACACCAGCAGCTCAGGGCCGGTCAGGTGCAGAGTTCAAAGTGGTGCCCAAAACGCATAGGCTTCAATGGAGAGAAGGGGGTGCCCCGGTTCCAGTCTGCCAGCAGGTAAGTACCCGCGTCTTCGGAGGGCAGACCAGGGGGGTTTTGTAGGGCACCGGGGGGGACACAAGCCCACACAGAAATTTCACCCTCAGCGGCGCGGGGGCGGCCGGGTACAGTGTTAGAACAAGCGTCGGGTTCGCAATGGAAGTCAATGAGAGATCAAGGGATCTCTTCAGCGCTGCAGGCAGGCAAGGGGGGGCTTCCTCGGGGAAACCTCCACTTGGGCAAGGGAGAGGGACTCCTGGGGGTCACTTCTGCAGTGAAAGTCCGGTCCTTCAGGTCCTGGGGGCTGCGGGTGCAGGGTCTTTTCCAGGCGTCGGGACTTAGGTTTCAGAGAGTCGCGGTCAGGGGAAGCCTCGGGATTCCCTCTGCAGGCGGCGCTGTGGGGGCTCAGGGGGGACAGGTTTTGGTACTCACAGTCGTAGAGTAGTCCGGGGGTCCTCCCTGAGGTGTTGGTTCTCCACCAGCCGAGTCGGGGTCGCCGGGTGCAGTGTTGCAAGTCTCACGCTTCTTGCGGGGAGATTGCAGGGGTCTTTAAAGCTGCTCCTTTGGATAAAGTTGCAGTCTTTTTGGAGCAGGTCCGCTGTCCTCGGGAGTTTCTTGTCGTCGTTGAAGTAGGGCAGTCCTCAGAGGATTCAGAGGTCTCTGGTCCCTTTGGAAGGCGTCGCTGGAGCAGAGTTCTTTGGAAGGCAGAAGACAGGCCGGTGAGTTTCTGGAGCCAAGGCAGTTGTTGTCTTCTGGTCTTCCTCTGCAGGGGTTTTCAGCTAGGCAGTCCTTCTTCTTGTAGATGCAGGAATCTAAATCTTTAGGTTCAGGGAAGCCCTTAAATACTAAATTTAAGGGCGTGTTTAGGTCTGGGGGGTTAGTAGCCAATGGCTACTAGCCCTGAGGGTGGGTACACCCTCTTTGTGCCTCCTCCCAAAGGGAGGGGGTCACATTCCTATCCCTATTGGGGGAATCCTCCTTCTTCAAGATGGAGGATTTCTAAAAGTCAGAGGCACCTCAGCTCAGGACACCTTAGGGGCTGTCCTGACTGGCCAGTGACTCCTCCTTGTTTTTCTCATTATCTCTCCTGGACTTGCTGCCAAAAGTGGGGGCTGGGTCCAGGAGGCGGGCATCTCCACTAGCTGGAGTGCCCTGGGGCATTGTAACACGAAGCTTGAGCCTTTGAAGCTCACTGCTAGGTGTTACAGTTCCTGCAGGGGGGAGGTGTGAAGCACCTCCACCCAGAGCAGGCTTTGTTTCTGTCCTCAGAGAGCACAAAGGCTCTCACCGCATGAGGTCAGACACTCGTCTCTCAGCAGCAGGCTGGCACAGACCAGTCAGTCCTGCACTGAACAATTGGGTAAAATACAGGGGGTATCTCTAAGATGCCCTCTGTGTGCATTTTTTAATAAATCCAACACTGGCATCAGTGTGGGTTTATTATTCTGAGAAGTTTGATACTAAACTTCCCAGTATTCAGTGTAGCCATTATGGAGCTGTGGAGTTCGTTTTTGACAGACTCCCAGCCCATATACTCTTATGGCTACCCTGCACTTACAATGTCTAAGGTTTTGCTTAGACACTGTAGGGGCATAGTGCTCATGCACATATGCCCTCACCTGTGGTATAGTGCACCCTGCCTTAGGGCTGTAAGGCCTACTAGAGGGGTGACTTACCTATGCCACAGGCAGTGGGAGGTTGGCATGGCACCCTGAGGGGAGTGCCATGTCGACTTAGTCATTTTCTCCCCATCAGCACACACAAGCTGGCAAGCAGTGTGTCTGTGCTGAGTGAGGGGTCCCTAGGGTGGCATAAGACATGCTGCAGCCCTTAGAGACCTTCCCTGGCATCAGGGCCCTTGGTACCAGGGGTACCAGTTACAAGGGACTTACCTAGGTGCCAGGGTTGTGCCAATTGTGGAAACAATGGTACATTTTAGGTGAAAGAACACTGGTGCTGGGGCCTGGTTAGCAGGGTCCCAGCACACTTCTCAGTCAAGTCAGCATCAGTATCAGGCAAAAAGTGGGGGGTAACTGCAACAGGGAGCCATTTCTTTACACAAGCCCCCCCCAGCCCACAGGCCAGGAGACTCAGCCAAAGCTGGGAGAGTCTTCCTAGTCTGTCAGGCGAGGAAGAGTAGAGGAAATAGGCTGGTTTGTTGCAGGGCCTACTCTGCCTTACATCCTCCTGTTCAGGTCATTCCCTCTGGGGAACTGACCCACTTCCACAGTGATAGGACCTAGTCTGAACTGCCTCTTGTCTGTGCTTTTTATGTCTTCACCCATTCTCTCTATTTTGGGGTTAGAGGTATCCACCTCTGCTAATCTTATCTTAGCCAGGGTCACCCCTAGCTTACCCAAAGAGGTTACCCAGAGCTGGAGTAACCCCACCATGACCAACAGGGTCAGGGGGCCTAACTTGCTATTTGGCATGGGGTCAGACCACCATGCCAAGGATAGTGCAGCCATAAAGGCTAACACCCAGCAGAGGCCACTGACAGCTATCAGTGCCCAGAACCACACCTTTAGCTCTTCACCTACAAGGGAAGGGGCTAAGTTACAGGCTTCTTTGGGTTCAGGGTGCCTGTCTGCTGTATTAGAGTGGGGGGTTACCACATCTTGTAGTAAACACCCTTCTTCCACTCTTTCTTCTGTTAGCTGAGGAGCCACCCACTCAGGTTTAACAGTTGCCTGACTAGCCAGGACTTCTTGTGGGTCAGGTTGGACTTTATCAGAGCCACTTTTGGAGTTCTCCCCTACTGGAGCAGAATCTCCTTGGCTTGCTGGAACCTTGGCTAAAGGTTGTCCACCTTTCCTACTCTGTTTCCTTTTCTTTTTCTTCTGGGGTCCACTTGCATTTACTGCAGAGGCAGGCACTCCAGAATCCTTGGGAGAGGACTGGCACTGGACCAGTTCCTCTCTTGGGCTCTGACTAACCTCTGGGTAGTCATTTCCAAGGAGACAATCAAGGGGGAGGTCTGTACTGACTACCACCCTTCTCCAGCTAAAAGTCCCACCCACTTCTATGGGCACAAAAGCCACAGGCCTATCAGTGACCCTGTCTGGGCTAACTCTTACTCTGGCCATCTCACCTGGGATGTACTGGTTTGAGAACACCAGCCTGTCATGCACAATAGTGTGACTGGCACAAGTGTCTCTCAGGGCAGTGGTTGGGATTCCATTCACCAGTAGGTGGTGGAAGTGTCTACTTCCCTCTGGAATCTCCAACTCACCTGTTGGGCCCTTTTTCCAGTTGAAGGCTATGAAGACCTCCTCATCTGAGGAGTCATCCCCAATGGCTACACTGGTTACCCCTGGGATTTTGCTAGGGGGTTTGTTTTTGGGACAAGAAGTGTCCTTGGTGTGGTGCCCTGTCTGTCTACAGTTATGGCACCATGCCTTAGTGGCATCCCAGTTCTTATCCTGGTACCCACCTTTGTTTTGGGTTGTGTCTTGGGGCCCACCCACCTGTTCTGGTTTTTGGGGGCCTACAGAGGACTCGTTTTCTTTGTTTCTAGTGTCACCCACTTTCTCCTGGGGAGTCTTTGTAACCCATTTCTTTTGGTCACCCCCAGTGGAAGTTTTGGTTACCCTAGTCTTGACCCAGTGGTCTGCCTTCTTTCCCAATTCTTGGTGAGAAATTGGACCTAGGTCTACCAGATACTGATGCAACTTTTCATTGAAGCAGTTACTTAAAATGTGTTCTTTCATAAACAAATTATAAAGCCCAACATAGTCATGCACTTCATTTCCAGTTACCCAACCATCCAGTGTTTTCACTGAGTAGTCCACAAAATCAACCCAGGTCTGGCTCGAGGATTTTTGAGCCCCCCTGAATCTAATTCTATACTCCTCAGTGGAGAATCCAAAGCCCTCAATCAGGGTTCCCTTCATGAGGTCATAAGATTCTGCATCTTTTTTAGAGAGTGTGAGGAGTCTAACCCTACACTTTCCTGTGAACATTTCCCAAAGGAGAGCACCCCAGTGAGATTTGTTCACTTTTCTGGTTTCACAAGCCCTCTCAAAAGCTGTGAACCATTTGGTGATGTCATCACCATCTTCATATTTAGTTACAATCCCTTTGGGGATTTTCAACATGTCAGGAGAATCTCTGACCCTAGTTATGTTGCTGCCACCATTGATGGGTCCTAGGCCCATCTCTTGTCTTTCCCTTTCTATGGCTAGGATCTGTTTTTCCAAAGCCAATCTTTTGGCCATCCTGGCTAACTGGATGTCCTCTTCACTGGAGTTATCCTCAGTGATTTCAGAGAGGTTGGACCCTCCTGTGAGGGAGCCAGCATCTCTGACTATTATTTTTGGAGTCAGGGCTTGAGAAGCCCTGTTCTCCCTAGATAGGAGTGGTGGAGGGGATTCTTCCTCCAGTTCACTATCATCTTCCTCTGTGTTATCCACAGAGGGGTTGGCTCTATCATACTCTGCCAACAGCTCCTGGAGCTGTGCTTTGGTAGTTCTGGAGCCCATTGTTATTTTTCTTATGTTACAGAGTGACCTTAGCTCTCTCATCTGGAGATGGAGGTAAGGTGTGGTGTCGAGTTCCACCACATTCACATCTGTGCTAGACATTATGCTTCTAAAAGTTGGAATACTTTTTAAGAAACTAAAACTGGTTCTAGAATCTAATTCAAACTTTTACAAACGTTTAAACTCTAAAAGAAATGCTAACAGGGACTAACACAAGGCCCTAGCAGGACTTTAAAGAATTTAGAAAACTTTTCAAATTGCAAAAATCAATTTCTAATGACAATTTTGGAATTTGTTGTGTGATCAGGTATTGGCTGAGTAGTCCAGGAAATGCAAAGTCTTGTACCCCACCGCTGATCCACCAATGTAGGAAGTTGGCTCTGTATGTGCTATTTCAAAGTAAGGAATAGCATGCACAGAGTCCAAGGGTTCCCCTTAGAGGTAAATAGTGGTAAAAAGAGATAATACTAATGCTCTATTTTGTGGTAGTGTGGTCGAGCAGTAGGCTTATCCAAGGAGTAGTGTTAAGCATTTGTTGTACATACACATAGACAATAAATGAGGTACACACACTCAGAGACAAATCCAGCCAATAGGTTTTGTTATAGAAAAATATATTTTCTTAGTTTATTTTAAGAACCACAGGTTAAAATTTAACATGTAATATCTTGTTTGAAAGGTACTGCAGGTAAGTACATTAGGAACTTTGAATCATTTCAATTGCATGTATACTTTTCAAGTTATTCACAAATAGCTACTTTAAAAGTGGACACAGTGCAATTTTCACAGTTCCTGGGGGAGGTAAGTATTTGTTAGTTTTACCAGGTAAGTAAGACACTTACAGGGTTCAGTTCTTGGTCCAAGGTAGCCCACCGTTGGGGGTTCAGAGCAACCCCAAAGTTACCACACCAGCAGCTCAGGGCCGGTCAGGTGCAGAGTTCAAAGTGGTGCCCAAAACGCATAGGCTTCAATGGAGAGAAGGGGGTGCCCTGGTTCCAGTCTGCCAGCAGGTAAGTACCCGCGTCTTCGGAGGGCAGACCAGGGGGGTTTTGTAGGGCACCGGGGGGGACACAAGCCCACACAGAAATTTCACCCTCAGCGGCGCGGGGGCGGCTGGGTGCAGTGTTAGAACAAGCGTCGGGTTCGCAATGGAAGTCAATGAGAGATCAAGGGATCTCTTCAGCGCTGCAGGCAAGCAAGGGGGGGCTTCCTCGGGGAAACCTCCACTTGGGCAAGGGAGAGGGACTCCTGGGGGTCACTTCTGCAGTGAAAGTCCGGTCCTTCAGGTCCTGGGGGCTGCGGGTGCAGGGTCTTTTCCAGGCATCGGGACTTAGGTTTCAGAGAGTCGCGGTCAGGGGAAGCCTCGGGATTCCCTCTGCAGGCGGCGCTGTGGGGGCTCAGGGGGGACAGGTTTTGGTACTCACAGTCGTAGAGTAGTCCGGGGGTCCTCCCTGAGGTGTTGGTTCTCCACCAGCCGAGTCGGGGTCGCCGGGTGCAGTGTTGCAAGTCTCACGCTTCTTGCGGGGAGATTGTAGGGGTCTTTAAAGCTGCTCTTTGGATAAAGTTGCAGTCTTTTTGGAGCAGGTCCGCTGTCCTCGGGAGTTTCTTGTCGTCGTCGAAGTAGGGCAGTCCTCAGAGGATTCAGAGGTCGCTGGTCCCTTTGGAAGGCGTCGCTGGAGCAGAGTTCTTTGGAAGGCAGGAGACAGGCCGGTGAGTTTCTGGAGCCAAGGCAGTTGTCTTCTGGTCTTCCTCTGCAGGGGTTTTCAGCTAGGCAGTCCTTCTTCTTGTAGTTGCAGGAATCTAAATCTTTAGGTTCAGGGAAGCCCTTAAATACTAAATTTAAGGGCGTGTTTAGGTCTGGGGGGTTAGTAGCCAATGGGTACTAGCCCTGAGGGTGGGTACACCCTCTTTGTGCCTCCTCCCAAGGGGAGGGGGTCACATTCCTATCCCTATTGGGGGAATCCTCCTTCTTCAAGATGGAGGATTTCTAAAAGTCAGAGGCACCTCAGCTCAGGACACCTTAGGGGCTGTCCTGACTGGCCAGTGACTCCTCCTTGTTTTTCTCATTATCTCTCCTGGACTTGCCGCCAAAAGTGGGGGCTGGGTCCAGGAGGCGGGCATCTCCACTAGCTGGAGTGCCCTGGGGCATTGTAACATGAAGCTTGAGCCTTTGAAGCTCACTGCTAGGTGTTACAGTTCCTGCAGGGGGGAGGTGTGAAGCACCTCCACCCAGAGCAGGCTTTGTTTCTGTCCTCAGAGAGCACAAAGGCTCTCACCGCATGAGGTCAGACACTCGTCTCTCAGCAGCAGGCTGGCACAGACCAGTCAGTCCTGCACTGAACAATTGGGTAAAATACAGGGGGTATCTCTAAGATGCCCTCTGTGTGCATTTTTTAATAAATCCAACACTGGCATCAGTGTGGGTTTATTATTCTGAGAAGTTTGATACTAAACTTCCCAGTATTCAGTGTAGCCATTATGGAGCTGTGGAGTTCGTTCTTGACAGACTCCCAGCCCATATACTCTTATGGCTACCCTGCACTTACAATGTCTAAGGTTTTGCTTAGACACTGTAGGGGCATAGTGCTCATGCACATATGCCCTCACCTGTGGTATAGTGCACCCTGCCTTAGGACTGTAAGGCCTACTAGAGGGGTGACTTACCTATGCCACAGGCAGTGGGAGGTTGGCATGGCACCCTGAGGGGAGTGCCATGTCGACTTAGTCATTTTCTCCCCATCAGCACACACAAGCTGGCAAGCAGTGTGTCTGTGCTGAGTGAGGGGTCCCTAGGGTGGCATAAGACATGCTGCAGCCCTTAGAGACCTTCCCTGGCATCAGGGCCCTTGGTACCAGGGGTACCAGTTACAAGGGACTTACCTAGGTGCCAGGGTTGTGCCAATTGTGGAAACAATGGTACATTTTAGGTGAAAGAACACTGGTGCTGGGGCCTGGTTAGCAGGGTCCCAGCACACTTCTCAGTCAAGTCAGCATCAGTATCAGGCAAAAAGTGGGGGTAACTGCAACAGGGAGCCATTTCTTTACAGCCTGGTTTGTAATTTTAAGGCTTCGGCAACACGTTTGAAATGGTCATCCCTGGACTCGCACCCAATCTTGTATAATACCCACACATCTCACGTCTGGCCCTCAATGACCCAGGTTCTCTCCTGAAATGTAAACGGCCTATTAGACAAGATCAAAAGGTCAGCAGTATTTAACACTCTCCGCAGATACTCCCTCTCAGTAGTCCTCCTGCAAGAGACCCACCTCCTTGGGTCCAGGTGCCCTATGCTTGCGCGAGGAGGGTATGACAGGGTATACCATGCGGGATTCATCAGAGGCTCCAGAGGAGTAGCGATCCTCCTCCACCGATCTCTACCCTTGGTGATCACAGCTACACAGTCCGATCCGCAGGGTAGATTTGTAGTAGTCGCAGGGACTCTTCAAGGGCACCCATTAAACCTGGTGTGCGCCTATGCTCCTCCAGCAGGGCTTGACGCCTTCCTACGTTCGCTCCACCAAGTGACCTCAGGACTTCCCCAAGGGACCACCCTACTGGGAGGTGACTTCAACGCAGTTCTTGACCCAACTCTGGACGTCTCTGGGGGGATCACCCTTAGTAGAGCCAAGCGAGCTTCAACTCTAAGCGACTGGGCGGAGAGCCTCGGTCTGTGCGATGTGTGGCGCACCTGGCACCCCAGAGAGCGCCGGTACATGCACACATCGGCGGCCCACCAGACACAATCCAGAATAGATCTGGTGTTTATGCCCGCCCTAGACTTCTTAAACGTTGCGGGGGCAGAGATTCTCCCCCGTGGGGTCTCAGATCATGCGCCAATACGTATCCGAATAGGCGGAACGGACCCCACCAGACGGCCTATGTGGCGCCTGAACGCCTGGCACCTACAAGACAAAGATTATACCCAGGAGATCAGGAAGCATCTTGGTCAATATTTTGAGGTAAACGAAGGCTCGGTTCGATCCCCAGGGATAATATGGGCCGCTTTTAAAGCCACTATTAGAGGACACGCCAAAAGCATCCTTCGGTCCCGTGAACGAGACCAAAATTCCCAGATCTCTGAGCTGGAGAACAAGGCCCTAAGACTGGAACGCCAGCAAGTAAACTTGGCATCGGCCACTACTATGAGGCAACTGACTAGGGTGAGAGAGGATATCAAACACATAATGCTGGAGTCGGCCAAGCAAATGTGGAGAGCCTCAGCAGCCCGAATCTATGGATGGGGGGATAAAAACGGGAAGCTGCTGCACTGGCTAGCCACCCGCCCCATGGCGAACAGAATTATACCTGAGATCTTATCGGACTCGGGCTCTCTTGTCAAAACATCTGTGGAAATTGCACAGTGTTTCGCCTCCTATTACACTAGTCTATATGCCAAGCACCCACGTCCTGCTATTGAAAGAGAGGCCCCCCTACTAAACGACATTACCCTTCCTGGGGTGTCCCCGGAGACGAGAGACAGATTGGAGGAGGCCATTAGCCTCGCAGAGATTTGCAGTGCAATATCTAACCTGGCATCAGGCAAAACCCCAGGCCCTGACGGCTTTCCAGTGGAGTTATATAGTAAATGCAGCGATATCCTGGGTCCCCATCTTCTTAACATGTACGATGAAGCAGAAAATCTAGGCCGCTTCCCTACTGAGATTGATCAAACGACTATTGTGGTGATCCCCAAAACCCAACCTCCGTCACGACACTGTTCAGCGTACCGGCCCATCTCACTCCTAAACATTGAAATCAAAGTGCTCTCCTCGATCCTTGCCTCCAGGCTGAAGGAGGTAATGCCCAAGCTGGTACACCATGACCAGTGTGGTTTCATGCCTACCCGTAGCACTAGGCACTGCATCAGACGGTTACATCTGGCCCTGGCGCACCACAAAACCCTATCACATACGCACTTGGCACTACTCTTACTGGATTTTGAGAAGGCCTTTGACACAGTAGATTGGTCTTACCTCGAACAGGTCCTACATAAGAACGGGCTCAGACCTAAATTTCGAGGACTAGTGAAACTCCTCTACTCTAACCCGACTGCCCGAATCAGGGTGAACGGAGTAGTCTCCAACCCATTCCCCATTGGCCGTGGAACTCGACAGGGATGCCCGCTATCCCCCCTACTCTTTGCACTAGTAATAGAACCATTGGCGATATTACTGAGAAGTGACCCACTGATTGAGGACTGGCTCTGGCCCTCTGGTTCGGAGGATCGAGTGGCGTTGTACGCAGATGATGTGCTCCTGTACATCTCTAACCCACCCAAAAGCGGCCCACGTGTCCTAGAGATCCTGAGACTTTTTGCGGAAGCCTCGGGACTGGTCCTGAATCCAGCCAAGTCCTTGCTAATTCCCCTGCATCGCTCTCGCGACTGTATAGATTGGCAACGAAACATCCCAGTACGGAGAAACAGCTTCAAATACCTGGGAATATACATTTCACTTCTGCCCGAGTTAGCATGGGAACTCAAAGTCACACCGCTAACAAAGAGAATCAAGTCCGATCTCCTACGCTGGAGAGCCCTCCCCCTGAATGTACTTGGCAGAATTGCGCTGTACAAGATGATGATCCTTCCCAGGCTCCTATACCTCCTGCAGAACTTTCCACTTCCCATTCCCATGGGATGGTTCAAGGAGATGGACTCCTTAGCGCGCCAATTCATTTGGAGCGGCACTCGCACTCGACTGTCGCTCAAAACATGCCAGAGGGACATATATGAGGGTGGCTTGGGCATGTCTAACATCCAATACTACTATCTAGCGATGCACACACTCGTAATCAACGACTGGGTGGGAGGTGGGTGGACAGACCCTGCATACCAACTAGAATTACAGACAATGGGCTACCCACGGATCTTTGGCGCACTATACGGGAGCCCGATCCCCCGAGAGACCCCAGACGTGACCAAAGTGGTACTACATGGATGGCGGACGGCCCAGAAAGTGACGGGGTGGTGGAGACGTCTTACCCAACAAACCCCGATATGGCAGGGGAGCCAGCTGGCACAGGTAGCAGGTCTGGAAGGCTTTCAGAACTGGGACAACATAGGTATCTCCACGCTGGGTGATGTCTGGCGAGGGTCACACATACGGTCCTTTCAAGACCTTCAGACACAATACTCTTTAAACAAGACACAGTTCCATCGATATCTTCAGCTACGCCATGCCCTACTAGTTCATCTACAGGCAGGGGACACTATACCCGAGCACAGCCCCATGGAAGCCAAAGCATTGATGGGAGACCTGGGCAGGGGAGGGGTTTCCCAGATATATCGCACCCTGATTACCACCGCAGGAGGCCCCCTGAGAGAGCTTCGTCAGAGGTGGGAGGATTGGATGGGACCCATGGAGGAAATGGACTGGACAGAAGCACTGATGGCCCCACGCTCCCTTACAATGGCCACATGCCTCCGGTTAATACAAACATACTTTCTTCATACCGCATATCTCACACCCGCCAAATTACATAAAGCGGGCCTCCGCCCCTCTGCGGAATGCCCCCGCTGCAGGAGTCACACAGCCGATTTCTTCCACATGGTATGGGCATGCCCGACCATAGTGGCTAATTGGGAAGCGGTGGTGCAGGAGATCTCTGGGGTCTTACAAGTAGAGGTAAAGAGGTTGCCGTTGCCCCTCCTTCTGGGGGTCATGGGAGACACAGGGCTGCGAAGAGAAGATCGGTCCTTCTTAGGGGTGGCATGCCTAGTGGCCAAGAGAGACATAATGGCAGAGTGGAAGGCCAGAATTGCTCCGACACTGACTAAGTAGAGACGGGGGGTGGATTGGTGTGCGCAGCGGGAGAGACTTGTATATGAGGCCAGAGGTTGCTTACACAAACATAGTAAAATATGGGGGAAGTGGGAGGGCATAGCGGGCTTCTAAGCTCTAGACCATGCGTAATGTTTCCACAGTGTGTGGCGGAGGCCTAGGGTTTGACCATTATTGTTTGATGCCCGTTGGCATCATGTTGAAGTGTATACATTATTGTTTTATGCAAAATCAATAAATTTTCTTTATCAAAAAAATAAACATAAAAATAATGCTACCATATTGTCACTATAGTCAACAGACTAATTCCTACCTAGTCTATGATAGAGCACAGTATGTTAAGCTCTAATTCTGCCCTTGAGGTTCCCCTGGGAAGACATCATCCCCCATACCTGAGCAAAGGCCTAATATCTGCAAAACAGCTGTAGCGAAGCATTCTGCAATCAGCATACAGTTGTCGTTCTCTGGCTGGAATCTCCCTCTAACGTGTAAGGAACAGGAAAGTGTTTTTATAATAAAATAGCTGGTGTTCTAAGAAAATGTCCCTACGTAAGGATGTGTATTTTCTATGAATGTCAGAGACTAAACTTATACCACGTTCACCGCCAACCTATCTTGCCGTAGCCATTAAAGAAGCACAGAGTGGGCAAGAATGTCTTGTTTGAGAACCGAGTGCTGGCCTAGGCAAAAACAGTCAGATAGAAAGAAAATAAAACAAGACCGTAAATATGGCTACTGTAACAATAATAAACCAAAGCCGAATAAAATACATCTAGGTTAAAGTGCACAGCAGCAGGCCTCGTATGTTAAAATAACGTGCATGGAGCTATAGCAAAAATGGCTACACAACACCCTCCACTTGTCTGTTCAAGGTGGTGCAAAGCCTAGTTACATATAAAATTGCTACTAAAAAGCTCAAACTAAGATATACATGTAAAATGAAAGTCAATTATGACAAGTCGAAGGGACACATAAGCATATAAAAAGACAATTTAAAACGTAGACATGTGGCATAAAGGACCGAATTTGAAAAGTTAAAGTTATTTTTGAAAAGTTCCAATCAATTCCGGGACCATAGAGGACAGGTAATCTTCCACTTCGGCAGATGTTAAAGTTGGAAAGGCATCGCCAAGAAGGACCAAGGAGCAGTCGTGTTCGATAGCCTCAGCCAAGTGGCATTCCGTGTTGTACCCAAAGATGAGTTAAGAGCCATATCCTCCAGGAAGGGCAACTCATAAGTAGCTTCCCGTAGCAAACGCAACCTCAACGTGCATGTCTAGTAATGAGCCCTCAGCAAGAACATCAACAGATCAGCGTCCAATGAAGGCAAGCACTGCGTAGAAAGACAGACTTCCAGTGCGTACTCGAAAGAGCACCAGAGGCACCGAAACATGGGCTACACACAATGTAAAGCCGGTCTGAATGACAGAGACCAGTCACACTCTAATTGCTCCAGGAGTGTTGCTCCAAAATACTGCATCATGCGTTCAGGACACAGCTGCGCTGATGGGAGCGATTTCATTCCTCCTTGTTGCGGCGGGACAGCCATTGCACATAAAAAATAGCAACAGCAAAATGCCAACAATTATAGCCAAAGTTATTGGAAATCCCCCGAAAATGCTGGAGAATATTGAGTGAATGGCTGATGGTTTCAAACCAAATATGGAGGAGAAAGTGTGAACGAAACCAGAACCAAGAGCCTTAAAGAAATTTGCAATTCCAGTAGTACTGTACGCATTAAAGATCCGTCCCATGAGCTCACCATAGTGTCTCAGAAAGTTGGCACTTAAAAGGGACTGTATCTCTGCTGACGACTTTGTCACCTGAAGTGCGTAGGTCTCACGTGCAGATGTAAGAGCCACATGCTTTTAAAACAATAAAGCCCTGAGTCTGCTCAACTTGTAAAAATTAACATTAGAAGAAGCAATATGAGGCCAAATGTCTGCTACCTCTTTTGTTTTAGTGGGAGGAAAAAGTATGTTCCCGCAGCATGTAACAATCTTAGAGACCGAAACAACATAAACTATTCCGGCTTGCATCCCACAACAGTCTTCACCATTGAGGAGAACATAACTGCTGTTTGAAAGCACCTGGAACGTAGGTCTAATCAAGGGGACTGGAACTCCCTTCAGATAACAAGCCAAGTTCGCTGCAGATGCATTACACGCCCCATGCAAGGGCAGCTGTTTACAAACCATCGAATGGCGGACAGAAGTCTCGCATTCATTACCACTAAGAAAGACTTCTTTAATGCCACTGAGACATTTGTATGCGAAGGGCAGCTCCCACACCTCATGGATATAACTATCTCCTAGTTTTTCGTATCTGCCTCCCGGAGTGTGTTTTAAACAAGATGTGCATTGTAGTGTAGAAATAGGCAGATTAATGACCCCGTGTATTAAACACTCAGCAGATGGTATTTCATCCACAGTAAAAGGCAACTTTTCTAATTTTTCGATGTTTAGCATGACATAAATCGCTTCTTTCTTAGCCATTAGTTGTTGTTGCGTTAAATTAAAAGAAAAATATATTTCTCTTGCGCTGACATATTGCCAGGGAATGTGACCCACCTTCAGTGTTTGAAGCGTCTAACCCAACTGCATGATGGACCTCAGCTGACTCTGTCCATGATGTAAGGAAGACATATCTGTTTGTATAATGTCTATAGCAGAAGAAACAATGTTATTCAGGGTATATATATGGTCGGACAGGGTATTCATCCTATTATCTGCAACAGCTAATGCCTTCTTCAAATTTTCATGATCTATTTGCCTGGCAGCAGCTTCTTGTTGTGAGAGCTTCCAAATTTCATTATGTACTTCATATAAGAAACTTTTTCTGTGTCCTGTAAATTGGTGTTATTAGACAGGAGACTGAGGTGTTCTCTAACCGCGTCTAGTGAGGAAGTCTTTAACCATTGCTGGGTGAGTTTCCCTTCACTGTATGTTGTTATTATACCCGCATGTTCGGACGATATATAGCGAGAGTCCGGCCTAATAGTTCTAAAACCCACAATGGCGGCACATACCGCTGCGCTCAAAATACACACACATTTACAAAACACAACCACATTGGACAAATCGAAATACACACACCTGATACACATACACACACCACTCCCACACACCCAATCCAATATAAAACACACACCCACATCACCCACAAACCCTTACTACCAAAATTGAGAAAGAAGGCCAGAGAGAGACACCACCAGAAACAACACTAGCATCCACAGGCACACAACACCATCACCACACAACATCCACGCACCTCAGACAACACATACAAACACATCCCCTGACACATCACAACCGACACCACCTCACACATCACCCACACCACATCATGGCACCTCAACGACACACCAGGTTCTCTGAGGAGGAGATCAGGGTTATGGTGAAGGAAATCGTCCAGGTAGAGCCACAGCTATTCGGATCACAGGTGCAGCACACCTCCATTGCTAGGAAGATGGAGCTATGGTGCAGAATCGTCGACACGGTCAACCCAGTGGTACAGCATCCAAGATCTAGGGATGACATCAGGAAGAGGTGGAACACCCTACTGTGGTCTCCAGACACCAGATTGCAGTACAGAGGACTGGCGGCGGACCCCCCCCTCCTACCCCACAACTAACAACATGGGAGGAGCAAGTCTTGGCTATACTGCATCCTGAGGGCCTCGCAGGAGTAGCAGGAGGAATGGGCTCTAGTAAGTCAAATCTTTACTACCTTATCCCGCACCCTACCTGCATGCTATCAAATACCCCCACCCTCACCCTCACCCCCATCACTCCAACACCACACAAATGTCCCCCTATCACAATCCACCCATCCCAACACCAAGCCCTGCATGCAACACCAAAGCATGGACACCCATCACCAAACAGACACCCACACAGACCCCAAACCAATTATCACACAAGGTCCTAGACAAGAATGCAAGCACTGGAGTACAGGGTCACCCACCCATTGCACACAATGGCACACACAGATGCAATAATCATGCCTTCACACCCCTGCAGGACCCCCACCCAACGTCACCGGACAGGAGGTTCCAGACATGTCCACTCCCCCCAACAGACGAAGCCCACAATGATGACAGCAGCTCTGTCCAACTGGATCAAGATGACCAGCCCGGCCCATCAGGGACCTCGGGACAGTCGGTTCCCCTGACACTGGCACATACCACCACAGAGCCTCCCCCCTCAGGAAACACTAGCACAGCACCCACCAAGTGGGCCCATCCCTCTGTCCCCAGGACACGTCAAGCAGCAGTGTATCTACCACTACAGGGAACCCAGGCAAACCCACCACCCCAAGAAAATCAGGGACCTGGGGGCAGTGGGCACATGGTTCAGGGGACAGGGTCACAGGAAAACCAGGGAACTGGGAGGACTGCTGTGCGACAGGGGGAGGACAGGCCCAGGGAACCCACTCTCCACAAGGCCCTCTCCAACATCATGGGAGCGTACCATCATTCCCAGGAGATGATGGCAACGGTACTGGCCAACTTTCAGGAGACCCAGCGGCTGCAGGAGGACCACTATCTGGGGATCAGGGAGGAACTCAAGTCCATCAACACCACCCTGGTCACCATTGTAGGGGTGCTGAAGGACCTTGTCAACACCAGGAGGGACACTGTGGCACAACAAGGGGCCCCTGACACTAGCCTGGATGATGAACAGCCCACCACCTCCACCGGCGCTAGTGGTACAGGAGGCACCGCCACAGGACCACAACACCAGCACCCCACCCCCTGCAGATGGAGAACCACCCCGCAAACGGTCCCTGAGATCCAGCAACAAGACAGAGAACAATGCCAAGACCCCCACCAGGAAATGAGACCCCCCTGAATGTCATCCTTCTGTCCCACTTTGTCACCATTTCCATCCATCAACTGGCCTAGCTCCACTTCCTATGCCCCTTTGGACAATGCACCTGTGAAACAAATAGACTGGACTCTGCCATGGACATTCCTCCACCATCACCCCTGACCATTTTACAACCCCCATCCACAGAAATAAACACCCTTGAATCACAAAACAATATGGAGTCAGTCTGTGCTTTCACAAATGTGTATTTGCAATAACTATGGAATATAGCAATGTCAATTGTATTGTCAACATACCGATGTAACACAGCTCTAGTCCATGAGGTAATATAGCAGAGGTCACACAGTGGGACCCACATCTGTTAAATGGAAAGGCAAAGTGACAAGTCAGGGTCCATACACTGGGTAAAGTGACAGACTTATGATAGGTCAAACAATTGTATGAGATGTGTGAGGCAGTGACATCTTCTTACCTGTGTCTCACTGGAAGTATTGCTGGATAACGTTGTTTCTGTTCTCGATATCCTCTTTTTCTGTCTCCTCTTCCTCACTGTCCACAGGCTCCACAGCTGCCACAAGACCTCCTTCTGGACCATCCTCCTGCAGAAAAGGCACCTGTCATGGCAAAGCCAGATTGTGCAGCATACAGCAGGCCACGATGATCTGGCACACCTTCTTTGGTGAGTAGTAGAGAGAACGACCTGTCATATGGAGGCACCAGAACCTGGCCTTCAGGAGGCCGAAGGTCCGTTCGATCACCCTCCTAGTTCACCCATGTGCCTCATTGTAGCATTCCTCTGCCCTTGTCCTGGGATTTCTCACTGGGGTCAGTAGCCATGACAGGTTAGGGTACCCAGAGTCACCTGCAAATGTCGAGAGACAACTGTTAGACACACACTAACCCTTAGGGACAACCCCAGGCCCAGACAACTATTCACAGGGTATAGAGTCCTTGTCCTCACTTATTAGCCACACACGGTGCCTCTGGAGTTGCCCCATCACATAAGGGATGCTGCTATTTGTCGGAATGTAAGCGTCATGCACTGAGCCAGGAAACCTGGCATTCACATGGGAGATGTACTGGTCGGCCAAACACACCATCTGCACATTCATAGAATGGTAGCTCTTCCGGTTTCTGTACATCTGTTCACTCCTGCGGGGGGTACCAAGGCCACATGTGTCCATCAATGGCACCTATGATGTTGGGATATGTCCCAGTGCATAGAAGTCACCTTTCACTGTAGGCAAATCCTCCACCTGAGGGAACACGATGGAGCTGCGCATGTGTTTCAGCAGGGCAGACAACACTCTGGACAACACGTTTGAGAACATTGGCTGGGACATCCCTGATGCAATGGCCACTGTAGTTTGAAAAGACCCACTTGCAAGGAAATGGAGTACTGACAGTACCTGCACTAGAGGGGGGATCCCTGTGGGATGGCGGATTGCTGACATCAGGTCTGGCTCCAACTGGGCACACAGATCATGGATTGTTGCATGATCAAGTCTGTAGGTGACTATTACGTGTCTCTCTTCCATTGTCGACAGGTCCACCAGCGGTCTGTACACCGGAGGATGCCGCCAGCTCATCACCTGTCCCAGCAGACATGCCCTATGGACGAGAACAGCGATCAGAGAGTCAGCCAACACTGAGGTATCACAAAATGTAATTTGCAAACATTTATTAATCCGCAATGTGGCTGTTAATGTGTGTATGCAAGGCCTAGATAGGTGTGATGCAGTTACTATTATTGCCATGTGGCCCCCTGAAATGGTGGCTGCCTGACCTGTAAGGTGGGACAAGGGGAAATGAGGTAACTGCGCTGGCGTTCTACACCGTCGCTGTAGGCGGTCGAAGACCGCGGCGCAATCCTGCACTGGTTAACATTGGACCCTATAGGTCCCAGGAGCCAATGACGATGTACGCCGACGGTGACGGTACACACCGCTGCGGACGTGGCCGTAATTTTCTGTCTGTTCACTCACTTGATACCTAACCTTCGACAGGAGAGGACCTACACTGCAAGTGCTGCTGTGACCTCAGTCTGAAAGCGACAATGGCTCATGTGCCTGGGGAAAGGGCCCCTGCCTTCACTTCGGAGGAGCTGCAGAAGTTGGTGGATGGGGTCCTCCCCAAGTACACGCTACTCTACGGTCCTCCAGACAAACAGGTGAGTACACTGTGAGCATGCTGCGTGGGCAATGCCTGTTTGGAGTGGTGTGGATGGAAGATACATGGGGGGGGACTGAGCCCTGCATGAGCGGACGGTGAGTGTATGTGCGTTAGGGCAAGGGTGGGAACGTGGGCCAATGACTGTGACGGTCCGGACAGTTAAAGTTTTTCCTTTTCCCCTGTACTATTCCTGTAGGTCAGCGCCCACCAGAAGAAGGATATTTGGCGTGCCATTGCCAAGGACGTCCGGACCCTGGGGGTCCACCACAGACGGAGCACCCACTGCCATAAAAGATGGGAGGACATTCACCACTGGAGCAAGAAGACGGCGGAGGCCCAGCTGGGCATGGCCTCCCAATGTGGGAGGGGTGCCCATGGCACCATGACCCCCCTGATGTTCCGGATCCTGGCGGTGGCGTATCCGGAGTTGGATGGGCGCTTGAGGGCATCACAGCAGCCACAAGGGGGTGAGTACCGTCACATCCATCTGACTCTGCGCGCATTACGAGGTGTCTGGGTGGGGGAGGTCGGCAGTGGGTTACCCTAGGCCAGGGCGAGCTTTGTAGGCAAGGACCCTTTGTGAGGCAGGCTATGTGGCACCCTAGTCCCACCAGTGGTACGAGCCATCTACACCTAGTTAGGCTCCTGTGACTTCCATGTGTGCAGCAATCGGGCATAGGTCTTGTACCCCATGGGCATGTGATTAATCTAGGAACTATAAGTGCATGGCGTAGTGCAGAGGGCTGCTGTGTCTGTAGTGTCCCCCAACGGTAGTGGTATTGCATACACTGAACATGTCTTTCTTCTGTCCCCCCCCCTTTTTGTGGTCTCCCTGTTCTTGTGTGAAATAGCATCATCAGGCGGAGGAGCAGTGGCACTGGAGCAGGAGGGAGCTGCATCCCACTTGGCCCTGGAGGGCGCGACAACGGAGTCTGAAACCACCAGTGGGACAGAGGGCGAGGGGAGCTCC
Source organism: Pleurodeles waltl (assembly GCF_031143425.1). Taxonomy (NCBI): domain Eukaryota; kingdom Metazoa; phylum Chordata; class Amphibia; order Caudata; family Salamandridae; genus Pleurodeles; species Pleurodeles waltl. Next base: position 10,200,428 of record NC_090442.1, read on the forward strand.
ACGGCGGGGACAGGAGGTGACACAAGCAACAGCAACTCCTCCTCTGATGGGAGCTCACTTGCGGTGGCGGGCCCCTCTGTGCCCCCTGCATCAACAGGTACAGCCGCCACCCCCCCTACCAGCACCGCCCTCACAACAGCCCCTCAGCGTGTGTCCCGTGGCCGCTCACCCAGGAGGGTGGGCATCTCCTTCACCCCAGGCACCTCAGGCCCTGCCCCAATCAGCCCTGCTACCCTCATTGAGGAGGTTATTGACCTCCTGAGATCCCTCACTGTTGGGCAATCTACCATTGTGAATGCCATCCAGGGTGTCGAGAGGCATTTGCAACAAACAAATGCATACCTGGAAGGCATTCATTCTGGCCAGGCAGCCCAACAGAGAGCATTTCAGGCTCTGGCCTCAGCACTGATGGCAGCCATTGTTCCTATGTCCAGCCTCCCCCCTCCAACTTCCTCCACCCAGACCCAATCCCCTGTACATCAGCCTATCCCAAGCACACCATCAGACCAGCAAGCACACAACTCAACACACAAGGGTGGCCCTGGCAAACATAAGCACCACACATCCCACAGGCACTAACACAAACATCAAACCTATGCACACATACCAACATCCACTGCCTCCACTGTGTCCCCCTCCTCCACGTCGTCCTCCTCCCTCCCTGTCTCATCTCCACTCACACCTGCATTCACTACATCTTCAGCCACTACCTCCATCACCACACACCACTCACGTGCACTCACCACCCCCACTACCATTCATACATCCCCAGTGTCCTCTCCCAGTGTGTCTGTGAGCCCTCCTCCCAAAGTACACAAACGCAGGCACATACCCACCCAACAGCCATCCACCTCACAACAGCCTCCAGCCCATGCACCTTCACCCAAATTCAGCAAACGTACACCTCCTACAACCACTACCTCTTTCTCCACTCCCAAACCCACTCCATCTGCCCGTCCCAGTGTGTCTAAAAATCTTTTCCTGGCCAATACTGACCTCTTTCCTACACCTACCCCCCCCCCCGTCTGTCCCCTAGGGCCAGGCTTTTCAGGTCCCAACCCAGCACTTCAGCCACCACTTCATCAGGCACAGTGGTGCCAGCAACTACGGGATATTGGAGTGCGCCAACCATCAGGGCTGCCAGTGTGCCACAGAGCGAGGGCAAGGACATTTCGCCACCTGCAAAAGTTAAAAAGTTGCCCACATCCCGGAGGGAGAAGCCGAAAACACCTGCCACCAAGGGCTCAGGGAAAACAAAAGGGTATAGTGGCAAGACAGCTGCGCCACCATTCAAGGTGGGGAAGGGCCAGAAAATAAAGGGCAGGTCAGGAGAGGGCATGGTGGCACCGACAATGGGACCAGTGTCACACCTTCTGTCCACATTGACGCCAACCTGTACGGCGGAGAAGACCGCCACCTGCACCGCCACCTGCACTGCCACCAGCACCGCCGCCACAGAACCCGCCACCAGCACCGCAGTCACTGAGCCCGCCACCAGCACCGATGCCACAGAGCCCGCCGCCAACACCGATGCCACAGAGCCCGCCGCCAACACCGATGTCACAGAGCCCGCCACCAGCACCGATGCCACAGAGGCTGCTGCCAGCACCGCTGCCACAGAGGCCGCCGCCAACACCGCCATGACTGACACCGCAGCAAGCACCGCCAGTGGCCCCGCGACATCCTGAGCCAGTGGCACCACTGCAGACATGGTTGCCATCCCCAGTGGTCAGTTGTCCGAGCCTGGTTGTCAGTTCCAGGAGCCTGGGCAGCTTCCATGATGCACCACTTTCAGTGGAGAAAGGCATCCACTACCTCAGTCTTTGGCAGGATGAAGCACTATGGGCACAAAGCCCCCTCCAGAACCAGTGGAGAATCACATCCACTACCTCAGTCCTTGGCAGGATGAAGCACTCTGGGCACAAAGTCCCCTCCAGAACCAGTGGAGAGATACATCCACTACCTCAGTCCTTGGCACGATGAAGCACTCTGGGCACAAAGCCCCATCAAGAACCAGTGGAGTATCACATCCACTACCTCAGTCCTTGGCAGGATGGGCACAAAGCCCCCTCCAGAACTAGTGGAGAAAGGCATCCACTTGAGAGACTGTGGCTTTGCACTCCCCAGAATAAAGCAGTGGGCAACCCACCCACTGGAGAGACTTGAGGGACCGCGGCTTTGCACTCCCCAGGATAAAGCAGTGGGTATGGAGCCCCCTCGTGGAGCAGTGGCGTCGTACACTCATCCGGCTGAGGTGCCTCCCCTTTCCTTCCCCCTGAGGTGCCTGTTTCATTTGTTATGTTATGTTATGTTACACAGTTTATAGAGCGGATTGATACCCTCGGGTTTCCCAACGCTAATGGACCCTAACCATAGAAAGGATGAAGAAGACAAAAATAAAAACAGACCTAAAATAACCATGTTTTCAAGGCCTTTCGCAACTCCAGTCCTTGATCCATCAACCGAAGTTTAAGGGGCACCGAGTTCCACAGTTTGGCTCCTAAAAACGTCAGAGAGGAACCACCCCATCTCACTTTCTGTATTTTCGGTACGGTTGCTAGAGCTATTGTAGCGGATCTCAAGTCTCTGTTCGACTTATAAAAAGTAGCCAAGTTCTTAAGGAGCAGAGGTACTCTGTCATGCAAGGACCTGTGGATGTGACATAGGGCCTTAAATTTGATCCGTTGCTCAACCGGCCAACCAGTGCAAGGACACTAGCCCAGCTTGCACAGACAATCTTCTCGGGATGTTCAGTAGTAAACGAGCTGCGGCGTTTTAAACTCTTTGTAATTTCTTTTTCACATAGACTGGGGAACCTAGGAAGAGACCATTCCCATAGTCTAGCCTTGAAAGAATGATGGCCTGTACAATAAGTCTTCTATCCAATGCCGGAAGGATGACAAAGACTTTCCTGAGAAGTCTCAATAAGGCGAAGCAAGTTTTAGATATGTTCCTAGCATACAGGTCTAATGTCAAAAGGGGATCCAAACTGATTCCCAAGCTCTTAACTTGCTTTTTGGGAGGCAGGAACTCACTAAGTGCCAAAGGACAAGTGCAAAGGATTCCAGGCCTTGGTTCTGGACCCAACATCAACACTTCCGTTTTCTCCTCATTTAATTGTAATTTACTCTGGGTCATCCAGTTTGAGACCTCTTGCATGCATGTGTGAATAGCGGCTCCTTCTGAAGTCTCATTGGCAGAAAAGGAAACCACCAGTTGGGTGTCACCAGCATAAAACACCAATGCTAACCCAAATGATTCCACCAAGGAGGCCAGGGGAGCCATATAAATATTAAACAGTGTCAAACTAAGGGCCGAGCCCTGAGGTACACTGCACCTACATTGTAGTTTGTATGATAGGAACGAACGGTCTAGGACCTGAAAGGATCTATCCTGTAAGAAGGATGTAAGCCAGGCAAGGGCTTGTTCCTTGATTCCAATCTCCCTCATTCTCTGAATCAGTACCTGGTGGTCCACAGTGTCAAATGCTGCACTCAAGTCCAGCATAATGATCACTGTGGTACGTCCCTGATCAACCCTCTTCCTGGCCTCTTCCGTAACCGCAATTAATGAAGTTTCCGTGCTATGACCCGCTCTGAAGCCCATCTGAGTGGGAGGGAGCAACATATTCTCTTCTAGGAAGGTGGAGAGTTGTAAATTGATGTATTTATCCAAAACTTTGGTGGGATGTTCAGTAGTAAACGAGCTGCGGCGTTTTAAACTCTTTGTAATTTATTTTTCACATAGACTGGGGAACCTAGGAAGAAACCATTCCCATAGTCTAGCCTTGAAAGAATGATGGCCTGTACAATAAGTCTTCTATCCAATGCCGGAAGGATGACAAAGACTTTCCTGAGAAGTCTCAATAAGGCGAAGCAAGTTTTAGATATGTTCCTAGCATACAGGTCTAATGTCAAAAGGGGATCCAAACTGATTCCCAAGCTCTTAACTTGCTTTTTGGGAGGCAGGAACTCACTAAGTGCCAAAGGACAAGTGCAAAGGATTCCAGGCCTTGGTTCTGGACCCAACATCATCACTTCCGTTTTCTCCTCATTTAATTGTAATTTACTCTGGGTCATCCAGCTTGAGACCGCTTGCATGCTTATGTGAATAGCGGCTCCTTCTGAAGTCTCATTGGCAGAAAAGGAAACCACCAGTTGGGTGTCATCAGTATAAGACACCAATGCTAACCCAAATGATTCCACCAAGGAGGCCAGGGGAGCCATATAAATATTAAACAGTGTCGAACTAATGGCCGAGCCCTGAGGTACACTGCACCTACATTGTAGTTTTTGTATGTTAGGAACAAACGGTCTAGGACCTGAAAGGATCTATCCTGTAAGAAGGAAGTAAGCCAGGCAAGTGCTTGTTCCTTGATTACAATCTCCCTCATTCTTTGAATCAGTACCTGGTGGTCCACAGTGTCAAATGCTGCACTCAAGTCCAGCATAATGATCACTGTGGTACGACCCTGGTCAACCCTCTTCCTGGCCTCTTCCGTAACCGCAATTAATGAAGTTTCCGTGCTATGACCCGCTCTGAAGGATGGAGCAACATACTCTCTTCTAGGAAGGTGGAGAGTTGTAAATTCATGTATTTATCCAAAACTTTGGCGGGGTGGGCAGAAGGGAGATGGGTCTAAAATTCTTCAACACTGTAGGGTCAAGAGTAGGTTTTTTTAATAATGGTTTCACTGTAGCATGCTTCCATGAGCTGTGTACTAATCCTTTAGCTAGAGAATCATTGATTGGTTGTGTCAGCACAGGAACTATAGCTTCCGCCCCTTGGACAAATATATGAGGAGGAGCAGGGTCCAGGGGGTATCCTGAATTGAAGGTACTCAAGAAAGTTAGTACTTGAGCTTGCGAAAGAGGAGTAAGATGAGATAAGCAAGCCACTCTGTCACTGATAGAAAACTCCTCCTTCTCAAGTGAGGGACTTTTATCCTCAAAGGTGGCATAGAGGTCCACATTTTTTGATGAAAAAATTCGGCTAGCGTATTGCTGTATTTTAAGGAGGCCTTAGAATCGATCTGATGCCCCTGCAGTGTTCTCTCCGTTTGAAGTCTGGTATCATGTGTGGGCCACGCCCATGCATTTTGGGCCCTGTGGTCCGGACTTGTGTAGCTGGTGTACATAATTGTATATACTGTATTTCGAGTTTTGACTACTGGATTTTTCATGATTTCAATCGTTCACCTCATTTCCTTTTGTCCGCGCGTTCTTCCAGGGGGGTGGGGGGTCTGTAAATGTAATGTTGCAGCATGTGTTTGTGTGTATGTTGTTGTGGGTGAGGGTGGGGGTTTTGCGTGTTGTGTGTGTGTGTCACTCTCTTTTCCCTCCCCCCTCCCCCTCCCCTGTGTTGTAGGTGCAGTACTCACCGTGGTCATCACCGCCGTCTTTGGTGCTCCTGATAGAGGAGCAGGAAGACCATCGCAGGGAGTATCTGGAGTTCTGGCTCCACAGCGTCCTGGTTCCTCATGGGGTGTGGAGAGGTGAGTGTTTTCCCTTCCAAGTCCTGTTTCCGCCGTGTTTTTGTTCGCGTTGGTTCTGCCTGCAAAAGGTGGCGGATTGGCATCTTCTGATAGGGGGGACGGTACATTGTCTTCCGCCTGTCTGTTGGCGGTGACCACTGCGCTGTTTGTTTGTACCGCCGTGGCAGTCGTTAAAGTGGCTGTCTATGTTGGCGGTTTCCACCACGGTCATAATCCCATTTTTTTTTCCCCCGGCCTGTTGGGGATATTACTGCCGCTTTAACACCGACCGCCAGGGTTGTAATGAGGGCCAGTGTTCCCATTGTGTATAATTAAAAATAGTCTTTGGGCTGCTTGCTCTGTGGATGAAATGGTGCCCATAATAATGATAGCAAAACATATCACCATAATTTTCTCTAGATTGATAAACATTTTAGTTTTCAAATAGAGTATAATACTGCAATTTAGTCATCATAGAATCAACTGTTTTCACATCCCAATCATCAGAAACAACACCAGGTATTATTATATAATTCATTGAAAGTTTAAACACATATGGTATTTGAATGACCTCTGTAGGACCGTATATGTCAAATATAATTTTATCCCAAACAATCTCATCAGGAAGTGGTATAGCGTAAATGTTCACAAAAGACAAGTCTCTGCGGATCTTGTGAGAAATAAAGGCCCATATTTATACTTTTTGACGCAAAACTGCGCTAACGCAGTTTTGCGTCAAAAAAATTAGCGCCGGCTAACGCCATTCTGAACCGCCATGCGGGCGCCGTATTTATTGAATGACGTTAGCCGGCGTTAGCCGCCGGCGCCGTCTGGTGTGCGTTAAAAAAAACGACGTACACCAGGCAGCGCCGGCGTAGGGGGATATGGGGCTTGGGTGTCAAGAAATGGGGCAAGTCAGGTTGAGGCAATTTTTTCGCCTCAACCCGATTTGCGCCAACCCCCATAGAAATGACTCCTGTCTTAGCAAAGACAGGAGTCATGCCCCCTTGCCCAATGGCCATGCCCAGGGGACTTTCTGTCCCCTGGGCATGGTCATTGGGCATAGTGGCATGTAGGGGGGCACAAATCAGGCCCCCCTATGCCACCATTTTTTTTTTTTAAAAACACTTACTTGAACTTACCTTAATGTCCCTGGGATGGGTCCCTCCAGCCTTGGGTGTCCTCCTGGGATGGGCAAGGGTGACAGGGGGGGTCCCTGGGGGCATGGGAGGGCACCTCTGGGCTCCTTCAGAGCCCACAGGTCCCTTAACGCCTGCCTTTTGCAGGCGCTACAAAACGGCGCAAAAGCGGCCGTACGTCATTTTTTTTGACCCGCCCACTCCCGGGCGTGATTTTTGCCCGGGAGTATAAATCCGACGCACATGCCTCGGAGTCGATTTTTTAGACGGGAACGCCTACCTTGCATATAATTAACGCAAAGTAGGTGTCCACGCTAAAAAATGACGCTAACTCCAAGGACTTTGGCGCTAGACGCGTCTAACGCCAAAGTATAAATATGGAGTTAGTTTTGCGTCGTTATTGCGTCAAAAAAAACGACGCAATTCCGGCGCAAACAGAGTATAAATATGCCCCAAAATGTGGTTTTAGGACCTCATCCACCTGTTCAACTGCTGATTTTTCAGGAAGAAAATGACCATGTATTAACAAAAAGAAAGTGATGACAAACCCAATCCAAAGCAGGAAAGTTAATACAGTCAAAGAAAGCCACAGATAGTTCCATGGAAAAATGAAGTAAGTTACTTTAAGTCAATTTATCAGTTTACGTGGTTTTGACAGTTTAGGTGTTGAAGAGGCGAATGAGTCTGAAAAGTCATCATTGATGTTGGCATAATATCCAGAAGTAGTTTGTGCAAAGACTGGAGCCATGTTTGTTGGTGGAGTTGCTGTTTATCGTGGTGGCACTGAATAAATAGCACATTCCGTCTGTCGAAGTTGTGTCAAATCGATCAGGAATCTCCGTAATATTTGATGTCAGTGGTACTAATGCATACATTCAGGTTCCGAACAGGCACTGATATGAAGTACGACCCCACCCAGGGACCTTCTAGGCAGATTGTTAAGTGCTCTCTGGACTCCATACAGGTGATTAAGCCAACTACGACCTGTACCTAAGACTCTGGCTGTTAAGGATTAAATCACAGTTTAATCGCTCCACAACACTATTTCCCTCGGAAAGAAATGGAGACGAGTACTGGAGTTGGACCCTCAACTACGCCATGGCGTCCCTGAAAGCCCTTGAGGCGAAAGCAGGGCCTGGTCCGAGTGGAAAACCGCAACTGCATATATACCGATAAAGACTTGCAAATCTTTAATAACAGTCCGAGCATCAGCCGAGCGTTGTGCCCAGACCCGTAGAAATCTGGAGCAGGAGTCAACAGTGACTAGGATATATTTGTATGCACTATCCAGTGTCACGGGACCCCAATGGTCCAAGTACACACATTGTAAAGGTTTGTTAGAAATTAGAAGGGGTCTCTGCAGTGGGCGTTTAGCAGTGGAAACTTTGATTTGTTTTCAGATGTTACAACTAGGGACATACTGCTTGGCCTCTCTGTATAGGCCTGGCCACCAAAAATGGGCATGTAGCAATTATATTGTAGCCGCCACACCAGCATGGGCAGATGCTGCCCCCTCATGCACGGCTTTAATCAACTCTGGTCTTATATCTTTATTGAGAATTTCTCGGACCCCTACGTCCGGTATTTTAACTTCAGTGTTTAGGCAGCTTCCCATTCGGTAGGAATATTTAGCAGGGAATGCTTTTGGATAGAGCATACCATCAGCCGTAGCTGTCACAGCAGCCCATATGTCTGCGTCCGGTTTCGCTCCTGAGTGGGTTACTGCAGCAACAGTGGCCATAGCAACTGCTGACTTTGCGGCACCATCAGCTAGTGTGTATTCCCAGACACGTGTATTCCAACGCGCTGGTGTCCAAATGTATGTACAACATGGACATATGGTAGCGTTTCCTTCAGATCCACTACTTTCCCCCAAAGTAATCTGTGTTTCATGGTGTTGCCTTTAGAATCTCTGAACCCATCCTAGTGCCAATAATGCAGGTATTCATTGAAGGGCTGGACACAATAGTACGAATCACATACGATCAGCGTATGCTGTGTAGGATCCGTATGTTCCAGTGCCATTACCAGAGCTTTCAGCTCTGCCAGTTGTGCTGTGCAATCCCCTAGGGTTTGCGTGAAGGTATGTAGGGGACAGAATTTATTGCCCTCCATGTAGCCACTTACAACTGCGCAAGCAGCAGAGTACTGATGCTTTGTGCCAATTGCAGGTTGTGCAGAGCCATCGGTGTACATGACTCTCTGATATTGTTCAATAGGCAGTGTGTTTGCTGGAACTGGGTATTCTAGTTCGTATTGCAAAAATTCTTGAGTTTGTAATTTTGGGTCAAAAATGTAATCTACATCAGTGGCTGTCAAAGACGTGGCCCATTGGATCTAACGTGGATGTAATGTTTTTGCGTTTGGAACGCTAGCTTTTGTGACAGGCTCCAGGGCTGGTATGGGAAAAACGACAATAATGCGTTTACCCTGGGCTAGAGGTACTTCTTTAATGACAACCATCTGAACAGCAGTGAGAATTTTCTCAGTGGGAGCAAAGCGTTGTTCTGCTGCAGAGTATAAATGTGATTTGTGTGCTGTCAGGACAGTCTCACCCTCATTAAATGTGACATAGGTGAAACCGATGGCACCAGCAATTACTCTGATGACCAAATGTGTTTTGTTGTCCCTTGTGTTTAAATGTTGTGCTGCAAGCATGTCTGTCTGCAGAACTCTGAGAATGCATGTGTGTTCGACTGTCCAAAAATATCTATCCCACGAGTTCACCAAAGTGTCTCGGAAAGTTGGTACTTAAAAGGGACTGTATCTCTGCTGACGACCTTGCCACCTGAAGTGCGTAGGTCTCACGTGCAGATGTAAGAGCCACATGCTTTTGAAACAATAAAGCCAGTGGCGGCCGGCAGCTTTGGGAGGGGAGCGGACGGGGCACACACACAAACACACACACATTCACACACACAGACACACACAGACTCATTCTTTCACACACAGGCACACACGCATGCACGCTCATCCATTAACAACACTCATTCCATTCAAACATGCACGCACGCACCAAACATTCATTTTACAAGATCACACACATTCATTCTTTCACACACACACGCACGCACGCACATCCATAAACAACACTCATAACACTCAAAGAGGCACGTGCGCACCAAACATTCAATGTAAAACATAACACACATACATACACACTCACACACACACACTTACCTTTAGCCTCCAGGTCCCAGGAGGGTTGGGACTGCTGCCAATGAGGGAAGGCAGCAGTCCCAGCCTCGTCACAGAGTGGGATGGGGTCAGTGAGACTGCTGACCCAACCCTGTGACGAAGTGTCACTGATTGACACTTGCCCTGGGCACTTCAGGGCTTACACTTGAAGCGCCCAGCGAGAGTGTCAATGGGTGACGCTTTCCTCGTCACCCAGGGGAGGGCCTCGAGGCACCTTTGCTGGGCCGGGAGGTCACGCCCATAGGGGTTGTGATCTTCTCAGCCCAGCAAAGTTCAGGTCAGGAACCCAGAAGTCTTCGCAAATCGCGCATGTCTGGTCCTGGCTGCCTGACCTGAACATGAAGAGTGTCTGTCAGGCTGACCTTTGTTCAGCCTGACAGACACTCTTCATGGGGTGGGGGGGCGTGGCCCCTCTGCCCTAAAGGACGGGCCACCACTGAATAAAGCCCTGAGTCTGCTCAACTTGTCAAAATTAACATTAGAAGAAGCAATATGAGACCACATGTCTGCTACCTCTTGTTTTAGTAGGAGTGTTGGAAAATGGGTTATTGGTAAGGGCAGGTAAGTACCTACACTTAGCAATAGGCCACTAACCTCCACTTAGGTCCAGTTAGGTCTCAGTAAATTAAACCTAGCTCAACCCTTGGTAGCTTGGCAACGAGCAACAAGGCTTAACTTAGGAGACAAAGCGTAAAGCATTCAAATATCACAAAACAGTAATTAAATAAAACACAGGAAACTGTTTAAAAATCCAAAATTAATTTATAAACATAGGAAATATTTCTAGCTTTAAAATGACACCAAAACAAATAAAATCAGATAAGGGGAACCAGAGATATGAATTTTTAAAGAATTATTGCTTTCTAGTGCATAGAAACAAAAGCGCCAATCTGGTCACCTGGCCACACCTCGACCGGGGCAAAGTCAAAGTTTAAGGCCAACCGCGATGGAGCCCGGCTCGGCTACAGTCCGCGGGAGGCCTCGTCAAAAGTTCACCTTAGGACTTAGTCGTTTTTCTGAAGATTTTGTTCAGTGGGACGAAACTGCCAGTCCAATCTGACCTCCTGGAACTTTTCCTCGGATACGCGTCGCGGGAGCCCTCGGTGGAGATTTTTACCTTCGGACGTAGTTGTTTTTTCGAGGTGAAAATCCTTTGACCGGGGCAAACCTGGATCTTGATCCAACGTCCTTGGAGCCCTTCTCGGAAACGCTGGCTGGGAGGTCCCGGTCAACTTCCTACGTTCGGACTTAGGGGCATATTTATACTCCGTTTGCGCCGGAATTGCGTTGGTTTTTTTAACGCAATTTCGACGCAAAACTAACTCCATATTTATACTTTGGCGTTAGACGCGTCTAGCGCCAAAGTCCATGGAGTTTGCGTCATTTTTTAGCGTGGACACCTACTTTGCGTTAATGAGATGCAAGGTAGGCGTTCACGTCTAAAAAATCGACTCCGAGGCATGTGCGTCGGATTTATACTCCCGGGCAAAATTCACGCCCGGGAGTGGGCGGGTCAAAAAAAATGACGTACGGCCGCTTTTGCGCTGTTTTTTAGCGCCTGCAAAAGGCAGGCGTTAAGGGACCTGTGGGCTCTGAAGGAGCCCAGAGGTGCCCTCCCATGCCACCAGGGACACCCCCTGTCACCCTTGCCCACCCCAGGAGGACACCCAAGGCTGGAGGGACCCATCCCAGGGACATTAAGGTAAGTTCAGGTAAGTGTTTTTTTTTTTTTTTTGTGGCATAGGGGGGCCTAATTTGTGCCCCCCTACATGCCACTATGCCCAATGACCATGCCCAGGGGACAGAAGTCCCCTGGGCATGGCCATTGGGCAAGGGGGCATGACTCCTGTCTTTGCTAAGACAGGAGTCATTTCAATGGGGGTTGGGAGTGAAAAGAAATGGCGCAAATCGAGTTGAGGCGAAAAAATTGCCTCAACCTGACTTGCCCCATTTCTTGACGCCCAAGCTCCATTTTCCCCTACGCCGGCGCTGCCTGGTGTACGTCGGTTTTTTTTACGCACACCAGACGGCGCCGCCGGCTAACGCCGGCTAACGTCATTCAATAAATACGGCGCCCGCATGGCGCTTCAGAATGGCGTTAGCCGGCGCTAATTTTTTTGACGCAAAACTGCGTTAGCGCAGTTTTGCGTCAAAAAGTATAAATATGGGCCTTAGTCTCTTTTTTGAGGCAAGCCGGCTAGAGTTGCCACGGTGGGTCGGTCCCTCTGTTCTCCAAACTTCTGGATCTTCTTCCAGATGTTCTTTTAAGGTTCTTTTGAGGTCCACAGCTCACCCCAAGGTTCCAGAAGCTTTGAGATGCTCCTTGAGGGTGTGGACTACAACTCCCTGAATGCACCTGACGCAAACTCCTTTTTGGCCACTGGGCAGTGGTCAGCTGGTTGGTTTCTTCAGGAGTTGGTGCAGGGGACTCTGGTTAGCATTTTTTCACCTGTAGCAAACAAGGGAGTCCCTCCTTGAACCAGTTGAAGCCAGGCAAAGTCCTTCTTGTGGTGAGTCCCAAGTGTGCAGCTGGTGCAGTCCTTCAGAGTGCAGGGTCCAGGTGCAGGCCACGGGTCCAGCAGAGCAGTCCTTCTTCTTCTGTAGTTCTTCCTTGTTGGAATCTTATGGGGATTTGAGGTGTGGGTGCAGGTCTGACAGTTTTATCCTTGCTCCTTGGTGAAAAACAGGGGGGTCCTGGTTCTCCAATCAGGAGCAGGGTCCTTCCCCCTGTGATGACCACTTCCCAGGAAGTGTGGCAAAAATCAATCCCAGGGAGCAACATTCCTCAAAAATCCATCATGGCTGAATGTGAATTTTGGAGGTTACATCTGGCTGTGCCCACCCACTGTTGTGGCTAAAAATCCTAAACACACCCTCTCTTGCCCTCTCCTAATCTAATCAAGGGGGCACGTAATTGTCTGGGTTTGCAGGATGTGAGGGTGTTGCTAGGTTGCTCCAAATGTCCTTCTCTGCCTTTGAAGACCAGTTTGGCAGCCCTCCCCCTTCCTGCTTCACCATCTGCTGAGGGGAGATCTCCTCCCCCAGGCACATCTCTGTGTGCTGAGCCAGGCCACTTCACACCTCATCAAGGCAGCCTGGCCAGGCTGCGAGAGGCTGGCCAATCAGAGCACAGCAGCAAAAACACTGCAGGGCTGAAGTTGGCAACTTTTCAGGTAAAGTTTGAAACTCTTTACCCGAACAAGTTGTATTAAATCCAACAACTGGAAGTTGTGGGATTAATTATAACAATTAATTTGACACCAAACCTCTGGTATCTGTTACTTAAGGAGATTTTTAAAATTAAAATAAAGTCTCCCCATTCTAGCCTATGGAGGCCATTCACTACAATGAGGGAAAAACTAATTTGGCCGTTTTACCTCACCAGGGCCTATAAAACTATTTTTATAAGGTCCCTACTTATAGTTACATGGCACCCTGCCCTATGGGCACATAGGACCCACCTTAGGGGTGACTTATATGTAAAAATAAGGTAGTTTAAGTCTTTGGAACTACTTTTAATTCCAAATTTGCATGTAACTTTAATTTAAAAGCAGCCAGCAAGGCAGGCCTGCCTTTAAAATGACACCGGGCACCTCGGCAGTGCACCTATGCCAATTATAATTAGCCTAATTTGCATATCACTTTACACAGAGCACTGGCCCTGGGACTGGTAAGCAGTACCCAGGGCACAGCCTAGAGTCAGTAACCACCAGTACCTGTCCAAAACGTTAGGGGGTGACCAGGGCAAAAAGGAGGACTTTCCTACAGGGAGGAAAAAGTACGTTCCCGCAGCATGTAACAATCTTAGAGACCGAAACAACATAAACTATTCCAGCTCGCATCCCACAACAGTCTTCACCATTGAGGACAACATAACTGCCGTTTGAAAGCACTTGGAACGTAGGTCTAATCAAGGGGACTGGAACTCCCTTCAGATAACAAGCCAGGTTCGCTGCAGATGCGTTACACGCCCCGTGCAAGGACAGCTGTTTACAAACCATCGAATGGCTGACAGAAGTCTCGCATTCATTACCGCTAAGAAAGACTTCTTTACTGCCACTGAGACATTTGTATGCAAAGGGTAGCTCCCACACCTCATGGATATAACTATCTCCTAGTTTTTCGTATCTGCCTCCTAGAGTGTGTTTCAAACAGGATGTGCATTGTAGTGCAGAAATAGGCAAATTAATGACACCTTGTATTAACCACTCAGCAGATGGTATTTCAGCCACAGTAAAAGGCAACTTTTCAAATTTTTCGATGTTTAGCATTACATAAATCGCTTCTTTCTTAGCCATTAGTTGTTGTCGCGTTAAATTAAAAGAAAAAAATATTTCCCTTGCGCTGACATATTGCCAGGGAACACGACCCACCTTCAGTGTTTGAAGCGTCTAACCCAACTGCATGATGGACCTTAGCTGACTCTGTCCATGATGTAAGGAAGACATATCTGTTTGTATAATGTCTATAGCAGAAGAAACAATGTTATTCAGGGTATATATTTGGTTGGACAGTGTATTAATCCCATTATCTACAACAGCTAATGCCTTCTTCAAATTTTCATGATCTATTTGCCTTAACCGGACAGCAGCTTCTTGTTGTGAAAGCTTCCAAATTTCATTATATACTTCATATAAGAAACGTTTTCTGTGTTGTTTTCTGGGGCCTAACAGGAAGTCCTGTAAATCGGTGTTATTAGACAGGAGACTGAGGTGTTCTCTAACTGCGCCTAGTGAGGAAGTCTTTAACCATTGCTGGCAGAGTTTCCCTACACTGTATGTTGTTACTATTGTATAACCGCATGTTCAGACAATGTATAGCGAGGGTCCGGCCTACTAGTTCTAAAAACCCCGGAGGAGTTAATAAAACGTTTATGACACCCATTGGTATCTACTGGCCACAATAACCACCCGCCAGGACATTAAGTGTGCCATTCTGGACCCATTCATCGAGCTGATCTTCAGTTGCATTTATATATTTTTGCCATTTATAATATTTTGCAGGGGCAGGTATACTGGGCATGTTCAATTCCTTAATCTTTGCTAAGCCTAAACAACTCGTTTTTTATACAGTTTCATTTAAAAATATAATTTGAACAGGTATCAGGCATGCTCTATATAAAGCTTCCTTCCCCTGTATTTGCCAATGCCTAGTTCCCCACACACTCTTCAAATCAATCGACTTTAGCCAATATTTATAGCCTTCTATAGTCAACCGGGAAACAAAGGAATCCAAATATATAAATGTTGTATTTGCCAATAGTATGCATATGTTTTCTGTAAGTGGCAATTTAAATAATACGACTCAGCAATTTTAACATGGTTCCCAGAAAAATATGTAAACTTTTCAGAATACGATTTAGAACTCCCTTGTGGTGGAGTCGGACAGTGTTCCCATTGTGTATAATAAAAAATAGTCTTTGGGCTGCTTGCTCTGTGGATGAAATGGTGCCCATAATAATTATGGCAAAACATATCACCATAATTTTCTCTAGATTGATAAACATCTTCGTTTTCAAATACAGTATAATACTGCAATTCAGTCATCTTAGAATCAGCTGTTTTCACATCCCAATCATCAGAAACAACCCTGGGTATTATTATATCATTCATTGAAAGTTCAAACACATGGTATTTGAATGACCTCCATAGGACCATATATGTCAAATATTACTTTATCCCAAACAATCCCATCAGGAAGTGGTATAGTGGAAATGTTCACAAAAGACAAGTCTCTGCGGACCTTGTGAGAAATAAAATGTGGTTTTAGGACCTCATCCACCTGTTCAACTGCTGATGTTTCAGGAAGAAAATGACCATGTATTAACAAAAAGAAAGTGATGACAAACCCAATCCAAAGCAGGAAAGTTAATGCAGTCAAAGAAAGCCACAGATAGTTCCATGGAAGAATGAAGTAAGTTACTTTAAGCCAATTTATCAGCTTACGTCGTTTTGACAGTTCAGGTGTCGAAGAGGCGAATGAGTCTGAAAAGTCATCATTGATGTTGGCATAATATCCAGAAGCAGTTCGTGCAAAGACTGGAGCCATGTTTGTTGGTGGAGTTGCTGTTTATCGTGGTGGCACTGAATAAATAGCGCCATCTGTCTGTGTCGAAGCTGTGTCAAATCGATCAGTAATTTTCGTATTATTTGATGTCAGTGGAACTAATGCAAAATCATTTTCCACCCTCCCCAAGCCCAGAGAGGTGTCGGTGTTGCTGCTTACAAGTTGTAGAGGAACCTCTTGACCAGTAGTGAGAGGGATTCAGGAACTTCTGGCTGTTCCTTTTGGTCGGCTGTGCAGGATTGGCTACATGGTGTAATTTGACATTGTCGATGGAGACAAAACGATTTTCTTTGGCACCTGTCAACGGTGGTAGAATGACAGTTCTGGTACCGTGTATTCCCAAGATGGGGACTGATGAACGATAAGAAGGACCAAATTCCTTTTTCACAGCAACCTTTTCACGTACTAGATCCCCAACTTTAGGAATCCAGCCTGTAGGCGTAACAGGTACATCCTTAATTCCAATGGAGGCAGCACTGGCAGAAGAGTTGTCCTCACGGAACTGTTGTAATTCCTGTAAGACAGTAACACGTTCATTTATGTCAAAAGGTGTTTCTGCTGCCTCCCCACCAGGACCATCAAGACCTGGAACATACATTCAAGTTCCGAAGAGGCACTCATATGAAGTACGACCCCCCCCCAAACCCCAGGGACCTTCTAGGCAGCTTGTTAAGTGCCCTCTGGATTCCATACAGGTGATTAAGCCAACTACGACCTGTACCTAAAACTCTGGCTGTTAAGCATTGCTTTAAATCACGGTTTAATCGCTCCACAACACTATTTTCCTCGGGATGAAATGGACACGAGTACTGGAGCTGGACCCCCAACGACGCCATGGCGTCCCTGAAAGCCCTCGAGGCGAAAGCAGGGCCTTGGTGCGAGTGGAAAACCGCAACTGCATATGTACCGACAAAGACTGGCAAATTTGTAATAACAGTCCAAGTGTCAGCCGAGCGTTGTGCCCAGACCCATAGAAATCTGGAGCAGGAGTCAACAGGGGAGCGCAATGGTCCAAGTACACACATTGTAAAGGTTTGTTAGAAATTAGTAGGGGTGTCTGCAGTGGGCGTTTAGCAGTGGAAACTTTGATTTGTTGTCAGATGTTACAACTAGGGACATACTGCTTGGCCTCTCTGTATAGGCCTAGCCACCAAACACGGGCCTGCAGAAATGATATTGTAGCCGCCACATCAGCATGGGCAGATGTTGCCCCCTCATGCACTGCTTTAATCAACTCTGGTCTTATGTCTTTGTTGGGAATTTCTTGAACCCCTACGCCTGGTATTTTAACTTCAGTGTTTAGGCAGCTTCCCATTAGGTAGGAATATTTAGCAGGGAATGCTTTTGGATAGGGCCTACCATCAGCCGTAGCTGTCACGGCATCCCATATGTTTGCGTCGGGTTTCGCTCCTGAGCGGGTTACTGCAGCAACAGTGGCCGTAGCAACTTCTAACTTTGCGGCTTCATCAGCCAGTTTATGCCCAGCCACGTGTATTCCAATGCGCTGGTGTCCAAATGTATGTACAACATGGACATATGGTAGCGTTTCCTTCAGATCTGCTACTTTCCCCCACAGTAATCTGTGTTTAATGGTGTTGCCTTTAGAATCTCTGAACCCATTCTGGTGCCAATAATGCAGGTATTCATTGAAGGACTGGACACAATAGTACAAATCACAAATGATCAGCGTATGCTGTGCAGGATCCGTATGTTCCAGTGCCAACATCAGAGCTTTCAGCTCTGCCAGTTGTGCCGTGCAATCCCCTAGGGTTTGCGTGAAGGTATGTAGGGACAGTATTTATTGTCCTCCCTATAGCCACTTACGACTGCGCAAGCAGCGGAGTATTGATGCTTTGTGCCAATTGCAGGTTGTGCAGAGCCATCGGTGTACATGACTCTCTGATATCGTTCAATAGGCAGTGTGTTTGCTGGAACTGGGTATTCTAGTTCGTATTGCAAAAATTCTTGAATTTGTAATTTTGGGTCAAAAATGTAATCTACATCAGTGGCTGTCAAAGACATGGCCCATTGGATCCCACATGGATGTAATGCTTTTGCGTTTGGAACGCTAGCTTTTGTGACAGGCTCCAGGGCTGGTATGGGAAAAACGACAATAATGCGTTTACCCTGGGCTAGAGGTCTTTCTTTAATGACAACCATTTGAACAGCAATGAGAATTTTCTCAGTGGGAGCAAAGCGTTGTTCTGCTGCGGAGTATAAATGTGATTTGTATGCTATCGGGACAGTCTCACCCCTTAAATGTGACATAGGTGAAACTGATGGTACCAGCAATTACTCTGATGACCAAATGTGTTTTGTTGTCGCTTGTGTGTAAATGTTGTGCTGCAAGCATGTCTGTCTGCAGATCTCTGAGAATGCGTGTGTGTTTGACTGTCCAAAATTTGCTTGAAAAATCAGGACGTATTAAGTCATATAAGGGTTTTATGCGTGATGCATAATCTGGAATGTAAGTTCTGTAAAAATTCAGGAAACCCAGTTTTTTAATCGTATTTGAACGTTGTAACTGTGCGCACTTTTCTAAAAATTGTGGCGCTAGGCTCTTTCCTTCACTCGATAGTTTATATCCCAGAAATAGGACGCTTAGGAAGGCTATTTTTGTCTTTTTGAAGTTGAATTTGTAGCCGAATTCAGCAAATCCCACAACAATGCGGGCTACCCATCTTAAATTTTGTAGTATTTCATCATCCGTAAGACAGATATCATCTACATAGGACAATGCTTCAGGGTCAATGTTGTGTAAAATTGCAGTCACACGAGCTGCGAACAGTCCTGGACTGTTCTTGTACCCCTGAGGTAAACGACAGAAATTTGCCGAGAACCTACTGCACTGAAACTTGTTAAGTCTCTACTCTCAGGCGCTATATTCTGGCAGAAGAAACCATTGGAAATGTCCAGTGTTGTTTTGTATTTTTTGCACACTATGTTGTTCGTTAGTGCTGTGCTATGTGAGTTTTGTATAGCATATGTGCGTGTATGACTGTTTAAGTGTCTGTAGTCTAAGACTACTCTATATGAATTGTCTGGTTTAGCTACAGGGAATAGAGGATTGTTCATTGGGGAGACGCAGGGTTCAATTACGCCCTGGTACTCTAGTTGTGTGACGATTTCTCTCACGGGTGCTTTCGCATCATGTTTTATTGGATACTGAGGTTGAGGTCAATTTTTAATAGGTATTACATTGTAAGGGAATTCTTTATCCCACCCTACATGGTTGCGATATAACATGGGTGCCTGCGCCAATGCCCAATTGATGGCGTAGGATTTAGCGAGTTCCTCTGGAACAAGAGGCGAGAAAGAAGGTTTAATAACCTCTTCCCCATATGGGCAGGTACGGACAAATTCAGGTGGCCAATCTTGTTCGGCCAATAAGATATCATATATATTTACCACGCAATCCCAATTGATTGCGTCTATTGTGCATTCAATGTCTCCTTCTAACTGTAGCGTTACTTTAAACACCCTTTCAGGTCTGGAGACATGCATGTCCGCGGTTTCTACTTGTAGAACGTCATCAGTTGCTTTCACCTCCAGATGCTCTAGAAGACTCCGGTGAACTATTGTGACCTCTGCCATGCTGTCTAGCAGCGCTAGTGCCCCCTTACTGTTCTTCAAGAGGACCCTCTTCTTGAGCGGCATGTCGTATTGCAACAACTGCCACTTTTTTCTTTTTAAATTGGGGTTTTTGTTGAGGAGGTTTCTCTTCCTTTTTTACAGAAACCTCTGATGAGCGTTGTGATTCCTGTCTCGGTTTCGCGTACTATGTTCTTCGCTCTGATCGCCCACCTCTCACACTGTGTTTTTTCGATGAGTCCTGAAAGGAACGAGATTGGCGTGTATCAGTATATTGATAGCTATCAGGCGTTTTTATATTATCTCTATTTCGGAGATTATATCTATTCTGTGGGGTCTCCATACGTGGAGATTCTCCCCTTTCTTTTTTAGGAGTTTGTTGTTTTTTATCCCAGCATTTCTTATTGGGTTCAGGAGCTTGCTTGGAAAAATCTTTATTAGATTTGCCCTGAAATTGTGGTTTAGATGGTCTGGCCCCTAGACTATCTCAACCAATACTAGACTAAGGGCCAGGTGTAGTAACATTCTGAATTGCGACGTGCAAATTGCGAGTCAGACCGACTTGCAATTTGCGAGTCGCAATTCAGAATGTAGGATGGTGTCCCTGACACCATCTGCGACTTGCCAGGGGGTCGCAAAGGCCCATCTCATTAATATTAATGAGGTGGGTCGCAATTTACGACCCACTTGATACTCGCCACACTCACAGGGATGGTGGCCTGCTGGAGACAGCAGACCACCATGTCTGTGAATTCTTTTAAATAAAGCCTTTTTTTTTTTTTTTTGTAATGCAGCCCGTTTTCTTTAAAGGAAAACGAGATGCATTACAAAACTAAAAAATGAAACGTTTCCGTTTCATTTTTTCAGAGCAGGCAGTGGTCCATAGGACCACTGCCGGTCCTGAAAAAATGTTTTCCATGCCATTCCATGCCATTCACAGAGGCCCTTTTGCGAATGGGTCACCACCAGTGTGACACTGGTGGTAAGTGCGATTGTTTTGCGACCGCGTTCGCGGTCACAAAACAATACAACATCACGCTGCAACTCGCAATTTGGAAGGGGACCACCCCTTCCTAATTGCGACTCGCAGTCCCGTTTTGCGAATTGGTAACCAGGTTACCGACTCGCAAAACGGGGATTGAGCATCGCGATGTGCTTTTTGCACGTCGCAAACAGCAAAATTTGTTGTTTGCGCTGTGCAAAAGGTTTTGTACATCTGGCCCTAGATCTCTGCGATAATCTTGGGCAGCTCGCATTCCTGATCCTGTTGAGGAATATCACGGAGCCGCATGTGCATCGCTAGGGCGACTGCTTCCCCTTTAAGATTGCTTAGAATAATGGAGAATACAGTGGCAAAATTGCCCATTAATTGCATCCACAAGTCCAGGGCAGCCCCGTATTCATCTTGAATTTGTTTCAACACTTCCGGTAAATTGGCAAGTGTCAGCGTACCGCGTGCGGTAGTATAGAGCGCGGCTAATACTGCGCCCAGGTATTACAGTTATCTACTGTGGGGACCATCCCAAATGGCAAGCACATTGAATTCTATGTTTATCCTGAGGTCCCGTGTGGGGAAAAACCACTTCCAGTGCATTTATTTTTTGAGCGAAACAAAACGGAGTTTCCTCTCATTTGGCGGGTACTTTACCCATTATTGAATGCACAGTTGCAGGGTTAATACCTGGCATCACTGCATGTGATTGCGCTCGGGCTGCACGTGCTGGGTTTGTATTCAATGTTTGCATTACAAACTGTACTAATCGTCTGTATTTTGCTGTCAATTCAGTATATAAGCGACGAACCTCAGCTACTGCTAAATTTGCTACTGAAGGGTGAGGTGTATAGGTGGCCAATAAAGGCCAGGTAGGTCCTTCATTACTTAGAGGACCTAACCTAACTGGTAAAATCATGTGTGGTAGGGCGCCATCAAGCCAATTATTATGTTCTTGATAAGATAAAGGTATTTCGAAATATGCATATGCTCTGTATTGTCCAGGTATGTTTGCAAGTGTATAGTGATGACATGTGTTTGTGTTCCCATCAACTGCTGGAAATGTGACACATGAATGGAATAATTCTGTTCTATAAGCTGCATCTGTGTCAACAACAAATGTGACTGGACCACCCTGGGCCGTTAGGCCACTTGCCAATAAATGTGCAGTCAGGGGTTGTCTCATATTTACTGCAATTGCTACCTGTTGTGGATTCGCCATAGTAGTTGATACATTTTTTCAGAGAAGGCACGCCAAATGCAGATTATCCTTTTAGAGTTCAAGCTTGAACAGCCTCCAGCATTAGACAGGATAACTTACTTAGCCGAGGAGGAAATCCTCAATATCACTAATGTCTCCGTAAATAGAGTACTGAGGTGTCTTTGTATATAGTGTGACAGAGATACTTAGGAGGATCCGAAAATTAGAGCCTGACCAAACATTGGCAAAGGCCTGAAGTCTGCAAAACAGCTGCAGCGAAGCATTTGGCAATCAGCATACAGTCATGGTTCCCTGGCTGGAATCTCCCTCTGAATGGGAAGGGACAGGAAAGTGTTTTTATAATAAAACAGCTGGTGTTCTAAGAAAATGTCCCTACGTAAGGATGTGTATTTTCTATGAATGTCAGAGAGTAAACTTATACCACATTCACCAGCAACCTATCTTGCTGTAGCCTTGAAAGAAGCACAGAGTGAGCAAGAATGTCTTGTTTGAGAACAGAGTGCTGGCCTAAGCAAAAACAGAGAGAGAGAAAATAAAACAAGACCGTAAAAGTGGCTACTGTAACAATAATAAAGCAAAGCTGAATAAAATACATCTAGGGTAAAGTGCACAGTGGCAGGCCTAGTATGTTAAAATAACGTGCATGGAGCTATAGCTAAAATGGCTACACAACACCCTCCCCTTGCGGGTGAAGGTGGTTCAAAGCCTAGTTACATATAAAATCGCTACTCAAAAGCTCAACCTAAGATATACATGTAAGATTAATGTCAATTATGACAAGTTGAAGGGACACGTGAGCATATAAAAAGACAATTTAAAACGTAGACATGTGGCATAAAAGACCGAATTTTAAAAGTTAAAGTTATTTTTGAAAAGTTCCAATTGATTTCGGAACCATAGAGGACAGGTAATCTTCCACATCAGCAGATGTTAAAGTTGGAAAGGCATCGCCAAGAAGGACCAAGGAGCAGTCATGTTCTATATCCTCAGTCTCAGCCAAGGTGGCATTACGTGGTGTACCCAAAGATGAGTTAGGAGACACATCCTCCAGGAAGGGCAACTCATAAGTAGCTTCCCGTAGCAAACGCAACCTCAACGAGCATGTCTGGTAATGAGCCCTCGGCGAGAACATCAACAGATCAGGGTCCTATGAAAGCAAGCGCTGCGTAGAAAGACAGACTTCCAGTGCGTATTCAAAAGAGCACCAGAGGCACCGAAACACGGGCTGCACACAGTGCAAAACCGGTCTGAATGACAGTTGGTAGGGTATGTCACATTAAATAGTGGAAGCAAACCATGCCATTTGCACTTGAAGGGCATGTCACATAAAATAGTGGCAGCGCACCATGACTTGTGAACTTGTAGAGCGTGTCACATAAAATAATGGCAGCACACCATGACTTGTGCACTTGTAGGGTATGTCACATAAAATAGTGGCATAAATGCATAATCGATTGGTCGAAAGGCTGGGATAAACTACTGAATTTTCTTACAAGAAGTGTGACAAATACTCTCTTGGGGACATTATTTCTTTGTCAGATTTATTCATCTATAATTATATAGGTCGAAGAGAATCATAAACCAAACTGACTGTTGTAATTACACTGAACAAAACAATTACACCAGGACTGACATTTACACAACAATATCAATAATTTACATGAAAAGTAAACATACAAATATCTTAAAATAAACATAACACAACTGGAAATTGTCCCAACTCAGTTTCCTCCAGGGGAGGCAGTGGTACGTAAAGTACTTAAAAACGTAATCCACTCAAAAGCGGAGGTTGTGGTTAGTTATAACAGCAAGTGCTGAACCCAAATCAATTGCTTCCTGGGGTTTCTTGCACTGTCCCATATCCTTCGGGAAAATCAATTGTGCTTTCTACCCAACCATGCCGCAATCCAAAGGGTGTCGACGCGTTTTGGCCCTCTCTATCCTGGGCCTCATCAGGACTACAATGGAACAACTTAACCTAAATAATAAAACAAACCCAAATGAATATACTTACAGTATTCAAAAATAAATTAATTGCAAGTATATATTAGAAAGGTGCGTGTTTAGGGCATCCCTTCTTAATACCGGATCACATTAGCATGTGTAAATGCTTTGCGACTGTAATGCAGTTGCAAAACATTCTCATTTTACCTCCTACTTCAAGTAGGTGGTAACTTATTATCAAATGGGAAGGTGTCCCCAAGGGACCCCTTCCCCTTTGAGAATGGATGTAGAAATATTTTTTTAAAGCCGACACTGGTCGAACAGACCGCTGCTCTTAGAAAATGACACACATGGTGGTCTGCTGATCCCAGCAAGCCACCATCCCTGTGAATTTTGTAATTCCAAATGGGTCGCAAACCAGGAACTAATTCATGAATATTAATGAGGTAGGTCTACTTGCGACCCACTGGGTATTGCAAAATATGTCAAAGACACATTAGTACATGAGTGTTTGCAATTACCAAATAGCGAATTGCACTAATGTACTATTTGGTAATCGCAACGCCAAACCAATATACAACTGGCCCTTACTCTTTTGCAAGTCCCTGGCTCCATTATTTTCTGTGGGAGGGTGTTGCTCTACCAGTGGCTGGCCCTGCGTAGTGATAAACTAACTACAAAAGTGTAGGAGTCTGTTTCACAAAGGTAGCTACACTTCTGAGTAAGTTTGCTCTTTAGAGTAAGGTTACTACTTTTGGGTATTCACAAACTCTGAATGGAAGTAACTACTAAAACAGTAGTAAATCTAGCTCTGTACATAGCCAACCACTGGCCCTGCAGCATCATCTCATAGAAGACAGTGGTGGGATTTTTAATAAATATTACGAGAAAGTAATATGTTCCCTTGCAGGAACTCATTGAAGCTAATTTGCATAACTTCCCCAGGAGTAGCCCAGCCACTGCTTCCAAAGCAGACAATGGCTTGTGTGCGAAGGTGTTTTGAACCCAAGGCCAGTTGGGGTAGGCCCAGGATCCTAATTTACTTCAAAGGTACCTTCCATGTCACAAGTAAATTTTAGGTTCCTCCTGAAAAGCTCTGGCCCTTGTATTGCTAATCAGGATGGCATTAACCCCAGTCGGGGTGGAAGCTATCCCTAGAACTAGTTTGGAGTGGACACAGAAGAAGGGGCTTGAGTAAGGTAAAATCTAAAGAAAATTAAAAGCAGGCTTGACAAGACAGCTGCACTTGGTATACACTACTCATCAAAGATGATACTGGTCCTCTTAGGACCTACCAGAGAGTGGATCTATGATCAAGAAAAAACAATCAACTAACCCAATTTAAAGAAATACTCCATATATATATTCTTGAATCATCACTTTCATATTGGGGCTAGGCTAGGTTCCATGCGCACTGCAGTGTACCTATAGGCATGGCAGACCAGGATTTCTCGGCAACAGTGCATTCCAGCATCTTTGTGCAGGCACTTTGTCACAGTTTGATATTTTAGAATAAGTTTGCACTCAGTTTTCCTTAGTCGCAACTCATGATTGTCCCATTGTGGAGTTATTGCGACAATTTCATGATTGTCCCATTGTGGAGTTATTGCGACAATTTCGATGCCTGCGATAGCAAAGGTTCTCTTGTGGGGATGTGACTGTTGGAAATGTTAAGTATGGGGGTGTCCAGTTTTATGCTTATTGATGTTTCTGTAATGTTCCTGAATGTGGATACATAGAGGTCTAATCCTCTTCTAAATTTCAGCTTCAATTACCTTCTTTATTCCTGAACGATGTAATTGAGATATGGTTTGTAGGCGATTCCACCGTTTTTATCAAAAACTGCAACAGTAATTTGCTTCTATTATTTAGATCCCTCCTTCAGTTAAAGGCCTATTACTGATTCTTGAAGAGACAGGAAGACAAGAACAAATAATGGCACACTGCACAAAACAAAATCTACACCTACCGTGCTTTCATTCTATGTACCATTGTCGTACTGCTATTGATTTCTCACAGTGAAATAAGATGCAGTGCAGTTCACAGATTCCTCATTGTGCTGTAAGATGCAGTGCAGTGCACAGACCCCTCAGTGCAGTAAGATGCAGTGCATAGATCCCCTCTTTAACACAAATGATGACCACAAACACCCCCAGGGCTGGAAGGAAAGCCCCCCAGAGGTCCCCGGATAGAAGAGCCCGGCTCAGCCCGGCTCCTGGCAGAGATTCCTCACAGTGCAGTAAGATGCAGTGTACAGATTCCTCACAGTGCAGTAAGATGAAGTGCACATTTTCCTCACAGTGCAGTAAGGTGCAGTGCACAGATTCCTCACAGTGCAGTAAGATGCAGTGCAGCACACAGATCCCTCACAGTGCAGTAAGATGCAGTGTACAGATCCCTCAGTGAAGTAAGATGCAGTGCACAGATTCCTCACAGTGCAGTAAGATGCAGTGCACATTTTCCTCACAGTGCAGTAAGGTGCAGTGCACAGATTCCTTACAGTGCAGTAAGATGCAGTGCAGCACACAGATCCCTCACAGTGCAGTAAGATGCAGTGTACAGATCCCTCAGTGAAGTAAGATGCAGTGCACAGATTCCTCACAGTGCAGTAAGATGCAGTGCACAGATTCCTCACAGTGCAGTAAGATGCAGTGCAGTGCACAGATCTCCTCTTTAACACAACTGATGATCACAAACACCCCCAGGGCCGGAAGGAAAGCCCCCCAGAGGTCCCCGGATAGAAGAGCCCAGCTCAGCCCGGCTCCTGGCAGAGATTTCACAGTGTAGTAAGATGCAGTGCACAGATTCCTCACAGTGCAGTAAGTTGCAGTGCACAGATTCCTCACAGTGCAGTAAGATGCAGTGCAGTGCACAGATCCCTCAGTGCAGTAAGATGCAGTGCACAGATTCCTCACAGTGCAGTAAGATGCAGTGCAGTGCACAGATCCCTTCTTTAACATAAATGATGACACAAACACCCCCAGGACCGGAAGGAAAGCCCCCCAGAGGTCCCCGGATAGAAGAGCCCAGCTCAGCCCGGCTCCTGGCAGAGATTCCTCACAGTGCAGTAAGATGCAGTGCACAGATTCCTCACAGTGCAGTAAGATGCAGTGCAGCGTGCACTGAGTCCTCGGTGCAGTAAGATGTAGTGCAGTGTACACAGATCCCTCGGTGCAGTAAGATGCAGTGCATAGATCCCCTCTTTAACACAAATGATGACCACAAACACCCCCAGGGCTGGAAGGAAAGCCCCCCAGAGGTCCCCGGATAGAAGAGCCCGGCTCAGCCCGGCTCCTGGCAGAGATTCCTCACAGTGCAGTAAGATGCAGTGTACAGATTCCTCACAGTGCAGTAAGATGAAGTGCACATTTTCCTCACAGTGCAGTAAGGTGCAGTGCACAGATTCCTCACAGTGCAGTAAGATGCAGTGCAGCACACAGATCCCTCACAGTGCAGTAAGATGCAGTGTACAGATCCCTCAGTGAAGTAAGATGCAGTGCACAGATTCCTCACAGTGCAGTAAGATGCAGTGCACATTTTCCTCACAGTGCAGTAAGGTGCAGTGCACAGATTCCTTACAGTGCAGTAAGATGCAGTGCAGCACACAGATCCCTCACAGTGCAGTAAGATGCAGTGTACAGATCCCTCAGTGAAGTAAGATGCAGTGCACAGATTCCTCACAGTGCAGTAAGATGCAGTGCACAGATTCCTCACAGTGCAGTAAGATGCAGTGCAGTGCACAGATCTCCTCTTTAACACAACTGATGATCACAAACACCCCCAGGGCC
Organism: Pleurodeles waltl; assembly: GCF_031143425.1. Taxonomy (NCBI): domain Eukaryota; kingdom Metazoa; phylum Chordata; class Amphibia; order Caudata; family Salamandridae; genus Pleurodeles; species Pleurodeles waltl. Next base: position 10,227,840 of record NC_090442.1, read on the forward strand.
GGAAGGAAAGCCCCCCAGAGGTCCCCGGATAGAAGAGCCCAGCTCAGCCCGGCTCCTGGCAGAGATTTCACAGTGTAGTAAGATGCAGTGCACAGATTCCTCACAGTGCAGTAAGTTGCAGTGCACAGATTCCTCACAGTGCAGTAAGATGCAGTGCAGTGCACAGATCCCTCAGTGCAGTAAGATGCAGTGCACAGATTCCTCACAGTGCAGTAAGATGCAGTGCAGTGCACAGATCCCTTCTTTAACATAAATGATGACACAAACACCCCCAGGACCGGAAGGAAAGCCCCCCAGAGGTCCCCGGATAGAAGAGCCCAGCTCAGCCCGGCTCCTGGCAGAGATTCCTCACAGTGCAGTAAGATGCAGTGCACAGATTCCTCACAGTGCAGTAAGATGCAGTGCAGCGTGCACTGAGTCCTCGGTGCAGTAAGATGTAGTGCAGTGTACACAGATCCCTCGGTGCAGTAAGATGCAGTGTACAGATTCCTCACAGTGCAGTAAGATTCAGTGCAGTGCACAGACCCCTCAGTGCAGTAAGATGCAGTGCACAGACCCCTCAGTGCAGTAGGGTGCAGTGCACAGATCCCCTCTTTAACACAAATGATGACCACAAACACCCCCAGGGCCGGAAGGAAAGCCCCCCAGAGGTCCCCGGATAGAAGAGCCCAGCTCAGCCCGGCTCCTGGCAGAGATTCCTCACAGTGCAGTAAGATGCAGTGCACAGATCCCCTCTTTAACACAAATGATGACCACAAACACCCCCAGGCCCGGAAGGAAAGCCCCCCAGAGGCCCCCGGATAGAAGAGCCCAGCTCAGCCCGGCTCCTGGCAGAGATTTCCTCCAGGATTATTCAGTCTATTTCTACAAACACAGCAGAAGGTGCTGACAATCTCCTACCTGAGCAGAAACCTGTGCAGACATTTCCAGGCTCTCTCCTCCTCCTGGGGCTGGGGGGGGGGGGGCAGGTGCAGATTTGGGGTCTGAGGGGGGTCTGTGAGGGTCTGAAGATGAAGATAACTGCACAGACAGACAGGGGGTCCTTCCTCCTCTGCAGCAGGCTGGACACAGAGGGAGAGGCCGGAAGTGAAGTCAGCATCCGCTGTTGGTGCTGTCTCTGCCGCCGCTGACCCGGAAGAGGAAACCCTTCTCCCTTTCATGCAGTGTGCTCAGTGGATTTCATCAGCAGGCGAGGAGCGCCCTCTGGTGGCCGCTGACAGAATCAGGCTCCAGGAGGGAATTGAAAGGATGACTTGTTTCATTAAATGTTTGAAAATGTAAAAAGCTGCTGCAATTAAACTGGACAGCGTTTTTCTGATTTTCCCTGTTTCTGTGGGTAATTCCTTATTATATCCACAAACAACATTCCAGTGCTTTGCCTCAAATTACGTTTTTCATTTGTCTGCTGCAATTCACCTGCACCCTTTTCAAATTTTTACGGTCGAGCCTGCGTAGCATGCGCTTGAGCATGCGTATCGCTTGCGAGACGCTGTAGTAGTTAGAAAAGTGCTGGGAACCCCGTCCATGTCACGTCTGTGACTTTCATTGGTTCGTGGGCTTGCCTTTTAAAATCTGCTTGCTTTCATTAGTGGAAGGCACGCATACGTCATGCCTTTTCCGGTGGTTAGCCCTCGAGCGCAGGGACCAAGTACTGAAAACATGCGAGGCTCGCTGTTTTCCGTCCGGTTTGTGGACTACTTTTTCTCTTTTTTCGCAGCGCGATCTCGCTTGGCAGAAGTCGAGCTCTTTGCATGACATCGACCCTGTTACATAGTTAATTGCACTTTTGCCGGTTACGTAGATAATTGCACTTTTGCCGATAGGTTTCACTAGGAGTGAACTGTAGCATTCACAGTTAATTTATGAGGCAAGAAAAGTCAGGTTGGGAGTTTACAACTGCTAATAGCTCTAATTCGGAGAAATGCGAGACCCGTTGCATTGCAAATGCTTGTTCTGTTTGTGTTGGCTATTCTTTATATTTAATATAGCTACATATCTTCACAGAACTCTGACTGTTTGGACCAAATTGAGTTTTAAATTTTGGTTTAAGGGCATTATTTGCTTCTTAAAATATTAAACCAGAGGCTTCTGTTTACCAGGCTTTGTAACCAGAGACTTTGGGGGTCATTCCTACCCTGGCGGTCCGAGACCGCCAGGGTAGGGGACGGAGGAAGCACCGCCAACAGGATGGCGGTGCTTCTGGGGCTATTCTGACTGCGGCGGTAAAGGCGCGGTCAGAAAAGGGAAGCCGGCGGTTTCCCGCCGGCTTCCCGCTGCCCCTGTGAATCCTCCACGGCGGCGCTGCAAGCAGCGCCGCCATGGGGATTCCGACCCCCTTCCCGCCAGCCTGGTTCTGGCGATTTTCACCGCCAGAACCTGGCTGGCGGGAACGGGTGTCGTGGGGCCCCTGGGGGCCCCTGCAGTGCCCATGCCACTGGAATGGGCACTGCAGGGGCCCCCTAACAGGGCCCCACATTGATTTTCAGTGTCTGCTTGGCAGACACTGAAAATCGCGACAGGTGCAACTGCACCCATCGCACACCAGCAACTCCGCCGGCTCCATTCAGAGCCGGCTTCCTCGTTGCTGGTGCTTTCCCGCTGGGTGGGCAGGTGGCCTTTTGGCGGTCGCCCGCCAGCCCAGCAGGAAAGTCAGAATGACCGCCGCGGTCTTTTGACCGCGGTACGGTCTTCTGGCGGTTCCCGCCAGGTGGGCGGCGACCGCCGCCCGCCAAGGTAGGAATGACCGCCTTTATGTCTCTTTATTTGCTGTTTTGTCCTATATATCACTTGACCCAGTTCAGGTGGGAGAGACTGATTTTTTAAGATAAAAATGTAATTATTTTAGCTGCCTCCAGCTTCAATGTACATTAAGAGAGCATGTTAAGTTCCCATGATATTTCTTAAATCTCCCTATTTTCAATTTGTTGGCCTGTATGCTGTGTCAAACATGTCAGACAAGCCAACATTTTAGAACAGGAAAGTGGCAGATTTAAAAAAATATTGGGGAATGTATTTTCTCCATTGACTTCTTTTGAAGCATAGGCAATTTTAGGCAGGAAACAGATAAAATAAAGTCAGTTTTAGCTTTAAGAACCACGAGTACCCAGTCTGAATCAGATGTGTTGGCATGCATGTTTTGTTGACCATTTCCGTCTAATAAAGGCTCACTTAGAAAACAGATAAAGAAATATATTGTACTCACAATATATTCATAAGACAGAACAATAAGGTTTGGCCAGTAAAACATTGGTGACTCTTCAAGTCATTATTATCTAGAAGCATCCCATTGTGTTTTTAATATCACCAACAATCAGTGCTAATAAAGGTGTAACAATACACAGGTGGTTGATTAGGTGATTTTAGATTTTCCATAGTACAACTGGATCCCGACACTATCCAGATAATCTTTACCTCCGTACTCCCTCCAAGTTCTTTTAACGACAAAGTTGAGTCCGTCCAGGTGGTACTATCCTACCTGGATGGGGGTAGGTGGTCATATGATGAAGCATGACACTATATAGTGTGTGAGACCACCTAGTCTATAAGGAGAAATTCCACTTAGCCCCTTTTTACGGCCCTCCATTCACTACCACACTCAGCACAGGAATAAGTCCCAAAGTCTGGGATACACCGACGATCTAGAGCAATCTAATGATATTTTGTCCCTACATGATACCCTATACTTTTTGTGTATTTTGAAGCGCACTCAGGGGAGGCAGTATGGGGTCTCAAACCTCTCTTCCCACCTCTCCCGTTGTGTTAAGACAACACAAAGATGTCCCACATCGTGGCTGGTATTATGAAAATAAGTTAGTGGTGCTGGATCTGAAAGAGGAAGAGGGTATTTGATTGCTCAAAAATATTACACTCATTCACATAGGTTCCTCTCAGGATTACGAAGCAACGCAACAGTACATGATCTTAGTTAAGAGATACAAATGCCAGGGAGTAGGAAAAACACTGCCCGACACTTTCCTGACAACCCCTGGGTCAGCATTGGGATCATGAGAGTGCTAATCTCTGCAACAAGATATAAAACATTTGTTTTATGTGTGACTGCACTTCATGTCAGTTTTATTCAACTTTACAGTGGTCATGAAGAGGATTCTCCCCCGTGTCTTCAGGAGTCCCTTAAGTCTCCTGGCTTCCTTAATGTGCTGACTCAGCAATGATATTGTCCTCAGAAGAGCATACTGTCTTTTCTGAGGCAAAACTTAAACAGATGTTTCCTAGAGAAAGTGGTTATAAGCTGTGTCCATGTTTCTGCTGATTCTTTGATTTGACTAATGTGAGTCACAAAGTCTAAATTGAGGTAGGATCACTGAGTGAAGCCCTTAAAAATGTACATTGACGCTTCTGTTGTCTTGTTGTCACAGATGAGGTATGAAGGACAGGACTCCTGCTCCATCGTGCCCGGTCTGACACACAAGATATTGATGAAGGACAGGACTTCTGCATCACTGTGCTGGGTCTGATACAAGATACTGATGAAGGACAGGACGTCTGCTCCACTCTGCTGGGTCTGACGCACAAGATATTGATGAAGGACAGGACATCTGCTCCACTCTGCTGGGTCTGACACACAAGATATTGATGAAGGACAGGACGTCTGCTCCACCATGCTGGGTCTGACGCACAAGATATTGATGAAGGACAGGACTTCTGTTCTACCATAGTGGGTCTGACACACAAGATATTGATGAAGGACAGGACGTCTGCTCCACTCTGCTGGGTCTGGGACAAGATATTGAAGGACAGGACTTCTGCTCCACTCTGCTGGGTCTGACACAAGATATTGATGAAGGACAGGACTTCTACTCCACCAAGATGTTGATGAAGGACAGGACTTCTGCACCACTCTAGTGGGTCTGACGCAGAAGATATTGATGAAGGATAATACTTCTGCTGCACTCTGCTTTCCTTCAGAACTCATTGTGACCCTTCATCTTGTGAGTGGTGGAAGGACACAGACTTTTCCCTTGTTTGTCATGCAGGACCTAGGTCAGTTTTCATTAACACCGGGGCGTCACTTACTATGTCCAATCCCTGTAAAATTAATTGTAAGCTGAAAACCGTGTTTTCTATGCTTAGCAGCATCCTAGCAGCCCTGCCAAGTATCATGCATCAGGCGTTAGACTAATGCATTTCAGTGTGGTGGTCTGCATCACAGCACTGAAATGCAAAGTCACCATTTATAGCACCTCCTGAAGCTGTCAAGCCGGAGTGCTGCTAGTATCACAGAGAAAAGTAGTGCCCGGTCCAAGCTGCTCTGGCAGCTGCAGAGTCAAGTGACTGACAGACTCTGACCTAGCTCGGAGCTGGCTTAGCTGCATTTGCTGGCTACTGCCACTGTGGCCGCATATTCATGTGACCTCATGGCATCGCGGACTGCAACTGTGTCCCATGATTTGCCCAATGATAATGCTTTGACAGGACTCCTGGGTGGTTCCGGCTGCCTGCAGTGTGAGTGGGCATTATGAAGTTTGGTTGCAGCCTGCCTCTTCTCGCACTGCTATCTACAGCACCATCAGATTTTGGTGCCACTGCCTGCAGCCTCTCATCAGGTGTCGTTCGACTCGGCCCAGTACAACCGCCGGCGGAGAGAGTATGGTGGTGTCCCTGCAGCCTCTCATGATGATGCAGCTCGAGTCTGGACAGAACAGAGTCTAGCACCAAATTATAAATATAGAGTTAGTTTTGCACTGAATTAGAGTTAAAAAAAAAGAAGCTAATTCAGTTTAAACAGAGTATAAATATGCCCCTTAGCGTCAAGAAATTACACTACTCTGGTTAGTCATCTATTTTGACTTTAACCTGCCTAACGTAATTTTTTTTAGGATAGGCTACCGTTTGCACCGGCTTGCACCATTCCATAAATATGGTGCCCAGCTGGTGCTAAAAAATGGTGCAAGCCAGTGCAAAACCTTTTTGTGCAAAACTGCGTTAGTGCAGTTTTGCACCAAATGGTATAAATAAGGCCCTGTATCTTTAAAAGGCATGCAGCAACCTCTCATAACAGTAGTACCACCAGTTCTGCAGCTGAGAGATCATCTCACTGGCGTTTGTCCCTTGTGACTGAGACAGATTTCAGTGTCTCATCGTTACAATAGCTGAGTGTGTGCAGCTGGCTGAGCCAGTGAGTGTGTGACACAGTGACCAGTCCAGATTTTGGTACAGTTGGGTCCCACATTGCCCATTTCTGGTGCTTTGCAGCAGTTTTAAGATCTTCTTACCAGTTCTCATTGTTCCACTGTCAGTTAAAGTTGACAGTCTCACCTTTAAAAAGATTTGCCAGAAGAACAGGATAAGGTGAATCAGGCCCAGGGAGATCTAATCCATGAGGACCAGAGTTACACATGCCAGGGGGACCACAATCAAATAGACAATGTGGAACAGAAAGGCTAAGACCACGGAGATCATATCAAGGAGGACCCAGGGGCCAGAAGCAAAAGTACCAAGTCTGGGAAGACAACAACCAGGATCAGGGCTAGCAGGACCTGGAGACCCCAGATTACAAGGAGGGATAGAAAGGACCAGGAACTCCAGGCACAGTGGGTGCCAGATCAGAAGGTCCATTAGGGTTAGACATGGGGGGATCCTAACCCAGGGTGCAAAGGAGTACGTGAACCAGGATGACACGCAGCATGTGAACCAGGAGGAACAGTGCCGCAGGGATGAGGAAGACCAGACACAGGAGAAGCATTACTAGGAGGAGTATGAGAGAGGGGACCAGGGTTAGATGGAGAATGATAAGGTGGAACAGGTAAACCAAAAGGCCTAGCCCAAGAACACCCTATAAGTGAGGACCAGTCAAAGGAATACCAGACCTAAGACCAGACTACAAGGACCAGGAGAATCAGGAGCAGAAGGATTAGCAACAGGACAAGCAGGACTTCTGCCTTTCCCAGCCAAGGTAATAGAGAAGACCGTCAACAAACAGCTGACCACCTTCCTGGAAAACAACAACCTGCTCGACCCTTCACAAACCGGTTTCCGAACCAACCACAGCACGGAAACCGCCCTCATCTCAGTCACTGACGACATCAGAACCCTGATGGACAACGGTAAAACAGTCGCCCTCATTCTCCTCGACCTCTCGGCTGCCTTCGACACCGTCTGTCACCGCACCCTAATCACCCGCCTCCGCTCCACCGGGATCCAAGGCCAGGCCCTGGACTGGATCGCCTCCTTCCTCTCAAACCGTTCCCAAAGAGTTTACCTCCCTCCGTTTCGCTCAGAACCCACCGAGATCATCTGCGACGTACCTCAAGGCTCATCGCTCAGCCCGACACTCTTCAATGTCTACATGAGCCCCCTCGCCAACATCGTTCGCAAGCACGACATCATCATCACCTCCTACGCCGACGACACCCAACTTATACTCTCCCTCACCAAGGACCCCGCCAGCGCCAAGACCAACCTACAAGAGGATATGAAGGACGTCGCAGATTGGATGAGGCTCAGCCGCCTAAAGCTGAACTCTGAAAAAACGGAAGTCCTCATCCTCTGCAACACCCCGTCCGCCTCGGACGACTCCTGGTGGCCCACGCCCCTCGGCACCGCACCGACCCCCACAGACCACGCCCGCAACCTCGGCTTCATCTTGGACCCTCTTCTCACCATGACCAAGCAAGTCAACGCCGTGTCCTCCGCCTGCTTCCTCACCCTCCGCATGCTCCGCAAGATCTTCCGCTGGATCCCCGCCGACACTAGAAAAACCGTGACCCACGCCCTCGTCACGAGCCGCCTGGACTACGGCAACACCCTCTACGCCGGGACCACAGCCAAACTCCAAAATCGCCTGCAACGCATTCAAAACGCATCGGCACGCCTCATCCTCGACGTACCCCGCAACAGCCACATCTCCGCACACCTGAGACACCTGCATTGGCTCCCAGTCAGCAAAAGGATCACCTTTCGACTTCTCACCCACGCACACAAAGCCCTCCACAAGAAGGGACCGGAATACCTCAACGGACGCCTCAGCTTCTACGTCCCCACCCGCCTCCTCCGTTCCTCTGGTCTCGCACTCGCTGCCGTCCCTCGCATCCGCCGCTCCACGGCGGGTGGGAGATCTTTTTCCTTCCTGGCAGCCAAGACCTGGAACTCCCTCCCCACCAGCCTCAGGACCACCCAGGACCACCCCGCTTTCCGGAGACTCCTAAAAACCTGGCTATTCGAGCAGCAGTAACCCCCCCTTTCCCCTAGCGCCTTGATACCCGCACGGGTGAGTAGCGCGCTTTATGAATGTTAATGATTTGATTTGAAAGAAACCAGGGCAACAGGACCAGGAGGACAGAGGTCAGGGGAGCCTGTGTAACAGGAGATCCAGGATCCAAAGGATTAGGTACAGGGTTACATGGGAATGATGATCAGACAGACCAGGAAGTATAGAGCTATAAGGTTCTAAGGCTAGCGTGAGCCAGCGGTCAAGGAACATCAGAACTAAAAAAAAAGGCTAGGATGATCTGTGGTGGGCAAGGACACTTTATTGCAGAAACATGGGGGCAAGGAGCAGGAGGACTAGAGCCAGAAGGATCCGGACCAGACTGAAGAGGACTACGAAGATCAGGACCTTGAGTACCATACCAGGGAAATTGCAAACCCTCTTCTTCCACTGTGATCTTATTCCAAAGTATGATCCAAACACAAATATGTAAATTGTACTTTGTAGTGCAGGTGTGCCCTCTGGAGGAACCTTCCCACCCTCACGGACAGGCATGCTCATGTAATTTCTCAACATAGCTCTTACTTTCTTAAAGAATGTATTCTTTGGTCCTAACGCAAACCAATGCAGTATTTCTAAATCCCATGTAGAAAAAACCTTCAGTTTCCAACTAGTCACAACACAATGCTCAACGACGCAGCCATACATTTCCAACATGACACCTTTAAACTGATAACTCATAGCATGGGACCCAATGACGTGACAACCAATCCCACCATGGCACACAAGCCAAACAACCAATCTCAGTGTGACACCTAATGAAGTACCCACAGCACCACACAGGGAATCTTTCTTTGCTCAAATCTGCATTGAATAGTCAAAAATTAAAAACAAAACAACTCTTGAGTTTTTGCCTAAAGATGTATAAAAGTGACAATCGCTCTAAGGGAAGAGGGGTTGGTACCTTCATGGTACTAACAAACACACAAAGTGAGTCCTCAATTAGCGGGAACTCACTCAGGCTAGTGAGGTCTTCACCTGCATGTGAAGGATCAACCGGATACCAATCTCTTTTACTACAATCTCACAAAGGGTTATTAAGTGCCTATCTTGGTGTGCCAAGGCACATCATGATGCAACACCTCAACCCTAACAGACAAGTCAATGACCACTCAATAGATCTCTGTATCTATCTCAGGATCTTGGAATACAATGAATCCGATGACCAGACTTCAACTCTTAGCAATAGTCATAATAATCTCCAAAAGCACAAGTAATAAAAGTGAAAAACACTTCATCACATAGTCCTATTGGACCCAAATGTGATACCACAACTCAAAACATGAAAAAACCTCAAAAACCTCAAACACTGTAACTCTTTCCAATGCACAACTGAAACAGGAATGCTGGAATGCCATCAATATTTTGAATGGATCAATGGAAAATTGGAAACACAGATTGAGTTGTGCAAACTTTGACTCTTTAGGCAAAATCTTTAAATCCTCCAGCCTCAGTGTGAACCATCTTCTGATACCAATTTTGCTGGAGCTTTTCTTTGTGCAAATTTGGGGCCATAAAGCACCATCTGATGAATCGAAGTTCACAAATGAGGTTAGTCAGGCAGTCAATTTTTATAAACAATGAATCACATTAGACTCAGCAAGGAAGAAAGAGAATGGTTACGTTTTTAAACCATGGCTGTTTATTAAAGGTTAAAATTGGTTACTGACTCAAAATCATCAAATTAGTGTAAAATCAATAATCAATACAAGAATTAATTAGTGAATTTAAAGTTCAAATCAGTCAAAGTCATATAAGCAAGAGGACAGATTATTATAAAGTTGCCTCAATGAAACAGTTAAGTAAAATCAGTTCTCCCATAAAGAGAGGACCTTACTCTACTGTAAGCTCTGGAAACAGGTTGTGAACTCTCCCCTAGCTTAAATCACACAATTCTAACATACACTACACCTACACATGTATCCCGCAACGTGCTCCTGTTAGGTTAAACCATGAAGATACAATCTAGAGTTCATCAAGAGTTCATTCGTTTCTCAGGATCCTTCACAATGCAGCTTCTCAAAGCTTCCTTCAAACTTCTGCTTCCCATAGAAACAAGATGGCACCCAAACGTTAGCCATTTTATAATTCAGGTCTTCATCGCTATGGCCAATAAAAAAAACTAAACTGTTCAGAGAATTTGTCTGTCTACATGTTAGTGTCGACATTTAGGCCCAGATTTACTAAGCCTTTGCAAGGACAACGCAAAGGCTTCAGTAATATTTATAAAGTCCGTAGGGGGAGATTTGTGTCGGCTTGTATGGCTTTTTATTTTTAATATCTTTTATTAATTTTCATAACTAAATAATAATTAACACATTATTATCATACTTAATAATCGTAACATTTCTCCTAATCCCGCCCCCCCATTGCACTTACATCAAACCCCATGATATTTTCCATTATTCAAAGTATTTCTAGTATGCTGTTCTATTCCTCCACATTAACAAGTATAGCTATATTTATGTATTAGAGGTGTCTTCTATATCGGAGTCTGATGTTACTCTTGTATCATCTAATATTGAGTCGTCTGGGTGTTTCATACAGTCTATTATCGTGTCCCATTGTCTTGCCATGTCTTTAGATCCTCTCCCCTATGTCGCTTCTTGGTGCAATATAGTTCCTTCTGCTTCTGCCCATTTTGTTATAGTGTCTTGCCATCTCTGAATATGAGGGCCCCCAGCGTCTTTCCAATGGGATGTAATATCCCTTTTAGCTAAGATCAGTGCAAGATCAATAAATCTATTTGTTGTCTTTTTAGCTGAGGGGTGGGGGTAATCTCCTAATAGCACTGTCAGGGGGGACAGCTTGAGTTTTCTCTCCGTGGTCACTGATAGACGTTGAAATACCTCCTCCCAATAAATCAATACTCGAGAACAACTCCATAACATGTGCTCTAATCCTGCTACTGGTATCTGAGGCAACTCCCACCACCAGTGATGAACATCTTTGTGATTTTTTGAGGGGTGAGATAGGCTCTGTGATATATATAGAGGTTAATTAGTTTAAGGCAAGCGTTCCGGAATGCAGGGTATATGTGGGAAGTGATCCTAGTTCACTTTTGTTCGTCTATGGGAGTTCCCAACTCCGTCTGCCATTTCAATCTAAGGGGCATATTTATACTCTGTTTGCGCCGAATGATCGTCAAATATTTTGACGCATATTCGGTGCAAACCGTGCACCATATTTAAACTTTGACGCCCGATCCCGCGGACGTCAAAATTCCTCTGTGTGCGTCATTTTTTGGATGCGGGAAACTGCCTTGCGTTAATGACGTGCAAGGTAGGCGTTCCCACCCAAAAAATGACTTTAAGGCCTGTGCGCCTTATTTATATTCCAGCGTCATTTTGACGCACAGGAGGGGGCAGGCCTTATAAAACGGCGCACAGCCTGATGTGCGCCATTTTTTAACGCCTGGGTCAGGGCAGGCGTTAAGGGACCTGTGGGCTCACTTCCATGGTCTCTGACCATTGAAGGAGTCCAGAGGTGCCCTTCCCTGCCCCCAGGGACACCCCCTGCCACCCTCACCCACCCCTAGAGGACACCCATGGATGGGGGGACCCATCCCAGGTAAGTTCAGGTAAGTTGAGGTAAGTATTTTTTTTTATTTTTTAGAGTGGCATGGGGGGCCTAATTTGGGCCCCCCTACATGCCACTGTGCCCAATGACCATGCCCAGGGGACAGAAGTCCTCTGGGCATGGCCATTGGGCAAGGGGGCATGTCATTTTCAATGGGGGTTGTGCGTCACAAAATGACGCACGTCCGGTTTGAGGCATGATTTTTGCCTCAAACCTTACTTGCACCATTTTTTGACGCACAAGCCCCATTTTCCCCTAAGCCGTCGCTGCCTGGTTTGAGTAATTTTTTTTTTACTCAGACCTGTCCGCAGCTCTGGTAAACCTTTTGACGCAAACCATCGCCGGCCCTGGTTTGCGTCAAAAAGTATAAATATGGGCCTAAGTTTATTCAGAGGAGAGTAATTGTTTTTGTGTAAAGCTTTGTAAATTGCTGATATAGCCCCTCTGTGATTCCCCTGTAAGCAAATCATTCTACATCCTTCTGTATATGTGGTTCTTGCGAGCCCATTTGCCATGTTTTTTGTATTATCCTAATAATTGCGTTATATATAATAAACATTCCTGATGGGACATCAAACTGCTCCTGCAGCTCAGCAAAGGTGCGTAATTTCCCGTTATAATATAGGTCTCCCATTATTGTTATGTTATTTATTGCAAGTTTCCTGATCCCTGCCAGGGCTCGCCCTTCTGCCACGTGTGTCAGACATACTATTGGCACTTCTGGAGCATAAGGGACTGCTGTACGAATGCGTCGCAGACTATGTTCCCAACATATTCGCATTGAGTTCCATTCCATCTGTAGCTGCGGTTGTTTCCCCCTTGGATTCAGCAAAATACTTAAGATGTCATCCGGTGACCCACTCAAGGTACATAGCTGGTCCTGGATTGCAGGTACTTCCCCAAGGATTCTTGCTAGCCATTGTAACTGACCCGCCCAATGGTATAATTCCATATCTGGTGCAGTTAGCCCCCCTCGGAGGTGGGTCTCTGAAGGGCACCCAATGCCATCCTATGCCTGCCTGTCTCCCAAATAAAGCTAGTGATCATGGAGTTAATGTCCTTAAGTACCGATCGCGGGACAACCGGGGGGCAGGGGGGGTGGAGAAATAATACAACCGTCTAGGTAACATTATTATTTTTAACAATGCTACCCTCCCTGTGACCGTCAATGGGAGTGTTTTCCAAAATTGCATGTCTGACCTTAATTTTCTCAATGTTCTATGTATATTTCCCTCTAGTAAATCTTCTGTTTTGTGATATATGTTCACTCCCATATAACAGAATGAAGTAGGCGTCCAGGGCAGCCCCTGCGTGTACAAAGATTTGTGCCTCAAATACACTCAAGTTAATTATTTGCATCACACATACTTCACCCTCAAACTGCTCCACTGCATATTCCCAGGGGTCAATCCTAAACACCCAAGATGCACATGTCCGGATGCTGATTTCTATCACATGGTATGGGACTGCCTGGATATCTGAAAATTCTGGGCACACATTATAGCCCCGACTTTGGAAATAATAAAGTAACCCCTAACAATCGATCCAATTCCCTGTCTGCTAGAGGTGATGCAAGTAGCAAGAAAACTAAATACATCACAAAATTCATAGATTAAGCATGCATCCTGGCCAAACAACAAATGGTGATGGCCTGGATTTCTCTGACGGTCCATCCCGTTACAGCCTGGCTAGGAGACTTCAACAATTGGGCTGCTGCAGAAGTGGTCCTGTGGCCACCTTAGCGGCTAGAAGAGAAAAGGGATCCTGCAAGGATCCAAGGATGTATGGGACATATACATGGCAGCTCTGCAAGTCAAAACAGATGAGCGGCCACCATGAGCTCGAAAGAGCAGAGAGATCTCTGGAGCCACTGGAGGCAAGGAGGGAGCAAAATGAGACAGAACAATAGTAGGGTTCATGTCTCTATTTTTCACCCCCCCCCCATAATCAAATGTTTTGACAAAGGAACATACAATGACGGGTAGATATCAGTATGTGCAGGTACCTGAGCAACAACTAGAGATATTGGGAAGAGGCGATTCTGTAGGCGCGTACATATACCAATCCGTAAAATACTGCACAACGCATAGCACTGTAAAGGGTGTACTGTAAGACTGTGAGGTTTGAAACTAATAAACAACCATGGAAACAAAATTGAGGGCCCTCTTTATGTGTGAGTTCAGCCTACCTCTCTCTCCTCAGTCAGGATCTTATCTCATCCCCTACGGGGATCAATGCCCAAGGTAAGGCACCTCAGCGTAGTGGACCCACCTTGAGCACCCTGTAAGCCCTTTCAAATGAGGCAAACCAATTATCAATGTTGCCCACTGTAGGAGGCTGGCCTGGCCAGGTCCAGTTATCCCTTATTAGTAGATTAGTAGTGTTCTAGCAGCTTAGGCTGATAGAAGGTAGCTATAGCAGAGCAGCTTAGGCTGAACTAGGAGACATGCAAAGCTCCTACTATACCACTTATATCATATAGCACTATATCATAAGAATCACAATACCCAGAGTTCTAAAAATAAAGGTACTTTATTTTAGTGACAATGTGCCAAAAATATCTCAGAGGATATACTTCCTTAGGAGGTAAGTAAAATACACAAAATATACACACAAACCAAAATCAGGTAAGTAAACAGTTAGAAAAGTAGTACAACCACTGTAGAATACAATAGGATGCAATAGGCTTAGGGGCAACACAAACCATATGCTAAGACAGTGGAATGCCAACCACTTAGGGACACCAGGCCTAGTGTAGTGTGTATAGGGTCGCTGGGAGTGTAAGAAAACACTAAGGCCCATATTTATACTTTTTGACGCACAACTGCGCCAACGCAACTGTGCGTCAAAATTTTTACCGCCGTCTAACGCCATTCCAACGCACCATGCGGGCGCCTTATTTATGGAATTACGTTAGCCGGCGCTGCGGACTGGTGTGCGTCAAAAAATATGACTCACACCAGGCAGCGCCGGCATATGGGAAAATGGAGGTTGGGCGTCAAAAAATGGGGCAAGTCAGGTCTGAGGCAAAATTCAGGCCTCAACCCGATTTGCGTCATTTTTTTTGACGCACAACCCCCATGGGAATAACTCCTGTCTTAGCAAAGACAGGAGTCATGCCCCCTTGCCCAATGGCCATGCCCAGGGGACTTATGTCTCCTGGGCATGGTCATTGGGCATAGTGGCATGTAGGGGGGCCCAAATCAGGCCCCCCTATGCCACAAAAAAAAATACGAAAAAAAATACTTACCCCAACTTACCTCAACTTCCCTGGGATGGGTCCCTCCATCCTTGGGTGTCATCCTGGGATGGGTAAGGGTGGCAGGGGGTGTCCCTGGGGGCATGGGAGGGCACCTCTGGGCTCCTTCTGAGCCCACAGGTCCCTTAACGCCTGCCCTGACCCAGGCGTTAAAAAACGGCGCCCATCAGGCTGTGCGCCGTTTTTTAAGGCCTGCCCCCTCCTGTGCGTCAAAATGACGTCAGAGTATAAATATGGGGCACAGGCCTTAAAGTCATTTTTTGGAAGGGAACGCCTACCTTGCATATAATTAACTCAAGGCTGGTTCCCCCTTCCAAAAAATGGCACACAAAATGAGACAGAACAATAGTAGGGTTCATGTCTCTATTTTTCACCCCCCCCCCATAATCAAATGTTTTGACAAAGGAACATACAATGACGGGTAGATATCAGTATGTGCAGGTACCTGAGCAACAACTAGAGATATTGGGAAGAGGCGATTCTGTAGGCGCGTACATATACCAATCCGTAAAATACTGCACAACGCATAGCACTGTAAAGGGTGTACTGTAAGACTGTGAGGTTTGAAACTAATAAACAACCATGGAAACAAAATTGAGGGCCCTCTTTATGTGTGAGTTCAGCCTACCTCTCTCTCCTCAGTCAGGATCTTATCTCATCCCCTACGGGGATCAATGCCCAAGGTAAGGCACCTCAGCGTAGTGGACCCACCTTGAGCACCCTGTAAGCCCTTTCAAATGAGGCAAACCAATTATCAATGTTGCCCACTGTAGGAGGCTGGCCTGGCCAGGTCCAGTTATCCCTTATTAGTAGATTAGTAGTGTTCTAGCAGCTTAGGCTGATAGAAGGTAGCTATAGCAGAGCAGCTTAGGCTGAACTAGGAGACATGCAAAGCTCCTACTATACCACTTATATCATATAGCACTATATCATAAGAATCACAATACCCAGAGTTCTAAAAATAAAGGTACTTTATTTTAGTGACAATGTGCCAAAAATATCTCAGAGGATATACTTCCTTAGGAGGTAAGTAAAATACACAAAATATACACACAAACCAAAATCAGGTAAGTAAACAGTTAGAAAAGTAGTACAACCACTGTAGAATACAATAGGATGCAATAGGCTTAGGGGCAACACAAACCATATGCTAAGACAGTGGAATGCCAACCACTTAGGGACACCAGGCCTAGTGTAGTGTGTATAGGGTCGCTGGGAGTGTAAGAAAACACTAAGGCCCATATTTATACTTTTTGACGCACAACTGCGCCAACGCAACTGTGCGTCAAAATTTTTACCGCCGTCTAACGCCATTCCAACGCACCATGCGGGCGCCTTATTTATGGAATTACGTTAGCCGGCGCTGCGGACTGGTGTGCGTCAAAAAATATGAATCACACCAGGCAGCGCCGGCATATGGGAAAATGGAGGTTGGGCGTCAAAAAATGGGGCAAGTCAGGTCTGAGGCAAAATTCAGGCCTCAACCCGATTTGCGTCATTTTTTTTGACGCACAACCCCCATGGGAATAACTCCTGTCTTAGCAAAGACAGGAGTCATGCCCCCTTGCCCAATGGCCATGCCCAGGGGACTTATGTCTCCTGGGCATGGTCATTGGGCATAGTGGCATGTAGGGGGGCCCAAATCAGGCCCCCCTATGCCACAAAAAAAAATACGAAAAAAAATACTTACCCCAACTTACCTCAACTTCCCTGGGATGGGTCCCTCCATCCTTGGGTGTCATCCTGGGATGGGTAAGGGTGGCAGGGGGTGTCCCTGGGGGCATGGGAGGGCACCTCTGGGCTCCTTCTGAGCCCACAGGTCCCTTAACGCCTGCCCTGACCCAGGCGTTAAAAAACGGCGCCCATCAGGCTGTGCGCCGTTTTTTAAGGCCTGCCCCCTCCTGTGCGTCAAAATGACGTCAGAGTATAAATATGGGGCACAGGCCTTAAAGTCATTTTTTGGAAGGGAACGCCTACCTTGCATATAATTAACTCAAGGCTGGTTCCCCCTTCCAAAAAATGGCACACATGGTGGAACTTTGACGCCCGCGGCGTCGGACGTCAAAGTATAAATGTGGGGCAGGGTTTGCGCCGATTGTGCGTCAAAAATTTTGACTCACATTCGGCGCAAACAGATTATAAATATGCCCCTAAGGGTGTCCAAGATACCTGTGGTGATCATGTGTGCTCTGCTGAGGGCATGGATTATTGTGACATCATGACAATGATGTCATGATATTCCATGTTCCACTGTGACGGCTATGAGATCAGAGCTCTGTGCCCCTTTTACTCATACGGACGCACTTTTGTGAAACTCTGTATTGGAATAAACCGAAATACGAAACTTATTTCGTTGTGGGAGAATCATTTCAATACCCCACCCCAAGACCCTGAAAAGTAGGAGTAAAGTTACCCTACTTCCCCAGAAACACAGTAAAGTTGTGATAGGAGATTCTGCAAAGACCACAACAGACTGCAAAACACTGAAGACGTATTCCTGGACCTGAGGACCTGCAAAGGAAGGGGACCAAGTCCAAAAGTCATGAAAATGTCCAGGGGGGCAGAAGCCTACTAAACCCCGGATGAAGGTACAAAATGGCTGCCTCTGGGTGGAAGCTGAAGATTCTGCAACAACGGAAGATGCCAGGAACTTCTCCTTTGCACATGCTGGAGGATGCAGAGTTGTTTCCATGCAGAAAGACCACAAACAAGCATTGCTAGCTGCAAAGGTAGCGGTTGAAGAAAATGGGTGCTGCTCGGGCCCAGGGAGGACCAGGAGATCGCCCCTTGGAGGAGGATACAGAGGGGGTGCTCAGCAATACAGAGAGCCCATGCAGAAGCAGGCAGCACCCGCAGAAGCACTTGAACACGGGTTCAAGAAAACTGAGCACTGCAGTTGTCTCAACACTACAAAGGAGGGTCCCACAAAGCCGGTGGTCAACTCAGAGAGTTGAGCAATGCAGGACGGAGTGCTGGGGACCTGGCTGTGCTGTGCACGAAGGATTCCTTGCAAAAGTGCACAGAAGCCCTAGCAGCTGCAGTTCATGCAGTACACAGGATTACTGTCTGGCGTGGGGAGGCAAGGACTTACCTCCACCAAATTTGGACAGATGGACCACTGGACTATCAGGGTCACTTGGATCCAGCTCCTGTGTTCCAGGGACCACGCTCCTCAGGATGAGATGGGACCTAGAGGACCGGTGAAGCAGAAGTTTGGTGCCTGCGGTAGCAGGGGGAAGATTCAGTCGACCCACGGGAGACTTCTTGACTTCCAGTGCAGGGTGAAGGCAGACAGCCCTCAGAGCATGCACCACCAGGAAACAGTTGAGAAAGCCGGCAGGATTAGGTGCTACAGTGTTGCTGGTAGTCTTCTTGCTACTTTGTTGCATTTTTTCAGGCGTCCTGGAGCAGTCAGTGGTCGATCCTTGGTAGAAGTCGAAGAGGGAGATGCAGAGAAACTCTGGTGAGCTCTTGCATTCGTTATCTGACAAGAAGCCCACAGGAGAGATCCTAAATAGCCCTCAGAGGAGGCTGGGCCACCTAGTCAAGAAAGCACCTATCAGGAGGGGTCTCTGACGTCACCTTCTGACACTAGCCACTTAGAGGCCTCCATTGCGCCCTCACACCTCTGCATTCAAGATGGCAGAGGTCTGCGACACACTGGAGGAGCTCTGGGTACCACCCCTGGGGTGGTGATGGACAGGGGAGTGGTCACTCCCCTTTCCTTTGTCCACTTTCACGCCAGAGCAGGGGCTGGGGGATCCCTGAAGCAGTGTGGACTGGTTTATGCACAGAGGGCACCCCTTCAAAGCATTCCCAGAGGCCAGGAGAGGATACTCTTCTCAGGCCCTTAACACCTATTTCCAAAGGGAGAGGGTGTAACTCCGAGGAAATCCTTTGTTCTGCCTTCCTGGGACTGGGAATACCAGATTTGGCATGGGGGGGCAATTCCATGATCTTAGACATGTTACATGGCTATATTCGGAGTTACCATTGTGAAGCTACATATAGGTATTGACCTATATGTGGTGCACACGTGTAATGGTGTCCGCGCACTCACAAAGTCCGGGTAAATTGCCCTGAACTATGTGGGGGCACCTTGGCTAGTGCCAGGGTGCCCTCACACTTAGTAACTTTGCACCTAACCTTCACTAGGTGAGGGTTAGACATATAGGTGACTTATAAGTTACTAAAGTGCAGTGTAAAATGGTTGTGAAATAACGTAGATGTTGCAGTCCTGTGTAAGAATTGTCTGAGCTCCCTATGGGTGGCAAAAGAAATGCTACAGCCCATAGGGGTCGCCTGGAACCCCAATACCCTGGGTACCTAGGTACCACATACTAGGGAATTATAAGAGTGTGCCAATCAGAATTGGTAAAAATGGTCACTCGCCTGTAGTCTGCAATTGCAAAGACAGAGAGAGCATAAGCACTAAGGTTCTGGTTAGCAGAGCCTCAGTGACACAGTTAGACACCACACAGGGAACACATTCAGGCCACAAACTATGAGCACTGGGGTCCTGGCTAGCAGGATCCTAGTGAGACAGGCAAAAACAACCTGACACACAAGTAAAAATGGGGGTAACATGCCAGGCAAGATGGTACTTTCCTACACCCGCTCCCTCCACAAAGCTAGGCACAATGCCATTGGGTAGGCGGGGTGAAACTCTGCTGCAGGTACCTCTTCTGTTTCACTTCCACCATTTGTTTTGGACCTCAAGTCCAATCTATCCCTCCTTTCTTCTTGGCCAGTCTCTTCTCCTTAAAGACTGTTGTCCTTTCCTCCAGTTCCAGGACTGGTATCCTGGCTTCTAGTTTCTTTTGGCGAACAGCACTTTTAAAATGTTTATATTTCTTTTATTAGGTTTGTAGCATACAAAAAGAATTAACACAGATAAAGTGTAATTAGTTGCCAAATGCAACCTATTATATCGTAATGTCAGTAGGATCATAACAATATCATTTCCCCATACCCCGCTGACATCAGACACCAGGAAATCCAGCCTGCCCGGGGCTGAAAAAGAACCAGGAGGAAGCCCCAGTCGAGGGACTTTAAGAACACCCCAGACCTCCCGCCAGAGTGCCCCGTTGCCCTGCAAGCGACCCTTGAAGTGACTTACCTTTAGATCCAAAGGGCATCTTTGCGCACAGCTCCTGGGTCACCGATTAGCTCTGTTTCCGGCCGCCCTGTGCTCTGCAATGAAGAACCTGTTTAGCCCTAAGGGTCCCTCACCCTTGCAACATTGACACTCCAAGCGGACCTCATGGAACCACCCCTAAACTTACCTGCACAGACCTTTTCCAAGTGGTCCCTCGCAGTGGCCCGGCACCAGCTCTGGAGACATTTCCCTGCTGCTCCAGCCGGAACCGGGAGCCACCTGAACTTCTCCAGCTGGCACAATGTGCCCACCAACGACCTCGACCAACCTGCAAAATAAGAACTTGGTAACACAACTGTGTGATTTTATATATTTTTTTAAAGGTGACTTTCCATCGATTCCTATGGTGCGTATTTACGCATGAAAACTATTTTTATTAAACTTCAAAAAGTCATATCTCAAAAAGTACTTAACTAATTTTGATAATCTTGGTTTTAACAATTACATAAAAATCTGAAGTATTTTTATAAATTGCTCTTGAGCTATTCCTTTGAGTGTGTGAGTCGCATGATTGATACTGTGAGTATAACAAATGCTTTGCACTTCTCCAAGATTAGCCTAACTGCTCTACCAAGCAAGCTTAAAAATTAGAGCATTAGGTGATCTAGTTTTTATACCTGTAAACCAACGTGCGGTTGCCTGGCCCCCCTACACAGTGTGCCTAGCTTTGTGCACTACATAGAGGGCCAGCCTCCTACGTTCACCTCTGAGAAGGCTGCGAGACCCTGTGGGTTAGACTGACCTGTGGGAAGGCTGCGAGACCCTGTAAGGTTAGACTGACCTGTGGGAAGGCTGCGAGACCCTGTAAGGTTAGACTGACCTGTGGGAAGGCTGCAAGACCCTGTTGTTTACACTCACCTGTGGGAAGGCTGCAAGACCCTGTTGTTTAGACTCACCTGTGGAAAGGCTACAAGACCCTGTTGTTTAGATTCACCTGTGGGAAGGCTGCGAGACCCTGTTGTTTAGACTCACCTGTGGGAAGGCTGCGAGACCCTGTGGGTTAGACTGACCTGTGGAAAGGCTGCGAGACCCTGTTGTTTAGACTCACCTGTGGGAAGGCTACCAGACCCTGTTGTTTAGACTCACCTGTGGGAAGGCTGCAAGACCCTGTTGTTTAGACTCACCTGTGGGAAGGCTACAAGACCCTGTTGTTTAGACTCACCACTGGGAAGGATTTGTGACCCTTTTATTTACACTCACCTGTGGGAAGGCTGCAAGACCCTGTTGTTTAGACTCACCTGTGGGGAGGCTTTGTGACCATGTTGTTTACACTCACCTGTGGGAAGGCTACAAGACCCTGTTGTTTAGACTCACATGTGGGAAGGCTGCGAGACCCTGTTGTTTACACTCACCTGTGGGATGGAGCGATCCCCTGTTGTTTAGACTCACCTGTGGGAAGGCTGCGAGACCCCGTTTAGACTCACCTGTGGGAAGGCTACAAGACCCCGTTTAGACTCACCTGTGGGAAGGCTACAAGACCCTGTTGTTTAGACTCACCTGTGGGAAGGCTACAAGACCCTGTTGTTTAGACTCACCTGTGGGAAGGCTGCAAGACCCTGTTGTTTAGACTCACCTGTGGGAAGGCTGAAAGATCCTGTGGGTTACACTGACCTGTGGGAGGGCTGCGAGGCCCTATTGTTTAGACTCACCTATGGGAAGGCTGCGAGACCCTGTGGGTTAGACTCACCTGTGGGAGGGCTGCGAGACCCTGTTGTTTACACTCACCTGTGGGATGGAGCGATCCCCTGTTGTTTAGACTCACCTGTGGGAAGGCTGCGAGATCACGTTTAGACTCACCTGTGGGAAGGCTACAAGACCCTGTTTAGATTCACCTGTGGGAAGGCTACAAGACCCTGTTGTTAAGACTCACCTGTGGGAAGGCTGCCAGACCCTGTGGGTTAGACTCACCTGTGGGAAGGGTGCCAGACCCTGTGGGTTAGACTCACCTGTGGGAAGGCTGCAAGACCCTGTTGTTTAGACTCACCTGTGGGAAGGCTGCCAGACCCTGTGGGTTAGACTCACCTGTGGGAAGGCTGCGAGACCCTGTTGTTTAGACTCACCTGTGGAAAGGCTACAAGACCCTGTTGTTTAGACTCACCTGTGGGAAGGCTGCCAGACCCTGTGGGTTAGACTCACCTGTGGGAAGGGTGCCAGACCCTGTGGGTTAGACTCACCTGTGGGAAGGCTGCAAGACCCTGTTGTTTAGACTCACCTGTGGGAGGGCTGCCAGACCCTGTTGTTTAGAATCAACTTCCTCACATGTCCCTTCTTCACCCTAATGCCCCTTCACATGGTCTTACATTGCTGCCACGCACCCTCAGATGTCCCTTTCCCTCTCTAACGCCCCTTCCCATGTCCCGCAACATCTCTCAGGCACCTTCACTTATCCTTTTGGTGCACAAACTTTCATGTTCCCTGTGGGTCTTAAAGGATAACAAAGCGCCCTGAAGCACAAATACCCATACATTTTAACAGGTCATTACTGGTCGGGAGTCATAAGAAAATATAACTTACTAGTACTAGGGCAAGTTGGAAAAGTTAGAGTTTTGTTCTCATTATAAACGTTGTTGAATATATGGCTAGATGTACAGGTTTATGTGCCAAATCAATGTCTGTTTCACCCGTGGTGATGAAACGGAAGTTTATCGCGGTGCCTTCTGGGTTTGCAGATATTTATTTGCATTGCCACGCCCCACAGAATTCCACCTCCAGTGGTACAGGGCGGGGCCTAATGACATCCTCGAGGCGGCGCACACTGTAGACACCAGGCTGGACTAGGGACGTCTAGTTTTTATTTTATTTATTTTATTTAATGCGTTTTTATGTAGCGCAGACTTTACCCGAAGGTGTCAGAGCGCTTCACAATAGGCAAAGTAAAGATACAAGAGGAGAAGAATTACAAGTGAGCCTGTTACAAAAACAAACGTTACATTACATGAGGCAATAGTGATAATTGTGCAAGTATCAAGAGCAAAAAAAATACACGAGGTAGCAAACGATACGTTACGAAAGGAAAAAGTGACGTGTGCAGGTTACAAGAGCAAATAAAGTACGAGTAGAGGTAAAAAAAATTGCAATAAATGGCAGACACTCAAAACACTAAAACAATAGTTACGTTACATGAGGCAGTGGTGGCCGTTGTGCATGTATCAAAAGCAAACAAGATATAAGAGGTAGCAAATGATACGTTGTAAAAGGAAAGGTGCCGTGTGCATGTTACAAAAGAGTACAAAATACAGGTAGAGGTATAATACTGCACTAAATGGCAGACACTCAAAACACAAAAACGCCCTGGGAAGGCACTTCTATAGGGATGGAGAACAGATTTTCCTATAATGGAAGGACTTCCTTCAGAAAACAGAGGGCTTGAATTAAATTTGGAAGTGTCTTTGCAGGAGGAGAGCTTTGAGGTCAGTTTTGAAGGCCTGGGAAGAGGTGGTGGTCCGAAGCTGAGGCGGAAGTGAGTTCCAGATTCTCACCACGTTGCCTGAAAAGGATTGGGCCATCGATCTTTCCTTCTTGAAAATGGGAGGTTCAAGCAATAACTTTTCTGCATTACGTGATGGTCTGGAGTCCCCAGAGAGTTTCAGTTTATTCACCAGGTAGCGACTGCCTCTGGTGCTGCAGCCTGGGGGGTGTCTACAGAGCGCGCTGCAGGAGGACGTCACTAGGCCCCTCCCACTGGTAACCGCACGAGCGGCTGGTATTCTGTGGGGCGCGGCGCTACTCACATCTATATGCATACCCACAAACCACCGCGACAGTACTTCCGTTTCATGAGCGGATAAAACAGACATTTGTTTAAACCTGAAAGGTGAAAGTCTAGTGATATTTTTTAAAAAAAATCCATAACAGTGAATTCAATTAAATGGGGACTTTTCACAGTTGCCCTAGTATTGGTGAGTTATATATTTTATTACAAACTTCTCAGATTACATAAATGTTATTCATTTGTTGACATGTGTCTGCGGATCATGCGCACCGGAAGTGGAAACGCATCGGTAGTTTTTGGAGAGTTTCTGAGATAAAGTAACTCGTTTAGCAGTGAATGGAGCAACGTTGAGTTGTTTGGGCGCTGAGTATGGGGATGGTTTGGTTGGAAGTGCTTTAGGTAATCTATTTTTTCTTCTCTAGGGGCCCATGGGCAAGAGTTACACATTATTGATGCTATTACTGCCCCCCTGGGGGCAGATCAGCCTATTTTCGTAAGGTCCATAGACACCAGGGAGTATTTATTTTCAAAAAAAGAGGGTGGGGTGTGGCCATACCCCCACCCCAAATAAATGGGGATAAAGTTGTTCTGCCCACCAGATGGGGTAATTAGCTGGGAGGGGCAGAAAGCCTACTAGAAGCCAGGGCAATTAAAAAACATAAAAAATAGTGGGGTGGTGGCTACCAACCAGTATGGGCCTGGTTATGCCTCCACCCAACTGAAGGGGGTAACATTCTCTCAGCCCCCCAGCACACTAAAACATCTTATCCCAGAGGACATTTGATTATTTTGGGTTTTGGTTTTACGCTTGGGCCATGAGAGCTTGTTTAACTCTCAGAATCGTCTCACGTGGAATGGTGGGGGCTGCACTTGTTGGATTTTGGGACACTGCCATGTAGATCCACCCAAGTCACACCTCCCTGGACTCCCTCGGGTGTCTAGTTTTCAGAAATGTCTGGGTTTGGAAGGTTTCCGTAGATGGCTTCTGGGCCCAGGACCAAAAACACAGCTGCCCAACCTTGCAAAAACAGATACTTTTGTAATAGATAATTTTGATGTGTCCACATTGTGTTTTGGACCCTTCTCTGTCGCGGGCACTAGGCCTACCCCCACAAGTGGGGTACTATTTTTATTGGGAGATGTAGGGAAATGCTGGGTGGAAGGAAATGTGTGACTCCTTCCAGATTCCAGAATTTTACAGCACTGAAACATGAAGGAAACGTGTTTTTAGCCACATTTTGAGGTTTGCAAAGGATTCTGGGTAACCGAACTTGGTGAGAGCCCTACAAGTCACCCCATCTTCTTTGCCGTGTAATTCACAAGCTAGTATGGGCACAACCAAATTCAGAGATGTGCAAAAAAACACTGCTTCTAAACTGCTTATCTTGTGCCCACTTTGGAAATGCAAAGGTTTCCTTGATACCTATTTTTTCACTCTTTATATTTCACCAAATAAATTGCTGTATATACCCTGTATACAATATAAGCCCTTTGCAAGCTACATCTCATTTATTGGCTCTGGGTACCTAGGGTTCTTGATGAACCTACAAGACCTATCTATCCCTGCAACCAGAAGAGTCCAGCAGATGTAACGGGATATCGCTTTGAAAAATCTGCCATAGCTGAAAAAAGTTACAGAAGAAAACAGACAGAAATTACTGTTTTTTTCAACTCAATTTCAATATTATTTTATTTCTGCTGTTACTTTCTGTAGGAAAACTTTGAAGGATCCACACAAATGACCTCTTGCTGAATTTAGAAGTGTTTCCACTTTTCAGAAATGTTAAGCTGTCTGAGATCCATGATTGGTTCAACACCCACTTCTGTTGCTAACAGGAAGAAGGGTGAAAGCACAAAAAATAGTAAAAATGGGGTATGTCCCAGTAAAAGGCCAAATGTGTGTTGAAAAATATGGGGGCAGATTTATGAAAAATGGCGCTGCACTTAGCGCAGCGCCACTTTTCTTGCACTCCTTAGTGCCCCCCTGATACCACCATGTGTGCGGCGTATTTAAAATATGGGGCACCATGACGGGAATTACGGAACTAGAGTCATAATTTATTATGCTAGTGCGGCGCTTTGTAGGACTAGCATAAAAAATGTTAACGCTAGTCCTGCAAAGCACCCAGAGGCCCCTAGAAATCAATGGGAGCCTCCTTTTAACACATGCTCTGAGCAGGCGTTACAAATCCCAGCAAAAATGCCCTCAAAGAAATCTTTTAGATTTCTTTGCGCTTTTTTTTGCCCCCACCTAGAGCTGGAAAGCCCCCCCCCACAGGCATTATGCCTGGCGAAGGCATAATGTGGCACAAGGGGTTACAAAGTGGTGCGATGCATGCACTGCGCCACTTTGTAAATATGGCATGGCATTTTTGGCCTTCCAACGCCACATTAGCGTAAATAAAAATGACGCTAATGAGGCGTTGGATTAGCGCTAGGTCCTCTTGGTTTTCTGATTGAAGTCTGTCTGTTCCTGAAACCTAGAAAGATGGTGGTTTTGGCACCGCAAACTCTTTGTTTATGCCATTTGCAAGGAAAAAAGCACATGCTTTCTTATGCAGCACTTTTTTCCCATTCTTCCCACAAAACCCACATTTTAGCTGTCTTTTGTCAAAGTTCTTGGTCTCCTCCAGGGGAACCCACAAACTCTGGGTGCCTTTAGAATCCCTAGGATGTTGGGAAAAAAAAGACGCAAATTTGGCGTGGGTAGCTTATGTGGACAAACACTTGTGTATGGCTGTGAGTGTTTGTGTGTAGGTGGGGATAGTATATATAGAGACAACTTCCTACAGTCCTGCACTGAAGGATTGGGTAAAATACAGGGGGCATCTCTAAGATGCCCTCTGTGTGCATTTTTTTAAAAATAAATCCAGCACTGGCATCAGTGTGGGTTTATTATTCTGAGAAGTTTGATACCAAACTTCCCAGTTTCCAGTGTAGCCATTATGGAGCTGTGGAGTTCGTTTTTGACAGACTCCCAGACCATATGCTTAATATGGCCACCCTGTACTGACAATGTCTAAGAATTGACTTAGACACTGTAGGGTCATATTGCTCATGCAGCTATACCCTCACGTGTGGTATAGTGCACCTTGCCTTAGGGCTATAAGGCCTGCTAGCGGGGTTACTTACCTATGCCACATGCAGTATTTTGTGTGCATGGCATCCTGAGGGGGATGCCATGTCAACTTTGCCTTTTTCTCCCCACCAACACACACAATCTGCAATGGCAGTGTGCATGTGTTAGGTGAGGGGTCCCTTAGGGTGGCACAACACATGTTGCAGCCATTAGGGACCTTCCCTGGTCACAGGGCCCTTGGTACCACTGGTACCTTTTACAAGGGACTTATCTGTATGCCAAGGGTGTGCCAATTATGGAAACAATGGTACATTTTTAGTGAAAGGACAATGGTGCTGGGGCCTGGTTAGCAGGATCCCAGCACACTCCTCAGTCAAGACAGCATCAATATCAGGCAAAAAGTGGGGGGTAACTGCAACGGGAGCCATTTTCCTACAAGGACTGATTGGTCTGTACGAGCCTGACACTGAGACAAGTTTCTGACCCACTGGGGTGAGGGCCTTTGTGCCCTCTGAGGCCAGAAACAAAGCCTGCACTGGGTGGAGGTGCTTCACACCTCCCTCCTGCAGGAACTGTAACACCTAGCAGTGAGCCTCAAAGGCTCAGGCTTCGTGTTACAATGCCCCAGGGTACTCCAGCTAGTGGAGATGCCCGCCCCCCCAGACACAGCCCCCACTTTTGGCGGCAAGTCCAGAGGAGATAATGAAAAAAACGAGGAGTCACCCCCTCAGCCAGGACAGCCCTTAAGGTGTCCTGAGCTGAGGTGACCTCTGCATTAGGAAATCCTCCATCTTGTTTTGGAGGATTCCCCCCAGTAGGAGTTTTCTCTTTAATTCCTTCACTGCCAGCTCTTAGCCCCCTCAGGTGCCAGGCTTTACTATTAGTATTAGAAAGTTGCTCTCTTGTCTCTTGTAACAGCGTCTGCGCCCCGTGAAGGCCCTGGAGGGACCCTTCCCCCCTCACCCGTGCTGAGCCATTTTTTTCCTATTTGGGGTAGTTCGTGCTTAGGCCCTCATAACTTTTTGTGCACATTCATGTCCTCTTTTTCCTATATCCTAGGGATTCGAGAGGTACCCAGAGTTTCTGGGTTCCCCTGGAGAAGACTAAGAAATTAGCCAAAATACTGCAAAAAATGTTGATTGGGGTGGGGGAGGGGGTAGGGCTGCAGAAGAAAGTGTGCTTTTCCCCTGAAAGTGGCATCAACAAACGGTTTTTGGTGCTAAAATCACCATCTTCCCAGATTTCAGGAACAGGCAGACTTGAATAAAAAACCACATTTCTCAACACAATTTTGGCATTTTACTGGGACACGTCCCATTTTTACTATTTTTTGCGCTTTCAGCCTCCTTCCAGTTAGTGACAGAAATGGGTGTGCAACCAATGGTGGATACCGGACAGCTAAACATTTCTGAAAAGTAGACAAAATTCTGAATTCAGCAAGGGGTCAGTTGTGTAGATCCTACAAAGGTTTCCTCCAGAAAATAACAGCTGAAATAAAACAAATATTGAAATTGAGGTGAAAAAAAGAGCCAATGCTGTCCACGTTTTCTTCTATAATGTTTTCCAACTATGGCAGATTTTTTAAAGCAATATACCGTTACGTGTCTGGACTCTTTTGGTTGCGGGGATATATTGGGCTTATAGGTTCATCAAGAACCCTAGGTATCCAGAGCCAATGAATGAGTTGCACCTTGCAATAGGTTTTCATTGTATACAGGGTTACAGCAATTCATTTGGTGAAATATAAAGAGTAAAAAATAGGTATCAAAGAAAACTTTGTATTTCCAGAATGGGTACAAGATAAGGTGTTGAGAAGCAGTGGTTATTTGCACATCTCTGAATTCCGGGGTGCCCCTACCAGCATGTGAATTACAGGGCACTTCTCAAATAGACGTCTGTTTTACACACTGTCTTACATTTCGAAGGAAAAAATGTAGAGAAAGACAAGGTCAATAACACTTGTTTTGCTATGCTGTGTTCCCCCAAGTCTCCCGATAAAAATGGTACCTCACTTGCGTGGATAGGCCTAATGCTCGTGACAGGAAACGCAACATGGACACATCACATTTTTACATTGAAATCTGACGTGCTTTTAGCAAAGTGCCTAGCTGTAGATTTTGGCCTCTAGCTCACTATGGGAAACCTACTAAACCTGTGAATTTTTGAAAACTAGACACCTAGGGGAATCCAAGGAGGGGTGACTTGTGGGGCTCTCACCAGGTTCTGTTACCCAGAATCCTTTGTAAGCCTCAAAATTTGGGCAAAAAACACTTTTTCCTCACATTTTGGTGACAGAAAGTTCTAGAACCTGAGAGGAGCCACAAATTTCCTTCCACCCAGCGTTCCCCCAAGTCTCCCGATAAAAAGGGTACCTCACTTGTGTGGGTAGGCCAAGCGCCCGCAACAGGAAATGCCCCAAAACACAACATGGACATATCACAATTTCCCAAACAAAACAGAGTTGTTTTTTGCAAAGGGCCTACCTGTAGATTTTGGCCTATAGCT
This sequence comes from Pleurodeles waltl, assembly GCF_031143425.1. Lineage (NCBI taxonomy): Eukaryota > Metazoa > Chordata > Amphibia > Caudata > Salamandridae > Pleurodeles > Pleurodeles waltl. The sequence continues at coordinate 10,257,359 of NC_090442.1, forward strand.
CAGCCGGAACCTAGGGAAACTTACCAAACCTGTGCATTTTTGAGACCTAGACACCTAGGGGAATCCAATATAGGGTGACTTGTGGGGCTCTTACTGGGTTCTGTTTCCCAGAATCGTTTGCAAACCTCAAAATATGGCAAACAAACACTTTTTCTTCACATTTCAGTGATGGAAAGTTCTGGAATCTAAGAGGAACCACAAATTTCCTTCCACCCAGCATTCCCTCAAGTCTCCCGTTCCCCCAATTCCCCAGATAAAAATGGTACCTCATGCCGGGTGGGTCATCATCCCCTACGCACTCTCCCTTGGTAGGGTACAAGATGTTCCATTCACAACAGAACATGTTTCTTTAACTCAGAACGGACAGGTGAAGGTGCTGGTGTGAGAACAGAGAATGGTCAAGTGAAGGGGCACGAGAGCAGGGAAGGGACACATGAAGGGACATGAGAGTAGGGAAGGGACACATGAAGGGGAGTGAGAGGGAAAGCGACACATGAAGGTGTGTGAGAGCGGGGAAGGAACACGTGAGGGGTTGCGTGAGAGCAGAGCAGGGACAGGTGAAGGGGCGTAAGAGCGAGGAAGGGACACATGAAGTGCCACCAGCCGATGGCTCGAGTGCAGCCCAGGCTGCTCGGGTGTGGGGCCGCCGACAAGAGGGAGGTGTGGCCTAGCCTGGCTTCCCTCCCAGAGGTGAGTCTAAACAACAGGCTCTCACAGCCTTCCCGGAGTGAGGTGAATGTACACAACCTGGTCACGCAGCCTTCCCAGAGGTGAGTCTAAAGAACAGGAACTCCCTCCATTCAGGGGCACCCTCAGATCCATGCCCACATTACATCTACAACCTGGCCAGTGCCACCATTGTACCAGAGCTTCGCCAGACTATCAACTGTTCTATCAAAACCGCCACTATCCTATCCAACTGGAAACACGCAGAGATCAACCCGCTCCTAAAGAAACCCTCAGCCGACCCAAGGGAGATTAAAGACTACAGACCCATCTCTCTGCCACCTTTCCCAGTTAAGGTAACAGAAAATGCCATCAACATGCAACTTGCAGAGTTCCTCAAGTAAAACCACATCCTAGACCCCTCACAGTCCAGATTCAGGAGCAACCACAGCACTGAGACAGCCCTCCTCACAGTCACTGACGACATCCACCCCATACTGGACCATGAACACACGGCCGCCCTCATCCTCTTTGACCTCTCCGTCACATTCAACACAGTCTTCCTCTTCACCCTTTGCACCAGACTCCAGGACACTGGAATCTAGGGCAAAACACTAGAATGGATTTGATCCTTCCTCACCGGAAGAACCCAGAGTGTTAGACTCCCATTGTACACAGTGGGGCCCAAAGAAACCTGCTGCGAAGTATCCCAGGGATCTTCACTAAGCCCGACCCTCTTCAAAACCTACATGGCCCCACTCGCTAGCATCATCAGATAGCACAGAGTAAACATTGTCTGTTATGCTGACAATACTCAACTGATCCTCTCCTTGACCGATGACCCATCAATAGCCAAGAGAAATTTCCACAACGGTATGAGAGCAGTCTACGTCTGGATGGAAACAAGTTGCCTCAAACTCAACCCGGACAAGACAGAGATCCTCGTTCTTGGTTCCACCCCCTCCGCCTGGGACGACTCCTGGTGGTCAATCACCCTAGGAAACACCCCCACCGACCACACACGCAACCTGGGCATCATCCTCAACGCAGCACTTTCCAATACCCGTCAAGTCAATGCCATCTCATTGGCCTGCTTCCACACTCTCCTTCGGAAGATTTTCAAGTGGCTCCCCACCAAGACCAGAAGGATGGTCACCCATGTTCTTGTCAGTAGGAAATTGGAGTACGGCAACGCACTCTATGCCAGCATTACAAAGAAGCTACAAACAAGACTACAGAGCATCCAGAAAGCAGCCAGACTCATCCTGCATTCTGCATATTGACTACTCTTCCCTTCTCCTGTAGTGGATAACAACTTCTTGGTGACTGGGTTATATGACACTGCCTTCCAATGTCTTTTGGCCCCCACATACTTGGCTGCACCATCAGTAAACCACACATGCTTCCTATCCTCAGGGGACAAGGATTCACATGGCTCACCGCACCTCACTGGTGGCTCTTTTATCTCTGGTACCTCCTGCACCCTCTCATCATCCTGCACCGGGGCTTGTGCCACCTGTTCATGCAGGGCTGCTGGTCCCTCTCGGGCCCTGTCCTGTATGTACCACGTCCAATTAATTATACTGGCTTATTGTGCATCTCCTATGCGGTGAGTTTTAGGTGAACTATTCACCCACTGCAATATTGGAATCTCAGGTCTCAGAATCACATTATGACCTAGGGTAATTTACTCAGTATCCACTAGAGCCCAGTAACAAGCAAGTAACGGTTTCTCAAAGGGAGTTTACGGCTCTCCAGCATTAGGTAGCTTTTTGGGCCAGAAACTGGGCCAGAAACCCAGGGGTACCCTCTTCTTCCCTGTTTTTGCCACATACTCCAATTTGCATATTGCCCGTGAACTGTTACAAGTAACTCAATGTCTCTTTCTTGTACTGGCCATAAGTCTAAAGCCTGTTGAATCACCTCCTTTGCCAAGTCAAACGACACTGCTGCTGCTCTCCCCATTCAAACTCACGTTTCTTTCTTGTCACTTTGTACAAAGGGCCCAAAATCTGACTCAAGTGAGGGATATGTTGTCTCCAAAAAACAAACAATCAAATGCAGCGCTGACTCTCCTGCTTAGTGCTGGGAGTGGCAAATTCTAAGATCTTTTGTTTTGCATGTGGCAGCACCTCCCTATGTCCCTGATTCCACTGGAGTCCTAGAAACTTCACATTTTGAGAGAGTCCTTGTGTCTTATCTGGATTAATCATTCATCCTTTGCTCTGTAACCCTGTCCAACTGAGTCTGCACCTGTTCTTGTGTCTCTCCCTGAATCATCACATCATCAATATAATGGGACAATTGTACCCCTGGAATGACAGATACTTCATCCAGGTGTTCTGCCACCAGCCGGTGACAGATGGTGGGCTTATGTACATATCCTTGGGGAAGCCTTAGCATTGCTCCTGATTCTCAGAGGCCAATGGGAAAGAAAAGAAAACATTGGCACTATCAATGGTTGCATACCACGTATCTATGTTTTTGTATTCTCTCAATCAAAGTGATGGTGTTCGGGACTGCAGCAGTCAAGGGGGGCGTATATTTGTTCAATTCGCTGTAATCAATAGTCATTTGTAGGAGGCTGGCCTGGCTTATAGTGGGTACATTGTGGTAATTACACCCTGTGCCAGGTCCAGTTATCCCTTATTAGTAGAATAGAGGTGTTTCTAGCAGCTTGGGCTGATAGAAGGTAGCTATGGCAAAGCAGCTTAGGCTGAACTAGGAGACATGCAAAGCTCCTATTATACCACTTATATCACTTAGCACAATATCAGAAGAAAACACAATACACAGAGTTACTAAAAATATAGGTACTTTATTTTTATGACAATATGCCACAAGTATCTCAGCGAGCACCCTCAGTAAGAAGGTAAGTAATATACACAAGTTATATGTACACAACCCAAAACAGGTAAGTAAGAGTAAGAAAAGTAATGCAAACAGTGTAGAATCACAATAGGATGCAATAGGTGAACATAGGTCTAGGGGCAACACAAACCATATACTCCAAAAGTGGAATGCGAATCACAAATGGACCCCAGACCTATGGGAGCTTGTAGAGGGTCGCTGGGACTGTAAGAAAACAGTCAGGGTGTCCAAGATATCCCACCACAAGACCCTGAAAAGTAGGAGTAAAGTACACCTACTACTCCAAAAGGACACAATAGTCGTGATAGGGGGATTCTGCAAGAACCACAAACACCAGCAAAGCACTGAAGACGGATTCCTGGACCTGAGGACCTGCAAGGCAAGGGGACCAAGTCCAAGAGTCACGATAGTGTCCAGGGGGGGCAGGAGCCCAGGAAATCCCGGATGAAGGTGCAAGGAAGCTGCCTCTGGATGGAAGAAGCTTAGGATTCTGCAACAACGAACAGAGCTAGGAACTTCTCCTTTGGACGGAAGCTGTCACACAACGTGCTGAAGGTTGCAGAAGTATTCTACGCAGAAATACTGCAAACAAGCCTTGCTAGCTGTAAGGGTCGCAATAGAGGTTTTTGGGTGCTGCTGAGGACCAGGAAGGACCAGGATGTCGCCTCTTGGAGGAGGAGACAGGGGTGGGGGCGCTCAGCAACTCAGAGAGCCCCCACAGAAGAAGTACCCGAACAGGCACTTAGAAGATTTGTGAACCGGAGATGGCTCAGAGTTACAAAGGAGGGTCGCACGATGTCGGAGGCCAATTCAGAGGGTTGAGCACTGCAGGACGGAGTGCTGGGTACCCAGGCTAGGATGTGCATGAAGGAAATCCTGGAAGAGTGCACAGGAGCCGGAGCAGCTGCAAATCACGCAGTACACAGGTTTGCAGTCTAGCGTGGGGAGGCAAGGACTTACCTCCACCAAACTTGGACTGAGGGATCACTAGACTGTGGGAGTCACTTGGATAGAGTTCCTGTGTTCCAGGGACCACGCTCGTCAGGATCAGAGGGGACCCAGAGGACTAGTGATGGAGGCTTTTGGTGCCTGCGTTAGCAGGGGGAAGATTCCGTCGACCCACTGGAGATTTCTTATTGGCTTCCAGTGCAGGGTGAAGGCAGGTGACCCCCAGAGCATGCACCACCAGTAAACAGCCGAGAAAGCCGGCAGGATTAGGCGCTACAATGTTGCTGGTAGTCGTCTTGCTACTTTGTTGCGGTTTTGCAGGCATCCTGGAGCAGTCAGCGGTCGGTCCTTGGCAGAAGTCGAAGAGGGAAGTGCAGAGGAACTCTGGTGAGCTTTTGCGTTCGTTATCTGAAGAATTCCCCAGAGGAGAGACCCTAAATAGCCAGAAAAGGAGGTTTGTCTCCCAAGAAAGGAGTATTGGCTACCAAGAGGTAAGAGCCTATCAGAGGGGGTCTCTGGCGTCACCTGCTGGCACTGGTTACTCGGAGCAGTCCAGTGTGCCCCCAACACCTCTGTTTCCAAGATGGCAGAGGTCTGGGACACACTGGAGGAGCTCTGGGCACCTCCCCTGGGAGATATTGGTCAGGGGAGTGGTCACTCCCCTTTCCTTTGTCCAGTTTCGCGCCAGAGCAGGGCTGGGGGATCCCTGAACCGGTGTAGACTGGCTTATGCAGAGATGGGCACCATCTGTGCCCATCAGAGCATTTCCAGAGGCTGGGGAGGCTACTCCTCCCCAGCCCTTCACACCTATTTCAAAAGGGAGAGGGTGTAACACCCTCTCTCAGAGGAAATCCTTTGTTCTGCCTTCCTGGGCCAGGGCTGCCTGGACCCCAGGAGGGCAGAATCCTGTCTTAGGGGTTGGCAGCAGGAGCAGCTGCAGTGGAAACCCCAGAAAGGCAGTTTGGCAGTACCCGGGTTCTGTGCTAGGAACTCGGGGGATCATGGAATTGTTCCCCCAATACCAGAATGGTATTGGGTGCCAATTCCATGATCTTAGACATGTTACATGGCCATGTTCGGAGTTACCATTGTGACGCTATACATAGGTAGTGGCCTATGTATAGTGCACGCGTGTAATGGTGTCCCCGCACTCACAAAGTCCGGGGAATTTGCCCTGAACGATGTAGGGGCACCTTGGCTAGTGCCAGGTTACCCACACACTAAGTAACTTGGCACCCAACCTTCAGCAGGTGAAGGTTAGACATATAGGTGACTTATAAGTTACTTATGTGCAGTGTAAAAAATGGTGGTGAAATAACATGGATGTTATTTCTCTCAGGCTGCAGTGGCAGGCCTGTGTAAGGATTGTCTGAGCTCCTTATGGGTGGCAAAAGAAATGCTGCAGCCCATAGGGATCTCCTGGAACCCCAATACCATGGGTACCTAAGTACCATATACAAGGGAATTATATAGGTGTGCCAGTGCGCCAAGGAGAATTGGTAAATTTAGTCACTAGCCTGCAGTGACAAATTTAGAAAGCAGAGACAGCATAAACACTGAGGTTCTGGTTAGCAGAGCCTTAGTGATACAGTTAGGCACCACAAAGGGAACACATACAGGGCACATACTATGAGTACTGGGGTCCTGCCTAGCAGGATCCCAGTGACAAAGGGGCTAAAACATACATACATACAGTGAAAATGGGGGTAACATGCCAGGCAAGATGGTACTTTCCTACATCAATTGGGCAAGTGATTCCACTTCTCCAAAGACAAACACCACACCTCCCATCACCACAACCCCAACTGCAACCTCTAGTGCCCCTAGTAATAGCATTGGTGGTGGGAAGTCTACTACAAATAGCCAATCCAAGGGTGTAGCTGGGCTCACTATTGGCAGTGTAGTTGGGGTTGGTCTTGTTAGGGGGACCACAGAGGCTGTTTTAGTCTCTGATGGTGGCATTGACTTTGCCACCTTGGTTGCTTGTCCCCTTAATATGGGTAAGTACAACCAACTACCCCTAATTAACGGTGTTGATTTCTTGTTCTTGAGGAGCCCACTAAATATTGAATTTAGTGGGTGTTTTAGGGTGAACCTCGTAGTATCCAACAGGACACTTACAATTGGGTAGCTACACTCCTGTGGGAAGGGTCACTACCCTAAACCTCATTGGCTATTTTCCTGCTATCCAACATGGAGGAAAATTAAATGGAGGGTCCATCTTGCCTGCAAGCCCCTAGGGGTGGTGCATGCTCAGTGAGATCCCTCCTCTTACCCTTTGTGTGGTTTCCTGCCTTTGCTCCTGCCAAAAGCGGGGGTTGACGAAGGGGAAAGCCATCTGCTGCTAGCAGCAGGCCTGGGGACTCGAGTTTCAAGGACAGTAGCCCTTTGAAGCTCACCGCCAGGAGGGTGCACATTCCTAGGGAAGGGGTGTTAGCTCCTCCACCCAAGGAAGGCATTGTCTTACAAACCAGAGAACCAGGGCTCTCCCCCAGGTTTGTATATTGGCTGTCTGGAAGTGGCAGGCTGGATGGAACCAGTCACCAAACATGCCAGTTCGATTAGCTTCTGCAAGGGGCACCTCTAAGGTCCCCCCTGGGTAGATTTAGGGATAAAGCCAACACTGGTACCAGTTTGGATTTATCATCCTGAGTTGTTTGATACCAAACAACCCAGGGTGCAGAGTAGGCATCATGTAGCTGGGAAACCCGTGTTTGACCAGTGTCCAGTACATGCATTTAAAATGGCTGCTCTGTTCACTCACTATGTCCCTGGTGTGCAACTCAGCTACGTCCTCACATATAGTATGTGCACCCTGCCTTAGGGCTGGAAGGCCTGCTAGAGGGGTGACTTACCCATAACATATGCAGTGTAGGGTGGACAGGGCACACAGGGAGCATGCAATGTCGAGTTTGCTTTTTTAGGTTGGCTCCAGTACACTCAGCCTGCAATGGCAGTGCTGGGTGCACCTGGGTACAGGGCCCTAGAGGGTGACACAATCAGTGCAGCTGCCCTCAGGAGCCTACCCTTAATATCCCATGCCTTGGGTACTGCTGTACCCATTTAATAGGGACTTACAGTGATATTTAATAGTGTATCTAATTGTGCCAAGCATCACAGCAGATTTAGAGAAAGAGCTCTGACTTGTGTCTGGGTTGTGGGAGCTTCCCAAGACAGAATAGTCTGACTCTTGGGTTGGAGAGGTTGCACTTGGCCTCCACCCACTTGGTGGCCCAAGTACACAATGTTTCCTGCCAGGTGAAACTATAGACAGCTATGTCATCTAAGTGAGCTGCACTAAAACGTTCCAGTCCAGCAAGGACTTGGTTCATCAACCTCTGGAAGGTGGCAGGTGCATTCTTTAGTCCAAAAGGCATAACAGTGAACTGATAATGCCCACTAGGAATAGAAAATTCTGGCTTCTCTTTTGCTCCGGGGGTCAGACCAATCTGCCAGTACCCTGATGTTCAATCAAAAGTACTTGGATACGTGGCTGCCCCTAGTCTGTCAATGAGCTCATCAGCTCTTGGGAATGGGTGTGCATCTCTCTTGGTTACTGAGTTGAGGCCCCTGTAGTGCACACCAAACCTCATTTCTTTATTGTCACCCTTGGAGTAAGGTTTGGGGACTAACACTACTGGGCTAGCCCAGGGGCTTTCTGATAATTCAATGACACCAAAATTCAAAATTTTCTTGACTTCAGCATCTATGCTTTCTCTGATATGGTCCGACTGTCTGTAAATTTTGTTTTTGACAGGCAGGCTGTTACCAGTGTCTATATCATGGGTCCACCAGTTTGTTTTCCCAAGGGGGATAGAAAATAAGCCAGCATACTGGTTGAGGACTTGTCTGCAATCAGTCTGCTGCTGTCCTGAGAGGGTGTTTGACAAGACCACTCCATTTACAGAATTATCTTGGGGATTGCTGGAGAGGAGATCATGGAGAGGTTCACTCTCATCTTCCAGTCCCTCATCTGTAACCACGAGTATGGTCACATCAGCTCTGTCATAAAAGGGTTTTAGGCGGTTGGCATGTATGATTCTTTTGGGGTTCTTGCAACTGCCTAGGTCCAATAGATAAGTGACCTCCCCTTTCTTTTCAAGAATGGGATAGGGCCCTGACCATTTGTTCTGGAGGGCCCTTGGAGCAACAGGCATCAACATCCAAACGTTCTGCCCTGGTTGGAACTCTACCATAGCAGCTTTTTGGTCATACCAAAGCTTTTGAAGCTCTTAGCTGGCCTGAAGATTTTTGCTGACTTTCTCCATGTACTCAGCCATTCTAGAATGTAGGCCAAGTACATAGTCCACAATATCTTGTTTGGGCTCTTTGAGAGGTCTCTCCCAGCCTTCCCTTACAAGACTTAGGTGGTCATTATGACATTGGCGGTAAATACCGCTTACCGCCTTGGTGACGGCCGTCAAAACACCGTTGCGGAGGTGGACATCCGTCCGTCAAACTATGATCTACACACACTAAACCGACAGAATACTGCCACAAACACATATCTGCCAGAACAAAGGTTAGTGTTAAAGCATTGGTACGAACACCCATACCATCACGCCAACCACACTGTGACATGGTGGACATTCAACAGCGCGAAATCATTGGCAGTACACACTGGCGAACTCAGAATGGCCACCCAAATAAAAAAAACACACAACATTGGCCAATCCCAGAAGCACACACCTGACACTGATACACACACCACACCCACCCACCCACAGCACTATAAAACACATACACACATTACCCACAACCCTTTACGAACACCAAAAATTGCCACTAGACAGACACAAATATCCCAGAGACAACTACACGCACATCACAAACACCCAGTCATCCGTCATGCATCCCACACCCCACCACATTACTCAACATCCTCTGCACAACACACATGCCACACAACACCTATGTCCCCACTAAGACACCCCCGTTTCACTGATAAGGAGTTGCGGGTCATGGTGGAGGAAATAGTCAGGATAGAGCCACAGCTGTTTGGAGCACAGGTACAGTAGATATCCATTGCCAGGAAGATGGAGCTATGGCAGAGGATCATGGACAGGGTGAACGCCGTGGGACAACATCCAAGCACAAAGGATGACATCAGGAAGAGGTGGAACGACCTACGGGGGAAGGTACGTTCCGTGGCAGCAAGGCACAAGCTTTCCATCCAGAGGACTGGTGGTGGCCCCCCACCTCCTCCCCCATAGCTCACAGCATGGGAGGAGCAAGTCTTGGCTATATTGCATCCTGAGGGACTCACTGGAATAGCCGGAGGACTGGACACTGGTGAGTCAACATTTACTACCTATCACCCCTCATATCTGCATGCCATCTTACCCCCTCATCCTGACTCCCATCACTCCACTCCATCACACACACTGAACCTACACATGTGACCTACCCCTATGCCAATCCCTGCATGCCATACTAATGCATGTACAGCCCTCACAGCCCTGCATGTACACCCATCACCAAAGCATGTACAGCATCACACAAAACATCACCATACACAAACAAAGGTAGCAGGGCAACAGCAACGATAGAGGGGAAGCTAGGGATGTACAATATGTCACAGACATCAAGCATAACACATCACTTACATCCCCACAGATGCCCGAACCAATCCCAGCGGCGAGGATGTGCCATGTCGATCCAGTCCCCCAACAGAAGATGCCCCCAGTGATGACAGTAACTCTGGACTTCAGGATCTGGATGAACTACCTGGAGCATCAGGGACCACTGGTCAGTCGGCCACACCAGCCCACTCACAGTCCACCACAGAGCCTCCCCCTCAGTATCCAACACCAGAGCACCCACCCAACATCCCCACACCTCTGTCCACAGGACACGTCAATCAGCAGTGTACCCACCGGTACAGGGACCCCTCCTCCCCAAGACAATCAGGGTGCTGGGGTCAGTGACAGTGGACACACCGTTCAGGTGACACAGGCACAGGGAGGGCAGCTGTGCGCCAGGGGGAGAACAGTCCCAAGGAACCGACTCTCCAGGAGGCCCTTAACAATGTCCTGGGGGCTTACCAACAAAGCCAGGACAAGATGGGCCAGATCCTAACCAACATGCAGGAGAACAAGCAGCTGCAAGAGGTACACCATCAGGAGATCAGGGAAGATTTGCAGGCCTTCAACACCACCATGGTCTCCATAGCAGGAGTGCTGGCTGACATGGGCAACATCATGAGGGAATGGATAGCACACCTGCAGGCCCCTACCACTAGCCAGTCTACTGACCAGACATCCACATCTGCTGCAGCTAGTGGACAGGAGACCCTGCCACAGGACCCACAGGCCACCAGCACCCCTCCCCCTACAGAATGTGAACCACCCTGCAAACGTTCCCTGCGACACAGACAGAAGCCAGAGGCACTTGCCAAGACCAGGACCACCGCCAGGAAAAGAGACCCTCCTGAATGTCCTCCTTGTGTCCTACCCTGTCACCTGGTCCACTCTGAACTGCCTTTGCTCCCCTTCCTATGGCCCTTTGGACACTGGACCTGTGCTACAAACAGACTGGAACAATACCCTGGACTTACCTCTACCATCACCCCACTCTATTGTACTTCCCATTCTAGAACTATTTTCAATAAACACCCTTGGACGCAACGTGAGTGATAGTGCTTTATGTGATGCAAATGTGCAATTATGTCAAAAGGTACATCTTTTGCAATTGACATGGACTATGGTATAGTATACAAATAATGAGCTGTATCTGTCTGTAGTCATCACATCATTGCACAGTTGTAATAACACCAACATCTGCAAATAGAGTGTAGAGATGGGGCCACTCACCTGAAAAGCAGGAAGTCTGCAGGTGCAATGGTATGCCCCCTGACCTCCTGGAACACCTCTCTGCACTTCCTGGAGAACACAGAAACCCCGGCAGGTGTCCCAAAAGGAAAGGGAAAGTGGAAGAGAAAGAGACAAAACGCTGCCATGTATTGCCGGTCCAACCAGGCACCCTGTATCTTCGGGGGGGCAGGTAGTTGTTGACAGAGTGATAGTTGAGTTAGTTGCACTCAACTTCCTTGAAACTGAATCTCTCTTTCTGATATGGGCACAGGAGCGGTAGAAGAACACTGGGATGCTCCAGCACTTTTCTTGGCACAATCACTAACACTGCATTACCAAAAACCCAAACTGAGTACCTGTTATGCTATTAATTGTGATTGACCAATGACTTTGTGTTTCACCACTGCGCATATTAGTTGCTCAATGTTCACCAGTAGCACATTATATGTTGTATTCAGTTTAGCTGCCTATTGGCTTTAACGTGGAGTTAGACATTGCAGTTGAGACATTGCAGATGAGCTGTGTTTTCCAAGCTGTGTTTTTCCACATGATAGACGAAGCTGTGTTTTTCATACCAAACCCTAGCTGATAACAGAGCGTAGATTTTGTGTTTACCTCTCAATCCAGTCTGAGAACGAGTGAAGTTTGGAGACTTGGTCACTCTCCAAGTTTATTCGGTTCCCACACTGAGTTTGCTTTTAATGGTGGCCATGGGTAGCAGCGAGAGAGAGGATCTTGACTTCAGGCAGGGATGGATGTCAGTTGCCTGTCTCCCGTTTGGGTGGAAAATCTCTTTCTTGCAGTTGAACCGGAGTCATCAACTTGGAGACTTTAGATAGATGAAGCGGAGTGATAGGCCCCACGGTGATGCAATTTTGATTTTTATGCTTTGCTTTGAAGTTATGCTATAATATAATCACATGTATTTGCTGTGTACATTGCAACTGAGAAGTACTTTGATATATTTTGCTTTCATTGCTGCAACTACTTTTAAACGTGTGCTTCCAACCTACTAATCTCGGCTTTCGGGAACCTCGTGGTGAAGTAAGAATAACAATAAATGTCTTCTTTAAACTAAGAAGTGCATTCCAGAGAAGTTTTGTAAGCTCGGTCATAAGATAAGAGAAGGAAAGCAAAACATTTTGGCGTTAATCGGCAGTCTGGGAGTCGGAGTTAGAGATTGGAAGTGCACTATTTAAAAGTGTAATTGTTTTTTGTTGTTTAGAGAATTAAAGAAGCACGGCAGACCATGTTTGAAAATGCATCTGAAGTTAAACTGCCTTATGGTGCTGTGAGAAACATGTTTTCTTGTTTATCAGGACTTTGTGAGTCTTGGGATGAGTACTTTGATGCATATGTAGAAAATGTGCCTTTTGAAAGAAATTATGTTCCTTTTGTTCTTGACAGAAAGGTTTGGATACTTTTGTCTGCTTACAGAAAAATGCAGGAGAGATGTAGGCAGTTAGAACATGAAAATAAGAATTTTTGCGAGCAAATTAGCCAGAACACATTATTGCAAGATAATGCTGAAATCTATAAAACTATTGTAGTAGAATCTGGCTTTTCCCATTCCAGTAACGAGAAGGTTAAAAAATGGGGCGGCCAGTCTGAGCCTCTTGAGAAGAGCGTAGATGTGCAGAACAGCCCACGGTTGTTGGCAGGTGAAGTGCATTCCCTAACAGATTACACTGTGAACACAGTTGAGAATGTTATTTTCAGACCGCTTTTGCAAAGTACGATGTTTAAAATGAATTCAGACAATGCAGCAGTACTGTTGCAAAATGTGCAGTTTCTGGGAATTCAGTGGAATTCAGAAAATAGACAGATGTTGTCACAGGTAAAACAAAAGATTTTAGAGTTTCTTATTATTTGCACTAAGCAAGAGACACCGAGTTTCATGAGCTTGTTTGATTTTTGGAAACAGTATAGCCCTCATCTGAGTGAAATCTTAACACTTTGGTACAAAGTAACTAGGAAAAAACATGAGAAGCTGTGCACTTTTGATTTGGCAAATGAAATAATTCAGACTTTAGATTTGTGCGCAGTGCAAGAGGGAAACACTGATTCACATGTAAATCAGAATCAGGGGAAGACAAGAGTGCCCCCGGAACTTTGGATTAAGCTTTTGACTTGTTATTGGGCTCTAGTGAATACTGAGCAAATGACATTAAATGATAATGTAATTCTGAAACCTGAAATATCAAGCATGCAGTGGGTGATGAGTTCACCTACATCTCACAGTATAGGACAGGCACAGGAGGCTAGTATCATGCATTGGATCTGGTACATGCAAGACAGGGCTAGAGTCACTGCAGCCCTACATGAACAGGTGTCACAAACCCCTTTTCAGGATGAGGAGAGGGTGCAGGGAGTACCACAGGTAAAAGAGTCACCAGTGAAATTGAGTGCACCATTTGAATTTGTGTCCCCTGAGGATAAAAAGCATGTTTGTTTGACTAATGATTCATTGAAATACATGAGTACTAACAGACAATGGAAAGCAGTGTTATACAATCCAGTTATTGAAAAGTTTTTGTTTATCACAGGAGAAGGAAAAAGTAACCAATATGCAGATTTGTACAATGTGTGTCAGACTTTAAAGCAAGAGCTGCTTGAGACGTGTCATTTTTACACTGATTCTTGGTTCACTGCCAATGGTTTAGCCGTTTGGTTTTCCACATGGATTGTATATAACTGGTTCAATTCCCTTGCAGATGTTAAAGAGAAAAATTCAGAAACAGAAGAGTCCACCCAGAATTCTGACTTAGTGGGGATGGCTAAGTGGGTGCACCAGAAATGTGGACATCTGGGAGAAAAAGCCACTTACAGGTGGGCAGAGATGAAAGAGATGCACATTCCCCTTGATGTGATAAAAACTGTGATTTTACAATGTCCTATTTGTCAGCACGCACAACAGCAATCTGTCCCACAAACAGTCAAAGATCAGTTGGGGAGAGGAAAGTTACCAGGACAGATATGGCAAATTGATCAGGTTTTAGGGGGAGTGATTGCTGCAGATGACCAAAATCAAAATGATGCTGATAACTAGAAGAGAATCTGATTCATTCATACAGATTGGAGACAGAATTGCCCAACTTGTCACAAGTGCAGTGAATGGAGGTTTGGTAAAGAAGGAGTCTGCCCCAGCCCTTCTGACAGTGCAAGGAAAGGGAAGCTGTGGTGCAGCAGATAAAAACCTCAGTGCTAAGGTGTGGGTTGAAGCCCAAGGTGACCCTCCAGAACCTGCAGAACTTATAACAAAGGGCCCCAAGATTATAACACAAGGAAAAGAGAAAGGAGGGCACATTTCAGATGACAAATGTTATTTGCAAGAAAAGTCATACTTTTTTCTTTTGCAGATCCTACCGTGACTCGCCACTGACCATGAGTGTGCGGTGTGGTCTCCCTTCGGGTGTGTGCGTGTGGGGTCGGGGGAGGTACCAAACCCCCAACCTGATTGATTAAAGTACAAACCCCATGGATCCATTTTGCGCAACTGGTGCCTTCAGTTCAAGTTCTACATGGGATCAATAGAAAGTTTGTCAACTTGTTTGATTACATTCTTCCACTGGAACTAAGCAACCTTACCAGTTAACTGTCTCTGTTTTTTCACGTGGAACTCTGACTTTCACTTACATTCCAGCAAACCTTTCAGGTGGACCGTGTACCTTTACATGAGTAGAACTCATGCTACATCAACTTGCTGTTTTAGAGACACTATTATCCCAATCAGAGTATATAAGTTTCAGTCTTTTCATTGTAGATGTATCTGATATGAAAGGTTATGAGATCAATATGTTAATCCACTTCCATTGCTTTACAGTGATTGCTTTTTTGTTGATGTTTTTGAGATTGCAACTGAGAAGTACTTTGATATATTTTGCTTTAATTGCTGCGACTACTTTTAAACGTGTGCTTCCAACCTACTAATCTCGTCTTTCAGGAACCTCGTGGTGAAGTAATAATAACAATAAATGTCTTCTTTAAACTAAGGAGTGCATTCCAGAGAAGTTTTGTAAGCACGGTCATAAGATAAGAGAAGGGACGCAAAACAGTACCATAACAATATGTACTGCGACACTAGGGCTGGCTTCACAGAGATTCACTGTTGCACACTACAATTAGAACTGTGGTTGCACTTATCATGCACAAGAAAGACAAACAAGGGCATTAATTATATCACGTATAACTTTCATGCATGCATAGGGTTAAACTAAAAGGAACAAAAACAATCCAAGAAATATAAATGTCCACTCTGGATTTAAACAGTTAGGGTGGCACAGTTTGGTTTGGTTTCACTGTGTATGTGAAAAAAAACCTTCAAAAGCAAATTCCTCAAACCTGAAACACAGGCATGAATGACACAATTTAAATCCAACAGTTATGCTATTAGAGAAAGAAGAGTCACGTAAATGCTCTTTTAAAATTGCACTGTCACTTTTTGTAGTACTTGAGCTCAAGCAGATTTCCTGAAGCACATTTAGGCAAGTAACTACAATAATAATGTAGAATGTTCAGAAATGCATTTGTCTCTTCAAGATAAGCACTCTGCCAAAATACGAGGTCTGAAATACACCAGCTGTATACTGAGAATACTCAGTCACTGGAGAATACTAGTCACTTAGCTGCAGTCTTTTCCGGAGTGGTGGAGGAATGCCTGGTGTCAGCTGGTACAGGAACGAAGAAAGGAATTGCCTCAAAAGTTCTGAATACAAGGATGACAGAAGGGGCTGGACTGCCAAATCAGATGCTGAGATCACGAAGCAAAACAAAGCCAAGCAGGGAGGCATGCTTCACTCTGCTATTTATAGCCAATCACGAAAGCAGTTGAGTTTCCACATTTGGATGACTCACCACACCCAATTAGAAGCACGTCTACACCACACCCAATTAGAAGCACATGTCTACACCTGCTCAAATTAGCAAACAAGCATTGGTAAAACAAGCATTGATAAACCAATTGTGTAACACAGCACATTATGTTTACTTAGAAACATGAAGGTTTAACCAAGAACAGAGATATGATTTATCCCTAATCCCTGGGGATGCTGACAGATAACGCAGGAGGCACCTTGGGGAGTCCTGACATAGAGAAGGCATGGGTGACAGTCAGTTGAGATGCAAGGGAAGTAATTGACATCCTGCTACAGCCACACAGAAAACACAAATATTTAGAGGAATGGTCAGTTCCGCTGTCTTACCTGTGTGTCACTGGAAGTACTGGCGTATTACTGATGTTCTGTTGTCCACATCCTCTTCCTCTTCATCCTCAGGGTCCACTGCTGCCACAGGGGCATTTCTAATCTCCTCCTCCTGCAGATAAGGCATGTGTCGTCTGAGGGCCAGGTTGTGCAACATGCAGCATACTACAACTATCTGGCAGACCTTCTCAGGGGAGTAGCACAGGGATCCACCTGTCAGATGGATGCATCTGAACCAGCCCTTCAGGAGACTGAAGGTCCTCTCAATAATTCTCCTGGTTTAGCCATGAGCATCATTATACCGAATCTCACCCCTTGTCCTGGCATTCCTCACAGGGGTCAGGAGCCACTAGAGGTTTGGGTAGCCAGAGTCACCTGCAAGAATCGAGGGAACATACATTAGCTTTACAGATGACTTCTGAAGGCATACACTGACATACATTTGGTGGGGACTCCGGCTCACCTATTAGTTACACCCTGTGCCTTTGTAGTTGTGCCATCACATTTGGGATGCTGCTATTCCTCAGGACAACAGCGTCATGCACCAATGCAGGATATTTGGCTGTGACATGGGAGATGTACTGGTCAGCCAGGCACACCATTTGCACACTGAGTGAATGAAAACTCTTCCAATTCCTGAACACCTGTTCACTGTGGTGGGTGGGGGGGTGCTAACAAATGCAATGGCCCTGATTAAAACACTGGCGGTAAATGCCACCTGCCACCACCACGACGGCTGCCAAAAGACCGTCGCCACGGCTAACAGCTGTCCGTGAAATAATGACCACAGCGGGATTTCCGCCACAAGAAGGGCGGAAATCCGTCTGTGGCCATGCTGGCGGATGGCATTAAGGTGGCGCTGCTACCACCAACAGCTCCACGCCAGTAGACCGCCGCCAGCCGGTTTTCATGCGTGTGGTAGGGGCACGCAAGAAAAGTGACGCATCAAGACCGATTCTCCACTTTCGTCTAAATCTGGCCTGAAGATGCTTTTGTAAGTTGAAGATCACAACTTGTAATCCTTCTAATATAGCAGAGGGAGCTATGAAGGACATGTGATTCCTATATCTTGTAACCCTCACTGTGTTATGTAATACATCCTGTAAATTGATTTAAACACATCTCGTATTGTCAATGTATAATATTTATGTATGTTGTAAAGCGCTCGGACACCGTGCATTGGGATGAGTAGCGCTATAAACGAAATAATGCATAATAGTGCTATTAAAATTATTTGTGTGAATAGTGGGACAGACCAACACATCAGACCTTCTTACAGTGTATGCATATCTCTTATAAAACCGCACCTCTCTTAAGTACCTGTGAAGTGATAGCAAGCTGTGCGCCTTTGTTTTTTCTTCTGTTGCAGTCAGGTGCAAGGCTCCAGACAGCTTCCAACTAGGGTAATCAAACAAAAGGAGGCCTGATAGCCCCTTATTTTTGGCCTTTGTCCTGAGGCAGCAGGAATTTTAAATAAGAAAACCCCCTCCTGTCCTGCACGTTGCTGCTAGAACAAACAACAGCACACAACGTGCAGGCACTACTTAAAAGTGTGCTGGGGTTGCTGAAAGTGTCCTGCTGCTGAAAGTGCGTGCATGCACCGCTGAAAGTGTCCTGCTACTGAAAGTGTGTCAGTGCAAATGAAAGCGTGTGCTGGTGCTGCTGAAAGTGCGTGCAGGCGCTGCTGAAAGTGTCCCGCAGCTCACAGTGCTACTGAAAGTGTGTGCAGGCGCTGCTGAAAGCATCCTGCTACCGAAAGTGTGTGCAGGCACTGCTGAAAATGTCATGTTGCTGAAAGTGTGTGTCGGTGCAGATGAAAGTGTCCTGCTACTGAAAGTGTGCCGGTTCTGTTGAAAGTATGTGCCGGCGCCACTGAAAGTGTGTGCCAGCACTGCTGAAAGTATGTGTCAGTGCTACTGAAAGTGTGTGGCGGCGCTGCTGAAAGTATGTGCCAGTGCTACTGAAAGTGTGTGGCGGCGCTTCTGAAAGTGTCTTGCTACACCGGAAAAAAATCACCATATTTTACAGGGGCTCAACTTTGTGGCAGGGTGAACGGCGACCCAGTGAAAATATTGGGTGGACGCTGTCCACCCGTGTGTACTCCTGACTCCTCCCCTAAGCGCAAGTGTCCTTCATTTATACATACGTGGGAAATCTAGGAGGCTGGCCCTCTATGTAGTGTGCAAAGCTAGGCACACTGTGCAGGGGATCCAGGCAACTACACGTTGGTTTACAGGGGTAAAACTAGATCACGTAATGCTCTAAGTTTTGGAAGAAGCTTGGCCGAGCAGTTAGGCCAATCTTGGAGAAGTGCAAAGCATTTGTTGTACTCACAGCATCAATCTTGCAACTCACACACTCAAGGGAATAACCAATTTAGAAAAATACTTCAGAGAATTTTTGAAGTTTAATAAAAATAGTCTTTTCGTGCATAATTACGCACCATAGGAATCAATGGAGGATCACCTTTAAAAATACATATAAAATCATACAGTTGGTTTACCAAGTTCTTCTTTTGGAGGGTGGTTGAGGTCGTCAGTGGGCACACTGTGCAAGCTGGAAGAGTTTGGGTGGCTCCCAGTTCCGGCGGGAGCAGCGTGAGAAGGTCTCTGGAGCTGGTGCAGGGCCATTGCGAAGGACCACTTGTAAAAGCACTGTACAGGTAAGTTTAATGATGAATCATTGGGGTCCCATTGGAGTGTCGAAATTGCAAGGTGTGGGGAGCCCTTAGAGCACAGCAGGTTTTTCGGTGCAGGGCTCAGGGTGGCCAGGTGCAGAGCAAATCGGTTAGCCAGAAGCTGTGCAAGGGTTGTTTACAAGACAACAGGGGCACTCTGGCAGGAGGTCTAGGTTGCTTCTGAAGCCCCTTGACTGGGCCTTCCTCCTGGTCCTTTTACAGCCCCAGGCGGGCTGTGGATGTAGTTCTCTGGTGATTTGCAAAGTCTTGGCACCCTCTGGGGTTTTTATAGAGTTGTCCAGCAACTCCTCAGCACAATTGTCAGGTCCTGGATGCAGCAGGCAGGGTTTGGTCCATTTTCTTTGGTGCAGCAGGTCCACAGTTCTTGTGATTTGGTTCTTCTTGGGGCTGGTCATCTTTTTGACCGTTAAATCTAGAGTCTTGGTCTAGGGCTGCCCTCTAAATTAAATTTAGGAGGCGTTTTAGGGGGAACCTGGTAGTGACCAATTGCCAACATCAGGACAGTGCGCGCTTTACGGGCGACGTAAATGCAAAAACCCAGTCCTTATGCAAAGGCATATTTCATGCATTGTGTTCCTATGCAGTATGTTAACTTGTTGCATTGCAGAGCTTCTACCTTAAAAAGTCATTAATGCTGTTTGTAATTCATTGATCATTTGCAAAGGCTTGTTTGCAGGACTACAGGGTGTGGTCCTTTATTATAAGACTTTCTAGAAGTCTTTCTTGCAGCATGGCTGGGTGTGGTTCGTGGGTGGGGCTTGGCTCTATATAAGGGAGCCAGCCCAGCTCCACGTGCTCACTATTCAGAGGTCCTGGTGCAGAGCAGCAGCATTTTCCAGAGTTCCTGTCCCAGAGGCCTATCCAGTCATTTCCAGGCCTGCCCTCGTTTATTTGGTGATCTTCCAGCAGGGCAGTAAGGCGGAGGTCGGGTTAGGCCCCCGACTCTGTTTCCAGTGACATTCCAGATTTGGGCCTAAACTTGACATCGCGTGTGCGATTGTTTTCCTGGCATTTACTTCTTGATATTCAGATCGGCAGTGCACGCGATCATTTCATGGCATTTGTATTGTGAATTCCGAATCGGCAACAGTGTGTGCAATTCATTCCTGGCATTTACTTCTTGGTATTCTGATCGGCTATGCGCGTGATCATTTCATGGCATTTGTATCATGAATTCCGAATCGGCAACAGTGTGCGCGATTAATTCCTGGCATTTACTTCTTGGCATTCAGATCGGCAGTGCGTACGATCATTTCATGGCATTTGTATCGTGAAGTCCGAATCAGCAACAGTGTGCGTGATTCAATCCTGGAATTTACTTCTTGGCATTCAGATCGGCAGTGTGTGCGATCATTTCATGGCATTTGGTTCTTTATTATCGAATCGGCAACAGTGTGCGCAATTCATTCCAGGCATTTAACTCTTGAATTACAGATCGGCAGTGCGCGCAATCATTTAATTGCATTTGAATCTAGATGTTAGAATCAGCAACAGTGTACGCAATTCATTCCTGGCATTTAACCTTTGAAATACAGATCGGCAGAGTGTGCGATCATTTCTAGACATTGAAATCTAGAGGTGCAAGTTTGATTAAGGTGCATAATATTTCCTGAACATTTGAGTCTTGGAACTCTTAATCAGAGAGTGACGTAGCCGTATTATTCATGAATCTAGTACAGTTCATTCATGCAGAGAAATAACCATGTGTTCTTTGATTCTTGTTACAATGCAGTGACTATTCTAAGAACTATTTGGAGAGCGTTTATTATTAAAAAAATATAATATGTTAATTCTGGAATGTTCATATGAAAACCTTGTATAACCTTTTCTTGATTGCCAGGTCCCTAGATTCTTGAGGCCTAGTTATAGTGAAGCCTTAGGCCATTCATGTTTTCAGTATAAGTGTTTATTTGAAACAAAACTTATTGAAAGTCATTGTGATTAATCTTGCAATTGTGTTGTTTAACTCTTGCTTCCACAGGTCTCCTTCCCCGCTGTTCCCAACCCAAAACGCTTTCCCCCACTTGGCCATTCATTAACTCTGTGCTATATTACTAGTGAAGTTTGGAGCTGCCAAGAGGTGGACATTTTGGGAACATGCACAAGCCCCGAGGATCTGGTCTCCTTGACACCAATGGGGCATCTAGCTTAGGGTGGCTACACCCACTATGTGATCACTTCCGGTGGGCAGAGGTCACATCTCTATACCTGATTGCCTATTTTCCTTCCATCCAAGATGGAGGGAAATTAAATGGAGTGTCCACCTCGCAGGCAACACCTTAGGGGTGATGCATGCCAGGTGGGTCCACTCCTCCTATCCTTTGTGTAGTTTTATCGCCGTTGCTCCCACCAAAAGTGGAGGCTTGCAACAGGGACGACCATCTGTTGCTAGCAGCAGGCCTGGATGTCGAGTTTAAAAGGTGGTAGCTCTTTGAAGTTCATCACCAGGGCAGTGCACATTCCTGAGAGAGGGTGTGTTAGCACCTCCACCCAGGAAATGCTTTGTATGAAACTCAAAGAGACAAATCTTTCACCCCAAGGTTGTAGATTGGCTATCTGGTGGTGGCAGGCTGGTTAGAACCAGTCAGCAACCATGCCAGGGTAGTTAGCTTTTTGCAGGGGGCACCTCTAAGGTGACCCCTGGGTACATTTTATAATAAAACCAGCACTGGTACAAGGTTAGATTGATCATTTTGAGTTGTTTGATACCAGGCAACCCAGGGTTCAGAGTAGCCATTATGTAGCTGTGAAACTTGTGTTGACCAGTGTCTAGCACATGTACTAAATTGGCTGATCTGTTAACTCACTATGTCCAAGAATTGGCAAGGACAGAGTTGGGGTATATTGCTCATGCATTTATACCCTCACATACAATATAGTGCACCCTGCCTCAGGGCTGGACAGCCTGTCAGAGGGGTGACTTACCCATAGTGCATGCAGTGTGTAGTGGGCAGGGCACACAGGCAGTGTGCCCTGTCTAGCTTTCATTTTAGGTTTGCATCAGGGCACTCAGCCTGCAATGGCAGTGCTGGGTGTAATGGAATGCAATCAGTGCTGCTGCCCTCAGGGGCCTACCCTTAGTACATCTTGCCCTGGGTACTTAAGAACCATTTACTAGGGACTTATGGTGGCAGCTTAGGGTGTCTCCAATTGTGCCAATGCATCACATAAGTTTTAGGGACAGAGCTCTGGCCCAGGGAACCTGTTTAGCATGGCCCGGGGCACTACTATTTCTGGGCTATATTATATACCAGGCAAAAAGTGAGGGCTCACCATGTCAAAAGGAGGCCTTTCCTCACAGGAACACATGAAGACCAGATACATCACATACAGTTAGCGCGCAAGCCTTCCTACACACACAAAACTTTTATCACAGAAAACAGGTGTATGACTTCTTATACCCACACTCAAATATTAGCTTAAGGAGGCAACGCAGGTACACTAGAGGCAGCAGCTGTACAACTTCCATCACACTCACAGCAGGTAAAGCACCGTCCATAGAAGTGAGGACTTTTTCAACACGCATCCATGGAACATGCAGCACAGCAGCAGCAGTACAATTGTTCCACTCACACGTGCAGCAGCATTCACACAGGGCAAATCTATTGGCTTTGCCAATGCCTGTGGGTATTGAAAATCAGGTCTCCCTCCTCCTGGCAGTGTGCTGCATGGTGTAAACAGTGTGCTACTGGAGGACTGGACTAGGGACTCCTAGTGACGGCCTGTGGTACTGCAGCCTGGTGTACACAGAGTGTGCTGCAGGGGGACTGGACTACAGATGCCTAGTGACGGCCTACGGTACTGCAGCCTGATATACAAAGAGTGTGCTGGAGTACTGGACTAGGGATGCCTACTGACGGCCTGCGGTACTACAGCCTGGTGTACACAGTATGCTGCAGCCGGACTGAACTAGGGATGCCTAGTGACGGCCTGTGGTACTGCAGAATGGTGTATACAGTGTGCTGCAGGCGGACGGGACTAGGGATACCTAGTAACGGCCTATGGTACTGCAGCCTGGTGTACACACAGTGTGCTGCAGGAGGACTGGACTGGGGACACCTAGTGACGGCCTGTGGGACTGCAGCCTGGTGTCTACTGCTGCAGGCGGACTGGACTAGGGATGCCTAGTGACGGCCTACGGTACTGCAGCCTGGTGTAGCACGAGTGTGCTGCAGGCAGGCTGGACTAGGGACACCTAGTGACGGTCTTCAGTACTGCAGCCCGGTGTCTACAGTGTGCTGCGGGCGGACTGGCGTAGCAACACAAAAGGATGATGGACGGAATGCTGAAACACTCTCCCCCAGTCACAGATCTCGGTTAAATCCAATGTTCTTTTGCTCACCATGAGACCCCAGTTTGGACCCACCCATATGTGATGTTGCAGAATTCTTGCAGGATCCGGAGAAACAATGTTGCAATGGGAGCCTTCCCACCAGAAGCAGACGTGTTTCGGTTCCAAAGCAGACCAGCAGCAGTTCCATAGGCCAGGAGCAGAAGATGTCTTGCAGAGAGTTCCTTGGAGAGTCTTGCTTGATGAATCTGAGGATCCACCCTCGAGCCCTTAAGAAACCCTAAAAGGGGGTTGGTCACTCTCTGCAGTGACACACCTATCAGATGGGGTCATGGACGTCATCTACCTGGCCTAACCAGTCAGATGCTCCCAGGGACCTCTGCACATCTTATTTTCAAGATGGCAGTATCAAGTGGCCACCTGGCAGAGCTCTGTGCACCTTCCTATTATCTTTGGAGAGCTTCTGAATAGAAGAAACTCATAACATTGTGCTCATCCAATGCACTCACAGCTGTGTGTAGGAACTGTGCTCATCCCATGTAACTACAGCTGTGTTCAGGAGCTGTTCTCATCCCATGCGTCTACAGCTATGGGTAGGAGCTCTGCTCATCTCATGCACCTACAGCTATGTGCAGGAGGTATGCTCATCCCGTGCACCTCCTGCTGTGTGCAGGAGCAGTGGTCATCCCATGCAGCTAAAGCTATGTGCAGGAGCTGTGCTCATCCAATGCACCTACAGCTGTGTGCAGAAGCTGTGCTCATCCCATGCACCTACAGCTATGTGCAAATGCTGTGCTCATCCCATGTGCAGGAGCTGTGCTCATCCCATGTGCAGGAGCTGTGCTCATCCCATCCACCTACAGCTATGTGCAGGAGCTGTGCTCATCCCATGCAGGTACAGCTGTGTGTAGGAGCTGTGTTCATCCCATACACCTATCAATCAATCAGTTTTTGTAAAGCACTGTAACTCACCCGTGAGGGTCTCAAGGCGCTGGGGAGAGGGGAGTGACCTCATGCAAAGACCCACGTCTTGAGGGTCTTCCTGAAGATGGTGAGCGACGGGCTTTGTCTGAGGTGCAAGGGGAGGTTGTTCCAGCTCTTTGCTGCAATGTAGGTGAAGGATCGTCCTCCGGATGTGGTTTTGCAAATACAAGGGATGGTGGCCAGGGCCATCTGGGCGGAGCAAAGGCGGGGGTGTGGAAGGAGGCGTGGTTCAGGTAGGCTGGTCTGGCGTTTGTATGGCTTTGTACTTGTGAGTGAGTAGCTTTGAAGGAGATTCACTTCTCGACCGGTAGCCAGTGGATGGTCCTCAGGTGTTGGGAGATGTGTTCTCAGCATGGGAGGTCCAGAATGAGTCTGGCGGCGGCATTCTGGATGAGTTGTAGTTTTTTTATGTTTCTAGTTGAGGTGCCGGCATAGAGGGTGTTGCCGTAGTTGAGCTTGCTTGTGACTAAGGCGTGGGTGACTGTCCTGCAACAGTCTGCTGGGATCCATCTGAAGATCTTCCAAAGTTTGCGGAGTGTGTGTCAGCGGGAGGAGACAACTGAGTTTACCTGTCTGGTCATGGATAGGGAGGAGTCGAGGATGATGCATAAGTTGCAGACGTGCTCAGTCGGTGCAGGGGGGGGGTACTGAGGGATGTGGGCCACCAAGAGTCATTCCAAGCTGAGGTGGTGTTGCCGAAGATGATGAGCTCAGTCTTGTCAGAGTTGAGCTTGAGGGAGCTTTCTCTCATCCAGGTGGCAACGGCTTTCATTCCTGGGTGGAAGTTCCTTTTGGCTGTGTCCAGGTCTTCGGTGAGGGAAATGATGAGTTGTGTGTCATCGGCATATGACACAATATTCATACTGTGGCTTCTGACGATGGCTGCGAGAAGGGCCATGAATACGTTGAACAGTGTGGGGCTCAGTGAGGATCCTTGGGGGACTCCGCAGTTGACTCCTGTGGGTCTGGAGGTTTAAGGAGGTAAGCCTTGCTATTTTAGTCACATGCGACCTATAGAATGCTCTGACCCTACATTGCCAACTATTGGAATTACACAATCAGTGAAGCAGCAGCTTTTAAATGCACGTAACATGTTATCCTAGTGTTGTCTATCTCCAATAGACATCACATAGCTGTCCTATCCGACAGAGAACAACCTCGCACTGCCACAAAGATATGCAGAGTAGGAAAAACATAACAAACATTAAAAACGTGACTTAACAAGGAGTACTTGACAAAGACTCAAGCAGCTAAAGGCTGATGGGCTCGTTTTCTCACTGCAAACCTAATTCGTCCCTTTCTATTAGTCTTGGAGGCTTCATTGTAGGCAGCTTAGTGTTCATAGTATAACAACCTGGTAGGCAGACACTGTTTTAACTGGCAGATCTTCAGGAAGTAGTGCACAGAATACAACTTCATGGTGCCATTCTGGCCAGAATGGAGAGCGCCTCGCGCTAGTGTTCAGAGGTGCTAAAAGCTCCCAGAAGCAAGAGCTGACTTGTCTAGATCCGACCATCGCCCTGCAAAGGGTCCAACTATGCGTATAACTGGCAGATCCTTGGGATTCAGTTAGTGCAGCCTGTTATGCGAGTGATGTAGTTCATCACTACACGAGAATTCTCCTAGCACGTGCTGAACAAATCAATTCACAAAGAAGCAAAGTGCTCCCAAAAAAACTGGCCCAAACCCCAAAAACCTTACATACAAAGGCAGAATTGGTCTGACCGTATGTTTTCACAAGTCGTTAAAACTGTAGGATTACACTACTCATGTTAACTAACAATGCACTGGCTGCCAAAATACTAAATTAACGTAAATTTGGAGGTGGTTATAGTGAATAAAATTCATTCATGCCTGGTCTCAGAGCAGTGACCAACACAGGGGTATATTTATACTTGTTTTGCACCAAATTTGTGTAATTTTTTTAACGCTAATTTGGTGCAAAACTAACTCCATATTTATACTTTGGCGCTAAACCCGTCTAGCGCCAAATCTATGGAGTTAAAATCGTTTTTTGGACGTGGAAACCTACTCTGCGTCAATGAGATGCAAAGTAGGCATTCCTGTGTAAAAAACGACTCTATGGCCTTAGCGCCATATTTATCCCCCAGTGCTAAAATCACACACAGGTAGGGAGGAGGGGTCAAAAAATGGTGTAAAGCTTGCTTTTTAGCACCTGGGTCAGGGCAGGTGTTAGGGGACCTATGGGCTTAGTTCCATCGTGGAGCACCAGGGAATAAGCCCACAGGTGCCCTCCCCAGCCCCCAGGGACACCCCCACCCACACCAGAGGGACAGCAGAGGATGGGGGACCCCATCCCAGACAAGTATACATAAGTATAGGTAAGTATTTTATTTTATTTTTTTAAGTGTCATTGGGGGCCCTGAAATGGGCTCCCCTACATGACACTGGGTGCAATGGCCATGCCCAGGGGACCCTGGTCCCCTGCGCTGGCCATTGGGGCGGAGGGCATGACTCCTGTCTTTACTAAGACAGGAGTCATGTGGTATGGATGGTTTGCGTCAGAAAATGACTCTAGGCAGGTTTGAGTCTTTCTTTTTTTACTCTAATCCTAACATCATTTTTTGGTGCAAAAGCCCCTTCTTCCATACCGCCAGCCCCACCCGACTAACGTCATTTTCTTTTTACGCTAGCCTACCCTTTGTACCGGCTTGCACCATTCCATAAATATGGTGCCTGGCTGGTGCACAGAAATGGTGCAAGCCGGTGCTAAAAGTTTTGGTGCAAAACTACGTTAGTAACAGTGCTAACATGACGTGCATGACAATGCAGAATGACGTAAATCAATCTCAATACCAGGTGGTACACATATATGAGCAGCACAGGCTGACCAAAGTGTCGAAAGAATCTCAGTTTGACTAAAGCATTAATAATTAAGCACTCAAGAGTCACAGTACAAATTACTATGCACAATGACTGAACAACAGAAATAGCATACATCTAGATTCAACAGGTGAGCAAAATCAAATCTTGGTTAATAACATTTGTCAACATCTGGGCTTACTAGCTAACCCTTGAATTAGAATAGCATGTTTGGATTTCATGCAAGACAATTTAGTCAAAGGTAGTTTGGAAAACATCTAACTAGGGTGCTATCAAAATAGCGATTGGTACTTAGAAAATAAAATAATATCTTCAAAGTACATTGACATTTCATATACAGCTCGAGTAATTCTGTCTCAAAGTGTCTGATAATTGATTTATTGCAAATGTTTATTGTGGTGGATTAGAATATGAGTATTGATGACAAATTTGGTGGAATCACTCCAATAGCAGTCAAAAGGTCCATCGAACCTCTAATGTGTCCCATTATAAATGAATTATAAAAGACCAAGAGGGTTATTCTAACTTTGGAGGAGTGTTAATCCGTCCCAAAAGTGACGGTAAAGTGACGGATATACCACCAGCCGTATTCCGAGTTCCATAGGATATAATGGACTCGTAATACGGCTGGTGGTAAATCCGTCACTTTTCCGTCACTTTTGGGATGGATTAACACCTCCTCCAAAGTTAGAATAACCCCCCAAATAAGGCCAGACGGACTCACACCAGCCATGAAAGACCGTGGGCAGCTAAATGAGAAGTGGTGCTGCACCTAGTCCAGTGCCACTTCACATGCGCCCGTTAGTGTCCCGTAACCCCTCCATGTATGCACCGTACAAGTAACGGGCCACCATGGCGCACAGAAGGTACAACACTGTAGGAGTACTGAGAACATACCTGACCTTTCATGCACAGTATATAGGGACCCATTCAAACCTATTGTGTGTCCCCTCCTAACACCTGCTCTGTGCATGCGTTGAAAGTGTCTGTGATAAATCATGTCTAGGAACCCTGGAGATTTCACTGCAACTATTTTGCTACTCCTCCTATTGTGTGAATCTCACCCTTGTATGCATGATTGCTGGCACACGCATCATCTGCCACAAAGGGTCACAAAGTGTTGCACTGCATGCATAGTGCCACATGGTAACATGGAGGCCAGAGTCTGGCTTTGTAGGGCTACCATGGTGTTAAAACAAATGACACTATTGTAGTGCAAGGAGGTGGTAGGTCCCACTAACAACAGGACACAGCCTCAAATATGGACAACACAACACACGTGTGGCATAGTTGAACTGTCAGTTTGGATTATTTTGACAATCACCAGATCCCTGAGCCACAACCCATGATAGTAATGTCCATCAACGCAAACAAATGCAACCATACTACAAAACAGGAACACGCACAATACCAGAAGCAAGTTGGAGACACCACTCCACCTAAAACTAACATCTGCCATGGAACATACAAAACCACATACATGCATTACCAACACATGTTCTCTAATTCCTTTGCAGCCAACCAAGGTTACGGCATACACGTACCACCGCTGGTATGCAAGATGACACTTGTATGAGCATAACATATATATACAGACCCGAGTTCCCTTGGATGGACTGGTGGATGTCCCCAATGAAGAGGAGGATGACAATGGTGCAGCACAGTTGGAGCTGGAACTACAAAACACTGCTGCTGGAGTTCGCAGGAGACAACAAATTGTACCTAACTTCTACACCTAGACACTGTACAACTAATATCACTTTGTGATCATCACCAATGAACTATTTTGCACCTGAATGTCCATGGTATACTTATTCTCCACTACATATACTGTTGGAATGTTGCCCATACCTTAGAGAGCAGGAAAGAAACACAACAGTAATAAGGATTATTGGAACATAGGTTGTGACGTAAGAGGGTCTAGCGCCTCCATGCCACACATCGGTGTCACATAACTCACGGCCATATGGCTGTCTTAGACCTAGATCCACGCGCCACAAAAATATACATGGTGATAAGTGCCCATTGTGTAAATACCTACCCCTTCCCCCACATCATTGCCATGCCTGGCAAGATGTATGCAAGGGGGACATACAAACGGTGCATTAAAAATATAGGTACTGAACTGTGTCACATCTCAGGCGGATAGCTGCTACGCTAGCACTGAGCACATGTGACAAGGGGGGACACTATTGGTATCCATGGACTTTCCTTGACTGTTCAGGGTTAGGAACCAAAGTTCGAGCCTAAGCCTGCACCCTATATCAATGTGTTACGTTCCGGCACTGCCATTTGGCCCAACTCTGCCACATGGTGTGCTGTACCTCATATATAGTGCACACATGGTGTGCTGTACCTCATATATAGCACATACATGGTGTGCTGTACCTCATATATAGCGTACATACGGTGTGCTGTACCTCATATATAGCGCATGTATGGTGTGCTGTACCTCATATACACCACACACATGTTGGCTGTACCTGATATATACCGCGCACATGGTGTGCTGTACCTCATATATAGCGCACACACGTTGGCCTTGGAGGGCGCTAAAGGTTGCTAGACAAGTGAAGCAGCAATGGGTGCGGATCCACTCTCCATACATATGGCTCATAGCAAGGATTTTACTATAAAATGGGACAATGCACCACCAGAATAATGTCTGGGTGGAATGTAGGCAAAGTGTGTTCCACTCCCTATGTACATTCTATACACACTTGTCACACAGATCTGCTGTCTTGACACATGCATGCATCAGAAATACATGTGAAGCTGATGTACAGGTGTATTGTCTAGGTAGGAAAGGGTTTGAAATTACCTATAATGGTTGACATGTGTCAGCAAGGTTACCCAGTACATATGAAAACACATCTCTCATTGACACTCACATGCTTGACCAAGAGAAAGTTTTCAACACTGACAAATTCCCTAAAATGTCTAGGGCTCCAGTATGCCTCTCAGGTGTGGGATGTGCAAGTGCATCTAGCAATGTCCAAACATGTCACAGACTAATCCTAAAATGTATGTCAGAAGAAGCAGACAAATATGTTGCATGTGGCTAGAAAATGATATAGCGCTGAGATGATTTCACTCACTAACAAGTTACACTCATGGTGACACTGACATAGGTTATGGAATGCTGAATTTAGTGCAAACCCATGTACACAAAAGAGTGTGGAAGGACAGCTGAGAGACTCCCACAGAAACATGGAGATAAAACATGTAATTTAGCCAACCCTGAAAACAGGAAGGAAACTATCATGTAGCCAGTAGTAGTAGATGTGTACATCTCCAAATTACACAAGTCACACGTAGCATTCTGTCCATGTATGACCGGACAATGTTGCAGTAGTAGATGTGTACACAGTGTAAGCAGCCTAAAGAATGCCACCAATGTAGGACCTAATCTATTCCAAACAAGAGATGCCGTAGATGATGGAGAAGGTACTCACAGACCAATACTGACTGTGCAACACAACAATGTGGCCATGTGATCACCCAACATATGTGCAGAGAGGATGGCTAGGACAGTACATAACCCACTCACGTTTGCTACAACAACTACGTTGTAGTTGCCCATCGCATACTATTCTGACAGAAGGCAGTGACAGATGACATCATCTATCCCCTGTGACGTACAAAAATTACAAGTTACACTAGAGATAAAGGTGGCCATTATGAACATGGCGGGACCGACCGCCGTGGTGACGGTGAATAGAAGACGGCCATTGGCGGTAAACAGCACACCGCCATATAATGATGCCAAAAACAGAAACCTCCAAAAATTCTGCTACCTCCAGCCACCGCCAGTGCCCTTGATGGTGGAAAGGCTGCACACCCTACACCGCCACCACCAAGCAGACAGATCCCCCACCCTCAAAATAATGATGCACAAATCACCACGGCGGATAGTGGATGTCGAACGACTACTGACGGTATGGACCGCCACGGCCAGCAAGTGGACCCAACAGCAAGAAATGCACACATTGGCAAGTTTGAGATCCAAACACCTAACACACATCCACAACACTGTAAAACACTCAGATACACACCCCACAATCCTTTGCATCGACAATAGGACAACTGAGATTGACAACACAACACGCATACACTGAACGCAACATCACACAAGTCACACACCCAACCACACAACAGCCCCCTCACCAATATTCATACAACACACCACCCACAACACATACCATGGCACCCCCGCTTCACAGATAGTGAGCTTAGAACAATGGTGGATGAAATACTGAAGGTCAAGACACAAATCTTCTGGGCACAGGTCCAGCACACACCCATCGCCAGGAAGATGGAGTTATGGCAGACTATAGTAAACAAGGTCAACGCAGTGGGAAACCATCCACGCACAAGGGACAACATCCGCAAGCAATGGAACGACCTGTGCGGGAAGTTGAGCTCGATGGCATCCAGGCACAACACTGCAGTCCAAAAGATTGGAGGAGGACTCCCACCTACACCCCCCGAATACACCGACTGGGAGGAAAAGGTACTTGCCATCCTGCACCCTGAGGGCCTCACTGGAGGACTGGACTCAGGTAAGTCATCTACAATTACTTCATATCCACCACACCTGTAATGCATGTACCATCCCACCCCTCCAACCACCACCACGACCACTACCCCAACCAGGCCACAATCACTACATCCAGTCACCCTGCATGCCCACAAACCCACCAACAGGCACACATCCCTTTCCCTGTGTACAGCCACCTACCCCTGCAAGGAATCACAATGGCACTACAGCACCCACAATGCGCCTCCACATCCCATGCAAAATGTAAGGACAACCCCACAATAGGTCCATGCATGGTCCGACAGGGGAATAAACAGCACAAAATAGGGCAGAGCTGTGCATCCTTATTCGAATTAGTACATGTAACATACATGTCCATTTACCCGCACAGGCACCACCACCCATGCCACCCTGATGGAAAGGCCAAGTAGTGCCAGTGCCCCACATAGAGACAGAGGCCCCACTCAGGAGGCTGGAGAGGGATGTATGGACAGTGAGGATTATCCTGGCCCGACACACAGTACTGGACTGTCACCGTCCAGCAGCCCCACCCAGGATACCACTGACACCCCTACCACCCAGCCAGCACCATCAGCTCTAGCCAAACGACCCCACACCAGTGTCTCCAGGCCACAGACTGGCAGACCACAAGTACAGAGGCCACAGTCTCCACCTACTAACATGCAGGATGATGATGGCCCAAGTGCAAGTGGGACTGCCAGACTTGTGCAGGGGACACAGTCACAGGGGCTAGGCCCAGTGGGATGGCATCAGTGGCCCAGGGGGGAGGCCAAAGGGTGGATGCAGCAGCCCAGGAGGTGATCTCAGAGGTTATGGGAGCATACCACCATGCCCAGTACAGGATGGGCCAGATCCTGGCCACACTGGAGCAGAATCAATGGCTGCAGATAGCTCAACATCAAGAGACCATGTAGCAGTGGAAAGAACTCAATGCCACCATGGCCACTTTTGCAGGGGTGCTACAGCACCACTATCCAACCCAGACTGAGACCCCCACAAATCTGGAAGCCCCTACCACTACCCAGGACACAGACCAGCACTCTACATCATCATCAGCAACTGGACTGGTGGCACTGGCAGAGGACACACAGGAGACCAGCACCCCTACCCATGCAGCCCAGCAGCAGACACTCAAACGGTCCCTTAGACCCAGATATGGCACAGGAACACCATATCAAGACCAAGGACCCCACAAAGAAGGGACTTTGACCTGAACTGTCTCCCAAGTGTGCCACTGTGCTACCATCCTCACCCGCCAGTACCAACTTAGCAACTTGCAAGGGACATATGGACCTATACCCACTGCCACCAATCGCTGAGCCCATGTATCTAGTATGGACATCCACCATTAGCCCACTCCCTATCACTGTACAGGGCAACAATGCATTTGTGACTCCAAATAAAACACATTTACACCAATTCGTATGTCCCCAGTCATTATGTAGATTCAATTGTAAATGTGGATGCATTTGCAAGTCAATTCCATAATCAGACCTTTATTGCAGGAATGGTACCCCACGAACAACATCGTCTGGAGTTAACCGCAATGTACACCATGTTTGTTTCCACGGCACATGCCACCTATTCTTCAGGTAACAGTGTCAATGACTACAGACCCCACATCCCCCAACAAATGAGTCAGACAAACATTATGCAGTGCAGACAACATCATCAGAGAACAGTACGTCGTTGTCACTGGATGTATAGTTGGATCAACTGGTTCCTAGAGCGAACATCTTCCCCCTCTTCATCCTCACCGTCACTCTCATCCCCTCGCAGAGGAAGCAGGTCTGGATGTTCAGAACCCTCCTCCTCTAGTAGGGAGATAGCTCTCCTCACAGCTACGTTGAGCAGCATGCAGCAGGCCACCACTATTCTACACACCTTCTCAGGGCCATAACACAGGGATCCCCAAGAGAGAGGGAGGCTACGAAATCTAGCCTTCAGGAGACCTATAGTGCGCTCAATCACCCTCCTTGAAGGTAGCCCAGCAGCCACAGGTGGTGAGTACCAACACTGTTTCATACCTCTTTGATGGATGTGTTTGGGAGCTGTAGTATGTATGCTGTCTAGTTCCAGGCACTCTGACAGGTGTCTATCAGCAGTCCTGCCCCCCATGGGCACGGAAATTATTAGAGGCAGGTCTAACAGTTCATCAGGTCCGTGTGTCATGTGGGAAAGTAGTTGTATGCTGGGGTAGTGGCCACTAGTCAGGGGCATAGTCATGACTATTGTTGTAGGTGCTGTGTGTAGGTGTGTAAGCTGGATGGGAGTGTGTGTGCACTAAGTATGTACATCCATTCAGGTATTTGCAGATTTCTCTCATGTTTTGTCTCCCCACTCCGGAACTCTTGTGTTGTCTGTGTACATCAGCATCATCTGGTGAGGGAGCAGTGGCACCGGCGAGTGGGGATGCAGCAGCCCACGGTTCCAAATAGGAAGAGTCGACAGACGCCAAGGGGCCCAGCAGGTTGGAGGGAGAGCGAGGGGAGTACCACGGGAGGCAACTACCACTGGGGGTAGTGACTCTGATATCTCCTCCAATGGGAGCTCCCTGGTGGTGGTGGACCCTAGTGGGCCTACCCATTCTGTGTCATCTTCCGCCAACCCCATACCATCACCGCCCTCCCAGTTGCTCCCCACCCAGTTGCCCGTGCCTGCTCACCCACAAGGGCAACTCATCCCCTGCCCCAGTCAGCCCTGCTGCCCTCATGGAGGAGGCTATTGACCTCCTGAGAACCATCTCTGTAGGGGAGACAACCACTGTGAATGCCATCCAGGGGCTATTATCCCAGATGCAGAAATGCAATTCATACCTGAAGGACATTCATGGTGCCATGTCTGTCCACATCAAAAAATAAGGGGATTCGGAGGATTGTGAGGTCCAGTGTATGTCCTCCAATAACAGTTACTAATAATGTGATACACTGTTCCTAGAGAGCAAGAAGAAAACAGGGAGAGTAATAGGGGATCCTATTATGTAGGAGCAAAAGTCCTCACACACCCATCTGGGTGTCATGCTTCATCATTGGACCAGCTCCTCGCCAGACTGGCGCTGCAATGTCTGGCGGGCACCACCCTTTCGGGGGGCTCTTTGCCGGAGATCTTTTTTTTTTGATGATGCCACCCTTTCCCACAGGTAAGTGAGAGGGAGAGGGAGAAAGGAGAGAACAAAAAGAAATGGAAAGGTAAAATTGGCTCAATGACCCTTGCTAAGAACTAACTTTATTAATATAGGGTCAAGGCCAAGATTAAAACTGTAATCAGGAGGGTGGAGTCGAAGTAATGTTCGACCACTCTCAAACTGTATTGCACATGACGAGGTGGACAAAGAACTACAAGGCCCACCTCAACAATGGGTCGACATGTTTCGCGTCTATAAGGTCCAAAAGGATCCGACGACGCTTCTTCAGGACCTAGTAACAAAAATACAAAAAAACGTGCTTCTCCTAAAATAAACTATAATGGCTCTTGCCTATATCAACTGACAATCAAGAGTAAGGGAGTATTACTGTCGTCAGTCACTTACATAAGTCCTTTATGACCCAGTATGTCATTCCTACTCGTCGCCCTGGAAATTTATAAAAATTACAACATTGGTTAATGCTCTAATCATTGTATCATGAATTACACTTGATTAAATGTAAATTCGATATGTGTGGCACTCTGTGATCATGATAAAAATTTGTACACCCGTGCCAGTGTGACAAACAAAATGTGCTTACCCTCCTACTCTAAGAAAGGGCTTCATGGGATCACGCGGACCGTGGTCCTGGTCCACAAGACACTATTTATCAAATAGAAAAACAAAAAATCACAGAACAAAAACGACAAAAAGAATTGAGAGTCACTAGAACATCCTGCACAACCCTAAAGTTGGTGCACCTGAGTATCGTTGCCAACAGATATAGGTAAACAGACACACACGGAGAGTAGCCCCGCATTTACGGATACTCAATTGTTATTCTGTATTGAGTGTATTGGTTAAAACAGATGGAAACAAACTGGAGGACAATTATCATCAAACATCCATGATATAAAACTATTGATAATAGTTAAGGTCCTATGATAATCAAACGTAGGAACCACCTCGTTATAGATGACCAAAAATGGCTGAATGGTAAATTCATTATCTAATGCAATCGTGGAGGGTGACCTAAGTTGCCTCCGTATTAATAGGTCACAGTCAAAGTACAATGGTCAAAAAGTGAGAAGCGGCCTCAGGGTAATAGTAATCATGAGTCTAATGCAATCACAAGAGGTGACCTAAGTTGCCTCGTTATTAGTAGGTCACAGTCAGAGTACGCTAGTCCAAAACAGTTAATATTCGCGAGTCAATAGCCCCATTAAATGCTAAAACGCACAAAAAAACATGGGCATTTAGAGCACATACTTCAGTGGAACAGTAGACGGCACTTCCACCTACCCCTGGGTCGCGCTCCCGGAATGACGGGGAAGACGCGGTAGCGGGAGAGTAAATGGAGCGAAAACCGGAAGTCGGCTACTTTGCGCGTTGCGAAGCAACGGAAGCGCGTCTCGTCACGGGCGCTCAGCATCAGAGGCACGCGAGCACAGGGCTCTATTGGTAAAGCCAGGAGAAAAACGTGGCGGCCATGATGAAACATCTACATTAGTGCTCGGGCCAAATAAAGAAAAAGACAAAGACATGCCCTGTGAAAAGTAAATAAACAAAGATCTGTCTACTTGATACAATGGAGTCAAAGTTAGCAGGTCCTGTCCTATATCTTGGAAATTTCGATGTATCTATTGATAGTGTAGCATCATCAGCAAAGGTAGGATTAAGTATACTCCTACCATTATAACGTAAAAATAGGGTCATGTCACAGGGGCACGCTGGATATCAAACGAAAGTGGATAGATGTCCAGGGCGTTTATATAGGGGATGAGAAACGTATTTCTATAGGGAGTAAAAGACCACGTGTGTGAAACTATAGCCATGTAAGTGAAACAACTGCCATATTGGTTTCTCAGTACTTCTTAAATCAAGGGGAAAAGTTAATCCATGGGATATCATCATTTAAACCATTACAGTGGGTCCCAAGCTTGAATACCCACCGTTGTTCTAGCTCAAAGAGAGACCCAGCGTCTTTCTGTGGGCATGTCCGTAGTACAATCCACCACATGTCATCCGGGCTGTGCTGTACTTCGATGTAGTGAATACTTAGTTTGGTCGAAGTGCGTCCACACCGAATATTGCTGCGGTGTTCATTGATTCTTACAGAAGATCTTTTCAGGCTCTGGCCTCCTCTTTGATGGAAGTCAGTGTCCCTGGCCTTTCTGTCCCCCCTCCAACCACCTCTACCCCTTCCAGCACCCCACTCCCTTCACCCATCCAAAGCACACATTCAGACAGCCATGCACACACCTCAACACACAAGAAGCACACAGAGAAACACAAGCACCACACTTCCCACCACAGGCATACACACAGCCAACATACAAAGGCACACACAACAACATCCACTACCCCCAGTTTGTCCATCTCTCCCACCTCCCTGTCTGTCACCTCAACATGCACACCCACAGGCACTGCACCATCAGTCACTGCTTCTGGCCCCATTCTTGCAGTCACCACAACATCAGACATCCAGTCATCCACCCCAGACACCACAGCTGCACTCACCACAACAACATTGACTGACACATGCAGCACACTCACCAGACCTGCAGACACTGAGACAACATCCATCTACACTGGCAGCCTGTCTTGTTCCACTGTGTCCATCCCCCCTCCTCCCAAGACACTCAAACGTTCCCAGACACCCACTCAACACACATCCACCACACCTCAGCATACTGTACAGGCACCTACTTCCATGTCCAGCACACCTACACCAGTATAAGCATTCCCTTTACCTCCACTCCCACACCTTCCTCCATGTCCACTCCAACTGCCCCTAAAAAACCTTTCCTGTCCCGTGTTGACCTGATCAAACCCACTGGCCCACCCCTTCTTGTTCCTAAACTTGCACATCTCCTTGCCCTGTCCACTCCTTCCTCGTCTAAGTCTGCCCCAGTTCGCCCTTCCCATTCCTGTGCCCCTTCCCCAGAGAGGAAGAAGCCCTGTGCTGCCCCAGGTCCATCTGCCACCCCCCGGTCCAAGCCCGCTCCCCCACGTCCTATAGCAAACTCAAACCCCCACCTCCCAGACATAAGTTACCGCCCCACCACCCCTGTTCTCTGAGGTGCCTGGCTGACCCATTGATGTGTCTTTATGGTGTAGTACCATGTGCACATGTGGGAGTTAAGTTCGGGCCATTTGGGCCCTTAAGCCTGTTTCGCATGGACTGGCCAATGGCCTTATTTGGACATTACATTTTAATGTTGGATTAAAGTTTGTGTGCCCAGTGTTGCTTTTGGCACAATATGGAGAAATGGTTTATTGTTACATTGTGGGGGTGTGATGTGCACATGTGTGTACTTTGGGCAGGTTTTATTGGCCCTGTGTCGGCTAAGTACCTCTTATTCTGGTGTGTATGGCTTGTGATGGTGTGAGGGGTTGGGAGTGCGTTGCAGGGTGGGTGGGGTGAGTGGGTGTATAACTGTGCCCTTTCTTCCCTTGTTTACTAGGTTGCAGTACTTACTGTTGTCGTCTTCGTCGGTGGTCACCGTCATGAAGGTATATTGCAAGGAGCAGGACTGGCATTATTTGAAACTCTCTCTCCATGTCTGCTTAGGCGTGTTGTGTGTGCCTATGGTGAGTGTTTCCTTTTATTTAGTTCCTTTCCGTGGCGGTGGTTCCCCCCCGGAGCTGTATCAGTCTGCAGGGAACTGCGCATTGCTCTGCTGAAGAGCTATCATGAGGAGGCTAGATCTCCGCTCAACACCCCCTAACCGCAATGCTGAGGCTACATTGACACTTGACACAGTTAGGGGCCTGATGCATGTGCACAGTGGACTGAACAGGGTGGAGCACTGTGAAGCTGCGCTAAAACATGCGACCATATGTCTGTGTGGGCATAAACAGTCACACAGTACAAACAATCTCTAGGCTGCCATCATTGCCTGACTGCAACCCTGCTACACAGTTGTATGCCATTGTATGTGGCAGTCATAAAAAACATGTTGTGGTCAATTGTAAGTGCCAAGTTTGTTGCATGCACACATATGTGTGATGTCTCATCAGACATTTACCATTTAAATAGCACAGGCCTGGTAATGTGTGTTGGAGTCTGCACAAAAGCCAACTTTCCACTAATGAAAATGCATGTGCATCACATGAACATAGCCATACTTAAATGACCATCAGATGTGTTGCAACATAAGGAAACATAGATGGGACTGATATGACTAAACAGCCATTTAACAAAGTCTAACATGTATCCATGCACAAAGGTAGATATGTGAGGTTTCATATCCCATGAACACACCCCTGTGGTAAATTTTGAACATATTATACTACACGTCTTCCAACCCACACGGCACATACCAACCTTCATGGCCACATGTGAGTACACCATTTTGTGCATCATAGATGCACAGGAAACTATATGTCACATGTGTAGCAGAGCATCATGAAGCCTGAACCTAACAATACACCTCAGTGTGGACACACATGCACTCACATTGCCAGGTGTGTCCACCCAATCAACCCAGATATTGCCCATTGCACCCTCGGAGTATGATTAGTCATGAGTATCACATGCATAACCATGTATTTGAATATAGCCCATCATATCTACTGTGTTATAGTCACATGTACATTTGGAAACCAGACATTACAATGTGGTAGACCCACATATATGTGTTAGATCACAAATGTACTCTAGCAACATATGCACATATGCAAACAGTATCAGTCATCGCATGCATCACACACACATACAAACACAATGGTTACACATACGGATGTTACCATTAAGATCTGTACAAACATGCAACACAGTTAGCCATTCCATACTATCTGCATACATGCATAGCCCCTGTGACATGATATGTGAATCTGGGAGCACTTTCATCCTTTTTAACAAAATCCACGCATTCCTGTTATGTGTCTAAAATTTTGACACAAATGGCAATATCCAATATTTCGCTATGCCAAAAGTATGACGCCTGGCCCATGCACGTCAATCTCAAGTCCACAGGCCTTGTCAGGCTTATTGGGAAGGAAAACCATGCATGACCATCATGCGTCAAAAAAATTGACGCAAACGCAACTACTGCTGACTCTGCTAAGGAAATAATGATGCCTGATCTCTGCGTGTCAATTGCAAGTGTTGAGTCCTTGTCAGCCTCAAAATCGATGCACGACATTCATGTGTAAAAAAAAAAACAAAGACACTTAACTGAAAACGTGATGCACAGGCCCAGGAAGTGATGAAACAGGACTTCCGGGCTGCATACATGGTACAGCGCATTCACTTTCACTTTCACTTCACAGTCTTTTTGTCTGTGACTGTGTGAGGGTGTGTGAAGTAGGTGCTGGTGGAGGATTGGTGTTGTTTGAGAGTTTTGTGCTGTGTCCTGTTGCTGTTGTATGCTTTTTGTATTTTTCCTCAGGCTTTTGTAGTGTTTTTGTCCTGTATTTGTTATTGTATTGTGGAGTGTTTGTCCAGGGGTAGGATAGGTGTAAGAAAATGCCTCCTTGGCATGGTTACCCCCTGACTTTTTTCCTTTGCTGATGCTAAGTTATGATTTGAAAGTGTGCTGGGACCCTGCTAACCAGGCCCAGCACCAGTGTTCTTTCCCTAAACTGTACCTTTGTTTCCACAATTGGCACAACCCTGGCACTCAGGAAAGTCCCTTGTAACTGGTACCCCTGGTACCGAGGGCCCTGATGTCAGGGAAGGTCTCTAAGGGCTGCAGCATGTCTTATGCCACCCTAGGGACCCCTCACTCAGCACATGCACACTGCCTCACAGCTTGTGTGTGCTGGTGGGGAGAAAATGACTAAGTCGACATGACACTCCCCTCAGAGTGCCATGCCAACCTCACACTGCCTGTGGCATAGGTAAGTCACCCCTCTAGCAGGCCTTACAGCCCTAAGGCAGGGTGCACTATACCACAGATGAGGGCATATGTGCATGAGCACTATGTCCCTACAGTGTCTAAGCAAAACCTTAGACATTGTAAGTGCAGGGTAGCCATAAGAGTATATGACCTGGGAGTTTGTCAAACACAAACTCAACAGTTCCATAATGGCTACACTGAAAACTGGGAAGTTTAGTATCAAACATCTCAGCACAATAAATGCACACTGATGCCAGTGTGCAATTTATTGTAAAAATACACCCAGAGGGCATCTTAGAGATGCCCCCTGAAAATATGCCCGACTTCCAGTGTAGGATGACCAGTTTCTGCCAGCCTTCCACACACCAGACATGTTGCTGGCCACATGGTGAGAGTGCCTTTGTCACTCTGTGGCCAGGAACAAAGCCTGTACTGGGTGGAGGTGCTTCTCGCCTACCCCTGCAGGAACTGTAACACCTGGTGGTGAGCCTCAAAGGCTCACCCCTTTTGTTACAGCGCCCCAGGGCATCCCAGCTAGTAAAGATGCCCGACCCTCCGGCCACTGCCCCCACTTTTGGCGGCAAGGCTGGAGGAGATAATGAGAAAAACAAGGAGGAGTCACCCACCAGTCAGGACAGCCCTTAAGGTGCCCTGAGCTGAGGGGACCCCTGCCTTGAGAAATCCTCCATCTTGTGAGTGGAGGATTCCCCCAATAGGATTAGGGATGTGCCAGTGAGGAGGCACAAAGAGGGTGTAGCCACCCTCAAGGACAGTAGCCATTGGCTACTGCCATTCCAGACCTAAACACACCCCTAAATTCAGTATTTAGGGCCCCCCCAGAACCTAGGAAACTAGATTCCTGCAACCTTAACAAGAAGAAGGACTGCTGACCTGAAGCCCTGCAGAGAAGACGGAGACGACAACTGCTTTGGCCCCAGCCCTACTGGCCTGTCTCCCAACTTCAAAGAAAACTGCAACAGCAACGCATCCAACAGGGACCAGCGACCTCTGAAGCCTCAGAGGACTGCCCTGCACCCAAGGAGCAAGAAACTCCCGTGAACAGCGGCTCTGTTCGTAAACCTGCAACCTGCTTGCAACAAAGAAACAACTTTAAAGACTTCACGTTTCCCGCCAGAAGCGTGAGACTTTCCACTCTGCACCCGACGCCCCCGGCTCGACCTGCGGAAAACCAACACTTCAGGGAGGACTCCCCGGCAACTGTGAGCCCGTGAGTAGCCAGAGACGGCCCCCCTGAGCCCCCACAGCGACGC
This sequence comes from Pleurodeles waltl, assembly GCF_031143425.1. Classification (NCBI taxonomy): domain Eukaryota; kingdom Metazoa; phylum Chordata; class Amphibia; order Caudata; family Salamandridae; genus Pleurodeles; species Pleurodeles waltl. The sequence continues at coordinate 10,299,476 of NC_090442.1, forward strand.
CTGCAGAGAGAATCCAGAGGCTCCCCCTGACCACGACTGCCTGTAACAAGGGACCCAACGCCTGGAACCAACACTGCACCCGCAGCCCCCAGGACCTGAAGGAACTGAACTCCAGTGCAGGAGCAACCCCCAGGCGACCCTCTGCCTAGCCCAGGTGGTGGCTGCCCCGAGGAGCCCCCCTGTGTCTGCCTGCATCGTTGAAGTGACCCCCGGGTCCCTCCATTACTTCCTATCTAAAACCCGACGCCTGTTTGCACTATGCACCCGGCCGCCCCTGTGCCGCTGAGGGTGTACTTTCTGTGCCTGCTTGTGTCCCCCCCTGTCCCCTACAAAACCCCCCCTGGTATGCCCCCCGAGGACGCAAGTACTTACCTGCTGGCAGACTGGAACTGGGGCACCCCTGTTCTCAATTGAAGCCTATGTGTTTTGGGCACCTCTTTGACCTCTGCACCTGACCGTCCCTGAGCTGCTGGTGTGGTAACTTTGGGGTTGCCTTGAACCCCCAACGGTGGGCCACCCATGCCCCAACTTTGGGACTTGTAAGTGTTTTACTTTCCTTCAAACCTAACCTTTACTTACCTCCCCCAGGAACTGTTGATTTTTTGCACTATGTCCACTTTGAAAATAGATTATTGCCATTTTTACAAAGACTGTATGTGATATTGTTTTTATCAAAGTTCCTAAAGTATCTAAGTGAAGTACCTTATATTTAAAGTATTACTTGTAAATCTTGAACCTGTGGTTCTTAAACTAAACTAAGAAAATATATATTTCTATATAAACACCTATTGGCCTGGAGTAAGTCTTTGAGTGTGTGTTCCTCATTTATTGCCTGTGTGTGTACAACAAATGCTTAACACTACCTTCTGATAAGCCTACTGCTCGACCACACTACCACAAATAGAGCATTAGAATGATCTCTTTTTGCCACTATTTTCCTCTAAGGGGAACCCTTGGACTCTGTGCACACTATTTCTTACTTTGAAATAGTATATACAGAGCCAACTTCCTACATTGGTGGATCAGCGGTGGGCTCTAAGACTTTGCATTTGCTGGACTACTCAGCCAATATCTGATCACACGACTAAATTCCAAAAATTGTCATTAGAAACTGATTTTTGAAATTTTAGCAATTTTTCAAATTTTTTAAAAGTCCTGCTAGGTCCTTGTGTAAGTCCCTGTTAGCATTTCTTTTAGAGTTGAAAAGTTTGTAAAAGTTTGGATTTAAGTTCTAGAGATAGTTTTAGATTCCTAAAAAGTATCCCAACTTTTAGACAAATAAAGTCTAGCACAGATGAGATGGTGGTGGAACTCAACCTCACCCCTTACCTGCATCTTAGGATGTCAGAATTAAGGACTCTCTGTAAAATAAACAATATAAAAACTGGATCAAACCCTACCAAAGTACAGCTCCAGGAGCTTTTGGCAGAGTTTGCTAGAGACCAGCCCTCTGAAGACCTTACAGAGGGGGAAACTAGTGACATGGATGAACATTTCCCCCCTCCTGTCCTAGTTAGGGAGCCCAGGGTTTCTCAAACCCTGACTCCACAAGTGATAGTCAGAGATGCTGCTTCTCCCACAGGGGAGTCCAGCAACTCTGGAAGCATTGAGGGCAGCCTCAATGAAGATGATCTCCTGTTAGCCAGGATGGCCAAAAGATTGGCTTTGGAGAGACAGCTCCTAGCCATAGAAAGGGAAAGACAAGAGATGGGTTTAGCTCCTATCAATGTGGCAGCAACTTAAATAGGGTTAGAGAGAATGCTGACATGCTAAAAATCCCCAATGGGATTGTAACAAAATATGAAGATGGTGATGACATCACCAAATGGTTCACCGCTTTTGAGAGGGCTTGTGCAACCAGAAAAGTAAACAAATCTCAGTGGGGTGCTCTCCTTTTGGGAATGTTCACTGGAAAGTGTAGGGATAGACTCCTCACACTCACTGGTAAAGATGCAGAATCCTATGACCTCATGAAGGCTACCCTGATTGAGGGCTTTGGATTCTCAAATGAGGAGTACAGGATTAGGTTCAGGGGGCTCACAAATCCTCGAGCCAGACCTGGGTTGATTGTGTTGACTTCTCAGTCAAAACACTGGATGGTTGGATTAATAGCAGTGATGTCAATGATTATGAAGGAACACCTTTTAAGTAATTGTTTCAATGATAAACTGCATCAGCATCTGGTAGACCTAGGTCCAATTTCTCCCCAAGAATTGGGAAAGAAGGCAGACCACTGGGTCAAGACAAGGGTGACCAAGACTTCCACAGGGGGTGACCAAAAGAAAGTGGTCACAAAGCCTCCCCAGGGGAAGAGTGTTGAGACATCCAAGGGAAAAAGTAAAGAGTCTTCTACAGGGCCCCAAAAACTTGCACGGGGGGGTCCAAAGCCTCTTCACAATCCTCATTTGATTACAAGGGTAAAAGCTTTGATCCCAAAAAGGCCTGGTGTCGCAGCTGTAGTCAGCATGGACACCAAACTGGAGACAAGGCATGTCCCAAGAAAGGTTCCACTTCAACTACTACTCCAGTTAGCACTGGAATAGCCAGTCTTCAGGTGGGATCAACAGTGTGCCCAGAGCAAATCAGGGTTCACACTGAAGCTACATTAGTCTCTGAGGGTGGAGTGGACTTAGCTACACTAGCTGCCTGGCCGCCTAACTTGCAAAAATACAGGCTGCAGCTCTTTATTAATGGGACTAGAGTAGAGGCCCTGAGGGATACAGGTGCTAGTATCACTATGGTGATAGACAAACTAGTTTCCCCAGGACAATACCTGACTGGACAAACTTATCCAGTCACCAATGCTGACAATCAGACTAAAGTACATCCCTATGGTAACTTTAGAATGGTGAGGGGTCACCGGCCTGAAACAGGTGGTAGTCTCTTCTGCTATACCAGTTGAATGTCTGCTTGGACATTATCTGGAGTCCTCAGCATGGGCTGAGGTAGAACAGGGCACAGTGCAGAGCACAGGGTGAAAAAGAGGTGTTAGAGTCTGGAATAATGGCCCAACCCTCCAAGAGAAAAGGAAAGAAGACTGGGGAACCCGCTTCAGCACAGAAAAAGAACCTCTCTTCTCAGGAAGAAGTTCTATCCCCTAAGGGAACTGAGCCTATAGAGTTGGAACCTTATCAGGTTGAGCTCTTGGGCCCAGGGAGACCCTTAAGGGAAACTTGTCCCTCTTTTGAAGGCCTAAGGCAGCAAGCTGCTGAGGAAACCAAAGGAAATGTCAGTGGAACCTACAGGGTCTATTGGGAAGATGGACTCCTTTACACTGAGGCAAGAGATCTAAAACCTGGTGCCACTAGAAGAGTGGTAGTGCTTCAGGAGTTTACGGAGTTCATTCTGACCTTAGCCCATGACATTCCCCTTGCTGGGCATTTGGGACAAACCAAGACTTGGGAGAGGTTAGTCAACCATTTCTATTGGCCCAATATGTCCCAGAAGATGAAAGTGTTTTGTGCCTCCTGTGCCACCTGTCAAACCAGTGGTAAGACAGGTGGCCATCCAACGGCCCCCTCATTCCACTTCCAGTGGTGGGGGTCCACTTTGAAAGAGTGGGAGTGGATATATTGGGTCCACTTGAACCTCCCACAGCCTCAGGGAATCAGTATATCCTAGTAGTAGTGGATCATGCTACTAGGTACCCTGAAGCAATTCTCCTTAGGTCCACTACTGCCCCTGCAGTAGCCAAAGCACTAATTGGTATTTTTACCAGAGTGGGATTTCCTACGGAGGTGGTTTCTGACAGAGGTACCAACTTCATGTCAGCTTACCTGAAGCATATGTGGAATGAGTGTGGGGTGACTTACACATTCACCACACCATACCATCCACAAACCAATGGTCTTGTTGAGAGATTTAACAAGGCATTGAAGGGCATGATCATGGGGCTCCCTGAAAAACTCAAAAGGAGATGGGATGTCCTCTTGCCATGCCTGCTTTTTGCCTACAGAGAGGTGCCTCAGAAGGGAGTAGGGTTTTCCCCCTTTTAACTTCTGTTTGGCCATCCTGTTAGGGAACCACTAGCTCTTTTGTTAAAGAAGGCTGGGAGAGACCTCTTCATGAGCCTAAGCAAGATATAGAGGACTATGTACTAGGCCTACATTCCAGGATGGCAGAGTACATGGAAAAGGCAAGTGAAAACCTTGAGGCCAGCCAACAACTTCAGAAGATGTGGTATGACCAAAAGGCTGCTATGATTGAGTTTCAGCCAGGGCAGAAAGTCTGGTTTCTGGAGCATGTGGCTCCCAGGGCACTTCAAGACAAATGGAGTGGCCCTTACCCAGTGCTAGAGAAGAAAAGTGAGGTCACCTACCTGGTGGACCTAAGCACTAGCAGGACCCCCAAGAGGGTGATCCATGTTAACCGCCTAAAACTCTTCCATGACAGGGCAGATGTAAACATGTTAATGGTTACAGATTAGGACCAGGAAGCAGAGAGTGAACCTCTCCCTGATCTCCTCTCCACTGACCCTAAAGATGGCACAGTAGATGGAGTGATTTACTCAGACACCCTCTCTGGCCAACAGCAAGCTGACTGCAGGCAAGTCCTCCAGCAGTTTGCTGAGCTCTTTTCCCTAAACCCTGGTCAGACACACCTGTGTACCCATGATGTGGACACAGGAGACAGCATGCCTGTCAAAAACAAAATATTCAGACAGTCTGACCAAGTTAAGGAAAGCATCAAAGTGGAAGTCCACAAGATGCTGGAGTTGGGAGTGATTGAGCACTCTGACAGTCCCTGGGCTATCCCAGTGGTCTTTTTACCTCACACAAAAGATGGCAAGAGAGAGATGAGGTTCTGTGTGGACTACAGAGGGCTTAATTCTGTCACCAAGACAGATGCTCACCCCATTCCAAGGGCAGATGAGCTGATTGACAAATTGGGTGCTGCTAAATACAGGAGTACCTGTGACTTGACAGCAGGGTACTGGCAAATAAGAATGGCACCAGGAGCAAAAGAGGAAACAGCATTCTCTACACTTGATGGGCACTACCAGTTTACTGTGATGCCCTTTGGCTCAAAGAATGCCCCTGCCACCTTCCAAAGGTTGGTGAATCAAGTCCTTGCTGGCTTGGAGTCCTTTAGTGCAGCTTATCTTGATGATATTGCTGTCTTTGGCTCCAGGTGGCAGGATCACCTGGTCCACCTGAAGAAGGGTTTGCAGGCCCTGGAAGCAGCAGGCCTCTCTATCAAGACATCTAAATGTCAGATAGGGCAGGGTACTGTGGTTTACTTGGGACACCCTGTAGGTGGAGGCCAAGTTCAGCCACTTCAACCCAAGATCCAGACTATTCTGGACTGGGTAGCTCCAAAAACTCAGACTCAAATCCGGGCATTTCTTGGCTTGACTGGGTACTATAGGAGGTTTGTGAAGGGATATGGATCAATAGTGACACCCCTCACAGAACGTACCTCCAAGAAAATGCCCAAGAAAGTTAACTGGACCGTGGAATGTCAACAGGCCTTTGACACCCTGAAACAAGCTATGTGCACAGCACGAGTTCTAAAAACTACAGATTACTCTAAGCAGTTCATTGTGCAGACAGATGCCTCTGAACATGGGATAGGAGCAGTCCTATCCCAAACAAATGATGATGGCCTTGACCAGCCTGTTACTTTTATTAGCAGGAGGTTACTCCCCAGAGACCAGCGTTGGAGTGCCATTGAGAGGGAGGCATTTGCTGTGGTCTGGTCCCTGAAGAAGTTGAGACCATACCTCCTTGGTACTCCCTTTATAGTTCACACTGATCACAGACCTCTCAGATGGCTGATGCAAATGAAAGGAGAAAACCGAAAACTGTTGAGGTGGTCCATATCTCTACAGGGAATGGACTTTATAGTGGAACACAGACCTGGGACTGCCCATGCCCCTGACTTTTTGCCTTTGCTGATGCTAAGTTATGATTTGAAAGTGTTCTGGGACCCTGCTAACCGGGCCCCAGCACCAGTGTTCTTTCCCTAAACTGTACCTTTGTCTCCACAATTGGCACAACCCTGGCACTCAGGTAAGTCCCTTGTAAGTGATACCCCTGGTACCAAGGGCCTTGATGCCAGGGAAGGTCTCTAAGGGCTGCAGCATGTCTTATGCCATCCTAGGGACCCCTCACTCAGCACTTGCACACTGCCTCACAGCTTGTGTGTGCTGGTGGGGAAATAATTACTAAGTCGACATGGAACTCCGCTCAGAGTGCCATGCCAACCTTACACTGCCTGTGGCATAGGTAAGTCACCTCTCTAGCAGGCCTTACAGCTCTAAGGCAGGGTGCACTATACCACAGGCGAGGGCATATGTGCATGAGCACTATGCCCTTACAGTGTCTGAGCAAAACCTTAGACATTGTAAGTGCAGGGTAGCCATAAGAGTATATGGTCTGGGAGTTTGTCAAACACGAACTCCACAGTTCCATAATGGCTACACTGAAAACTGGGAAGTTTGGTATCAAACTTCTAAGCACAATAAATGCACACTGATGCCAGTGTGCAATTTATTGTAAAAATACACCTAGAGAGCAAACCAACACTTGAAGGAGGACTCCCTGGCGACTGCGAGCCTGTGAGTAGCCAGAGACAACCCCCAACCCCCCACAGCGATGCCTGCAGAGAGAATCCAGAGGCTCCCCCTGACCTGGTTGGTTCCAGACGCTTGGAACCAACACTGCACCCGCAGCCCCCAGGACCTGAAGGAACCGAACTCCAGTGCAGGAGCGACCTCCAGGTGACCCTCTGCCTAGTCCAGGTGGTGGCTGCCCCGAGGAGCCCCCCCATGCCTGCCTGCATCGTTGAAGTGACCCCCGGGTCCCTCCATTACTTCCTATCTAAAACTCGACGCCTGTTTACACCTTGCACCCAGCCGCCCATGTGCCGCTGAGGATATACTTTCTCTGTCTGCTTGTCCCCCCCTCCCAGTGCCCTACAAAACCCCCCTGGTCTTCTCCCCAAGGACACAAGTACTTACCTGCTGGCAGACTGGAACCGGGGCACCCCTGTTCTCCATTGAAGCCTATGTGTTTTGGGCACCTCTTTGACCTCTGCACCTGACCGGCCCTGAGCTGCTGGTGTGGTAACTTTGGGGGTGCCTTGAACCCCAATGGTGGGCTACCTATGCCCCAACTTTGAGACTTGTAAGTTTTTTACTTACCTTCAAACCTAACCTTTACTTACCTCCCCCAGGAATTGTTGATTTTTTGCAGTGTCCACTTTGAAAATAGCTTATTGCCATTTTTACAAAGACTGTGGGGGTGATTCTAACCCTGACGGGCGGCGGAGGCCGCCCGCCAGAGTACCCCCCTCCAGAACACCGCTCCGCGGTCATAAGACCGCTGCGGTGATTCTGAGTTTTCCACTGGGCTGGCGGGCGACCGCCAAAAGGCCGCCCGCCAGCCCAGTGGAAAACACCCTTCCCACGAGGACGCCGGCTCCGAATGGAGCCGGCGGAGTGGGAAGGTGCGACGGGTGCAGTTGCACCCGTCGCGAATTTCAGTGTCTGCTGAGCAGACACTGAAATTCATTGTGGGGCCCTCTTACGGGGGCCCCTGCAGTGCCCATGCCATTGGCATGGGCACTGCAGGGGCCCCCAGGGGCCCCACGACACCCCATACCGCCATCCTGTTCCTGGCAGGAGAACCGCCAGTAACAGGATGGCGGTATGGGGTGTCAGAATCCCCATGGCGGCGCAGATTCATTTGTGCAGCGGAAAACCGGCGGGAGACCGCCGGTTTTCCACTTCTGACCGCGGCCAAACCGCCGTGGTCAGAATGCCCTGCGGGGCACCGCCAGCCTGTTGGCGGTGCTCCCGCCAACCCTGGCCCCGACGGTCCATGACCGCCGGGGTCAGAATGACCCCCTGTATGTGATATTGCTTTTATTAAAAGTTCCTAAAGTATCTAAGTGAAGTACCTTACATTTATATTTTTCAATATAAAAACCTATTGGCCTGGAGTAACTCTTTGAGTGTGTGTTCCTCATTTATTGCCTGTGTGTGTACAACAAATGCTTAACACTACCCTCTGATAAGCCTACTGCTCGACAACACTACCACAAAATAGAGCATTAGAATTATCTCTTTTTGCCACTATCTTACCTCTAAGGGGAACCCTTGGACTGTGTGCACACTATTTCTTACTTTGAAATAGTATATACAGAGCCAACTTCCTACAATAGGTTTTTGGGGGTATTTTGGGTTAGGCGGGGTAGTTAGTTAATTTTATTTTTTTAGGTTGGTACATTTGCATATTGTCAGGGAAAGGGAGGGCAAGCAAGATGCTAGCTGATGAACTGGGAGGGTTCATTTGGTTGGTGCAGGATTACCTTCAAATAATGCTGTTATTGAGTGGCTGTGTTATCCAGGGCTATCCCACAGAGGCATGGAAAGCTGCAGTGGGGCAAAGTGCTCCATCACCAGCGCAGAATATTTGGAGTAGTGCACACCGACCACCAACTGAAGCATCGTTTGCTGACCTGATAGCACAGAAGCAGGATCTATTGGATCACCTGGGGATACAGATTAGTGGAACAGTTGGTAAGTACCCAATTTGCATAGCTACATCCTCATTTAAGCCAGGGCTGAAGGACCATTTCCCCTGTGCCATATTAACAAAGTGGTGCGATGCATGCATGACGCCACTTTGTTAAGCCTTGCAGAACATGATGGCTGCACAAGGCATCATGTACGGAAGGGGGACCTTCCACTGTAAGGGGGGCAAAATAAATGGGCAGGGAAAAAACGTTACATATCCTAGGGCCAGTTTTTTCACCACTTTGAACACCTGCTCAGAGCAGGCGTTAAAGGGGGGCGTACCTTTACATATGATGGTCTCCTATGTACTCTGCAGAAGTAGTGCTAAACATTTGGTGCCACTCCTGCTGAGTACATATTTAGCATGTATATGTAATGATGCTATTGCCCCCTTCCCTGTGGAAGGATGTGCTCTATATTACATATGGCACACATGTGGTGGGGGAAAAAGGGGCGCGAAGGGGTGCAAGAAAGGTTGCAAGATACTACATGCAGCACCACTCTCCTTCAACCAGCCTCTTTGTGTCTTTGGCTAACAGCATTTAAGGGAGCTTAGCTAGGCACCAGGTCCAGGCTACTTGCACATTCCTCTTTGTGTACATTGTGTATCACATGTGTTAGACTTGGCATCTTTGGCGTGGTCTCCCCTAACTTTTTGCCTGTTTCCCAGGTTGCTGATGTGTGCTGGACTCTGTTTTTGCTGTTTTTGTAACTCTGGGCACGTTAACACCACTAATCAGTGGTAAAGTGCAAGTGCTCCTATGTAAAATGTATGTGTAATTGGCTTTCCATGATTGGCACATTTGATTTACTGGTAAGTCCCTAGTACAGTGCACTAGAGGTGCCCAGGGCCTGTAAATCAAATGCTACTAGTGGGCCTGCAGCACTGGTTGTGCCACTCACATTAGTAGCCCTGTAAACATGGCTCAGACCTGCCACTGCGCTGTCTGTGAGTGCAGTTTTTAAACTGCCTATTCGACTTGGCAAGTGTACTCACTTGCCATGCCTAAACCGTCCCTTTTTTTTACATGTAAGGAACCCTTAAGGTAGAACCTAGGTAGCCCCATGGGCAGGGTGCAATATATGTTTAAAGGTAGGACATATACTAATGTGTTTTTATGTCCTGACAGTGAAATACAGCAAAATTTGTTTTTCATTGTGCAAGGCCTATGTTTCTCATAGGTTAACATGGGGGCTGCCTTTAAATATTATTAAAGTGCAGATTCTTTTTGGAAGCAGATAGAAATATCGAGTTTACAGTCTCTGAACTCACAATTTAAAAACACAATTTTTAGTAACGTTTGTTTTTAGATTGTGTGTCACTTTTAGAAAGTAGGCATTTTCTTGCTTAAACATTCTGTGACTCTGCCTGTTTGTGGATTCCCTGTCTGGATCAGTTTGACAATTGGGCTGTTTGCACCTCTCCTCTAGACAGTGATACAAAGGAAGCTGGGGTGTAGCCTGCATATCATGATGTGCCATCTGTGCTGGGAGAGAGTGGAGGAGTGGTCACTCACACCTGAAAAGGCTGTGCCCACCCTCACACAATGCAGTCTCCAACCCCCTGGTGTGTGTCTAGGCCTGGCCTAGCCAGGATCTTACAAACAAGAGACTTTCCTTTGAGGTTTGCCTATTTCAAAGGCAGAAAGGGGTATAAGTAGTGAACCCATAACCCCTGGGAATTAGATTACTTCTGGAATCAAGAGGAACCTCTGCCAAGGAGAAGAGCTGAGGACAAGTGCTACCCCTGCCTGCGACTGTGCTTTGTTGGGCTATCCTGTAGTTGCTGCTTCTGCCTGTGAAAGGGGACAAAGACTGGACTTTGTTCTACATTCCTGCTTGAGAAGAATCTCCAAGGGCTTGAATTGAGCTTGCCTCCAGTTGTTGAAGTCTCAGGGCCATCAAAGACTTCCCCTGCAAGCACCTGGACTCGCTGCTGAGACTCCTGCCCTGCCAAGTGGTGCCTTATCCGGTCTCTGGGCCCTTGAGATGTGAAGCTGGCAGCCAGGAACTGAAAACCCATGCACAGAATGCGTGCATGTGGGTGTGAGTCGTGCTGAATGAGTGCGTGAATGACTGAATGTGAGTGTACGTGTCTGTTGTGTGTTGTGAACGCATGTGTGCGACAATGTATGTTGGTGTGTGTTGTAGTGTGTGGGTATGTATGTGTGCATGCGTGGGTGGATGTGGGTATGCGTGTGTGTATGACGTATATGTGCGGGGGCAGGAGAGGGCAGGGAAGGAATCTGGGGAGGGGGCGGGGGAGACCCCTATCAGTGCCAGGGAAGGAATTCCCTGCCACTGATAGGGCCTACCGCCATGGTTTTCGTGGTGGTACGCTTGCCACAAAAACCATGGCTGTAGGCGGGGTCATAATCACGAGGGTGGGATTGTGCCGGCTGCCAGGCTGGAGACCGAAGTCTCCAGCCCAGCAGCCATTACCACCATGGCGGATGGAGTGGTACATTGGCGGTTTGGCTTGAGCCAAACTGCCAATGCCATAATTTGGGAAAAGGTACCGCCAGCCTGTTGGCAGTACCTTTCTCCAAATTACCGCCAACCGCCAGGGTCGTAATGAGGGCCTAAGACTCTTATTCTTTTGATAATTCATATCTTGACTTGTGTATGTTGGATTTTTGGCATTTTAGTTTTGTTTTGTTTAGATAAATATTACCTATTTGTCTAAATCTGTGTTGTGTCATTTTGTAGGGTTTTCACTGTATTACTGTGTGTGTTCGTACAAATACTTTACACATTGCTTTTGAAGTTAAGCCTGCCTGCTCGTGCCAAGCTACCAAGAGGGTGAGCGGGGTTAACTAAGTGTGATTCTCTACCCTGACTAGATTGAGGTTCTTTGCTTGGGCAGGGGGTAACCGACTGCCAATCAAGGACACCAATTCTAACACTGGTGATCAGCGGTGAGGATTGGACTTGTATTTGTGCTTGACATACAGTGATTAAGTGTAAAGTACTGTTTTTAGTGCAGACCATTACGTGACCACATACAGCTTGTTTTTGCTTTTTCCCTTTTTGGATTTTTTCCCCTAATTCCATATTTTTGGTTTCCTTGATTGACTTTTGAGCCTCATTGGGAGCTCTCTTTCTGCCTTGGAACTTTGCTCTTTTGTTGATTCTTCATCCTGTCTCAATCTGGAGATGCATCAGCTGGAGCTGCTTTTGACTTAGTGAAACTGGGGAGCTACACAGTTGCTCAGTTGAGGCCGTTCTGCAAAAATCTTACCTGTCCCATTAAAGGCTCCACCAGGAAGGAGGAGCTGCAAAAGGCACTGATGGGCCTGGGTGACAGCCAGGGAAGCTGAGGGGCACACAGAGGAGGAGGGGGAGGATGAGGAGGTGCAATCCATATACAATGGTATAGCGGGTGGGCTGGTAGCAGTGTGTCATCCAAGGGTCTGACTCCTGAGGAGTTACGTGACAGTCAGAGAGTGCTCACCAGTTAAAGGTTTAGGATGGAAGAAAGGAGGATGCCCATAGAGGATAAGAAGTTACTGCTGGCTCATAAGCTCAGCTTGAGGGAGCTGGATCATAGGAGCCAATTCAGTAGGGATGGTCGCATCAATATCACAGTGTAGCCTGAGAGGAGGGTGCACATTCCTAAAGACCTTGTGAAGGATTACAAAAGGAAGGATGACAAATTCTTGTGGTTCAGGGGGTTATGAGTATGCTCTCCATATGAATCTGGTCCCTGACGCTCATTGGGGGGTGGGCCTGTGGAAGCACTTTGAGGTAGAGGGGAGGGATATTCTGACATCCTTAGGGGATCCTTAGGGGCTCACCTACTCTATCTTGAAGGATACCCTACTCACAAGGTATGGCCTCACCCGTGAGCAGTATAAGGACAAGTTTAAGTCCTAGAAGAAAAAGGAATCCCAAACATGGTTGGAATGTGTTGATTCTTTTTGCAGGTTACTGGATGGTTGGGGGAAGGGCAGTAAGGCGCCAACGTATGATGGGCTTTACAATTTAATTGCTTGGGAGCACTTGTACAGTTTATGTTTTCCAGAGGTGCGCCTGCACCTGGTTGACAGCAAGCTGACTGATCCCAGGAAGCTTGCCCAGGAAGCGGACCGCTGGGAGAGCACCAGGGTCCAGAACAGGTATGGGGGAGACAACACCAAGGGTGGGCAGGGTCTCTCTTAGAAGAAAGAGGGGGTAAGGGTAAACAGGGGGAGTTCTCAAAAGGACCCCAACCCAGTTCCCAGGGTAAGGATTCCCAGCCACGCAGTGAAAAGAAACCATGGTTCTCCAAAGGGAAACCTGTGAAAGGGGTTTCCCTGCGTAAGTGTTATGCATGTGACTAGGTAGATTATTTGAGGGGGGGACCCCATATGCCCCAAGAGTACAACAGCACTCACTGGTGCTCAGTCCCAGGGTTTGGCTAGGGTAGTGCTTGGGGAGGAGTTGGTTTCAGGTGGTTGGGAGCCAGCTAAAATGACCCTTGACCCTAGGTGACCCTAGGTGAGAATGAGATGGTCCAAAGAACCCTAGTGCCTGAGAACACTAAAAAGTACAGGCAGTGGCTGATTATAATGGACAGAGGGTGGAGGCTCTGAGAGACGCAGGAGCCAGTGTGACTACAGTGAGGAGTCACACTGGCAGAGCAGACAGATGCCCGTTTACTTCACCAAGTAGTTGCAGTGGACAACTCTGAGTGCCTGTGCAGAGTGGTGCAGGTTCCCTTTGAATGGGGCAGGTCTCAGGTTCCTTGAAGGTGGCTGTGAGTCCAACCATGCATGGGGATTGTTTGCTTGGCAATGACCTGGAGGATTCCCCTTTGAAGGAGGTGGAACACAGGTCACACTTGGAGATGTTGGGTCTGCCTGGGTGGGTATGCATATCCACCAGGTCAGTGGCAGCCCGTCAGGTTGGTCAGAAGCCCCTGGATCCTGAAACAGTGGCACAGGAGTGTGCCAAAAAGGAACAATATTAAGGGGCATGGGAAACCGGCCCCAGAAGTTCCCACAGTCTGGGAGGAGGTGGAGCCTGAAAGTGACACCCTGGAGCTTACAGGGGAACAAGTGGCTGAGCTGGGGGAGGTCCCTGAGCTGTCACAGTGGCAGCAGGAAGGGGGTCCACTGGGGAGGTATTCTGTGAGACACACACTCTAGTGGGTTTGCAGCAGCAGGCTGCAGACCAGGCGTCTGGCAAGGAGCCAGGATCTCACCTGATTTATTGGGATGCTGGCTTCCTATATAGTGAGCCTAAGGTAGCTGATCCTGGGTCAGGCCGTGTGCTGGTGGTACCCCAGTGCTTCAGATCCTTCCTACTGGGTCTGGCTCATGATGTGCCTTTAGTGGGACATGTGGGGAAGGACAAGACCTTGTCACCCCCTTTTACTGGCCCCTAATGCGCAGGCACTCAGATGCTCATTGCAGGTCTTGCCAGACTTGTCAGGCAGGTGGCATGAGTGGGAGAAATGTAAGGCTCCCCTCCAACCTTTTCCAGTGGTCAGTACCCCCTTTGAAAGGGTCTGTATTGACAGTGTGGGATCCCAAGACAGCCATGAACAACAGGTTTATCCTGGTCTTGGTGGACCATGCCACCCGGTACCTAGAAGCCATTCCTCTGAGTCCAATCACTTTCTGTGTGGTGGGTCATGCGTGGATAGGGGTTTTTACCTGTATGGGGTTCCCCAAGGAAGTGGTATATGATTGGGGTACCAACTTCATATCCAACTTTATATTCACTTATATGAAGTCTCTTTGGAAGGAGTGTGGGGTAACGTACACGTTAATCACTCCTTACCACCCCAAAGCAATGGTCTGGTTGAGAGATTCAACCGCATCTTTAAAGGCATAATCATGGGCCCGTCAGAGCTCTTGAGGCAGAAGTGGGAAATCCTCTTGCCATGCTTTCTGTTCGCCTACAGGTGTAAAAAGGGCTTGGATTTAGTCTTTTTGCGTTACTGTATGGCCACCTTGTCAGGGGACCTTTGAGTCTGGTGAAGGAGGGCTTAGAGAAAGCCCCCAGTAAACTTCCCCAGGATGTGTTTAGCTACATGCAGGTCTTCAGAAACCAGACTGCTCGCTTCAGAGCTCTCACACAAGAGAACCTGGAAGCAAGCCAGGGAGACATGAAACTGTGGTATGACCAGAATTACCATATGGTTGAGTTTGAGCCTGGGCAAAAAGTGTGGGTGAGGGCGCCAGTGGCGCCTAGGGCACTCCAGAACAAGTGGACTGGGCCATTTGAGGTCAAATTCAAAAAAGAAAATACCAGGGCACTCCAGAAACTAGTCCACAGTGAGCAGAAATCCAAAATCTTTAATTCCTTATGTTGAAATCATAGAAAACATATATGTGCAGAAACAGCCAACATGTGTTTCGTCCAACAGGACTTTTTGAAGGCCATGAATCTTGTGTGTAGTACGTGGTAGGGGCCCTAATAAGCCCAATTACCCGTACTCTCCCGGTCCCTGGAGAATCGGACAGGCCGATTACGTGCGCGTGCTGTGAGGTCAAGGTAACCTTGGGCTTATCAGGGCCACCTATCACGTACTACACACAAGATTCATGGATTGCTGGCTTATTGGCCCTAACACCATACAAAACCTACGTTGCCTATGACTAGGAAACATCATCAACCAATTTGAGAATTAATCCAGTCGCATTATTCACTTTGGACACGTTCCCTCTTATATATGAAAAGATTCTTGCCTTGAATGAGTCCTGTTGGACGAAACACGTGTTGGCTGTTTCTGCACATATATGTTTTCTATGATTTCAACATAAGGAATTAAAGATTTTGGATTTCTGCTCACTGTGGACTAGTTTCTGGAGTGCCCTGGTATTTTCTTTTTTGAATTTGACTTTCCAGCATGGCTCAAAGGAAGTATTTTTCTTCCTTTGTTCTATGCAATTGAATACCCTGGGTGGTTGGGTATTGTTACCAGGTTGGCACCTGACCAAGGACTCGCTGCATCCATCATTGGACACTGTTCTTTTGTTTTCAGATGTGCGAATTATAAGCATCAACCACCAATATACTATTTTCTATTAGTGCCATTTGAGGTGGTGGTGTGCAAGAGCAAAGTCACCTACCTGGTGAACTTGCAGACCGCCAGGAACCCCTTAAGGCAGTGGTTCCCAACCTTTTGACTTCTGTGGACCCCCATTTTATCAATACTGGAGCCCGGGGACCCCCACTGGATCATTATTGGAATCCGAGGACCCCACTGAGTCATTACTGATAGTTGGAACCTAATATTATTACATTTTCTGAGCAGTCACGGACCCCCTGAGGAGTCTTCGCGGACCCCCAGGGGTCCCCGCCCCACAGGTTGGGAACCACTGCCTTAAGGGTCCTGCATGTGTACCGTCTCAAGCAACACTTTGAGCGGACTGAATTGGCCATGCTCCTAGTGACAGATGATGGGCTGGAGGAAGAAAGTGAGCCTCTTCCTGACCTCTTGTCTGCTGGAGAGAAAGATGGGTCTGTGGAGGGAGTGAACCACTCCTCCTCCCTGAGCTCAGAACAACAGAGGGACTGTCGCCAGGTGTTGGGTCAGTTTGCCTCCCTGTTCTCCTTAATCCCATGGGTCACACACTTGTGTACACATGATGTGGACACTGGGACAGTCCACCCATTAAACAGAAGCTTTTCCGGGTGACAGATAAGGTCAGGGCTAGCATCAAAAATGAAGTGTCTAAGATGTTATCCCTAGGGGTCATTGAGTTTTCTAGCAGTCCTTGGGCCAGCCCTGTGGTCTTGGTCCCAAAGGCTGCTGCTCTTGGTGCCATCCCAGAACTCCAGTTCTGTGTGGACTACCAGGGTCTCAATGCGGTAACTAAAACTGACGCTCAACCCATCCCTCGAGCTGATGAGCTCATCGATCAGTTGGGAGCTGCCAAATATCTCTGGATATTGGCAGATTGCCCTAACTGAGGGGGGCAGGAAGAGATCAGCATTTTCTTCCCCAGATGGACACTTCCAGTTCAAAATGATGCCACTTGGGATGAAAAATGCCCCCGCCACAGTCCAGAGGTTGGCCAACCAGGTGTTGAGTGGGCTGGATGACTTTAGCACAGCATACCTGGATGACATTGCAGTGTTCAGTTCCACTTGGGAGGAACACTTGCAGCACCTCTGCAGAGTGTTGGAGGCCCTACAAAAGGCAGGGATCACTATTAAGGAAAGCAAGTGCCAAATAGGGGAGGGTTCAATGGTGTATTTGGGACATCAGGTAGGTATTTGGCACCATTGTTGCCCCCTTGAATGAGTTGACTTCCAAGAAGCAACCAAAGAATATGATCTGAACAGAGGCTTGCCAGGCAGCTTTTGATGCCCTGAAGGTTGCCATGTGCACAGCACCTGTGCTGAAGGCACCTGACTACTCCAAGGAGTTTGCTGTGCAAACAGACACCTCAGAGCATGGTATAGGAGCAGTACTTTCACAACTTAATGAAGAGGGCCTAGATCAACCTGTAGCCTTCATTAGCAGGAAAGTTAGGTGGAGTGCCATAGAGCATGAAGCTTTTGCTTTGGTCTGGGCACTAAAGAAGGTAAGACCCTACTTGTTTGGGACTTACTTCTGGGTTCAAACCGACCACAGACCCAGATGGTTAATGCAGATGAGGGCCGAGAATCCAAAACTGTTGAGGTGGTCCATTTCCCTACAGGGTACGGAGTTTACATTGGAACACCTCCCTGGTACAAAACACGCCAATCCGGATGGGCTGTCCAGATTCTTCCGCCTTAGTGATGAGAACTCCCAGGAGGTTGGGTAGTTGCTCCCAACTTTCAGCTAGGTGGGGACATGTGTTAGACTTGGCATTCTTGGCGTGGTCTCCCCTAACATTTTTCTTCTGTTTCCCAGGTTGTTGATGTGTGCTGGACTCTGTTTTTGTTATTCAGGGCACTTCACCACTGCTGTCCAGTGCTAAAGGCAAGTGCTCCTATGTAAAACATATATGTAAATGGCTTTCCATGATTGCCATATTTGATTTACTAGTAATCCCTAGTACAGTGCACTAGAGATGCCCAGGGCCTGCAAATCAAATGCTACTAGTGGGCCTGCAGCAATGGTTGTGCTGCTCACATTAGTAGCCCTGTAAACATGCCCTGTCTGTGTGTGCAGGTTTTAAACTGTCAATTTGACTTGGCAAGTGTACCCACTTGCCAGGCCTAAACCGTCCCTTTTCTTACACGTAAGGCACTCCTAAGGTAGGCATTAGGTAGCCCCATGGACAGGGTGCAGTGTATGTTTAAGGTAGGACATATAGTAATGTGTTGTATATGTCCTGACAGTGAAATACTGCAAAATGTGTTTTTCACTGTGCAAGGCCCATTTCTCTCATAGGTTAACATGGGGGCTGCCTTTAAATATTATTAAAGTGCAGATTCCCTTTGGGAGCAGATAGAAATATGGAGTTTACGGTCTCTGAACTCACAATTTAAAAATACATATTTTAGTAAAGTTTGTTTTAGATTGTGTGTTTGAAAATGCCACTTTTAGAAAGAAGGCATTTTCTTGCTTAAACCATTCTGTGATTCTGCCTGGTTGTGGATTCCCTGTCTGGATCAGTTTGATAGTTGGGCTGTTTGCACCTCTCCTCTATACAGTGACACAAAGGGGGTTAGGGTGTAGCCCGCATAGCCTAATGAGACTGGTACAAAATGTGATGTGTCCATGTTTTGTTTTGCGGCGTTTCCTATCTCGGGCAGTAGGCCTACCCACACAAGTGAGGTACCATTTTTATAGGGAAACTTGGGGGAACACAGAATAGATGAACAAGTGTTATTGTCCCTTGTCTTTCTCTGCATTTTTTTCCTTCCAAATGTAAGGCAGTTTGTAAGAAAGAAGTCTATGTGAGAAATGCCCTGTGATTCACATGCTAGTATGGGGACCCCCGAATTCAGAGATATGCGAATAACCACTGCTTCTCAACACTTTATCTTGTGCCCATTATGGAAACACAAAGGTTTCCTTGATACCTATTTTTCACTCTTTATGTTCTACCACATGAATTGCTGTATACCTGGTATCGAATGTAAAATCCATTGCAAGGAGCAGCTCATTTATTGGCTCTGGGTACCTAGGGTTCTTGATGAACCTACAAGCCCTATATATCCCCACAAGCAAAAGAGTCTAGCAGATGTAACAGTATATTGCTTTAAAAAATCTGCCATAGCTGGAAAACTTTATAGAAGAAAACGTGGACAGAAATGTCTCTTTTTTTCACCTCAATTTCAGTATTTCTTTTATTTTAGCTGTTACTTTCTGTAGGAAAACCTTGAAGGATCTACACAAATTACCCCTTGTTGAATTCAGAATTTTGTCTACGTTTCAGAAATGTTTAGCTGTCCGGGATTCAGCATTGGTTCCAGACCCATTTCTTTCACTGACTGGAAGGAGGCTGAAAGCACAAAAAATAGTAAAAACGGGGTATGTCCTAGTAAATTGCCAAAATTGTGTTGAAAAATGTGGTTTTCTGATTCAAGTCTGCCTGTTTGTGAAAGCTGGGAAGATGGTGATTTTAGCACCAACAACCATTTGCTGATGCCCTTTTCAGGGAAAAAAGAAAAGCTTTCCTCTGCAGCACTTTTTTTCCTATTTGTTTTTTTTTAAAACAGAATTTTCACTGTATTTTTGCTAATTTCTTGGTCTGCTCCAGGGGAACCCACAAACTCTGGGTACCTTTAGAATCCCTAGGATTTTGGAAAAAAAGGATGCAAATTTGGCGTGGGTAGCTTATGTGGACAAAAAGTTCATAATAAAAATTAGGAAACAGCTGTAGAACATTTGTACCATTAGAGGTTTTACACACTCTTGACAATAAATAATCACTTGACATTATTGTGGGGGTTGAATGGGTGCGGGGGACCAACCCAGTCGATCAAGTGTCCCAATCAGACCCTCTTCTTGAGTTGCATCTTGTGTGTTTAGGCCGTAATATTCCATCCAGGTGACCCATATTTTTTTAATATGCGCGGGCAGCTTCTCATCTTAAATATATCCCTCTCCGCTATCATATAAAGGTCCATACCTGTAAGGAAATGCCTCCTTGGCATGGTTACCCCCTAACCTTTTGCCTTTACTGGTGCTAAGTTTTGATTGAAAGTGTGCTGGGACCCTGCTAACCAGGCCCCAGCACTAGTGTTCTTTCCCTAAACTGTTCCATTGCTTCCACAATTGGCACAGGCCTGGCACTCAGGTAAGTCTCTTATAACTGGTACCCCTAGTACTAAGGGCCCTGATGCCAGGGAAGGTCTCTAAGGGCTGCCGCATGTCTTATGCCACCCTGGGGAACCCATACTCAGCACATGCACACTGTCTCACAGCTTGTGTGTGCTGGTGAGGAGAAAAAGACTAAGTCGACATGGCACTCCCCTCAGAGTGCCATGCCAACGTCACGCTGCCTGTGGCATAGGTAAGTCACCCCTCTAGCAGGCCTTACAGCCCTAAGGCAGGGTGCACTATACCACAGGTGAGGGCATATGTGCATGAGCACTATGTCCCTTCAGTGTCTAAGCAAAACCTTAGACATTGTAAGTGCAGGGTAGCCATAAGAGTATATGGTCTGGGAGTTTGCCAAAAACGAACTCCACAGTTCAATAATGGCTACACTGAAATCTGGGAAGTTTGGTATCAAACTTCTCAGCACAATAAATGCACACTGATGCCAGTGTGCAATTTATTGTAACATGCACCCAGAGGGCATCTTAGAGATGCCCCCCTGAATACCAATCCGACTTCTAGTGTAGGCTGACCAGTTCCTGCCAGCCTGCCACACACCAGACATGTTGCTGACTACATGAGGAGAGTGCCTTTGTCACTCTGTGGCCAGGAACAAAAACTGTACTGGGTGAAGGTGCTTCTCACCTACCCCTGCAGGAACTGTACCACCTGGTGGTGAGCCTCAAAGGCTCACCCCTTTTGTTACAGCGCCCCAGGGCATCCCAGCTAGTGGAGATGCCCACCCCTCCGGCCACTGCCCCCACTTTTGGCGGCAAGGCTGGAGGAGATAATGAGAAAAACAAGGAGGAGTCACCCACCAGTCAGGACAGACCCTAAGGTGTCCTGAGCTGAGGTGACCCCTGCCTTTAGAAATCCTCCATCTTAGTTTTGGAGGATTCCCCCAATAGGATTAGGGATGTGCCTCCCTCCCCACAGGGAGGAGGCACAAAGAGGGTGTAGTCACCCTCCAGGACAGTATCCATTGGCTTCTGCCCTCCCAGACCTAAACACACCCCTAAATCTAGTATTTAGGGGCACCCCAGAACCTAGGAAATCACATTCCTGCAACCTGAAGAAACAAGAAGGACTGCTGACCTACAGGCCTGCAGAGAAGACGGAAGACTACAACTGCTTTGGCCCCAGCCCTACCGGCCTGTCTCCTGATTCGAAAACCTGCAACCAGTGACGCATCCGACAGGGACCAGTGACCTCTAAAGCCTCAGAGAACTGCCCTGGACTAAAGGACCAAGAAACTCCAGTGAGCAGCGGCTCTGCTCAACACCAGCAACTTCTTTGCAACAAAGAAGCAACTTTCAAAGACTTCACGTTTCCTGCTGGAAGCGTGAGACTTCACACTCTGCACCCGACGCCCCTGGCTCAAGATCCAGAGAACAAACACCACAGGGAGGACTCCCCAGCGGCTGCGAGCCTGTGAGTAGCCTGAGATGACCCCCCTGAGCTCCCACAGTGACGCCTCCAGAGGGAATCCAGAGGCTCCCCCTGACCTCGACTGCCTGTAACAAGGGACCCGACGCCTGGAACCAGCACTGCACCCGCAGCTCCTAGGACCTGAAGGAATTGAACCTCAGCGCAGGAGTGGCCCCCAGGCGACCCTCTGCCTAGCCCAGGTGGTGGCTGTCCCGAGAAGCCCCACCTGTGCCTGCCTGCACCGCTAGAGTGACCCCTGGGTCCCTCCATTGATTCCTATCTGAAACCCGACGCCTGCTTTGCACACTGCACCAGGCCGCCCCAGTGCCGCTGAAGGTGTGTTTTGTGTGCCTACTTAAGTCCTCCCCAGTGCTCTACAAAACCCCCCTGGTCTTCCCCCTGAGGACGCAGGTACTTACCTGCTGGCAGACTGGAACCGGAGCATCCCTGTTCTCCATAGGCGCCTATGTCTTTTGGGCACCTCTTTGACCTCTGCACCTGACTGGCCTTGAGCTGCTGGTGTGGTAAATTTAGGGTTGCCTTGAACCCCCAATGGTGGGCTCCCTATGCCCAGGAACTGAGACTTGTAAGTGTCTTACTTACTTCACAAACTAATCTTTACTTAACTCCCACAGGAACTGTTGATTTTTGCACTAAGTCCACTTTTAAAATAGCTTATTGCCATTTTAACAAAGACTGTATATGATATTGCTTTTATTCAAAGTTCCTAACTTACCTGTGTGAAGTACTTTGCATTTTTTACTTCAAATTTTGAACCTGTGGTTCTTAAAATAAACTAAGAAAATATATTTTTCTATATAAACACCTATTTGCCTGGAATAAGTCTTTGAGTGTGTGTTCCTCATTTATTGCCTGTGTGTGTACAACAAATGCTTAACACTACCCTCTGATAAGCCTACTGCTCGACCACACTACCACAAAATAAAGCATTAGAATTATCTAATTTTGCCACTATCGTACCTCTAAGGGGAACCCTTGGACTCTGTGCACACTATTTCTTACTTTGAAATAGTATATACAGAGCCAACTTCTTACTTTCCATCCAGGTGACCCATATTTTTTAATTTGCGTGGGCAGCTTCTCATCTTAAATATATCCCTCTCAGCTGTCATATAAAGGTCCATACTGTAGGAGGCTGGCCTGGCTTATAGTGGGTACCTTGTGGTACTTACACCGTGTGCCAGGTCCAGTTATCCCTTATTAGTAGAATAGAGATGTTCTAGCAGCTTAGGCTGTTAGAGGTAGCTATAGCTGAGCAGCTTAGGCTGAACTAGGAGACATGCAAAGCTCCTACTATACAACTTATATCATATAGCACAATATCACAAGAAAACACAATACTCATAGTTACTAAAAATAAAGGTACTTTATTTTAGTGACAATACTTAGGAGGTAAGTAGTATACACAAATTATACGTACACAAACCTAAATCAGGTAAGTAACAGTAAGAAAAGTAATGCAAACAATGTAGAATCACAATAGGATGCAATAGGTAGAAATAGGCCTAGGGGCAACACAAACCATATACTCCAAAAGTGGAATGCGAATCACGAATGGAGCCCAGGCCTATGGTAGGTTGTAGAGGGTCACTGGGACTGTTAGAAAAAACTAAGGGCGTCCAAGATACCCCAACCCAAGACCCTGAAAAGTAGGAGTAAAGTTACCCTACTACCCCAGAAAGACATTATAGTTGAGATAGGGGATTCTGCAAGAACAACAACTGCCAGCAAAACACTGAAGACAGATTCCTGGACCTGAGGACCTGTAAAGGAAGGGGACCAAGTCCAAGAGTCACGCAAGTGTCCAGGCGGGGGCAGGAGCCCACTGAACCCCGGATGTAGGTGCAAAAGGGCTGCCTCCGGGTGGAAGAAGCCGAAGATTCTGCAACAACGGAAGGTGCCAGGAACTTTTCCTTTGGTCAGAAGATGTCCCACGGTGTGCAGGAGGATGCAGAGTTCTTTCCACGCAGAAATACTACAAACAAGCCTTGCTAGCTGCAAGAGTCGCGGTTGAGGATTTTGGGTGCTGCTGGGGCCCAGGAAGGACCAGGAGGTCGCCCCTTGGAGGAGGAGACAGAGGGGGTGCTCAGCAACCCAGAGAGCCCCCACAGAAGCAGGCAGCACCTGAAGAAGTACCAGAACAGGCACTTAAAAGATCTGAGGACAGCGGTCGACTCAGGGTTACAAAGGAGGGTCCCACGACGTCCAAGTCCAACTCAGCGAGTTGGGAAATGCAGGACGGAGTGCTGGGGACCCAGGCTAGGCTGTGCACAAAGGAAGTCTTGGAAAAGTGGGCAGAAGCCCGAACAGCTGCAGCTCACACAGTACACAGGATTACTGTCTGGCGTGGGGAGGCAAGGACTTACCTCCACCAAATTTGGACAGAAGGGCCACTGGACTGTGGGAGACACTTGGACCCAGCTCCTGTGTTCCAGGGACCAGCTTGTCAGGATGACAGGGGACCCAGAGGATCGGTGATGCAGAAGTTTGGTGCCTGCGTTAGCAGGGGGAAGATTCCGACGACCCACAGGAGATTTCTTCTTGGCTTCCAGTGCAGGGTGAAGGCAGACCGCCCTCAGAGCATGCACCACCAGGAAACAGTCAAGAAAGCCGGCAGGATGAGGCGCTATAATGTTGCTGGTAGTCGTCTTGCTACTTTGTTGTGGTTTTGCAGGCGTCCTGGGGCAGTCAATCCTTGGCAGAAGTTGAAGAGGGAAGTGCAGAGGAACTCTGGTGGGCTCTTGCATTCGGTATCTGAGGAATAGCCCAGAGGAGAGACCCTAAATAGCCCTCAGAAGAGGACTGGCTACAGAAAAAGGCAAGCACCTATCAGGAGGGGTCTCTAGCGTCACCTGCTGGCACTGGCCACTCAGAGCTGTCCATTGTGCCCCAACACCTCTGTATCCAAGATAGCAGAGGTCTGGGACACACTGGAGGAGCTCTGGTCACCTCCCCTTGGAGGTGCTGGTCAGGGGGGTGGTCACTCCCCTTTCCTTTGTACAGTTTTGCAAGGATCCCTGAACCAGTGTAGACTGACTTATGCAGAGAGGGCACCATTTGTGCCCATCAAAGCATTTCCAGAGGCTGGGGTAGGCTATTCCTCCCCAGCCCTTCACACCTATTTCCAAAGGGAGAGGGTGTAACACCCTCTCTCAGGGGAAATTCTTTGTTCTGCCTGCCAGGGACCAGGCTGCCCAGGCCCGAGTGGGGCAGAAACGTGTCTGAGGGGTTGGCAGCAGCAGCAGCTGAAGTGGAGACCCCGGAAAGGCAGTTTGGCAGTACCAGGGTTCTGTGCTAGAGACCCGGGGGATGCATGGAATTGTCCTCCAATACCAGAATGGTATTTGGGTGACAATCCCATGATCCTAGACATGTTACATGGCTATGTTCGGAGTTAACATGGTGACGCTACATATAGGTATTGACCTATCTGTAGTGCACACGTGTAATGGTGTCCCCGCACTCACAAAGTCCGGGGAATTTGCCATGAACAATGTGGGGGTACCTTGGCTAGTGCCAGGGTGCCCACACACTAAGTAACTTGGTACCTAACCTTCACCAAGTGAAGGTTAGACATATAGGTGACTTATAAGTGACTTATGTGCAGTGAAAAATGGCTGTGAAATAACGTGGACGTTATTTCACTCAGGCTGCAGTGGCAGGCCTGTGTAAGAATTGTCTGAGCTCCCTATGGGTGGCAAAAGAAATGCTGTAGCCCATAGGGATCTCCTGGAACCCCAATACCCTGGGTACCTACATATACAAGGGAATTATAAGGGTGTTCCAGTGTGCCAATGAGAATTCGTAAAATGTGTCACTAGCCTGTAGTGACAATTTTAAAAGCAGGCAGAGCATAAACACTGAGGTTTTGGATAGCAGAGCCTCAGTGATACAGTTAGGCACCACACCGGGAACACATACAGGCCACAACCTTATGAGCACTGGGGCCCTGGCTAGCAGGATCCCAGTGAGACAGTAAAAACACCCTGACATATACTCACAAACAGGCCAAAAGTGGGGGTAACAAGGCTAGAAAGAGGCTACCTTCCTAC
Organism: Pleurodeles waltl; assembly: GCF_031143425.1. Taxonomy (NCBI): domain Eukaryota; kingdom Metazoa; phylum Chordata; class Amphibia; order Caudata; family Salamandridae; genus Pleurodeles; species Pleurodeles waltl. The sequence goes on from NC_090442.1 coordinate 10,324,695, forward strand.
ACATACCCCTTTCGCATTCCAGCAGTGTAGGTATCTTCGGGGTAATCCAATGCTTCGCTAAGTCTCTTATACTCTGGTATTTGAGTCCCCAATATCCCAATAACTGCTATAACATCCTTTTAACCTTTGATTCCAAGATCTTGAAAAACACGTATTCTGTGATATTAGTCATAGCCTAAAGAAGTTCAAAAGAATGAAACACATAGGCTGGGTGTATCAATTTTATAAGAAGTTTTAGGAACCGAATAAAGAGAAATTAAGAAACAACTATCACTATATGTATAATTAACTTTCTAACTGATTAACACTCATTTTGGGTGTGCTCTGTTGTTTGCTCTTAAGTTTTCTCAGCCTCAGTAGCTGGTTTTGTATGGAAGGTGCATCAAATTGACAATAGGGTACAGATAGGCCCAGGGGGTGGAGTCTTTCTTCTTCTTTAGAAGGATGAGGCAGAAGGCAGACAGGGTGATGCTCTGGCCTACGTGGAAGGGCGCCACAACCTTCGGAAGGAAGCAGGCACGTGTTTGAAGAAATAGCTTGTCTGGGTAAAGAGTGGTATTAGAAGAGTGCAGAGAGAGATCGCAGCTCGCTGAGAAAGGGAACAGATACAGCACGCCCGTGGCTAGGAGAAGCTGAGCAACCAGGTGGTGCTGGATGAGAGTGCCTCGGGCTCAATGTGTTTGGCATGCTTGGTGGGGTGGCGGCCAGGCTTTCCCTGCCACTCAGGCCGCCACTCATTCCCCAGGGCCCCTGTGCCCAACAATCATCGGCCTGAGCCAGGGAGTGAGTGCTGAGTGGCCTGGCAGTGTCTGGTGGTATGGCACAGGTGCCCCTGAGTGGGACAATCATCACGGAGTACTTCCCTGTGCGCTGCTCCCACCACACCGGACACCATCCCTGTTACATCAAGTGAGAGGCCAGGGCCAGCCACAGAGCCCAGAGTGGTTCAGTGTGGTGCTGTACCACATTGCGGGACAAACCAGCACCAGGATCAGGACCTCAGTAAGGACCACATGAGGGAAGAAGGCCCACGGAGTGGTAGCAGCAGGTTTAGATGCTGGAGCAGGGGTACAGCCCGGCTCGTGGAGGTGGCCCAACTAGGTCTGGTTGCAGCTTGAGGCCCGGGTGTGCTCCCCTGCCTTGGCCGACCTGTCAGCCGGCACAGGCTACCCACCCCAGAAGCACCTAAGGGACGCTATATTTGCACCCCATAACCTCATACCGAGTACTCGCTTTGCTCCACCACAGCCTTTGCATCCCAGCAACTACCACCTCTACCCCAGAGAGATGAACGTCAGGTTATTTGCCAGGGGGGAGCACATCATAAGCAACACTCAGTACACTGCAAAGAGCAGCCTGAGTAAAAGGGAACTACGTGGATTCCCCTCAACCCGGCTCTTCACCTCAGTCCCAGGGCAAAGCTAAGGCCCAACTGAGGAAAAGAGTGGAGGAAGTGAGGCACTGCAGTCTTCCCTCCCACAGTCAATGGTACCTAACTCAATGCTAACTACCACCGGCACAACACCCAACACTCTCAGAGAGGCCAGAGAAGACCCAAATATTCAATATAAGGAAAGCAGGCACCTTCAAGTCAGATGGAAGCTACTACAAGCTACCCTATTTGGTGCACAACCTGTACAGTCTGAGCAGTCTAAGACAGGCAACGCAAGGATCAAAAAGAGAGTCGGGCCTAATAGAAGTCCCTCTAAGAGCTCAGCCGTAAGAAGACCTGCCAACTATATTCAAAAGTTAAATGACCCTGGCACTGCCTTAGCTCCAGCCCCAATCTCCATAAGCATACTTTATGAAAGCACCTACATCAGACAGGGAACGCACCATGAGAACCCAGAAGAATCAACAAACAAATACCAATTATATCGGATGAAGAGGCCAACCTACTAGTACTAACCCAGGAATTACTCCTGGATCAAAATGTCCACATCATGGCACAGCCTGAACCGCTGGGGACCTCTTTCAGCTAATGCAGCAAGCAAGGTCCACCGCCCATGAGGGATATTACAGACAAAGATAGTCAAATAGCTAATCAAGATAACGGAGATATCTGCAGCACTCACTTCAACACCAGCTACTAAAGCCAATGCCGGAGATCTCAGTTAACGCACGCTGCAGCACAGCAGCTGTTTCCGTGGTGACCTGTTCAACGCACACAGGCCCTACTCATCACTGCGCCTCATCCCTACTTTCAAACTACTGCAATGCAAGGCTGTAAGCACAGTAGGGGCGCAGGTCTACCCTGAAGCAACAGATGAAGTGTCACTGGGGGTGTCTGTACCCGCTTGTTCAACCAACAGATCCAGGGATCAGAGGTTAGTGGCGGTGTCTCTTCGTGGCACTGGGTGTGGTACAGGTGTGGAAGGGCACCAATGGGCTTGCATTGACGCACTAGCTGAGCGCATACAATGCACGGCCACGCTGCAGCCTCCATTCGGTAGGTCCTGGGAGAAGGGAGAGGCTCAGGGAGGCAGTGGGTGGCGTGAAAATGGGCGACAATGGGGGAAAAAAGGAATGAACTGAGAAAGAAAGGAGGAAAAAGGAGGAGAAAGTACTCAGAAAAACAGTGGAAAGGAGGGGGAAGTGAAAACAAGGCAGGACGAATGAGAAAGCACTCAGAAAAACATAGGGCAATGAGAGAGAGAAAGCAGGAGAAAGCACTTGGAGGAAACAGGTGGAAAAGGAGGGAGAAAGAAGCTAAAAGAAGGCAGAAAGCAGAAGGAAGCACAAAGAAACAAGCATTTGCAATGCAACGGGTCTCGTGTTTGCTCATGCTAGAGCCGATAGCATTTTAAACTCCTATCCTGACTTTTCACCTATCGGTAAAAGTGCATTTATGTACGTAACCCGAAAAAGTGCAATTAACTGTGTAAAGCGCTCGACTTCTGCCAAGCGAGAAAAAGGAGTCCACGAGCCGGACAGAAAACAGCGAGCCTCGCATGTTTTCTGTACTTGGTCGATGCGCTCGAGTAGGGCTAGCCACCAGAAAAGGCATGCTGTATGCATGCCTTTGACTAATGAAAGCAAGCAGATTTTAATAGGCAAGCCCACAAACCAATGAAAAACAATGACGTAACGTCGACAGGGCTCTGAGCCCTTTTCTAATACCTAAAGCGTCTTGCTGCGATACGCAGGCTCGACCCTAAAAACTGTTGGAGAGGAGGAGAAGGCAGTGAGAACGAGGCAGCAAACAGGAGAGAGCAGTGCAGCAGCAGTACAGAGCTGGCCTCGGAACTGCTCATTTTCCACTAATAACTGTGATATCTCTGCAGTTACTCAGCCCCCGTATCCTTCCTACCGCAAAAGAAATGTGCACACTTTTACGAAGAGTGAAATGGAAGAAAATAGACACCTCGCATTTGGCAGAATGGAAAAGCAACAGGCAGTCAGAAAACACCAATCGTTCTGGTGTGGACATATTCTCACACTGGCCATCAATAGCAGCAGTATTGTATCAACTGCTTCAAAGAAGTTCAACCAGCTCGCATCCGGCTCTCAAGGAAAAGGAGTGCTGCATGCGACAACCCTACAGTGCAAAGGTGAAAGAGAGCAAAATAACTTTGAGGTAGGCCACTCGCCTCTACAAAGGAATTGGGACTGAGGAGCTTCGCCATAAAAGCGCAATAGCCAGAAAATTACACAATGGTGTGCATGGCAGTATAAAAAAACAGGAAGACTTGCAATGAGCACGTTCACAGCCTCCTAAAACAATGGCAGAAATCCATCAGCAGTTGTGCTGGTAGTTTCACTGCTGGCACCGCCTGCCAAAAGGACGCCACCCGCCGAATTCCAACCAATAATACACATGTCGGTGTCCTGATGGCAGGGCACTGCCGGCGATGGAAGCGCCAGGACCCATCCCCTCCCACATGACCCCCTCAACGGACGAGGTAAGTGATCGGCTGAAAGGGGAGGAGAGTGGGGGGTGTTGTGTGTGTGCATGTGTAAGTGCATGTATGTTTGTGCATGTGTGAGTGGGGGTGCGTGAATGTAGGTGTGAGTGTGTGTGTAAGTGGGTGTGCGTGCATGTAGGTGTGGAGGGGGATGTGTATATGAGGTGAAGGGGGAATGTATGTGATGTGAAGAGGGAGTGTATGAGATGTGAAGGGGGTGCGTGTGTATGCAGGAAGGGGGGGTGAGGAAAGTGAGTACGGGAAAGTGGGGTGCAGGAAGTGAGTACTGGAAGCGGGGTTGTGCCCTGGAACGGGAGGGGATTGGGGTAGGGGGTGTGTGCTGGTGACCGGAAAGGATTTTCCTGTCTCCGGCAGCATTTCCACAAGGGTTTTTTGTGGCGGTGTGACCGCTGTGAAAACACTGGCGGACCGCCACCCCGTAATACCGCTGGCGGTCTTACCGCGACCCCGGCTGGAGGTGCTCACCTCTGGCCCCAGCGGTCGGACCACCCTGGCGGTACCGAAGGCATTGTGGCAGTTTTGCAGGAGCCAAACCGCCACACTCGTAATATGGCAGTCTCCACCACCAGGCCCGCGGTGGTATGACCACCACCACGAGTGTGGCAGTCCGAAGACCGCCATATTCATAGTGAGGGCCTATGTCTACAATTAGCACTATGCACTGCAGTGCCTGTGCACCTTGCTGCTTGTCTGTAAGATCCAAATACACAGTTCATGGCTCCACTACTGGCACCTTTGACTTTGTCATCCCTTTCGGATGCTCAAAACTGTTACGAGCACATGCTCCGTCTGGCAGGCTCCTTTGTCATTTTCATCCCTGCCTGCCACTCTTGACACACTAGCGCCTCTGAGCGCCCTGCCAGCACATTGCACTTCACAGTTGTTCTGCTTATTGCTGACAGCTGGAAGGGCTTCTTAGCACAAGTTTGGTTTAACGGTCTGAGATCAAGCTGAATAGACACATTTTTTCTTTTATTCCTCATTGTTCTTTTAGAGCCCCTCTAAACTGACAAATAACACTGCATAGCATTCTACTGTTCTAATGGCCGATGAATGTTGCTTTATCTGTACTCTCACATATCATGACTTTTGTAACAATTTTAACTAATTAAAACAAATAAAGTATTACTTACGCCTGGCCGGTCTTGATGGTTATCAGCCTGAGAGGGCAGTTGTGCAGCATCTCAATGGGCATGCACATCAGAAATGTGAGTACAGTGTTCAAAGCCCATTGAGGCATGAGTAGTGGCCTCACATCTGGAACAGAACCTCCTACTTGACTTCTCCCAATCTGGGTTCCACAGCAGCCACAGCACTGAGGCAGCCCTTGCGGCTATAGATGAGATCCGAGTCCTACTTGCCGGAGGAGAGACTGCGGCTCTGATTGTCCTAGACCTCTCGGCTGCTTTTGATTTGGTCTCTCACCACACACTCATCACAAAGCTATACAACATAGGCATCCAAGGAGTCACTCTCATATGGATCACTCTCCGAAGCCACCACCAACATCAAGACCAAGTTCCACAACTGTATGACAGATGTCACCAGCTGGATAAAGGACAACTGCCCGAAGTTCAATATGGAAAAGACAAAGGCACTGATTTTCGGAAACAAAAGCTCCCTATAGGACACATCTTTGTGGACCTCAAAACTCGAACCTACTCCTACCCCACACTAAGAAACTAGCTCCATCCTGGACAAGCTAACCATGACAACTCAGGTCAACTCAGTCTCGCCTTCTGCTTCTTCTTCCTCCTCATGCTTGGTACAATATTCAAATGGCTACCACAAAGGTCAAGACACACCATCACCCAGGCTCTCATCTCCAGCCAATTGGACTACGGCAACGCTCTTAATGCAAGGATCGCAGCTCACCTCCTGCGACTACAGACCTTACAGAACACTGCAGCCAGAATATTCCTGGATCTGCATAAAAGAAACCACATCACTCATTACCAACGGCTCCCTGTACACAAAAGATACCAGTTCAAGCTCCTGATCAACACATATATTGCCCCATAGAACTCGGACAAGCCTATTTGAGCCACCAGCTGAACATCCATGAGCCTACCTGACACTTCCACTCTGCTTACCCTTCTCTAACCCTCACCACCAGCATCCAATGTAGCAGATGCAGAGGTCCCTCCTTCTCCTACCTAACAGTGAAGACAGGGAACGAGCTACCCTTTTATCTCCAGATCTCACCATCTCTTCCAGAAAGTCCCTGAAGACTATACTTTCTGGCTAATCAACTGGACCCTGCCAGTGCCCACATACCCTCATGGGTGATAAGAAGCACTCTGTAAGTCTGCTGATTGATTGAGGAGGAAACGTGTTGCATACCTTTTATGAACCAAGCCGCAATGGGTGACTTAAACACAAAAGGTTGGTCTGCCAACTGCAGGAATGCAGAAGTGGCTAGAGGTAACCGTAACTGTGCTGGGAGAGGAGCCCTGGCGGGCCAAAGAAAGAACAAAAAGTAGAACCTGGGAGAGAGGTGCAGACAGAGTGTCAATATGTCTGGATGATCACCACGCTATAAACTTATCCCACTGAAAGGTGTATACAGTTTTAGTGGAAGGACAACTGGCTGCCAGAATAACATCACAAGCTTCAGGAGGAAGATCGAAAGCTATCAACTGTTGCCATTCAATCTTCACACATGAAGGTGGAGGGTGCACAGGTTTGGGTGCGGAATCCTTCCCTGGTGCTGCAACAGAAGATCCTCCCTAAAAGTCAGCCTGTCTGGAGGACAGATGTTCATGCTCAAATGTTCAGGAAACCAGACTCTCCGTGCCCAGGTCTTTTAGTAATCTTGGATGACACACACAAAATATTTTACCAATGATTGATTGGTTTCCTCCCTCAGTTCAGATAGAATCTCCTTCACTGCTTTGGGTTTTCCAGGCACTTGAATAGTAAAAGTTATTCCCTAGTTCATTGTAAGGTTCAATTTGATCTGTAACGGCACAACATATCAATTTAGCAGTAAACTTTAGAGCACCAGTAACACAAACCTTATGGCGAGGGGCGTCCTTAACATAGGAGGAGACTATGGCCCTCATTACAACCCTGACGATAAATGCCGCTTACCGCCGTGCAGAAGACCGCCAACATACCGCTGCGGCCGTGGAATTCCGCTACAGCTATTACGACCCACAGGTCGGAATCTGTCATAATACAGACACCCACACAAGTCCGCCACACCAAAGGTCAGTGATAAACTGGCAATAACAAAACCCACACCATCAAGCCAACAGGAATACGCCCACACTATCACGACCCACGAATCAACACGGCGGGCTTTCAACCGCGGTATTCCATTGGCGGTACACACCGCTGTGCTCAAAATACACACACATTTACGAAACACAACCACATTGGACAAATCGAAATACACACACCTGACACACATACACACACCACACCCACCCACCCAATCCAATATAAAGCACACACCCACAAACCCTTACTACCAGAATTCTGAAACCACACCAGAGAGAAACACCACCATAAACAACACCAGCATCTACAGACACACAACACCATCACTTACACTAAATTCACGCACCTCAAACAACACACAACACATCCCCTCACACATCACAACACACACCACCTTACACATCACCCACACCACATCATGGCACCTCAACAACACCCCAGGTTCTCTGAGGAGGAGCTCAGGGTCATGGTGGAGGAAATCGTCTGGGTAGAGCCACAGCTATTCGGATCACAGATGCAGCACACCTCCATTGCAAGGAAGATGGAGCTATGGCGCAGAATTGTCGACAGGGTCAACGTCCAAGAACTAGGGATGACATCAGGAAGAGGTGGAATGACCTACGGGGGAAGGTGCGTTCTGTGGTCTCCAAACACCAGATTGCTGTACAGAGGACTGGCGGTGGACCCCCACCTCCTCCCCCACAACTAACAACATGGGAGGAGCAAGTCTTGGCTATACTGCATCCTGAGGGCCTTGCAGGAGTAGCAGAAGGCCTGGACTCTGGTAAGTCAACTCTTTACTACCTTATCCCCCCCACCCTACCTGCATGCCCCCACTAAATAGACCCACAGTGATGATAGCAGCTCTGCACAACTGGATCAAGATGATCAGCCCGGCCCATCAGGGTCCTCGGGACAGTTGGTTCCCCTGACACTGGCACAAGCCACCAAAGAGCCTCTCCCCTCAGGGAACAACACCACAGCACCCACCCAGCGGGCCCATCCCTCTGTCCCCAGGACACGTCAATCAGCAGTGTGTCCACCACTACAGGGAACCCAGGCAAACCCACCAACCCAAGAGAATCAGGGACCTGGGGGCAGTGGCAGTGGGCACCCGGTTCAGGGGACAGAGGCTCAGGAAAACAGGGAAGCTGGGAGGACTGCTGTGCGACAGGGGGAGGACAGGCCCAGGGAACCCACTCTCCATGAGGCCCTCTCCAACATCATGGTAGCTTACCATCATTCCCAGAAGACAATGGCAACGGTACTGGCCAAGTTTCAGGAGACCCAGCGGCTGCAGGAGGAACACTATCTGGGGATCAGGGAGGACCTGAAGTCCATTAACAACACCCTGGTCACCATTGCAGGGGTTCTGCAAGACCTTGTCAACACCAAGAGGGACACTGTGGCACAACATGGGACCCCTGACACTAGCCTGGACGATAAACAGCCCTCCACCTCCGCCGGCGCTAGTGGACAGGAGGCACCGACACAGGAACATGACACCAGCACCCCACCCCCTGCAGATGGAGAACCACCCCACAAATGGTCCCTGAGATCCAGGAACAAGATAGAGAAAAATGCCAAGACCCCCACCAGGAAATGAGACCCTTCTGTCCCACTTTGTCACCCTGTCCATCCTTCAACTGCCATTGCTCCACTTCCTATGCCCCTTTGGACAATGCACCTGTGAAACAAATAGACTGGACTCTGCCATGGAGAGTCCTCCACCATCCCCCCTGCCCATTTTACAACTTCCTCCACTTATTTGCACCGAAATAAACACACTTGAATCACAAAACAATCTGGAGTCAGTCTGTGCTTTCACAAACGTGTAATTGCAATAACCATGGAATATAGCAATGTCAATTTACTTGTGCACATACCGATGTAACACAGCTGTAGGCCTGGAGGAAATATAGCAGAGGGCACAAAGTGGGACTCAAATCTGTGAAATGGAAAGGCAAAGTGACAAGTCAGAGTCCATACACTGAGTGAAAATGACAGACTTATGCATGCTCCAATAATAGTATGAAATATGGGAGGCAGTGACATCTTCTTACCTGCGTCTCACTGGAAGTATTGCATGATTATGTTGTTTCTGTTGTTGATTTCCTCTTCTTCTGCCGCCTCTTCTTCACTGTCAACAGGCTCCAAAGCTGCCACAAGACCACCATTTGGCACATCCTCCTGCAGAAAAGGCACCTGGTGTCACAAAGCCAGGTTGTGCAGCATACAGCAGGCCACGATGATCTGGCACACCTTCTTTGGCGAGTAGTAGAGAGAACCACCTGTCATATGGAGGCACTGGAATCCGCCTTCAGGAGGCCGAAAGTTAGTTCCATCACCCTCCTAGATCGCCCATGTGCGTCATTGTAGCGTTCCTCTGCCCTTGTCCTGGGATTCCTCACTGGGGTCAGTAGCCATGACAGGTTGGGGTAACCAGAGTCACCTGCAAATATGGAGGGACAACTGTTAGACACACACTAACCCTTAGGGGCAACCCCATACCCACACACCTATTCACACTGTATAGGGTCCTTGTCCTCACCTATTAGCCACACACGGTGCCTCTGGAGTTGCCCCGTCACATAAGGGATGCTGCTATTCCTCAAAATGTAAGCGGCATGCACTGAGCCAGGAAACTTGGCATTCACATGGGAGATGTTCTGGCCTGCCAAACACACCATCTGCACATTCATAGAATGGTAGCTCTTCCGGTTTCTGTACACTTGTTCACTCCTGCGTGAGGGTACCAATGCCACACGTGTCCCATCAATGGCACCAATGATGTTGGGGACATGTCCCAGGGCATAGAAGTCACCTTTCACTGTGGGCAAATACTCCACCTGAGGGAACACGATGTAGCTGCGCATGTGTTTCAGCAGGGCAGACAACACTCTGGACAACACGTTAGAGAACATTGGCTGGGACATCCCTGATGCACTGGCCACTGTTGTTTGAAAGGAACCACTTGCCAGGAAATGGAGTACTGACAGGACCTGCACTAAAGGGGGTATCCCTGTGGGATGGCGGATAGCTGACATCAGGTCTGGCTCCAACTGGGCACACAGTTCCTGGATTGTTGCACGATCAAGTCTGTAGGTGACTATGATGTGTCTCTCTTCCATTGTCGACAGGTCCACCAGCGGTCTGTACACCGGAGGATGCTGCCATCTCATCACCTGCCCCAGCAGACGTGTCTTATGGAGGAGAACAGCGAGCAGAGAGTCAGCCAACACTGAGGTATCACAAAATGTCATTTGCACACATTTATTAATCCGCAATGTGCCTGTAACTGTGTGTATTCAAGGCCTACATTGGTGTGACGCAGTTATTATTAATGCCATGTGGCCCCCTGAAATGGCGGCTGCCTGACCTGTAAGGTGGGACAAGGATATGAGGTAACTGCGCTGGCATTGTACACCGTCGCGGTGGGCGGTCGAAGACCGCGGCACAATTCTGCATTGGTTAACATTGGACCCTATGGGTCCGAGGAGCCAATGACGATGTACGCCGGCGGTGATGGTACACACCGCCGCGGACGTGACTGCCATTTTCTGTCTGTTCACTCACTTGATACCTGACCTTCAACAGGAGAGGACCTACACTACAAGTGCTGCTGTGACCTGTGTCTGGAAGCGACGATGGCTCATGTGTCTGGGGAATGGGCCCCTGCCTTCACTTCAGAGGAGTTGGAGAAACTAGTAGATGGGGTCCTACCCCATTACACACAACTGTACGGTCCTCCAGACAAACAGGTGAGTACACTGTGAGCATGCTGCATGGGCAATGTCTGTTTGGAGTGGTGTGGATGGAAGATACATGGGGGGGGCTGAGGCCTGCATGTGCGGACAGTGAGGGTATGTGCATCAGGGCAAAAGTGGGAACGGGGGCCAATGAGTATGACGGTCCGGATGGGTAAAGAATTTCATTTCCCCCTGTACTATTCCTCTAGGTCAGCGCCCACCAGAAGAAGGCTATTTGGCGTGCCATCGCCAAGGACGTCCGGACCCTGTGGGTCCACCACAGACGGAGCACCCACTGCCGTAAAAGATGGGAGGACCTGCACCGCTGGAGCAAGAAGACGGCGGAGGCCCAGCTGGGGATGGCCCCCCAACATGGAAGGGATGCCCGTCGCACCATGACATCCCTGATGTTCCGGATCCTGGTGGTGGCGTATCCGGAGTTGGATGGGCGCTTGAGGGCAGCACAGCAGCCACAAGGGGGTGAGTACACTCTCATTCAGCTGACTCTGCGTGCATTACGGGGTGTCTGGGTGGGGGAGGTGGGCAGTGGGATCCCCTAGGCCAGGGCAATCTTGGTAGGCAAGGTCCCTTGTGAGGCAGGCTATGTGGCACCCCAACCCCACTAGTGGTTAGTGCCATCTACACCAAGTCAGGCTCCTGTGACTTCCAGGTGTGCAGCAATCGGGCTTAGGCCTTGTACCCCATGGGCGTGTGATTAATCTAGAAACTATAAGTGCATGGCATAGTGCAGAGGGCTGCTGTGTCCGCCAACGGTAGTGGTGTTGCGTGCACTGAACATGTCTTTTTCCTGTCTCCCCCCCCCCCTTTTTGTGGTCTCCCTGTTCTTGTGTGCAATAGCATCATCAGGCGGAGGAGCATTGGCACCGGAGCAGGAGGGAGCTGTATCCCACTTGGCCCTGGAAGGCGAAACAAAAGAGTTTGAAGCCACCAGTGGGACGGAGGGTGAGGGGAGCTCCACGGTGGGGACAGGAGCAGAGACCAGCAACAGCGACGACTCCTCTGATGGGAGCTCCCTTGAGGTGGCGGGCCCCTCTGTGCCCACCGCATCAACAGGTACAGCCACCACCCCCACTGCCAGCACCGCCCTCCCAGCAGCCCATCAGCGTGTGTCCCGTGCCCGCTCACCCAGGAGGGTGGGCATCTCCTTCAACCCAGGCAACTCAGGCCCTGCCCCAGTCAGCCCTGCTGCCCTCAGTGAGGAGGCTATTGACCTCCTGAGATCCCTCACTGTTGGGCAGTCTGCCATTCTGAATGCCATCCAGGGTGTTGAGAGGCATTTGCAACAAACAAATGCATACCTGGAGGGCATTCATTCTGGCCAGGCAGCCCAACAGAGAGCATTTCAGGCTCTGGCCTCAGCACTGATGACAGCCATTGTCCTTGTGTCCAGCCTCCCTCCTCCAACCTCCTCCACCCAGATCCAATCCCCTGTACCTCAGCCTATCCCAAGCGCACCATCAGACCAGCATGCACACGCATCAACACACAAGAGTGGCTCAGGCAAACCTAAGCACGACACATCCCACAGGCACTCACACCACCATCATACCCATGCACACATACCAACATCCACTTCCCCCACTGTGTCCTCCTCCTCCATGTCTCCCTCCCTCCTCCCTCCCAGTCTCGTCTCCACTCACACCTGCATGCACTACATCCTCAGCCACTACCTCCATCACAAGCACGCCCATCACCACACACCGCTCACGTGCACTCACCACCCCCACTACCATTCACACATCCCCAGTGTCCTCTCCCAGTGTGTCACTGAGCCCTCCTCCCAAAGTACACAAACGCAGGCACACACCCACCCAACAGCCATCCACCTCACAACAGCCTCCAGCCCATGCACCTCCACCCAAATTCAGCAGACGTACACTTCCTACAACCACAATCAGCGACCCTTGACCCAAGGGTAGGTCGCTCCCCCTGCTGCTGCAGCTCCTCCAGGTTCCTGAGTTCCTGAGACCCACCTCACAGTAAGTACCCCCCACCTCCCAGCCCCTCGCTCTGTCCCGCGCTACTCACCCTCTCTCCTGCTCCTGCTTCTTTTCTTCTTTTCTTCTTCTCTGTTCTTCCTCCTAGCTCCTCGTCTGTAATCTTCTTCTGTACTCTTCTTTTCCCCGTCTTCTCTCTTCTTCTGTGTGCTTCTCAGCCTCTCCTGTCACCTCTCTTCTTCCTCATCTTCTTCTGTGGTCTTCTGCCCTCTGCTCTTCATTTTCTGTATCTTTTTCTGTATCTTCTTCTGTGTTCTTCTGTGTTCTTCTGTGTTCTTCTGTTCTTCCGGTCTTCCTTTCTTCTGTTCTTCCGGTCTTCCGGTCTTCCGTTCTTCCGGTCTTCTGTTCTTCTGTTCTTCTGTTCTTCTGTTCTTCTGCTCTTCTGCTCTTCTGTTCTTCTGCTCTTCCAGTCTTCTGATCTTCTGTCTTCTATCTTCTGCCTTCGGCTCTTCTGCCTCCTCCGTCTTCTTCTCCCCGCGCCTGCCCTCCTGCTCCTGCCTCATCCCCCTCCCTCACTCGCATCCCCCTCTCTATCTCCCCTATCTAACCCGTTCCTTATCTACCTCCCTCACTCCTCCTATCTACCTATCTCTCTATCTCTCTATCCCACTATCTAACTCCCTCACTCTCCACCTCCTCCTATCTTCCTATCTCTCTATCTATTTCCCTATCTATCGATTTCTCTATCTATCTATTTTCTCTATCTATTTCTCTATCTTTCCCCCCCTTCCCGCCACCCCCTCTATTACCTATCTTCCTATCCTCTCACTCTACCTCTCACCCTCACCCACCTCTACAACCCCCCCCTATCTTCACAACCCTACTCCTATCTTTCTCCCTAATCTCCTAAACCTCCTAACACTCACCCCCCTCCACCCTCAAACCCTCCTCCCCCAGCTCTTCTCACTCTACCTGTCCCCCCCTCGTGCTTTCCCGCCGCGACCTCCTGCACGCCCCCGCCCCCCGCTCCCATTTGCCCCCAGTTGACCCCTCCCCCCCTCATATGGCGGCCGCTGCGCGACAGTGGTAGCGACCCTTGACCCAAGGGTAGGTCGCTCCCCCTGCCGCTGCAGCTCCTCCAGCTCCTCCAGGTTCCTGAGACCGCCCAGCTACCTCGCAGTAAGTACCCCCCTCCTCCCAGCCCCTCGCCCTGACCCGCGCTACTCACCCTCTCTCCTGCTCCTGCTTCTTTTCTTCCTCTCTGTTCTTCCTCCTCGCTCCTCTTCTGTAATCTTCTTCTGTACTCTTCTTTTCCCCGTCTTCTCTCTTCTTCTGTGTGCTTCTCAGCCTCTCCTGTCGCCTCTCTTGTTCCTCATCTTCTTCTGTGGTCTTCTGCCCTCTGTTCTTCGTTTTCTGTATCTTCTTCTGTGTTCTTCTGTGTTCTTCTGTTCTTCCGGTCTTCCTTTCTTCTGTTCTTCCGGTCTTCTGTTCTTCTGTTCTTCTGTTCTTCCGGTCTTCTGGTCTTCTATCTTCTGCCTTTGGCTCTTCTGCCTCCTCCGTCTTCTTCTCCCCGCGCCTGCCCTCCTGCCTCATCCCCCTCCCTCACTCGCATCCCCCTCTCTATCTCCCCTATCTAACCCGATCACTATCTACCTCCCTCACTCCTCCTATCTACCTATCTCTCTATCCCACTATCTAACTCCCTCACTCTCCACCTCCTCCTATCTTCCTATCTCTCTATTTCCCTATCGATTTCTCTATCTATTTTCTCTATCTATTTCTCTATCTTTCCCCCCCTTCCCGCCACCCCCTCTATTACCTATCTTCCTATCCTCTCACTCTACCTCTCACCCTCACCCACCTCTACAACCCCCCTCCCCTATCTTCACAACCCTACTCCTATCTTTCTCCCTAATCTCCTAAACCTCCTAACACTCACCCCCCTCCACCCTTAAACCCCCCTCCCCGAGCTCTTCTCACTCTACCTGTCCCCCCCTCCCTCGCGCTTTCCCGCCGCGACCTCCTGCACGCCCCCGCCCCCCAGCTCCCATTCGCCCCCAGCTGACCCCTCCCCCCCCTCCTACCTCATATGGTGGCCGCTGCATGACAGTGGTAGCGACCCTTGACCCAAGGGTAGGTCGCTCCCCCTGCCGCTGCAGCTCCTCCAGCTCCTCCAGGTTCCTGAGTTCCTGAGACCCACCTCACAGTAAGTACCCCCCACCTCCCAGCCCCTCGCTCTGCCCCGCGCTACTCACCCTCTCTCCTGCTTCTTTTCTTCTTTTCTTCTTCTCTGTTCTTCCTCCTCGCTCCTCGTCTGTAATCTTCTTCTGTACTCTTCTTTTCCCCGTCTTCTCTCTTATTCTGTGTGCTTCTCAGCCTCTCCTGTCGCCTCTCTTCTTCCTCACCTTCTTCTGTGGTCTTCTGCCCTCTGTTCTTCGTTTTCTGTGTGTTCTTCTGTGTTCTTCTGTGTTCTTCTGTGTTCTTCTGTTCTTCCGGTCTTCCGTTCTTCTGTTCTTCCGGTCTTCTGTCTTCTATCTTCTGCCTTCGGCTCTTCTGCCTCCTCCGTCTTCTTCTCCCCGCGCCTGCCCTCCTGCTCCTGCCTCATCCCCCTCCCTCACTCGCATCCCCCTCTCTATCTCCCCTATCTAACCCGTTCACTATCTACCTCCCTCACTCCTCCTATCTACCTATCTCTCTATCTCTCTATCCCACTATCTAACTCCCTCACTCTCCACCTCCTCCTATCTTCCTCTCTATCTATTTCCCTATCTATCGATTTCTCTATCTATCTATTTTCTCTATCTATTTCTCTATCTTACCCCCTTCCCGCCACCCCCTCTATTACCTATCTTCCTATCCTCTCATTCTACCTCTCACCCACCTCTACAACCCCCCTCCCCTATCTTCACAACCCTACAACTATCTTTCTCCCTAATCTCCTAAACCTCCTAACACTCACCCCCCTCCGCCCTTAAACCCCCCTCCCCCAGCTCTTCTCACTCTACCTGTCCCCCCCTCCCTCGCGCTTTCCCGCCGCGACCTCCTGCACGCCCCCGCCCCCAGCTCCCATTCGCCCCCAGCTGACCCCTCCCCCCCTCATATGGCGCCCGCTGCGCGACAGTGGTAGCAACCCTTGACCCAAGGGTAGGTCGCTCCCCCTGCCGCTGCAGCTCCTCCAGCTCCTCCAGGTTCCTGAGTTCCTGAGACCCACCTCAAAGTAAGTACCCCCACCTCCCAGCCCCTCGCTCTGCCCCGCGCTACTCACCCTCTCTCCTGCTCCTGCTTCTTTTCTTCTTTTCTTCTTCTCTGTTCTTTCTCCTCGCTCCTCGTCTGTAATCTTCTTTTGTACTCTTCTTTTCCCCGTCTTCTCTCTTCTTCTGTGTGCTTCTCAGCCTCTCCTGTCGCCTCTCTTCTTCCTCATCTTCTTCTGTGGTCTTCTGCCCTCTGTTCTTCGTTTTCTGTATCTTCTTCTGTGTTCTTCTGTGTTCTTCTGTGTTCTTCTTTTCTTCCGGTCTTCCTTTCTTCTGTTCTTCCGGTATTCCGGTCTTCTGTTCTTCTGTTCTTCCGGTCTTCTGGTCTTCTGTCTTCCATCTTCTGCCTTCGGCTCTTCTGCCTCCTCCGTCTTCTTCTACCCGCGCCTGCCCTCCTGCTCCTGCCTCATCCCCCTCCCTCACTCGCATCCCCCTCTCTATCTCCCCTATCTAACCCGTTCACTATCTACCTCCCTCACTCCTCCTATCTACGTATCTCTCTATCTCTCTATCCCACTATCTAACTCCCTCACTCTCCACCTCCTCCTATCTTCCTATCTCTCTATCTATTTCCCTATCTATTGATTTCTCTATCTATCTATTTTCTCTATCTATTTCTCTATCTTTCCCCCCCTTCCCGCCACCCCCTCTATTACCTATCTTCCTATCCTCTCACTCTACCTCTCACCCTCACCCACCTCTACAACCCCCCCCCTATCTTCACAACCCTACTCCTATCTTTCTCCCTAATCTCCTAAACCTCCTAACACTCACCCCCCTCCACCCTTAACCCCCCCTTCCCCCAGCTCTTCTCACTCTACCTGTCCCCCCCTCCCTCGCGCTTTCCCACCGCGACCTCCTGCACGCCCCCGCCCCCCAGCTCCCATTCGCCCCCAGCTGACCCCTCCCCCCCCTCATATGGCGGCCGCTGCGCGACAGTGGTAGCGACCCTTGACCCAAGGGTAGGTCGCTCCCCCTGCCGCTGCAGCTCCTCCAGCTCCTCCAGGTTCCTGAGTTCCTGAGACCCACCTCACCCCACCTCCCAGCCCCTCGCTCTGCCCCGCGCTACTCACCCTCTCTCCTGCTGCTGCTTCTTTTCTTCTTTTCTTCTTCTCTGTTCTTCCTCCTCGCTCCTCGTCTGTAATCTTCTTCTGTACTCTTCTTTTCCCCGTCTTCTCTCTTCTTCTGTGTGCTTCTCAGCCTCTCCTGTCACCTCTCTTGTTCCTCATCTTCTTCTGTGGTCTTCTGCCCTCTGTTCTTCGTTTTCTGTATCTTCTTCTGTGTTCTTCTGTGTTCTTCTGTTCTTCCGGTCTTCCTTTCTTCTGTTCTTCCGGTCTTCTGTTCTTCTGTTCTTCTGTTCTTCCGGTCTTCTGGTCTTCTATCTTCTGCCTTTGGCTCTTCTGCCTCCTCCGTCTTCTTCTCCCCGCGCCTGCCCTCCTGCTCCTGCCTCATCCCCCTCCCTCACTCGCATCCCCCTCTCTATCTCACCTATCTAACCCGTTCACTATCTACCTCCCTCACTCCTCCTATCTACCTATCTCTCTATCTCTCTATCCCACTATCTAACTCCCTCACTCTCCACCTCCTCCTATCTTCCTATCTCTCTATTTCCCTATCGATTTCTCTATCTATCTATTTTCTCTATCTATTTCTCTATCTTTCCCCCCCTTCCCGCCACCCCCCCTATTACCTATCTTCCTATCCTCTCACTCTACCTCTCACCCTCACCCACCTCTACAACCCCCCCTCCCCTATCTTCATAACCCTACTCCTATCTTTCTCCCTAATCTCCTAAACCTCCTAACACTCACCCCCCTCCACCCTTAAACCCCCCTCCCCCAGCTCTTCTCACTCTACCTGTCCCCCCCTCCCTCGCGCTTTCCCGCCACGACCTCCTGCACGCCCCCGCCCCCCAGCTCCCATTCGCCCCAGCTGACCCCTCCCCCCTCCTACCTCATATGGCGGCCGCTGTGCGACCGCGCCGCTGGCGCATCGGAGGCGTGCCAGAGGCAAGCCCGTCTGCGCCCGTCCGCGCCTGGCCCGCGCCTGTCGCGTGGGCTCTCATTATCCTAAATGAGACTACTGGATTTCTAGGCAGCAGGATCGATAACGGTGTGGGGGACTGAGTCTGACCCACGTGTAAGGAACTCTGTCACCCTAAATCCGGTTGTTGCTCCGGCTAACTAGCAGTGCCTAATTTCTCCCACGGAGAAGAAATGATTGGGCAGCCGAGCGCATGACATCTTTGGAACTTCTCAGGGAAGTCGTGGTCACTCAGATCCAAACCAACTCTCTCATTCACAATATGGTCTCATATACAAATGACAGAGACAGTATAAGTTTTATATAATATTTTAATAAAACGACTGTATTTTAGATATTAAGGCGTGAGCCGCAATAACCAGAACACTACAACATAGTAGGACTGATATAGTAACCAGGAGAGTAAAACATAGAAATAAAGCTATCATAATTCCTAACCGTTTCTACTCTCCCTCTGCTTGTTCTATTTAGAGCACAGCATGTTAAGCTTTCAGCTTGCCTTTCTGTATCACTAGGGAGACGGACACACTCATACCTGAGCAAAGACCTGTGATCTTGGTTCAGCATCTGCAACGAGGCAGTCAGCGTCTAGTTGTGGTTCCCTGGTCGGAATCTCCCTCTTGCATGTATTGGGACAAGGAAGTGATTTTATAACTAACATGTCATCGTGATCACAAAATGTTCCTACGCAGGAATGGCAAGTCTAGACTCCTACCACATCTATCGGCAATGTACCAGACTGTATCCTTGACTAAAGCACAGAGTGAATATGTTATGAAGAACTCCAGTGCTGAAGTAGGCAAAACAGTGTGATATGAATAAAAAACAACACTGTAGAACTGGCTATTCTGTAAAATAACAGTACGAAGCCTAATAGAAAGCATTTAGAGTAAAGTGCACAGAGGCTCTAAGCTGTTAGCAAATGAATAAAATATATTTAGGGCAAAGTGCACAGAGGCCTAAGGCCTGAAGCTAATGCGCAAAATATACGTAAAACTGACCACACTACACCCTCCCCTTGTCGGTAGCAAGTGGTTCTAACAACATAAAAAAGAAAACATGACCTAAATTTAAACCCAACATTTCGACAAGATGAGAAGACAACAAAGTCATAAATTTAGGAAACATGTGACGATAGAGCGAATTGCAATATAGTGTCAATTTAGTCGGGAGAGAAAGAAAAAAAATCCAATCGGCAGACAGAAGCAATAGAACGTAGAAGCTCCTCCACTTCGAGATATGTCAATATCGGAAGATCCACGCCACAAAGTACCATGGAGCAGGTGTGTTCCAAAGCCCCAAAACCATTCAGGGTGGCACCCCGTGTAGTGCCAAGGAAAGAGACAAAACCATCTTCCTCCAGGAAGGGAATCTCATAATCCGCTTCACGAAGCAAACGCAACCGTAGTGCAGAAGTCTGGGAATGAGCCCTAATCGGGAACATCAACAGATCAAGATCAACCACTGGAGAGCGCTGCAGTGAGAGACAGAAAGTCAGTGCATGTTCAAACGAGCACCAAAGGCATCGAAACACGGGTTGCACACAATCCAAAACCGGTCGGAACGACAAAGACCAGTCACACTCCAAATGAGCCAGGAGTGTTGCTCCAAAACGCTGCATCATGCGTTCACGACACAGCTGCGCTGACGGGAGCAGCAATACAGGATCTCGTTGCGGCGGGACAGCCATTGTGAAAAAATAGCAACAACAGCAAAACTCCAGCCAATAAAGCCAAAGTAATTGGGAAACCCCGAAAAATGCTTCCGAAAATAGAGTGTATAGCCGAAGGTATCAAACCGAATATGGAAGAGAAGGTGTGAACGAAACCAACACCAACGGCTTTGAAAAAATGAGCAATACCAGCAGTGCTGGATGCATTAAATATACGTCCCACAAGTTCACCGAAGTGACTCGGAAAGTTAGTATTCAAAAGGGACTGTATCTCCGCCGATGACCTTGCCACTTGAAGTGCGTAGGTCTCGCTAGCAGATGTAAGGGCCACATGCTTTTGAAACAATAAAGCTTTCAGCCGACTCAACTTGTCGAAATCAACCTTGGAAGTAGCAATATGAGGCCAGATGTCCGCTACCTCCCTAAATTCAGTAGGGGGAAACAACACATTCCCGCAGCACGTAACGGCCTTGTTGACGACAACGACGTAAACTATTCTGGCACGCATGCCACAGCAGCGTTCGCTGTTAAGAACAATGTAACTGCCGTTAGAAAGCACCTGGAAAGTGTTTTTAATTACCGGGACTGGAACTCCCTTCAGATAACAAGCTAAGTTAGCAATCGAAGCATTACACGCTCCGTGCAAGGACAGCTGTTTACAAACCATGGAATGGCTAACAGAAGCTTCGCATTCGCTACCGCTAAGAAAAACTTCCCGCAAACCATTAACACATCTGTACTGAAAAGGAAGCTCCCACACCTCGTGTATGTAACTGTCACCCAATAGTTCATATCTACCCACCGGAATGTGCTTCAAACAAGAAGTAAATTGCAGAGTGGAGATAGGCAAATTAATAACCCCATGAATCAACCACTCAGCTGACTGAATCTCAGCCACCGTAAAAGGCAGTTTCTCCAACTTTTCAATATTTAACATACGTCGCTTCCTTCTTAGCCATCAATTGTTGTTGACGAGTTAAATTAAAGGAGATAAAGATCTCTCTGGCACGAATGTGCTGCCATGGAACGCGACCCGCCTTCAAGGTCTGAAGAGTCCAACCCAGCTGCATGATAGATCGTGTCTGACTCTGCCCATGATATAAAGAAGACATGTCCGATTTAATAATGTCAATAGCAGAAGAGACAATGTTGTCAATCGTGTAAACACGTTCAGAAAGGGTATGCATGCCATTATCAACAACAGACAAAGGCCCTCATTCTGACCCTGGCGGTCGGTGATAAAGCGGCGGCCAACCCGCCAACAGGCCGGCGGTCCAAAATATGCAATTCTGACCCTGGCGGGAACCGCCAACACAGCCCGCCGCATTAACACTCCGACCGCCACGGCGGAACAAACAAACAGCGCGGCGGTCCCCGCCAACAGCCAGGCGGCAGACAATGTACCGCCCACTCTATCACGACCCACCAATCCGCCACCTTTTCCGGGGCGGGAGCACCGCCGATAAAAACACGGCGGAAACAGACTACGAACGGGAAAACGCTCACCTCCACATACTCCACGCGAGATTCCGGCAGTATGGAACCCGAGTTGCAGGTCATCCCCGCACTCCTATACCTGCTCCTGTACCAGGAGCACGCCCGGCGGCGCGGAAGACATCGGTGAGTACTGCACCTACGACACAGGGGAGGGAAAAGATTACCGGCACACACCCACCCACCCACACCCACTACAACACACACATCAATGCATTCCCACAGATCACTGTCACAACCCACAAACCCCCCCTCCTAAATAATGCAAAGACCAAAAGAAGAGATCTTAAACGGGCAGATATATTGAAAAATGGACAGCAGTAATCCCAATAAATAAATAAACTATGTACAAAATATATACATCTACTAAATGTAGTCCAACCACTGTCCGTGGACCACAGGGGTCCTGAGCAAAGGGGCAAGGCCCAGTCCCACGACAAGAACTCCACGGAGAGAACACTGCAGGGGCATCAGAAAGAAAAAAGGACAGGCACCTCAGGGGGAAGGGAAGGGGGGGCACCTCAGCCACTTGAGTACACGACGCCAGATCCACGAGGGGACTCCATGACCACTGGCCCATCCTGGGGAGAGCAAAGCCACAGTCCAAACAGTCCATACAGTGGGTGGCCTGCCCACTGGGCTATCCTGGGGAGAGCAAAGCCACAGTCCATACAGTGGGTGGCCTGCCCACTGGGCCATCCTGGGGAGAGCAAAGCCACAGTCCATACAGTCCATACAGTGGGTGGCCTGCCCACTGGGCCATCCTGGGGAGAGCAAAGCCACAGTCCATACAGTCCATACAGTGGGTGGCCTGCCCACTGGGCCATCCTGGGGAGAGCAAAGCCACAGTCCATACAGTCCATACAGTGGGTGGCCTGCCCACTGGGCCATCCTGGGGAGAGCAAAGCCACAGTCCAAACAGTCCATAACAGACTCCACTGCCACTGGAGGAGGCATGTTGGCCAGAGGACATCCTGCAGCCCTGCCCGAGACAGATCCTGCCCTGCCACGTCTGCCAAAGGGCCAGCGGTTCCTGCCTGGAAGGGACCAGTTTCATCGGTTCTTGCCTTGAAGGGCCCAGTTCAGCGGTTCTTGCCTTGAAGGGCCCAGTTCAACGGTTCTTGAGACGGCGGTCCCCAGCGGAGCGGTGCTGGAGACGGCGGGGCCCAGTTCAGCGGTTCTTGCCTTGAAGGGCTCAGTTCAGCGGTCCTTGCCTTGAAGGGCCCAGTTCAGCGGTCCTTGCCTTGAAGGGCCCAGTTCAGCGGTCCTTGCCTTGAAGGGCCCAGTTCAGCGGTCCTTGCCTTGAAGGGCCCAGTTCAGCGGTCCTTGCCTTGAAGGGCCCAGTTCAGCGGTTCTTGCCTTGAAGGGCCCAGTTCAGCGGTTCTTGAGACGGCGGTCCCCAGCGGAGCGGTGCTGGAGACGGCGGGGCCCAGTTCAGCGGTTCTTGCCTTGAAGGGCCCAGTTCAGCGGTTCTTGAGACGGCGGTCCCCAGCGGAGCAGTGCTGGAGACGGCGGGGCCCAGTTCAGCGGTTCTTGCCTTGAAGGGCCCAGTTCAGCGGTCCTTGACTTGAAGGGCCCAGTTCAGCGGTCCTTGCCTTGAAGGGCCCAGTTCAGCGGTCCTTGCCTTGAAGGGCCCAGTTCAGCGGTTCTTGCCTTGAAGGGCCCAGTTCAGCGGTTCTTGCCTTGAAGGGCCCAGTTCAGCGGTCCTTGCCTTGAAGGGCCCAGTTCAGCGGTTCTTGCCTTGAAGGGCCCAGTTCAGCGGTTCTTGAGACGGCGGTCCCCAGCGGAGCGGTGCTGGAGACAGCGGGGCCCAGTTCAGCGGTTCTTGCCTTGAAGGGCCCAGTTCAGCGGTCCTTGCCTTGAAGGGCCCAGTTCAGCGGTCCTTGCCTTGAAGGGCCCAGTTCAGCGGTTCTTGAGACGGCGGTCCCCAGCGGAGCGGTGCTGGAGACGGCGGACATTCTATGGCCAACTGCTCATTGCCTGGTGGTGCCCTCCTGGGCAGCGGGGATGGTGCTCCTTCAATGCCCACCTGGGCTGTGGGTGGTGGGGCCCTCCTGGCCAGCTGGGCTGGGTCCTCCCTGGGCAGCGGCTATGGGGGTGGTGGGCTCTCCCGGGGCAGCTGTGCCGGTTCCTCCCGGGGCAGCGGCTATGGGGGTTGCGGGCTCCTCCTGGGCAGCTGTGACGGGTCCTCCATGGGCAGCAGGCCTGCTGCCTGACTTCTCCGCCTTGCTGCCCTTGCCCTCCTTAGTCGGGAGTCTGTGGCCCTTTCCTCCCTTTGGAGCTGTGGCTGTTGACGGTGGCTGGCTAGTGTCCTGGGGGGATATAGAATCCGGGCTCCGGCGGCCCTTCCGCCTTCTGCTCCTCTTCCCAGGGGGTGGGCTGGCTGTCCCCTTGCTGCTGGGCGAAGATCCAGACCTGCGGGCTGGTGGGCTCCAATACCCCTGCACCCTTGTCAAGGGGGCTTCAGGGCTGGTGGTGGCTGAGGTGCTCTTCTTACCCCGACGAGAAGGAGGGGGGGGCTCAGGGTCAGGAAAGAATGTAGCAGTAGAGAGATAGATTTTCTTGGGACAATGGATAGTGGTAGGTACAGTGGGTATGGGAGTGGAGGGAGAGGATGTGGTTGTAGGCGAGACAAGTTTGCTGTCTTTGGGTGCAGGAGCGGGAGGCTGTCGTGAGGTGGATGGCTGTTGGGTGGGTGGGTGGCTGCGTTTGTGTGGTGTGGAAGAGGGGGTGACAGACACAGTGGGAGAGGACACAGGGGACGTGTAAATGGCAGTGGGGGTGGTGACTGCACGTGTGCGGACTGGACTGGAGGGTGTGCTGGTGATGGAGACACTGGCTGATGGTGAGGTGAATGAAGGTGTGAGTGTAGACGTCACAGGGAGGGAGGAGGGAGACGAGGAGGTGGGGGTCACAGAGGTGGTAGTGACTGTTGGCATGTCTGCATCGGAATGTTGCTTGTGTGAATGTCTGCGTGATCTGTGGTGCTTATGTTTGGATGAGCTGCTCTTGGGTGTTGAGGTGTGTGCAGGCTGGTCTGATGGTGTGGGTGGGACAGGCAGAGGAACAGGAGACTGGGAGGAGGGAGTTAGTAGAGGGAGGCAGGAGACAGGGACAATGGCTGCCGTCAGTGCTGAGGCCAGAGCCTGGAACGATCGCTGATGGGCAGCCTGACCCGAATGAATGCCCTCCAGGTACGCATTGCTGCGATGAACCTCCCTCTCCACCCCCTGGATGGCATTCAAAAGGGTAGTCTGCCCAACAATGAGCGTTCGGAGGAGGTCAATGACCTCCTCACTGAGGGCAGCGGGGGTAACAGGGGCATGGCCTGAGGTGCCTGGGGCGAAGGAGATGCCCGGCTTCCTGACAGAGCGGGCACGGGGCGAACGCTGAGGGGCTGCTGGGAGGGCGGAGATGGTGCGCTGGGTGGCGGCTGTACCTGTAATGGCGGGGGGCACGGATGGTGCCACCCCCGCAAGGGAGCTCCCTTCCGAGGACGTGTCCGTGTCGCTGCAGGGTCCAGTCGTCCCCGTTGTGGAGCTCCCCTCGCCCTCCGTCTCACTGGTCCAGTCAGACTCTGTGGCATGGCCCTCCTGGGCCATGTGAGATGCAGCTCCCTCCTGCCCCGATGCCACTTCTCCTCCGCCTGATGATGCTGATGCACACAAGCACAGAAAGACAAACAAAAAGGGGGGGGGAGAGAGAAATAAAGAGATTTTGAGTACATGGATCACCGGTACAGTTAGCGGACATGACAGACACAGATGCCCCCTGCACTAAGTTGCGCACTTGGGGTCCGCTACGCATTCCGTGGAGCATGCCCTACACGCCTAGAGTTGACAACTGCACCCATGGATGACACGGCCCAGGGATGGCTGTACTGACACACTACTGAGGGTGGTGGCTGGGGACACAGGGGCTTACGGGGGTGCCCAGCCTACAGATATCGCCCTGGCCTAGGGGGACCCCCAGCCCACCTCCCCCACCCAGACACCTCCACTGCGCGACAACAGAGTAGATAATGCTTGTACTCACCCCCTTGTGTCTGCTGTGCTGCCCTCACGCGCCCATCCAAATCAGGGTAGGCCACCGCCAGGATCCGGAACATCAGGGGGGTCAGTTGACGGCAGGCACCCCGCCTACGTTGGGAGGCCATCCCCAGCAGAGACTCGGCGGTCTTCTTGGTCCCGCGGCGGATGTCCTCCCACCTCTTGCGGCAGTGGGTGCCCCGTCGATGGTGGACCCCCAGGGTCCGGACTTCCTTGGCGATGGCACGCCCAATCCCGATCTTCTCATGGGCGCGGACCTATGTGACACGTACAGGGAGGGAGAAATACCACGTTCAAGTTTGTCTGCATTTTCGTTGCCAGTGGCCCAACGCCCCCCATCCCCGCCATGCCCCCCGCCAGGCCCAACATGCCCCCCATCCCCGCCAGGCCCCCCACCAGGCCCCCCGCCAGGCCCAACATGCCCTCCATCCCCGCCAGGCCCCCCGCCATGCCCCCCGCCATGCCCAACATGCCCCCCATCCCCGCCAGGCCCCCCGCCATGCCCCCCGGCATGCCCCCCGCCAGGCCCAACATGCCCCCCATCCCCGCCAGGCCCCCCGCCAGGCCCCCCGCCATGCCCCCCGCCAGGCCCAACATGCCCCCCATCCCCGCCAGGCCCCCCGCAAGGCCCCCCGCCAGGCCCAACATGCCCCCCATCCCCGCCAGGCCCCCCGCCATGCCCCCGCCAGGCCCAACATGCCCCCCATCCCCGCCAGGCCCCCCGCCATGCCCCCGCCAGGCCCAACATGCCCCCCATCCCCGCCAGGCCCCCTGCCATGCCCCCAAGCCAGCCAGTGGCCCCAAATCCATAGTGAATTAAACTCACTTGTTGGTCTGGAGGACCGTAGAGTAGCGCATACTGGGGGAGGACCCCATCCACAAGTTTCTCCAACTCCTCTCCAGTGAAGGCAGGGGCCCTTTCCCCAGTCGCAGCAGCCATTGTCCCTTCCAGACCGAGGTCACAGCAACACTTGCAGTATAGGTCCTCTCCTGTGAAAGTTCAAGTCGCAAGTGGATAAGTAGATAGAAAATGGCGGTCACGCCCGCGGCGGTGCGTACCGCGGCGGTGCGTACCGCCACCGCCGGCGCCCTTCGCCATTGGCTCCTGAAACCCATAGGCTTCAATGTTAACCAATGCGGCTTCGCGCCGCGGTCTTCGACCGCCGACCGCCGCGGTGTGCCACGCCAGCGCATTGACCTCACATCCCATTGTCACACTTCACAGGTCAGGCAGCCGCCATTTCGAGGGTCCACATGGCTCAATTTCAACTGCGTCACACCGGCCTAGGCCTTGCATAGCCACTCAGACACGCCATTCACTGCATAGAGAATCGTTTACTGTGCAAGCTGTGAGTACGTACCTGTGGGTTGCTTGACTCTGTGCTCCATGTTGTCCTTTCTAGGCACCGTCCGCTGGGTTTGGCGAGGAGACGGATGAATCCTCGCGTGTACCGACCGCTGGTGGACCTGTCGACAATGGAAGAACGCCACATTATCCTGACCTACCGGCTTGACCGTGCCACTATACATGAACTGTGTGCCCAGCTGGAGCCCGACCTGATGTCCCCCATCCGCCAACCCACAGGGATTCCCCCTCTGGTGCAGGTCCTGTCAGTACTCCATTTCTTGGCAAGTGGGTCATTTCAGACAACAGTGGGAATTGCTTCTGGGATGTCTCAGCCCATGTTTTCGAATGTGTTATCCAGAGTGCTGTCTGCCCTGATGAAATACGTGAGGAGCTACATCATTTTCCCTGAGGTGGGCGAATTGGCTACAGTGAAAGGTGATTTCTATGCCCTTGGACATATTCCCAACGTCATTGGTGCCATTGATGGGACCCATGTGGCTTTGGTTCCCCCAAGAGACAGGGAGCAGGTGTACAGGAACAGAAAAAGTTACCATTCCATGAACATCCAGGTGGTGTGTTTGGCTGACCAGTACATCTCGCATGTAAATGCCAAGTTCCCTTGGTCAGTGCATGACGCCTACATCCTGAGGAATAGCAGCATCCCTTACGTGATGGAACAGCTAGAGAGACACCGTGTATGGCTATTGGGGGACTCTGGGTACCCCAACCTGTCGTGGCTACTGACCCCAGTAAGGAATCCCCGGACCAGGGCAGAGGAACGGTACAATGAGGCCCATGGGCGTACTAGGAGGGTGATCGAACGCACCTTTGGCCTCCTAAAGGCCAGGTTTCGGTGCCTGCATATGACAGGTGGATCCCTAATGTACTCACCTAAGAAGGTGTGTCACATCATCGTGGCCTGCTGCATTCTTCACAACCTGGCTTTGCGCCGCCAGGTGCCTTTCCTGCAGGAGGATGGTCGAGACGGTGGTGTAGTGGCAGCTGTGGAACCTGTGGAGAGTGACGAGGAGGAAGACGACGGGGCTGAAACAGACAACAGGGACAGAATCATTGAACAGTACTTCCAATAGGACACAGGTAACAATTCAAACATAATTTAGTAAATGTGAACTACTCTCCTGCATCTCTGCTGCCTGTCTATTTGCCCCAGTGTATGATGACTGAGTTGTCGCTTTTCCCTCCCTATTTCAGATCTGGGGTCCCCACTACGAGTCCTGTGCTTCGTTTCCCCATGGACTACAGCTTTGTGGCAGCTGTTTGTTGACTTCACTATGTACAAGGACATATTTGCACTGTCATGTCAATTACAATATTTTGAAATCACAGCCAGACTCCAGATAGTTTTGTGCAAAATAGGTGTTTATTTCAGTGCTCAAAATGGGATGGGTGGTTTCAAGTGGGTGGGTGCTATGGTGAAGGAATGTCCATGGCAGAGTCCAGAGTAACAGTCACACAGGTGCATTGTCCAGAGGCCTGTGGAGAGATGGAGCATGGGCAGTTCAAGGATGGACAGGGTGACAATGTGGGACAGTGGGATGACATCAGGTGGTATCCTTTGCTGGCGGGGGTCTTGACATCCTACTCTGTCTTCTTGCGAGATCTCAGGGCCCTCTTGCGGGGTGGTTCTTCTCCTGCAGGAGGTGGGGGTCTGGTGGGCTGCTGTTGTGCGGGGGCCTCCTGTCCACTAGCGCCGGCGGAGGTGGTTGGCTGTTCTTGGTCCAGGCTAGTGGCAGGGGCCCTTTGTTGTTGTTGAGTGTCCGTCCTGGTGTTGATGAGGTCCTGCAGCAGCCCTACCATGGTAACCAGGGTGGAGGTGAGGGCTCTGATGTCCTCCCTGTACCCCCGATAGTGTTCCTCCTGCAGTACCTGGATCTCCTGGAACCGGGCCAGTACCGTCGCCATCGTCTCCTGGGAGCGGTTGTATGCTCCCATGATGGTGGTGAGGGCCTCGTGGAGAGTGGGTTCCCTGGGCCCATCCCCCCCCTGTCGCACAGCTGCCCTCCGAGTTGCCCTGTTTCCCTGGGCCTCTGCCCCCTGGCCGGTGTGCTCACTACCACTGCCCCCAGGTCCCTGTTGTTGTTGGGGTGGTGGGTTATCCTGGGTGCCCTGTAGTGGTAGACACACCGCAGATTGACGCGCCCTGGAGACAGAGGCATGGGCCCGCTGGGTGGGAGCTGTGCTGGTGTTACCAGAGGGGTTTGGGTCTGTAGTGGCCTGTGCCTGTGTGAGGGGAACCGACTGTCCAGAGGTCCCCGATGGTCCGGGCTGGTCATCAGTGTCCAGGTCGACAGAGCTGCTGTCATCGCTGACGACTCTTGGGTGGGGGGTGTGGAGAATTCTGGGCCCTCCGTGGCGGTGTGTTGACGGTCGGGTCCTGCAGGGGTATAGAGGTATGGTTATAGTTTCAATGTGTGGCATATGGGTGTATCTGTGGGTTCCCGTGTCCCCAAGTGCTGGCATTCGTGTGTGGGGGCTTTGGTGAGGGTGGCTTGTGGGGGGGATGTGTATATGCATTGGGCATGCTTTGGTGATGGGTGTCCATGCTTAGTGGACGCATGCAGGCCTAGGTTTTGGGATGTGTGGGTTGTGATGGTGAGACATTGGCAGGGAATAGGTGTGCTGGGGGTGGGGGTGAGGATGGTGGTGGGGGTGAGGATGGTGGTGGGGGTGAGGGTGGGGGTGAGGATGGGGGTGGGAGTGAGGGTGGGGTTCGAGGATGGGGGTGAGGGTTGGGGTATGATTTGGCATGCAGGTGGGGGGGAAGCAGTATTGAAGCTTCAACTTACCAGAATCCATTCCTCCGGCGACTCCTGCGAGGCCGTCAGGATGCAGGATGTTCAAGACTTCCTCCTCCCATGTTGTAAATTGTGGGGGTTGAGGTGGGGGTCCTCTGCCAGTCTTCTGCACGGCGATGTTGTGCCTGGATACCATGGAACGCACCTTCCCCCGTAGGTCGTTCCATCGCTTCCTGATGTCTTCCCGATTTCTGGGGTGCTGTCCCACAGCGTTGACCCTGTCGACAATCCTCTGCCATAGCTCCGTCCTCCGGGCAATGCTGGTGTATTGGACCTGTGTGCCGAAGAGCTGGGGCTCTACCCGAACGATTTCCTCCACCATGACCCTGAGTTCTTCGTCTGAGAAGCGGGGGTGTCTTTGGGGTGCCATGGAGTGGTGTGTATGATGTGTGGGGTGGAGTATGTGTAGTTAAGTGTGTTGAGTGTGGTGGTGTGTGTTGTTTTGTGTGTGGATATTGTGTGGGTGATGGTGTAGTGTGCCTCTGTGTGATGGTATTCTGTGATCGCTGATGTGTCTCTCAGTGCTTCTTTCTGAATTTTTGGTCGTAGGGGTTTGTGGGTGATGTGGGTGTGTGTTTTATATTGTATTGTGTGTGTGGGAGTGGTGTGTGTATGTGTATCAGGTGTGTGGAATTCAAATCGTCCAATGTGGCTGAGTTTTGTTCGTTTGTGTGTATTCTGACCGCGGCGGTGTGTACCGCCAATGGAAAACCGCGTTTGAAAGACCGCCGCGTGGATTCGTGGGTCGTAATGGCATGGGCGTATTTCTGTTGGCGTGACGGTGGAGGTTTGGTCACCTCCACTTTTCCGCCGACCGCTGGTCTGGCGGTCTGTTGTGGCTGTCGGATTTTCGGAGGTTTGGCTGCTGCGGGTCAGAATGACCGTGGCGGGTTACCGCGACCGCGGCGGAGTTATGGAGGATTTCTGACCGGCGGTAGGCGCCTTTTACCGCCGAGGTCAGAATGACCACCAAAGTCTGCAGCAGATTTTCTTGATCAATCTGTTTTAACCGGGCTGCAGCCTCCTGCTGGGAAAGTTTCCAAAACTCATTATACACTTCGTATAAGAACCGTTTTCTCCGGGGCACCTTGGGACCCGATAAGAAATCCTGTAAATCAGTACCATTAGACAGTAACTTGAGGTGTAACTTAACTGCACCCAGCGTGGAGTACTTCAACCACTGCTGACAAAGTTTCCCCACACTGTATGTAGTTATTATATCAGCATGTTCTGGTGAAATGTAACGAGGGTCTGCCCTACTAGTCCTGAACCCCCCAGAAGAGGTAACAAAACGTTGATAACACTGATTAGTGTCTACAGGCCACAATAACCACCCGCCCGGATGTAACGATGAAGCGTTAAGCGTACCATTCTGGACCCAATGCGTAAATTCACTAAAAGTAGCATTCACATAGTGCTGCCAGTTATTTAATTTAGAAGGGACAGGTATACTAGGCAAAGTCAATTTTCTAATCGACGCCAAGCCCAAACAACTAGTCTGTTGTACTGTGTCATTGAGGAAAATCATTTGCACAGGGATAATGCATGCTCGAAATAATGTATCTCTGCCTTGCATCTGCCAATTTTTCGTACCCCAAACACTTTTCAAGTCAACAGTCTTCAACCAGTATTCATATCCTTCGACCGAAAGTTTAGATACAAACGAATTAGAATACAGTAATTTAGTATCGGTCAACAAAATTTGCTTATTAGAATACGGTGTCACTTTAAAATAGTAAGACTTAGCATTTCGCTGATCATGCCCAGAAAAATATGCAAATTTATCAATATACGTTTTCGAACTCCCTTGTGGAGGAGTCGAGCAATGTTCCCATTGTACATAATTGAAGATGGACTTCGGGCTACTCGCTTTGTGAATAAAGTGGTGTCCATAATAGGTGTAGCAAAACATATCACCATGATTATCTCTAAATTGGTAAGTATCTTCATCGTCATAGACAGTATAATATTGCAAATCTTTTAGCATAGCATCTACTGTCTTCACATCCCAATCATCAGAAACAATGCCTGGAATAACAATATCATTCATTGATAACTTAAGGACATACGGTATTTGAATCAATTCAGTGGGACCATATATATCAAACATTACTTTATCCCACACAATCCCATCCGGAATTGGTATTGCAGAAATGTTCACATTGGATAAGTCTCTTCAAACCATATGAGACGAAAAATGTGGTCTCAACACAGTCTCCACGTGCTCAATGTCTGATCGATCAGGAAGAAAATGACCTTGTATTACCAAAAAAAAGGTAACCACAAATCCCAACCATAAAAAAAAGTCAGCACAGCCATAAAAAGCCACAAATAGTTCCAAGGAACAACAAAATATGTACGTTTAAGCCAACTGAGTAGCTTACGTGGACCTCGGATTGAAGACAGCGAAGACGAAGAGCTGGATACAGCCGCATCCGCGTCATTGAAGCAGCCAGAGGCAGTTCTTGCAAAAGGTGCAACAGTGAACAAGGAAGCTGATGGAGGTTCTCCCCTAGGTACGCTATAAATCACATGTTCAGAAACATCAATAGAACGTACATCAACTTGAGAAAAAGAATCGATATCAATCGTTGACTGTGGAACAATCGCAAGATCATCTTCCACCCTCCCCAAGCTCGGAGAGGAAACAGGGTCGGCGCAAATCACCTGCAGCGGGACTTCTTCCCCAGTAGTGAGAGGGATGCCGGAACTACTGGGTGTCCCTCTTGGTCTGCTGTGCAGAATCCGCCACATGTTGTAACTTGACATTATCAATGGAAACAAAACGATTTCCTTTGGCCCCTTGCAGCGGCGGCAAAATCACAGTTCTCGTGCCGCTCACCCCCAACACCGGGACAGGTGCTCTATAAGAAGGACCAAATTCTTTCTTTACTGCGACCTTTTCACGCACTAGATCCCCAATCCTGGGTATCCAACCAGTAGGTGGTACTGGCTCATCCTTAATTCCAGAGGAGGCAGCACTCGCAGAAGAGTTATCTTCACGAAATTGGTGTAAATCCTGCAAAACAGTGACACTATCATTTATGTCAAAGGGCGTATCTGCCGCCTCCACACCAGGACCATCTAGATCAGGAACATACATTTGTGTTCCGAACAGGCACTCATATGAAGTACGACCCCCCAGTGACCTTCTAGGCAAGTTATTAAGTGCTCTCTGTACTCCATACAGGTGGGCTAGCCAACTACGACCCGTACCTATAACCCTGGCTGTTAAGGATTGCTTTAAATCACGATTTAAACGCTCCACGACAGAATTTCCCTCGGGATGAAATGGAGACGAGAATTGGAGTTGGACCCCCAACGAAGCCATGGTGTCCCTGAATGCCTTAGAGGCAAAAGCAGGGCCCTGGTCCGAATGAAAAGCCGCAACTGCAAATGTATCGACAAAGATACGCAAATCTTTAATAACAGTCCGAGCGTCAGCCGAGCGCTGTGGCCAGACCCACACAAATCTGGAGCACGAATCTACAGCAACCAATATGTATTTGTATGCACTATCTGGTGTCAGTGGACCACAATGGTCCAAGTACACACACTGTAATGGTCTATTTGATATCAGAAGAGGAGTCTGCTGCCTGCGTCTAGCCGACGATGCTTTAACTTGTTGACAGACATCACAACAAAGGACATACTGCTTTGTCTCCTTATAGAGACCAGGCCACCAATAACGGGCCTGTAAAAGCGAAATCGTGGCAGCCACACCAGCATGCGCAGATGCCACCCCCTCATGTGCTGCAGAAATTAATCGAGGTCTCTCAATCTTATTCGGTAACTCACGTACACCAATGCCTGGAATATTAACAACAGCATTTAGTGCACCACTCAAGCAGTAACTATATTTAGAAGGGAATCCTTTAGGAAATGGCGTGCCATCAGCCGTAGCTTTTATGGCAGCCGAAATCTCTATGTCTGGTTTTGAACTCGAACGAGTCACTGCGGCTACTGTGGCGATAGCCACTGCCGACTTTGCAGCCTCATCAGCCAAAGTATTCCCAGCAACGTGTATTCCAACGCGCTGGTGTCCAAGTGTATGTACAACATGGACTTTAGGAAGCGTTTCTTTCAGACCCGCAACCTTACCCCACAACAATTTATGTTTAATGGTGTTGCCTTTAGAATCTCTGAACCCATTCATTTTCCAATAGTGCAGATATTCATTGAAGGATTGCACACAGTAGTAGGAGTCACAGACCAGCAAGGTCAATATCGCCGGCTCTGCATGCTCCAACGCTAACAAAAGAGCTTTGAGCTCAGCCAGCTGCACTGTGCAATCTCCCAAGGTTTTAGTATAAGTATGTCGGGGGCAGAAGACTTCCCCCTCCATAGTCCCGCTCACCACCGCACATGCAGCAGAATACTGTTGTTTAGTCCCAACCGCCGGTTGCGCAGAGCCATCGGTATACATGACCACTTCATATTGGTCAATAGGCAATGTGCCAGCAGGAACTGGGTACTCTATTTCATATTGAAGAAATTCTTGAGTCTGCAGCTTAGGGTCAAATATGTAATCCACATCAGTGGCCGTCAAAGACGTAGCCCATTGTATCCACCGCGGGTGTAAAGCTTTCGAATTAGGAACACTCGCTTTTGTAACAGCCTCTAAGGCCGGAATTGGGGAAACGACAATAATGCGTTGGCCCTGGGCTAGCCGTCTTTCTTTGATCACAGCCATCTGTACTGCAGTGAGAATTTTCTCAGTCTGTGCAAAACGTTGTTCTGCAGCAGAATACAAGTGGGACTTGTATGCTATCGGGACTGTCTCCCCTTCATTAAAGGTGACATACGTAAATCCAACAGCCCCAGGAATCACCCTGATGACCAAATGAGTTTTATTGTCCCGTGTGTGTAAATGTTTAACCGCTAAGAGATCAGTCTGCAACTCTCGCAGTATGTGTGTATGCTCAATCGTCCAAAATCTACTTGAAAAATTCGGGCGAATCAGTTCATATAAGGGTTTTATACGTGTAGCATAATCAGGAATGTAAGTTCGGCCAAAATTCAGAAACCCCAACAATGACTGGAGCTTCCGAACCGTATTAGGAGGCTGCAGTAAAGCACATTTCTCCAAAAAATGTGGCGCCAGGCTCTTGCCCTCACTCGATAACTCATATCCCAGGAAAATAACACTGAGGAAGGCAATCTTCGATTTCTTAAAATTAAACTTATAACCAATATCAGCAAAACCCACAACAATGCGCGATACGCGACTGAGATGTTGTAGAATCTCATCGTCCGTCAAATAAATGTCATCAACATATGATAACGCCTCAGGGTCCAACTCGTGCAGAAGTTCAGTCACACGAGCCGAAAACAGTCCTGGGCTATTCTTATACCCCTGAGGTAAACGACAAAACTTTTTCTGAGAGCCAAACGCACTGAAACTGGTATAGTCCCGACTTTCGAGTGCTATATTCTGGCAGAAAAATCCATTCGAGATATCCAAGGTTGTTTTGTATTTTTTACGCACTATATTATTCATAAGCGCAGCGCTGTGTGAATTCTGTATTGCATATGTGCGTGTATGACTATTCAAATGTCTGTAATCCACCACTATCCTATAGGAATGGTCCGGTTTAGCAACCGGAAATAAGGGATTATTCATCGGCGAGACACAAGGCTCAATCACACCTTGGTACTCCAATTGTGTAAGAATTTTCCGAACCGATGCCCTTGCTTCAAATTTAATAAGATATTGCGGCTGTGGCTGAGGTTCTCCTTTAATGGGAATGACATGATAAGGTGATTGTTTATCCCACCCCACATTATTTCTATATAGGGCGGGGGCTTGTGCTAGAGCCCATGATTTACCATAGGACTCCGCTAGTTCTCTCGGAACAAGTGGTGAAAAGGAAGGCGCAATAACCTCCTCCCCAACCGGACAGTCGCGAACAAAGTCAGGTGGCCAATCTTGTTCGGCCAACAGGACATCATATGATTTCACCACATGGTCCCAAAAGATGGCGTGTACAACGCAGTCAATGTCCCCTTCTAATCGTAGAGTCACAAGATATACTTGATCAGGATCAGAGACTCGCATATCCGCCGTCTCGACTTGTATGAAGTCATCAGTTGCTTTCGCCTCCAGATGCTCTAGAAGACTCCGGCGAACTATTGTGACCTCTGCCGCGCTGTCTAACAGCGCTAACGCCCATGTCTTGTTCATCAAGAGAACCCTCCTCTTGAGTGGCATGTCTAACTGAGACTGCTGCCACTTTTTTCTTTTTAAATTGCTGTTTTTGTTGCAGCGGTTTCTCTTCTTGTTTAATAGAAACCTCCGCTGAGCGTTGTGAATCCTGTCTCGGTTTCACGTACTCCGTCCTCCGCTCTGACCGCCCACCTCTCTCACTTCTTTTCTCTGAGGAGTCCTGAAAGGAAAGAGATTGGCGCGTATCAGTATATTGATATCTATCAGGCGTCTTCAAAGTATCCCTATTCCTGAGATTATACTTATTTTGTGCGGTCTCCGGTTGCGGAGACTGCCCACCATCTTTCTTAGGTGTTTGCTGTTTCTTATCCCAGCGCTTTTTCGCACCCTCAGGTTGCTGTTGCTTAGAATTATCCTTATTATTTTTACCCTGCAATTGTGGCTTCTGCAGTCGAGCCCCTAGGCTATCACGACCAATACTAGAATATGTTTCAGCTATTATTCTCGGACGTTCCCGCTCCTGATTAATCTGCGGAACGTCCCGAAGACGCATTTTCACTGCCAGTGCTACAGCCTCCCCTTTGAGATTACTCAAAATAATAGAAGAAACCGCGTCAAAATTACCCATCAATTGCATGCCTAAATCTAAGGCAGGGGCAGCCCCATATTCATCCTGAATTTGTTTAAGCACCTCCGGCAAATTAGCCGAAGTCGGTGTACCGTGTGCTGTAGTATAGAGTGCGGCAAACACCGTGCCCCAAGTATTACAAAGGTCCACCGTAGGAACCATCCCATACGGCAAACACATCGTCAAAATTCTATGCTTATCCTGAGGTCCCGTATGGGGAAATACTGCTTCCAGCGTATTAATTTTTTGCGCCAGCCAAAATGGAGTCTCCTCACGTTTAGCCGGTACTTTGCCCATTACAGAGTGTACAGTGGCCGGATTTATTCCCGGTACCACCGCATGTGGGTGAGCTGGAGCAGCACGCGCTGCATTAGTATTCAATGTCTGCATCACAAACTGAACTAATCGTCTGTATGTTGCAGTTAATTCCACATATAAACGACGCACTTCAGCCACTGCCACATTTGCCACTCCAGGATATGGTGTATATGTAGCCAATAAAGGCCAGGTCAGACCATCATTACTCAACGGACCTAACCTTACTGGTGTTACTGAATGTGGGAGGGCGCCATCAAGCCAATTATGGTGTTCTTGATAAGATAAAGGTATTTCTAAGTATGCATAAGCCCTGTATTGTCCAGGGACATTCGCAACAGTATATTCGTGAAAAGTATTTGTACCCCCATCAGCTGCTGGAAATACGACCCAAGAATAAAAAAGTTCTGTTCTATAGGCTGCATGGGCGTCCACCACAAAAGTGACCGGACCCCCCTGGACCGTCAGTCCATGTGCTATCAGATGACCCGTGAGCGGAAATCGCATATTAAGCGGTATATTTACTACAACTGGATTCGCCATTAGTATTACAATAATAGCTCTAGGACAGAGAAGGCACACCAATATCGGGGTATTTCCTTTCAAAGTTCAAGCTTGAACAACCAACCACAAAGTATTAGGATGTACCCAGCCTGTGGTGGCGGAAACCCTCAGCCCCACGGACGTCTCCGTATACGGAACCGAGGAGTCAAAATATATACGAGACCGAGAGAGTCAGTCGGACCCAAACATTAGAGCCAGACCAAACGTTGGTGGCGCCATGTCGCGTGGGCTCTCATTATCCTAAATGAGACTACTGGATTTCTAGGCAGCAGGATCGATAACGGTGTGGGGGACTGAGTCTGACCCACGTGTAAGGAACTCTGTCACCCTAAATCCGGTTGTTGCTCCAGCTAACTAGCAGTGCCTCATTTCTCCCACGGGGAAGAAATGATTGGGCAGCCGAGCGCATGACATCTTTGGAACTTCTCAGGGAAGTCGTGGTCACTCAGATCCAAACCAACTCTCTCATTCACAATATGGTCTCATATACAAATGGCAGAGACAGTATAAGTTTTATATAATATTTTAATAAAACGACTGTATTTTAGATATTAAGGCGTGAGCCGCAATAACCAGAACAATACAACATAGTAGGATTGATATAGTAACCAGGAGAGTAAAACATAGAAATAAAGCTATCATAATTCCTAACCGTTTCTACTCTCCCTCTGCTTGTTCTATTTAGAGCACAGCATGTTAAGCTTTCAGCTTGCCTTTCTGTATCACTAGGGAGACGGACACACTCATACCTGAGCAAAGGCCTGTGATCTGGTTCAGCATCTGCAACGAGGCAGTCAGCGTCTAGTTGTGGTTCCCTGGTCGGAATCTCCCTCTTGAATGTATTGGGACAAGGAAGTGATTTTATAACTAACATGTCATCGTGATCACAAAATGTTCCTACGCAGGAATGGCAAGTCTAGACTCCTACCACATCTATCGGCAATGTACCAGACTGTATCCTTGACTAAAGCACAGAGTGAATATGTTATGAAGAACTCCAGTGCTGAAGTAGGCAAAACAGTGTGATATGAATAAAAAACAACACTGTAGAACTGGCTATTCTGTAAAATAACAGTACGAAGCCTAATAGAAAGCATTTAGAGTAAAGTGCACAGAGGCTCTAAGCTGTTAGCAAATGAATAAAATATATTTAGGGCAAAGTGCACAGAGGCCTAAGGCCTGAAGCTAATGCGCAGAATATACGTAAAACTGACCACACTACACGCCCAGCGCCACGACCCCAGGTCTCCAGCTCTCCCAAGCCCCGCTGATCCGCTACG
This sequence comes from Pleurodeles waltl, assembly GCF_031143425.1. Classification (NCBI taxonomy): domain Eukaryota; kingdom Metazoa; phylum Chordata; class Amphibia; order Caudata; family Salamandridae; genus Pleurodeles; species Pleurodeles waltl. Next base: position 10,363,179 of record NC_090442.1, read on the forward strand.
ACCCCACCACCCTCCACGCCCTCAACCCAGGACGCTCCAACACCTGCTTCCAAGCTCACCCCAAACGCACCCATGGACCCTTCGCCTGCAACTCCTGCAAACGCATCTTCCACCACGCTACTACCACGACCACAAGCCCACGCGCCATCAACCACCTCAAGTGCATCCTAGTCAACGCTCGCTCCGTCCACAAACACGCCGTTGAACTCTGGGACCTCCTGGACTCCACAGCACTGGATGTCGCCTTCATCACGGAGACCTGGAAGAACGCCTCCTCTGCTCCAGACATCACCACCGCCATCCCCTAAGGCTACAAGATCTCCAGGAAAGACCGCACCAACCAAGCAGGAGGAGGTATCGCCATCGTCTTCAAAGACTCCATCAGCGTCACCACCTCCACCGAAGACACCCCTCTCGTCGCTGAACACCTGCATTTTCAGATTCGCACCGACCCAAGGACCATCCTCAGAGGATCCCTCGTCTACCGTCCTCCCGGACCACGCGCCCCTTTCAGCGACGCCATCGCCGACTTCATCTCCCCGCACGCCCTCGCCTCACTGGACTACATCCTCCGAGGCGACCTCAACTTCCATCTGGAACAAAACAACGACCCCAACACCACCACCCTGCTGGACAACCTCGCCAACCTCGGCCTCAAACAACTGGTGAGCACCGCCACCCACATCGCCGGACACATGCTCGACCCTATCTTCTCCGCCAGCAAACACGTCTTCTTCAGCCACACCTCCGCCCTACACTGGACCGACCACAGCTGCGTCCACTTCACATTCCGACGCGAGACCCGCCACCTCCGCACTCAACCCATCCCTCGTCGACAGTGGAACAAGATCCCTGAAGAGCAACTCTTCTCCGCACTAGCCGCCAACCAACCCACCCTCACCACCGACCCCAACGACGCAGCCCTCAACCTCACAAACTGGATCTCCAACTGCGCAGACAACCTTGCTCCCCTCAAACGCACGCATCGACAGACCAACACCAAAAAACCTCTGGTTCTCTGACACCCTCAAAGAATCAAAGAAAACTTGTCGCGCCCTTGAGAAAGCCTGGCGCAAGGACCACACCGCTGAAAACATGACCGCCCTCAAGAACGCTACCCGTGAACACCACCACCTGATCCGCGCTGCCAAAAGGAACTTTTTCACCGACAGACTGGACAAAAACAGCCACAACAGCAGAGAACTCATCAGCATCGTCAAGGATTTCTCCAACCCCAGCGCCAACGCCAACGCCGTCACGCCCTCACAGGATTTGTGCGAATCCCTCGCCACTTTCTTCCATCGCAAGATCAGCGACCTCCACGACAGCTTCGGACACCAGACCCAACCAAACACCACCGAACCCGCACCCCCGGCCTTCACCCTCAACAACTGGACCCACATCAACACGGAAGAAACCAAATCCATCATGAACTCTATCCACTCCGGAGCCCCTTCGGACTCCTGCCCGCACTTCATCTTTAACAAAGCCGACGACATCATCGCCCCGCACCTCCAGACCGTCATCAACTCTTCTTTTTCTTCTGCTACCTTCCCCGAATGCTGGAAACACGCCGAAGTCAACGCCCTACTAAAGAAACCTACGGCTGACCCGAGCGACCTGAAAAACTTCCGCCCCATCTCTCTTCTGCCTTTCCCAGCCAAAGTAATAGAGAAGACCGTCAACAAACTGACTACCTTCCTGGAAGACAACAACCTGCTCGACCCCTCACAAACCGGATTCCGAACCAACCACAGCACTGAAACCGCCCTCATCTCAGTCACAGACGACATCAGAACCCTGAGGGACAATGGTGAAACAGTCGCCCGCATTCTCCTCGACCTCTCGGCTGCCTTTGACACTGTCTGTCACCGCACCCTAATCACCCGCCTCCGCTCCACCGGGATCCAAGGCCAGGCCCTGGACTGGATCGCCTCCTTCCTCGCAAACCGTTCCCAAAGAGTTTACCTCCCTCCGTTTCGCTCAGAACCCACCGAGATCATCTGCGGCGTACCTCAAGGCTCATCACTCAGCCCGACACTCTTCAATGTCTACATGAGCCCCCTCGCCAACATCGTACGCAAGCACGACATCATCATCACCTCCTACGCCGACGACACCCAACTTATACTCTCCCTCACCAAGGACCCCGCCAGCGCCAAGACCAACCTACAAGAGGGTATGAAGGACGTCGCAGATTGGATGAGGCTCAGCCGCCTAAAGCTGAACTCTGAAAAAACGGAAGTCCTCATCCTCAGCAACAGCCCGTCCGCCTGGGACGACTCCTGGTGGCCCACGGCCCTCGGCACCGCACCGACCCCCACAGACCACGCCCGCAACCTCAGCTTCATCTTGGACCCTCTTCTCACCATGACTAAGCAAGTCAACGCCGTGTCCTCCGCCTGCTTCCTCACCCTCCGCATGCTCCGTAAGATCTTCCGCTGGATCCCCGCCGACACCAGAAAAACCGTGACCCACGCCCTCGTCACGAGCCGCCTGGACTACGGCAACACCCTCTACACCGGGACCACAGCCAAACTCCAAAATCGCCTGCAACGCATTCAAAACGCCTCGGCCCGCCTCATCCTCGACGTACCCCGCAGCAGCCACATCTCCGCACACCTGAGACACCTGCATTGGCTCCCAGTCAGCAAAAGGATCACCTTCCGACTTCTCACCCACGCACACAAAGCCCTCCACGACAAGGGACTGGAATACCTCAACAGACGCCTCAGCTTCTACATCCCCACCCGCCTCCTCTGCTCCTCTGGCCTCGCACTTGCTGCTGTCCCTCGCATCCGCCGCTCCACGGCGGGTGGGAGATCTTTCTCCTTCCTGGCGGCCAAGACCTGGAACTCCCTCCCCACCAGCCTCAGGACCACCCAGGACCACTCCGCTTTCCGGAGACTCCTAAAGACCTGGCTGTTCGAGCAGCGATAACCCCCCCTTTTCCCCTAGCGCCTTGAGACCCGCACGGGTGAGTAGCGCGCTTTATAAATGTTAATGATTTGATTTTGATTTACCTCTTGCTCTACTCCCAAACCCCCTCCATCTACCCGTCCCAGTGTATCTAAAAAACGTTTCCTGGCTGACCTCTTGCCTACACCTCCCCCCCCGTCCTTCCCCTAGGGCCAGGCTTTCCAGGTCTCAGACCAGCACCTCAGCCACCACATCCCCAGGCACAGTGGTGCCAGCAATTGCGGGGTCATGGAGTGCGCCAAACATCAGGGCTGCCAGTGTGCCACGGAGCGAGGGCAAGGACATTCTGCCACCTGCCAAGGTTAAAAAGGTGCCCACATCCCGGTGGGAGAAGCCGAAAACACCTGCCACCAAGCGGTCAGCGAAAACGAAAGGGGATAGTGGCAAGACAACTGCGCCACCATCAAAGGTGGGGATGGGCCAAAAACTGAAGGGCGGGTCAGGAGAGGGCATGAGGCACCGACTGAGGGACCAGTGTCACACCTTCTGTCCACGTCCACACCAACCTGTACGGCGGAGAACACTGCCACCTGCACCGCTACCTGCACTGCCTCTGGCACGTCTACAGCCGCTGCGACAGTCCCCAGCCTCTTACCCGGTGGGCAGCCGTCCAAGGCTGCCGGAGACATCCTGCTTTCTTACTCAGCTGGTGCTGACACATGCTCCGCGCCACAGACCCCGCCGCCAGCACCGCTGCCACAGACCCCGCCGCCACAGACCCTGCCGCAAGCACCACCACGACTGACACTGCCGCAAGCACCGCCAGCGGCACCGCGACGTCCTCAGACAGTGGCACCACTGCAGACATGGCTACCATCCCCAGTGGTCAGTCGTCCGAGGCTGGTGGTGAGGACCCTGGGCAGCTTCCATGAAGCATCACTGTCATCATAGTTGTCATCTGCATATGGAATGCGAAGCCGCAGCAGTGTGGGGTATGTCACTGCCTCCATGGCGTATCATGCTACCTGTACCTCTGCAATCTCGTGGCACACACACCCAGGTGAGTGTATTGTTCCGGCCACACTGCACATGGAGCACTCTGGGCACCATGTCCCCTCCAGACCAGTGGAGAATCACATCCACTACCTCAGTCCTTGGCAGGATGAAGCACTCTGGGCACCATGCCCCCTCCAGAACCAGTGGAGAATCAACTCCACTACCTCAGTCCTCGGCAGGGTGAAGCACTCTGGCCACCATGCCCCCTCCAGAACCAGTGGAGAATCACATCCACTACCTCAGTCCTTGGCAGGATGAAGCACTCTGGGCACCATGCCCCCTCCAGAACCAGTGGAGAAATACATCCACTACCTCAGTCCTTGGCAGGATGAAGCACTCTGGGCACAAAGCCCCCTCCAGAACCAGTGGACAAATACATCCACTACCTCAGTCCTTGGCAGGATGAAGCACTCTGGGCACAAAGCCCCCCTCCAGAACCAGTGGAGAATCACATCCACTACCTCAGTCCTTGGCAGGATGAAGCACTCTGGGCACCATGCCCCCTCCAGTACCAGTAGAGACTGTTATCCACTTGAGAGACTGTGGCTTTGCACTCCCCAGGATAAAGCAGTGGGCAACCCACCCACTGGAAAGACTTGAGAGACTGTGGCTTTGCACTCCCCAGGATAAAGCAGTGGGCAAACCACCCACTGGAAAGACTTGAGAGACTGTGGCTTTGCACGCCCCAGGATAAAGCAGTGGGCAAACCACCCACTGGAAAGACTTGACAGACTGTGGCTTTGCACTCCCCAGGATAAAGCAGTGGGCAAACCACCCACTGGAAAGACTTGAGAGACTGTGGCTTTGCACTCCCCCAGGACCAAACTGTGGGCATGGAGCCCCCTCGTGGAGCAGTGGCGCTGTGCGTTCATCAGGCTGAGGTGCACCACCTCCCTCTCCCCCTGAGCTGCCTGTATATTTTCTATCTGATGCCCCTCCAGTGTTCTCTCCATTTGGAGTCCGGTATCATGTGTGGGCCTCGCCCATGCATTTTGGGCCCAGTGGTCCAAGGACAATGATTGGTGCACTATCCAGACTTGTGTAGTTGGTGTACATAATTGTATATACTGGATTTTGAATTTTGATAATGATATTTCACATGATTACATTTGTTCAAATCATTTCCTTTTGTCCTTGCGTTCTTCCAGGGGGTGGGGGGGGTGTATATGTAATGTTGCAGCATGTATTTTGTGTGTATGGTGTTGTGGTGAGGGTGGAGGTGGGGGTGTTGTGTGTCACTCTCTTTTCCCTCCCCTGTGTTGTAGGTGCAGTACTAACCGTGGTCGTCGCCGCCGTCATTGGAGCTCCTGATAGAGGAGCAAAAAGACCATCATCTGCAGTATCTGCAATTCGGGCTCCATGGCGTCCTGGTTCCTCGTGAGGTGTGGAGAGTTGAGTGTTTTCCCTTCTGTGTACTGTTTCCACCGTGTTTTTGTTCGCGTTAGTTCCGCCCTGGAAAAGGTGGCGGGTAGGCCTGTTGTGATAGGGTGGGCGGTACATTGTCTTCCGCCTGTCTGTTGGCGGTGTCCGCCGTGCTGTTTGCTTGTACCACCGTGGCGGTCAGAGTGTTAAAGTGGCTGTCTATGTTGGCGGTTTCCACCACGGTCGTAATCCCATTTTGTTCTCCGCCGGACTGTTTGCGGTATTACCCCCACTTTAACACCGACCGCCAGGGTTGTAATGAGTCCCTATATGTGTTACTCATGTCTACACTTCAGTCCTGTAGATCCAAACACAGAAAATGTTTGTACATACAGAGCGCTGCTTTACTTAGAACTCCTGTTGGGCTATCAAGGGCACCAAGCATGGTTTTGTGGACAACTACTTCATGTATTTCAGAAAATCAGAATGGCACCCTAAAGGAAATAAAGGGGCTTTGTGGTTTACTGTTCACCTAGTTCTTTATTGTTATTTTAGCATGTTGCTGCGATCTGTGCTGCCAGAAGGTCTTTAGAACCTATAACTCAGACCATATTGTAACCAGTCTGTAGCTTGGTATCTTAACTCTTGGATGGAGGTTGGTATCTTAGCTTATTCCCTTACTCTGTATCTGTTTCCACCTAGGTTTCAGTGTGATAATTGCAACCTAAGCAGATACATACCAAGATCAGCCCTATGTTTATGGTATTCTGTGTGCGCACCCAGTTCAAGTTTGCCATCTTAAAACTACATTGTTTCTATAGAGTGGACTGAGTGACACCAGTGACTGGCCAGACAAGGAAACTGGTGAAATGTCCTAGGCTACGGCTCTGTCCTACACACAAGAAGCATGTGCTCTTTCCCCTGTTATTTGTTTCTTTTGTTTCACTCAGGGGGCTGCTTCCTTAGGACTCATTCCAGTGGCCACATTTTACATGTTTTTTCGTTACTCTTACATCCTTTTTCTTTGACTTCGCGGTGTCGTAGTTTGACTCTTGCTCTAGGCAAGACTGCTGGTTTAAGGTTGACAGCACTTTTTTGTTTGTAGCCGACTATGCCTATCCTACAACAAGTCACAACTGTCGCCCCAACCCTCCCAGCCCACAAGCATTACCTCACCAAACACATAACAGTAAAAGGTGATTTGTACCAACCTTTACGCTTGGACTCAATAAGACGACATCTCAGGGAGGTTGTGGTTAAACGGAGATTAGCGTTTTCTGACATGAGCAATAAGTCTCATTCACACACAGGCAATGAAGGAGATGCAGTGAAGTTTACAATAGGTTTTATTTCAACAATACTGCGATCTACTGTAAAGTGCATGAGCTGCAATAATTAGGATAAAGAACAACGCAAGGAACAGAATGGTAAAAATGAGAGTCATGAACACAAAACCCCACCATCTTGCAAATACATGAAGTATGAATAGTTGTGAAATAGGCCTAGTACCCTAGAATGGAAAACCTAACCCCTAACCTAGAAGAGAGCTAGGTTTGATAAACCTAACGTGCCACTGCCATGTCCATGGAAAGCGCCCCCAACCCTCATTACCTTGGAATGAGGTTTCTAGATCAGACTCCGTGAGGACACGAAGGCTGGGTCTGCATCAAAGCAACGTGTAGCATAGATAGCGTTGATGGCATCGGTAGGAATCCCTCTGATGGCCTTGTCTGTGTGAGATGTATTTATACAAATCTGGTGGGACCGCTGACGCAGGTGTGTTCTCAAACAACTTATAAGAAGGAATACTTGGATGGCAATTCTAGAAACAATTCCTTGAAAAGCACATTCTGGTGACTGTCGCACATAAGTAGGAAAGTACCTAATGTGAATACCTACATAACTTCATCTGACACTGATAAGGACACCTTTACGAAGTAGCACTGATAATGTGTAATATAAACATCGTCCTAACTATAAACATGGCAGCCATGTTTGAAGAAATAATTAAATAAAGGTGCTAAAACAGAGCAGCCCACGTAGGTTAAAAGTCACTAGGTGACGGGACACAGACCTTCAAGCCTAAAGGCTAAACTGAACTCCTGATTCCCGATAAAAACTAATAGGATCCACTACTGCTTCAGATCCAGGTCTTGCTACAAGCAACATCGCCTCCCCACACACGCCCAGCTGTGGGTGGTGAGCTGGACACCGGTGTCTGCGTGACTCCAGAGCAGCCTCACACACGCCCAGCTGTGGGTGGTGAGCTGGACACCGGTGTCTGCGTGACTCCAGAGCAGCCTCACACACGCCCAGCTGTGGGTGGTGAGCTGGACACCGGTGTCTGCGTGACTCCAGAGCAGCCTCACACACGCCCAGATGTGGGTGGTGAGCTGGACACCGGTGTCTGCGTGACTCCAGAGCAGCCTCACACACGCCCAGATGTGGGTGGTGAGCTGGACACCGGTGTCTGCGTGACTCCAGAGCAGCCTCACACACGCCCGGATGTGGGTGGTGAGCTGGACACCGGTGTCTGCGTGACTCCAGAACAGCCTCACACACGCCCAGCTGTGGGTGGTGAGCTGGACACCGGTGTCTGCGTGACTCCAGAGCAGCCCCACACACGCCCAGCTGTGGGTGGTGAGCCGGACACCGGTGTCTGCGTGACTCCAGAGCAGCCTCACACACGCCCAGCTGAGGGTGGTGAGCCGGACACCGGTGTCTGCGTGACTCCAGAGCAGCCTCACACACGCCCAGCTGTGGGTGGTGAGCCGGACACCGGTGTCTGCGTGACTCCAGAGCAGCCTCACACACGCCCAGCTGTGGGTGGTGAGCCGGACACCGGTGTCTGCGTGACTCCAGAGCAGCCCCACACACGCCCAGCTGTGGGTGGTGAGCTGGACACCGGTGTCTGCGTGACTCCAGAGCAGCCTCACACATGCCCAGCTGTGGGTGGTGAGCTGGACACCGGTGTCTGCGTGACTCCAGAGCAGCCTCACACACGCCCAGCTGTGGGTGGTGAGCTGGACACCGGTAGCCCCACACACTCCCAGCTGAGGGTGGTGAGCTGGACACCGGTGTCTGCGTGACTCCAGAGCAGCCTCACACATGCCCAGCTGTGGGTGGTGAGTTGGACACCGGTGTCTGCGTGACTCCAGAGCAGCATCACACACGCCCAGCTGTGGGTGGTGAGCTGGACACCGGTGTCTGCGTGACTCCAGAGCAGCCCCACACACGCCCAGCTGTGGGTGGTGAGCTGGACACTGGTGTCTGCGTGACTCCAGAGCAGCCTCACACAAGGCCTAATACCGGGCATCTGTAGGTCCCATGCTTCAAGGCCACAGATGAATGTGGCTGGATCTTTTTTGTGGGGGGGCAGAGGGGGAATGGGAGAGGAGACAACCTTCACCAGTATGCTTCATGACTCCATACACTAGAACAATTGCTTCAACGTAAAGGTTTGAAGGAAAGCCTTGTGCACTCACTGATGGCATAGGGCCCAGAGTAATCCGTCTATATGAATCCAAACAATAAGCTCAGTGGATACAAAAGTCCAAGCGACAAATGTGCTTCCAAAACAATTACTCTATTAAACTCCATAAGTTGTCTTCGGAACCAACAATGGTGCAAACTGTACTTGTAACACTTGGACTACTCTAAAAACACAGTGAAGGTACTATCTACACACTTGATTGCCTCACATCGGAGAGACTGCACAGTCTCTACTCTGAGAAAGTGAGAACCTCAGCCCTGATGGATCCTTAGATGCTGTAGCTGGACTAATTTCATCTATACATTCTTAGATAACGTAAAAGATCAGCTTTCTTTTTTTAAGTGATGCTGTTTTGGCAGTGCTTTGGAAAGGCTTCTGTCTTTTATGTGTTACTTGATGTTGCTGAGGAGCCGCCTTTTGTTTAAAACCTTTTTCATACCCTGTGCAGCAACATAGCGTTTTCCTGTGTGTATTCTCTGATGTCCTAAAAGTTTTTCTTTACAGTCAAAGCTCTTGCGACACACACTGCAGTGAAAAGGCCTTCTGTGTGTGATTTGATGGTGTGCCAGGGTTCTCTTATGATTAAACCTCTTTGCACACACACTGCATTGATAAGGCTTCTCTCCTGGGTGTGTTCTTTGATGTCCTGCAAGGCGTTCCTTGCGGTCAAAGCCTTTGCCACACACAGGGCAGTGATAAGGCTTCACCCTTGTGTGTATAGTGTGATGGAATACAAGGCTTTCCTTATAAGCAAACCTCATAAAACACAGACTGCACTGATAAGGCTTCTCTCCTGTATGTGTTCTGTGATGTCTCTGAAGATTTCCCTTCTGAGTAAAGCTTTTCTCACAGATATAGCAGTGAAAGGGCCTCACTCCTTTGTGAGTTATTTCATGGTGTATAAGAGTTGCCTCAGCAGCAGACCTGGTTTCCTGCTCAGGGTAGGGACACTGTCTTAGTCCTGTGTGTGTTTTTTCGTGCAGTAAAAGATGCGTCTTTCCAGTAAATGTCTTCGTACACTCAGCACACGGATACGCTCCTAGGCCGCTCTGTTTTCTTTTGGGCCCTAGAAGTGCAACATTGTTAAAACTCTCACTCTTGTGTAACCTTTGGTGTTTCTTTTCATTCATTTTGTGAGCAAAATTCTTCCTTCCAGCAGAAGCGTGCTGTATCTCGTTACCATTCAGACTTTCTCTCCGAGACTGCGGTGCTGTGGAGTGAAAACAACACTGAAAGTTACACACAGGAAATATTTCTTGAAACAAATACATTGCTATAATACGTGAAAGGTGGACTAATATCTAGGAAATAAGGGGAATGTTACTACCTGTAAGCAATCGTTTGTTGCTTGTCGTACTGCAGATCACATGTGGTGCACTATCCTGCCGTCACATTCTGGGCTCTGAAAAAACATGTTTAGTTCAAACATTGAGTTTCGATTTGGAGGACGACCGTGATCCTGTAGCTGAAATGCAGAATGCTTCAGCACGCAGACTCCAACTTAAATTATTGTATGTTTTCTCCATAAACAAACATCTGTTTACATGTGCAATATAGAAAATAAACTGCTTAGTGAAAATGAGTAACCTATATACTTTCCACCCACACAGCAAGTAGGTGGCGCACGTGTGACCCGACAACATTACAAGTAATATTTTCCATTTGCACCATGGTGTGGCACCATGTTGTGCAACAACTTAGAAAAATCTTTACATTTGGGGAGGAGGGAAAAAGAGGTATTTGTGTTAATCTCAGCCCTTGGTAATTATTTGGGACACATCCCAGTCCTTCGTTACTTTCGCACACCATACCACCTCAGTTTGAACCAAGCTATATGCAAATTGGTCTTGACCTTGCTCCAATGGGAAACAGTCCAGCCAGAACTGTCAAGCCAGGTCTCCCCTGAACCGAACACAAGCAATCCAAGGCTGTTTTCACCCTTGTTAAGGGCTCATCGGCTGGGTATAGCTTGGTTCCAGTGACACAGTGTACACCTTACCCACATCTGAGCACACTCTTCCCACTTAGGATGACATATTAAAGTTTACATAAAGTGATGGATGGAATGCTTGAATTAATCTCATTGGTAATTAGTCGTTATTTTACACACCACGCCACCACCATCACATTCTGAATGCATTAAAATCTCAACTGGGAGCCAGAGTCCTCTAGGTGGCAATAACCCTTCTCAACCCTTCCACAAACGTTTTAACTAGAGTTTTGTCAAATGTACTTAAACGTAAGTGTAGGTTGGGCCAGCTTATTTATGTATATGTGTATAGATTTCTATGGTGCAAACCTATCCTAAAAGCTGCAGAGCACTGTACAGGGACAAAGACAAGCACAGAGTTTGTTTAAAGAGGTGAGTCCTCAACTCTGTCCTAAACTGGACCAGCCCCGGGACGGTCCTGATGGATATGAGGATTTTGTTCCTGACCATTTGTCCATAGATGGAAAAGGCCTGCTAACATGTTGTTTTCTTTGTTACACTTGTAAGTCTGCAGTCTATTGGAGTTCTCCGACGCATTTGTTGTGTTTGAAAATAAGAGCTGGTCTTAAGGGAATGAGAATGACGAACCAGTGATTAACTTCATAAAAGGGATGACAGCTAGACTGACAAAACATGAGGAAAAGGGAAAGGCTAAAAAAAGAAGCCATTTTTAACCGGAAAAGCAAGAGCACAGACCGGGAAGAGTCTTAACCTTTGCAACACAATACGATGAAGTAAGGAGAGAGGTAAAAAATGACTTTGACACAAAGACAACAGGAGCTTCTGACAGTGGAGTCCAGCTCAGAAGGTCACTCGGACTCAGGAGATTCTGCTGGTACTCCCCTAGAAGAAGAAACCCTAACTGCAACTTTCATTAGCCTAGTACAGGTACTCAGACTGGGGTGGACAGTGGAAAGTCATAAAAGAGGGAAGACACAACAAAAGTGGCACCAACAGAGGAAGAGAAGAAGGAGCAGCTGGAAGACAAAAAGACAACTCGCCTCACAGGGAGATAAAGGTGATGAGCAAGTCAAGGCATGACCATAGGTGGGAATAAACCCTCTATTATCAATCTGACAATGGATGAACAGTATCTCCTGAACCTTGGCTTATATTCCTGCCCCAGTAGGCACTTTGATTACAGTCCATGTAGAATTTACCTATTTCTGTTTCTAAGAGACCTGAAGCTGGTTAAGGCACATCAAATCAGGCCTAAGCCAATGAACAGGAGACTAGCGGAGCCAAAAACAGTAACGTGTTCAAGTGACACTGATACTTTAAAACATCATTGGGGCAGGATAATGGAAATATATGTGCAACAGAAGAGTGGGAAGCCATGCTAGAACGGGGGTACAGATAGATCAGGGGATCCTATGTGGCTTCAAAAGGAAACCCACATATAACTCCTCACTGCCTCATGACAATCTGGATATCTTTAACACATTACGCAATGACAACAGCATTATCATAAAGTCCTCCGATAAGGTGGGGATGTGGGATAAAATCTCTTGCCAAGCACTGTATAAGGATGGAGTAGAAAATTCGGACTTATTGTGTTTTGCACTGTTGCGACTCAACAGTTACAACAAACAATAATTTGATAATTATCTAGGATGTGATTTCACTAAATGTACGTAAATAGCACACGTAAGGTTTAAGCGCATGCAAACACTTGTTTTGGAATAGAACAATATCTCAAAATGAATATACACTGATGTTTAGACTTTTGCCTACACAACAATATTTTCATATTTAAAGTATGTATTTCAGGCAAACCTCTGGTACAGCAATGGCAGCTGCTTTCCCCAACTGTGCACGTTTATTCAAGGGCTGACGAGAGAAGCAGGTGGTCTGGACATCACAAAATAATGTGGGAAGAACGTAGGAAATAGCTGAAAGCTTTCTCCAGAGACTGACTAAACATGATCTGAACCTAACATTCACTCATGAGATCACACAGATCAATGCCAGCATCAGGGACTACCTATCCCAGGATCCTAAGCGCTGCCCCAGATGACTAAGACAAGAAGAGCCTGAGCTATAAACAACGTTTTCCACTGTCCTGCAGCGTTGGAGGCACGCAGCCGAAGCCTGGGACAAGGACAGGCTGACCACGCCCGTCAGAGTCCAGTGGAGTCTGGGCTGAGCCACCCCTCTAACATTCACTGTCTTTTTATTACCGACTCCACCGTTTGCCTTCGTTGCTCACAATTAACTCCAGATACAACTGGGCAGTTCCGTAGTCTCTATGTGTTTTCAGCACTAGCTGGTGTCAAGGGAAAACCTAAACAACCTCCCGCACCTTGTGACCGAAAACAACAGTGCAGGGGTTCCAGTATTCTAACAGTTTTGGACTTCTGCTGTTGACGCAATAACCAACGAAATCATCTCAGTAGAAGAAGGTCTAGGCGCATCTGCTGCCATACATAACAATCGCATCACTGGCTGTAGGCCTTCACCTGCAGGGGGTGTTCCTTCCACAGGTGAGGTCTCCAGTTCACCCACAGCGGGCAATGTACATTTGGTTGAGGCCTTCAGCCACCTGCAGAGGGTTCTGTTCGACCATCACCACCCCTCAGCCTCTTCGGAAAAGAAAGAAAGTTGCAAAAGTCGGGGCACCATAGCAATGTTGTGGTGTCACCGGAATTTGTGGGTGACATGCATGTAAATCACTTTCATGAACTGCAAAAGGCACTACAATCTAATTTTCCAGCTTGTAATGATTGGTTGGCTAAGGGAAAGTTTGCTTTGTCGATCGAGCTGAGACATTACCACCTACTCAGTCGCCTGCGTTAGGGGTTCTGTCTGGTATTATTACAACAGTACGGTCCCGGGACTTAACATCATCAGAAACCGGTGATCAGCATACCATCCCAGCTCATCTAGTTGATTAGCTCCAGTCAAAGGTTTCCCACAGTTAAAATAAAACGAAGTTATTCATTGGTTAGAGGGGCAGTTAAGAAAAAAAAATCTACATTTGTATAATTCTATTATTATGGCACGAAAGGTAGGCTGGTTCGGCAGGCTACCTAAAATAGGGCTGTATTGTTGTGAACTTTAATAATCCTAGTATTGCTGGCCATTTGTTGATGGGGCTCTCACATCTGTGTATGACCCATGCCACTAAGCAGTCCCTCCCTTTGTGTTATTTTTATAGACCTACAATTAAATCCTCTGCTCCTAAAATGCCCCATCAAATGCCCTTACTTACTCATGCTGGAGCTGCAGTTAGAGACCTTACTCAAGGCGTTTCTACCCAAAATAGGTTTGGCCCTTTGATTTGGCTCAATGACAATGAATGACTTTCCCGTGGCACGCCCTCTGACGACAGCGTCACCACAGTGACAGGATTCTGGAAAAGTTTGCTTAAGGTCAACCGGTTATTCTAAGTTGGAATAAGGCTGGGGTATCCGAAAATGCTAATAATGCTGGGTGGGTCTCTTTGCTGAGGAAGCACAAAGTGTTTTTCTTACATGAAACTTGGGGGGCATCGAACTGTTTGTTACTGGAGGGTTACAAGGGTTTTATAGTCCAGGTGACAGGTTTTGGCTCGGGTAGAGCTAAAAAGGGTCTCTTAGTTTTTATTTCTCTAAGCCCGACCTCCGATGCTAAGCAAATGGATACTAGTTCCCTGAATTTGCATGCTGTTTGCTTCTCATTTCGGTATTATGGAAATAATTTGCTTGTTAGTTTTATAAACGCAAACCCGTCCCTATCCCGGATGACAATGCACTCAAGCTAAGAGATTTGTTGGATAAGCATTACTTTCCACAGTGCTTCTGGGTGATTTTAACACTCACCAGTGTGAGGCCGGTCCCATTCAGGATGCTTGCAAGTGGTCTCCTCTCCCCCAGTTGCGCACCATTTTGGTCTCTCTGCTGATGGTGAACTGTTAAAATCTATTTTTAGCAGCTTCAACCTGGTCTTGCTTTAAGATCTTAGCTCATTCATGAGTCTTTCTCTGAGTGGGCCCACCTTCTTCAGGAGAAGCTATTTTTCTGTAATTTATTTTATTTTTGTTTCCTTGGGATTGGCTCTTTCTTTATTGAACTTTGAGGTGTTTTGGGACTCTTGAAGCAACCATAATCCCTTAATGCTACTTTCACCTGGGCAAATAATTCTGTACCCTTCAATCACGATTTGTGCGAGCCAGTTTCTATTAAAGATCAGGGATGGGGAATTAGCTGGGACAAATTTATTCCCAGTCAACTCTATCAAGGATTTTTCTACTTGCTTTTACGAAGACCAGTAGATTTCAACCTCTATTACTACCATCTGCACTGAGGTGAAATCCATCATTATGACCAGTAGGACTAGTCTTCTAACTCCTAGATGATTTGACCATTCTTTTTCACTAACTCACGAAAAGCCCATGGAAGCCTTAAAGGAGAAGCCCAGAAAAAAAAACTAAAGTCAAATCTTGTTGCGATTATCATTCTGCCATTAGGAGCAGGAAGTTGATATTAAGGCAAGAAGTCTGAGAAGATTTGGTGAGCTCATATAATTCCAAAGAATGTTTGAAATGCTGGGAAATAATTAATTGTCCTCTTTTAACTTGTTCTTCGAGGAGTGTTATTCTCAGGTTATTTCTGTATAGTCATGGCTTAAGCGCTATGCTACCATTTAGGATGTCCCTGCCCCTGATGGTGGCACAGATGTGCAGCTGGATAAGTCTACGTCCCTTTCTTTGGTCTTTGTTAGTGCTCAATTGAGAAGAAGTTAGGGTTTCCATTACTGATCTCACAAAGAATAAAGCCCCAGCTCTGATGCTGGACCACCCATTGCTTTTAAATCAAATGTTGACCTTTGGGTACCCTGCTCTAGGGTTTACGTGTTATGACACGTATTTAGGGTTCCCAAGAAAGTCGCGGTTGGAATGCAGTTGCGGGGTGACCACGAGGCAGCTAGAGCTGGTTGCTAATGAGGAAGGAAGTGCTTTCTGTGCTCTTTTCTCAATCGCTATTTTGTTGGATCTAAAAAAACTTTTTCCATGACAACTACATGGTGTAGGAGCCCTCTTTTTCACTAAACACCCTTTTTATCTCTTTATATCAATCTAGCCATTAGACAACAACTTCCGTCCTCATGGTCAAATTCTGTCATTGTTCCTGAGGGTGAAAAAAATGACGATCTGTGTTGTGGCCCCATCTCTATGATTGTTTCCACTGTAAAGGTGATGGGGATAAATCTGTTAGGCAGGTTGACCAAGTGGGCTAACAAGCAGCAGATTCTGTCGGAGGTACAATATGGTTTTCAGGCTGGAAAGGGTACGGTGGACCAGGGCATTATGCTGGCCATGGGTGTTGACAGGTCCACTATGAGATTTCTTAGTGAGCTTCACACTGATCTCACTGCTACTGTTCATTATGGGTCTTCAGGTGAGTGTACTTCAAAATTTGCCTTGAATAGGGAAGTCAAGCATGGTTGTATATCAAGGCCTATTTTACTGGTTTTGTATATCAATAATTTGAATAAGGTTCTTTGAACGGTAGATTGCGACCTTTTTAAGGTAGGCTGCCAGTCAGTACCAGCTTCACTGTATGCTAATGAAGCTATCTTGATTTCTAGTACTGCAGGACCTTTTGAAGAGCTTTGTCAACTTCATGGATAGTTTCAATTACACAAATTACATAAAATCCAATATTATGATTTTTATACTAAGAGTAGAGCATATTATACTAGAGGTAACATGCTCAGCTATAAACTGGATACACACTGGTGACAAGGAGCTATAATAAGAGAATACATGTACAAATCTATCATTAGAAAAAGCAGTCGAAGAAACAGCAAATAAGATTAAAAAAAGAATTAAACAACGGAATTGAGGAAACATCTGGTAAAGTTGAAGCAAAACCACCACCTCCAAGGAGAACATTTTTCAAAATGGATAATTGTTGTTTCAGATGTGAATCATGTAGATTCATCTAACAGTATCTTCCTAGAAGGGAAGAATGTGTTAAATGAAATTTGTTAGGGACTTTAGGTAGAATATGCAGGAATAGTACTAGAAAGAAGGTGGTCAATATGGTGGTGGTGAAGACAGACAAAGGGTTGCCAACCGCCCAAATAACGTGAGAGCGTTACAGAGTTGCAGTAGTCGTCTTTGCTACTATGTTGCAGGTTTGCAGGCTTCCAGCGCGGTCAGCGGTCGATTCCTTATCAGAAGGTGAAGAGAGAGATGCAGAGGAACTCGGCTGAGCTCATGCATTCGTTATCTAAAGTTTCCCCAGAGACAGAGACCCTAAATAGCCAGAAAAGAGGGTTTGGCTACCTAGGAGAGAGGAAAGGCTACTAACACCTGAAGGAGCCTATCAGCAGGAGTCTCTGACGTCACCTGGTGGCACTGGCCACTCAGAGCAGTCCAGTGTGCCAGCAGCACCTCTGTTTCCAAGATGGCAGAGGTCTGGAGCACACTGGAGGAGCTCTGGACACCTCCCAGGGGAGGTGCAGGTCAGGGGAGTGGTCACTCCCCTTTCCTTTGTCCAGTTTCGTGCCAGAGCAGGGGCTAAGGGGTCCCTGAACCGGTGTAGACTGGCTTATGCAGAATTGGGCACATCTGTGCCCAACAAAGCATTTCCAGAGGCTGGGGGAGGCTACTCCTCCCCTGCCTTCACACCATTTTCCAAAGGGAGAGGGTGTCACACCCTCTCTCAGAGGAAGTTCTTTGTTCTGCCATCCTGGGCCAGGCCTGGCTGGACCCCAGGAGGGCAGATGCCTGTCTGAGGGGTTGGCAGCAGCTGCAGTGAAACCCCAGGAAGGGCAGTTTGGCAGTACCAGGGTCTGTGCTACAGACCACTGGGATCATGGGATTGTGCCAACTATGCCAGGATGGCATAGAGGGGGCAATTCCATGATCATAGACATTTTACATGGCCATATTCGGAGTTACCATTGTGAAGCTACATATAGGTAGTGACCTATATGTAGTGCACGCGTGTAATGGTGTCCCCGCACTCACAAAGTTCAGGGAATTGGCTCTGAACAATGTGGGGGCACCTTGGCTAGTGCCAGGGTGCCCTCACACTAAGTAACTTTGCACCTAACCTTTACCAGGTAAAGGTTAGACATGTAGGTGACTTATAAGTTACTTAAGTGCAGTGTAAAATGGCTGTGAAATAACGTGGACGTTATTTCACTCAGGCTGCAGTGGCAGGCCTGTGTAATAATTGTCAGAGCTCCCTATGGGTGGCAAAAGAAATGCTGCAGCCCATAGGGATCTCCTGGGACCCCAATACCCTGGGTACCTCAGTACCATATACTAGGGAATTATATGGGTGTACCAGTATGCCAATGTGAATTGGTAAATTTAGTCACCAGCCTGTTAGTGACAAATTTGTAAAGCAGAGAGAGCATAACCACTGAGGTTCTGGTTAGCAGAGCCTCAGTGAGACAGTTAGGCATCACACAGGGAACACATATAGGACACAAACTTATGAGCACTGTGGTCCTGGCTAGCAGGGTCCCAGTGACACATAACAAACATACTGACAACATAGGGTCTTCACTATGAGCACTGGGCCCTGGCTAGCAGGATCCCAGTGAGACAGTGAAAACACCCTGACATATACTCACAAACAGGCCAAAAGTGGGGGTAACAAGGCTAGAAAGAGGCTACTTTCTCACAACTGGAATACCTCAAATTATGGGTATTAAACGAAAAGCTCACTGGTGACCCTCCCCCCGAACCACACCTTCCACGGCCCTAATTCACGGTTTATTCTAGACTACACCCTAGTCACGCTACCCCTGATCCCATTAGTACAGCAATTTCAAATAGAATATACCATTTCCAGTGACCATTTGTATCAAATCCTGACCCTAAGGTCCTCCTTGTCTGTTCACGAACCTGCCCTACCACAAATGGGGCCAATAGAGTTAACGAGCTTGAAGAGACTACGCTGGTCATCTGCCACAATAGAAGCATTATCTTTATCCGCAAAGTTGAAGATGCTGGAGAACCTTGAAACCCACGAACACATAATGGATGCCTGGAAGGACTTCCGCGTGAAAATACTGGACCATTATTCCCATCACAACCCATCACAGCCAACTCGTCGAGTCACTCTGGCCCACCTCTCAAAACAAGCTCAACTCCTCAAAAAAGCTAAAAGGAAGCTTGCGAGACTTCTGAAGGCACGCCTAGGCAACCTGCTACTCTGGGAACAACTGAAGAACTCAAAGAAAGCGCACAAAAGACAAATACATAAAGACAAGGCCAAAGTCACGAGCTCCTTTTGACTAAAAATAACACATGCCGCTAAAGGGAAAAATCCCAGGGAATTCTGGAGTATTATCAATAATCTAAATATGAGAGGAAACTCAATTAACAACTCAAACATCCCGGAAAAGGCCTGGGTAAGTCACCTTAAGACAATCTTTACAGCAAAGCACAACCCCAGGGTAACACCCCGCAACTGCCAGCATGGACACCCGACACAGAAAACATCTCACTGGACAACGGGGAGACGATCAAACTCACCCAGTCGTCTGATAGGACGTACCGAGCACTCCTTAAGGCCAACCGGGAAGGAGCCCCGGGCCCAAATGGCCTTCCACAAGTCATTTTTAGGGAAGAAACAGTCTTCTGTTCAGAAGTGCTAACCTCCTTACTACCTAGAAGCAAGTTTAGGAGGAGGCATCCCTGAGAGCTGGCGAGGCTCTATAATCAATACAATCTTCAAGGGTGGCAATAAAGCCAATCCGGGGGACTACAGGTTAATCGCCCTTATTATCATTGAGGCAAAGACCTACGCCTACCTGCTCCTTGCTGCACTAACAACATGGTCTCAAAAATATAAAATCATCCCCATCAAACAAACAGGCTTCAGGAAAGGAGTGGGTACTACGACGAATATCTTAATAACTTCCCTCCTGGTAGAGCAGAGTAAATGGCGGCATAGGAAACTAGATCTTGGCTTCATCGATTTCGAAGCCGCCTTCGATCGAGTGAACAGATATCTGCTCTGGAGCAAGCTTATGCAATGGGGCCTTCAGGCCCCCCTTCTCAACGCAATAATTGCTCTATACTTAGACACATGGGTATGGATAAAGATGGGCGATGGCACAAGGCTTTCAAGGAAAATCTCTACAACCCTTGGCCTGAAACAAAGCTGTTTACTCGCTCTCATCTGTCCAATATATTTATGGCAGACCTAACACCTGCTCTGGATTCCGGAAACGTCCACCCCCCTCACCTGGGAGGGTGCTCATTGACACACCTACTTTACGCGGACAAGGTCAGGCTACAAAGATCTCTAAACATTCTTGCAGAGTATGTTCAATCCATCAAACTCATAATGACCCTCTGTGTGTTTCACTACTATTGTGCTAGTAGTGTACTTTGTGCTTATATATTATTCTGAGACTAATTTGGCCATTGGGGTCAGTATCTAGGTTGAAAGGCTGGATTCTCCTTTGTTAGTCTCAGTGACAGAATTACTTCAATTCACTGCATCATGACTTATTGTAGCTAGCTTATGATCTACCTCTAACTATAACCATCATTGAATAAAAACACTCTATATATAAATATATATATATATATATATATATATATATATATATATATATATATATATATATACTGTTTAACTATCATTGCCAATATATGTGCTTGTGCTAGTGTTTTATTAAATTTATAATGCATCAGATACGTATGTGATGCACCTCACTGAGCGTCCTTTTTGATTTGTATCTAATTAACAGCACTTGGGTTGGTTGCAAGCAGCCAGTCCAAGATAATTGCACTGATTTTTTGGATCTGTTTCAGATGCTTCATGTGCATCAGAAATTTGCCATTGTGCTTGTGGACTACATACCAAGGTGCTTGGAAGTGAGGTTTGTATGTGCCAAAGTGGGTTTTTGGTGAATTGGTACTGGATAAAGTTATACAATTTGTCTTGAGGGAGATGGAGTTTTTTTGTTTTTTGGTGGAACTGTTATCAGCCATAAATGTACTAGTCTTTATCACCCACAGAGTAATGGGCAAGCAGAGAGGATGAATAGAGTAGTCAGTGAGTGTATCAGAGGTTCTTTGGTGGCAGATATCAAAGTGGAGGACTATGCTTTGGGATTATCCTAACACAGGGTACTGCACCATTTAGTGCATTCAACGTAATGTACATTGGATAGTCTACACAGGCGCCAAGATACATTAGCCATCTAAAGATGGCGAAAATATGAATCGACTCTAAGAAATGCATGTGAATTTGCAAAGCTATTGTTCGCACAGGCATGGTCATAGAGCGAACAATTTCTTCAGAAATCAACCTACTCTAGAATTACCGGGGTAAGCAGATGTCATATTTCCCCAGTAATTCCACATATCTCAGAAAAATCACCATTACCTTCAACCACCCCGCAGCAGAGTTACTGGTATTGCTGATATTGGGGACTTAGTGGTGGGAAAAAGTGACAGAAATGTAAAGGGATATATACCTGCAGGCACAGCAGGGGCATTATAATGGTGCCCATTTCAGATATAATAAATGTTAGCAAATGCCTGTATACTACAATACAACTAAACAAGCTGGACCTTCAGACCACCTTATACTGTGTGCATAAGCCTACAGACTACAGCATCACAGACCCTAATTAATGTTCAAACCCCCTTGAACTGATATGTTGTTCTACATGAAACAGTACAAAACCGGCCCTCTCTGACCTGCAGGTCCACCAGTTCTACACACATGTCCTTACAAAGTAAAGTAAAACAGTCAATGTTTAAGAAAAAACTGTAGATGCCATGGCCCTTGCCCTATCCATTCCATCACTACAGACCAAGCCTGACCTACACATCACCTTCTCCTCTACACACGGTCTTCCTCCCCTCCCCTCCTGAGCCATCTTTAATATGTTTAGTTTGCACTAGCAAGAAAAAAGGACGCTGTCTTTTACTCTCAGTGATTAACATCTCGCTTGCATCTGACACTTAAAGGACGAGGAGTACGAAGGTGCTTGGGGTTAAATCCCAGATTCTGCCACTAATTCCTCAGAGCTCCTGAGACCGGAATGTGGACTATTATGCATGGACCAGAATGCTCATTGTTTTTCATATGCAGAGTCCCAATTCTCAGCCTAGTTCTGAAGAGTATGGAACAACTCCATTGTGGAAATAGAGGAGATACCAGGTACAGAACCACTTCAGATGTATTCATAAATTGTGAGGGTTCACCCAAATCACGGCCCCCCAAAGATACCACTTCACACAACTCAAATTCAGCCCACTTCAGGTGTTACTAAAAATCTGGAAACATCCACTTGGGAGAATTTTATGTTAAATTCCTTCTTCAGAACTACACAGTTTAGTACCCACTTATTACAAAACAAATACCTGGAATGTCTTTGGACAGCAATACATCTGATTCCATATGTCCTCTCTCTGATGGATCTGTGGTGGTAGCTCCACCCCTATCAGCAGTATTCTCTGCCAAGAATGATGAGCATACAGACAGGCCATGCGCATCAGTACACGGTTGTTGTAGGTCATACTCCTGATCGAGGTTTTCAGGGTGCATTGGCTCCGTCTTGCAGCTCTGATGTTGTTCATGTGCAGAGAGCACATGCTGCAGGGATGCGTTGTGCTGTAGACTCTGGTCCTCTTGAAATGCTGGATGTGTGCAGTGGTTTTGATGTGGACCCTCGCGATCAAACCACAACAGCTCTTGTTCATCAGGTTCCTTCTCATCTGGGAGCACTGGCTGTCTGCAGTTGTTTTGCTGTGTCCCATGCTCTTCGTGAATTGATGGCTGCATGAAGAAGTTCTGTTGTGGGTCCCAAATGTCTGCATACAATGGTTCCTTCTTCAAGTGTTCCTCTGGTTTGTGTTCATCTGGGATCACTAGTTGTATGTACTGGTCCTGCTGTGATTCCTGTTCATCATCAGTCACTGGCAGAAGACCAAGGCTTGGCTCACCTGGGATGACTGGAATATCGGGAGGCCACCTGGAGACAGTACAGTTCTGCTGTGGTTCACGGCCATCCAGAGACATGGGCTTGAGGAGCTGGCTCTGCTGTGGTTCACACCCGTATGGGGGTGTAGGTTGAAGGTATTGGTTCTGCTCCCTTGCCCTGACTGAAAGAGGGACCGGAGGGGACCTACTGAAAGAATATTCTCCAATTGTCACCGGACTGACCACCTCCAAAGACACACTACCATTGTCAAGGTGATATTGACCCCGTGCTATCCATATTTGCTCCATAAGCCCAGTGACCCTAGACGGTAAATCCTCTAGGGTATTCTGCAAGTTATCCAATTTGGCATCCAACTTCTCTAGCATAGATAAAAGGATCACATTGGGAAGGTTCCCAGATAGCGGCTCCAGCTGATGGTTCCTCTCAGCATTATTTTTGGATCTTGAAGCTGAAACATTACGGACAGGAGAAGATGGAAGTGTGACTCGTACGGGTTCAGGTGAACACTGTACTTTTCTTTTTTTTCCTGGAGCTGGTCTTCTCCCCATTCTGATATTCAAGTGCCTGTGAAAGGAAGAAGAGAGAACAGAAAAACACATCATCACATGATAATTAAGTCACAATACTCCATCCTGTCTTGCCAAGCCCCTGTGTTCTCAGTTTCAGCTTTAAGTAAACATATGATTCATTATTTGTAATGCTATATGCCACCCTTTTCAGATTACTAAAATCTAAATGTAAGGAAATGCATCCTTTTGCATGTTCACCACCACTTTTTGGAACTGATGCTGCTTGTTTTTTTTACTTTAAGAGTTCACTGAGGCCTGCTTACCATACCTCAGTGCCAGTGATTAACTCTATACAAAAGTATGTTTCTTTGGCTACCCCCCAATTGGCAAGCACTGCCTTACTTATAAGTCCCTAATATATGGTACCCAAGACATAAAAGGCAGAGTGTCCACACAGGACCGCAGCACTGTTTGTGCCAGACTGCGTGCACAAATCGTGAAAGACACTTCGGGGTGCCACTGAATACTTGAAAGGGCAGTGTCAGACTCTTTTAAAGCAGGGCTACAAAGTCATATGGCAGGGAGCAGTATATTTGTGAATGAAGCATATGTTTTTATATATCTTTCCAGCAACACTTCCAAATTGTCATTTTGCTGGGGAAAATTAGAAGCCCCATTAGCTAACACAGGGTTAAATGGTTTACCCTTAAACACGTCTAATTCCTGAAGGGAGCCACCTAACCAGGTAAAGTAAGGCATCAAATTAATGGTGAAATTAAATCCGATTGATGGTCAGATCAGATTTAATGTCACTATTAATTTTATGCAACTTTTAGAAAGTTGCTACCTTGCACTGCAGCTAGTATAGTGGCCTCAAAACGGCCATTTAAACTGGCCGCCTGGGGAGATGTGTGAATGACTCCCTTACCTGGGAACAAAGGCATTAGCCATGGAGCGAGGTGTGACCTCCTCCCCAGGAAGGGTGCAAAGGGTGTTAGCGTAAAAGTTGAGCTTCAGGCGAAGCACCTTTGAAGGGTTGCTGGGAACAACACTCCTGAGCAGTATGCCTTTTATTTCTGCAGACATTTAGGAGACAGGGCCAAGAGGGGGAGACCATGGTTAGAACCAGATTTGATATGGGCATGTAGCCCACCGGTAGCCACACCCAGAGGGTGGGTAACCTGCTCCTCAAAACCAAGGAAGGGTCATGCCATTTTGGAAGGGGAAAGAAGGGGCACTTCTGGGATAGCATGGTGCCACACATCACAGGAACTGCATCAACAGAGAGGAGGGGACCCAATAGCCCGTTGGCCAGTAATCGCGTGGTCCTCTAAAGGCATGTTTCTAAGATAAAATGGGCAACCCTGGCATCCTTACCCTTAGTTCACCACTGGAAAAGAAGAAAGGACAGGAGAAGGCTTATCCTGCTGGCTTTCGATTGTGCAAAGAGAAGCTGCACCGCTGAAAGGACTGCATCTGCTGCACTTTTGGCCTAGTGAGCTGGGAACCTGCCTGTGGCTCTTGACCTCTGGAAAACTTGATTTCCAAACTTCACCAACTCCAGTGACTCCAAGGATCAGGTGGCTGGTCCTTGAACTGACATCAGGGACACAAGAATTGAAAGGGCCCAAATAGACAAATTGGTAGCCTCTGTGGAAGTTTCCCTACTACCTGTCCCCGGGCGCACCAACAAAGGAATCAGAGATAGAACAAAGACTGCTAGACCCAGGAGAGCTATCAGTGACCAGATTTGTTGGATTACAAGGGGACAAGCCCCCGCCAAAGGTTTTGCCTCCAACTGCGGTGTATTGCCCCAGTAGTACAGTGTAGGAAAGTACCATCTTGCCTGGCATGTTACCCCCATTTTTCAGTGTATATATGTTGTTTTAGTTGTATGTGTCACTGGGACCCTGGTAACCCAGGGCCCCAGTGCTCATAAGTGTGCCTGAATGTGTTACCTGTGTAGTGACTAACTGTCTCACTGAGGCTCTGCTAATCAGAACCTCAGTGGTTATGCTCTCTCATTTCTTTCCAAATTGTCACTGACAGGCTAGTGACCATTTTTACCAATTTACATTGGCTTACTGGAACACCCTTATAATTCCCTAGTATATGGTACTGAGGTACCCAGGGTATTGGGGTTCCAGGAGATCCCTATGGGCTGCAGCATTTCTTTTGCCACCCATAGGGAGCTCTGACAATTCTTACACAGGCCTGCCACTGCAGCCTGAGTGAAATAACGTCCACGTTATTTCACAGCCATTTTACACTGCACTTAAGTAACTTATAAGTCACCTATATGTCTAACCTTTACCTGGTAAAGGTTAGGTGCAAAGTTACTTAGTGTGAGGGCACCCTGGCACTAGCCAAGGTGCCCCCACATTGTTCAGAGCCAATTCACTGAACTTTGTGAGTGCGGGGACACCATTACACGCGTGCACTACATATAGGTCACTACCTATATGTAGCTTCACCATGGTAACTCCGAATATGGCCATGTAACATGTCTATGATCATGGAATTGCCCCCTCTATGCCATCCTGGCATTGTTGGTACAATTCCATGATCCCAGTGGTCTGTAGCACAGACCCTGGTACTGCCAGACTGCCCTTCCTGGGGTTTCACTGCAGCTGCTGCTGCTGCCAACCCCTCAGACAGGCAGCTGCCCTCCTGGGGTCCAGCCAGGCCTGGCCCAGGATGGCAGAACAAAGAACTTCCTCTGAGAGAGGGTGTGACACCCTCTCCCTTTGGAAAATGGTGTGAAGGCAGGGGAGGAGTAGCCTCCCCCAGCCTCTGGAAATGCTTTGTTGGGCACAGATGTGCCCAATTCTGCATAAGCCAGTCTACACCGGTTCAGGGACCCCTTAGCCCCTGCTCTGGCACGAAACTGGACAAAGGAAAGGGGAGTGACCACTCCCCTGACCTGCACCTCCCCTGGGAGGTGTCCAGAGCTCCTCCAGTGTGCTCCAGACCTCTGCCATCTTGGAAACAGAGGTGCTGCTGGCACACTGGACTGCTCTGAGTGGCCAGTGCCACCAGGTGACGTCAGAGACTCCTGCTGATAGGCTCCTTCAGGTGTTAGTAGCCTTTCCTCTCTCCTAGGTAGCCAAACCCTCTTTTCTGGCTATTTAGGGTCTCTGTCTCTGGGGAAACTTTAGATAACGAATGCATGAGCTCAGCCGAGTTCCTCTGCATCTCCCTCTTCACCTTCTGATAAGGAAACGACCGCTGACCGCGCTGGAAGCCTGCAAACCTGCAACATAGTAGCAAAGACGACTACTGCAACTCTGTAACGCTGATCCTGCCGCCTTCTCGACTGTTTTCCTGCTTGTGCATGCTGTGGGGGTAGCCTGCCTCCTCTCTGCACCAGAAGCTCCGAAGAAATCTCCCGTGGGTCGACGGAATCTTCCCCCTGCAACCGCAGGCACCAAAAAGCTGCATTACCGGTCCCTTGGGTCTCCTCTCAGCACGACGAGCGAGGTCCCTCGAATCCAGCGACTCTGTCCAAGTGACCCCCACAGTCCAGTGACTCTTCAGGCCAAGTTTGGTGGAGGTAAGTCCTTGCCTCACCTCGCTGGGCTGCATTGCTGGGAACCGCGACTTTGCAGCTACTCCGGCCCCTGTGCACTTCCGGCGGAAATCCTTTGTGCACAGCCAAGCCTGGGTCCACGGCACTCTAACCTGCATTGCACGACTTTCTAAGTTGGTCTCCGGCGACGTGGGACTCCTTTGTGCAACTTCGGCGAGCACCGTTTCACGCATCCTCGTAGTGCCTGTTTCTGGCACTTCACTGGGTGCTACCTGCTTCAGTGAGGGCTCTATGTCTTGCTCGACGTCCCCTCTCTCTTCAGGTCCAATTTGCGACCTCCTGGTCCCTCCTGGGCCCCAGCAGCGTCCAAAATCGCCAAACGCACGATTTGCGTGTAGCAAGGCTTGTTGGCGTCCTTCCGGCGGGAAAACACTTCTCTCCAAGGCGAGAGGGATCCGTCCACCAAAGGGGAAGTCTCTAGCCCTTTTCGTTCCTGCAGAAACCTCAGCTTCTTCTGTCCAGTCGAAGCTTCTTTGCACCCGCAGCTGGCATTTCCTGGGCATCTGCCCATCTCCGACGTGCTTGTGACTTTTGGACTTGGTCCCCTTGTTCCACAGGTACCCTAGATTGGAAATCCACAGTTGTTGCATTGCTGGTTTGTGTCTTTCCTGCATTATTCCTCTAACACGACTATTTTGTCCTTAGGGGAACTTTAGTGCACTTTGCACTCACTTTTCAGGGTCTTGGGGAGGGTTATTTTTCTAACTCTCACTATTTTCTAATAGTCCCAGCGACCCTCTACAAGGTCACATAGGTTTGGGGTCCATTCGTGGTTCGCATTCCACTTTTGGAGTATATGGTTTGTGTTGCCCCTATCCCTATGTTTCCCCATTGCATCCTATTGTAACTATACATTGTTTGCACTGTTTTCTAAGACTATACTGCATATTTTTGCTATTGTGTATATATATCTTGTGTATATTTCCTATCCTCTCACTGAGGGTACACTCTAAGATACTTTGGCATATTGTCATAAAAATAAAGTACCTTTATTTTTAGTATAACTGTGTATTGTGTTTTCTTATGATATTGTGCATATGACACTAAGTGGTACTGTAGTAGCTTCACACGTCTCCTAGTTCAGCCTAAGCTGCTCTGCTAAGCTACCATTATCTATCGGCCTAAGCTGCTAGACACCCTATACACTAATAAGGGATAACTGGGCCTGGTGCAAGGTGCAAGTACCCCTTGGTACTCACTACAAGCCAGTCCAGCCTCCTACATACAGCAGCACCTGTGCAACTACTGCAAAAGAAAGGACTTCGAGGGACGTTGATCAACGTGACCAGGTTTGCCCCCACATTACCCATGGACTGAAGAACCACAGAGACACCCCAACTGACCGGACCACAAATTGAGCATCTTTGTGAGCATCTTTGCCTGTATCTAGCATCAGGAATACTCGGTTGTTTCCTATGGCGGTCGTGTTCAAAGTTGGAAACTTGCTTTAAAAATTGCCCTGGAGGGCAGCCAACTCTGCAAAGTATCCTTTCTGGCCCTCTGGTGCTCGTCCCTGTCGGATTTGGTCACCCAAGCCGGGCCAGAACACTCTAAGTTATCCAGACCTCCCAAAAGTTTTCCTACTTTATGTTTGCCAATGCTTGTTTGTGGTTGCACTTAAAAGTATTTAAACATTCTAAAATCTGTAACTCCAGAACATTCTGGACGATTTTAATGATCAAAGACTCCAAAAATTAATAAAAATACACTCTATTGTTATAAATTGTTGCTGTGTCTGTTGGTGTGTGATTTTCTTATTTCGCTATATAACATGTGGTTAAATGCTTTACACTTAGTTTGTTTACTGTGCCTTACTGCTCCCTGCCACAGCTGCCCAGGGTTGAACTAGAGGTGAAGTAAACAAAACTTTTCTTTCCCAAAGCTCCCTGGGAGTGTACTTCACAATACGGCTACCTAGCCCTATTACATAGTATACTCAGATCCTCACACTGAATTAATGCTCTACATTATTTGTGTGCAGAACTCACTGTACCAGTCCTGTTTACCTCCCACCAACCTCCCACCCCAGCTCTAGGAGCTCTCTCAGCAATAGTTCAACTACCAGCTTAAAACACTGGTCACTACAACAAAATAACTAGCACATGTCAAGAGCTGGGAAGGATCCACGCTCCTCAAGTTCAGACTGGAGGGCCCACCCTACTTGAGGTCAGGCTGAAGAAATCCACCCTACTCAAGTTCAGGCTGGAGCATCCACCCTACTCAAGGTCAGGCTGGAGGCATCCACCCTACTTGAGGTCAGGCTGGAGGCATCCACCCTACTCGAGGTCAGGCTGGAGGCATCCACCCTACTCGAGGTCAGGCTGGAGGGATCCACCCTGCTCGAGGCACTGCTGGGTAAGTATCAGAGCTGGTATGTATGAAAGATGAAGTTTGCAGAAAACACTTGAATGTAAAAGAAAATCAAGAACCAAACACAAAAGTATTAGTTTTGGTTAAATTATCTGTCAAATCATTTAGTTTGTTACACTCTTCCAGTTGATCTTACTCACAAGACCTATCAAACAGTACATTAACCTTCTTATGTCTTTGTCCCTTCACCTACGGAAAGAATGTGCAACTTTTTGTTGGACAAATCAGAAGAATAGAGGCCGAAACATGAAGCAAGAATAAATTGCTGCTTTGCACCACAAATAGAGTAAATATGTTTGGTCAGTTGATCGTTCAGCCCTACTCGTACCCGTTGCCAGGTGTCAATATTGTGATCTGTAAGAAGTATTAACAATGAACGAGAAATATCTCAGCTGTGTAGTTTCTGTCAAAGCTTAACTCAAGCACCTTATTGAATACAGCCAAATAGTCTTTAAAGCATGTATACAGTTTGTCATCCTTAATGAGTTTTGTGTATTTACTTTGCAGCACTGCAAAAGTCAATATATTGTCAGTGGCGGGGTACGTCATTGCAAAAATGGGAGAAATCCAAGTGGCTTTAACCATTCTTTAGGTTCATACAATTTTAGTAAAGATTTGAGCATCACTACCAAGACGGGCTACGAGGCCATAGTTTTTCATCTCTTTTTGATCTTCCTTTTTAAATATCGATCTATCAAAGGGTCACACCAAGAATCTAGAATAAGTTCTGAAGAGAAAGTATTTTTGAGGAACATAATTAAACTTTTGTCTAAAACCTTGGGGCAAGCTTGAAACCGATCTACCGGACGGCTAGTAAGGGCAGGAGCCGTTCTGACTTCAGCAGTATCTATGTGCGCATGTGCAAGAGTTTCTACATCCTCTGCATGTACATGTGAAGGGAAATTAACATCTAAACAATGCGAATTGAAAACCTTTGCCAATCAGTTTACCCAAGTACGTGGTTTTACATGAAAGGTTTTTATAGTTTAAATATTTCAATCTCTAGTATTTACTGTCCCCTAAAGCCTTTTCTTGTTTCTTTGCTGTATAATGATGAAGAGTTCCAGCCATTTACATTCATTCCAGACGGAGTCTAACGACTTCCAAGATGGGCAGATTATATACTTTCCTTCTTACGTTCTACTTCGTTTTTACATTGATGCTTTGATTGTGGTTTCTTTAGAATGTTAACATGTTTTAAAAGGGTTTTGGTAATTTCATCTAATAAGTGATGATTGTATCAAAGTTTAATGAGAGTGTGAAGATCATACAGTACATTCAGAGGCTCAGGAATCAAAAATCAGGCCTATGGTTCTCTCCAAGGAGTACACCAATTAATTTTTCTTACAAACTGGAAAAATAAGGTAACTGTGATAGTTAAAGCTCAACAAGGTTAACTATTTGTTAGGCCCCTTCAGTTTTTTATTAGACACAATGGCCCTCATTATGACCCTAGCGGTCATACCCCGACCCGACATCTCCGCTCCGCCGACCTTGCCCTCACAACCGTCCCACTCGTCCGCAGAACTACAACCAGCGGTAGATCATTCTCTCACCTCACCGCAAAAACGTGGAACACTCTTCCTATCCACCTGCGCCAGACCACAGACCTCCTTACCTTCAGGAAACTTCTCAAGACCTGGCTGTTCGAGGAGTAGCAGCACCTCCGCCCCCTTCTCCCCCACCCTCCTCAGCACCTTGAGACCCTTACGGGTGAGTAGTGTAATTCCTGATTGCTTGATTGATTGATTGTGGTCCTAGGATTGCCAGGCCCGCAGTGGTGGTCAGACCTCCACGCTCGTGCCAGTCCGGCAGTCACATTACAACCGTGGCAGAGCCGCCGCGGTCGGACCACTGACACCACTAGGTTGCCACCGGTGTACACTTGCCAAGTCGAATTAGCAGCTGAAAACTGCAAACACAGACTGCAGTGGCAGGTCTGAGCCATGTTTACAGGGCAACCAAAGTGGGTGGCACAACCAGTGCTGCAGGCCCACTAGTAGCATTTGATTTACAGGCCCTGGGCACCTCTAGTGCACTTCACTAGGGACTTATTAGTACCAAATCCACAGTACAACTTATATGGGGAGCACATGCACTTTACCACTGATTAGCAGTGGTACAGTGCGCAGAGACAATAAACCAGCAAAAACAGAGTCCAGTACACCATAAAACCAGGTCAGAAGGCAAAAAGACAGAGGAGACCGCCAAAAAGCTGCCAGGTCAAACACATGTCCCTCCAGCTGAGAGCAGGGGGAACTACTCAACCCCTAGGGAGTCCTCCTCACTAAGGCAGAAGAACATGGACAGACTATCATTGTTGGCGTGTTCTGTGCCAGGGCGGTGTTCCACCGTAAAGTCCATCCCCTGTAGGGAAATGGACCACCTCAGCAGTTTTGGGTTCTCACCCCTTATCTGCATTATCCATCTGAGGGGTCTGTGGACCTGTGGTCGGTCTGAACGCGGAAGTGAAACCCAAACAAGTAGGATCCTAGCTTCTTCAATGTCCAGACCACAGCTTCCCTTTCAATTGCACACCACTTCTGTTCCCTGGGGAGTAGTCTCCTGCTAAGGAAGACTACAGGCTGGTCTAGGGAGTGAAAGTACTGCTCCCACACCATGCTCAGAAGCATCTGTCTGTACCACAAACTTCTTGGAGACGTTAGAGGCTGGAGGACGGGCGCTGTTCACATGGCATCCTTCAGGTTGTCAAATGGGGTCTGGTACGCCTCAGTCCAGATCACCTGTCTAGGCTGCTGCTTAGAAGTCAGTTCTGTCAAGGGGGCAGGACTGGTGCCATATTCCTTGACAAACCTCCTGTAGTACCCGGTGAGGCTTAAGAAGGCTCTCACCTCTATCTGGTTCTTGGGGGGTGTCAAAGCCCGAATGGCATCAATTTTGAGTTGTAGGGGTGCCACCCGGACACCTTCTACCTGGTGTCCTAAGAACACCACCGACCCCTGCCCTATCTGGCGCTAACTGGCCTTGATAGTGAGGCCTGCAGCCTGCAGCGCCTTCAACACTTCCCAGAGGTGGTGCAGGTGGCCCTCCCAACTGGAGCTGAAAACAGCAATGTCGTCAAGGTAGGCGGCACTGAAGTTTTCAAGCCCAGCCAGGACCTGATTGGCTGTCCTCTGAAAGGGCATGACCCAGAACTGGAAGTGCCCCTCTGTTGTTGAGAATGCTGACCTCTCCTTGGCCCCCTCGGTTAAGGCAATCTGCCAGTACCCAGACGTTAAATCAAATGTGCTGAGGAACTTGGCTGCCCCCAACCGATCTATGAGCTCATCAGCTCTGGGGAAGGGGTGGGCGTCTGTTTTGGTGACAGCATTGAGCACCCGGTAGTCCACACAGAACCGAAGTTCTGGTGTGGCACCAGGTGCAGCAGGCTTGGGTACTAAGACCAATGGGCTAGACCAAGGGCTGCTAGAGCGCTCAATCACCCCTAAGTTCATCATCTTCCTTGATGCTGGCCTTCACTCTATCAGCCAACCTGTAAACTTTGTTTTTCACAGGCAGGCTGTCCCCAGTGTCCACATCATACAAGCATAGAAGGATGACACCAGGAGTGAGTGTGAATACAGTGGCAAAGTGTTTCAGTAACTGGCGACACTCACTCTGCTGTTCTAGAGTCAGAGAAGGGGAGAGGACTACGCCTTCTACTGACCCATCTTGCTCCTTGGCAGACAGGAGGTCAGGGAGAGGTTCACTATCCTCTTCTGCCCCATCATCTGTAGGCAGAAGCATGGTTAACTTGGACTTCTCAAAGTGAGGTTTGAGGCGGTTCACATGTAGAACCCTCAAGGGGTTCCTAGGAGCCTGCAAGTCCACCAAGTAGGTGACGTCACTCTTGCACTCCTTCACCTCAAATGGCCCTGAACACCTGTCCTGCAGAGCACAAGGCTCTACGGGGGCCCTGACCCACACTTTTTGGCCAGGCTGAAACTCAACCAGAGTGGTATTCTGGTCGTACCAGTGTTTCATGTCCTCCTGGCTTGCCTCACGGTTCTCTTGGGAGAGCTTCCTGAAGCGGGCGGTCTGGTTTCAGAAGGCTAGTATGTAACTAAATACATCCTGGGGTGGCTTCCTAGGAGCTTGCTTCCAGCCCTCTTTCACCAGATTCAGAGGTCCTTTGACCGGGTGCCCATACAACAGTTCAAAGGGTCTAAAGCCAACCCCCTTCTTTGGTACATCCTGGTAGGCAAAGAAAAGGCATGGTAAGAGGAAGTCCCACTTACGCCTCATGGAGTCTTACAGACCCCCAATCATGCCTTTCAGGGTGCGTTTGAATCTTTCAACCAACCTGTTACTTTGGGGGCGTTAAGGAGCGGTGAATTTGTAGTTCACTCCACATTCCTTTCACATGATCTTTATGTTCATGGACATAAAGTTGGTACCCCGGTCAGATACCACCTCCTTGGGGAAACTCACTCAGGTAAAGATCCCCATCAGTGCCTTGGCCACAACAGGACCTGTCACTGTTCTCGGAGGGATAGGTTCCGGGTACTGGGTACCATGGTCCACCAAGACCAGGATGAACCTGTTGCCTAGGGCTGTCTTGGGGTCCAGAGGCCCCACTATGTCAAAGCAAAAGGGGTGCTCACAACAGGAAATGGTTGGAGGGGGCTTACATTTCCCTCCACTTTTGCCACTCGCTTGGCAAGTCTGGCAGGATCCACAGAACGCATCTCAATGTTTTCACATTTGAGGCCAATGAAAGTGGGTAACAAGCCTGGCAAAGGTCTTGCCTTGCCCCAAATGTACTGCCAAAGGCATATCATGAGCCAAACCCAGTAGGAAGGCTCTGAAGCGCTTGGGTACCACCAGCACACGGGCTGCCCAAGTTCAGCAATTTTAGGATGGCTATACAGACGATCATTCTCCCTGTATATCAGGTGATCCTTGGGCTCAGTACCAGGGTCCTGGTCTTTGGCCTGCTGCCTAAGACCCATGAGAGTAGGGCACACCTTCTGCTCTGTGCAGAACTCCTCCCTAATGGGACCGCGCGCTTGCTGCCAGTGGGTCAGGTCAGCTAGTCTCCCAGTTCAGCCACTTGCTCCCCTGTAGGTGCTGGGGCTCCCCCCTCGAGGTCAGCCTCCTCCCAGACCATGGGACCTTCTGGGGTGGGTTTCCCACGCCCCTTGCCCTTTCTCTTGGTGGTCACCTGGGGCACTGTTTCAGGCTCCAGGTCTGTCTGATCACCCTGACTGGCTGCCATAGACCGAGTGGTCAGGCATGCCCACTCTGGCAACCCCAACATCCCCAAGTGCAACCTGAGCTCCACCTCCTTGCAGGTGGAAGCCTCCAGGCCGTTGCCTAGCAGACAGTCAACTGGCATGGTAGGACTCACAGCCACCCTCAAGGAACCTGAGATCCTGCCCCACTCAAAGGGAACCTGCGCCACCTTACATTGGCGCTCCGACTTGTCCACTGCAACAACTTGGTGGAATACACCAGGAACCATGTGCTCTTCAGACACCAGGTGACACTGGACCATGGTCACATTGGCTCCAGTGTCTCTGAGATCTTCTACACTCTGCCCAATGATGGTCACCCACTGCCTGTATTTCTTAGTGTTATCAGGCATTAGGTTTGTCTGGACCATCTCGCCGTCCCTTGTGGGATCCCCACACAACCTGGGACACCTCCTCTCCAAGCACTACACTGGTCAACCCCTTGGTCTGCCCACCGCTGGGTGGTGGTGTCCACTTGGGACATTTGGGATCTCTCTTCATGTGACGCTCCTGGTCATAAGCAAAGCGCTGCCTCTGCAGGCTTTCCTGAAGAGGCCCATGGTTTCTTATCTCCTTGGGGGTGAGATTTCCTACCCGGGTTAGTAGATTGGGGCCCTTTGGGAAACTCCTTTTGTTTACCTTGTTCCCCCCTACTCTGTTGCTGGGAACCCTGCCCACCTTTTTCAGAATCTTCCCCATATACCTTTTTGTGGACTCTGATACTCACACAGCAGTCCGCCTCCATAGCAAGCTTCCTGGGGTCAGTCCGCTTAATATCAGTCAAGTGCTGGCGCAGCTCTGCAAAACACAGACTAGACAAATGCTCCCACGCAATTAAGTTGTTCAGCCCCTGAAAATCTGTCACATTACTGCCCTTCTTTCAACCATCCAGTGCTCTGCAAAACAAATCTACACATTCTAACCAGGTCTGGGATTCAGTTTCAGTTTTCTTACTCTGCCTAAACTGATCCCTGTACTTGTCAGGAGTGAGACCATACCGAGTGAGAAGGGCCTCCTTCATGTCAGCGTAGGTGAGGTTGTACCCCCTTACCAAAAGCTAGCAAACCACCTCTGAATGTAATCTCCCTTCTTGTATTCTCTCACTACGTTTTTAGGAATGTGCACAATTCTGTCTGACTGCACTGATGAACTGATGCCACCATCCTGGCTGGACCTGCTCCTCACACCCAGCTCTTTCACTCTGAGCTCATGGTCCAAAAGCATCTTTCTTTCCTCTATGGTTCACTGCTCCCTCTGAGCCTCCATGTTTAATCTCTCCAACTCAATCTGGTGCCTCCTGGCTTCTCTGCTGTCCTCCAACTCCTCTGGAGTCAGGCCTTTTGATCCACCAATGCTGCTTGGCACAGGGGGTACCTCCCCCCCTGGCAGCTCCTGCACCCTCAGTACATCTTAACTAGAATTTGTGTCAGAAAAATCTCCATTTGGATCCTCAGACTGTCCACTGGCAGCTCTGGTGGCTGCCCATGCCATCAGCGTCTTTTGTGGCCCCTACTTTTTGGTGAGGCCTCTGACCTGAACTTTGAGGTTTTTACAAACTGCTTTCAGCTCTTCTACAGTATAGGTTTCCAACCTATCCTCCTCAAAAATCAAATCCTGGGATGGAACTGAAGATGCTCTTGATTGAGACATAATGTAGTTGGGGTTCACTTGAACTCAACATCAAAAACAGATCAAAGAAATAAATTTGAAAACCCAAAAATCTGTATGCGGCACATAGTGGTCTGCGATATGGTGGTAGTGTACACCAATCACTGTAAGCCAAGTGCAAGTCCTATCCTCACCCCTGACAGCCAATGTTAGAAATGGGGTCGGTTTTCACCCTGTAGGGACCCTTATTCTAGTCAGGATAAGGGAGATACCTGCGAGTCAGAGATATAAGGCCCTGTTCAAGCCCTGGCCTTGGGTGCTGTGTGTAACAGTTGCACCCACTGTAGGTAAGTGTAGGAGGCTGGCCTGGCTTGTAGTGGGTACCAGAGGTACTTACACCTTGTGCCAGGTCCAGTTATCCCTTATTAGTGTAAAAGAGGTGTTTCTAGCAGCTTAGACTGATAGAAGGTAGCTATGGCAAAGCAGCTTAGACTGAACTAGGAGACATGCAAAGCTCCTACTATCCCACTGGTGTCATATGCACAATATCATAAGCAAACACAATACACAGAGTTACTAAAAATAAAGGTACTTTATTTTTATGACAATATGCCACAAGTATCTCAGTGAGTACCCTCAGTAAGAAGGTAAGTAATATACACAAGTTATATGTACACAAACCCAAATCAGGTAAGTAAGAGCATGAAAAGTAATGCAAACAGTGTAGAATTACAATAGGTTGCAATAGGAGAACATAGGTATAGGGGCAACACAAACCATATACTCCAAAAGTGGAATGCGAACCACGAATGGACCCCAGACCTATGTGAGTTTGTAGAGGGTCGCTGGGACTGTAAGAAAACAGTGAGGGTTAGAAAAATTCCCCACCCCAAGACCCTGAAAAGTAGGAGTAAAGTGCACCTACTACCCCCAGAGAGCACAACAGTTGTGATAGGGGGATTCTGCAGGAAGAACAAACATCAGCAGTGCAACAACAGTGGATTTCTGGACCTAAGTACCTGTAAGATAAGGAGACCAAGTCCAATAGTCGTGACAGTGTCGAGAGTGGGCAGGAGCCCAGGAAATGCCAGCTGAGGGTGCAAGGAAGCTGCCACCTGTTGGAAGAAGCTTGGAGTTCTGCAAGAAAAAAGAGGTCTAGGAACTTCTCCTTTGGAGGGTGCATGCCCCACGTAGCGATGAGGCTTGCAGAGGTGTTCCCACTCAGAAAGACCTAAAAAAAGCCTTGCTAGCTGCAAGGGTTGCAGTAGAGGTTTTTGTGTGCTGCTGTTGCCCAGGAGGGACCATGATGTCGCCAATGGATTTCCGGACCTGAGGACCTGCAAGGCAAGGGGACCAAGTCCAATAGTCACGACAGTGTCCGGGAGGGCAGGAGCCCAGGAAACTCTGGATGAAGGTGCAAGGAAGCTGCCTCTGGTTGGAAGAAGCTTGGAGTTCTGCAAGAAAGAAGAGGACTAGGGACTTCTCCTTAGGAAGACTGATGTCCCACGTCGCGATGAAGCTTGCAGAAGTGTTCCTATGCAGAAAGACCGCAAACAAACCTTGCTAGCCGCAAGGGTCGCCGTAGAGGTTTTTGTGTGCTGCTGAGGACCAGGAAGGACCAGGATGCCGCCTTTTGGAGGAGGAGAGAGAGGGGGCGCACAGCAACTCAGAGAGCCCTCACAGAAGCAGGCAGCACTAGTAGAAGTACCCCAACAGGCATTTGGAAGAAGAGTGAACCAGAGTCCATGCGAAGTTACAAAAGGGAGTCCCACGACGTCGGAGGACAACTCAGAAGGTTGTGCACTGCAGGACGGAGTGCTGGGGACCCAGGCTAGGCTGTGCACAAAGGAAATCCTGGAAGAGTGAACAGGAGCCGGAGCAGCTGCAAATCACGCAGTACACAGCTTTGCAGTCTAGCTTGGGGAGGCAAGGACTTACCTCCACCAAACTTGGACTGAAGAGTCACTGGACTGTGGGAGTCACTTGGACAGAGTTGCTGTGTTCCAGGGACCACGCTCGTCAGTATGAGAGGGGACCCAGAGGACCGGTGATGCAGTCTTTTGGTGCCTGCGTTAGCAGGGGGAAGATTCCGTCGACCCACGGGAGATTCCTTCAGAGCTTCTGGGGCAGGGTGAAGGCAGGCTACGCCCAGAGCATGCACCACCAGGAAACAGTAGAGAAAGCTGGCAGGATGAGGTGCTATAATGTTGCTGGTAGTCGTCTTGCTACTTTGTTGCGGTTTTGCAGGCGTCCTGGAGCAGTTAGCGGTCGATCCTTGGTAGAAGGTGAAGAGGGAGATGCAGAGGAACTCTGATGAGCTCTTGCATTCGTTATCTGAAGAATTCCCCAAAGCAGAGACCCTAAATAGCCAATAAAGGAGGTTTGGCTACCAAGGAAGGAGGATTGGCTACCAAGAGAGGTAAGGGCCTATCAGAAGGAGCCTCTGACGTCACCTGCTGGCACTGGCCACTCAGAGCAGTCCAGTGTGCCCCCAACACTTCTGTTTCCAAAATGGCAGAGGTCTGGGACACACTGGAGGAGCTCTGGGCACCTCCCCTGGGAGGTACTGGTCAGGGGAGTGGTCACTCCCCTTTCCTTTGTCCAGTTTCGTGCCAGAGCAGGGCTGGGGGATCCTTGAACCGGTGTAGACTGGCTTATGCAGAGATGGGCAGCATCTGTGCCCAACAAAGCATTTCCAGAGGCTGGGGGAGGCTACTCCTCCCCAGCCCTCACACCTATTTCCAAAGGGAGAGGGTGTAGCACCCTCTCTCACAGGAAATCCTTTGTTCTGCCTTCCTGGGCCTGGGCTGCCTGGACCCCAGGAGGGCAGAAACCTGTCTGAGGGGTTGGCAACAGCTGCAGTGGAGACCCCGGAAAGGCAGTTTGGCAGTACCAGGGTTCTGTGCTAGAGACCCGGGGGATCATGGAATTGTCCCCCCAATACCAGAATGGTATTGGGGTGACAATTCCATGATCTTAGACATGTTACATGGCCATGTTCGGAGTTACCATTGTGACACTATACATAGGTAGTGACCTATGTATAGTGCACACGTGTAATGGTGTCCCCGCACTCACAAAGTCTGGGGAATTTGCCCTGAACGATGTGGGGGCACCTTGGCTAGTGCCAGGGTGCCCACACACTAAGTAACTTGGCACCCAACCTTCACCAGGTGAAGATTAGACCTAAAGGTGACTTATAAGTTACTTATGTGCAGTGGTAAATGGCTGCGAAATAACATGGACGTTATTTCAGGCAGGCTGCAGTGGCAGGCCTGTGTAAGAATTGTCAGAGCTTCCTATGGGTGGCAAAAGAAATGCTGCAGCCCATAGGGATCTCCTGGAACCCCAATACCCTGGGTACCTCAGTACCATATACAAGGGAATTATATGGGTGTACCAGTATGCCAATGTGAATTGGTAAATTTAGTCACTAGCCTGTTAGTGACAAATTTGTAAAGCAGAGATAGCATAACCACTGAGGTTCTGGTTAGCAGAGCCTCAGTGAGACAGTTAGGCATCACACAGGGAACACATACAGGGCACATACTTATGAGCACTGGGGCCCTGCCTGGCAGGGTCCCAGTGCCACATAGACTAAAACAACATATATACAGTGAAATATGGGGGT
This sequence comes from Pleurodeles waltl, assembly GCF_031143425.1. NCBI lineage: Eukaryota > Metazoa > Chordata > Amphibia > Caudata > Salamandridae > Pleurodeles > Pleurodeles waltl. Next base: position 10,402,853 of record NC_090442.1, read on the forward strand.
AACATGCCAGACAAGATGGTACTTTCTTACACAACCCCCCCCCCCCCAAACAAAGGACAATAAGACTAGCCATGACCTGATGAGTCTTCATTGTCTAAGTGGAAATATCTGGAGAGTCCATCTGCATTGGAGTGGGTACTCCCAGGTCTATGTTCCACTGTATAGTCAATTTCCTGTAGAGATATGGACCACCTCAACAATTTAGGGTTTTCACCTTACATTTGTTTTAGCCAAAGTAGAGGTTTGTGGTCTGTCTGAACAATAAAGTGAGTGCCAAACAGGTAGGGCCTCAACTTTTTCAGTGACCAGACCACAGCAAAGGTCTGCCTCTGTATGGCAGACCAACGCTTTTCTCTAGGGGTCAACCTTCTGCTGATAAAAGCAACTGGTTGATCCTGGCCCTCAGAATTCAGTTGTGATAAGACTGCCCCTACCCCTAATTCAGATGCATCAGTTTGAACAATGAATTTCTTGGAGTAACATGGGCTTTTTAGGACAGGTGCAGAGCACATGGCCTGTTTGAGCTCCTCAAAAGCTTTCTGACAGCTAGCTGTCCATAATACCTTTTTAGGCATTTTCTTACTTGTGAGATCATTAAGAGGGGCGCTATGGAGCCATAGTTTTTAATGAACCTCCTGTAATACACTGTGAGGCCTAAGAAGGCCCTCACCTGGGTATGAGTTGTAGGGGAACCCAATCCATGATTGTCTGGATTTTCCCCTGTAGTGGTGCAATCTGTTCTCTACCTACCAGGTGTCCCAGATAAACCACCTTACCCTGCCCTATCTGGCACTTTGAGGCCTTGATAGTGAGGCCTGCCTTTTGCAGGGCCTCCAAAACTTTCCAAAGGTGGACCAGGTGCTCATCCCAGGTTGAGCTAAAGACAGCAATATCATCAAGATATGCTGCACTGAAAGCCTCCAACCCTTGCAGGACTGTGTTCACCAACCTCTGAAAAGTGGCAGGTGCATTTTTCAAACCAAAGGGAATCACTGTAAATTGGTAGTGCCCTCCAATACTTGAAAATGCAGTCTTAGGTTTATCCTCTTCTGCCAATTTGATCTGTCAATATCCTGCAATCAAATCAAAAGTGCTAAGATACTTGGCAGATGCCAGTGTATTAATGATCTCATCTGCCCTGGGTATAGGGTGAGTATCAGTTTTTGTTACCTGATTGAGACCACTGTAGTCTACAGAAAATCTCATCTCCCTTTTTCCATCTTTTGTGTGAGGCTTTGGTACAAGCACTGTAGTGTAGCCATTTTTAATGTAGCTTTCTGCGCGTTTGCTTAAAGTATTAGGCCTCTGTGCACTTTGCCCTAGATGCATTTTATTTAGCCTCGCACTGTTATTTTACAATAACCAGTTTCACGGTCTTGTTTTATTTCCTTCTATCACACTGTTTAGCTTACTTTAGCACTGAAGTTCTCAAACAATACATTCTTGCTTGCTCTGTGCTTCAGTCAAGGGTACAGTCTGGTACATTGCCGATAGACGTGGTAGAAGTTTAGGGTCATATGTATGAACACATTTTCCCATAGACAAAGAATGGGCAAAACTGCTTGCTACATCTGGCCCTAAGTCTTTAGGGTTCGTAGAAAGTGCACATTCTTACGTAGGGACGTTTCTTAGAACACCGGCGTGTTAGTTATAAAAACACTTCCTAGTCCTGGTACACGTAAGAGGGAGATTCCGACCAGGAACCCACAACTAGATGCTGACTGCCCTGTTGCAGATGCTGATCCCAATCACAGGCCTTTGCTCAGGTATGAGGGTCGATGTCCTCCCGGGGGAACCTGAAAGGCAGGCTTAGAGCTTAACATGCTGTGCTTAAAATGGAACTTAGAGAGAGAATGTAATCTAGTTGCACTATTATAGCATTATTCTTATGTTTCACTCTCCTCGTTACTATTTCAATCCTACTGTGTTGTATGGTTCTGGTTATTGCGGCTCACGCCTTGTTATCTAAAATGCAGTAGTTTTATTAAACCAATCTTTAAAACTTAAACTGCCTTTGTCATTTATATATGAGACCACACTGTGTATGAGAGAACTGGTTGGGACCTGAGTGACCACGACTTCCCTGGGAAGCACTAAGATGTCATGCGCTCGGCTGCCCAATTGTCTCTTCCCTTTGGGAGAGATAAGGCACTGCTAGTTAGCCAGAGCTCAACCTGGATTTGGGGTGACAAAGGTCCTTCGCCATGGGTTAGACTTAGTCCCCCACACTGTGAACGATCTTGCCGCCCAAAAATCCAGTAGTCTCATTAGGATAATGAGAGCCTACGCGACATGGTGCCGCCAACGAATGGTCTGGCTCTAATTTTCGGGTCCACCAGTCTCTCTCGGTCTCATATATTATAATGATCCCTCAGTTCCTTTAATGGAGACGTCCGTGGCACTGAGGACTTCCACCACCGCGATATAGGTAACCCTAATTATAGCGGATGGTTGTTCAAGCTTCAGCCTTAAAAGGAAAGACCCCGTCTTGGTGTGCCTTCTCTGAACCATCGTTGTTTTTCTAATGGCGAATCCCCAGGTAATACAAATAGCTCTTAATATGAGACAGCCGCTCACAGCACATTTGCTTGCACATGGTCTTACGATCCAGGGTGGTCCAGTCACGTTTGTGGTGGCCGCCCACGCAGCCTATAGGACAGAACTTTTCTACTCCTGGGTCACATTTCCAGCAGCTGATGGGAATACAAATACATTTCACACATATACGGTTGCGAACGCGCCTGGCCAGTACAGGGCGTACGCATACCTAGAGATACCTCTATCTTATCAAGAACATAATAATTGGCTTGATGGCATGCTACCCCATACAATATTGCCAGTAAGGTTAGGTCCACTAAGTAATGATGGTCCGACCTGGCCTTTATTGGCCACATATACACCACATCCTGCGGTTGCAAATATGCCGGTGGCTGAAGTTCGTCGTTTATATACGGACTTAACGGCTACATATAGACGTTTAGTACAATTTGTGATGCAGACACTAAATACAAACCCAGCGCATGCTGCTCCAGCACAATCACATGCAGTTACACCAGGTATAAACCCGGTGACTGTACACTCTATCATGGGTAAAGTTCCAGCAAAACGGGAGGAACTCAATTTTGGCTGGCACAGAAAATTAATACGCTGGAGGCGGTATTTCCCCATACGGGACCTCAGGACAGACCTAGAATATTAGCTATGTGTTTACCATTTGGCATGGTTCCCACAGTGGAACATTGTAATACATTAGGCACGGTGTTTGCCGCGCTCTATACATCGGCACACAGTACACCGACCTTGGCCAACCTACCGGAAGTGCTTAAACAAATTCAGGATGAATACGGGGCTGCCCCAGCCTTAGATTTAGGAATGCAACTGATGGGCAACTTTGCCACGGTTTCTTCAATAATACTAAGTAATCTTAAAAGGGAGGCAGTTGCACTTGCAGTGCGTATGCGTCTTCGTGACGTCCCGCAACTAGATCAAGAGCGGGAATTGCCAAAAATAACAGCGGAAACATATTCCAGTATCGGTCGATATAGCTTAGGGGCTAGACGGCAAAAAACACAGTTTCAAGGAAAAATTAGTAAAGACAATGCTAAACAGCAACCTGAGGGTAATAAGAAGCGCTGGGAGAAAAAACAACAGGCACCTAAAAAAGAAAGGGGAGAATCTCCACGTACGGAGACCCCACAGAATAGGTATAATCTCAGAAATAGAGATAACCTGAAAACGCCTGATAGATATCAATTCACTGATACACGGCAATCTCGTTCCTTTCAGGACTCATTGGAAAAGAGAAATGAGAGAGGTGGGCGGTCAGAGCGGAGAACAGAGTACGTGAAACCAAGACAGGAATCGCAACGCTCTTCGGAGGTTTCTGTCAAGAAGGAAGAGAAACCGATACAACAAAAACAACAGTTTAAAAAGAAAAAGGTGGCGGCAGTCTCACTTAGACATGCCACACAGGAAGAGAGTTCTCTTGAAGAACAAGACATGGGCACTAGCACTACTAGACAGCGCGGCAGAGGTCACAATAGTTCGCCGGAATCTTCTAGAGCATCTGGAGGTGAAAGCAACTGATGACTTCATACAAATTGAAACAGCAGATATGCGTGTCTCTGAACCCGATAGGGTGTATACAATGACTTTACAATTGGAAGGAGACATTGAACGCACGATACACGCAATATTTTGGGATTGTCTAGTCAAGATATATGACATTTTGCAGGCTGAACAGGAATGGCCGCCTGACTTTGTCCGCACCTGCCCAGTTGGGGAGAAGGTTATTAAACCTTCGTTCTCACCACGTGTTACAGGGGAACTTGCAGAGTCCTATTGCATCAAATGGGCTCTAGCACGAGCACCTGCCTTATATAGAAATCACGTAGGGTGGGATAGGGATTCTCCATATCATGTAATTCCGATTAAAGGCGAACCTCAGCCACAACCGCAGTATCCCATAAAACATGAAGCAAGGGCACCGGTGAGAGAAATACTTACACAACTGGAATACCAGGGGGTAATTGAACCCTGTGTCTCACCGATGAATAATCCCTAAACCGGACCTTCGATATAGAATAGTGTTAGACTACAGACATCTGAACGGATGTACACGTACATACGCTATACAAAATTCACATAGCGCCGCGCTGATGAATAACATTGTGCAGAAAAAATATAAAACGACTTTAGACATCTCGAATGGATTCTTCTGCCAGAATATAGCACCCGAAAGCAGGGATATCACAAGCTTTAGCGCATTAGGCTCCCAGAAAAAATTCTGTTGTTTGCCTCAGGGGTATAAGAATAGCCCGGGACTGTTTGCGGCTCGTGTGACGGCAATTTTACACGAGTTGGACCCTGAAGCATTGTCATATGTAGATGATATATATCTCACAGATGACGAGTTACTACAACATTTGACACGGGTAGCCCGCATTGTTGTGGGGTTTGCCAAAATTGGCTACAAATTTAACTGCAAAAAATCTAAAATTGCCTTCCTCAGCGGCATATTCCTGGGATATGAGCTTTCAAATGAAGGTAAGAGCCTAGCGCCACAATTTTTTAGAAAAGTGTGCACAATTGCAACCACCTAATACGATTAAGAAACTCCAATCATTGTTGGGCTTTCTAAATTTTGGCACAACATACATTGCTGATTATGCTACACGCATAAAACCTTTATACGAATTAATCCGTCCTGATTTTTCAAGCAAATTCGGGACAATTGAACATACACATACTCTTCGGGAGTTACAAGCAGATCTCCTAGCTGCAAAACATTTACATACATGGGACAATAAGACGCATTTGGTCATCAGGGTGATAGCTGGGGCCATTGGGTTTACGTATGTAACATTTAATGAAGGTGAGACAGTCCCGATTGGATACAAGTCCCACTTGTATTCGGCTGCTGATCAACGATTTGCACCCACAGAGAAAATACTCACTGCTGTACAGATGGCTGTTATTAAAGAACGACCTCTTGCCCAGGGTAAACGCATTATTGTTGTTTCCCCAATTCCAGCCCTGGAGGCTGTTACAAAAGCTAGCGTTCCGCGCGCAAAAGCACTGCACCCGTGATGGATACAGTGGCTACGTCTTTGACAGCCACTGATGTAGATTACATTTTCGACCCAAAATTACAAACTCAAGAATTTCTGCAATATGAAGTTGAATATCCTATTCCCTCTGACACGTTGCCTATTGATCAATATCAAGTAGTCATGTACACCGATGGCTCTGCGCAACCGGCGGTGGGAACAAAACACCAATATTCTGCTGCATGTGCAGTAATGAGCGGCCATTTGGAGGGGGAGAAATTCTGCCCCAACATACTTATACACAAACCTTAGGGGATTGTACGGCACAATTGGCTGAGCTGAAAGCTCTATTGATGGCATTAGAACATACAGATCCGACACAGTTCACACTGATTGTTTGTGATTCGTATTGTGTCCAGTCTTTTAATGAATACCTACATTACTGGCGCTTGAATGGGTTCAGAGATTCAAAAGGCAACACCATAAAACAGAGACTACTGTGGGGGAAGGTATCAGACCTGAAGGAGACGCTGCCCAAAGTCCATGTTGTACATGCTCTTGGACACCAGCCTGTTGGAATACACGTTGCTGGGAATACTTTGGCTGATGAAGCCACAAAGTCGGCAGTGGCAGTTGCCACTGTGGCCACAGTGACTTGTTCGAGTTCCAAACCAGACACAGAGATTCTGGCTGCCATTAAAGCTACGGTTGATGGCATGCCCTATCCTAAAGGATTTCCTAATAAATATCAATACTTCATGGGAAGTATGCTCAACGCTGAGGTTAAAATACCTAGTGTAGGCATACGCGAGATCCCCAATAAAGTTGTAAGACCACAATTGATTAATGCAGCACATGAGAGAGTGGCATCTGCACATGCTGGCGTGGCCGCCACAATTTCGCTATTACAGGCCAGTTACTGGTGGCCTGGTCTCTATAAAGAGACTAGGCAGTATGTCCTTTGTTGTGACATCTGTCAACAAATTAAAGTTTCAACAGCTAAGCGCCCGCCGCAGACACCCCTCTTAATATCCAACAGACCATTACAATGTGTGTACTTGGATCATTGCGGTCCACTCACACCGGATAGTGCATACAAATATATACTAGTCGCTGTTGATTCTTGCTCCAGATTTGGGTGGGTGTGGCCACATCGCTCGGCTGACGCTCGAACTGTTATTAAAGATTTGTGTGTCTTTGTCGGTACATATACAGTTGCAGCATTCCATTCGGACCAGGGCCCTGTTTTTGCCTCAAGGGCATTCAGGCACACCATGGTTTCGTTGGGGTCCAGCTCCACTTCTCGTCTCCATTTCATCCTGAGGGAAATTCTGTCGTGGAGCGATTAAACCGCGATTTAAAGCAATCCTTAACAGCCAGAGTCTTAGGTAAGGTCGTAGTTGGCTAACCCACCTGTATGGAGTTCAGAGAGCATGAATAACCTGACTAGAAGGTCCCTGGGGGGGTCGTACTTCATATGAGTGCCTGCTCGGAACACGAATGTTTGGTCCGGATCTTGATAGTCCTGGTGTGGAGGCAGCGGAAACACCTTTTGACATAAATGACCGTGTCACTGTTTTGCAGGAATTACAACAGTTCCGTGAAGATAACTCTTCTAAAAGTGCTGTCTCCACAGGAATTAAGGATGTGCCAGTAACACCTACTGGCTGGATTACCAGAGTTGGGGATCTTGTGCGTGAAAAGGTCGCAGTGAAAAATGAATTTGGCCCTTCTTATCGAGCACCAGTCCCTGTGTTGGGGATACACGGAACGAGAACTGTTATTTTACCACCGTTGCCAGGTGCCAAAAAAAATCGCTTTGTCTCTATTGACAATGTCAAGTTACAACATGTGGCCGATTCTGCACAGCAGACCAAGAGGAACGTCCAGTAGTTCCCAAATCCCTCTCACTACTGGGGAAGATGTTCCGCTTCAAGTTATCTATACCAACACTGTTGCCTCTCCGATCTTGGGGAGGGTGGATGATGATCTTGCATTAGTTCCACTGACAACAAATAACTTAGAAACATTTGATCGAGTCACCATGATTTCTGACGTGGAGGATGGTGCTATCTACAGTGTACCACCGTGAGAAACACCAACTCCTCCATTGAATACGGCGACACCTTTTGCACAAACTGCCTCTGGGTACTTTGCCAACAACAACGATGGACTATCGGACTCGTTTGCCTCTTCAACTACTGACCCAGGTCCACGTAAGCTGATGTGTTGGCTTAAAGATATGTATTTTGTTTTTCCTTGGAACTATCTGTGGCTCTTATTGTAGGAAAGTACCATCTTGCCTGGCATGTTACCCCCATATATACCTGTATATATGTTGTTTTAGTCTATGTGTCACTGGGACCCTGCCAGGCAGGGCCCCAGTGCTCATAAGTATGTGCCCTGTATGTGTTCCCTGTGTGATGCCTAACTGTCTCACTGAGGCTCTGCTAACCAGAACCTCAGTGGTTATGCTCTCTCTGCTTTACAAATTTGTCACTAACAGGCCAGTGACTAAATTTACCAATTCACACTGGCATACTGGTACACCCATATAATTCCCTATTATATGGTACTGAGGTACCCAGGGTATTGGGGTTCCAGGAGATCCCTATGGGCTGCAGCATTTCTTTTGCCACCCATAGGGAGCTCTGACAATTCTTACATTGGCCTGCCAGTGCAGCCTGAGTCAAATAACGTCCACGTTATTTCACAGCCATTTACCACTGCACTTAAGTAACTTCTAAGTCACCTATATGTCTAACCTTCACCTGGTGAAGGTTGGGTGCAAAGTTACTTAGTGTGTGGACACCCTGGCACTAGCCAAGGTGCCCCCACATCGTTCAGGGCAAATTCCCCGGAGTGCGGGGACACCATTACACGCGTGCACTGTACACAGGTCACTACCTATGTACAGCGTCACAATGGTAACTCCGAACATGGCCATGTAACATGTCTAAGATCATGGAATTGTCACCCAATGCCATGGCATTGGGGGGAAAATTCCATGATCCCCCGGGTGTCTAGCACAGAACCCGGGTACTGCCAAACTGCCTTTCCGGGGTCTCCACTGCAGCTGCTGCCAACCCTTCAGACAGGTTTCTGCCCTCCTGGGGTCCAGACAGCCCTGGCCCAGGAAGGCAGAACAAAGGTTTGCCTCTGAGAGAGGGTGTAATACCCTCTCCCTTTGGAAATAGGTGTGAAGGCTGGGGAGGAGTAGCCTCCCCCAGCCTCTGGAAATGCTTTGATGGGCACAGATGCTGCCCATCTCTGCATAAGCCAGTCTACACCGGTTCAGGGATCCCCCAGCCCTGCTCTGGCACGAAACTGGACAAAGGAAAGGGGAGTGACCACTCCCCTGACCTGCACCTCCCAGTGGAGGTGCCCAGAGCTCCTCCAGTGTGTCCCAGACATCTGCCATCTTGGAAACAGAGGTGTCTGTGGCACACTGGACTGCTCTGAGTGGCCTGTGGCAGCAGGTGATGTCAGAGGCTCCTTCTGATAGGCTCTTACCTCTCTGGGTAGCCAATACTCCTTCCTAGGTAGCCAAATCTCCTTTTCTGGCTATTTAGGGTCTCTGCTTTGGGGAATTCTTCAGATAACGAATGCAAGAGCTCACCAGAGTTCCTCTGCATCTCCCTCTTCACCTTCTGCCAAAGAATCGACCGCTGACTGCTCAGGACGCCTGCAAAAACGCAAAAAAACTAGCAAGACGACTACTAGCAACCTTGTATCGCTTCATCCTGCCGGCTTTCTCAACTGTTTCCGGGTGGTGCATGCTCTGGGGGTAGCCTGCCTCCTTTCAGCACCAGGAGCTCTGAAGAAATCTCCTGTGGGTCGACGGACTCTTCCCCCTGCAACCGCAGGCAACAAAAGACTGCATCACCGGTCCTCTTGGTCCCCTCTCAGCACGACGAGCGTGGTCCCTGGAACACAGCAACCCTGTCCAAGTGACTCCCACAGTCCAGTGACTCTTCTGTCCAAGTCCGGTGAAGGTAAGTCCTTGCCTCCCCACGCTAGACTACAAAGCTATGTACTCCGTGATTTGCAGCTGCTCCAGCTCCTGTGCACTCTTCCAGGATTTCCTTTGTGCACAGCCTAGCCTGGGTCCCCAGCACTCCGTCCTGTAGTGCACAACCTTCTGAGTTGTCCTCCGACGTCTTGGGACTCCCTTTTGTAACTTCGCATGGACTCTGGTTCACTCTTCTTCCAAGTGCCTGTTGGGGTACTTCTGTGGGTGCTGCTTGCTTCTGTGAGGGCTCTCTGAGTTGCTGAGCGTCCCCTCTGTCTCCTCCTCCAAAAGGTGACATCCTGGTCCTTCCTGGCCCTCAGCAGCACCCAAAAACCTCTACTGCGACCTTTGCAGCTAGCAAGGTTTGTTTGCGGTCTTTCTGCGTGGGAACACCTCTGCAATCTTCATCGCGACGTGGGACATCAGTCTTCCAAAGGAGAAGTCCCTAGTCCTCTTCTTTCTGGCAGAACCCCACACTTCTTCCAACCGGAGGCAGCTTCTTTGCACCTTCATCCGGGGTTTCCTGGGCTCCTGCCCCCCCGGACACTGTTGCATGATCAACGTGGCCAATTGGATTAAACAAAACTGCCTCAAGTTTAACAGCAACAAAACTGAAGTGCTAATCCTCAGGAATAAAAGCTCACCTTAAGACCCCACCTGGTGACTCCCCCTGAACGTGGACCCCACACACCCCAACTGACTAAGCTAGGAACCTAGGCCTCATCTTCGACACCAACCTCACCATGAAGTCCCTGATCAACACCGTCATCTCCTCATGTTTCCACTTCCTCTTCATGTTATGTAAAAACCTCAAGTGGCTCCCACTGGGCACCAGACATACCATCATGTTTGCACTAATCACAAGCAGATTGGACTATGGCAACACACTCTACGCTAGTATCCCATCCCATCTTCTACACAGACTTCAAAACATCCAAAATGCCACCACCAGACTCATACTCGACCTCCTGCACCAAACCCACACCACACCATGCCACCACAGACAGCTCCACTGGCTCCCCATCCAGAAGTGATGCCAGTTCAAACTTCTCACAGATGCATTGAAGTCACAACACAACATGGCACCTGTATACCTTAATCAACAGCTCTACTTTCACCATCCCACCATACAACTTCGCTCAGCCACCAACGAAACAGACAACTTCGCTCAGCATCATTCTCACTGGCACACACCCTGCATCCACAGAAGTAGAACAAGAGTTCCATCATTCATAATTGAAGATGAACGCACAGAAATAAAGGTACTAACTCAGGGACTATCATTTTGTGAAAAGTTAGAATTTTCTTATATTCAGACTAAAATAGATCTGTATAAATATATTAGGAACTCGAGCTAATGAAAGTTTATAAAAACAATGTTAGTAATTTGTGTAAAATACTGAGACTCCACCAATACTGGATACAGAATATGCCGAAATCAGATTTAGACGTAATGAAAGAATTATTGGAACTGGAGAATAAAAGTGCAAGCAGCACTGGGAGTGTTACTGAAAAAATGATAGTCAGAATGAGACTATATAAATTACTGAAGAAGGAGGTACCACATTTAGACCTGGATGTAGTGAAATGTGTGTTTAGACCACTGACCTTGTGTTGCACCACTTTGCACCTGGATTAGCTGTCCAGTGTTCACCAGTTACAGACTACATTTTGTATTCAGTTTAGCTTTAGATTCATTCTGCCTATTGACTTTATCGTAGCATTAGACACTGCCATGTTAAAGCTGCCCGTGATTTTCCACATTGTAAACTGTGCAATCTGTCTTGTTTTCGTGCTCTTTTTCACCGAAGAGCTAGTACATAATAAGGAGGAGTTAGTCAGTCAGCATGATAAGGATGTATTAGACTGATGTTTTTGGTACAGCAGGGAACGGCTTAGGCTTGGGAGAGACACCTTGGGAAACTGACCAGTTCCAACCTGTTTCTTTCAACCCTGACCTAAACTAGCCAGCATGTTTGAATTACGAAATGAGAAGGTTTTTTTAAGATCTAAAAAGACCCACTGCGACAGTGAGAGGGTGAGTGGCCTCAATCAGGATTCTAGATGTCGGATGCCTGATATTTTTCCCGTGAGGTTAGAGATCTCTTTCGCAGTCGAACAGGGTCATAGTCTTGCTGTCATGAGAAAATGAAGAATCTGGCAGGCCCTACGGTGATGCATTTTTAATTCATTATTTGCTTTGCATTACATGTATTTGCTATGCATATTGCAGTGGAGAATCATTTTGGTATATTTTCCTTTCATTGCTGTGACTATTTTTAAACGTGTGCTTTTAACATACTAATCTCCTATTAGGAACCTTGTGGTGAAATAATAAATGTCTTCTTTGAACTAAGAAGTGCATTCCAGAGATTTTTGTTAGCTCGGTCATTAGTGAAAAGCAGAACATTTTGGCGTAGATCGGACAGTTTAAAAACAGAGGTTAGAAGTGCACAATTTAAAAGTGTAAATATGTTTTTATTCAGAGAGTTAAAGGACGCACCGCAAACCATGTTTGAAAATGCATGTGAAATTAAAATGCCTTGGCAAATGTGTTTTCTCGCTTATCAGGATTTTCTAAATTTTGGGATGGGTGCTTGGATAAAACAAACTTATTAAATGTGTTTACATGTTTAGAAAAGGTGCTTTTTGAATGGCATGATATCCCTTTTGTTCTTGACAGGAGGGTTTGGATACTTTTGTCTGCTTATAGAAAAATGCATGAGATGTAAACAGTTAGAATATCAAAATAAGAAATTAAGAGAGCAATTTAGCCAGAACACGTTATTACAAGATAAAGCTAAAAACTGCCAAGCTGTTACAGGGGAATCTGACTTTTCATATTCTTGTAATGAGGAGGTTAAAAAAGGTGGGGGCCAGAATGAGCTGCATGAGCAGAACGTAATTTGTGCGGAGAGTAGCCCACAGTTGTCGGCAGGAGTTTAAATGCATTCTTTAAAAGATTATACACAGCAAGAAGTTGACAATGTTACCGGTATATTCAGACAACTTTTGCAGAGTACGATGTGTACAATTAATTCAGACAAGACGTAGGGGGTGTTGCAAAATGTGCAGTTTTGAGGAATTCAGTGGAATCCAGAACGTAGAGATGTTGTTACAGGTAAAACAAAAGATTTTGCTACTCCTCGCACTAAACAAGAGACACAGAGTTTCATGAGATTGTTTGATTTTTGGAAACAGTATGACCCTCATCAGAGTAAAATCTTAACCCTTTGGTAAAAAAGTCACCAGGAAAAAAACATGAGTTTGAATGGGGTGAAGAGCAGCAGTATGCTTCTGATTTGACAAATGAAATAATTCAACTTACTTTAGACTTGTGGCCAGTGCAAGAGGGAGACATTGAGTTGCATGTAACTGTTCAGGGACAATATGCAAACTGGAATATGTAGCAGTTAAATGGGGGCCGAGGGTGCCCCTAGGATTCTGGACTAGAAAACTACCTGACTCTGGGGAGCGCTATACTCCTTTGGAAAACAGCCTTTGGCCTGTTATTGGGCTCCAGTGGATACTGAGCAAATAACACTAGGTCATAATGTAATTATGAGACCTGAAATACCAATTATGAAGTGGGTGATGAGTTCACCTAAATCTCACCGTACAGGACATGCACAAGAGGCTAGTATCATATGCTGGAAATGGTACATACAAGACAGGCTTAAGTAGGTCCGGCAGGCACTGCAGCCCTACATGAACAGGTGTCACAAGCCCCTGTACAGGATGAGTAGAGGGTGCAGGAGGTACCACAGGTAAAAGAGTCACCAGTGAAATGGGGTGTGCCATTTGAATTTGTGTCCTCTAAGGATAGGAAGCATGCTTGGTTCACTAATAGTTAATTCAAATACGTGGGTACCAAAAGACCTTGAAAAGCAGTGTTATACAATCCAGTTAATGAAAAGTTGTTGACCACCACAGGAGAAGGAAAAAGTAGCCAATATGCAGAGTTGTATGCAGTGTCTCAAGCTATAAAGCAAGAGCTACTTGGGACTTGTCATGTTTACACTGATTCTTGGTCCACTGCCAATGGAAAAGCCATTTGGCTTCCCACATGGCATGCACATAACTGGTTCATTCATTCAAAGGAGGTGTGGAGCAAAGAGTTGTGGCAAGAAATTTTGGAAATGTTAGAACAGAATAAAGTCATAGATGCTCATTGTCCCACTGACTCACTAGAACACTGGTTCAATTCCCTTGCAGACGACAAAGCCAAAATTTCAGAAGCAGGTGTGGCAACCCAGAATTCTGACTTGGTGGGGATGGCTAAATGGGCGCACCAGAAATTTGGACACCTGGGAGAAAAAGCCACTTACAGGGGAGAAGAGATGAGAGGGATGCACATTCCCCTAGATTTGATAAAAACTGTGATTGTGCAATGTCCTATTTGTCAGCACACACAACAGAGATCTGTCCCACCAACAGTCAAAGGTCAATTGGGGAGAGGAAAGTTACCAGGACAGATAGAAATCAAACCTATTCTGTTAAATAATGGAGAAGCTGATTTATTAATAAAGATTGGAGAGAGAATTGCCCAACTTGTCATAAGTGCAGTGTATGGAGGATTGGTGATGAAGGGGACTGCCCCAGCCCTTCTGACAGTGCGAGGAAAGGGAAGTTCAGCAGATAAAAACCTCAGTGCTAAAGTGTGGGTTGAATCTCAAATGGCCCTCCAGAATCTGCAGAAATTATAGCCAAGGGCCTTAATAACGTCCTGCTGATAATAAAACAAGGAAAGGAAAAATGGGAGCACTTTTCAGATGACAATTGTTATTTGCAAGAAAAATCATACTTGTTTCTTTTACAGATCTTACTACGACTTGCCACTGACCATGAGTGTGCTGTGTGGTCTCCCTTTGGGCGTTTGCGTGTGGGGTCAGGGAGGGACCGCACCCCCAACTTGAACCTGATTGTTCACTTTTCTGCAACTCTCCTGCTGCTTTTAAAGTACAAAACCTATGGATCCATTTAGTGCTAATTGTGCTTCTCAGATCAAAGTTCTGCATGGGAACAATGCAGAGTACCATGGATGTTCTGTTAACCTGTTTGATTACATTTTTTTTTCAAACTAACCCATCTGATGACTGCTGCCAGTCTCATTAAGCACGTTTAAGTTGCCAGTTGGCTGACTATTCTCGTATGGGAACACTTATATTCCAGCAAACCTTACAGGTGTACCGTGTACCTTTACATGATTAGAACTCATGATGTTTCTATCTTATTCTAAACCAACTTGCTATCCTAGAGACACTATTCAATCAGTTATTATCCCAATCAGAATATATAAGCTTCAGTCTTTTCCTTGTAGGTGTGTCTGGTTTAACTGGTTATAAGATCAATACATTAATCCACTTCCATTTCTTTATAGTGATTGCTTTTGTCATTTCATTATGTTGCTGTGTACAATGGGTTGTAAAAAAACAATTTAAGAGGAAAAAAAGAGAGAAATTGATTTTCAATCTGTCCTTTACACAAAGTCATTGATCAGAGGGCGTAATATAGTGAAATGTGTGTTTTGACCACTGACTTTGTAGCATCACTTTGCACCTGGATTAGCTGTCCAGTGTTCACCAGTTGCAGACTACATTTTGTATTCAGTTTAGCTTTAGATTCATTCTGCCTATTGACTTTATCGTAGCATTAGACACTACCATGTTAAAGCTGCCCATTATTTTCTACATTGTAAACTGTGCATTCTGTCTTGTTTTTGTTCTCTTTCTCACCGAAGAGCTAGTACATAATATGGAGGAGTTAGTCAGTTAGCATGCTAAGGATGTACTAGACTGATGTTTATGGTACAGCAGGGAACAGCTTTGGCTTGGGAGAGACACCTTGGGAAACTGGCCAGTTCTAACCTGTTTCTTTAAACTCTGACCTAAACGAGCCAGCATGTTTCGATTGCGAAATGAGGGGGTTTTCTAGAAAGCTCCTTTTGTTTTTTAAGATATAAAAAGACCCAGTGCGATAGTGAGAGTGTGAGTAGCCTCAATCAGGATTCTAGACGTCAGATACCTGATATCTTTCCCGTGAGGGTACAGATCTCTTTCTCAGTCAAACGGGGTCATTGTCTTGCTGGCATGAGAAAGATGAATAATCTGGCAGGCCCTACGGTGATGCATTTTTAATTCATTATTTGCTTTGCATTACATATATTTGCTATGTATAGTGCAGTGGAGAATCATTTTGGTATATTTTCCTTTCATTGCTGTGACTACTTTTAAACGTGTGCTTTCAACATGCTAATCTCCTTTTAGGAACCTCGTGGTGAAATAACAAATGTATTCTTTGAACTGAGAAGTGCATTTCAGCGATTTCTGTCAGCTCGGTCATTAGTGAAAAGCAAAACACTGGACCACTCTTTGTACTCATTATTTCACCCGATAGCATAGATGTGTTTTAAGAAACAGTGATTAGAGAACTTTGCAGTTTGCAAATAAAAACAACCAGGAAGAGATTGGCCACATCTCAACAGTGCCGTGGGTAATCATAAACAGACCAGCACTAAATTGATAGATAACAAAGATTGTGTCATAGGTGCATGACAAAGGTGGCAATGCAGTGCTACAGCCAACTGAGCTGTATATGCAGGAATCATATAGTCAACTTTCAAATACTGAGTGCTATAAAAAAGATGCGAAGGCATATTATCTGAAGGAAAAACAAGATTTCCCTAATGATTTAGTGGAATGAAGAGATCAAGGACACATTAGCTATGATGAACTCAGATTCCTGAAGACATATTAACCGAAACTGTCTGTTTTACCTTATACCTGAAGTTCACAAGAACAGCAAGTTGTCTCTAGGGAGGCCTAAGATAACGACACAGGAAGATCAATTTGGGAGCACATCAAACTATGTACATAAATGAGTAACATAGTGGGATAAACAAAGCACTACAAGCATCCATGGAGATCATGGGGGACAGAATAGGAATTCTTCCTCTAAGGAAGAGGTTTCAGTGGCACTGCAGGAAGAGGCTAAGAGGCGGGGAGTGAGTGACAGTGAAGGAAGGGAGTGAGTGAGAGGCAGTGCAAACAATGAGTGAGGCAGTGCAGGCAGTGAGTGAGAGGCACTGCAAACAATTTGGGAGCACATCAAACTATGTACATAAATGAGTAACATAGTGGGATAAACAAAGCACTACAAGCATCCATGGAGATCATGGGGGACAGAATAGGAATTCTTCCTCTAAGGAAGAGGTTTCAGTGGCACTGCAGGAAGAGGTTAAGAGGCGGGGAGTGAGTGACAGTGAAGGAAGGGAGTGAGTCAGAGGCAGTGCAAACAATGAGTGAGAGGTAGTGCAGGGAGTAAGTGACAGTGCAGGAAGTGAGCGACAGGCAGTGCAGGGAGTGAAGGACAGTGCAGGAGGGGAGTGAGTGTGAGGCAGTGCAAACAATGAGTGAGGCAGTGCAGGGAGTCAGTGACAGTGCAGGAAGTGAGCGACAGGCAGTGCAGGGAGTGAAGGACAGTGCAGGAGGGGAGTGAGTGTGAGGCAGTGAAGGGAGTGAGTGGAGGTGCATGAGTGAGTGAGTCAGAGGCAGTGCAGGGAGTGAGTGACAGTGCTGGAAGGGAGTGAGTGAGAGGCAGTGCAAACAATGAGTGAGAGGCAGTGCAGGGAGTGAGTGACGGTGCAGTAAGGAAGTGAGTGAGAGGCAGTGCAAACAGTGAGTGAGAGGGAGGGAGTGACAGTTCAGGAAGGGAGTGAGTCGCAATGGAAATAATGAGTGAGAGGGAGGGAGTGAGAGGAAGTGCAAACAGTGAGTGTGAGGCAGTGCAGAGGGTGAGTGGAGGTGCAGGGAGTGAGTGAGGGGCAATGGAATAGTGAGTGAGAGGGAGTGCAGGGAGTGAGTGGCAGTGCAGGAGGGGAGTGGGTGAGAGGCAGTGCAAGAAGTGAATGGAGGTGCAGTGAGTGATTGACAGTACAGGAAGGGAGTGAGAGGCAGTGCAAACAGTGAGTGAGAGGGAGTGACAATGCAGGAAGGGAGTGAGTGAGAGGGAGTGCAGGGAGTGAGTGACAGTGCAGGAGGGGAGTGAGTGAGGTAGTGGAGGGAGTGAGTGGAGGTGCAGGAGGGGAGTGAGTGAGAGTGAGTGACAGTGCAGCAGGGGAGTGAGTGAGAGGGAGTGTAGGGAGTGAGTGGAGGTGCAGGAAGGGAGTGAGTGAGAGGGAGTGTAGGGAGTGAGTGACAGTGCAGGAGGGGAGTGAGTGAGAGGGGGTGCAGGGAGTGAGTGACAGTGCAGGAGGGGAATGAGTGAGAGGGAGTGTAGGGATTGAGTGACAGTGCCGGAAGGGAGTGAGTGAGAGGGAGTGCAGGGAGTGAGTGACAGTGCAGGAGGAGAGTGAGTGAGAGGCAGAGCAGATTGTTTGATTTGTGTAGGTTTTTGCTTCTTTCCCTTTTAATGAGTTTCTGCCTCTTTTGGGGGGCCCCGGCTGCATCACCCCCAGAGCTCCCTTCAGTCCTGTCTGTCTCGGCCTGAAGCTGTGTAAGGGGCTGGGGGCTAATGTTTGTGTCTCCTACATGAAACGCAGGTGAAATAACAGAATTCCGGGCTCCTTGTTACCTTTTCAGTTTCCCACGAGGCCCAAACAAAGGCTCCTTTTCGTCCTCCGGCGACTCGGGCAGTCTGCGCATGTGCGGGAGAGTAGTGTCTCCTCTCGGTAATGGGGGTAGTCTGCGCATGTGGGAGAGTAGTTCCTGTTTACGTCTGGTGCCTGTGGGCAGTCTGCGCATGTGTCCAACAGTAGTGTCCAGCCACTTCCGGTGAGGTTTATATTTTGTCTATGAGAAGAACTTTCGGATCAGCGGCGGCGTTCTCCTGGCACACAAGATCTTAGCAGCGGGTACATTTATCTCTCACGCATGCGCTGCAAACACACAAATATCAAGGGCCTACGCAGTAAACAGACGCCACTTATCTAATGGGCATGCGTACTATAGACACGGCACTTAGCTCATGAGGATGCGCAGTTTAGACACTACACTCCTTGCCATGCGTGGTAAGACAGGACACCTTTCTCCCGGGCATGTGCAGTAAGGCACGAAGGAGCTATCCCGGGCTCGCGCAGTAGCACACGGCACATCTCTTCCGAGCGTGCGCAGTCAGAAACGGCACTTCTCTCCCGCGCATGCGCAGTAGGTGCCGGAGCAGCCGAGGCCCTCCATGGTATCACCAGTACTTGGTTCCAGTGCACTGCACCTGCTGCTCCTGTTAACATCATCAGTACTTGTGTCTCGGTGCACTGCACCTGCTGCACATGTATCACCAGTATTGTGTCCTGGTGCACTGCACCTGCTGCTCATGTATCACCAGTACTTGTGTCCCGGTGCACTGCACCTGCTGCTCATGTAATTATCACCAGCACATGTGTCCCGATGCACTGCACCTGCTGTCGTGTATCGCCAGTACTTGTGTCCCGGTGCACTGCACCTGCTGCTCATGTTAACATTGTCAGTACTTGTGTCCCGGTGCACTGCACCTGCTGCTCATGTAAGTATCACCAGTACTTGTGTCTCAGTGCACTGCACATGCTGCTCATGTATCACCAGTACTTGTGTGCTGGTGCACTGCACCTACTGCTAGTGTTAGCATCGCCAGTACTTGTGTCCTGGTGCACTGCACCTGCTGCTCATGTAAGTATCACCAGTACTTGTGTCCCGGTGCACAGTGCACCTGCTGCTCATGGAAGTATCACCGTTACTTGTGTCTCGGTATACTGCACCTGCTCCTCATGTAAGTAGCACCAGTACTTGTGCCCCGGTGTACTGCACCTGCCACTCACGTATCATCAGTACTTGGTTTCGGTGCGCTGCACCTGCTGCTCGTCTTAGTATCACCAGTACTTGTGTCCCTGTGCACTGCACCTACTGCTCATGTAAGTATCACAAGTACTTGTGTCCCGGTGTACTGCACATGCTGCTCATCTATCACCAGTACTTGTTTCCCTGTGCACTGCACCTGCTGCTCAGGTAAGTGCCACCAGTACTTGTGTCCCGATGTACTGCACCTGTTGCTCATGTATCACCTGTACTTGTGTCCTGGTGCGCTGCACCTGTCGCTCATGTAAGTATCACCAGTACTTGTGTCCCGGCGCACTGTACCTGCTACTCATGTTAACATCGCCAGTACTTGTGCCCCGGTGCACTGCACCTGCTGCTCATGTTAACATCGCCAGTATTTGTGTCCCGGTGCACTGCACCTACTGCTCGTGTTAGCATCACGAGTACTTGTGTCCCTGTGCACTTCACCTGCTGCTCATGTAAGTAGCACCAGTACTTGTATCCCGGTGCACTGCACATGCTGCTCATGTATCACCAGTACTTGTGTCCCGCTGCACTGCACCTGCTGCTCATGTTAACATCACCAGTACTTGTGTCCTGGTGCACTGCACCTACTCCTCATGCAAGTATCACCAGTACTTGTGTCCCGGTGTACTGCACCTGCTGCTCATATAAGTAGCACCAGTACTTGTGCCCCAGTGCACTGCACCTACTCCTAAGTATCACCAGTACTTGTGCCCCGGTGCACTGCACATGCCGCTCATGGAAGTATCACCGATACTTGTGTCTTGGTATGCTGCACCTGCTGCTCATTTAAGTAGCACCATTACTTGTGCCCCGGTGTACTGCACCTGCAGCCCATGTATCATCAGTACTTGGTTCCGGTGCGCTGCACCTGCTGCTCATGTAATTATCACCAGCACTTGTATACCGGTGCACTGCACCTTCTGCTCATCTTAACATCATCAGTACTTGTGTCTCGGTGCACTGCACCTGCCGCTCATGTATCACCAGTATTGTGTCCCGGTGCACTGCACCTGCTGCTCATGTATTCACAGTACTTGTGTCCCGCTGCACTGCACCTGCTGCTCATGTAATTATCACCAGCACATGTGTCCCGATGCACTGCACCTGCCGTCGTGTATCGCCAGTACTTGTGTCCCGGTGCACTGCACCTGCTGCTCATGTTAACATTGTCAGTACTTGTGTCCTGGTGCACTGCACCTGCTGCTAATGTAAGTATCACCAGTACTTGTGTCTCAGTGCACGGCACATGCTGCTCATGTATCACCAGTACTTGTGTGCTGGTGCACTGCACTTACTGCTAGTGTTAGCATCGCCAGTACTTGTGTCCTGGTGCACTGCACCTGCTGCTCATGGAAGTATCACCGTTACTTGTGTCTCGGTATACTGCACCTGCTCCTCGTGTTAGCATCACCAGTACTTGTGTCCCTGTGCACTTCACCTGCTGCTCATGTAAGTAGCACCAGTACTTGTGTCCCGGTGCACTGCACATGCTGCTCATGTATCACCAGTACTTGTGTCCCGCTGCACTGCACCTGCTGCTCATGTTAACATCGCCAGTACTTGTGTCCCAGTGCACTGCACCTGCTGCTCATGTATCACCAGTACTTGTGTCCTGGTGCACTGCACCTACTCCTCATGCAAGTATCACCAGTACTTGTGTCCCGGTGTACTGCACCTGCTGCTCATATAAGTAGCACCAGTACTTGTGCCTCAGTGCACTGCACCTACTCCTAAGTATCACCAGTACTTGTGCCCCGGTGCACTGCACCTGCCGCTCATGGAAGTATCACCGGTACTTGTGTCTCGGTATGATGCACCTGCTGCTCATTTAAGTAGCACCATTACTTGTGCCCCGGTGTACTGCACCTGCAGCCCATGTATCATCAGTACTTGGTTCCGGTGCGCTGCACCTGCTGCTCATGTAATTATCACCAGCACTTGTATACCGGTGCACTGCACCTGCTGCTCATGTTAACATCATCAGTACTTGTGTCTCGGTGCACTGCACCTGCTACTCATGTATCACCAGTATTGTGTCCCGGTGCACTGCACCTGCTGCTCATGTATTCACAGTACTTGTGTCCCGCTGCACTGCACCTGCTGCTCATGTAATTATCACCAGCACATGTGTCCCGATGCACTGCACCTGCTGTCGTGTATCGCCAGTACTTGTGTCCCGGTGCACTGCACCTGCTGCTCATGTTAACATTGTCAGTACTTGTGTCCCGGTGCACTGCACCTGCTGCTCATGTAAGTATCACCAGTACATGTGTCTCAGTGCACTGCACATGCTGCTCATGTATCACCAGTACTTGTGTCCTGGTGCACTGCACCTGCTGCTCATGTAAGTATCACCAGTACTTGTGTCCCGGTGCACAGTGCACCTGCTGCTCATGGAAGTATCACCGTTACTTGTGTCTCGGTATACTGCACCTGCTCCTCATGTAAGTAGCACCAGTACTTGTGCCCCGGTGTACTGCACCTGCCGCTCACGTATCATCAGTACTTGGTTTCGGTGCGCTGCACCTGCTGCTCGGCTTAGTATCACCAGTACTTGTGTCCCTGTGCACTGCACCTACTGCTCATGTAAGTATCACAAGTACTTGTGTCCCGGTGTACTGCACATGCTGCTCATCTATCACCAGTACTTGTTTCCCTGTGCACTGCACCTGCTGCTCAGGTAAGTGCTACCAGTACTTGTGTCCCGATGTACTGCACCTGTTGCTCATGTATCACCTGTACTTGTGTCCTGGTGCGCTGCACCTGCCGCTCATGTAAGTATCACCAGTACTTGTGTCCCGGCGCACTGTACCTGCTACTCATGTTAACATCGCCAGTACTTGTGCCCCGGTGCACTGCACCTGCTGCTCATGTTAACATCACCAGTACTTGTGTCCCTGTGCACTTCACCTGCTGCTCGTGTAAGTAGCACCAGTACTTATGTCCCGGTGCACTGCACATGCTGCTCATGTATCACCAGTACTTGTGTCCCGCTGCACTCCACCTGCTGCTCATGTTAACATCGCCAGTACTTGTGTCCCAGTGCACTGCACCTGCTGCTCATGTATCACCAGTAGTTGTGTCCCGGAGCACTACACCTGCTGCTCATGTAAGTATCACCAGTACTTGTGTCTCGGTACACTGCACCTACTGCTCATATTAGCATCGCCAGTACTTGTGTCCCTGTGCACTGCACCTGCTGCTCATGTAAGTAGCACCAGTACTTGTGTCCCGGTGCACTGCACCTGCCGCTCATGTATCATCAGTACTTGGTTCCGGTGCAGGAATTGGTACTGCGGAAATGTTCACAAAGGAGAAGTCTCTTCGGATTTTGTGTGAAGAAAAATGTGGTTTCAAAACCTCCTCCACCAGTTCAACTGTCGATCTTTCAGGTAAAAAATGACCATGTATTAACAAGAAAAAGGTAATAACAAAACCAATACAAAGTAGAAAGGCTAGGACAGTCAGAGAAAGCCATATATAGTTCCATGGAAAAATGAAATATGTTTCTTTAAGCCAGTTTGTTAGCTTACGTGCACTTGACAAATCAGCTTTCGAAGAGGTGAATGAGTCTGAGAAATCATCGTTGAAGTCGGCAAAATAACCAGAGGCTGTTCGTGCAAATGGCTAGTCGTTATCAGTGGTGGAGTTGGTGTTTCCTGCGGTGGCATACTATAGACAGCACCAGCCGTTTGGCTTGAAGTCGAGTTGACTTGGTCAAATGTTTCCAAATTAGTTGACATTAGTGGAACTAATGCTAGATCATCTTCCACCCTCCCCAAGCTCGATGAGGTGTCGGTGTTGGTGTAAACAACCTGTAGAGGAACTTCTTCACCAGCAGTGAGAGGGATTCGGGAACTACTGGACGTTCCTCTTGGTCAGTTGTGCAGAATCGGCCACATGGTGTAGTTTGACATTGTCAATGGAGACAAAATGATTTTCTTTGGCACCTGCCAGCGGTGGTAGAATAACATTTCTGGTACCGTGTATCCCTAGAACAGGGACTGGTGCGCGATAAGAAGGGCCAAATTCCTTTTTCACTGCAACTTTTTCATGTGCAAGATCCCCAACTCTGGGAATTCATCCGGTAGGTGTTACAGGCACATCCTTAATTCCTGTGGAGATGGCATTTTTGGAAGAATTATCATCACAGAACTGTTGCAATTCTTGTAAGACAGTGACACATTCATTTATGTCAAAGGGTGTTTCTGCTGCCTCCACGCCAGGACCATCAAGATACGGAACATATATTCGAGTTCCGAACAGGCACTCATATGACGTACGACCCCCCAGGAACCTTCTAGGCAGGTTATTTAGTGCTCTCTGGACTCCATACAGGTGATTAAGCCAACTACGGCCCGTACCTAAGACTCTGGCTGTTAAGGATTGCTTTAAATTGCTGTTTAATCGCTCCACAACACTATTTCCCTCGGGATGAAATGGAGACGAGAACTGGACCCCCAATGAAGCCATGGCGTCCCTGAATGCCCTTGAGGCGAAAGAAGGGCCCTGGTCCGAGTGGAAAGCCGCAACTGCATATGTACCAATAAAGATGTGCAAATCTTTAATAACAGTCCGAGCGTCAGCTGACAGTTGTGGCCACACCCATACAAATCTGGAGCATGAATCGACAGCGACAAAAATATATTTGTATGCACTATCAGGTAATAGGGGACCACAGTGGTCCAAGTACACACACTGTAATGGTTTGTTTGGAATTAAAAGGGGTGTCTGCAGCGGGCGCTTGGCAATCGAAACTTTGATTTGTTGACAGATGTCACAACAAAGGACATACTGCTTAGTCTCCTTGTAGAGACCTGGCCACCAATAACGGGCCTGTAAGATTGAAATTGTAGCCGCCACACCACCATGTGCAGATGCCACCCCCTAATGCGCTGCTTTAATCAATTGAGGTCTTACCTCTTTATTAGGGATGTCTCGCACGCCTACACCTGGTATCTTAACCTCAGCGTTCAGCATACTACCCATGCGATAATTATATTTGTTAGGAAATCCTTTAGGATGGAGTGTACCATCAGCCGTAGCTTTTACGGCAGCCCCAATGTCTGTGTCTGGTTTAGGACTCGAACGAGTTACTGAAGCTACAGTGGCTACCGCCACTGCTGACTTTGCGGCTTCATCAGCCAGCGTATTCCCAGCAACGTGTATTCCAGCGCACTGGTGTCCAAGTGTATGTACAACATGGACATTCAGTAGCGTCTCTTTCAGGTCAGCTACTTTCCCCCACGGTAATCTTTGTTTAATGGTGTTGCCTTTAGAATCTCTGAACCCATTCTGGCACAAATAATGAAGATATTCATTAAAAGACTGGACACAATAATAGGAATCGCAAACAATCAGCATAGGATGTGCCGGATCCGTGTGTTCCAGTGCCATCAGCAGAGCTTTCAGCTCAGCCAATTGTACTGTACAATCCCCTAAGGTCTGTGTAAAGGTATACAGAGGACAAAATGTATCCCCTTCTGTAGGAGGCTGGCCTGGCTTATAGTGGGTACCAAGGGGTACTTACACTCTGTACCAGGTCCAGTTATCCCTTATTAGTGTAGAAGAGGTGTTTCTAGCAGCTTAGGCTGATAGAAGTTAGCTATAGCAGAGCAGCTTAGGCTGAACTAGGAGACATGCAAAGCTCCTACTATACCACTGGTGTCATATGCACAATATCATAAGAAAACACAATACACAGATATACGAAAAATAAACGTACTTTATTTTTATGACAATATGCCAAAAGTATCTCAGTGAGTATCCTCAGTATGAGGATGCCAAATATACACAAGATATATGTACACAAACCAAAATTATACAGGTAATAGCAAAAGGAAGTAATGCAAGCAATGTAAAGTTACAGTAGATTGCAATAGGAGCACAGAGGTATAGGGGCAACACAAACCATATACTCCAAAAGTGGAATGCGAACCACGAATGGACCCCAAACCTATGTGAGCTTGTAGAGGGACGCAGGGACTGTAAGAAAACAGTGAGAGTTAGAAAAATAGCCCACCCCAAGACCCTGAAAAGTAGGTGTAAAGTGCACCTATAACCCCCAGAGAGCACAGCAGCCATGATAGGGGGTTTCTGCAAGGAAGACCAACACCAGCAAAGCAACAAGAGTGGATTTCCGAACCTGAGTACCTGTGAAACAAGGGGACCAAGTCCAAGAGTCGCGACAATGTCGAAAGTGGGCAGATACCCAGGAAATGCCAGCTGAGGGTGCAAAGTAGGTGCCACCGGATGGTAGAAGCTGTGGATTCTGCAAGAACGAAGAGGGCTAGAAACTTCTCCTTTGGAGGATGGATGTCCCACGTCGTGAAGAAGCTTGCAGAGGTGTTCCCACGCAGAAAGACCGCAAACAAGCCTTGCTAGCTGCAAGGGTCGCGGTTAGGGTTTTTGGATGCTGCTGTAGTCCAGGAGGGACCAGGATGTCACCACTTGGATGAGGAGACAGAGGGGGCGCCCAGCAAGTCAGGGAGCCCTCACAGAAGCAGGCAGCACCCGCAGAAGTACCGGAACAGGCACTTGGAAGAGGAATGAACCGGAGTCCACCCGAAGACACAAAAGGGAGTCCCACGACGCCGGAGGACAACTCAGAAGGTTGTGCACTGCAGGTTAAAGTGTCGAAGGAAATCCTGGAAGAGTGCACAGGAGCCGGAGCAGCAGCAAATCACGCGGTACCCAGCAATGCAGTCTAGCGTGGGGAGGCAAGGACTTACCTCCACCAAACTTGGACTGAAGAGTCACTGGACTGTGGGAGTCACTTGGACAGAGTTGCTGAGTTCCAGGGACCACGCTCGTCGTGCTGAGAGGGGACCCAGAGGACCGGTGATGCAGTCTTTTGTTGCCTGCGGTTGCAGGGGGAAGATTCCGTCGTCCCACGGGAGATTTCTTCAGAGCTCCTGGTGCAGAAAGGAGGCAGGCTACCCCCAGAGCATGCACCACCAGGAAACAGTCGAGAAGGCGGCAGGATCAGCAATACAAGGTTGCATTAGTCATCTTTGCTGCTTTGTTGCAGTTTTGCAGGCGTCCTGAGCAGTCAGCGGTCAATCCTTTGACAGAAGGTGAAGAGATTGATGCAGAGGAACTCTGGTGAGCTCTTGCATTCGGTATCTGAAGAATTCCCCAAAGCAGAGACCCTAAATAGCCAGGAAAGGAGGTTTGGCTACCTAGGAAGGAGGATAGGCTAGTAACACAGGTAAGAGCCTATCAGAAGGAGTCTCTGACGTCACCTGCTGGCCTTGACCACTCACAGCAGTCCAGTGTGCCAGCACACCTCTGAATCCAAGATGGCAGAGGTCTGGGGCACGCTGGAGGAGCTCTGGGCACCTCCCCAGGGAGGTGCAGGTCAGGGGAGTGGTCACTCCCTTTTCCTTTGTCCAGTTTCGCGCCAGAGCAGGGCTGGGGATCCCTGAACCGGTGCAGACTGGCTTATGCAGAGATGGGCACCATCTGTGCCCATCAAAGCATTTCCAGAGGCTGGGGGAGGCTACTCCTCCCCAGCCCTGACACCTTTTTCCAAAGGGAGAGGGCGTAACACCCTCTCTCTGAGGATGTCCTTTGTTCTGCCTTCCTGGTCCAGGCCTGGCTGGACCCCAGGAGGGCAGAAACCTGTCTGAGGGGTTGGCAGCAGCAGCAGCTGCAGTGAAACCCCGGGAAAGGCAGTTTGGCAGTACCCGGGTCTGTGCTAGAGACTCGTGGGATCATTAAATTGTCTCCCCAAAGCCAGAATGGCATTGGGGTGACAATTCCATGATCTTAGACATTTTACATGGCCATGTTCGGAGTTACCATTGTGACGCTATCCATAGGTAGTGACCTATGTATAGTGCACGCGTGTAATGGTGTCCCCGCACTCACAAGTCCAGGGATTTTGCCCTGAACGATGTGGGGGCACCTTGGCTAGTGCCAGGGTGCCCACACACTAAGTAACTTTGCACCCAACCTTCACCAGGTGAAGGTTAGACATATAGGTGACTTATAAGTTACTTAAGTGCAGTGGTAAATGGCTGTGAAATAACGTGGACGTTATTTCACTCAGGCTGCAGTGGCAGGCCTGTGTAAGAATTGCCAGAGCTCCCTATGGGTGGCAAAAGAAATGCTGCAGCCCATAGGGATCTCCTGGAACCCCAATACCCTGGGTACCTCAGTACCATATACTAGGGAATTATAAGGGTGTTCCAGTATGCCAATGTGAATTGGTGAAATTGGTCACTAGCCTGTTAGTGACAATTTAGAAAGCAGAGAGAGCATAACCACTGAGGTTCTGGTTATCAGAGTTTCAGTGAGACAGTTAGTCATCACACAGGGAACACATACAGGGCACACTTACGAGCACTGGGGCCCTGGCTGGCAGGGACCCAGTTACACATACACTAAAACAACATATATACAGTGAAATATGGGGGTAACATGCCAGGCAAGATGGTACTTTCCTACACAACCCCCCCCAAATGAAGGACAATAAGACTAGCCATGACCTGAAGAGTCTTCATTGTCTAAGTGGAAATATCTGGAGAGTCCATCTGCATTGGAGTGGGTACTCCCAGGTCTATGTTCCACTGTATAGTCCATTCCCTGTAGCGATATGGACCACCTCAACAATTTAAGGTTTTCACCTTTCATTTGTTTTAGCCAAAGTAGAGGTTTTTGGTCTGTCTGATCAATGAAGTGAGTGCCAAACATGTATGGCCTCAACGTCTTAAGTGCCCAGACCACAGCAAAGGCCTCCCTCTCTATGGCAGACCAACGCTTTTCTCTAGGGGTCAACCTCCTGCTGATAAAAGCAACAGGTTGATCCTGGCCCTTAGAATTGAGTTGTGATAAGACTGCCCCTACCCCTAATTCAGATGCATCAGTTTGAACAATTAATTTCTTGGAGTAACATGGGCTTTTTAGAACAGGTGCAGTGCACATGGTCTGTTTCAGCATCTCAAAAGCTTTCTGACAGTTAGCTGTCCACAATACCTTTTTAGGCATTTTCTTGGAGGTGAGGTCATTAAGTGGGCCTGCAATGGAGCCATAGTTCTTAATGAACCTCCTGTAATACCCAGTGAGGCCTAAGAAGGCTCTCACCTGGGTCTGAGTTGTAGGGGGAACTCAATCTATGATAGTTTGGATTTTCCCCTGAAGTGGGGCAATCTGTTCTCCACCTACCAGGTGTCCCAGATAAACCACGTTCCCCTGCCCTATCTGGCACTTTGAAGCCTTGATAGTGAGGCCTGCCTTCTGCAGGGCCTCCAAAACGTTCCACAGGTGGACCAGGTGATCATCCCAGGTGGAGCTAAAGACAGCTATATCATCTAGATATGCTGCACTAAAACCTCCAACCCTTGCAGGACTGTGTTCACCAACCTCTGAAAAGTGGCAGGTGCATTTTCCAAACCATAGGGCATTACTGTGAATTGGTAGTGCCCTCCAATAGTCGAAAATGCAGTTTTTGCTTTAGCATCCTCTGATAACTTGATCTGCCAATACCCTGCAGTCGAATCAAAGGTGCTTAGATACTTGGCAGATGCCAGTGTATCTATCTATGAGCTCATCTGCCCTGGGTATAGGGTGAGCATCAGTTTTAGTTACCTGGTTGAGACCTCTGTAATCTACACAAAACCTCATCTTTCTTTTCCCATCTTTTGAATGAGGCTTTGGTACAAGCAACACAGGAGAGGCCCATGGGCTTTCAGAATGTTCAACCACTACTAGTTCAAGCATTTGCTGAGCTTCCTGTTTTATGCAGTCCCTGACATGGTCAGGCTGCCTATAGATCTTACTTTTGACAGGCATGCTGTCTCCAGTATCTATAGTGTGCTTACACCAAGAAGTGGTGCCTGGCACAGTAGAAAAGAGTTCAGAAAACTGACCTAGGAGATTTATGCAGTTGTCTTTCTGCTCAGCAGTAAGACAGTCTGCCAACCAGTCTGCCAAAACTACACCTTCCACAAGAGCATCTTGTTCTGTGGAAGAGAAGAGATCAGGGAGAGGGTCACTCTCTTCTTCCTGCCCTTCATCTGTTGCCATGAGCAGGGTGAGATCAGCCCTGTCATAGTAGGGTTTTAGGCGATTTACATGGAGCACCCTAAGGCAGTGCCCAGGTCAACTAAATAGGTGACCTCTCCCTTCTTTTCAACAATGAGATGGGGTCCACTCCATTTGTCTTGGAGTGCTCTTGGGACCACAGGCTCCAATACCCACACCTTATGTCCTGGTTTGTACTGAATCAGAACAGCCTTCTGGTCATGCCATTGCTTTTGGAGCTCTTGGCTGGCCTGAAGGTTTTTACTGGCCTTTTTCATGTACTTAGCCATTCTGGATCTTACGCCGAGTACATAGTCCACTATGTTTTGCTTGGGAGCTTTTAAAGTTGTTCACAACCCTCCTTTATAAGTGTTAGAGGACCTCTTACAGGGTCCCCAAAGAGGAGTTCAAAGTGGCTGAGGCCCACTCCTTTCTGGGGTACCTCCCTGTAAGCAAAAAGGAGGCAAGGTAACAGGACATCCCATCTCCTTCTGAGTTTTTCAGGGAGTCCCATTAACATTCCTTTGAGAGTTTTATTAAACCTCTCTACCAGGCAATTTGTTTGTGGATGATAAGGTGTGGTGAATTTGTATGTTACACCACATTCCTTCCACATGGCCTTCAAGTATGCAGACATAAAGTTGCTACCCCTGTCTGATACAACCTCTTTTGGGAAACCCACCCTGGAAAAGATTCCCAGGAGGGCTTTTGCCACTGCAGGAGCTGTAGTGGTCCTTAGAGGAATAGCTTCAGGATATCTTGTGGCATGGTCCACTACCACCAAGATGAACCTATTGCCTGAAGCAGTAGGAGGGTCAAGGGGGCCAACTATGTCAACCCCTACCCTTTCAAAGGGAACCCCAACCACAGGCAGTGGAATAAGGGGAGCCTTTGGAGTGCCACCAGTCTTGCCACTGGCTTGGAAGGTCACTCAGGACTTCCAAAAGTCTTTTGTGTCCTCTGACATCCTAGGCCAGTGAAACAGGGGGACAAGCCTTTCCCATGTTTTAATCTGACCCAAATGTCCAGCCAAGGGAATGTCGTGTGCCAGAGTTAGGAGGAACTCTCTGTACTGCAGGGGAATGATCAATCTCCTGGCTGCTCCAGGTTTTGGGTCCCTTGCCTCTGTGTGCAAGAGGTTGTCCTCCCAGTAAACTCTATGTGAGTCACTGACATCCCCATTTTGCTGTTTGACAGCTTGCTGTCTGAGACCCTCTAATGTGGGACAGGTTTGCTGTGCCACACTCAGCTCCTCCCTGGCAGGCCCTCCTCCACCCAAAAGCTCAGCAGTGTCTGCTGCCAGCTCCTCTGGTGAAGGTTCTGCACAGGGGGGAAATTCTTCTTCCTCAGAAGTTGAATCATCTGTAGAGGGAGGGATAGTGGGTAGGGATTTACCCTTACTAACCCTAGCTTTAGGGAGCACTTGGTCCATTGTTCCAGGATCCAAGTCACCCGGTCCTTTTTGCTTTTTGGCCTGAGCCCTTGTCAAAG
Organism: Pleurodeles waltl; assembly: GCF_031143425.1. Taxonomy (NCBI): domain Eukaryota; kingdom Metazoa; phylum Chordata; class Amphibia; order Caudata; family Salamandridae; genus Pleurodeles; species Pleurodeles waltl. Next base: position 10,433,746 of record NC_090442.1, read on the forward strand.
CAAAAATATGCCCAGGAATGCCCAGCATTGCTACATGAGCCTCCAACTCCACTTCTGCCCAAGCTGATGTCTCTAAATAATTTCCTAGTAGACAGTCTACAGGTAAATCTGAAGCAACCACAACTTTCTTTGGACCAGTAACCCTCCCCCCCCAGTTGAGATTCACAACAGCCATGGGGTGGCTAAGAGTGTTGTTATGAGCATCTGTCACTTGGTACTGGTGACCAAGTAGGTGTTGTTCAGGGTGTACCAGTTTCTCTATTACCATGGTAACACTGGCACCTCATCACCATTGATTAGGGGAAGTTGCTTGTACTTATCCATATTAAGGGGACAAATCAATGGCACCTTCAGAGACTTACACAGCCTCTGTGGTCTCCCTAACAAGACAAACCCCAACTAAATTACCAAAAGTGAGCCCAGCTACTCCCTTGGATTGGCTATTAGTAGCTTTGCTCCCACCACCACTGCTATTACTAGGGGCACTAGAGATTGCAGTAGGGGTTGTGTTAGTGGGAGGCTTGGTACTTTTCTTTGGACAACTGGCATCAGTTGTCCAATGGCCTTTTACTTTACATAAATAGCACCATGGTTTATTTACTTGATTAGAAGAGGATTTGGACCCACCACCCCCACCAGAGTGTTTTTGTGGGCCTGATGAAGACTCATTTTTAGATTTGTCCCCACCCTTGTCTGAAGACTTACCATCCTTCTTCTTGCCATCCTTGTCACCCCCTGTATGAACTTTTCTGTTCACTCTTGTTCTGACCCATTTGTCTGCCTTCTTTCCCAATTCTTGGGAGAGGTCAGATCTGAGTCCACTAGATATTGGTGTAACAAATCAGACACACAGTTATTCAGAATATGCTCTCTCAAGAATAGATTGTACAGGCTTTCATAGTCAGAAACTTTACTGCCATGCAACCACCCCTCCAAGGCCTTCACTGAATAGTCAACAAAGTCTACCCAGTCTTGTGAGGACTCTTTTCTGGTTTCTCTGAACTTCATCCTGTATTGTTCAGTGGTTAAGCCAAATCCATCCAAGAGTGCATTCTTCAAAACTGTAAAATTATTGGCATCACTTTCCTTCACAGTAAGGAGCCTATCCCTACCCTTTCCACTGAAAGATAGCCATAGGATAGCAGCCCACTGCCTTTGAGGGACCCCCTGTACCATACAGGCCCTCTCAAGTGCAGCAAACTACTTGTTAATGTCATCCCCCTCCTTGTAAGGGGGAACTATCTTATGCAGATTCCTAGAATCATGCTCTCTCACAGGATTGCTATCAGGAATACTGCTGCTGCCACCCTGGGGTCCAAACCCCAACCTCTATCTCTCTTTTTCTAAGTCTAGGGATTCCCTGTCTAGAGCCAGCTGTTGCTGTTTACGCTTCAGCCTGGTCTCTTCCACTCTCAACTTATTGAGTTCCCTTTCTAACATCTTGTCATCAGGGTGGGTGGGTTGGGACTGTTTTGACACAGAAGAAAGATTTGAATGAGCAGAGGGAGACCTGTCCCTAACAGTTGGCCCCCTAACAACCTGGCCTCCAGGCACAAAAACATCCCTACTGTGATGGGAGCATCTAGTACTACCAGCATTTCTAGGTGGTCTGCTAAGGGGCAGATTATGAAGGGAACTCTGCAACACTCCCACTGGGGGCTCCCCAGAGTCAGAGTGTGAGCTATCTCCTAACTTCTCAATTGAACTGCCAGCTAAGGCCTTATCATGCTCAATGAGCATGTTAGACTATAATTCTCTAGAAGGGTTCTTTCCTGCCAGTAAACCTCTATCAATGCAGAGACCCCTTAGGCTCTTAAAGTTAAGGTGGTCATTAGTTGTATTGACCAAATTAAGAGGAGTTCCTACACCAGACATGATAGAAAAAGGTTTAGAGACAGATAAAAGATAGAAAAAGTTTCAGGACTTTTTAAAGAACAAGAAAAAAAAACTTTTTCAACTTTTTGAAACTTTTTGAAAGTTTAGGAGTACTTTTCAGCACTTAGCAGATAGTGTAAGAGAAGAAAAGCAAAACATTTTGGTTAGGTGTACATACACTGAACTTCTTTTGTATATTATTCTCTTATAAAAAGTACACAATGACAAAGTGGTAAGTAGTTGCAAGTACTTATCCCACCGCTGCACAACCAATGTAGGAGGCTGGCCTGGCTTATAGTGGGTACCAAGGGGTACTTACACTCTGTACCAGGTCCAGTTATCCCTTATTAGTGTAGAAGAGGTGTTTCTAGCAGCTTAGGCTGATAGAAGGTAGCTATAGCAGAGCAGCTTAGGCTTAACTAGGAGACATGCAAAGCTCCTACTATACCACTGGTGTCATATCCACAATATCATAAGAAAACACAATACACAGATATACTAAAAATAAAGGTACTTTATTTTTATGACAATATGCCAAAAGTATCTCAGTGAGTACCCTCAGTATGAGGATGCCAAATATACACAAGATATATATTATGCAGGTAATAGCAAAAGGAAGTAATGCAAGCAATGTAAAGTTACAGTAGATTGCAATAGGATCACATAGGTATAGGGGCAACACAAACCATATACTCCAAAAGTGGAATGCGAACCACGAATGGACCCCAAACCTATGTGAGCTTGTAGAGGGTCGCTGGGACTGTAAGAAAACAGTGAGAGTTAGAAAAATAGCCCACCCCAAGACCCTGAAAAGTAGGTGTAAAGTGCACCTATAACCCCCAGAGAGCACAGAAGCCGTGATAGGGGGTTTCTGCAAGGAAGACCAACACCAGCAAAGCAACAACAGTGGATTTCCGGACCTGAGTACCTGTGAAACAAGGGGACCAAGTCCAAGAGTCGCGACAATGTCGAGAGTGGGCAGATGCCCAGGAAATGCCAGCTGAGGGTGCAAAGAAGCTGCCACCGGATGGTAGAAGCTGTGGATTCTGCAAGAACGAAGAGGGCTAGAAACTTCCCCTTTGGAGGATGGATGTCCCACGTCGTGAAGAAGTTTGCAGAGGTGTTCCCACGCAGAAAGACCACAAACAAGCCTTGCTAGCTGCAAGGGTTGCGGTTAGTGTTTTTGGATGCTGCTGTGGTCCAGGAGGGACCAGGATGCCACCACTTGAATGAGGAGACAGAGGGGGCGCCCAGCAAGTCAGGGAGCCCTCACAGAAGCAGGCAGCACCCGCAGAAGTACCGGAACAGGCACTTGGAAGAGGAGTGAACCGGAGTCCACCTGAAGACACAAAAGGGAGTCCAACGACGCCGGAGGACAACTTAGAAGGTTGTGCACTGCAGGTTAGAGTGTCAAAGGAAATCCTGGAAGAGTGCACAGGAGCCAGAGCAGCTGCAAATCACGCGGTACCCAGCAATGCAGTCTAGCATGGGGAGGCAAGGACTTACCTCCACCAAACTTGGACTGAAGAGTCACTGGACTGTGGGAGTCACTTGGACAGAGTGGCTGAGTTCCAGGGACCACGCTCGTCGTGCTGAGAGGGGACCCAGAGGACCGGTGATGCAGTCTTTTGTTGCCTGCAGTTGCAGGGGGAAGATTCCGTCGTCCCACAGGAGATTTCTTCAGAGCTCCTGGTGCAGAAAGGAGGCAGGCTACCCCCAGAGCATGCACCACCAGTAAACAGTCGAGAAGGCGGGAGGATAAGCGATACAAGGTTGCAGTAGTCGTCTTTGCTACTTTGTTGCGGTTTTGCAGGTGTCCTGAGCAGTCAGCGGTCGATCCTTTGACAGAAGGTGAAGAGATTGATGCAGAGGAACTCTGGTGAGCTATTGCATTCGGTATCTGAAGAATTCCCCAAAGCAGAGATCCTAAATAGCCAGGAAAGGAGGTTTGGCTACCTAGGAAGGAGGATAGGCTAGTAACACAGGTAAGAGCCTATCAGAAGGAGTCTGTGACGTCACCTGCTGGCCTTGGCCACTCAGAGCAGTCCAGTGTGCCAGCACACCTATGAATCCAAGATGGCAGAGGTCTGGGGCACGCTGGAGGAGCTCTGGGCACCTCCCCTGGGAGGTGCAGGTCAGGGGAGTGGTCACTCCCCTTTCCTTTGTCCAGTTTCGCGCCAGAGCAGGGCTGGGGATCCCTGAACCGGTGCAGACTGGCTTATGCAGAGATGGGCACCATCTGTGCCCATCAAAGCATTTCCAGAGGCTGTGGGAGGCTACTCCTCCCCAGCCCTGACACCTTTTTCCAAAGGGAGAGGGCGTAACACCCTCTCTCTGAGGAAGTCCTTTGTTCTGCCTTCCTGGGCCAGGCCTGGCTGGACCCCAGGAGGGCAGAAACCTGTCTGAGGGGTTGGCAGCAGCAGCAGCTGCAGTGAAACCCCGGGAAAGGCAGTTTGGCAGTACCCGGGTCTGTGCTAGAGACTCGGGGGATCATGGAATTGTCTCCCCAATGCCAGAATGGCATTGGGGTGACAATTCCATGATCTTAGACATGTTACATGCCCATGTTCGGAGTTACCATTGTGACGCTATACATAGGTAGTGACCTATGTATAGTGCACGCGTGTGATGGTGTCCCCGCACTCACAAGTCCAGGGCTTTTGCCCTGAACGATGTGGGGGCACCTTGGCTAGTGCCAGGGTGCCCACACACTAAGAAACTTTGCACCCAACCTTCACCAGGTCTCTGGAAATGCTTTGATGGGCACAGATGGTGCCCATCTCTGCATAAGCCAATCTACACTGGTTCAGGGATCCCCCAGCCCTGCTCTGGCGCGAAACTGGACAAAGGAAAGGGGAGTGACCACTCCTCTGACCTGCACCTCCCAGGGGAGGTGCCCAGAGCTCCTCCAGCGTGCTCCAGACCTCTGCTATCTTGGATTCAGAGGTGTGCTGGCACACTGGACTGCTCTGAGTTGCCAGTGCCAGCAGGTGACGTCAGAGACTCCTCCTGATAGGCTCTTACCTGTGTTACTAGCCTATCCTCCTTCCAAAGTAGCCAAACCTCCTTTTCTGGCTATTTAGGGTCTCTGCTTTGGGGAATTCTTTAGATAACGAATGCAAGAGCTCACCAGAGTTCCTCTGCATCTCTCTCTTCACCTTCTGCCAAAGGATCGACCGCTGACTGCTCAGGACGCCTGCAAAACCGCAACAAAGTAGCAAAGACGACGACTGCAACCTTGTATCGCTTATCCTGCCGCCTTCTCGACTGTTTCCTGGTCGTGCATGCTCTGGGGGTAGCCTGCCTCCTTTCTGCACCAGGAGCTCTGAAGAAATCTCCCGTGGGACGACGGAATCTCCCCCCTGCAACCGCAGGCAACAAAAGACTGCATCACCGGTCCTCTGGGTCCCCTCTCAGCATGATGGGCGTGGTCCCTGGAACTCAGCAACTCTGTCCAAGTGACTCCCACAGTCCAGTGACTCTTCAGTCCAAGTTTGGTGGAGGTAAGTCCTTGCCTCCCCACGCTAGACTGCATTGCTGGGTACCGCGTGATTTGCAGCTGCTCCTGCTCCTGTGCACTCTTCCAGGATTTCCTTCGTGCACAGCGAAGCCAGGGTCCCGACACTCTGTCCTGCAGTGCACAACCTTCTGAGTTGTCCTCCGGCATCGTGGGACTCCCTTTTGTGACTTCGGGTGGACTCCGGTTCACTTTTCTTCCAAGTGCCTGTTCAGGTACTTCTGCGGGTTCTGCCTGCTTCTGTGAGGGCTCCCTGACTTGCTGGGTGCCCCCTCTGTCTCCTCATCCAAGTGGCGACATCCTGGTCCATCCTGGGCCACAGCAGCATCCAAAAACCCTAACTGGGACCCTTGCAGCTAGCAAGGCCTGTTTGCGGTCTTTCTGCGTGGGAACACCTCTGCAAGCTTCTTCACGACGTGGGACATCCGTCCTCCAAAGGGGAAGTTCCTAGTCCTCTTCGTTCTTGCAGAACACAAGGGGGGTCATTCTGACACTGGCGGCCGCCACCGACCACGGGAGCACCGCCAACAGGCTGGCGGTGCTCCCACGAGCATTCTGACCGCGGCGGTTCAGCCGCGGTCAGAAGCGGCAAGTCGGCGGGCTCCCGCCGACTTACCGCTGCTCGGGGGAATCCTTCATGGCGGCGGAGCGCGCTCCGCCGCCATGAGGATTCTGACAGCCCCTACCGCCATCCTGTTCATGGCGGGAAACCCGCCATGAACAGGATGGCGGTAGGGGGTGCCGCGGGGCCCCTGGGGGCCCCTGCCGTGCCCATGCCAATGGCATGGGCACGGCAGGGGCCCCCGTAAGAGGGCCCCGCAAAGTATTTCAGTGTCTGCCTTGCAGACACTGAAATACGCGACGGGTGCAACTGCACCCGTCGCACCCCTGCAACTACGCCGGCTCAATTCTGATCCGGCGTCCTCGTTGCAGGGGCATTTCCTCTGGGCCGGCGGGCGCTCTTTCGGAGAGCGCCCGCCGGCCCAGAGGAAATGTTTAAATGGCCGCCGCGGTCTTTTGACCGCGGTGCGGTCATTTCACGGCGGTACCTTGGCGGACGGCCTCCGCCGTCCGCCAAGGTTAAAATCACCCCCAAGGTGTCTTCCATCCGGTGGCAGCTTCCTTGCACCCTCAGCTGGCATTTCCTGGGCTCCTGCCCACTCTCGACACTGTCGTGACTCTTGGACTTGGTCCCCTTGTCTTACAGGTACTCAGGTCCGGAAATCCACTGTTGTTGCATTGCTGGTGTTTGTTCTTCCTGCAGAATCCCCCTATCATGACTTCTGTGCTCTCTGGGGGTAGTAGGTGCACTTTACACCTACCTTTCATGGTCTTGGGGTGGGCTATTTTTCTAATCTTCACTGTTTTCTTACAGTCCCAGCGACCCTCTACAAGCTCACATAGGTTTGGGGTCCATTTGTGGTTCACATTCCACTTTTGAAGTATATGGTTTGTGTTGCCCATATACCTATGTGCTCCTATTGCATTCTACTGTAACTTTACATTGCTTGCATTACTTCCTTTTGCTATTTGCATAATTTTGGTTTGTGTACATATATCTTGTGTATATATCTTATCCTCATACTGAGGGTACTCAGTGAGATACTTTTGGCATATTGTCATAAAAATAAAGTTCCTTTATTTTTTGTATATCTGTGTATTATGTTTTCTTATGATATTGTGCATATGACACCAGTGGTATAGTAGGAGCTTTACATGTCTCCTAGTTCAGCCTAAGCTGCTTTGCCATAGCTACCTTCTATCAGTCTAAGCTGCTAGAAACACCTCTTCTACACTAATAAGGGATAACTGGACCTGGCACAAGGTGTAAGTACCTCTGGTACCCACTACAAGCCAGGCCAGCCTCCTACAATTGCTGTGCCACACTCAGCTCTTCCCTGGCAGGCCCCCCTCCACCCAAAAGCTCAGCAGTATCTGCTGCCAGCTCATCTGGTGAAGGTTCTGCACAGGGAGGAAATTCTTCTTCCTCAGAAGGAGAATCATTTGTAGAGGGAGGGATAGTGGGTAGGGATTTACCCTTGCTACCCCCAGCTTTAGGGAGCACTTGGTCCATTGTTCCAGGAGCGAAGATACCCTGTCCTTTTTGCTTTTTGGCCGGAGCCCTGGTTAAAGCAAAAATATGCCCAGGAATGCCCAGCATTGCTGCATGAGCCTCCAACTCCACTTCTGCCCAAGCTGATGTCTCTAAATCGTTCCCTAGTAGACAGTGTACAGGTAAATCTGAGGCAACCACAACTTTCTTTAGACCAGTAACCCCCCCCCCCGCCAGTTGAGATTCACAACAGCCATGGAGTGGCTAAGAGTGTTGTTAGGAGCGTCTGTCAGTTGGTACTGCTGACCAAGTAGGTGTTGTTCAGGGTGCACCAGTTTCTCTATCAGAATGGTAACACTGGCACCTATGTCCCTGTAGGCCTGAATCTCAACACCATTTATTAGGGGAAGTTGCTTGTACTTATCCATATTAAGGGGACACGCAACCAAGGTGGCCAAATCAATGGCACCTTCAGAGACTAGCACAGCCTCTGGTCTCCCTAACAAGACCAACCCCAACTAAATTACCAAAAGTGAGCCCAGATACTCCCTTGGATTGGCTATTAGTATGTTTGCTCCCACCACCACTGCTATTATTAGGGGCACTAGAATTTGCAGTAGGGGTTGTAGTAGTGGGAGGTTTGGTGTTTTTCTTTGGACAACTGGCATCAGTGTCCAATGGCCTTTGACTTTACACAAATAACACCAAGGCTTTTTAACTTGATTTGAAGAGGACTTGGACCCACCACCCCCACCAGATGATTTTTGTGGGCCTGATGAAGACTCAGTTTTACTTTCGTACCCACCCTTGTCAGAAGACTTTCCATCCTTCTTATTGCCATCCTTGTCACCCCCTGTATGAACGTTTCTGTTCACTCTTGTTCTGACCCATTTCTCTGCCTTCTTTCCTAAATCTTGGGGAGAGGTCAGATATGAGTCAACTAGATATTGGTGTAACAAGTCAGACACACAGTTATTCAGAATATGCTCTCTCAGAATAAGATTATACAGGCTTTCATAGTCAGAAACTTTACTGCCATGTAACCACCCTTCCAAGGCCTTCACTGAACAGTCAACAAAGTCTATCCAGTCTTGTGAGGACTCTTTTCTGGTGTCTCTGAACTTAATCCTGTATTGTTCACTGGTTAAGCCAAATCTATCCAAGAGTGCATCCTTCAAAACTGCAAAATTGTTAGCATCACTTTCTATAACAGTAAGGAGCCTATCCCTACCCTTTCCATTGAAAGATAGCCAGAATATAGCAGCCCACTGCCTTTGAGGGACCCCCTGTACCATACAGGCCCTCTCAAGTGCAGCAAACCACTTGTTGATGTCATCCCTCTCCTTGTAAGGGGGGACTATCTTGTGCAGATTCCTGGAATCATGCTCTCTAACAGGATTACTATCAGGAATGGTGCTGTTGCTGCCACCATGGGGTCCAAACCCCAATCTCTGTCTCTCCTTCTCCAGGTCTAGGGATTCCCTATCTAGAGCCAGCTGTTGCTGTTTAAGCTTCAGTCTGGTCTCTTCCACTCTCAACTTTTTGAGTTCCCTTTCTAACATGTTGTCTTCAGGGTGGGTGGGTTGGGAAATGCTTGGACACAGAGGATGAATTGGAAACAACAGAGGGAGATCTGTCCCTAACAGCTTGGACTCTAACTACCTGCCCTCCATGAATAAAAACATCCCTACTATGATGGGAGCTCCTATTGCTACCAGCATTGCTAGGTGGTCTGCTAAGGGGGAGATTTGGAACAGAACCCTCCCCACCTCCCTCAAGGAGTTCCCCTGAGTAAGAATGGGAGCCATCTATTAACTTCTCATTTGAAGTGCCTGCTTGGAACTCATCATTCACAATGAGCATGTTATATAGAAACTCTCTTGTACGGTTCTTTCCGATCACTAAACCTCTATCTAAGCAGAAACTCCTTAGTCTCTTGAAATTTAAATTGTCATAGGTAGTATTGACCATTTTAAGAGCAGCCCCTACATCAGACATGATAAAAGAAGGTTTAGAGACAGTGAAAAGAAAGAAAAAGTTTCAGGGATTTTTAAAGAACAGAGAAAAAACCTTTTTCTAACTTTTTGGAAACTTTTACAAGTTTTAGAGTACTTTTCAGCACTTAGTAGAAAGTGTAAGATGAGAAAAGCAAAACTTTTTGTTAGGTGTGCATACACTGAACTTGTTTTGTATATTAGTCTCTTATGAAAAGTACACAATGACAAAGTGCTAAGTAGTTACAACTACTTATCCCACCGCTGCACAACCAATGTAGGAGGCTGGCCTGGCTTGTAGTGGGTACCAGAGGTACTTACACCTTGTGCCAGGTCCAGTTATCCCTTATTAGTTTAGAAGAAGTGTTTCTAGCAGCTTAGGCTGATAGAAGGTAGCTATGGCAAATCAGCTTAGGCTGAACTAGGAGACATGTAAAGCTCCTACTATACCACTGGTGTCATGCACAATATCATAAGAAAACACAATACACAGAAGTACTAAAAATAAAGGTACTTTATTTTTATGACAATATGCCAAAAGTATCTCAGTGAGTACCCTCAGTATGAGGATAAGTTATATAAACAAGATATATGTACACAAACCAAAATTATGCAGGTAATAGCAAGAAAAGTAATGCAAGCAGTGTAAAGATACAATAGATTGCAATAGGAGCACATAGGTATAGGGGCAACACAAACCATATACTCCAAAAGTGGAATGAGAACCACGGATGGACCCCAAACCTATGTGAGCTTGTAGAGGGTCGCTGGGACTGTAAGAAAACAGTGAGGGTTAGAAAAATAGCCCACCCCAAGACCCTGAAAGGTAGGTGTAAAGTGCACCTACAACCCCCAGAGAGCACAGAAGTCGTGATAGGGGGATTCTGCAGGAAGAACAAACACCAGCAATGCAACAACAGTGGATTTCCGGACCTGAGTACCTGTAAGACAAGGGGACCAAGTCCAAGAGTCGCGACAGTATCGAGAGTGGGCAGGAGCCCAAGAAATGCCAGCTGAGGGTGCAAGGAAGCTGCCACCTGTTGGAAGAAGCTTGGTGTTCTGCAAGAACGTAGAGGACTAGGAACTTCCCCTTTGGAGGATGGATGTCCCACATCGTGAAGAAGCTTGCAGGGGTATTGCCACGCAGAAAGACCGCAAACAAGCCTTGTTAGCTGCAAGGGTCGCGGTTAGGGTTTTTGGAGGCTGCTGTGGCCCAGGATGGACCAGGATGTCACCACTTGGATGAAGAGACAGAGGGGGCGCCCAGCAAGTCAGTGAGCCCTCACAGAAGCAGGCAGCACCCGCAGAAGTACCTGAACAGGCACTTAGAAAAAAGTGAACTGGAGTCCACCCGAAGTCACAAAAGGGAGTCCCACGATGCCGGAGGACAACTTAGAAGGTTGTGCACTGCAGGTTAGAGTGTCGGGGACCCAGGCTTGGCTGTGCACGAAGGAAATCCTGGAAGACTGCACAGGAGCCGGAGCAGCTGCAAATCACGCGATACCCAGCAATGCAGTCTAGCATGGGGAGGTAAGGACTTACCTCCACCAAACTTGGACTGAAGAGTCACTGGACTGTGGGAGTCACTTGGACAGAGTTGCTGAGTTCCAGGGACCAGGCTCGTTGTGCTGAGAGGGGACCCAGAGGACCGGTGATGCAGTCTTTTGTTGCCTGCGGTTGCAGGGGGAAGATTCAGTTGACCCACGGGAGATTTCTTCAGAGCTCCTGGTGCAGAAAGGAGGCAGGCTACCCCCAGAGCATGCACCACCTGGAAACAGTTGAGAAAGCCGGCAGCATGAAGCGATACCAGGTTGCTAGTAGTCGTCTTGCTACTTTGTTGCGGTTTTGCAGGCGTCCTGAGCAGTCAGCGGTCGATCCTTTGGTAGAAGGTGAAGAGGGAGATGCAGAGGAACTCTGGTGAGCTCTGGCATTCGTTATCTGAAGAATTCCCCAAAGCAGAGACCCTAAATAGCCAGAAAAGGAGGTTTGGCTACCTAGGAAGAAGGATTGGCTACCAAGAGAGGTAAGAGCCTATCAGAAGGAGCCTCTGACGTCACCTGCTGGCACTGGCCACTCAGAGCAGTACAGTGTGCCACAGACACCTCTGTTTCCAAGATGGCAGAGGTCTGGGACACACTGGGGGAGCTCTGGGCACCTCCCCTGGGAGGTGCAGGTCAGGGGATTGGCACTCCCCTTTCCTTTGTCCAGTTTCGCACCAGAGCAGGGCTGGAGGATCCCTGAACCGGTGTAGACTGGCTTATGCAGAGATAGGCACCATTTGTGCCCATCAAAGCATTTCCAGAGGCTGGGGGAGGCTACTCCTCCCCAACCCTCACACCTATTTCCAAAGGGAGAGGGTGTTACACCCTCTCTCAGAGGAAGTCCTTTGTTCGGCCTTCCTGGGCCAGGGCTGCCTGGACCCCAGGAGGGCAGAAACCTGTCTGAGTGGTTGGCAGCAGCAGCAGCTGCAGTGGAGACACCGGAAAGGCAGTTTGGCAGTACCCGGGTTCTGTGCTAGAGACCTGGGGGATCATGGAATTGTCACCCCAATGCCAGAATGGCATTGGGCCGACAATTCCATGATCTTAGACGTGTTACATGGCCATGTTCGGAGTTACCATTGTGACGCTGTACATAGGTAGTGACGTATGTACAGTGCACGCGTGTAATGGTGTCCCCGCACTCACAAAGTCTGGGGAATTTGCCCTGAATGATGTGGGGGCACCTTGGCTAGTGCCAGGGTGCCCACACACTAAGTAACTTTGCACCCAACCTTCACTAGGTGAAGGTTAGACATATAGGTGAGTTATAAGTTACATAAGTGCAGTGGTAAATGGCTGTAAAATAATGTGAACGTTATTTCACTCAGGCTGCAGTGGCAGGCCTGTGTAAGAATTGTCAGAGCTCCCTATGGGTGGCAAAAGAAATGGTGCAGCCCATAGGGATCTCCTGGAACCCCAATACCCTGGGTACCTCAGTACCATATACTAGGGAATTATATGGGTGTACCAGTATGCCAATGTGAATTGGTAAATTTAGTCACTAGCCTGTTAGTGACAAATTTGGAAAGCAGAGAGAGCATAACCACTGAGGTTCTGGTTAGCAGAGCCTCAGTGAGACAGTTAGGCATCACACAGGGAACACATACAGGGCACATACTTATGAGCACTGGGGCCCTGCCTGGCAGGGTCCCAGTGACACATAGACTAAAACAACATATATACAGTGAAATATGGGGGTAACATGCCAGGCAAGATGGTACTTTCCTACAGGGCTCAAACTCAAAATCGGGTGGGTCACCTCTGTTTGTACTCCAGCTTCGCTTCCTCCGCTCCCGCCATACTTGTGCTCTCTTATATTCCCTCCTAAAGAATTCCTTCAGATCTGCTTTCCTCTTTCTGTTGGTCACTATGGTTACTATGGTTAGTCCGAAGGGGATGTATAGAGAAGTGCTGAGGGTCTTCATACCACACTCTCCTTGGTCACTCTGGGGCAATGAGAATGACATGTGACTGGTCTTGGTGTAACTTCCGCAGAACCCAAGAAATCAAAGGAAAAGTGTAGCTTAGTTCAAAGTTCCACCTCGACTGAAACATGTCTCCCATGGCTCCCATGAATGGGTACTGGAGGGCACAAACTGCTGGAATTGAGCATTTACAGTAAAGGCGAACAAATCCTTTGGAGGAGTACCCCAGTTAGTGAAGATGTCTTGGGCTAATATCCATAGCAGACACCACTCATGATCAGCAAGATAATGCCAGCTGAGGCTGTTGGGTTTGACATTCAGGGACACTTTTCTAGGTGGCCGGTGGTCATCCAAATCCCTTGGAGGTGTGCCCAACAATAGTCTCAATGCTTACAGGCAAATGAGATGAGACCCTATTCCTCCTAGCGTATTGACATAGCACATTGCTGCGGAGTTGTCCGCCAGGATCTGGACAGACAAACCATAGATGGAGGAGAAGACGGCCCAAAGTGCCCATGACAATGCCCACAGTTCTAACAGAATCTGTTGTTCTAGAAAGCAAAGGCCTCAGATCACCCGTAGTACTGTAGCCATGGCTGAAGGGGGAGCAAAGGCCATCTTGCAACTCATGTTCACCTCATTCCCCCTCTAAACTACTCCTGTTGCAGCACTGGGGGAGATTATGGTGAAGACAGACAGATCTCCCCCGTACTATAGCCACTGCCCGCACAGGCACCATTGCAGGGTCCACATGTGCCAATGAATCATTTACATAGACCGTGGTGAGCCGTCCAATCCCCTAAGGATGCAGCTGTGGAACACCACTGAGGAAGTGACACTATGGTGGGTGCATTTACAGATGCATGTGATCTTGGAAATGAGCAGCACTTCTCCTGCATCAAGTCTTGGGAGGTAAATGCCGTGCGCAAGCATTAACCCTGAGAGTTACAGCTCACGTTTCCTACTTTCAAGTCTCCTGCTTTTGAACTCTGTTCTCTGGCCACAATCACAGAATCATCAATGTTGCATAAAGCACCCAAACACCACAATCAGCTATGACTATTCTCCAGTTTCTGCTTGTTAAATCAGTTCAAGTGTGTTGGGTTTATAGGTTTTAGGACTAATACCTAAAGTTAGCTGAAAATACACTTGTTACTCCAAGAATTGTTCAGTGTTGCTTTTACAGGTAGCGTGATCAGGTGTGCTTGGATGTTTTTCTTTATAGCTCTACTTCATCGGAGGAAAGGACACAGTTTCTTTTCTTTTAGTCTGCACTCTGCTGATGTCTTAATGTGTTGCTTGCAACTTCTTTTCTTTTTCTTATATATATAGAAATTAAATAATCAATCACTGACAACAGACTCTTTTATAATTCTACAAATATGTGGGTGTTTCTTCTTTTCTGACTAGTCGGGCTTCTATCATCAACCTTTTGGCATCTGGCATTTGAATGTCCCACAAAATTGAAATGTTATCATCTTCTGTAATTTGCTGATGGCTATGTAGGCTTGGTATTGACTAAAGCTGTTCTCTTATTCACTGAATTTGAATAGATGTTCCCCTGTGTGTGTGTTCGCCAATGGTTTTAGAGGTGAGATAACAGACTACAGCTCTTCACACATTCAGTGCACTTGTATGTTTTTTCCCTTGTGTGTGTTTGATAATGCCTTTGGAGGTGTGCTAAGCGACTGTAACTCTTCACACATTTGCTGCACTTGATTGTTTTTACCCAATGTGTGTTTGCTGATGGCTTTGGAGAGCTGATAATCGACTAAATTCTTACAAATTTAGTGCGCACGAATGGCTTTTCCCGTGTTTATTCACTGATATTTCCTTAATGTTTAAGATTCACTAAAATTACTTCCACATTCATTGCAATGGTTTGTTTTTTCTCCTGTGTGTGTACGCTGATGGCTTTGGAGAGTTGACTACAGCTCCTCACACATTCACTGCACTTGGATGGTCTTTCCCCAGTGTGTGTTCGTTGATGCTGTTTTAGGACTGATAACTGACTAAAGCTCTTTACACACTCAGGCGGTCATTCTGACCGCGGAGGGCGGCGGTCGCCGCCCGCCATGCGGTCACCGCCGAATGACCGCCCCGCGGTCAAAAGACGCGGCGGCCATTCCAACTTTCCCGCTGGGCCGGCGGGCGCCCTCCAAAAGAGCACCCACCGGCCCAGCGGGAAAGCCCCTGCAACAATGAAGCCGGCTCCGAATGGAGCCGGCGGAGTTGCAGGGGTGCGACGGGTGCAGTGGCACCCGTCGCGATTTTCATTGTCTGCTAAGCAGACAGTGAAAATCTTTGTGGGGCCCTGTTAGGGGGCCCCTGCACTGCCAGGGGCCCAACAACACCCGTTCCCGCCAGCCTGGTTCTGGCGGTGAAAACCGCCAGAAACAGGCTGGCGGGAAGGGGGTCGGAATCCCCATGGCGGCGCTCCCTGGGCCAGGGGAAAACCGGCGGGAAACCGCCGGTTCCCCTTTTCTGACCGCGGCTTTACCGCTGCGGTCAGAATAGCCCAGGAAGCACCGCCAGCCTGTTGGCGGTGCTTTCGCTGCCCTCCGCCCTGGCGGTCAGAGACCGCCAGGGTTAGGATGAGGGCCTCAGTGCACTTGAATGGTTTTTCTCCTCTGTGTTTGCTGACGTATCCTGGGATTTGGGGAATCACTAAAACTACTTCCACATTCATTGAAATGGTATAGTTTTTCCCCTGTGTGTGTGTGATCACTGATGTTTTTGGAGATCTGAAAAATAACTGCAACTCTTCACACATTCATTGCAATAGTATGGTTTTTACACCTGTGTGTGATTGCTGATGTATTTCGAAGTATGATAAACGACTGAAGCTCTTCACACATTCATTGCAATGGTAGAGTTTTTTGCCTATGTGTGTTTCCTGATGTGTTTGAAGACCCAGTAATCAATTGAAACTCTTCACACATTCATTGCGATGGTATGGTTTCTCCTTATGTGTGTTCGGTGATGTCTTTGGAGGTTTGATAACAGACTAAAGCTCTTTCCACACTCACTGCAATGGTATGGTTTTTCCTCAGTGTGTGTTCGCTGATGTATTTGTAGGTGTGATAACCGACTGAAGCTCTTCACACATTCACTGCAATGGTATGGTTTTTCCCCAGTGTGTGTTTGCTGATGACTTTGCAGGTTTGATAATCGACTGAAACTTTTCACACATTCACTGCATTTGAATAGCTTTTCTCCTGTGTGTGTTTGCTGATGCGTTTGGAGGTGTGATAACACCCTGAAACTCTTTCCACACTCACTGCAATGATATGGTTTTTCCTCGGTGTGTGTTTCCTGATGCTGTTGCAGGGTTGATAAGTGGCTAAAGCTCTTCACACATTCACTGCAATGGTATGGTTTCTCCCCTGTGTGTGTTCGCTGATGTATTCGTAGCTGTGATAACTGATTGAAGCTCTTCACACATTCACTGCAATGGTATGGTTTCTCTCCTGTGTGTGTTTGCTGATGTATTTGTAGGTGTGATAACCGTCTGAAGCTCTTCGCACATTCACTGCAATGGTATGGTTTGTCCCCTGTGTGTGTTTGCTGATGTTGCTTTACTAATGATGACAAACTACAACTCTCACTGCATGTGTATGATTCTTCTTTTTTAGTTAGTGCCTCTGGGTCGGGTCTATATTTTTCTATATCACATGACTGTGCTTCCTGATGGGCCATGGTTGTAAAGCACTTGCAATATCCTCACATTTCCTGTATTTGTTGGTATTTAGGACATCTGATTTCCCATTTAAAAGTAAAGTACAATGGTCACTAAATACTTGCCACACTCACAATATGAGCAAGGCTTCCCTATGAGAGATTATGTCTTTAGATTGGATAACAGTTTTCTACGCTTTGTGGGTAAGGATTAATCCTTCTCCTCTTGCTCGGTGCAAATTAGGAAAGTCCATTGTATTGTAAACAGCAGAACAACCTCTTTCCTTTACCCTTCAGTTGTTTTCTCTGGTTGGTGTATTGTAACCAGGGTGAGTTTACAATACACCTAGAGCCCTGAATTATAGTCTGATATCATTTTAGGAATCAGAGCACGGTGGAAGTCAAATCATACAGATCCCACGATCAAAGCTGGTGTTAGTCGCCTGTTTATTCAGGAGGTGGTTTGTCAGTGTTGTTGCCTTAATTTTCTAGAGGTAATTTCTCAGTCTTGAGGTGTGAAAGTGCACAACGGAGACTATTACATTCACTGAATTGTCCTTCAGACCTTCTTCCAGCATCTATCAGTCTATGTTCAGGGTCCTCAGTCTCTGAATATTTCTGACTATTTTGGGTTGATTTACTGAACCATTGTTGTTATTCATAAACATTTCATGCATTCAAGGCTTGTTTTCTGTTGGATGTAAAGAGATTTAAAATTAGGACATGTAAGTGTAACAGAATGTGAATACACAATATAACTGGCTATAAACACCTCTTCATTAAAACATAAACAGGTTGGGGAAACAGAAGGAGCAGGATGTACTGCTGTTTCTTCAGTTTCAGGAAGTGAATAAAAAAGTTAACTCCTCTGGAAATATGTAACAAAGGGGACTGCACTGTACTGCAGTGTATAACAAAGTTAACTCCTCTAGAAGTATATCACAAAGGTTGCTGCATTCAAATACTTCAATGCTTTCCTGTTCACATTGGATCAGCTCAGGTGCCAACTCCTGTCTTTACCTTGTCTATACCGGCCATAAGGGATGAGAAAACTACTCAGGAAACTAAACTTGACATCCTTTGGGACAGAATAGATATGAACAAATAGGTGCTGGCCGGAATGCTCTTTGCGGACGGAGATGCAGTCCCACATCAAGGCTCTCCAGATGGAGGTATCACAACTATGCACCAGGGCAGAGCATGCCGAAGGCCAATCTTGCCTGAACAATATAAGAGTGGTGGGCCTTCCGAAAGGTAGAGGAGGCCCCAATAAGAAACTTTTACTCAAGGACTGGCTATTTCATACAGTCCTTGGTGTTAAACGTACCATATCTTCTCTCTGGAACGAATCCACAGGGACTTGTTACACCCCAGCGAGGTCCTCCCCAGCGAGGGGTGATGTGTCTCTTTAACTACTGGGACCACAGCCACATACTGCAGGTTGTTGGGTCCAAGGATCCTTGACGAATCTTCAAGGCCTCAATGAACCTGTAGCCAGACTACAGTACTCATTCTTGCTGGTCAAACAGAAGCCCAAGCAACTCAGCCAAATAGTCTCTTATGTACACAGCCAAATTGCGCTGGTGGACTCTCAAGCCACACTATTTTTCACAACATTGACAGATGCCTGAGGCGGGCTGGAGACAAAGGGGGTGTCGCCATTGCCCCACAATGTTCAATGGAGTATAGACTGGTAACCTTCCAGATCACAACGGCATAGGCGCAGGTTACCCAGGAGCAAGACCTTTAGCAAGCAGGTGGAGCAAGAAAGTGCCATGGTTGTAGCAGAGGTTGAATTGTGCCACAGTCAAACAATGGCCTTCCGTAGGTCCCCTTCCACCACCCCGACCCAGAGATGATCTATAATTTGGACCTAATTTTGGCTGAATTGCGTACAGGGCTGGTAATTAATACCAATTATGTCTGACTAAGTTACATGACACCACAAATTGTGTCCTGTTTTGGAGTGGAGGGGCCTCAAGAGTGCATTTTTAGAAATGCCATATTCCTCCTGGTCTCTGCTGGGGCGTAGGGAGATGAAAAATGGGCACCACCATTAAATTACCGATTGTGCATCTCTTCCTTTGACAACCCAAAAGACTGTAATCCCCTGGATCCAGATGGAACATATTCCTCTTTTCTGATTTCCTTTTTAGTTTTCCTTTGGCCACGTTTGAGACACAACCAGAGACTGGGAGTAAAGATAGTTGTTTTATGTTTTTGTTTGTGGACATGTTCCATTACTCTATACACGCAGGCCGGGGAATGGCTGAGTTCACAGCCTGTAGAATTATGAGCCTAGAGGAGGGCAGAAGATCAACCTGAGCACTGACATGCTGATGCGTCACACTACATTTACGCCCACATAATACATAGTGACTTGGAATATCTGGGCAGTGGCCAAGCACGGATGTAGTTACTTAATTTATTCGTACTTTTGAAGCAGAAAACAAATCTGACTGATACGGAACTCCTTAAACTGCAAAGACAGTGAGGGGCCAACTAGTGGCAAACTCATATTTGGCTTATCAATCAATCAGTCAACTCAGATTTGCAGGGGTATCCAGGCACTGGGTTCTTGCTGGGATCAGCCAAAGAGCCAGGTCTTGAGTCCTTTTCTGAATTCAGGGAGAGAGAATGATGTTCGGAGGTGTAGGGGGAGGTTGTTCCAGGACCTGGCAACAAGGTAGAAGGAGCATCCTCTACTGTTGCTTCGTAGGATGCGGGGAACGTAGCGAGAGAGGCAGAGCGCAGGTGTCTAGATGGTTGCTCAAAGTTCGGGCGGTGGTTGATGTATGATGGTCCTTGATCACAAAGGGCATTGTAGGCATGTGTCAACATCTTGAACTGGCATCATTTCTGGATGTGGAGCCACTCTGAAGTGAGGGGTGAATTGGGTCTGTTTGGGTAGGTTGAGAGCGAGTCTGGGGGCTGAGTTCAGTATCATCTGGAGCCTCTTCAGGAGTTGCGAGGTGAGTCCTGCGAAGAGGGCACTGCTGTAGGCCATTCGGCTGGTGACTAGGGCTTGAGTGACAGCTTTCCTGGTGTTGACAGTGACATTCTGAAGATCTTTTGGGGCATGTGAAGGGTGTGGAAGTAGGCCAAAGCACTGCGTTGATCTGGCATTTTAATGGAAGTTTGCTGTCCAGGATAATGCCGAGGTTGTGGGTGTCATCTGTCTATGTGGGTCACAGTTCTGAGGGCTAACAGGTGTCATTCCACGGTGAGGTGTTGTTCCCAAAAATAAACACTTCCATCTTGTCCGTGTTGAGCTTCAGGTACTTTGTCTTCATCCAGTCAGTGATGTTGGACCTGCAGCTGTGGAAGCTGGTCCTAGTGGTAGAGGGGACTTCTGAGAATTGAGAGGATGCACTTAGTGCTGTCTACAGAGGATATGATGTTAAGGCCATGGGGTTTAATGATGTCATCTGGGGGTGTCATGTACATGTTGAACAGGGTGGGGTTGAGGGATGAGCCTTGAGGGATGTTGTAAATGATGGCCTTAGGCTCCGAAGTGAAGGGTGGGAGGCAGATCTTTTGGGCTCATCCTGTGAGGAAGGATGCAATCAATTTAAGGGCGTCTCCCTGTATCCCAATATGGCAAAAAAGTTTGATGAGGGTCTGGTGTGATACAGTGCTGAACACTGCTGAGAGGTCAAGGTGGATAAGGATTGTGGTTAAGGAAGGACCTGATGTCATCAGTGGCAGTGATCAGGGCAGTCGCGGTGCTGTGGTTGGGACAAGAGGCCTTTTATTGTCACCTTCACTGGTGGGTGTAACACAGGGATGAGAGGCCTTTTATTGTCAACTTCACCGGCGGGTGTAACACAGGGATGAGAGGCCTTTTATTGTCACCTTCACCGGCGGGTGTAACACAGAGACAAGAGGCCTTTTATTGTGACCTTCACTGGTGAGTGTAACACAGGGATGAGAGGCCTTTTATTGTCCCCTTCACCAGTGGGTGTAACGCAGGGACAAGAGGCCTTTTATTGTCACCTCCACTGGTGGATGTAACATATGGACAAGAGGCCTTTTATTGTCCCCTTCACCAGTGGATGTAACACAGCGATGAGAGTCCTTTTATTGTCACCTCCACTGGTGGGTGTACCACAGCGATGAGAGTCCTTTTATTGTCCCCTTCACCAGTGGGTGTAACGCAGGGACAAGAGGCCTTTTATTGTCACCTCCACTGGTGGATGTAACATAGGGACAAGAGGCCTTTTATTGTCCCCTTCACCAGTGGATGTAACATAGCGACAAGAGGCCTTTTATTGTCACCTCCACTGGTGGATGTAACATAGGGACAAGAGGCCTTTTATTGTCCCCTTCACTGGTGAGTGTAACATAGGGACAAGAGGCCTTTTATTGTCCCCTTCACCAGTGGATGTAACATAGCGACAAGAGGCCTTTTATTGTCACCTCCACTGGTGGGTGTACCACAGCGATGAGAGTCCTTTTATTGTCCCCTTCACTGGTGAGTGTAACACAGGGACGAGAGGCCTTTTATTGTCATCTTCACCAGTGAGTGTAACACAGGGACGAGAGGCCTTTTATTGTCCCCTTCACCGGTGAGTGTAACACAGGGACGAGAGGCCTTTTATTGTCATCTTCACCAGTGAGTGTAACACAGGGACGAGAGGCCTTTTATTGTCCCCTTCACCGGTGAGTGTAACACAGGGACGAGAGGCCTTTTATTGTCCCCTTCACCGGTGAGTGTAACACAGGGACGAGAGGCCTTTTATTGTCCCCTTCACTGGTGAGTGTAACACAGGGACGAGAGGCCTTTTATTGTCCCCTTCACCGGTGGGTGTAACACAGAGACAAGAGGCCTTTTATTGTCCCCTTCACCGGTGAGTGTAACACAGGGACGAGAGGCCTTTTATTGTCCCCTTCACCGGTGGGTGTAACACAGAGACAAGAGGCCTTTTATTGTCCCCTTCACCGGTGGGTGTAACACAGGGACGAGAGGCCTTTTATTGTCCCCTTCACCGGTGAGTGTAACACAGGGACGAGAGGCCTTTTATTGTCCCCTTCACAGGTGGGTGTAAAACTGAACCGCAGCTGAGTTACAAGAGGACTGAAGGCTCATATTCAGGGCATCATTCTCCTGCCTTAGAAGCTCCTCCATCACTGAGAGAACTACCATGAGGCCAAACAAGCGTTAGAGATTTTACAAGAAGAATACTTGGATATTATATTTAAATATATATAAAAGGGAAACTCTCTACTCTTTGTCTTGACTGTCCCCTTAAAGCCCACCGGCCGCTCTCCCCGCCCCGGCCCCCCAGGCCTCACCTCCTGTGTCACCCCGAAGCTCCCGCTTCGTCCACTGTGAGGAAGTGCTGAAGAGTTTTACTTCCGGGTGACCGGAGGCAGCGACAGCACCAGCAGCTGGTGGGGAGGTCTGAGGAGCCGCTCTCAGCAGAGGCAGAAAGCATCAGAACCCGGTGAGGGCTCTGAGTAATATAACGTCCGGGTCAGCCGCGGTAGAGGCAGAACAAGCAGCAGAAGCTGATGAGCTCCTCTCAGCAGAGGGAACGTAATAGTATCCGGGTCAGCGGCGGCAGAGTCAGCACAAGCAGCGGGTCTCAGCCTCCTCTGTTTCCAGCCTCCTGCAGGGGAGGAGGGACCCCCTGTCTGTCTGTGCGGTTATCTTCATCTTCAGACCCTCACAGACCCACCCTCAGACCCCAGATCTGCACCTGCCCTCCCCCCAGCCCCAGGAGGAGGAGAGAGCCTGGAAATGGCTGCACAGGTTCCTGCTCAGGTAGGAGATTGTCAGCACCTTCTGCTGTGTTTGTAGAAATAGACTGAATAATCCTGGAGGAAATCTCTGCAGGAGCCGGGCTGAGCTGGGCTCTTCTATCCGGGGGCCTCTGGGGGCTTTCCTTCCGGCCCTGGGGGTGTTTGTGACCATCATTTGTGTTAAAGAGGGGACCTTTACACTGAATCTCACTGCACTGTGAGGAATCTGTGCACTGCACCCTACGGCACCGTGAAGGATTTGTGCACTGCATCTTACTGCACTGTGAGGAATCTGTGCACTGCATCTTAATGCACTTTGAGGAATCTGTGCACTGCATCTTACTGCACTGTGAGGAATCTGTGCACTGCATCTTAATGCACTTTGAGGAATCTGTGCACTGCATCTTTCTGCACTAAAGGATCTGTGCACACTGCACTACATCTTACTGCACTGAGGAATCTGTGCATGCTGCACTGCATCTTACTGCTATGTGAGGAATCTGTGCACTGCATCTTACTGCACTATGAGGAATCTGCACTGCACTGCATCTTACTGCACTGTAAGGAATCTGTGCACTGCATCTTACTGCACTGTGAGGAATCTATGCACTGCATCTTACTGCACTGTGAGGAATCTGTGCATGCTGCACTGCATCTTACTGCACTATGATGAATCTGTGCACTGCACTACATCTTACTGCACTGTGAGGAATCTGTGCACTGCTTCTTACTGCACTGTGAGGAGTCTGTTTATGCTGCACTGCACCTTACTGCACTGTGAGGAATCTGTACACACTGCATCTTACTGCACTGTGAGGAGTCTGTGCACTGCATCTTACTGCACTGTGAGGAGTCTGTGCGCTGCATCTTACTGCACAGTGAGAAATCTATGCACTGCATCTTACTGCACTGTGAGGAATCTGTGCACACTATACTGCATCTTACTGCACTGTGAGGGGTCTGTGCATTGCATCTTACTGCACTGAGGGATCTGTGTAGTGCACTGTGAGGAATCTGTGTACTGCACTCTATCTTACTGCACTGTGAGGAATCTGTGCAGACTGCATTTCATCTTACTGCACTGTGAGGAGTCTGTGCACTGCATGCACTGCATCTTAATGCACTTTGAGGAATCTGTGCACTGCATCTTTCTGCACTAAAGGATCTGTGCACACTGCACTACATCTTACTGCACTGAGGAATCTGTGCATGCTGCACTGCATCTTACTGCTATGTGAGGAATCTGTGCACTGCATCTTACTGCACTATGAGGAATCTGCACTGCACTGCATCTTACTGCACTGTAAGGAATCTGTGCACTGCATCTTACTGCACTGTGAGGAATCTATGCACTGCATCTTACTGCACTGTGAGGAATCTGTGCATGCTGCACTGCATCTTACTGCACTATGATGAATCTGTGCACTGCACTACATCTTACTGCACTGTGAGGAATCTGTGCACTGCTTCTTACTGCACTGTGAGGAGTCTGTTTATGCTGCACTGCACCTTACTGCACTGTGAGGAATCTGTACACACTGCATCTTACTGCACTGTGAGGAGTCTGTGCACTGCATCTTACTGCACTGTGAGGAGTCTGTGCGCTGCATCTTACTGCACAGTGAGAAATCTATGCACTGCATCTTACTGCACTGTGAGGAATCTGTGCACACTATACTGCATCTTACTGCACTGTGAGGGGTCTGTGCATTGCATCTTACTGCACTGAGGGATCTGTGTAGTGCACTGTGAGGAATCTGTGTACTGCACTCTATCTTACTGCACTGTGAGGAATCTGTGCAGACTGCATTTCATCTTACTGCACTGTGAGGAGTCTGTGCACTGCATGCACTGTATCTTACTGCACTGTGAGGAATATGTACAGTGCATCTTGCCGCACAATGAGGAGTCTGTGCACACTGCACTGTGAGGAACCTGTGCACTGAATCTTACTGCACTGTGAGGGATCTTTGCATTGCATCTTACTGCACTGTGAGGAATCTGTGTACCGCACTGCTTCTTACTGCACTACGAGGAATCTGTGCACTACATGTAACTGCACTGTGAGGAATCTGTGAATTACACTGCATCTTACTGTACTGTGAGGAATCTGTGCACTGCATCTTACTGCACTGTGAGGAATCTGTGCAGTGCACTGCATCTAACTGTACTGTGAGGAATCTGTGCGGTACACTGCATCTTACTGCACTGAAGGATTTGTGCACTGAATCTGACTGCACTGAGGAATATGTGCACTTCACTGCATCTTACTGCACTGTGAGGAATATGTGCACTGCACCACATCTTACTGCATTGTGAGGAATCTGTGCACACTGCATTTCTTCTTACTGCGCTGTGAGGAGTCTGTGCACTGCATGCACTATATCTTACCGCACTGTGAGGAATCTACACTGCATCTTACCGCACTGTGAGGAGTCTGTGCACACTGCACTGTGACGGTTCTGTGCACTGCACTGGTCTTACTGCACTGTGATGAATCTGTGCACTGCACTGCATCTTAGTGCACTGTGAGGAATCTGTGCACACTGCCCTGCATCTTACTGCACTGTGAGGATTCTGTGCATTGCACTGCATCTTACTTCACTGTGAGGGATCTGTACACTGCATCTTACTGCAGTGTAAGGAATCTGTGCACTGCACTGCATCTTACTGCACTTTGAGGATTCTGTGCATTGCACTGCATCTTACTTCACTGTGAGGGATCTGTAGACTGCGTCTTAGTGCACTGTGAGGAATATGTGCACACCACTGCATCTTGCTGCAATGTGAGGAATCTGTGCACTGCATTGCATCTTACTTAACTGTGAGAAATCTGTACAATGCATATTAGTGCGCTGTGAGGAATCTGTGCGTGCTGCATCTTACTGCACTGTGAGGAATCTTTGCACTGCACTGCATCTTACTGCACTGTGAGTAATCTGTGCACTGCATCTTACTGCACTATAAGGAATCTGCAATGCGTCACTGCATCTTACTGCACTATGGTGAGCTTGTGTCACTGCTCTACATCTTACTGTACTATGAGAAATCTGTGCACACTGCAGTGCATCTTACTGCACTATGAGGACTCAGTGCACACTACACTGCATCTTACTGCACGAAGAGGAATCTGTGCACGTGCATGCTGCAGTGCATCTTAGTGCACTATGAGAAATCTGTGTGCACTGCACTATTTTTTTATCCAGACCCCTTGAGCTGTAGAAAAGCTTTAACTGTCGATCATACTGTGATCACAGGTGTCCTGGCACTAGTGGACCAAGAACAGACACATAGACTTAAAACAGACAGAGAAAGCACCAGCCAACAGGACAGTGCATCAACAGAATAAGTACATTGTCAGATTGTTCCTGAAGCAGCTCCGACTTCATAATGAGAAAACATATGTCCAGGGGCCAAAGGTAGCCCATTCCAAAGGTGGTGACCCTGCTCACTGAAGGTCATCCACCTACATCTAGTCCTCTGGAAACAAGAAATAGGATTTACGCCCTGTTGGCTGAATCGCAGAAGCCATGTAAGAGTTGGACTACCTCTGTGCTTCGTAAAAGGCCTGATGAATAAAACAGAGGATTGTAAAGAGATTTTTTTTGCCTGGGAACCAGTGAAATTATATGATGACATTTCTGCAGCACTAGCATCTGCATTACTGATATATTCAGTGTCTGCTGCAGTCTTCCCATCACAGCCTCCAGTAAGCCAAGATAGATAGTCTTCTTGGTAAAGAATAAATGCTCTTACCTCTTCCACTCTCTTAGGAGTGGGGAGTAATGCCAGAATCATTCTAAGGACCCACAGTTGTAAAACACAAGAACAACAGTTTTTTTCTGTTCATTTGTTGCTCGTAAACAACAAGGGAGTCTCTTGGGGAAGAAAACAGGGTTTCCTATCTGAAGCAGGCCACACCCACATGACCCTGATGTAGGTACAATGTCTCCTTAGAGTGTAGTAAAAAGTAGTGCAGTGCAGAGATTTCCTCTTATGTTAGCACTCCTTACAATGTAAGTAAAACACAGCGTGATGTGCACAGATTCCCTCATTTAGTTAAAACCCCTCACAGGGCTAGTTGTGAGAAAAGGCCTCTTTTTGACATGGTTACCTCCCACTTTGTGCCTGATGTATGATGTAGCCTAGAAATTGTAGTGGTCAGTGCCCCTGCTAACCACGATCTCTGGGCCAGAGCTCTTTCCCTAAAACTGTTGTGATGCATTGACACAATTAGAACGCCTTTAGCTTTAGCTTCAGCACTCTGCCCATCATCCTTTTGTGTTGCTAAAGTTGCCCTAAGTGGGAAGGGTGTTCACTGTGCCTCTGGATTCAAGCTAGCCTGGCCGAAGAAGGGTGATACCCTGAAACCGGTCCTAGGATGCTTGTTTCTGGTCCAGGGAGGACCTGGCGTGGCAGTTTGGGCTCGACTGTTCCCATGGGGAATAAGTTCAAGACTGATTGGCATATGGCTGGGTCCAAACTGGGGTGGCATGATGAGCAAAAGAACGATGGATTAAACCCATTTCTGTGACTGGGGATGAGTGTTAGAAAAGTTTCACCACTCCGTCCATCATCCTTTTGTGTTGCTAAAGTTGGTATCCCCAGACATGGTGTGAGAAAGTAGCCTCTTTCTAGCCTTGTTACCCCCACTTTTGGCATGTTTGTGAGTGTATGTCAAGGTGTTTTCACTGTCTCACTGGGATCCTGCTAGCCAGGGCCCCGTGCTCATAGTGAAAACCCTTTGTTTTCAGTATGTTTGTTATGTGTCACTGGGACCAGGCTAGTCAGGACCCCAGTGCTCATAAGTTTGTGGCCTATATGTATGTGTTCCCTGTGTGGTGCCTAACTGTCTCACTGAGGCTCTTCTAACCAGAACCTCAGTGGTTATGCTCTCTCATTTCTTTCAAATTGTCACTAACAGGCTAGTGACCAATTTTACCAATTTACATTGGCTTACTGGAACACCCTTATAATTCCCTAGTATATGGTACTAAGGTACCCAGGGTATTGGGGTTCCAGGAGATCCCTATGGGCTGCAGCATTTCTTTTGCCACCCATAGGGAGCTCTGACAATTCTTACACAGGCCTGCCACTGCAGCCTGAGTGAAATAACGTCCACATTATTTCACAGCCATTTTACACTGCACTTAAGTAACTTATAAGTCACCTATATGTCTAACCTTTACCTGGTAAAGGTTAGGTGCAAAGTTACTTAGTGTGAGGGCACCCTGGAACTAGCCAAGGTGCCCCCACATTGTTCAGGGCCAATTCCCCGGACTTTGTGAGTGCGGGGACACCATTACACGCGTGCACTACATATAGGTACTACCTATATGTAGCTTCACAATGGTAACTCCGAATATGGCCATGTAACATGTCTATGATCATGGAATTGCCCCCTCTATGCTATCCTGGCATAGTTGGCACAATCCCATGATCCCAGTAGTCTGTAGCACAGACCCTGGTACTGCTAAACTGCTTTTCCTGGGGTTTCACTGCAGCTGCTGCCAACCCCTCAGACAGGTTTCTGCCCTCCTGGGGTCAAGCCAGGCTTGTCCCAGGATGGCAGAACAAAGGACTTCCTCTGAGAGAGGGTGTTACACCCTCTCCCTTTGGAAAATGGTGTGAAGGCAGGGGAGGAGTAGCCTCCCCCAGCCTCTGGAAATGCTTTCTTGGGCACAGATGTGCCCAATTCTGCATAAGCCAGTCTACACCGGTTCAGGGACCCCTTAGCCCTGCTCTGGCGCGAAACTGGACAAAGGAAAGGGGAGTGACCACTCCCCTGACCTGCACCTCCCCTGGGAGGTGTCCAGAGCTCCTCCAGTGTGCTCCAGACCTCTGCCATCTTGGAAACAGAGGTGCTGCTGGCACACTGGACTGCTCTGAGTGGCCAGTGCCACCAGGTGACATCAGAGACTCCTTCTGATAGGCTCCTTCAGGTGTTGCTAGCCTATCCTCTCTCCTAGGTAGCCAATCCCTCTTTTCTGGCTACTTAGGGTCTCTGTCTCTGGGGAAACTTTAGATAACGAATGCAAGAGCTCATCCGAGTTCCTCTGCATCTCTCTCTTCACCTTCTGCCAAGGAATCGACTGCTGACCGCGCTGGAAGCCTGCAAAACTGCAACATAGTAGCTAAGACGACTACTGCAACTCTGTAATGCTGATCCTGCCGCCTTCTCGACTGTTTTCCTGGTGGTGCATGCTGTGGGGGTAGTCTGCCTCCTCTCTGCACTAGAAGCTCCGAAGAAATCTTCCGTGGGTCGAAGGAATCTTCCCCCTGCAACCGCAGGCACCAAAAAGCTGCATTACCGGTCCCTTGGGTCTCCTCTCAGCACGACGAGCGAGGTCCCTCGAATCCAGCAACTCTGTCCAAGTGACTCCCACAGTCCAGTGACTCTTCAGTCCAAGTTTGGTGGAGGTAAGTCCTTGCCTCACCTCGCTAGACTGCATTGCTGGGAACCGCGACTTTTGCAGCTACTCCGGCCCCTGTGCACTTCCGGCGGAAATCCTTTGTGCACAGCCAAGCCTGGGTCCACGGCACTCTAACCTGCATTGCACGACTTTCTAAGTTGGTCTCCGGCGACGTGGGACTCCTTTGTGTATCTTCGGGTGAGCACTGTTTCACGCATCCTCGTAGTGCCTGTTTCTGGCACTTCTCCGGGTGCTACCTGCTGCTAAGAGGGCTCCTTGTCTTGCTCGATGTCCCCTCTACCTCCTGGTCCAATTTGCGACCTCCTGGTCCCTCCTGGGCCACAGCAGCATCCAAAAATGCTAACCGCACGATTTGCAGCTAGAAAGGCTTGTTGGCGTTCTTTCGGCGGAAAAACACTTCTGCACGACTCTCCACAGCGAGAGGGATCCGTCCACCGAAGGGGAAGTCTCTAGCCCTTTTCGTTCCTGCAGAAACCTCAGCTTCTTCTGTCCAGTAGAAGCTTCTTTGCACCCACAGCTGGCATTTCCTGGGCATCTGCCCATCTCCGACTTGCTTGTGACTTTTGGACTTGGTCCCCTTGTTCCACAGGTACCCTAGATTGGAAATTCATCATTGTTGCATTGTTGGTTTGTGTCTTTCCTGCATTATTCCTCTAACACGACTTCTTTGTCCTTAGGGGAACTTTGGTGCACTTTGCACTCACTTTTCAGGGTCTTGGGGTGGGCTATTTTTCTAACCTCACTATTTTCTAATAGTCCCAGCGACCCTCTACAAGGTCACATAGGTTTGGGGTCCATTCATGGTTCGCATTCCACTTTTGGAGTATATGGTTTGTGTTGCCCCTATCCCTATGTGTCCCCATTGCATCCTATTGTAACTATACATTGTTTGCACTGTTTTCTAAGACTATTACTGCATATTTTGGTATTGTGTATATATATCTTGTGTATATTTCCTATCCTCTCACTGAGGGTACACTCTGAGATACTTTGACATATTGTCATAAAAATAAAGTACCTTTATTTTTAGTATAACTGTGTATTGTGTTTTCTTATGATATTGTGCATATGACACTAAGTGGTACTGTAGTAGCTTCACATGTCTCCTAGTTCAGCCTAAGCTGCTCTGCTAAGCTACCATTATCTATCAGCCTAAGCTGCAAGACACCCTATACACTAATAAGGGATAACTGGGCCTGGTGCAAGGTGCAAGTACCCCAGGTACTCACTACAAGCCAGTCCAGCCTCCTACATTGGTTGTGCAGCGGTGGGATAAGTGCTTTGAGACTACTTACCACTCTTGTCATTGTACTTTTCATAAGAGAAAAATATACAAAACAAGTTCAGTGTATATACACATAACCAAAAAGTTTTGCATTTCCTCTTTTCACTCTTTTCTAAAGTGCTGAAAAGTACTTCTAAACTTTCAAAAAGTTCTTAAAAGTTTAAAAAGTTTTCTTCTGTCTTTCTAAAAAGCTCTGACAATTTTTTTTCTCTTTTTCTATCACTTTATCTCTCTCTAAAAATGTCTGGCACAGGCCAAAATGTTGCCCTGTCTAAACTTGCATATGACCACCTTAGCTGGAAAGGAGCAAGGAGTCTCTGTGTAGAGAGAGGTTTGAGTGTAGGGAAGAATCCTTCCTTGGAATTGTTACTTAACATGCTTAGAGAACAAGATAAGGCTAAAAGTGCCCCATCTGTTGAAAAAGTAGCTAATGGTTCCCAATCTGATCCAGGGACTCCCCCAGGAAAAGATTCAGGAAAGAAACTTCTTAGCCTTCCCATTACAAGACAGTCTAGCATAGTTGGTACTGAGGTGGAGTCACATCATACAGATGATGTGCTCTCACATTACACTGTCAGCCAAGCTGTTAGGGTGCCCTCTGTAAGGGACAGGTCTCCTTCTGTTCATTCCCATCATAACTCTGTATCTAGAAATGTCCCTCCCACCAACCCTGATGACAGATTGTTAGAAAGGGAACTCAATAAGTTGAGGGTGGAACAAACCAGACTGAAGCTTAAAAAGCAACAGCTGGATTTGGATAGACAGTCTTTAGAACTAGAGAAGGAAAGACAGAAGTTGGGTTTTGAAACCCATGGTGGCAGCAGCAGTATTCCCCATAGTCATCCTGCAAAAGAGCATGATTCCAGGAATCTGCACAAGATAGTTCCCCCTTATAAGGAGGGGGATGACATTAACAAGTGGTTTGCTGCACTTGAGAGGGCCTGTGCTCTACAGGATGTCCCTCAAAAGCAGTGGGCTGCTATCCTATGGCTATCATTTAGTGGAAAAGGTAGGGATAGGCTCCTTACTGTGAAAGAAAGTGATGCCAATAATTTTACAGTTCTTAAGAATGCACTCCTGGATGGTTATGGCTTAACCACTGAACAATACAGGATAAAGTTCAGAGAGACCAAAAAGGAGTCTTCACAAGACTGGGTTGATTTCATTGACCATTCAGTGAAGGCCTTGGAGGGGTGGTTACATGGCAGTAAAGTTACTGATTATGACAGCCTGTATAACTTGATCCTGAGAGAGCATATTCTTAATAATTGTGTGTCTGATTTGTTGCACCAGTACTTAGTGGACTCTGATCTGACCTCTCCCCAAGAATTGGGAAAGAAGGCAGACAAATGGGTCAGAACAAGGGTGAACAGAAAAGTTCATACAGGGGGTGACAAAGATGGCAACAAGAAGAAAGATGGTGAAAAATCTCAAGATAAGCATGGGGATAAGGGTAAAACCAAAGATCCCACTTCAAATCTTAAACACTCTTCAGGGGGTGGGGATAAAACTAATTCTTCCTCTTCTTCTCAACCTACACAATTTAAAAAGCCTTGGTGCTTTGTGTGTAAAAACAGAGGCCATAGGCCAGGGGATAAGTCCTGTCCAGGTAAACCCCCTGAGCCTACCACCACTAATACATCAAGCTCTAGTGCCCCTAGCAGTAGTGGTACTAGTGGAGGGACTGCTGGCAACAGTCAAGTTAAGGGTGTAGTTGGGTTCACTTATGGGTCCATAGTAGAAACTGGGGTAGTCAGTCCCAAGACAGTTTCTGTCACACCTAGTGGCATTGGCCTTGCCACACTGGCTGCTTGTCCCCTTACAATGGATAAGTACAGGCAGACAGTTTCAATAAATGGTGTTGAGGCCTTGGCCTACAGGGACACAGGTGCCAGTATCACTTTGGTGACTGAAAACCTAGTGCAACCTGATCAACACATCATTGGACAACAGTATAAGATTATTGATGTCCATAACTCCACTAAGTTTCTTCCCTTAGCTATAATTCAGTTTAGTTGGGGTGGAGTTACTGGCCCTAAGCAGGTGGTGGTATCACCTAGCTTACCTGTAGGCTGTCTCTTAGGTAATGACCTAGAGGCCTCAGGTTGGGCTGATGTAGAGTTTTATGCCCATGCAGCCATGCTGGGCATCCCTGAGGAATTGTTCCCTCTCATTTCTACTGAAATGAAAAAGCAAAGGAGAGAAGGCCTGAAAAATCAGGATCCCTCTCCATCAACAGGTAAAAAGGGTATCACAGTATCCCCTAACCACCCTACCATTCAGGATACCATTCCTGTGGTGGGAGAAACCTCTCCTGGGGTGGCACCTGTTCCAAGGGAATCATCAGCTGGCAAAGCTGGACTCCCTGAGGTAGAAGTAGCTCTCTGTGGGATAACTAACATTGGTGAGAAAAAGAGCACCATTTTAGTTAACATGGAGCATCCCTCCAACCCTCCCAGAGAAACTTTAGTGCAGAAACTCTGCACTGCCTCACAACACTTAGGACAGCATCCCTGCCCTAGTGTGGAGCTCATAGGACAGCATCCCTGCCCTGCTCCAACTCAAGAGAAACAGCATCCCTGTTCTCTCTTCCAGCCATATGGACAAAGTTTTTGCCCAGCTATGGCTTTACTGAGACAGCATCCCTGTCTGGCATTTCCATCATTACAAATACGTTTAGTGGATAATTCCCACTGCTCTAAACTAAAACTTACTGATAGAAACTCTGAAAATACATCTTCACATTGTTGCTTAGCTAAACAAATTCAAACAGGGTGGTTTACATCCCCACAGGGAAGTAACCATATAGTGGATGATAAAGGGAGTAACCAGTCTATTGCAGAGCCACTCTCTACGTATCACCAATTAGACAATACATTTTTAACTTGCCAAGGTTAGCCTTATTGTACTTCGTTTGGGGGGAGGGTTGTGTGAGAAAGTAGCCTCTTTCTAGCCTTGTTACCCCCACTTTTGGCATGTTTGTGAGTGTATGTCAAGGTGTTTTCACTGTCTCAATGGGATCCTGCTAGCCAGGGCCCGGTGCTCATAGTGAAAACCCTATGTTTTCAGTATGTTTGTTATGTGTCACTGGGACCCTGCTAGTCAGGACCCCAGTGCTCATAAGTTTGTGGCCTATATGTATGTGTTCCCTGTGTGGTGCCTAACTGTCTCACTGAGGCTCTGCTAATCAGAACCTCAGTGGTTATGCTCTCTCATTTCTTTCAAATTGTCACTAACAGGCTAGTGACCAATTTTACCAATTTACATTGGCTTACTGGAACACCCTTATAATTCCCTAGTATATGGTACTGAGGTACCCAGGGTATTGGGGTTCCAGGAGATCCCTATGGGCTGCAGCATTTCTTTTGCCACCCATAGGGAGCTCTGACAATTCCTACACATGCCTGCCACTGCAGCCTGAGTGAAATAACGTCCACGTTATTTCACAGCCATTTTTCACTGCACTTAAGTAACTTATAAGTCACCTATATGACTAACCTTTACGTGGTAAAGGTTAGGTGCAAAGTTACTTAGTGTGAGGGCACCCTGGCACTAGCCAAGGTGCCCCCACATTGTTCAGGGCCAATTCCCCGGACTTTGTGAGTGCGGGGACACCATTACACGCGTGCACTACATATAGGTCACTACCTATATGTAGCTTCACAATGGTAACTCCGAATATGGCCATGTAACATGTCTATGATCATGGAATTGCCCCCTCTATGCCATCCTGGCATAGTTGGCACAATCCCATGATCCCAGTGGTCTGTAGCACAGACCCTGGTACTGCCAAACTGCTTTTCCTGGGGTTTCACTGCAGCTGCTGCTGCTGCCAACCCCTCAGACAGGTTTCTGCCCTCCTGGGGTCAAGCCAGGCTTGTCCCAGGATGGCAGAACAAAGGACTTCCTCTGAGAGAGGGTGTTACACCCTCTCCCTTTGGAAAATGGTGTGAAGGCAGGGGAGGAGTAGCCTCCCCCAGCCTCTGGAAATGCTTTCTTGGGCACAGATGCGCCCAATTCTGCATAAGCCAGTCTACACCGGTTCAGGGACCCCTTAGCCCTGCTCTGGCGCGAAACTGGAGAAAGGAAAGGGGAGTGACCACTCCCCTGACCTGCACCTCCCCTGGGAGGTGTCCAGAGCTCCTCCAGTGTGCTCCAGACCTCTGCCATCTTGGAAACAGAGGTGCTGCTGGCACACTGGACTGCTCTGAGTGGCCAGTGCCACCAGGTGACGTCAGAGACTCCTTCTGATAGGCTCCTTCAGGTGTTGCTAGCCTATCCTCTCTCCTAGGTAGCCAAACCCTCTTTTCTGGCTACTTACGGTCTCTGTCTCTGGGGAAACTTTAGATAACGAATGCAAGAGCTCATCCGAGTTCCTCTGCATCTCTCTCTTCACCTTCTGCCAAGGAATCGACTGCTGACCGCGCTGGAAGCCTGCAAAACTGCAACATAGTAGCTAAGACGACTACTGCAACTCTGTAACGCTGATCCTGCCGCCTTCTCGACTGTTTTCCTGGTGGTGCATGCTGTGGGGGTAGTCTGCCTCCTCTCTGCACTAGAAGCTCCGAAGAAATCTCCCGTGGGTCGACGGAATCTTCCCCCTGCAACCGCAGGCACCAAAAAGCTGCATAACCGGTCCCTTGGGTCTCCTCTCAGCACGACGAGCGAGGTCCCTCGAATCCAGCAACTCTGTCCAAGTGACTCCCACAGTCCAGTGACTCTTCAGTCCAAGTTTGGTGGAGGTAAGTCCTTGCCTCACCTCGCTAGACTGCATTGCTGGGAACCGCGACTTTTGCAGCTACTCCGGCCCCTGTGCACTTCCGGCGGAAATCCTTTGTGCACAGCCAAGCCTGGGTCCACGGCACTCTAACCTGCATTGCACGACTTTCTAAGTTGGTCTCCGGCGACGTGGGACTCCTTTGTGTAACTTCGGGTGAGCACCGTTTCACGCATCCTCGTAGTGCCTGTTTCTGGCACTTCTCCGGGTGCTACCTGCTGCTAAGAGGGCTCCTTGTCTTGCTCGACGTCCCGTCTACCTCCTGGTCCAATTTTCGACCTCCTGGTCCCTCCTGGGCTACAGCAGCATCCAAAAACGCTAACCGCACGATTTGCAGCTAGAAAGGCTTGTTGGTGTTCTTTCGGCGGGAAAACACTTCTGCACGACTCTCCACGGCGAGAGGGATCCGTCCACCAAAGGGGAAGTCTCTAGCCCTTTTCGTTCCTGCAGAAACCTCAGCTTCTTCTGTCCAGTAGAAGCTTCTTTGCACCCACAGCTGGCATTTCCTGGGCATCTGCCCATCTCCGACTTGCTTGTGACTTTTGGACTTGGTCCCCTTGTTCCACAGGTACCCTAGATTGGAAATCCATCGTTGTTGCATTGTTGGTTTGTGTCTTTCCTGCATTATTCCTCTAACACGACTTCTTTGTCCTTAGGGGAACTTTGGTGCACTTTGCACTCACTTTTCAGGGTCTTGGGGTGGGCTATTTTTCTAACCTCACTATTTTCTAATAGTCCCAGCGACCCTCTACAAGGTCACATAGGTTTGGGGTCCATTCATGGTTCGCATTCCACTTTTGGAGTATATGGTTTGTGTTGCCCCTATCCCTATGTGTCCCCATTGCATCCTATTGTAACTATACATTGTTTGCACTGTTTTCTAAGACTATTACTGCATATTTTGGTATTGTGTATATATATCTTGTGTATATTTCCTATCCTCTCACTGAGGGTACACTCTGAGATACTTTGACATATTGTCATAAAAATAAAGTACCTTTATTTTTAGTATAACTGTGTATTGTGTTTTCTTATGATATTGTGCATATGACACTAAGTGGTACTGTAGTAGCTTCACATGTCTCCTAGTTCAGCCTAAGCTGCTCTGCTAAGCTACCATTATCTATCAGCCTAAGCTGCAAGACACCCTATACACTAATAAGGGATAACTGGGCCTGGTGCAAGGTGCAAGTACCCCAGGTACTCACTACAAGCCAGTCCAGCCTCCTACATTGGTTGTGCAGCGGTGGGATAAGTGCTTTGAGACTACTTACCACTCTTGTCATTGTACTTTTCATAAGAGAAAAATATACAAAACAAGTTCAGTGTATATACACATAACCAAAAAGTTTTGCATTTCCTCTTTTCACTCTTTTCTAAAGTGCTGAAAAGTACTTCTAAACTTTCAAAAAGTTCTTAAAAGTTTAAAAAGTTTTCTTCTGTCTTTCTAAAAAGCTCTGACAATTTTTTTTCTCTTTTTCTATCACTTTATCTCTCTCTAAAAATGTCTGGCACAGGCCAAAATGTTGCCCTGTCTAAACTTGCATATGACCACCTTAGCTGGAAAGGAGCAAGGAGTCTCTGTGTAGAGAGAGGTTTGAGTGTAGGGAAGAATCCTTCCTTGGAATTGTTACTTAACATGCTTAGAGAACAAGATAAGGCTAAAAGTGCCCCATCTGTTGAAAAAGTAGCTAATGGTTCCCAATCTGATCCAGGGACTCCCCCAGGAAAAGATTCAGGAAAGAAACTTCTTAGCCTTCCCATTACAAGACAGTCTAGCATAGTTGGTACTGAGGTGGAGTCACATCATACAGATGATGTGCTCTCACATTACACTGTCAGCCAAGCTGTTAGGGTGCCCTCTGTAAGGGACAGGTCTCCTTCTGTTCATTCCCATCATAACTCTGTATCTAGAAATGTCCCTCCCACCAACCCTGATGACAGATTGTTAGAAAGGGAACTCAATAAGTTGAGGGTGGAACAAACCAGACTGAAGCTTAAAAAGCAACAGCTGGATTTGGATAGACAGTCTTTAGAACTAGAGAAGGAAAGACAGAAGTTGGGTTTTGAAACCCATGGTGGCAGCAGCAGTATTCCCCATAGTCATCCTGCAAAAGAGCATGATTCCAGGAATCTGCATAAGATAGTTCCCCCTTATAAGGAGGGGAATTACATTAACAAGTGGTTTGCTGCACTTGAGAGGGCCTGTGTTGTACAGGATGTCCCTCAAAGGCAGTGGGCTGCTATCCTATGGCTATCATTTAGTGGAAAAGGTAGGGATAGGCTCCTTACTGTGAAAGAAAGTGATGCCAATAATTTTACAGTTCTTAAGAATGCACTCCTGGATGGTTATGGCTTAACCACTGAACAATACAGGATAAAGTTCAGAGAGACCAAAAAGGAGTCTTCACAAGACTGGGTTGATTTCATTGACCATTCAGTGAAGGCCTTGGAGGGGTGGTTACATGGCAGTAAAGTTACTGATTATGACAGCCTGTATAACTTGATCCTGAGAGAGCATATTCTTAATAATTGTGTGTCTGATTTGTTGCACCAGTACTTAGTGGACTCTGATCTGACCTCTCCCCAAGAATTGGGAAAGAAGGCAGACAAATGGGTCAGAACAAGGGTGAACAGAAAAGTTCATACAGGGGGTGACAAAGATGGCAACAAGAAGAAAGATGGTGAAAAATCTCAAGATAAGCATGGGGATAAGGGTAAAACCAAAGATCCCACTTCAAATCTTAAACACTCTTCAGGGGGTGGGGATAAAACTAATTCTTCCTCTTCTTCTCAACCTACACAATTT
Source organism: Pleurodeles waltl (assembly GCF_031143425.1). Lineage (NCBI taxonomy): Eukaryota > Metazoa > Chordata > Amphibia > Caudata > Salamandridae > Pleurodeles > Pleurodeles waltl. The sequence continues at coordinate 10,471,379 of NC_090442.1, forward strand.
AAAAAGCCTTGGTGCTTTGTGTGTAAAAACAGAGGCCATAGGCCAGGGGATAAGTCCTGTCCAGGTAAACCCCCTGAGCCTACCACCACTAATACATCAAGCTCTAGTGCCCCTAGCAGTAGTGGTACTAGTGGAGGGACTGCTGGCAACAGTCAAGTTAAGGGTGTAGTTGGGTTCACTTATGGGTCCATAGTAGAAACTGGGGTAGTCAGTCCCAAGACAGTTTCTGTCACACCTAGTGGCATTGGCCTTGCCACACTGGCTGCTTGTCCCCTTACAATGGATAAGTACAGGCAGACAGTTTCAATAAATGGTGTTGAGGCCTTGGCCTACAGGGACACAGGTGCCAGTATCACTTTGGTGACTGAAAACCTAGTGCAACCTGATCAACACATCATTGGACAACAGTATAAGATTATTGATGTCCATAACTCCACTAAGTTTCTTCCCTTAGCTATAATTCAGTTTAGTTGGGGTGGAGTTACTGGCCCTAAGCAGGTGGTGGTATCACCTAGCTTACCTGTAGGCTGTCTCTTAGGTAATGACCTAGAGGCCTCAGGTTGGGCTGATGTAGAGTTTTATGCCCATGCAGCCATGCTGGGCATCCCTGAGGAATTGTTCCCTCTCATTTCTACTGAAATGAAAAAGCAAAGGAGAGAAGGCCTGAAAAATCAGGATCCCTCTCCATCAACAGGTAAAAAGGGTATCACAGTATCCCCTAACCACCCTACCATTCAGGATACCATTCCTGTGGTGGGAGAAACCTCTCCTGGGGTGGCACCTGTTCCAAGGGAATCATCAGCTGGCAAAGCTGGACTCCCTGAGGTAGAAGTAGCTCTCTGTGGGATAACTAACATTGGTGAGAAAAAGAGCACCATTTTAGTTAACATGGAGCATCCCTCCAACCCTCCCAGAGAAACTTTAGTGCAGAAACTCTGCACTGCCTCACAACACTTAGGACAGCATCCCTGCCCTAGTGTGGAGCTCATAGGACAGCATCCCTGCCCTGCTCCAACTCAAGAGAAACAGCATCCCTGTTCTCTCTTCCAGCCATATGGACAAAGTTTTTGCCCAGCTATGGCTTTACTGAAACAGCATCCCTGTCTGGCATTTCCATCATTACAAATACGTTTAGTGGATAATTCCCACTGCTCTAAACTAAAACTTACTGATAGAAACTCTGAAAATACATCTTCACATTGTTGCTTAGCTAAACAAATTCAAACAGGGTGGTTTACATCCCCACAGGGAAGTAACCATATAGTGGATGATAAAGGGAGTAACCAGTCTATTGCAGAGCCACTCTCTACGTATCACCAATTAGACAATAAATTTTTAACTTGCCAAGGTTAGCCTTATTGTCCTTCGTTTGGGGGGAGGGTTGTGTGAGAAAGTAGCCTCTTTCTAGCCTTGTTACCCCCACTTTTGGCATGTTTGTGAGTGTATGTCAAGGTGTTTTCACTGTCTCAATGGGATCCTGCTAGCCAGGGCCCGGTGCTCATAGTGAAAACCCTATGTTTTCAGTATGTTTGTTATGTGTCACTGGGACCCTGCTAGTCAGGACCCCAGTGCTCATAAGTTTGTGGCCTATATGTATGTGTTCCCTGTGTGGTGCCTAACTGTCTCACTGAGGCTCTGCTAATCAGAACCTCAGTGGTTATGCTCTCTCATTTCTTTCAAATTGTCACTAACAGGCTAGTGACCAATTTTACCAATTTACATTGGCTTACTGGAACACCCTTATAATTCCCTAGTATATGGTACTGAGGTACCCAGGGTATTGGGGTTCCAGGAGATCCCTATGGGCTGCAGCATTTCTTTTGCCACCCATAGGGAGCTCTGACAATTCCTACACAGGCCTGCCACTGCAGCCTGAGTGAAATAACGTCCACGTTATTTCACAGCCATTTTTCACTGCACTTAAGTAACTTATAAGTCACCTATATGTCTAACCTTTACGTGGTAAAGGTTAGGTGCAAAGTTACTTAGTGTGAGGGCACCCTGGCACTAGCCAAGGTGCCCCCACATTGTTCAGGGCCAATTCCCCGGACTTTGTGAGTGCGGGGACACCATTACACGCGTGCACTACATATAGGTCACTACCTATATGTAGCTTCACAATGGTAACTCCGAATATGGCCATGTAACATGTCTATGATCATGGAATTGCCCCCTCTATGCCATCCTGGCATAGTTGGCACAATCCCATGATCCCAGTGGTCTGTAGCACAGACCCTGGTACTGCCAAACTGCTTTTCCTGGGGTTTCACTGCAGCTGCTGCTGCTGCCAACCCCTCAGACAGGTTTCTGCCCTCCTGGGGTCAAGCCAGGCTTGTCCCAGGATGGCAGAACAAAGGACTTCCTCTGAGAGAGGGTGTTACACCCTCTCCCTTTGGAAAATGGTGTGAAGGCAGGGGAGGAGTAGCCTCCCCCAGCCTCTGGAAATGCTTTCTTGGGCACAGATGCGCCCAATTCTGCATAAGCCAGTCTACACCGGTTCAGGGACCCCTTAGCCCTGCTCTGGCGCGAAACTGGAGAAAGGAAAGGGGAGTGACCACTCCCCTGACCTGCACCTCCCCTGGGAGGTGTCCAGAGCTCCTCCAGTGTGCTCCAGACCTCTGCCATCTTGGAAACAGAGGTGCTGCTGGCACACTGGACTGCTCTGAGTGGCCAGTGCCACCAGGTGACGTCAGAGACTCCTTCTGATAGGCTCCTTCAGGTGTTGCTAGCCTATCCTCTCTCCTAGGTAGCCAAACCCTCTTTTCTGGCTACTTACGGTCTCTGTCTCTGGGGAAACTTTAGATAACGAATGCAAGAGCTCATCCGAGTTCCTCTGCATCTCTATCTTCACCTTCTGCCAAGGAATCGACTGCTGACCGCGCTGGAAGCCTGCAAAACTGCAACATAGTAGCTAAGACGACTACTGCAACTCTGTAACGCTGATCCTGCCGCCTTCTCGACTGTTTTCCTGGTGGTGCATGCTGTGGGGGTAGTCTGCCTCCTCTCTGCACTAGAAGCTCCGAAGAAATCTCCCGTGGGTCGACGGAATCTTCCCCCTGCAACCGCAGGCACCAAAAAGCTGCATTACCGTCCCTTGGGTCTCCTCTCAGCACAACGAGCGAGGTCCCTCGAATCCAGCAACTCTGTCCAAGTGACTCCCACAGTCCAGTGACTCTTCAGTCCAAGTTTGGTGGAGGTAAGTCCTTGCCTCACCTCGCTAGACTGCATTGCTGGGAACCGCGACTTTTGCAGCTACTCCGGCCCCTGTGCACTTCCGGCGGAAATCCTTTGTGCACAGCCAAGCCTGGGTCCACGGCACTCTAACCTGCATTGCACGACTTTCTAAGTTGGTCTCCGGCGACGTGGGACTCCTTTGTGTAACTTCGGGTGAGCACCGTTTCACGCATCCTCGTAGTGCCTGTTTCTGGCACTTCTCCGGGTGCTACCTGCTGCTAAGAGGGCTCCTTGTCTTGCTCGACGTCCCGTCTACCTCCTGGTCCAATTTTCGACCTCCTGGTCCCTCCTGGGCTACAGCAGCATCCAAAAACGCTAACCGCACGATTTGCAGCTAGAAAGGCTTGTTGGCGTTCTTTCGGCGGGAAAACACTTCTGCACGACTCTCCACGGCGAGAGGGATCCGTCCACCAAAGGGGAAGTCTCTAGCCCTTTTCGTTCCTGCAGAAACCTCAGCTTCTTCTGTCCAGTAGAAGCTTCTTTGCACCCACAGCTGGCATTTCCTGGGCATCTGCCCATCTCCGACTTGCTTGTGACTTTTGGACTTGGTGCCCTTGTTCCACAGGTACCCTAGATTGGAAATCCATTGTTGTTGCATTGTTGGTTTGTGTCTTTCCTGCATTATTCCTCTAACACGACTTCTTTGTCCTTAGGGGAACTTTGGTGCACTTTGCACTCACTTTTCAGGGTCTTGGGGTGGGCTATTTTTCTAACCCTCACTATTTTCTAATAGTCCCAGCGACCCTCTACAAGGTCACATAGGTTTGGGGTCCATTCGTGGTTCGCATTCCACTTTTGGAGTATATGGTTTGTGTTGCCCCTATCCCTATGTGTCCCCATTGCATCCTATTGTAACTATACATTGTTTGCACTGTTTTCTAAGACTATTACTGCATATTTTGGTATTGTGTATATATATCTTGTGTATATTTCCTATCCTCTCACTGAGGGTACACTCTGAGATACTTTGGCATATTGTCATAAAAATAAAGTACCTTTATTTTTAGTATAACTGTGTATTGTGTTTTCTTATGATATTGTGCATATAACACTAAGTGGTACTGTAGTAGCTTCACACGTCTCCTAGTTCAGCCTAAGCTGCTCTGCTAAGCTACCATTATCTATCAGGCTAAGCTGCTAGACACCCTATACACTAATAACGGATAACTGGGCCTGGTGCAAGGTGCAAGTACCCCTAGGTACTCACTACAAGCCAGTCCAGCCTCCTACACATGGGTCCTATGCTCACTGTGCCACTGGATTCAAGCTAGCCTGGCTGATGAAGGGTGATACCCTGAAACCGGTCCCAGGATACTTGTTTCTGGTCCAGGGAGTGTATGAAGCTGGCCTGGTTTATAGTGGGTACCTAAGGTACTTACACCTTATACCAGGTCCAGTTATCCCTTATTAGTGAAATGTAGACAGTGTCTAGAAGCCAGGCTCTCTAGGGGTAGTGTGGATGAGCAGCCAAGGCCTAACTAGGAGACATGCAAAGCTCATGCAATACCACTGTAGTCACACAGTACTCACACACATGAAAGAAAATGCTCAGTGTTACAAAAATAAAGGTACTTTATTTTGGAGACACAAATGTCAAAAATACTATACAGACTATACTCCTTAGGAGGAAAGTAATACACAAATTAGTATGCAGAAATAGCTGTAAAAACAGTGCAAGTAGTGAAAATCACAATAGTTAGAAATGGGCCTAGGGGGAACACAAACCATATACTAAGAAAGTGGAATGCGAAAGTCAGTTTCCCACCTAGGCAAGTGTAGTGTGTAGAGGGGTGCTGGGAATATTAGAAAACACCAAAGGTATGTAATAGAACCCGCCCCAGCGCCCAGGAAAGCAGGAGTAAATCACAGTCACTTTCCTAGAACACACAAGAACATGAGAAAGAAGATTATGCAAGAACCAGAAGAGGCTGCAAGACACCAACAGTGGACTCCTGGACCTGAAGTTCTGTGGAAGACGGGGACCACGACCAAGAAGCACTGAACAGTCCAGGGAGAACAGGAGCCCCTCCTAACCCGGATGAAAGTGCAAAAGAAGAGCCACCGGTGAAGAAGAACAGTCAGTACTGCACCCAAGAAGATGGATGCAGGTTCCTGGTTGGTGCAGATGATGTCCCACGGCAGATGATGAGTGCAGGCTGGTTTGCATTGCTGGATTCCGCCAACAAGCTTTGGCACATGCTAAGCTCGCGGTTAGCGGAAAATGGCGCTGCCCGTGAGCAAGAGGGACCTGGTGGACTCTACCCAGGAGGGGGAGACAGAGGGGGCTCTCAGCAACTCAGAGAGCCCTCAGAAGACCAGACAGCGCTCACATGAGTCCCACAGCATGGGGACAAAGACGGTGCAAAAGGAGGCCCATGCTGTACTACACAAAGGGATCCCACACCACTGGAGAACCATGCAGGAGGCTGTGTGTCGCAGGAAAGAGTGCTGGGGGCTGGAGCTGCACAGTGCACGAAGAGGTTCGTGGAAAGATGCCATCAAGCCTTTTCAACTGCAAAACACATGGTGCACGGGGTATTGTCTTGTGTGGGGAGGCAAGCTCTTACCTCCACCAAAGTTGGACAATTGGACGTCTGGACTGTCGGGACCACTTCAGTCCACCCCCCGTAATGCTGGATCCACGCACTTTATCAGGAGAGGGGACCCAAGCCACTGGTCGTCGCTGCAGAGGGGTGCCTGCTGAAGCAGGGAAGTGACTCCTTCAAGGGAGATTTCTTTGTTCTTCTGGTGCAGGCTGAAGACAGCCTGTTCTCTGAGGATGCAGGACCGGGAAACAGTTGCAGTTGCTGGCAGAAGCTGGATATACAATGTTGCAGAAGTCATCTTTGTTTCTTTGTTGCAGTTGTAGAGTTCCTGGAGGGTCCAAATGCAGTTTCTTCGGTAAGAAGATGAAGAAAAGGGTGCAGAGGATTCCTGCTGGAGTCTTGCAATCTGAGGAAACACCCAGAGAGACCGTAAATAGCACCTAGGGACTTATAAGGGGCACCAGTATGCCAATTATGAGTGGGATACTGTGTTAACAATATCCAACAATCAATTTAAGAGGGGAGAGAGCAGAAGCACTGGGGTCCTGATTAGCAGGAACCCATTGACACAGTAAAACACACTGACAAACAGGCCAAAAATGGGGGTAACCTTGCTAGAAAGAGGCTACTTTCTCACACATAGCAGTTGCGCAAGCTCACATACCAGTTCCTATAATATGTGATATGGATTGTTTAAGTACCCTATAGATAGCCACTAGTTCTGTTAACAAATGTTTTAATTCTGGAGCAGTTAACTGTAGTAGTTATGACGAGGGATGTAACCAACTAATTCCTGCCAAGTATGCCTGGAAGGCCTAAGGAACCATTGTAACTGTTCTCACTACAAGTGGTAACTCCCCCTTCAACAATGCTTGATATTCTTGAAAACCTACGGGGAAACGGTCAGAGGTTTCTAATATTGTGAATGGTTCATAATTTGCAGAAATATCAGGACAGTAGGAGCTCTGCATGTTGTGAAATGTCTAGTTGTAGGATCTACAGGTTCAATATTCTCCCCACAAATACAATATTTGAAAGGGTTTGTACATAGAGACTACTAGAGTTAAGATGCCCTCAGCCTGGGGTACACTTGTCTCGTGAGTTACTGTGTCAATGAACCCCTAAAATTGATTCAAACTGATGAAACTGAAATGGGTATTTTTTCTAATCTAATCAAGCATTAAGCAAATCCTAAAGTTACTAGGTAACTCCTTAGATGAGAAGGATGTAATCAATATTATGAAAGGTGCCTCCCTGGTAGTCATTATTGGTCAGGTCTTGTGGGTGCGTCCCAGGGATACTCAAACTCTGCATTATTTATAAGTGAGTTCCCGAGACCTTTTCCCACGTGTGTGACCACACAGAAGAAATTCACACTTACATTTGAGAAGGGTTTAACGAAAATGAATTCCTAGGTGCCAATATTATGAATCCATGTAATCAATATAAACAGAACATACATGAAAACAGCAGCAATAAAACAGTAGATTAGCAAAAATTGCAATGTTATTGATGGTTTTATATATAATCACTATATGATGGAACGTTCAAGGCCGTAGCTCATTTAAACCTGCTCAGCATGAAGAATGCCTACACAAGCTGGTCAGAAGGAAGGGACATGTATACTCCAGAAGGTGTTTTGTCAATCTGCTGCTGTGTAAGGCTTTGCATTTCTTATTGGCATTCCATACTCGGAGAGTAGAGAGCTTGAGTCTTAATGAGCTACAAGACCATGGCCTCGAGGACTGAGATGTTTGCATCTCAAGCCTTATTATCCCTTGAAACCTGAAGATGTCCTCTTTGATGAAATGCCTGTGCGTTAAGGTTGAATACACTTCGCACATTATCTTAGAACGAATCAGATATCATGTTTAATGATGTTACATGCACAAATTACCATATGAATTTAGTTGCACAAAACAAACCCTGTATTCAAAATGAATGAATCTATGAATGAACGCATACTTGAAAAAAATGCGGAGCACAAAAATGGGAACATCGCAACGCACAGGATAGTGTTCTGAAAATGCTTTCAGGGTTTGAATGTTTGGGATTCACTGCAGATTTGTTGCTTGGAATCTAACTAGTAACCTTCTCTAATCCAAATGACACACAGGTCATGGGTTCATTGTTCAGTGTAAGTGATCAGCACATCCTCTACCCCCTGGCTGTCTAAATCAGGGGTCTCCAACCTTCTCTGCAATAAGAACTACTTACGCTCAATGAAAATCATCCCAAACTACTAATATTATTATTGTTGTAATAGTGTTCGCATCAGACAAGATTAATTTAGTGATCATCCCATGCAAGATTACAAGCAGTAATCACCTCAGTACATTGGGGGGGGAGGTACCAGTTGTAATGTCAAAAAGGCTTTGTCAGTTTAGAATGCCTGTAACTAGGTCACACTTAATGGCATCTGCAATGCCCTTCGCACCAAGGTAGTAACAAGAGTAAAGCACCTCCTCAGTGCCAGAAACTTTATAACTCACATATCAGCTTTAAATATATTTTGCAAATTCAACTATTTTTTCCAAACATCAGCATTAGAGTTCTGAAAATACTCATGTTTAGGCTTGTATACATATTTTTTAGAATTTTGGATATATTAATTAATTCAAACAAACAAAAGCTTCTAATATAATAAGGTGGGCTGCACAAAGAAGAGCTACTTACAAGTAGATGGAGAGCTACCGGTAGCTCATGAGCAACTCATTGCCATCCTGGTAGAACTTGGGTTGTTGGTTGACTGGGGTGTAACCTAGAGGCAGAGCATAAAGTATTTGTGCAACACTTCAAAGAGTAAAACAAAAGAGTACACAAAAAGATTCCACACCAATTTTGAAAAATAGATCTGACTTTAATATATAAAACAAGAACAAAATAACAAAAATCCATTAAGTAGAAACTGAGTTATGAATTTCTAAAGAATAAACTGTAAAATAGTGCTTAGTGGCAAGAAGCGCCAACCGGGAATATCTGGTCACCCTGGACCAGCACAAACTCAAAACTTTCAAGCTGATCGCTATGGAGCACGAGTTGGCTACAGGAACCTAGCTAGGCCTGCTGAATGAAAGAACCTTTAAATCCTGTTTGCAGAGCATTGCGTTGGTCCGAACCACAAATGCATCACTCAGCTGAGGCGATGCGTTGGTTCCAACGAGGCGTGTGGTGCAGTGGCAGCTCCTTTATAGGGGACAAAAGGACGGCGACCCCCCAAACCAAAATGCCTCACTCTGCATCTTATTACTAACACGTTACAGCTTTTACATAAAAACAAACGATCTCACTGATCATTTGTTTACATATAAAAGTGTAATATCATCTTGTGTCACAAGATGGCTCCTTTGGCTGTATTGCGCATGTGTCAGACATGGGTTGTTACAGCCCATCCTTACACATACACAATACACATCTGACATACTGCACTAGCGTCAGACAGCTTGTCAGATAATGTCAATTTGGGGCCTGTCCATTATGCGCCCTTATGCCCCATCAGAAGTATCGATTGTAGGAGGCTGGACTGGCTTGTAGTGAGTACCAAGGGGTACTTGCACCTTGCACCAGGCCCAGTTATCCCTTATTAGTGTATAGGGTGTCTAGCAGCTTAGGCTGTTAGATAATGGTAGCTTAGCAGAGCAGCTTAGGCTGAACTAGGAGACGTGTGAAGCTACTACAGTACCACAAGTGTCACTTGCACAATATCATAAGAAAACACAATACACAGTTATACTAAAAATAAAGGTACTTTATTTTTATGACAATATGCCAAAGTATCTTAGAGTGTACCCTCAGTGAGAGGATAGAAAATATACACAAGATATATATACACAATAGCAAAAAATATGCAGTATAGTCTTAGAAAACAGTGCAAACAATGTATAGTTACAATAGGATGCAATGGGGAAACATAGGGATAGGGGCAACACAAACCATATACTCCAAAAGTGGAATGCGAACCACGAATGGACCCCAAACCTATGTGACCTTGTAGAGGGTCGCTGGGACTATTAGAAAATAGTGAGAGTTAGGAAAATAACCCTCCCCAAGACCCTGAAAAGTGAGTGCAAAGTGCACTAAAGTTCCCCTAAGGACAAAGAAGTCATGTTAGAGGAATAATGCAGGAAAGACACAAACCAACAATGCAACAACGCTGGATTTCCAATCTGGGGTACCTGTGGAACAAGGGGACCAAGTCCAAAAGTCACAAGCAAGTCGGAGATGGGCAGATGCCCAGGAAATGCCAGCTGCAGGTGCAAAGAAGCTTCTACTGGACAGAAGAAGCTGCGGTTTCTGCAGGAACGCAAAGGGCTAGAGACTTCCCCTTTGGAGGGCGGATCCCTCTCGCCTTGTAGAGTCGTGCAGAAGTGTTTTCCCGCCGAAAGAACGCCAACAAGCTTTGCTAGCTGCAAATCGTGCGGTTAGCGGTTTTGGATGCTGCTGTGGCCCAGGAGGGACCAGGAGGTCGCAAATTGGACCAGGAGGTAGAGGGGACGTCGAGCAAGACAAGGAGCCCTCTTAGCAGCAGGTAGCACCCGGAGAAGTGCCAGAAACAGGCACTACGAGGATGCGTGAAACGGTGCTCACCCGAAGTTACACAAAGGAGTCCCACGTCGCCGGAGAACAACTTAGGAGGTCGTGCAATGCAGGTTAGAGTGCCGTGGACCCAGGCTGGACTGTGCACAAAGGATTTCCGCCGGAAGTGCACGGAGGCCGGAGTAGCTGCAAAAGTCGCGGTTCCCAGCAATGCAGTCTAGCGAGGTGAGGCAAGGACTTACCTCCACTAAACTTGGACTGAAGAGTCACTGGACTGTGGGGGTCACTTGGACAGAGTTGCTGGATTCGAGGGACCTCGCTCGTCGTGCTGAGAGGAGACCCAAGGGACCGGTAATGCAGCTTTTTGGTGCCTGCGGTTGCAGGGGGAAGATTCCGTCGACCCACGGGAGATTTCTTCGGAGCTTCTAGTGCAGAGAGGAGGCAGACTACCCCCACAGCATGCACCACCAGGAAAACAGTCGAGAAGGCGGCAGGATCAGCGTTACAGAGTTGCAGTAGTCGTCTTTGCTACTATGTTGCAGTTTTGCAGGCTTCCAGCGCGGTCAGCAGTCGATTCCTTGGTAGAAGGTGAAGAGAGAGATGCAGAGGAACTCGGCTGAGCTCTTGCATTCGTTATCTAAAGTTTCCCCAGAGACAGAGACCCTAAATAGCCAGAAAAGAGGGTTTGGCTACTTAGGAGAGAGGATAGGCTAGCAAGACCTGAAGGAGCCTATCACAAGGAGTCTCTGACGTCACCTGGTGGCACTGGCCACTCAGAGCAGTCCAGTGTGCCAGCAGCACCTCTGTTTCCAAGATGGCAGAGGTCTGGAGCACACTGGAGGAGCTCTGGACACCTCCCAGGGGAGGTGCAGGTCAGGGGAGTGGTCACTTCCCTTTCCTTTGTCCAGTTTCGCGCCAGAGCAGGGCTAAGGGGTCCCCTGAACCGGTGTAGACTGGCTTATGCAGAATTGGGCACATCTGTGCCCAAGAAAGCATTTCTAGAGGCTGGGGGAGGCTACTCCTCCCCTGCCTTCACACCATTTTCCAAAGGGAGAGGGTGTCACACCCTCTCTCAGAGGAAGTTCTTTGCTCTGCCATCCTGGGCCAGGCCTGGCTGGACCCCAGGAGGGCAGATGCCTGTCTGAGGGGTTGGCAGCAGCCGCAGCTGCAGTGAAACCCCAGGAAGGGCAGTTTGGCAGTACCAGGGTCTGTGCTACAGACCACTGGGATCATGGAATTGTGCCAATAATGCCAGGATGGCATAGAGGGGGCAATTCCATGATCTTAGACATGTTACATGGCCATATTCGGAGTTACCATTGTGAAGCTACATATAGGTAGTGACCTATATGTAGTGCACGCGTGTAATGGTGTCCCCGCACTCACAAAGTCAGGGAAATTGGCCCTGAACAATGTGGGGGCACCTTGGCTAGTGCCAGGGTGCCCTCACACTAAGTAACTTTGCACCTAACCTTTACCAGGTAAAGGTTAGACATATAGGTGACTTATAAGTTACTTAAGTGCAGTGTAAAATGGCTGTGAAATAACGTGGACGTTATTTCACTCAGGCTGCAGTGGCAGGCCTGTGTAATAATTGTCAGAGCTCCCTATGGGTGGCAAAAGAAATGCTGCAGCCCATAGGGATCTCCTGGAACCCCAATACCCGGGGTACCTCAGTACCATATACTAGGGAATTATAAGGGTGTTCCAGTAAGCCAATGTAAATTGGTAAAATTGGTCACTAGCCTGTTAGTGACAATTTGAAAGAAATGAGAGAGCATAACCACTGAGGTTCTGATTAGCAAAGCCTCAGTGAGACAGTTAGTCACTACACAGGTAACACATTCAGGCACACTTATGAGCACTGGGGCCCTGGTGAACAGGGTCCCAGTGACACATACAACTAAAACAACATATATACAGTGAAAAATGGGGGTAACATGCCAGGCAAGATGGTACTTTCCTACATCGATAATGGAAAAAGACAGCCTCTCATCCTATCTGAGCTTCTGATTGGGCATAAGGTTGTGTGCCTTGCTCTGGCGCCCTGTTTTTTGAATCTGGGCAGTTGCTAGTTTGGAATCGTGACTTTCATGTTGAGGACTACCCCACGTAAGTTTCACCTCGTGTGTATGAGGGGGAGGGGGTCTCTTTTGTTTACGTGAGTGTCTAAGAGCCTGCACCAGTGTATGTATATGTGAGTGCATCTATGCGTGACATTGTCCAGACATGTTTCAGTATACATTTAAAACATGTCCTTGTGGTCATGCTACCTGTCACAGGAGGCAGTGAGCGTAGTCTAGGTCCAAATGATCGGAACATCCCAGGAAGCTACAGAAAACATTTGAAGCGTTCCTCGACCCCCCACAAAACCTTTCTGACAGCGCCCCACAGAAAACAAACAGTGCGGGGGTTAGGAGGCCTCAGCGGAGGTCATGCTAGGGGGCGTGTGTCTCCTAAACAATATCTGCAAAGCCTCAGGCATCCCAAAAATGTCCACATTTCCTCCGACAAGCTCTTTCCTTCCCTTTGTTGCTCCCTCTCCACGTATTCCTTTCCCCCCTTTATGTTGTTTTTGCCCTTTTTCTGTTCTCTTCTTTCATGTTCCATGTTGTGCCATTGGGCTCCCCTTTCCTCTTTGTCTTTCTTGCTCTTTTCCTTCTCCTCTTCCCTGTCTTGCTTTCCTCTCTTTCCTTTACTTTTTTGTCCTTTTTCTTTTTTCTTGTCTTTTTACCTCTCACCTTCCTATAACACTTGATTTCTTTTGTTCCCTCTTTTACTTTTTCTATCCTCTCCTCATCTTTTCCCCTTTCTTTCTTTCCCTTGTTGCCTTTGCCTGTCCCCTTCTCCATCAGCTCTGCTCTTTCCTTTCTTCCCTTCTGTATTCCTTTATATTATTTTCTTCTCCAATTATTTACTCTCTTTTCCTCCTTGTAGTCTTCCCCTCTTCATTACAACTCTTCACATTTTGTTAATCTCTACCGTACCTCTCCCCTTTTTTTGCCTCTCCTTTCGTTTGCTGTCCTCTTTCTTCACATTCTTTACTTCACCCCATCTTTTCATTCCATCCTCTTCTCTGGCCCCCTTCCTTCTGCTGTCCCCCTTTCTCTAACCTTCTCCTCGCCTCTTTCCTTTTCATCTCTTCTCTATTTTGTGTCCCCTGTTAATTTGCTCTCCCTCATTTTCTCTTAGCTTCCTTTCCTCCGCTTTTGGTCTTTTCTCCTCTTCTTCTTTTTCTCATTTCCTTTCTCTCACCTTCTCTTTCTGCTCTATTGCTTTTATCTCATCACTTTTCACGATCCCTTTCCTCATCTCCCTTTTCTTGCTTTTATCTAATCACTTTTCATGATCCCTTTCCTCATCTCTTTTCTTGCTTTTATCTCATCACTTTTCATGATCCCTTTCCTCATCTCCTTTTTCTTGCTTTTATCTCATCACCTTTAATGATCCTTTTCCTCATCTCTCTTTTCTTGCTTTTATCTCATCACTTTTCATGATCCCTTTCCTCATCTCCCTTTTCTTGCTTTTATCTCATCACTTTTCATGATCCCTTTCCTCATCTCCCTTTTCTTGCTTTTATCTCATAACGTTTCATGATCCCGTTCCTCATCTCCCTTTTCTTGCTTTTATCTCATCACTTTTAATGATCCCTTTCCTCATCTCCCTTTTCATGTTCTCCTATACAACAGCCTCTTGCTGCGACCTTTCTTTCTGTCTTTTTTCTTATTCTTTTATTCGCTCTCACGTATTCCCCTCTGTCGAAGTAAGCCTCAGCAAGGCCTACTAGTGCAAGGGGTTCGCCCTTCTCTGCATAAAGTCGTCAGACCATATAGGAAGAAGTTGGCACAGAAACTGAAATAAAAGACAAAGGGCCTGATTACAACTTTGGAGGACGGTGTTAAACCGTCCCAAAAGTGGTGGATATACCACCTACCGTATTACGAGTTCCATAGGATATAATGGACTCGTAATACGGTAGGTGGTATATCCTCCACTTTTGGGACGGTTTAACACCGTCCTCCAAAGTTGTAATCAGGCCCAAAGTTTATTAAACCTCATGAGGTGGTACTACAGTTCAAACAGCACCCTTCGGTAATGTTTGAAGTAGCACACTGAACTAAGAGAGCATGGTCCTTTTATACCCACGCAGGGGCTAAAAGAAGGTGGTACAATTATAGAAGCAAGACTTATATACATATAAGGTCATATGGAAATGCATAGTTGACAGGTAGGAGGGGCTAACAGTTTTCAAGGACTAGTAGACACATTACTGTCGGTTACTAATTACTAACAGCTGTAGACTTTACTGGGCATGTGCAAAGTGGGAGATTCTAAATATAACTTGTCACTAGACAGATTTTCAAGAGTAGTTAACAGGAAGGTGGGACAGAGCACATGGCAGCATATGGGTGAGATAATGGCTGCCATGAATACAAAATGGATTACGCAAAATGTTCAGAATAGTTGCTAAATACAAGATGTGTTCTGCTAATGCTTAATCTAATCGCTACTAAATTACAACAGACGACCCTTTGAGCATTAGCTGAAGACATTCGTCTTTCTGGGATAATCTAAATATTCATCTTGTATATTTATGCTCATCATTTCAGCTATTTCCTTATCTAACATGTGTTGTGCTTTCATTTCTGTAATATTTCTTTTGGTAGGCATACAAGCAATAATACACATGGAGTAGAACATGGACCACATTGAATACAGATGCAGCATGTGAAAAATATTGCAATCATTACACACAGGATAGTCAGTAGTTTCCAGCCCCAAGCGGAAACAAGAGCCCAAAACCATCCAGAAAAAGTCCAAGTACCAGTCTCTGTGTGAATTTCTGCAGCAATTTTATGTAATTTAGATATTGCATCATATACTGAAGGTGAGTGATCTGGAATGAAAACGCAGCAACTACTACCGATGATGCGACATGCACCACCTCGATCAGCTAATATCACATCTAGTACCATACGATTTTGGAGCGCTACAATCCTCACAATTTGGAGCTGCTCAGTAATATTCCCAAGTGCCAGAGCTGCCTGATTGGTAACAACTTCCACAACCTTAGTCAATCGTCTCACTTTCCTACTGTTTAACGCAGCACCCACAAAGGAAAACAACCCTAAAATAAAATCAACATATTGTTGCAGGCTAGTGTCTGTTTGGTCTACCTCGTTTGTACTTATTGTCCTTTTATATTTATTTTTAATAAATTGAACAGTTTAAAATCTTGGTGATATGATGCAGGTGCCAAAAACACAGGGGGTAATAGAAAAGATACATAACACACACCTGACCACCCAACAGGTAGTTGGTAATATCCATAGTTACCACAAACAAAATATGTATTATGTGAAGCTGTCAAACTACTATTATTTACACCCTGAATAGTTCAAATCAAGGTACAATCGCTTGTCCCCATTGGAATTCGCCCAATGCTACGTATACATAAATCTGCTTTAATTTTTGTAACAGAAATCACAAATTGTTCTTTCTTGTCATAGTATCTTATATTTGTGAAGACATATGGGGGGTCATTACAACCCTGGCGGACGGTGTTAAAGCGGCGGTAAGACCGCAAACAGGCCGGCGAACAAAAAGGGAATTATGACCGTGGCGGAAACCGCCAACAAAGACAGCCACTTTAACAATCCGACCGCCACAGCGGTACAGACAAACAGCGCGGCGGTCACCGCCAACAGACAGGCGGGAGACAAAGTACCGCCCACAGTATCGCAACCTACCAATCCGCCACCTTTTCCGGGGCGGATTCACCGCGGATAAAAACACGGCAGAAACAGCCATTTCAATGGGAAAACGCTCCCCTCTACACACTCCACGAGGAAGGAGGACACCATGGAACCGGAACTCCAAATACTCCCTGAGATAGTCTTCCTGCTCCTGTACGATCATCATTAACGCTGGCGCTGAAGACAACGGTGAGTACTGCACCTACGACATAGGGGAGGGGGGAGGCAAAAGTCAGGGACACACACACACAACACCCCCACCCCCACCCTCACCCACTACAACACACACACCAATGCATATCCAAACATTACAGTAACAACCCCAAAACCCCCCGGAAGAATGCAAAGACAAAAGGAAATGAGTGCAACCATTGTAATATATCAAAATACAGTAAGCAAATATATACAGATATAATTTCACATTCAACTAAATATACATCACGATTAGTAGTGCAGGTAATGTCCGTGGACCACTGGGCCCAAAATGCATGGGCGAGGCCCACACACTATACCTGAGCAAAACGGAAATAACACTGCTGGGGCATCAGATAGAAATACAACAGGCACCTCAGGGGGAAGGGAAGGGGGGCACCTCAGCCGGATGACTGCACCACGCCAGATCCACAATGGGCTCCATGCCCATTGATGTATCCTGGGGAGTGCAAAGCCACAGTCTCTCAAGTCTCTAGAGTGGGTGGTTTGCCCACTGTACCATCCTGGGAAGTGCAAAGCCACAGTCTCTCAAGTCTCTACAGTGGGTGGGTGTAGGAGGCTGGACTGGCTTGTAGTGAGTACCAAGGGGTACTTGCACCTTGCACCAGGCCCAGTTATCCCTTATTAGTGTATAGGGTGTCTAGCAGCTTAGGCTGATAGATAATGGTAGCTTAGCAGAGCAGCTTAGGCTGAACTAGGAGACGTGTGAAGCTACCACAGTACCACTTAGTGTCATATGCACAATATCATAAGAAAACACAATACACAGTTATACTAAAAATAAAGGTACTTTATTTTTATGACAATATGCCAAAGTATCTTAGAGTGTACCCTCAGTGAGAGGATAGGAAATATACACAAGATATATATACACAATAGCAAAAATATGCAGTATAGTCTTAGAAAACAGTGCAAACAATGTATAGTTACAATAGGATGCAATGGGGAAACATAGGGATAGGGGCAACACAAACCATATACTCCAGAAGTGGAATGCGAACCACGAATGGACCCCAAACCTATGTGACCTTGTAGAGGGTCGCTGGGACTATTAGAAAATAGTGAGAGTTAGAAAAATAACCCTCCCCAAGACCCTGAAAAGTGAGTGCAAAGTGCACTAAAGTTCCCCTAAGGACAAAAGAGTCGTGTTAGAGGAATAATGCAGGAAAGACACAAACCAGCAATGCAACAACTGTGGATTTCCAATCTAGGGTACCTGTGGAACAAGGGGACCAAGTCCAAAAGTCACAAGCAAGTCGGAGATGGGCAGATGCCCAGGAAATGCCAGCTGCGGGTGCAAAGAAGCTTCGACTGGACAGAAGAAGCTGAGGTTTCTGCAGGAACGAAAAGGGCTAGAGACTTCCCCTTTGGTGGGCGGATCCCACTCGCCTTGGAGAGTCGTGCAGAAGTGTTTTCCCGCCGGAAGGACGCCAACAAGCCTTGCTACACGCAAATCGTGCGTTTGGCGTTTTTGGGCGCTGCTGGGGCCCAGGAGGGACCAGGAGGTCGCAAATTGGGCCTGCCAAGAGAGGGGACGTCGAGCAAGACAAAGAGCCCTCACTGAAGCAGGTAGCACCCGGAGAAGTGCCAGAAACAGGCACTACGAGGATGCGTGAAACGGTGCTCGCCGAAGTTGCACAAAGGAGTCCCACGTCGCCGGAGACCAACTTAGAAAGTCGTGCAATGCAGGTTAGAGTGCCGTGGACCCAGGCTTGGCTGTGCACGAAGGATTTCCGCCGGAAGTGCACAGGGGCCGGAGTAGCTGCAAAGTCGCGGTTCCCAGCAATGCAGCCCAGCGAGGTGAGGCAAGGACTTACCTCCACCAAACTTGGGCTGAAGAGTCACTGGACTGTGGGGGTCACTTGGACAGCGTCGCTGGATTCGAGGGACCTCGCTCGTCGTGCTGAGAGGAGACCCAAGGGACCGGTAATGCAGCTTTTTGGTGCCTGCGGTTGCAGGGGGAAGATTCCGTCGACCCACGGGAGATTTCTTCGGAGCTTCTGGTGCAGAGAGGAGGCAGACTACCCCCACAGCATGCACAAGCAGGAAAACAGTCGAGAAGGCGGCAGGATCAGCGTTACAGAGTTGCAGTAGTCGTCTTTGCTACTATGTTGCAGGTTTGCAGGCTTCCAGCGCGGTCAGCGGTCGATTCCTTATCAGAAGGTGAAGAGGGAGATGCAGAGGAACTCGGCTGAGCTCATGCATTCGTTATCTGAAGTTTCCCCAGAGACAGAGACCCTAAATAGCCAGAAAAGAGGGTTTGGCTACCTAGGAGAGAGGAAAGGCTACTAACACCTGAAGGAGCCTATCAGCAGGAGTCTCTGACGTCACCTGGTGGCACTGGCCACTCAGAGCAGTCCAGTGTGCCAGCAGCACCTCTGTTTCCAAGATGGCAGAGGTCTGGAGCACACTGGAGGAGCTCTGGACACCTCCCAGGGGAGGTGCAGGTCAGGGGAGTGGTCACTCCCCTTTCCTTTGTCCAGTTTCGCGCCAGAGCACGGGCTAAGGGGTCCCTGAACCGGTGTAGACTGGCTTATGCAGAATTGGGCACATCTGTGCCCAACAAAGCATTTCCAGAGGCTGGGGGAGGCTACTCCTCCCCTGCCTTCACACCATTTTCCAAAGGGAGAGGGTGTCACACCCTCTCTCAGAGGAAGTTCTTTGTTCTGCCATCCTGGGCCAGGCCTGGCTGGACCCCAGGAGGGCATCTGCCTGTCTGAGGGGTTGGCAGCAGCTGCAGTGAAACCCCAGGAAGGGCAGTCTGGCAGTACCAGGGTCTGTGCTACAGACCACTGGGATCATGGAATTGTACCAACAATGCCAGGATGGCATAGAGGGGGCAATTCCATGATCATAGACATGTTACATGGCCATATTCGGAGTTACCATGGTGAAGCTACATATAGGTAGTGACCTATATGTAGTGCACGCGTGTAATGGTGTCCCCGCACTCACAAAGTTCAGTGAATTGGCTCTGAACAATGTGGGGGCACCTTGGCTAGTGCCAGGGTGCCCTCACACTAAGTAACTTTGCACCTAACCTTTACCAGGTAAAGGTTAGACATATAGGTGACTTATAAGTTACTTAAGTGCAGTGTAAAATGGCTGTGAAATAACGTGGACGTTATTTCACTCAGGCTGCAGTGGCAGGCCTGTGTAAGAATTGTCAGAGCTCCCTATGGGTGGCAAAAGAAATGCTGCAGCCCATAGGGATCTCCTGGAACCCCAATACCCTGGGTACCTCAGTACCATATACTAGGGAATTATAAGGGTGTTCCAGTAAGCCAATGTAAATTGGTAAAATTGGTCACTAGCCTGTTAGTGACAATTTAGAAAGAAATGAGAGAGCATAACCACTGAGGTTCTGATTAGCAGAGCCTCAGTGAGACAGTTAGTCACTACACAGGTAACACATTCAGGCACACTTATGAGCACTGGGGCCCTGGGTTACCAGGGTCCCAGTGACACATACAACTAAACCAACATATATACAGTGAAAAATGGGGGTAACATGCCAGGCAAGATGGTACTTTCCTACAGTGGGTTGCCCACTGTACCATCCTGGGGAGTGCAAAGCCACAGTCTCTCAAGTCTCTACAGTGGGTGGGATGCCCACTGTTCAATCCTGGGGAGTGCAAAGCCACAGTCTCTCAAGTCGATAACAGTCTCCACTGGTTCTGGAGGGGGACTGGTGCCCAGAGTGCTTCATCCTGTTAAGGACAGACGAAGTGGATGCTGTTCTCCACTGATTCTGGAGGGGGACTGGTGCCCAGAGTGCTTCATCCTGCCAAGGACTGAGGTAGTGGATGCATGTCTCCACTGGTTCTGGAGGGGGACTGGTGCCCAGAGTGCATCACTCTCCCCGTGACGGTCCCAGTTCCGTCACTGCCCCTGCCGCACAAGGGCTAGCCGTGCTTGAGTTGGCGGTGCTTGCCCTGTTCAGCGGTCTTTGCCCGGTTCAGCTGTGCTTGACTTTGCTGTCTCTGACCTGTTCAGCGGTGCTTGCCATGGCGGTCTTTGCCCTGTTCAGTGGTGCTTGCCATGGCGGTCTTTGCCCTGTTCAGCGGTGCTTGACTTTGCTGTCTCTGACCTGTTCAGCGGTGCTTGCCATGGCGGTCTTTGCCCTGTTCAGCGGTGCTTGCCCTGTTCAGCGGTGCTTGACTTTGCTGTCTCTGACCTGTGCAGCGGAGTTTGCCATGGTGGTCCCTCATTGCCCAGCGGGACTGTGGCTGCCGGGGCCCTCCTGGGCACTGACTCTGGCGGTGGCCTCCTGGCCACTGACGATGGAGCTGCCCTCCTGGGCACTGACTCTTGCGGTGGCCTCCTGGCCACTGACGATGGGACTGCCCTCCTGGGCACTGACTCTGGCGGTGGCCTCCTGGCCAGTGACGATGGGGCTGGCGGTGGCCTCCTGGGCAGCGGGGATCATGGTGGGCTTCTCCGCCGTGCTGCTGTTCCCAGACTTTGGCGCTTTCTTCTGCCCTTCCCCACCTTGGGAGGAGTCACAGCTGAGTGGACAGTCCCCCCGGGACCCTTGTGAGCGGCTTTGCCGGCTGGAGTCTTCCCCCTCTCCCGTTGGGCACTGTCCAACGTCTGGTGCTTCACAGGGGGGGGGACTGGCTGTGCTGTGGCTCTGTGTCACACTGGCTGCCCTGGTGCTCGGTGCACTCCACATACCTCTAACAGGCACCACTGGTACCTGCGATTTTTTGGCTGAGGTGCTAGTACAGGACCTATGAATTGGAAGGGGAGGTGGGAAAGAGGTCAAGGTTGCTCAGGAAAAGTTTCTTACGAACACTGGGACGGGTAGCTGGAGGGGGTCTGGGAGTGGAGGAAGAGGAGGTGGTTGTAGGAGGTGTAACCTTTGTTGATTTGGGTGCAGGTGCATGCGCTGGAGGCTGTCTTGAGGTGGATGGATGTTGGGTGGGTGTGTGCGTGCGTTTGTGTACTTTGGGAAGGGGCGTCACAAACA
Source organism: Pleurodeles waltl (assembly GCF_031143425.1). NCBI lineage: Eukaryota > Metazoa > Chordata > Amphibia > Caudata > Salamandridae > Pleurodeles > Pleurodeles waltl. The sequence goes on from NC_090442.1 coordinate 10,492,636, forward strand.
CACTGAGCGAGGACACAGGGAACGTGTAAATGGTAGTGGGGGTGGTGAGTGCAGGTGAGTGGGGTGTGGTGGTGGGTGTGCTGGTGCGGGACCTAGTGGCTGTAGTGGTAGTGCTTGCAGGTGGGAGTGTAGACGACAATGGGAGGGAGGAGGGAGACGACGAGGAGGGGGACACAGTGGAGGCAGTGGATGTTGCTGTGTCTGTATGTGTGTGATGCTTGTGTGAGTGCCTGTGGGATGTGTGGGGCTTATGTTTGCCTGAGCTTCCCTTGTGTGTTGACGTGTGTGCAGGCTGGTCTGATGGTGTGCTTAGGATAAGCTGGGGTACAGGGGATTGGGTCTGGGTGGAGGAATTTAGAGGGGGAGGCTAGAGACAGGGACAATGGCTGCCATCAGTGCTGAGGCCAGAGATTGCAGGGTTCGATGAAGGGCAGCCTGACCAGAATTAATGCCCTCCAGGAATGCATTAGTGTGTTGCAACTCCCTTTCTACACCCTGGATGGCATTCAAAATGGTAGGCTGCCCAACAGTGAGTGACCTGAGGAGGTCAATGGCCTCCTCACTGAGGGCAGCAGAGGTGACAGGGGCAGGGACTGAGGTGCCTGGGGCCAAGGTGATGCCCACCCTCCTGGGTGAGCGGGCACGGGGCGAAGGCTGAGGGGCTGCTGGGAGGGCAGTGCTGGGTGGGGGGGGTGGCGGCTGTACCTGTAGAAGTGGGGGGCACAGATTTTGCCGCCACCACAAGGGAGCTCCCATCGGAGGACGAGTCTGTGTCGCTGGTTGCTGATCCTGTGACCGCCGTGAAGCTCCCCTCGCCCTCCGTCCCACTGGTGTATTCAGAGTCCGTGGTGTGGCCCTCCATGGCCATGTTGGATGCAGCTCCCTCGTGCTCCGGTGCCACTGTACCTCTGCCTGATGATGCTGAGGCACACAAGAACAGGGAGAGCACAAAAAGGGGGGGGACGACAGAAGAAAGACAGGTTGAGTGCATGGCTTACCGCTACCGTTGGCGGACAATACAGACACAGCAGCCCCCTGCACTGTTGGGCTCTACTGATGCAGTTCCTGGGATATGGCCTACATGGCTATGGTGGACATCAGCACACATAGATGACACAGGGGCATGTATACCTGTACTTAGCACTCTACAGAGGTGGGGTGGAGTGGCACATGGCTTGCATTACGGAGGGGCCTAGCCTACGGACTCGCCCTGGCCTAGGGAAACACACAGCCCTCCTCCCCCACCCAGACACCTTCACTGTGCGCAAAGTCCGCTGAATGAGAGTGTACTCACCCCCTTGTGTCTGCTCTGATGCCCTCAAGCGCCCATCCAACTCAGGGTAAGCCACCGCCAGGATCAGGAACATCAGGGGGGTCATGGTGCGACGGGCACCCCTCCCAAGTTGGAAGGCCATCCCCAGCTGAGCCTCCGCCGTCTTCTTGCTCCAGCGGCGAATGTCCTCCCATCTTTTACGCCAGTGGGTGCTCCGTCTCTGCTGGACCCCCAGGGTCCGGACGTCCTTGGCGATGGCACGCCAAATAGCCTTCTTCTGGTGGGCGCTGACCTACATGACATGTACAGGGGAAGAAGAAAAGTCATTACCAACTGCACCGTCAAAGTGAGTGGCCCACATCCCCACCCTTGCCATGTGGCACATGCTTTCACAGTCCTTCATGCTTGCAGAACTCTGCCCCCTTCCTTCTTACAACCAGCCCTCTCCACCCAGGCATAACCCATACAACTTGCTCCCTGTGTACTCACGTGTTGGTCTGGAGGACGTAGAGTAGCGTGTACTGGGGGAGGAGCCCGTCCACGAGCTTCTCCAACTCCTGTGCAGTGAAGGCACGGGCCCTTTCCCCAGACGCACAAGCCATTGTCTCTTCCAGGCCGAGGTCACAGCAGCACTTGCAGTGTAGATCCTCTCCTGTCGAAGATTAGGTATCGAGTGATTGTACAGATAGAAAATGGCGGTGACATCCGCGGCGGTGCGTATCATCACCACCGGCGCACTTCGTCATTGGCTCCTGGGACCCATAGGGTCCAATGTTAACCAATACAGCATTGCGCAGGGTTCTTCGACCGCCTACTGCGACGGTGTACAACACCAGCACAGTTACCTCGCATCCCATTGTCCCAGATTAGAGGTCAGGCAGCCGCCATTTCAGGGGCCCATATGGCTTCATTTTTAACTGCGTCACACATACCTAGGCCTGGACTCAACACACATACAGACAACTTTTTTGATTATGTTTTGTGTTCTGTGTAGCTGTGGGTACATACCTCTGAGTTGCTTGACTCTGTGGTCGCTGTTGTCCTTCCTAGGCACCGTCAGCTGGGACATGTGAGGAGATGGCGGAATCCTCCGGTGTACCGACCGCTGGCGGACATGTTGACAATGGAGGAGCGACATTTAATCATCACCTACAGGTTTGACCGTGCCACAATCCAGGAACTGTGTACCCAGTTGGAGCCTGACCTGATGTCAGCTATCCGCCATCCCACAGGGATCCCCCCTCAAGTGCAGGTGCTATCAGTGCTCCATTTCTTTGTAAGTGGGTCTTTTCAAACAACAGTGGCCATGGCATCAGGGATGTCCCAGCCTATGTTTTCCAACGTGTTGTCCAGAGTGTTGTCTGCCCTGCTGAAACACATGAGGAGCTACATCGTTTTCCCTCAGGTGGGGGATTTGCCTACTGTTAACGGTGACTTCTATGCCCTTGGACATATCCCCAACATCATAGGTGCCATTGATGGGACCCATGTGGCTTTGGTCCCCCCCCCCCACAGGAGTGAACTGGTGTACCGGAACCGGAAGAGTTATCATTCGATGAATGTACAGATGGTATGTTTGGCAGACCAATACATCTCCCAGGTAAATGCTATGTTCCCTGGCTCAGTGCATGACGCCTACATCCTGCGGAATAGCAGCATTCCTTATGTGATGGGTCAACTCTAGAGGCACCGTGTGTGGCTATTAGGTGACTCTGGTTACCCCAACCTGTCATGGCTACTGGCCCCAGTGAGGAATCCCAGGACCAGGGCAGCGGAACGCTACAATGAGGCCCATGGGCGGACTAGGAGGGTGATCAAACGCACCTTCGGCCTCCTGAAGGCCAGGTTCAGGTGCCCCCATATGACAGGTGGTTCCCTATTCTACTCACCAAGGAAGGTGTGCCAGATCATCATCGCCTGCTGTATGCTTCACAGTCTTGCTTTGCGACGCCAGGTGCCTTTTCTGCAGGAGGATGGTCCAGATGACGATGTTGTGGCAGCTGTGGAGCCTGTGGACAGTAATGAGGAGGAAGCAGAGGAAGAAGACATTGACAACAGGGACTCAGTCTTCCAGCAATATTTCCAGTGACACACAGGTGAGAACACATTCTTGCCTACTACAAGTACTTTCACACTTCTACCTCTATCCTGCCTGTCAATTTCAAGCAGTATTTGGTAACTGAGTTGTACATTTCCATTACGGTTTCACAGGTGTGGTTACCAACGTGTGTCATCTGCTTACATTCTTCATGAACTTGTGATGTGTGACATAGGTATGTTGACATTACATTTGAGAACGGATTTTGTCACTGTCATAGCTAATACACATTTTTAAAATCACAGACTGACTCCAGATTGTTTTGTGCTTCAAGGGTGTTTATTGAAGTGCTAAATATTGGAGGGGGTGGTAAAATGGTGAGGGGTGATGGTGGAGGAACGTCCATGGCAGAGTCCAGTCTATTAGTCTCACAGGTGCACTGCCCATATGGGCATAGGAAGTGGAGCTGGGGCAGTTCCAATATGGACAGGGTTACAAAGTGGGACAGTAGGATGACAATCAGGGTGGTCTCATTTCTTGGTGGGAGTCTTGGCATCGTGCTCTGTCCTGTTCCTGGATCTCAGGGACCACTTGCGGGGTGGTTCTCCGTCTGCAGGGGGTGGGGTGCTGGTGTGGTGGTCCTGTGGCGGGGCGTCCTGTCCACTAGCGCCGGCGGAGGTGGTGGGCAGTTCATCGTCCATGCTAGTGTCAGGGGCCCCTTGGAGTGCCACGGTGTCCCTCATGGTGTTCAGTATGTCCTTCAGCACCCCTACGATGGTGCCCAGGGCGGAGCTGATGGTTCTGAGTTCCTCCCTGAACCCCAAATACTGTTCCTCTTGCATGCACTGGGTCTCCTGAAACTTGGCCAGGACCGCAGCCATCGTCTCCTGGGAGTGATGGTATGCTCCCATGATAGAGGAGAGGGCCTCGTGGAGAGTGGGTTCCCTTGGCCTGTCCGCCCCCTGTTGCACAGCAGCCCTCCCAGTTCCCCTGTGTTCCTGGGCCTCCGTCCCCTGGACCATGTGCCCACTACCACTGCCCCCAGGTTCCTGTTGTTGTCGGGGTGGTGGGTTATCCTGGGTTCCCTGTAGTGGTGGACACACAGCTGATTGACGTGTCCTGGGGACGGAGGTATGGGCCCGCTGGGTGGGGGCTGTGCTGATGTTACCAGAGGGTGGAAGGTCTGTGGTTGGCTGTGCCTGTGCGAAAGAAACCGACTGTCCCAAGGCCCACGATGGTCCGGGCTGGTCATCTGGATCCAGTTGGCCAGAGCTGCTGTCATCACTGTGGACCTCTTCTGTGGGTGGGGTAGAGATGTCTGGACCCTCCTGTCTAGTGACATTGGGTAGTGGTCCTGCAGGAGTGTAAAAGCATGATTATTGCATCTCTGTGTGTCATGGTGTGCAATGGGTGGGTGACCCTGTACCCCAGTGCTAGCATTCCTGTGTGGGGGCTTGTGTGATGATGGTTGGGGGGGTGTTATGGGTATGTATAGTGAGCATGCTTTAGTGAGGGGTGTCCATGCTTTGTTGTGTCATGCAGGGCTTGGTGTTGGGAGGGTGGTTTGTGTTATTAGTACATTAGTGGGGAGTTGGAGTGATAGGGGAGGGGGTGAGGGCGGGGGTCTGTGATAGCATGCAGGTAGGGTGGGGGATATGATAGTTAAGATTTGACTTACCAGAGTCCATTCCTCCACCGACTCCTCAGAGGCCCTCAGGATGCATGATGGTCAAGACCTGCTCCTCCCATGTTGTTGGTTGTGGGGGAGGAGGTGGGGGTCCGCCGCCAGTCCGCTGTACCGCGATGTTGTGTCTTGAGACCACGGAACGCACCTTCCCCCGTAGGTCGTTCCACCTCTTCCTGATGTCGTCCCGATTTCTTGGGTGCTGTCCCACTGCATTGACCCTGTCCACTATTCTTCGCCATAGCTTCATCTTCCTAGCTATGGAGGTGTGCTGCACCTGTGATCCAAATAGCTGTGGCTCTACCCGGACGATTTCCTCCACCATGACCCTGATCTCCTCCTCGGAGAACCTGGGGTGTCTTTGCCGTGCCATGGGGTGGTGTAGGTGATGTGTGGGGTGGTGTATGTGGTGATGAGTGTGGTGATGTGTAGTGGTGTGTGGGGTTTTGTGCGTGGATGTTGTGTGGGTGATGGTGTTGTGTGCCTCTGTCTGGTGGGGCTGTCTATGCTGTGCAGTCTCTCTGGCCTTCGTCAATAATTTTGGTCGTAGGGGTTTGTGGGTGATGTGGGTGTGTGTTTTATATTGTGTTGGGTGTGTGGGAGTGGTTTTTGTGTGTGTATCAGGTGTGTGTATTTCGAATTGTCCAATGTGGCGGTGTTTTGGAGATGTTTGTGTATTTTGAGCGCGTGGATTCGTGGGTCGTGATAGCATGGGCGTGTTTCTGTTGGCGTGACGGTGGAGGATTTGTTTTCGCCAGTTTATCACTGCCCTTTGGTGGCGGACTTGTGTGGGTGTCTGAATTTCGGCGGATTCCGAGATGTGGGTCATAATAGCTGTGGCGGATTTCCGCGGCCGCAGCGGTGTATTGGCGGTCTTCTGCACGGCGGTAAGCGGCTTTTACCACCAATGTTGTAATGACCCCCATGGTATTGAAACATTGTCCGGTTGATACTCTTCCCATTTAGTTCCTTTGGCTTGGGGATACCCATCTTTGTCTTGGTAGCATACTTTATTAAGGCGAAAAAGAAGTCCGCCCTCTGTACGTTTCCCAGATGTAAACAAAAGCGTATACCAAGCTTGACAAGAACCATTGTGTGAAAAAGAAAGAGGAATGAAAGGTGTTCCTCCTTTTTTTTGATGCACAGGTATCATTCCACATACCCAACAGTTAGTAGTATTTGTGGCATTATGAGTATGATGCAACATCTGAATTAAAGTATTATTGAAGTATGATTGACGGTGCTTCTGCTCCTGATAGGGAAGCGTAAAGTAATAGTGATCCTTTGGTACTGGAGTAGTGGCAACAAAAAACTCACGAGCAGGAGCCATCTTTTCAACAAACCAGGTGATTATTGCTATAACCACCAAAAGAACAACAAACCCCATAGTACTAATGATCACTTTGTTATTCATTTTAGCAACAGTGATAATCGACCCTTCCAGAAATGAATTGAAAACAATCATTGGAGCTCTTATCCCTGGGCAGCCGCTGATTTCTTCACCACGGGCCAAGACGGGTGTCACTACTCTAATGCATGGCTGATCCCCCCCCTTGCCACATTGTCTCTCAGTTTCACTATTCCAGGGCGGTAGCTCAACCAGTTTTTTTCAGCACTACATATTCTTTCCTCAGTCTCAAATTATATTGCATCAGAAATCTTATGGTCCGAGAAGAACTCTGCAAATTCGTCAGGTGATATAGCACGGCCTTTCTCCATAGTCAAGATCTCTCGATGATCGGTCAGTACAGCAGGTTCCACCAAGGTAGGTAGCACTCTCTTGCAGTGGGAACCATGGACCCAATTCTTTCGGTTCATCCCTCGAACTGCTGTCCTTGTCGCAAGGAGCACCTGCTCTGGGCCTCGCCACCTTGGTTCCAAGCTGCTTGCTTGGTCTTTCAAAGGACTTAATCATCACCTGGTCACCAGGTCGGAGTTCATGGCCTTCACCTGTAGATCTTTCAGGAAGTGCTTCTCGAACGTGTTGATGAATAGAAACCAAATTGTTGGTTAACTGTGCCAAATAATCATTCATCAGGACACAAGGTACATCATATACAGAATTTGGCTTAGGAACTCCCCAAATGTTCATTGGCCTTCCAAATACTATTTCATAGGGGGGTAAGGCCTTTTCGAAAGTGTGGCACTGACCTAATAGACAATAATGCCAACGCTAATGCATCCGGCCAAGTTAAAGATGTGGAAGCCTATATCTTCGCTAACTTCAGCTTCAAAGTAGCATTATACCTTTCCACCAACCCTGCTGATTGTGGGTGGAAAACCGCATGGAACTTCTGTTTGATCCCTAATCTTTTCAGGATACTCTTAATAACTTCCCCAACAAAATGAGGTCGTTATCATTCCATAAAAGTCTGCAAACACCAAGCCTAGGGAACAATTCTTTCAAAAGCACCTTTGCTGTGGTAATGGCAGTATTATCCTTTGTGGGGTATGCCTCTATCCATTTACTAAAGGCACATACCACCACCAAGACATACTTTAAATTGTTGCAGCGTTCAAGCTGAATATAATCCATTTGTAGAACTTTGAAAGGTGCAGTTGGTGTAGCAAACCCTCCCGCAGGAGTTTGTGTCCCTTTTCCAGGATTGTATTGTAAACAGATCAAATAAGACTGTACTACTCTCTTAGCTGTACTGGAAATTTCTGGATGCTCCGGAACTTGCGTAAGCAACTTCGTTATTGTTGAAGCTCCAACATGTGCCAGCCCATGTGCCATCTGAACCACAGGTTGTACAAAAGCTATAGGCAATTTCAATTTTTCCATCTGCTTATTCCACCAACAGCCCTCATCATCCAATTCTCCTTCTTCAGACCATTGCTCACGTTCTTTCACAGAAGCAGATTTCTGTATATCTAATACGTCTTGTCTAGCATTATGCCAACGTTCAGGTTGTGACTTCACTACATACATAGAAGTAGTACTTCGCTGCATCGCAGTCTCACGTGCTACGCGGTCCGCAAGGGCATTACCTTGCCCTATCTTATCGATCACTTTCTTGTGTGCACTACATTCCACAATAGCTATTTTCTTTGGATATGTCAGTGCAGTCAAGAGGTTATGCACTAATTCTCTGTGCATTATCTGCATCCTGTGGGATGTGAGAAAGCCTCTCTCCTTCCAAAGCAAACCAAAATCATGAGCCACTCTAAAAGCATAGCGGCTGTCTGTATAAATGTTCACACATAAGTCAGTACTAAGCTCACATGCTCGTGTCAAAGCTATTAATTCAACTGCTTGAGCTGACTTCTGTGGTATACAAGCTGTCTCCACTACTGTGTGTATTGTGGTGATTGAATATGCAGCTGACGTCGTACCGTCTGGCAACTTCAAACAAGATCCATCAACCCACAATTCCCCGTCTACATCTGGAAGGGGCGTATCTTGCAAATCAATACGACCCTTTGTCTGTTCTTCGGTAAGGAATATGCAATCATGTGTTTCTTGTGACTGAGGCTGGATATGGCAACAAAGTGGCTGGATTTAGTATTGCACATCTCTTCAGTGTAATGTGAGGAGCCAGCAATGTCAATTCATATCCTGTCAGGCGAGCGCTAGTTAAAAGTTGCGTCTTTGTGTGATTTAAAAGAGCATCAACCGCATGGGGTACTAACACCAACAGCTTATGTGACAAAACTATCCCTTCACTCTGGCGTATTGACACAGCTGTTGCTGCAACTGAACGAAAACACCCAGGCAACGCTCGAGCGACAGGATCAAGTACTGCTGAAAAATATGCACAGGGACGCTGCTTATCGCCATGTTTCTGTACTAAAACTGACAATGCACATCCATCGTTCTCATGTACGTAAAATGCAAAAGGCTTCGTGTAATTTGGAGTACCTAACACTGGTGCTGAACAAAGGGCTTGTCGTAGCTGCCGGAAAGCAGTCTCACATTCATCTGTCCATGGGAGGGGCATTGGAGTATCTTTAGTCAAAAGTGCTAGCAAAGGTTTGACAATGTGTGAAAACCCTAATATCCATTGCCTACAAAAAGAAGTAAGACCAAGGAATGCACGAACATCTTTCTGAGTAGAGGGTACTGGTGTGTCTAAAATTGCTTGAATATGATCTGATGTAAGTGCCCGGCCCTCCTTAGACAAAAGGTGACCTAAATAGGTTACCTTTGGTCTACAATATTGCAATTTCTTTCGTGACACTTTATGATGGTGTGAAGCAAGAAAAGAAAGTAAGGACAAAGTGCACCTTTCACATTGCTCAGGGGTATCAGCTGCCAACAAAATATCATTGACATATTGTATGAGAGTCACACCTTCAGGCAAAACAAAAGAATCAAGTTGTTGTTTTAACGCTTGAATATAAATACTAGGACTCTCAGTATTGCATTGAGGAACTCTGCAAAATCTATATGATTGTTTATTCAAAGTAAAACCAAACAAATATCAGCTGTCAGGATGAATAGGGATTGAAGAGAAAGTAGTTGCTGTCGGGGGAACCAAAGTAAGAAGTGTCGTGATGTCAGATACCACAGGATATTGTGGTACCACAATCTTATTCACTTCTCGTAAATCAATAATGAATCGGTAAATCCTAGTATCAGTATCCTTTTTCAGAATAGGAAGAATCGGACTGTTACAAACATTATACAGAACTTCCTCAACAACTCCAACTGCAATAAGATCATGCCCAATTTGTGTGAGTGCTTCTTCGCCCTCCTGTGCAATTTTGTATTGAGGCAAACGTGGCAATACAGCTCCCTCCTTGACACTAATATGTACCGGTGGAATAATCATTTGTCCCACATCAGTATCTGAAGTAGCCCACAAAGTACTAGGGAGTGAAGCTAATGCAATATCCTCCTTAACAAGACAAACTCTTTCCATCACAGGATGATTATCATTCAAAATAACACGCACCCCTTCAGGAGAGCATCATATTGTAGCCCTGAAATACTTGAGCATATCAAGACCCACAATATTGTCTGGTGTATTTGAAGAAAGCAAAAACGGACATGGAGCAGTAAATTTATCAACATGGAATGCAAGAATTTGTGACAATGGGCTAGGGGAAGGTGTTCCATCAAAACCTATCGATGTAATGGTTAAGCCAGACAGCGGAGCCCTTGGAACCAATTGTTTAGACAAAGGGCTACGAGTAGCTCCTGTATCAACCAGAAACTGATCAGTAGAACCCAAAACATGTGCTGTAACATAGGGACCCCTCTGATCTACTGGAACTTCAACTGATTCCTTACACCATCCTAGGCAATCCTATGCATAAGCAGAATCTTGGAAATCAGGCTGCACATAGTTAGACGTCTGGTATTGGTTCCGTTTATCAAAAGTGTTAAACTCATCCTGCCCTCGTACATTAACATCAACCCTAGCATGATCATTCGTGCTTCTTCTAGGCCCTGAATATCCTGAGCGATTTCTCATTTGTCGCCGACCACGTGAACACTGCTGAACACGTAGTGCTGGACAATCGGCAGCCCAATGCCCTAATTTCTTACAATATGCACACTGATCAACAGACAAATTCGAACGAGTGTAAGAAGAACCATAAGATCCACGTCCACCTCTATCACTACCTCTAAAAGGCGGACCATAAGCTTGAGCCAACATAACCTTCGTCTTTAATTCTTTAATCTTTTTATCCTCGCTACCTTTTGCTTCTAATTCCTGACGTTCATAATACTGAGCCATAGTCAAAAGAGAACCCGGAGTAGAGGTAGTCCATGAACTTTCACTAGCTTTTAGACGACTAGCTATTCCTGGTAACAGATTTGCGACATATTTATCGACGAACAAATGTCTGCCCATATCATCTGACAATAACTGGCCGCTAAAATCATGAAATGCTTCTTCAAAGCGTGTAAAGAAATCAGAGACCGATTCATCTGCCTTTTGCTTACAAGACGCTAAAACAGTCCAATCTATCTTTTTAGGGGGAATAATCGTTTTTAACTTAACTAATATGGCTGCGGGAAGATCTAGAATTAGCTGATACAGCTTTTTCGCACGTTCCCTATCCCCGTCCATCTGTTATAATTCTTTCCATGACGCCCCAAAAACTACACGATCATCAACTTTACGAACAGTTCTCCACATATCTGGTGGTAATATCAATCCAAAAAATAAATCAATGTCAGCCAAAGTCATAGTACAAGAACTAATTGCTCCCTCAACTTCCTCATAAAAGGCGGCTGGGTTTTTCCGCGGGTCAGGTAATGCTGTTTTAAGTGCCATTACATCTGCCCTATTCCAAGGAGTATACACCCAATTATAAATAAAATAACCCTTAGCATCAACAGAAGTTTTATCATCACTTGTACCCAATCCTTTAGGAGGAACATACAAAGGCGCGGCCTCCCGCATTGGTTTCGCATGAACTATCATAGTCTTATCTGTTCCAAAGATGGAAGCTTACACCCCGCCGGTCTGAGATGTCCGTGCAACTACGTAAACGGCCCTTTTCTCCTCTCGCAAACGGTCTGCCGCAACACATAATTTCACCAAACGCCTGATTGCATCAGCCACCTGGGAGAAAACATAAAAACATCACTCATTTGCTTACGATCAGCTGCTACATCATCGGGCTCTAACTCATCAGAATATTTCCGAAATAGTTCAATAACTTCTGTGCCAAATGCCTCAGTAAAATATAGCTGCTCCTTTTCCGTCCACCCTTTCATGTTGTCTAAAAGTTCAGAAGCAGAGACAATGCTATGAATTGCTTTACGAGCAATAGATCTAAGCTCAGACGCACGGTCAGCAGGCAACATAGAGCGACTGTCTCGTATCTTCTGTTGCTCTGAACCGGAGACCTCAGCTAACTCATGAGGGGCAGAAGGAACGACATACGGAGGTGGAGGGTGATCTAGTAACAAAAAATCATTGTGCGGTTTATTAAGGATAGGATAGAGAGGTTGCCGAACAGTGTATTGGCCAGTTACCTGTAATTTACGTTCTTTCTCTTCTATCTCCTTTAAGTCATTTATTTCTTTCTTTCTCATTTCCAATGCTTTCACATATACATTCTTACACTGCTCTTTCTCAAGCAAGGCTTGCTCACGCTTCACTCGTCCACGCACTTCTTTCTCCCACATTCGTACACAGTCAAACATATCTTGCTGAGACCTTCGCTTACACATACATTGTTTCACATACTCAATCTTTCGCAAATCAAATGCCCCATGCATAGGCCAATGTAACTCAGGATCTGCACAATTGTATTTATTCCATAATGTGCTGTACTTTATGGAAGAAAGACCATGTTTAACATACATATCTCTATTGGGTGTACCCTCTGGGGGTGCCGGTTGCGATTCTTCCAGTCTCAAATTGGTACCATTACAAAAGCAACACATCCTACGAAGTGCGCTAAAAACAGGCATGCCAAAAATAGTGCAGAATATACAGTATTATAATCAAAGTAGCACTTAAAGTGCTGTTAAAATCAAAATTAAATTGGAGAAAATTCTCCTCATTACCTGCCTATATAAATTGCAATTTATATATCAATTCAAAGGACACAAATTGACTAGTCACCCAAAACACGAGAGCCACAGTGAGTGGTGAAACAAAGGCATCAAAACCCACAGCAAGTGCCGTAAAACGGCTCTTACCAATCACAGGGCGTCCAGGTTCCAACTGCCAAGTTCTAAAATCAACCAAATGGTCACTGCACGACGAATGAACAAAAAGGATCTCAGTCGAGGACCGGTGCCACCTGGATGGTCAAATCAGAAAGAAGGGAAAAACGGCATGGTTGCCAAGACTTGGGTCTCCTCAGGCATTGATCGTCTGCAGCGAGATCCCAATCCTTCGTTTCGACCAATCCGTCGGGCGCCCGAGTCGCCGATGAGTCCCTGTTCGGGCGCCAATTTGTCAAAGTAAGCCTCAGCAAGGCTTACTAGTGCAAGGGGTTCGCCCTTCTCTGCACAAAATCCTCGGCCCATATAGGAAGAAGTTGGCACAGAAACTGAAATAAAAGACAAAGGGGGGGATTCTAACCCTGGCGGTCGGTGATAAAGCGGCGGCCAACCCGCCAACAGGCTGGCGGTCCAAAAAATGGTATTCTGACCCTGGCGGGAACCGCCAACACAGCCCGCCACTTTAACACTCCGACCGCCACGGCGGTACAGACAAACAGCTCGGCGGTCACCGGCAACAGGCAGGCGGCAGACAATGTACCGCCCACACTATCATAACTCACCAATCCGCCACCTTTTCCGGGGCGGGAGCCCCGCCGATAAAAACACGGCGGAAACAGACTACGAACTGGAAAACGCTCACCACTACGCACTCTACGAGGAAGGAGGACAGCATGGAACCCGAATTAAACATCATACCTCCTCTCGTCTACCTTCTCATCTACCACGAGTACGAACTCCGGCGCAGACGTCAACGGTGAGTACTGCACCTACGACACACGGGAGGGGGGAGGAAGAAAGGGTTACGGGCACACACATATGCGACCCCCCCCCCCAATATGTACACAACAATGCAGAGCAACAGGTCACAGTGACATCACCCAAACCCCCGTAAAAAATGCTATGACAAAATAAAATTCGGAATAAATATGTATGTATCAAAAAGCTCCTGAATATTATAGTCCAACCATGAAAAATATTTACATCCCAAAAAAATATATACACATCAGTGTATAACTGAAGTAGCAAGTCCTGCACATCCTACGAATTGACCATGTCCGTGGGCCATAGTTTAGCGCAACAAGGGCAAAGCCCACACAGGAGACCTGAGTCCTTTGGAGAGAACACTGCAGGGGCATCAGATGTAAAAACTACAGGCACCTCAGGGGGAAAGGAATGGGGGAGCACCACAGCCACATGAGTCCACAACGCCAGATCCACGAAGGGGCCACCATGCCCATTGTTCCTTCCTGGGGAGTGCAAAGCCACAGTCTCTCAATGTCTCTACAGTGGGTGGGCTGCCCACTGTACCATCCAGGGGAGTGCAAAGCCACAGTCTCTCAATGTCTCTACAGTGGGTGGGCTGCCCACTGTACCATCCAGGGGAGTGCAAAGCCACAGTCTCTCAATGTCTCTACAGTGGGTGGGCTGCCCACTGTACCATCCAGGGGAGTGCAAAGCCACAGTCCATCAGGTGGATGACAGTCTCCACTGGTCAAGGAGGAGGCATGGTGGGCACAGTGAACCATAAACAGGGCTTGAGACGGCGGTGCCCAGCGGAGCGGTGCTTGACAGGAAGGGCCCAGCGGAGCGGTGCTTGAGACGGCGGTGCCCAGCGGAGCGGTGCTTGACAGGAAGGGCCCAGCGGAGCGGTGCTTGAGACGGCGGGGCCCAGCGGAGCGGTGCTTGACAGGAAGGGCCCAGCGGAGCGGTGCTTGACAGGAAGGGCCCAGCGGAGCGGTGCTTGACAGGAAGGGCCCAGCGGAGCGGTGCTTGACAGGAAGGGCCCAGCGGAGCGGTGCTTGAGACGGCGGTGCTTGAGACGGCGGTGCCCAGCGGAGCGGTGCTTGACAGGAAGGGCCCAGCGGAGCGGTGCTTGAGACGGCGGTGCCCAGCGGAGCGGTGATTGACAGGAAGGGCCCAGCGGAGCGGTGCTTGAGACGGCGGTGCCCAGCGGAGCGGTGCTTGACAGGAAGGGCCCAGCGGAGCGGTGCTTGACAGGAAGGGCCCTGCGGAGCGGTGCTTGAGACGGCGGGGCCCAGCGGAGCGGTGCCTTTCTTCATGGCGGGGCCCTGTTCAGCGGTGCCTATCTTCACGGCGGGGCCCTGTTCAGCGGTGCTCTTCTGCATGGCGGGCCCTGTTCAGCGGTGCCTTTCTTCACGGCGGGCCCTGTTCAGCGGTGCCTATCTTCACGGCGGGGCCCTGTTCAGCGGTGCTCTTCTGCACGGCGGGCCCTGTTCAGCGGCGCTCTTCTGCACGGCGAGCCCTGTTCAGCGGTGCCTATCTTCACGGCGGGGCCCTGTTCAGCGGTGCTCTTCTGCACGGCAGGCCCTGTTCAGCGGTGCCTATCTTCACGGCGGGGCCCTGTTCAGCGGTGCTCTTCTGCACGGCGGGCCCTGGTCAGCGGTGCTCTTCTGCACGGCGGGCCCTGTTCAGCGGCGCTCTTCTGCACGGCGAGCCCTGTTCAGCGGTGCCTATCTTCACGGCAGGGCCCTGTTCAGCGGTGCTCTTCTGCACGGCGGGCCCTGTTCAGCAGTGCCTATCCTCACGGCGGGGCCCTGTTCAGCGGTGCTCTTCTGCACGGCGGGCCCTGTTCAGCGGTGCTCTTCTGCACGGCGGGCCCTGTTCAGCGGTGCTCTTCTGCACGGGCAAGGGAGCCAGACCTGGGCTGGACTCCCTGCTCAGTCGCCCTCGGACCGTGACGTGTCTGGACCCTTCGGTGATGGACTCCTGGGCTCTATGGTGTCCTCCTTCACATCTGGTATGTGACATGTGGGGCCCACCTGCTCCGCGCTCCTGCTGCCCTTCCGCTCCTTAGATGTTGCTCCCTGGCCCTTGCCTCCCCTAGAGGTTGTGGCTGGAGAAGTGGGCCCACATTGCTCCTTGGGGGCAGCCCTGTCAGTCCTCGCACGGCGGCCCTTGTTCTTGCGGGTCCTCTTGCCGGGGGGGGGGGCTGGATGTGTTCCTGCTGCTGATCGACGTGTCACTGCTGGCAAAGGGTGGACTCCAGTACCCATGCACAACAGTGACAGTCGATGCTGGGCTGGTGGTGGCTGCGGTGCTCTTGGGACTCTTTGCAGATGGAGGGGGTGGGTCATCGGAGGGAAAGAGGTTAAGATTATACAGGAAAAGTTTTTTAGGGCCAAGGTTGAGAGAAGGAGAAGTGGTGATGGGAGTGGAGGAAGAGGATGTGGTTGTAGGAGAGTCAGGTGTGCTGTCTTTGGGTGAAGGTGCTGGTGCTGTAGGCTGTCGTGAGGTGGATGGCTGTTGGGTGGGTGGCTGCCTGCGTTTGTGTGTCTTGGAAGAGGGGGTGACAGACACAGTGGGAGAGGACACAGGGGACGTGTACATGGCAGTGGGGGTGGTGACTGCACGAGTGTGGACTGTACTGGAGGGTGAGGTGGTGATGGAAGCACTGGCTGATGTTGGGGTGCATGCAGGTGTGAGTGTAGACGTCACAGGGAGGGAGGAGGGAGACGAGGAGGAGGGGGACACAGAGGTGGTAGTGACTGCTGGAATGTCTGCATCTGGATGTTGCTTGGGTGAGTGCTTGTGGGATCTGTGGTGCTTGTGTCTGGATGAGCTGCTCTTGGGTGTTGAGGTGTGTGCAGGCTGGTCTGATGGTGTGGATGGGATAGGATGAGGAACAGGAGACAGAGACAGGCTGGAGGCAGACAGAAGAGGGAGACTGGAGACAGGGACAATGGCTGCCGTCAGTGCTGAGGCCAGAGCAGTGAACGCTCGTTGATGGGCAGCCTGACCCGAATGAAGGCCCTCCAGGTACGCATTGCTCTGTTGAACCTCCCTTTGCACACCCTGGATGGCATTCAAAAGGGTAGTCTGCCCAACAATGAGCGTCCTCACCAGGTCAATGAGCTCCGCACTGAGGGCAGCAGGGGTGACAGGGGCAGGGGCTGAGGTGCCTGGGGTGAAGGAGACGCGCGCCTTCCTGGGTGAGCGGGCACGGAGCGTAGGCTGAGGGGCTGCTGGGAGGGCGGTGCTGGTGCGCTGGGTGGCGGCTGTACCTCTAGTGGCGGGGGGCACGGATGTTGCCACCACCGCTAGGGAGCACCCATCCGAGGACGTCTCTGAGTCGCTGGTCTCACCACCGGTCCCCGTTGTGGTGCTCCCCTCGCCCTCCGGATCACTGGTGCCCTCGGTGTCTGTTCCTGGGCCCACCGGGGCCTTGTGACCTGCAGCTCCCTCGTGCTCCGATGCCAAATCTCCTCCGCCTGATGATGCTAATGCACACATGCACAAGAAGATGAAGAAAAAGGGTGGGGGGAGAAAAAGAAGACCAGGTTGAGTGCATGCAATGTCAACACCGTTGGCGGAGAGGACAGACACAGGAGCCTCATGCACTAAGCCGCGCATTCGGGGTACACTCCTCAGTACTACTGACTAGGACAACAGGTCAAGAGACGTCAAACGCGCACATGTGTGATGCTGGACCATCAATAGCTGTACTTGTCACCCTACAGAGGTGGGGGCCGGGGGCACAGGGCCATGCCTAAGGGAGAGGACTACACTACAGAAAGCGCCCTGGCCTAATGTCACCCACAGCCCTCCTCCCCCACCCAGACGCCTCAACTGCGCATGAAGATAGTAGAATCTGCTGATACTCACCCCCTTGTGTCTGCTGTGATGC
This sequence comes from Pleurodeles waltl, assembly GCF_031143425.1. NCBI lineage: Eukaryota > Metazoa > Chordata > Amphibia > Caudata > Salamandridae > Pleurodeles > Pleurodeles waltl. The sequence goes on from NC_090442.1 coordinate 10,509,915, forward strand.
CTTCAAGCGCCCATCCATCTCAGGGTAGGCCACCGCCAGGATCCGGGACATCAGGGGGGTCATGGTGCGACTGGCACCCCTCCTAGGTTGGGAGGCCATCCCCAGCAGTGTTTCTGCGGTCTTCCTTGTTCTGAGGCAGATGTCCTCCCACCTCTTGCGGCAGTGGGTGCCCCGTCTGTTGTGGACCCCCAAGTTCCGGACTTCCTTGGCGATGGCACGCCAAATGTCGATCTTCTGATGGGCGCTGACCTATGTGACATGTACAGGGTGGAAGTGAAACAAACATCAATGACCTGCACGTTAGATGTGATTGCACCCCCCCCCAACCTTGCTATATGGCACATGCTCTCATCTGTCGTGCGTTGCACTCCTCATTCGCCCCCCACCCCACCAACTTACATCCACCCCACTCCACACAGACATAGCCCATTCCATGTGCCCCCGCTGTACTCACCTGTTGGTCTGGAGGACCGTAGAGTAGCGCATACTGGGGGAGGACCCCATCCACGAGCTTCTCCAACTCTTCAGAGGTGAAGGCAGGGGCCCTTTCCCCAGTCGCAGCAGCCATTGTATCTCCCAGACCGAGTTCACAGCAGCACTTGCAGTATAGGTCCTCTCCTGTGGATGATCAGGTCTCGAGTGATTAAGGAGATAGAAAATGGCGGTCACGGCCGCGGCGGTGCGTACCGCGGCGGTGCGTACCGCGACCGGCGGCACACATCGTCATTGGCTCCTGAAACCCATGGGCTCCAATGTTAACCAATGCGACTTCGTACAGCGGTCTTCGACCGCCTACCGCCACGGTGTGCCCCGCCAGCGCATTGACCTCACATCCCATTGTCCCACTTCACAGGTCAGGCAGCCGCCATTTCAAGGGCCCACATGGCTAATTTACAACTGCGTCACACAGGCCTAGGCCTTGCATTGCCACACATACAAGCATAGCAATCCATACATTATCGTGTACTGTGCAAACTGTGGTGAACGTACCTGTGAGTTGATTGACTCTGTGCTCCATGTTGTCCTTCCTAGGCACCGTCCGCTGGGACTTGCAAGGAGAAGGATGAATCCTCGCGTGTACCGACCGCTGGTGGACCTGTCGACAATGGAAGAACGCCATATTATACTACGCTACCGACTTGACCGAGCCACTATACATGAACTGTGTGCCCAGCTGGAGCCTGCCCTGGTGTCCCCCATCCGCCAACCCACAGGAATTCCCCCTCTGGTGCAGGTTCTGTCAGTCCTCCATTTTTTTGCAAGTGGCTCATTCCAGACAACAGTGGCCATGTCATCTGGAATGTCTCAGCCTATGTTTTCCAAGATTTTGTCCAGAGTGTTGTCTGCCCTGATGAAACTCATGCGGAGCTACATCATTTTCCCAGAGGAGGGTGATTTGGCTACATCATTGGTGCCATTGATGGGACCCATGTGGCTTTAGTGCCCCCAAAAGACGATGAGCAGGTGTACAGAAACAGGAAGAATTACCATTCGATGAATGTCCAGGTGGTCTGTTTGGCAGACCAGTACATCTCCCATGTAAATGCCAAGTTCCCTGGGTCAGTGCATGACGCGTATGTGATGCGAAATAGCAGCATCCCCTATGTGATGGAGCAGCTACAGAGACAACGTGTGTGGCTAATAGGTGAATCTGGTTACCCCAACCTCCCTTGGCTATTGACCCCAGTGAGGAATCCCCGGACAAGGGCAGAGGAACGGTACAATGAGGCCCATGGGCGAACTAGGAGGATCATAGAAAGGACCTTTGGGCTCCTGAAGGCCAGGTTTAGGTGCCTGCATATGACAGGGGGATCCCTGATGTACTCACCAAAGAAGGTGTGCCATATCATCGTGGCCTGCTGTATGCTTCACAATCTGGCATTGCGACGTCAGGTTCCTTTCCTGCAGGAGGATGGTGCAGATGGTGGTGTTGAAGCAGCTGTGGATCCTGCGGAGAGTGAAGAGGAGGAAGACTCAGAGGACGACACAGACAACAGGGACAGAGTCATAGAACAGTATTTTCAGTAGCAGAGAGGTAAGAATCATCCATGCCATTTTACATTTCCTGAAAGCCTCCTGCATCTCAACTTTGTCTATTTCCCCCCAGTTCTTTAAAACTGATGTTTTATTTTCCCTTCCCTTTTCAGTGCTGTATGACCCAGTGCGTGACTTCTGCTTGGTTAGCCCATGGGCTAATGCTAATTGACCTCGGTATGTGTTCAGCACAAAGTTGACCGAACGTATTTGACATGTAATGTGTTATACATTTGTAAATAATACAGGCTGACTCCTGATTGGATTAAGTGCAATGAGTGATTTATTCTTAGTGCAAGGAAATGGTACAAGAATGTAAAACGGTGATGGGTGGGGGTGGAGTAATGTCCATGGTGGAGTCCAGTTCTCAGTCTCACAGGTGCATTGTCCTTATGCCTGTGGAAGGATGGAGCAGGGGCAGTTCAAGGTTGGACAGGGTGGCAATGTGGGACAGTGGGATGACTTCAGGGGGTATCTCATGCTGGCGGGGGTCTTCACATCCTACTCTGTCGGCTTTTTGGATCTCAGGCTCCTCTTGCGGGGAGGTTGTTGTTCAGCAGGAGGTGGGGTTCTGGGGGCCTGTCGTTGTGGTGGGGCCTCCTGTCCACTAGCGCCGGCGGAGGTGGTAGGCTGTTCTTGGTCCGGGCTAGTGACAGGGGCCCTGTGTGATGCCACATGGTCCCGAAACGTGTCCTCCAAACGGTTCAGGGCCTGGACAATGCTCCCCATGGCGGTAGAAATGTTGTTGAGGTGGTCGCTGAACCCCATGTACCGTTCCTCCTGCTGTGCCTGGATCTCCTGGAACCTGGCCAGTACCGTCGCCATCGTCTCCTGTGAGTGGTGGTAGGCTGCCATGATGGTGGTGAGGGCCTCTTGGAGAGTGGGTTCCCTGGGCCTCTCCTCCCCCCCTGTCGCACAGCAGCCCTCTGAGTTGCCCTGTTTCCCCTGGACGGTGTGCCCACTACCACTGCCCCCAGGTCCCTGTTGTTGTTGGGGTGGTGGGTTAGCCTGGGTGCCCTGTAGTGGCAGACACACCCCTGATTGACCTGTCCTAGAGACAGAGGCATGGGCCCGCTGGGTGGGAGCTGTGCTGTTGTTCCCAGAGGGGGTTGGGTCTGGTGTGGCCTGTGTCTGGGTGAGGGGAACCCACTGTCCAGAGGTCCCCGATGGTCCGGGCTGGTTATCAGGTTCCAGGTCGACAGAGCTGCTGTCATCACTGGTGGCCTCTTCCGGGGGTGGTATGGACATTTCTGGACCCTCCTGACCGGTGTGTTGTCGTTCGGGTCCTGCATGGGGTAAGAGAGTATGGTTATTGTTTCTGTGTGTGCAATTTCTTGCGATTTAGGGGTGCCCTTGTCCCCCAGTGCTGGCATTCCCTTGGGGGAGGTGTTGTGAGGGTGGTTTGTGGGGGGGGGGATGGGTATGTGCAGTGGTCATGCTTAGGTGATGGGTGTCCATAGTTATTGGTGGCATGCAGGGGTTAGTTTGGGATGGGTTGTGCTGGAGAGACATTCTCAGGGAGGTTTTTGTGATGTAGGGTTGGGGGTGATGGTGGGGGTGTGGGTTAGCATGCTGGGGGGGGGTGAAGTAGTGGAGCTTGCACTTACCAGAGTCCATTCCTCCGGGTACTCCAGCGAGGCCATCAGGATGCAGGATGTTTAGCACCTCTTGCTCCCAGGATGTGAATTGGGGTGGAGTGGGTGGTGGTCCCCCACCAGTCTTCTGCACTGCGATGTTGTGTCGGGAGACCATCGAGCGCACCTTCCCCCGTAGGTCGTTCCACTGTTTGCGTATGTCCTCCCGATTCCTGGGATGCTGTCCCACCGCGTTGACCCTGTCCACGATCCACTGCCATAGCTCCGCCTTCCTGGCTATGGTGGTGTGCTGCACCTGTGAGCCGAAGAGCTGCGGTTCAACTCTTATGATCTCCTCCACCATGACCCGGAGTTCTTGGTCCGAAAAGCGTGGGTGCCTTTGGGGTGCCATGGGGTGGTGTGTATGAGGTGTGGGGTGGTGTATGTGGTGATGAGTGTGTTGGTGTATGGTGCTATGTGCTTCTATGTGGTGTATGTGATGGTGTAGTGTGCCTCTGTGTGATGTCGCTCTCTATTGTGATATGTCTCTCCCTCTCCTTCGTCTCAGATTTTTTGTTGTAGGGGTTTGTGGGTGATGTGGGTGTGTGTTTTATATTGTAATGGGTGTGTGGGAGTGGTATGTGTATGTGTTTCAGGTGTGTGCCTTTCAAATTGTCCAATGTGGCTGTGTTTTGTAAAGGTGTGAGTATTTTGACCGCGGCGGTGTGTACCGCCAATGGACTACCGCGTTTGAAAGACCGCTGCGTGGATTTGCGGGTCGTAATGGCATGGGCGTATTTCTGTTGGCGTGGCGGTGGAGGTTTGGTCATCTCCAATTTACCACTGGCCGCTGATGTGGCGGGATGCAGTGGAGGTCGGATTTTTGGAGGTTTGGCAGTTGTGGGTCAGAATGTCCGTGGCAGCTAACCGCGGCCGCGGCAGTATTGTGGCGGGCTTCTGACCGGCGGTAAGCGTCTTTTACCGCCGAGTTCAGAATGACCCCCAAAGTTTATTAAACCTCATGAAGTGGTACTACAGTTCAAACAGCACCCTTCGGTAATGTTTGAAGTAGCGCAGTGAACTAAGAGAGCATGGTCCTTTTATAACCACGCAGGGGCTAAAAGAAGGTGGTACAAATATAGAAGCAAGACATATAGATATAAGGTCATATGGAAATGCACATTTGACAGGTAGCTAACAGTTTTCAAGGGCTAGTAGACACATTACTGTTGGTTACTAATTACTAACAGCTGCAGACCTTACTGGGCATGTGCAAAGTGGGAGATGCTAAATATAACTTGTCACTAGACAGATTTTCAAGAGTAGTTAACAGGAAAGTAGGACAGAGCACATGGCGAGCACATGGCAGCATGTGGCAGAGATAATGGCAGCCATGAATACAAAATGGATTCCGCAAAATGTTCACAATAGTTGCTAAATACAAGATGTCTTCTGCTAATGCTTAATCTAATTGCTACTAAATTACAACACCTCTACCGTTTTTTCCTCTCCTTTTTTCTCTCCCTGCCACTGGCCCATCCTTAATCCCCTCCCCCACTTCCCTCTTTTCTCTTTGCTGACATTCTCCATTGCTGTCTCCTCGTTTATTAATCTCTCCACTCTCTTGTCTTGCATTTTCGTCTTGTTCACTTTCTTGTTCTCCTTCACTTTCTTGTTCTCCTTCACTTTCTTGCTGTCACCACCAATTACTTACCATTTCCTTTGGTGACTCCATAATCTTCTGCTCTTCCTTTCTTCTTGCTGTTTGAAACCAAATCATAACACCTGATCTATACACACACTGAGCCTACTCGACAGTGGCACATAACTGATAACCTCACTACTTCCTCCTCTTACTCTGCCCACCACTTTCTCTCACCTCTTCATACTTTCATCTTCCTCATCCATCTCCTTGTTAGCCTCGCCTCCTAAATTTGCTCAGACGCACTTCCCAGCTCTTTAACGCAGAGTCTCGCAGCTCATCAAGTCCCACGCAGCTGAGCTCTTCATATACCTGAACACAACTGGTCTCCAGGCTTCTTTTCCTGAGAATGTGGATACATTGCAGCATCTCGGACAGCTCCTGCTCATCATATGAATTCCTCTGTATTACACCACCCTCGTGTCACAGTCGATTACTCTGCTTCCTCATGCGGGCTCTTCTCATCCCCTCTCACATCTAACTCCACCCTGATACCAAGGTTTCCCTTCCTGTCACCTCGTCACTGTTTTCTACTTTCGCTCTCCTTGCAACCCTCTTGTCTCCTGTCTCCCCCACCACAGTCCCCAACCACCGACTACCACCCACAGCATATCATCCACGGTCAGTAGCAACACTTAATACATCTTACCATACACCACCAGGTCACGCTTGCCTTAACTCAGTTGAGCTTACCACCAGCCCTACCACCATCGGCCATCTTGTCACTTGTGCCTTACCCATTTTATTTAGTGCACCAATCTACCCCACGCTTTTCAGTGGCCATTGTACTGATTATGGACCAATAGATAAAACACTTATGCAACAGCAGTTTTGCATAGAGCAAACCCTGCCCAAGGGCAGAGGAGCGCGTCACCAAAAGTATAGGCCACCTTCCATTGTTTGGCACAGAGAGATCTGCAGAGATTCAAAACTGCTTCCTTGTGTCGCATGGTTGGCAGCTGTACCCACTAAGCAACATTGCCTTTAACTTAGAAACATATACCCTTCCTGTCTGATGTCAAAGCGATTAGTTAATTAAAAGGGAAGTCTGTTGTAATGCCCACCCTATATGTGGCCTAGCAATTTAGCTCATTCTCTTTGCTGTCTTGCTCAGTCAAAATCAAAAACTTTGTTCACACCCTACCACTTTCTCAAGTCATCAGCCACCAGTGTTGTGATTCGAAGGCCGTTGTCGAGGATGAGTTGTGCAGCTGAGGCGATGCATCAGTTCCGATTAGCACTGAGGCTGCGTTGCGGAGCTGTAAAGTCATTGTCGAGGCTGCTGTCAACAAGGGATGTGAGGAAAACATTGCACAGTATGGTTCTGAAGGTGTCGTGCTGGTCTCAAAATGCTACAATGCAAGTCTGTTGCATCAGTTCCGACACACACAGTGGTGATGATGCACCAGTTCTGTTTCACGCAACAGCAACAATGCTTCGGTTCTGCTCCCACATCAGAGGACGCATCGGTCGCAGTGGAGCAAACACCTTAGGCCCACTTCCAAAGGTCCTGGACTGGCGTGGCACCACTTGGCAGGGCAGACTTACAGATGGCAGAGTCCAGGTGCAGAAGCAGGGTGGTTGGAAGTCTTATGTCTCAGAGACTTCAGATCAGGAGACTATTCAGCTAGATCATGGGGTCACTCTGGGTTCAAGTGATGTGGGTCCAGTTCTTCTCACCCAGGCAGGGGTACAGCAGGCAGCAGGGCAGGAGTCCTGCAAAGCAGCAGTCCTTCAGCGGCGCAGAAGTGCTTCTTCCTGGCAGAGTATACACAGGTCTAGAAGAGTAGTGAGTTGGCGGTGTGAGAGTTCCAGTACCTGTACCCAGTGGGGCCTTTGAGGTGGGGGAGACTTCAAAGATAGGCATTTTAAGTGCACAGATGTCCTCCCTTCCTGCCCTGGCTCCAGACTTACTATAGGGGGTTATGCAGCCCTTTGTGTGGGGACAGGATGCTGCCTATTCAGGAGTATGTGAGGCTGGATCCAGCTCCTCCCACCCATCCTGCCAGGATGGCACATCAAGTCACACCTAAGCTTCCATTGTGTGTGGTTGTCTACTGGGAGTACACAAAGCCCAGCTATCACCCACCGCAGAAAAGTGATGAGAGAAAGGCAGCAGACACAAATTGGCTTAAGTTTGAAAACACCTACTTTCTAAAAGTGGCATGTCCAGAATTGCAATTTAAAATCCTACTTCACCATAAGTGATTTCAAATTGTGGTCCCAGAGACACCAAACCCGAACATTTTATCTCTTCCAGATTGCAAATTACATTTATAAGAGGTAATAAGATAATCCCAATGTTATCCTATGTAAGAGACAGGCCTTGCAGTAGTGAAAACACTTTGGGAGTGGTTCATTACCAGGACATGTAAAACATAAAACTACATTTCCTGCCTTTTAAATACATTTCACTCTGCCCTCTGGGTTGTCAAGGGCCTACCTTAGGGGTGATTTATATGTATAAAAAGGGAAGGTTTGGGCCAGGCAAAGGGGTTATTTTGCCAGGTCGACATGGCAGTGTAAAACTGCCCACACAGTCTGCAGTGGCAGGCCTGAGACATGGTTAAAGGGCTAATTAAGTCGGTGGTACAAACAGCACCGCAGGGCCAGTAGTAGAATTTAATTTTTGGGCCCTGGGCACGTGTGGTGCACTTTACTAGGGACTTATAAGTAAATTAGATATGCCAGGAGATCAACGAAAATCGTCATACCATTCCTAATTCCAGCAAAAACGAGGTCAGAAAAAATGGAGGAGGTAGGCAAAATGTTGGGGGAAGAGCACCCTCAGGATGTCAGGTCCAACGCATCCCGTCACAAAGGCTTGAACTATCCAGCAAGAACAGAACTTTAGGTTGAGAGTTGTTGCATCAAGTCCCCTAATTTGACAAAGACATCCACCCTCAAAAGGTCCTTATGTCGCAGTACCCTGACAATTAGGGACCCAGTAGCAGTTCATATTAGACCAGCCCTCTCCCTGTAAGTGCTCAAATTAGAATTCAAAAGGGCCACTTATCTAAGTTCTAGATTTTATCTTTGTTAAGACTGATCCCTTAGAGATGCGGGGTTTCTTTTCTCCTTATCTCCCCTTCTGCATTTTCAAAATTTGTACTCAGATAATTTCGATTCATGTGCACTCGCTAAAAAACACCTGCTACCAAGGTGCAACCTTGTTGTGAAGCATAACATAATACATATTAGAGGTGCACCCTATAGATAAAAGAGTCCTTTTCAAGTTCCCAGTTATGCCCAGTTCTTCACTTTATTTTCCTTTTGTCTTTAAAAACACCAGAAATCAACAGCAAACGACAGCCAACATGTTTCGTCCATACAAGTGCACTTTATGTGTCCTGACAGTAAAAACTCCACATCATTGTTTCACTGTGGAAAGGACCGTAGCACCCTTGGCGAGTGTGGAGTTACACTCTAACAACTCAGCAGTGCTACCTTCCAAATGATACTACTAAATATGGTACTTCAACTTATTAAACAAACCATTGTATGAAAATGACTGGTTGCTCAAGTAGAATATAATGTGAATATATAATATAAAGTAGCTGGTTATTGATGCACAAAAGATGCTGTCTTCGAGGTAGCCTTCTCCCCTTCTTAGGAAGAGGAACAAAGGACCTGCCAGGAAAGAGGTGTGACCTCCTCCAGACAGGATGGCCAGAGTAGGTGAGCGCCCAAAAGGCAAGCTTCAACAGGGAAGCCGCCTTTTAAGGACAAATGGTAGCAACTCACGGAAGGAGCTGCTCCTTTGTTTTAGCACAAACAGGTAATGTGGAAAGTGGGAGGAAAATATCCAAATGACTTGGTTGCAAATCGTGCTTAATTTGATTGCGTTACTATGAATTTATCATCTCAAATTATTCAACCACATAATTGATACAACCCATGTCTCTCTGTTGAATCACTTATGTACTTGTTATTGATTTAATTGTATTATCACATAAATAACAATGCAAACCACATAAAATTGACACAGCAACAAACACATTATAAAAAGAATTACATGTACATGAATAACCAATGACAAAGCAACATCTAATGCTTTCATTATTTGTACATTCTTACGTATACAACCATTCCTTGTCTTTCCAAACATTCATTGTTTTTAGAAAAGGTGGTACATCAAATATATTTCGAGTCTATGGTCCATCTGGACGTACCAAAAAAGGGAGGGTAGGTGAAACCAATAGCAAAGTCTATTAATTGGTTCAGACCTTCCCTCATGAAATCTGCATCGTCATTCATCTTACAGTAACGCCTCTGTTACAAAAGATAGGTTGACGCATTTTGACCTTAAGAGTTCGAGGTCTCTTCAGGACCAACAGAAGACAAGAAATCAAATTCCTGTTTTTTGAAGGGCAACTTAGGGCGACAAAAGCAAAAAGAACAGACGATGGACGGAGTATGGAACAAATCAAACATTCACCCCAGTCACAGATCTGGGTTTAATCCATCCATCCTCTGTGAACACTGGTAAATCACCTCCTTTTCAGACGTTAATAAGATGTGACATGTTCAACAAAGCTTTTAGTTAAATATCTGTGTATGGTGAAACATTCCTTGCTAAGTTTCATCAAAGGTAAAGAAGAAATTTCATTTACAACCAAATAAATATCCTGTATTCACATTCCATTATGTTTCCATTTAGTAATGACATGTTTTTATATCTTTACATCCAGCAGAAAACAAGCCTTGAATGCATGAAATTATGATGAATAATGAAGATAAATCTGCAAAAAAACAGTCACCAGCAATGCGCTTCGGTATTCAGGAAAACATCAATGCAGTCGGCGACAGAGGAACCTGCACATAAACTGATCCTGGAAGAAGCCGTCAAGGGCAATTCTGTGGATGTAAGAGTCTGAGCTGTGCACCTCCATGGCACAAGGCAAAGAAATGACTGCTTGAAAATAAAGGCAGCAACAACAACAACAAACTACCTCTTGTATAAACACGTGTCCAACACCAGCTTTGATCATGGGATCGGTGTGATGTGGTTACAGCAGTGCTTTGTTTTCTAAAGCGATAACAGGCCATCATTCACTGCTCTAAGTGTATTGTAAACCCCTCTGACCAAACCACAGCAACCAGAGAAAAGCACAACCGAGTGGAGCCAGACAACTGAAGGGTAGAAGAGAAGAGGAGTTCTGCTGTCTACAATACAACAGACTGTTCCAATTGGCACCGGCCAGAAGGAAGATGAATCGTTACCCACAAGCGTGCATAGCCATAAATCTAAAGGCCCAATCGCTTACAACATGCTTTATACATATTATGAGTGTGGCACGTATTTAATGGCTATTGCATGTTAGTGCTAATTTAGAAATCAAATGTAAAAGTGCTTTATCAGCTATATGGCTCATCAGGAAACACAGTCTTGGGATGTAGACAAATATATACCGGACCCACAGACACTAACCAAGAAAAACAAATCATACACATTTAGCGAGAGCTTTAGTTTCTCAACTCAATTGAAGCACCATCAGCAAACTCACACAGAAAAAAAAACATTAAAGTCCGATGAATGTGTGAAGAGCATCAGTCAATTACCAGAATTACAGAGACATCAGCAAACACACACAGGGGAAAAACCATACAAGTGCAGTGAATGCATGAAGAGCTTTAGTCGATCATCACTCCTAAAACAGCATCAACGAACACACACTGGGGAAAGACCATTCAAGTGCAGTGAATGTGTAAAGAACTTTAGTCAGTTATCACACCTACGAAAACATCAGCGAACACACACGGGGGAAAAACCATATCATTGCACTGAATGTAGAAGTAGTTTTAGTGATTCTTCACAACTCAGTATTCATCAGCGAACACACACAGGGGAAAAGCCATTCAAGTGCAGTGAGTGTGACAGCACTTTTATTCACTCTTCATCATTAAGGTTTCATCAGCGAACACACACTGGAGAAAATCCATTCAGGTGCAGTGAATGCGTGAAGAGCTTTAGTCGATTATCATTCCTACAAAGTCATCAGCGAACACACACAGGGGAAAAGCCATTCAAGTGCTGTGAATGTCTGAAGTGCTTTAGTCACTTATCAAACCTAAAAAGACATCAGCGAACACACACAGGGGAAAAACCATTCAAGTGCAGTGAATGTGTGAAGAGCTTTAGTCAGTTATCACACCTACATAGACATCAGAGCACACACACGGGGGAAAACCCTTAACATTGTAGTGAATGTGGCAGTAGTTTTAGTGACTCTACAGCATTAAGGAATCATCAGCGAATGCACACAGGAGAAAAAACAGTGAAGTGCAGTGAATTGTATGAAGGGCTCCAGTCACTTATCAGGCCTACAAAAGCATCAACAAATACACACTGGGGAAAAACATAAAGGTGCAGTGAATGTGTGAAGAGGATCAGTTGATTATCAAAACTATGAAGCAAACATACTGGGAAAAAACAATACTATTACGATCAATGTAGAGGTAGGTTTAGGAACTTGCCAACATTAGGATTCATCAGTGTACATTCATAGGGGAACAGCCTTTCAATTGCCCTGAATGTGCTAAGAGCTTCAGTTTACCAGGCCTACAAATATATCAAGGAACACACACACAGCGGAAAAGCCATTCAAGTGCAGTGAATGTGTGAGGAGCTTTAGTCAAATGCAATGAATGTGAAAATAGTTTTAGTGACTTTTCAACATTAAGGATTTATCAGTGGACACACACTGGGGAAAAGCCTTTCGGGTGCAGTGAATGTGTGGATAGCTTTTGTCAGTTATTAAACCTATTGGTACATCAGCAAATACACACAGAAGAAAAACAAAAACATTGCAATAAATGTCCGAACTGCTTTTGTCAATTATCAGCTCTCTAGAAGTCATGAGCAAACACACAGTGGGAAGACCTAGAAGTGCACTGAAATTGTGAAGAGCTTTTGTCAATTTTCGATCCTACACAGCCCTCAGCGAACACACACCTTTATTGAACTCACATGGAAATAATCCTAAAGGTGCAGCGAGTCTAGAAAGAACTTAAGAAGATTAACAATAATATTGAACCATCTGAGGACATAGAAAGGAACAAAAAAGTGCAGTTATTTTGACATGAAGGAATTACAGAGAGAAAAAATGTCAATTATGTAAGACATTCAAATACCAGTTGATAGGAGAACCGGCTGGTCAGAAAAGAAAAAACACAAATAACGATACCTGTAGAATTATAAAACGTGTTTATTCTCAGTGATTGTTCACTTCTGCACTCATAACAAAACAACATGACATAAAGAAACATTGTTGGTTTTGATTCAGTTGCAAATAAAAATATTCAAGCACACCTGTTCCTGCTACCTGTAAAGGCAGCACTCTGAACAATACTGGGACTAGCAAGGGTATTTTCAGCTAACTTAAGGGGTTAGTGATAAAACCCATAAACCCAACACACCTCGACTGAGTCCCTCCAAGAAGAACTAGTTTAACAAGCACACGCTGGTGAATGTTCACAGCTGATCGTGGTGTTTGGTCATTTTCATACAAATTAATGATTCACTGGCAGAGGCTGGAGAACAGTATCCAAAAGCACAAGACATGAAAGCAGCGGAATGTGAGCTGTAACTCTCAGGGTTAATGCTTGCAGTGCACAATATTTACCACCCTATCCCTGACCCGGAAGAAGCAATGCTATTTTTATTTACAGAGAATCATTCAACCAAATCCTAATTGGGTAAAGGACAGAATCGAGCATGATGGCACAATTCTTGATAGAAATTATTGTGGAATGAAGGAGCCCAGTACAAAGAGTTTCTCATAAAACTATGAGTACGATGAACGGGTGAAGAATGAGCAGTGATAAAGTTATGGTTGTCTGAGGGTCTGATTTTTGTGCAAACGCACCTGCAAAGATCACATCTAGAACGTTGTTCTTCCTATGTCTCAAACAAACTCTGCTTTTTGTGCTTTTTTTCATAATATAGGAGGCTGTGCCTCTGAGTCCAGTAAGAACGTGCACTGCTAAAATTCTAGCAAATACAAACTATGTAGCTATTCCACAGCCATACAACAGCCCTGTAACATTTGTTTTTTTCAGTCAATTCCTAAGATTTTTTTTATATTCTATTTTCTAAGTATAACATCCCTGTAACCTTTGTGTTTTTCAGTGAAGAAAGTATTGTATCCTGCCTTACCTCACATTTAGCCTTGTTCAAAATAGACATTTTAACATTTTACACATAGTGAGTTCAGTTTCATGAAGTTTACCATGCTATAAGACTGTCCCAGATACAAAAATATTGGCAGTATAATTACAGTGCAAATGACAAATTGTCATGTACTCATGGACGTTTTGTCAGGGCTCTGGAGATGGGAAACTCCATTGGTACAATGTACACATTACTATTAACAAATGCTGATGCAGTTTATGTATTGACCTACAGTGAAGCACAGGTGTTCAGGAAACAGCCTATTTTTAATCCAAAAGAGTATACCTTGCTTTTACATAATGTTTGCTGAATCATTTACACGTTGAATCAGTTGATGCATCTGCTCGTTCTTTGTTCCTTATAACTAAGTCTGACCCTTTACTCTGCATTACTTACACATGGAATCAGTTGATGCATCCGCTCGTTCTTTGGGCCTTATAAATAAGTGTGACCCTTAGCTCTGCTCCGGCTTGGTTCCCCCCATGAATTTTGTGACTTGCAGAGCTCTTATTTTTACTAGAATGAAACCACTGAACCAGCAGATTTTATTTGCAGAATGTGGTGAAATAGTTATATCCCAAATCAAAAACATATCATTGCTAAGACGATCAATTGCTCACCCCGAACTCCTCTGCCACACCGGTTGTCCCTTACTCTCAAATGTTCAGAAGGATTTGTCGTATGAATGTCAGAAGTGAAAGTGACATTCATGAAGCTAAAGCAAGAAGGAGTGTGTGGCAGATAGAGAGAGGGAAAGAGACATAAAGGGAGCGAGACAAAGAAAGAGGGAGCAAAAAGAACAAAGAGAGAAATAGAAGGAGGGGGAACGGCAAGTGAAAAAAGGCAGAAGAAGCCAAATACTTGTCAGTGTGTGACACCACTAGAGGAACGGCTTGAATACCTGTGAATTTATAGATTTATTTTCAATACCCATAGACTAACGTCATGCCAATAAACAGGGCACAAGTTGTGAGGAAGAAAGGGAGGGGGCCTGTTCTCATATGCAAATCACAATGATGTCACATGTAGTGACGTCACAACAAGTGATGTCAGGCCCTTATAACAATTCTCACGTAAAAGACTGACAGCCTATTTTGAAAACAAGAAACATAAAATAATGTTAAAATAACATTTTGATTTTACTTTTTATACATCATGTTTTTCCCATTATCTGTAACTAAACTCGGAAATTGCTGAAAGTGTAAATATTGTTAAACAGATATGTGGAACTTGGAAATTATATTTGTAAATAACTTTCAGCAAATAAATAAAATGTGCTGGTAATTTGTGTTTGTTTCCTGATGGTGTTCTTTACCCAGCTCCAAATCACAAAGGTGTTTCACATTTACAGTGCATCAAGCAATAGAAGGGTTCATCTTGTCACGTTCTCTGTTCCTCTCTTGTGCCATTCACACAATTAAAGAGGGTGGTGCTGGTGGAACGGGTAGTTACAAACACTCTGATGCCAGTATTTGCAGATGCAAGAACCTGCAGAGCCATCCACCAGGTAACACCTCTCAGCCGCAGGCTGGGGCGCAAGGTGGAACTGAGTCCCTTTTCTAAAAAATTAGTAGGGGGCCTCCATCAAACTGCATCCTCCCCCGACTTGTGCCCTGCTGATAAAGCAATAGTGAATTTGAGTAATGAATGATGAATTGAATTGACAGAAAGAAATGAGAGAAAGAGAACAAGAGAGTGAGATGCAGAAAGTATGGTGGAAGAGAAAACAAAAAAAGAAACGTGAGACAAGGAGGAAGTAGAAACGGTTCTCCCTTAGTAGATCATGCCCTTCTGCACATAGGACCCTTTTCAGGTTATTTATATATAAAACAAATTAAAAAATGGTGGCAGTATCCAGCCTTGTGTAACACCTCGTTTCAAGGAACATTTAGATGTACACTCCCCAGGGGGCCCATAATGGACAGTAGCTTTAAGGTCAATGCAAGTCTCTAAGAAAAGTAACCAGCGTTTTATCAAAACCCACACCCATCAATATGTTTCAGAGCTTAGTCCTGTGAACCTTGTCCAAAGCTGAGCTGAAGTCCATAAATCCCAAATGAAGGGAGTCCGCCTTTGCCTTGCTGTACTTGGCTGTAAGTAGGTAGAGATTAAGACCTTGGCCTCCCCAGGTTGGAAGCTGTGTTACACATTGGACAAAAGCTCATGTTTACTGGCCCACACAGTTAACCTACTGAACAGAGCCCTCCCAGTTACTCTCAATGTTGATTCTATCAATGAAATGGGACTTTAACAGCAGGTAATCCTTGTTGCCCTTTTTACGTTTTGCCTAGGCAGCGCATGCGCTGTCTCTTCGAGACATGTCATCTACTCTGTGGAGTAAGTGCACACTCATTGTTGCCCGTTGCTTTTAATCTCCTAAATGTGTGTTTTTTCCTGGTCACTAAGTTGTATTTGTCCCTCCTTTCATGGCTCGATTTCTTCCCATGGAGACTACCCCTGTTACATGTATGCTTACTCTGTTCTTAATGTATATGTCTGTTGGCGCACTACTTTGTTTTGTCAACTTTAGCTCATTTTCAGGTTCAGAATAGCAACAGAGACGCTCCCGTCAAAATGGAACGCACATTTGTCATCCATCCGCTACCGCACTCCCTCATCCCCGCTTCACTCGAGACTTGTATTTTCATGAACACTTCCCACAAGTGTGCGGTTTCCTTGCCCTTGCTCGGGGCAGCACCTGTTTCACAGCCCCCACGCTTCCTCTCCTTATTGCTGCCGCTGCTCATTCTCCTCCCCCTGCTCTCGCTGGCTCCCCTGCAGCTGCCTCCTCCCTCCTGCTTGATTGGCTTGTTCCTCCGCTTCAGCCAGCGCAGCGCTTCTGATCCCCTTAATTTATGCTTTTGGCTCCTGCAATGATTTCCAGCCATGGATGCGATGGCCCAAATTTAAGAAGGGCCTGGTGCCACCTAGAGCCACATTAGCGTCATTTTGTTTACACTAATGTGACGTTAGGTTGGCAAAAACACTGCAACAAATTTACAAAGTGGGGCAATGTACAGAAGAGAAGGCTCTACACACACTCGTGAGTGCATGATGGGTTACCGTAGCTTTGTGATATAAAATTATCAAAATGTTTTAATCCAGTTTCAGCCCCTATTTAACAAGAGAGGCCATGATCTGCAGTGAGGGCTGTCCCTTCTCCATGGCAGCATCAAACAAAACAGCTTGCAGAGGTCCTATCCCTCACGGTATTTCTTTTTCTCTTGTGTCAATTCACTGCTATCTGGCTCTGTGCTATTTTCGGTCTTTATCTCCGCTCCACAGTTCTGAATGGCGTTAGTCTCACTGTCAAAAAAGCAGTGAGCCATACGCTCTGCTGTTTGCTTTATTTTCCAATTTGAATTGTTCCATGCACAATTAAGTTTCCCAACTGTTGCCAAAAAGGATCTGTGTGGTTTCTTGTTGTGAAAGCGTCTCTAACAGTGCACCGCTCTCCTTATTTAGCCATGCACTTACATTCTTGTGGCGCCACAGACACAAGTGCAGACTTTTGAAACTGGGAAACCAGGTTCTAGTCTCAGGGTCTTCGTAACATACTGTGATCTGGGCAAATCACTTAGGGGGTCATTCTGACCCTGGCGGTAAAAGGCTCTTACCGCCGGTCTGAAGACCGCCATCATACCGCCGCGGCCGCGGTAAACCGCCACGGTCATTCTGACCCACAACTGCCAAACCGCCAAAAACCCGACATCCACTGAAGCCCGCCTCATCAGCGGTCAGCGATAAACTGGAGATGACCAAACCTCCACTGTCACGCCAACACAAACACGCCCATGCCATTACGACCCACGAATCCACGCAGCGGTCTTTCAACCGCGGTATCCCATTGGCGGTACGCACCGCCGCGCTCAAAATACACACACATTTACAAAACACAGCCACATTGGACAATTCGAAATACACTCACCTGATACACATACACACACCACACCCACACACCCATCACCATATAAAACACACACCCACATCACCCACAAACCCCCACAAATCGAAATTCAGAGACAAGGCGCAATACACAGAGAGAGAGCACAGGGAACGCAAACCACAACACACACAGGAACCCAACATCATCACCCACATCACATCTACGCACAAAACACCACACACCACCACACTCATCACCACAAACACCACCCCACACCTCATCCACACCACCCCATGGCACCCCAAAGACACCCCAGGTTCACGGACCAAGAACTCAGGGTCATGGTGGAGGAAATAATCAGGGTAGAGCCCCAGCTCTTCGGCACACAGGTGCAGCACACCACAATAGCCAGGAAGGCGGAGCTATGGCAAAGGATCGTCGACAGGGTCAACGCTGTGGGACAGCATCCCAGAAATCGGGAAGACATCCGAAAGCGCTGGAACGACCTACGGGGGAAGGTGCGGTCGATAGTGTCAAGATACAACATCGCTGTGCAGAAGACTGGCGGCGGACCCCCACCCACTCCACCCGAATTCACAGCATGGGAGCAAGAGGTCTTGAACATCCTGCATCCTGAGGGCCTCGCTGGAGTAGGTGGAGGAATGGACTCTGGTAAGTCTAATCTCAACTACTTCACCCCCCCAACCACCAGCATGCCAACCCATACCCCCACCCTCACCCCTAACCCCCCAGCACACATACTCCCTGTTAATGTCTCACCAGCACAACCCACCCAACCCAACCCAAACCCCTGAATGCCAACACAAACCATGGACACCCATCACCTAAGCATGACCACTGCACATACCCATCCCCCCCCACAAACCACCCTCACAACTCCTCCCACATGGGACTGCCAGCACTGGGAGACAAGGGCACCCACAATTCGCACGCCACGGCACACACAAAATCAATAACCATATTCTTTTACCCCTGCAGGGCCCGAACGCCAACACACCGGCCAGGAGGGTCCAGATTTGTCCATCCCACCCCCAGAACAGGCCCCCAGTGATGACAGCAGCTCTGTCAACCTAGAACCTGATGACCAGCCCGGACCATCGGGGACCTCTGGACAGTCGGTTACCCTCAGTCAGCCCCAGGCCACAGCAGACCTACCCCCCTCAGGAAACACCAGCACAGCACCCACCCAGCGGGCCCATGCTTCTGTCTCCAGGACAGGTCAAGCAGCGGTGTGTCTACCAGTACAGGGCACCCAGGGTAACCCACAACCCCAACAACAACAGGGACCTGGGGGCACTGGTAGTGGGCACACCGTCCAGGGGACAGAGGCCCAGGAACAAAGAGGAACTGGGAGGGCTGCTGTGCGACAGAGGGAGGACAGGCCTAGGGAACCCACTGTCCAAGAGCCCCTCACCACCATCATGGGAGCGTACCACCACTCCCAAGAGACGATGGCGACGGTCCTGGCCAGGTTCCAGGAGATCCAGGCCATGCAGTAGGGCCAGTACATGGGGTTCCGGGAAGAACTGCGCAGCATCAGTTCCGCAATGGGTACAATCGTGGTGGCACTCAACCAGATTGTCACCACATTGCGGGACCATGTGGCCCACCAAAGGGCCCCTGCCACTAGCATGGAGGAAGAACAGCCCACCACCTCCGCCGGCGCTAGTGGTCAGGAGGCCCGACACAACAGCAACGGCCCTCCCGGACCCCATCCCCTGCAGAACAAGAACCACCCTGCAAGAAAGGCCTGAGATCGAGGAAGAAGACAGAGTAGGATGTCAAGACCCCCGCCATGCACGGAAACCCCCGGATGTCATCCCACTGTCCCACTTGTTTACCCTGTCCAACCTTGAACTGCCCCTGCTCCACCTTCCACAGGCATATGGACAATGGACCTGTAGAAACGACAGTCTGGACACTGCCATGGACATGCCTCCACCATCACCCTGTTTGAACTATACACCTATTTTAAAACTTCAATAAACACAATTATTGCACATTAACCAACTGGATTCTGCTATCTATTTATTTAAACCAAATGTATTCGATATAACCAACAAAACATTTCTAGTTACATTGTGATGACAACATACCAGTGTCACACAGCGGTAGTCCATGGGGAAAAAAACCAGAGGGCACTCCGTGGGGATCAGATCACTGAAATAGGAAGTGATATACACAACTAAGTTACCATACATTGGGGTGAAAGGTCAGACAGTAGAGAGCCACTACAGTTACAGATATAATACAATGCAGGAGTAGATTATTACCTGTGTGTCACTGGAAATACTGCAGTATCACTCTGTCCCTGTTGTCTGTGTCGTCCTCTTCGTCTTCCTCCTCTTCACTCTCCGCAGGCTCCACAGCGGCCACAACACCACCATCTGGACCATCCTCCTGCAGGAAAGGCACCTGGCGTCGCAAAGCCAGGTTGTGAAGCATGCAGCAGGCCACGATGATATGACACACCTTCCTTGGTGAGTACATTAGGGATCCACCAGTCATATGCAGGCACCTAAACCTGGCCTTCAGGAGGCCGAAGGTCCGCTCAATCACCCTCCTAGTCCACCCATGGGCCTCATTGTACCGTTCCTCTGCCCTGGTCCTGGGATTCCTCACTGGGGTCAATAGCCAAGGCAGGTTTGGGTAACCAGAGTCACCAATTAACCACACACGGTGTCTCTGTAGCAGTTCCATCACATAAGGGATGCTGCTATTTCGCATGATGTACGCGTCATGCACTGACCCTGGGAACTTGGCATTTAAATGGGAGATGTACTGGTCAGCCAAACAGACCACCTGGACATTCATCGAATGATCATTTTTACGGTTCCTGTACACCTGCTCATCGTCTTTTGGGGGAACCAAAGCCACATGGGTACCATCAATGGCACCAATGATATTGGGAATGTGTCCAAGGGCATAGAAATCACCCTTCACTGTAGGCAAGTCACCCACCTCAGGGAAAATGATGTAGCTCCGCATGTATTTCATCAGGGCAGACAACACTCTGGACAACACCTTTGAAAACATAGGCTGAGACATCCCAGATGAAATGGCCACGGTAGTTTGAAATGATCCACTTGCCAAAAAATGCAGTACTGCCCCTGTGGGTTGGCGGATGGGTGACATCAGGTCTGGCTCCAGCTGGGCACAGAGTTCCTGTATAGTGGCACGGTTGAGTCTGTAGGTGAGTATGACATGTCTTTCTTCCATTGTCGACAGGTCCACCAGCGGTCTGTACACGGGAAGATTCCTCCGTCTCCTCGCAAGTCCCAGCGGACGATGCCTAGGAAGGACAACATGGAGCACCCACAGGTAAGTGCCCACAGCATGCCCAGTACACGAATCTCTCGGGATTGAATGGCTAGTATGATTGTCGGTGCAAGGCCTAGCCATGTGTGACGCAGTAGGAATGAAGCCATGTGGGCCCTTGAAATGGTGGCTGCCTGACCTGTGAAGTGTGACAATGTGAAGTGAGGTCATTGCGCAAGCGTGGCACACCGTGGCGGTTGGCGGTCGCAGTCCGCGGCGCAAAGCCGCATTGGACAACATTGAACCCTATGGGTTTCAGGAGCCAATGGCGGTGAGCGCCGGCGGTCGCGGTACGCACGCCGCGGTACGCACCGCCGCAGCCGTAACCGCCATTTTCTCTCGGCTTGATCACACGAGACCTGAGCATCCACAGGAGAGGACCTATACTGCAAGTGCTGCTGTGACCTCGGTCTGGAAGTGACAATGGCTGCTGCGACTGGGGAAAGGGCCCCCGCCTTCAGTTCCGAGGAGTTGGAGAAGCTCGTGGACGGGGTCCTCCCCCAGTATGCGCTACTCTACGGGCCTCCAGACCAACAGGTGAGTACACGGGGGGCAATGCATAGTGCCCAATGCCTGGGCTGAGTGGGGAGGATGTACGATGGAGGGGAGGGCAGCGAATGACGAATGCATGGCACGACAGATGAAAGCATGTGCCACATGGCAAGGTTGGGGAGGCGGGGCCACTCACATCGAGCATGCAGAAAAGTGATGATGTTTCTCTTCCCCCCCTGTACATGTCACATAGGTCAGCGCCCATCAGAAGATTGACATTTGGCGTGCCATCGCCAAGGACGTCCGGGCCCTGGGGGGTCCACACCAGAAGGGGAACCCACTGCCGCAAGAGGTGGGAGGACATCCGCCGCGGGAGCAGGAAGACCGCGGAGGCTCTGCTGGGGATGGCCTCCCAACCTAGGAGGGGTGCCAGTCGTACCTTGACCCCACTGATGTCCCGGATCCTGGCGGTGGCCTACCCCGATTTAGATGGGCGCTTGAGGACATCACAGCAGACACAAGGGGGTGAGTACCAGCAAATTCAGCTATTTTGCGCGCAGTGGAGATGCCTGGGTGGGGGAGGAGGGTGCCTAGTAACGCGATTCATGGACCAGTGTATACTGTGTGGGCAGTTGTCACCCATAGGCTTGTAGGGCATGTCCCAGTGAATGAGTAGTGTACCCCACGTGCGCAGCGTAGTGCAGGGGGCTTCTGTGTCTGTCCTCTCCGCCAACGGTGTCCCCAATGCATGCACTCAACTTGTCTTTATGTTTTCCACCCCCATTTTCTTTGTTTTACTGTGAATGTGTGCTTTAGCATCATCAGGCGGAGGAGAAGTGGCATCGGCGCAAGAGGGAGCTGCATCTCACATGGCCCCGGAGGGCCATGCAACGGACTCCGACATGACCAGTGAGACGGAGGGCGAGGGGGGCTCCACCACGGGGACCCGTGGAGACGGCAGCGACACCGACACGTCCTCGGAAGGGAGCTCCCTTGCGGTGGCGGCAACATCCGTGCCCACCGATCCTACAGGTACAGCTGCCACCCAGCGCACCAGCTCTGCCCTCCCAGCAGACCCTCGGCCTTCGGCCCGTGCCCGCAAGGCCTGGAAGCCGGCCATCTCCTTCGCCCCAGGCACCTCAGGCCCTGCCCCAGTCACCCCTGCTGCCCTCAGTGAGGAGGTCATTGAGCTCCTGAGGACCATCATTGTTGGGCCTGGGGGAGGACCCCGTCCACGAGCTTCTCCAACTCCTCGGAACTGAAGGCGGGGGCCCTTTCCCCAGTCGCAGCAGCCATTGTCACTTCCAGACCGAGGTCACAGCAGCACTTGCAGTCTACCCTTTTGAATGCCATCCAGGGTGTGGAGAGGGAGGTGCATCAAAGCAATGCATACCTGGAGGGCCTTCATTCAGGTCAGGCTGCCCATCAACGATCGTTCAACGCTCTGGCCTCAGCACTGACAGCAGCGATTGTCCCTGTCTCCAGCCTCCCTCTTCTGACTCCCTCCACCCAGTCCCACTCCCCTGTTCCTCTGCCTATCCCATCCACACCTACAGACCAGCCTGCACACACCTCAACACCCAAGGGCAGCTCATCCAGACATAAGCACCACAGGACACACAAGCATTCACCCAAGCAACATCCAGATGCAGACATGCCAACTGCCAATACCTCCTCTGTGTCCCCCACCTCCTCGTCTCCCTCCTCCCTCCCTGTGACGTCTCCACACACACCTGCAAGCACACCACCATCAGCCATTGCACCCATCACCAGCACACCCTCCACACCAGTCCGCACACGTGCAGTCACCACCCCCACTGCCATGTACACGTCCCCTGTGTCCTCTCCCAGTGTGTCTGTCACCCCCGCTTCCAACCACAGAAACGCAGGCAGGCACCCAAACAACAGCCATCCTCCTCACGTCAGCCTCCTGCCCAAGCACCTGCACCCAAAGACAGCACAATTGACTCTCCTACAACCACATCCTCTTCCTCCACTCCAGCCACCCTTCCCATGGCTCCAAAGAAAATTTTCCTCTCTAAAGTGGACCTCTTTTCCTCACCTGACCCACCCCCTCCATCCCGTAAGAGTTCCACAAACACCTCAGCCACCACCAGCCCAGCAACTCCAAAGAACGTCGTGCCTGGTTTTTGGAGTCCGCCCTTTCCTTGGGCTGGGACATCGTCCAGCAGCAAAGGCACAGCCAGCCCCCCCCCCCCCGGGAAGAGGACCAAAAAACTGAAGGGCAGGCGCGACAGGCCTGATACGCCTGCCCCCAAGGAGGGTAGCCTTGCACCGTCACCTGACACATCGGGTAAGGGAGCCAAGGGCCACGGACAGTCTGCCAAGGAGGGCAAGGGCAGCAAGGAGCAAAAGGCAGGGAGCAGCCGACCTGGCCATGAGGGCCCCACCAGCCCCATTCCGGGGGTATCGAAGGAGAGCCAGGGCCCCAGGACTCCATCACAGAAGGGCCCCGCAACGGAAAGGTCCGATGCAGACTGAGCGGCAAGTATTGGCCAGGTGTGGTTCACTGGAAACACAAGACAGGCACCGCTGAACAGAGCCCCGCCGTGAGGAGCACCGCTGAACAGGGCCCCGCCGTGAGAAGCACCGCTGAACAAGGCCCCGGCGTGACCAGAACCGCTGAACAGGGCCCCGCTGTGAGGGGAACCGCTGAACAGGGCCCCGCCGTGAGAAGCACCGCTGAACAGGGCCCCGCCGTGACCAGAACCGCTGAACAGGGCCCCGCCGTGACCAGAACCGCTGAACAGGGCCCCGCCGTGAGGAGCACCGCTGAACAGGGCCCCGCCGTGACCAGAACCGCTGAACAGGGCCCCGCCGTTAGAAGCACCGCTGAACAGGGCCCCGCCGTGACCAGCACCGCTGAACAGAGCCCCACCGTGACCAGAACCGCTGAACAGGGCCCCGCCGTGAGGAGCACCGCTGAACAGGGCCCCGCCGTGACCAGAACCGCTGAACAGGGCCCCACCGTGAGGAGCACTGCTGAACAGGGCCCCGCCGTGAGGAGCACCGCTGAACAGGGCCCTTCCTGTCAAGCACCGCTCCGCTGGGCCCTTCCTGTCAAGCACCGCTCCGCTGGGCCCTTCATCTCAAGCACTGCTCCGCTGGGCCCTTCATCTCAAGGACCGCCCTGCTGGGCCCTTCCTGTCAAGCACCGCTCCGCTGGGCCCTTCATCTCAAGCACCGCTCCGCTGGGCCCTTCATCTCAAGCACCGCTCCGCTGGGCCCTTCATCTCAAGGACCGCTCCGCTGGGCCCTTCCTGTCAAGCACTGCTCCGCTGGGCCCTTCATCTCAAGCACCGCTCCGCTGGGCACCGCCGTCTCTGAACTGCTCCGCTGGGCCCTTCCTGTCAAGCACCGCTCTGCTGGGCCCTTCCTGTCAAGCACCGCTCCGCTGGGCCCTTCATCTCAAGCACCGCTCCGCTGGGCCCTTCATCTCAAGCACCGCTCCGCTGGGCACCGCCGTCTCTGAACTGCTCCGCTGGGCCCTTCCTGTCAAGCACCGCTCCGCTGGGCCCTTCCTGTCAAGCACCGCTCCGCTGGGCCCTTCCTGTCAAGCACCGCTCCGCTGGGCCCTTCATCTCAAGCAGCGCTCCGCTGGGCCCTTCATCTCAAGCACCGCTCCGCTGGGCCCTTCCTGTCAAGCACTGCTCCGCTGGGCCCTTCATCTCAAGCACCGCTCCGCTGGGCCCTTCCTGTCAAGCACCGCTCCGCTGGGCCCTTCCTGTCAAGCACCGCTCCGCTGGGCCCTTCCTGTCAAGCACCGCTCCGCTGGGCCCTTCATCTCAAGCACCGCTCCGCTGGGCCCTTCCTGTCAAGCACCGCTCCGCTGGGCCCTTCATCTCAAGCACTGCTCTGCTGGGCCCTTCATCTCAAGCACCGCTCCGCTGGGCACCGCTGTCTCTGAACTGCTCCGCTGGGCCCTTCCTGTCAAGCACCGCTCCGCTGGGCCCTTCCTGTCAAGCACCGCTGGCCCATTGGCAGTCCCGGTTCTGTGTCGGGCAGGCTTTCACGACGCACTCTGCCCACCATGCCTCCTCCATGACCAGTGGTCTCTGTAATCCACCTGATGGACTGTGGCTTTGCACTCCCCAGGATGCCACAGTGGGCAATCCACCCACTGTAGAGACTTGTGAGACTGTGGCTTTGCACTCCCCAGGATGCCACAGTGGGCAATCCACCCACTGTAGAGACTTGTGAGACTGTAGCTTTGCACTCCCCAGGATGGCACAGTGGGCAATCCACCCACTGTAGAGGCTTGTGAGACTGTGGCTTTGCACTCCCCAGGATGGCACAGTGGGCAATCCACCCACTGTAGAGACTTGTGAGACTGTGGCTTTGCACTCCCCAGGATGGCACAGTGGGCATGGAGGCCCTTCGTGGATCTGGCGTCGTGGACTCATGTGGCTGTGGTGCCCCCCCTTCCCTTCCCCCTGAGGTGCCTGTCTTTTTATTTTAGTGATGCCCCAGCAGTGTTCTCTCCAATGGACTCGATCTCGTGTGTGGGCTTTGCCCATGTGTTGCTGCACATTGGCCACAGACATTTGGACTTTGAATGACTGGGCCGGACTTTTGCTACTGGTATGGATAGAGTTCTAGATGTGTATTCATTCTTCATATATTGCTAAGGTCGCTATACTTTATTGTTTCAATAATATGGTTCTACTTTTACATTCATTGCCTTTTGTCTTTGTTTTTTGGGGGGGGGGTTTGGGGGTGTCACTCTGACTTTTTTATCTGCATAGGTGTGTAGGTATTTCGGTGAGGGTGGGGGTGGGTGTGTGGCGTATGTGTGTGCCCGTAACCTTTCCTCCTCCCCCCTCCCCTGTGTCGTAGGTGCAGTACTCACCGTTGTCGTCTGCGGCGAGGTTCGTGATCCTGGAAGAAGAGCAGGAAGGCAATGGCTGGGAGGATGTGGAGATCGGGTTCCATGCTGTTCCGATTCCGCGTGGAGTGTGTCGAGGTAAGCGTTTTCCATTGGAGATGTCTGTTTCCGCCGTGTTTTTATCGGCGGGGCTCCCGCCCCGGAAAAGGTGGCGGATTGGTGGGTCGTGATAGGGTAGGCGGTACATTGTCTGCCGCCTGCCTGTTGGCGGTGACCGCCGCGCTGTTTGTTTGTACCACCGTGGCGGTCGGAGTGTTAAAGCGGCGGCCTGTGTTGGCGGTTCCCGCCAGGGTCAGAATTCATATTTTTAGGCCGCCAGACTGTTGGCGGGTTGGCCGCCGCTTTAACACTGACCGCCAGGGTCAGAATGACCCCCTTAATCTCCCTCTGCTGGGGTGTAGGAAAGTACCATCTTGCCTGGCATGTTACCCCCATATTTCACTGTATATATGTTGTTTTAGTCCATGTGTCACTGGGACCCTGCCAGGCTGGTCCCCAGTGCTCATAAGTATGTGCCCTGTATGTGTTCCCTGTGTGATGACTAACTGTCTCACTGAGGCTCTGCTAACCAGAACCTCAGTGGTTATGCTCTCTCTGCTTTCCAAATTTGTCACTAACCGGCTAGTGACTAAATTTACCAATTCACATTGGCATACTGGTACACCCAGATAATTCCCTAGTATATGGTACTGAGGTACCCAGGTTATTGGGGTTCCAGGAGATCCCTATGGGCTGCAGCATTTCTATTACCACCCATAGGGAGCTCTGACAATTCTTACACAGGCCTGCCAATACAGCCTGAGTGAAATAACGTCCATGTTATTTCACAGCCATTTACCACTGCACTTAAGTAACTTATAAGTCACCTATATGTCTAACCTTCACCTGGTGAAGGTTGGGTGCAAAGTTACTTAGTGTGTGGGCACCCTGGCACTAGCCAAGGTGCCCCCACATCGTTCAGGGCAAATTCCCCGGACTTTGTGAGTGCGGGGACACCATTACACGCGTGCACTATACATAGGTCACTACCTATGTATAGCGTCACAATGGTAACTCCGAACATGGCCATGTAACATGTCTAAGATCATGGAATTGTCACCCCAATGACATTCTGGCATTGGGGAGACAATTCCATGATCCCTCCTGGGGTCCGGGCAGGCCTGGCCCAGGAAGGCAGAACAAAGGATTTCCTCTGAGAGATGGTGTAACACACTCTCCCTTTGGAAATAGATGTGAAGGCTGGGAAGGAGTAGCCTCCCCCAGCCTCTGGAAATGCTTTGATGGGCACAGATAGTGCCCATCTCTGCATAAGCTAGTCTTCACCGGTTTAGGGATCCCCCAGCCCTGCTCTGGCACAAAACTGGACAAAGGAAAGGGGTGTGACCATCCCCCTGGCCTGCACCTCCCAGGGGAGGTGCCCCGAGCTCCTCCAGTGTGTCCCAGACCTCTGCCATTTTGGAAACAGGTGTTTGTGGCACACTGGACTCCTCTGAGTGGCCAGTGCCAGCAGGTGACGTCAGAGGCTCCTTCTGACAGGCTCTTACCTCTCTTGGTAGCCAATCCTCCTTCTTTGGTAGCCAAACCTCCTTTTCTGGCTATTTAGGGTCTCTGCTTTGGGGAATTCTTTAGATAATGAATGCAAGAGCTCATCAGAGTTCCTCAGCATCTCCCTCTTCGACTTCTACCAAGGATCGACCGCTGACTGCTCCAGGACGCCTGCAAAACCGAAACAAAGTAGCAAGACGACTACCAGCAACATTGTAGTGCCTCATCCTGCCGGCTTTCTCGACTGTTTCCAGGTGGTGCATGCTCTGGGGGTAAGCTGCCTTCACCCTGCACCAGAAGCTCCGAAGAAATCTCCCGTGGGTCGACGGAATCTTCCCCCTGCTAACGCAGGCACCAAAAGACTGCATCACCAGTCCTCTGGGTCCCCTCTCATCCTGACAAACCTGGTCCCTGGAACTCAGCAACTCTGACCAAGTGACTCCCACAGTCCAGTGACTCTTCAGTCCAAGTTTGGTGGAGGTAAGTCCTTGCCTTCCCACGCCAGACTGCAAAGCTGTGTACTGCGTGATTTGCAGCTGCTCCGGCTCCTGTGCAGTCTTCCAGGATTTCGTTTGTGCACAGCCTAGCCTGGGTCCCCAGCATTCCGTCCTGCAGGGCACAACCCTCTGAGTTGGCCTCCGACGTCGTGGGACCCTTCTTCGTAACTTCGCGTGGACTCCGGTTCACTAATCTTCTAAGTGCCTGTTGGGGTACTTCTGCGGGTGCTGCCTGCTTCTGTGAGGGTTCTCTGAATTGCTGAGCACCTCCTCTGTCTCCTTCTCCAAAAGGCGACATCCTGGTCCTTCCTGGTCCTCAGCAGCACCCAAAAACCTCTACCGCGGCCCTTGCAGCTAGCAAGGCTTGTTTGCGGTATTTCTGCGTAGGAACACCTCTGCAAGCTTCATCGTCACACAGGACATCTTCCCTCCAAAGGAGAAGTTCCTAGTCCTCTTCTTTCTTGCAGAACTCCAAGCTTCTTCCATCCAGAGGCAGCTTCCTTGCACCTTCATCCGGGGTTTCCTGGGCTCCCACCCCCCCTGGACACTGTTGCGACTATTGCACTTGGTCCCCTTGCCTTGCAGGTCCTCAGGTCTGGAAATCCGTTGTCAGTGCACTGCTGGTGTTTGTTGTTCTTGCAGAATTCCCCTATCACGACTATTGTGCTCTTTTGGGTTAGTAGGTGTACTTTACTCCTACTTTTCAGGGGTGGGGTATCTTGGACACCCTGACTGTTTTCTTACAGTCCCAGCGACCCTATACAACTCCCATAAGTTTGAGGTCCATTCGTGATTCCCATTTCACTTTTGGAGTATATGGTTTGTGTTGCCCCATACCTATGCTTCCCTATTGCAACCTATTGTAATTCTACACTGTTTGCATTACTTTTCTGACTCTTACTTACCTATTTTTGGGTTTGTGTACATATAACTTGTGTATATTACTTACCTTCTTACTGAGGGTACTCACTGAGATAATTGTGGCATATTGTCATAAAAATAAAGTGCCTTTATTTTTAGTAACTCTGTGTATTGTGTTTTCTTATGATATTGTGCAAATGATCTAAGTGGTATAGTAGGAGCTTTGCATTGTAGGAGGCTGGCCTGGCTTGTAGAGGGTACCAAGGGGTACTTACACTCTGTACCAGGTCCAGTTATCCCTTATTAGTGTAGAAGAGGTGTATCTAGCAGCTTAGGCTGATAGAAGGTAGCTATAGCAGAGCAGCTTAGGCTGAACTAGGAGACATGCACAGCTCCTACTATACCACTGGTGTCATATGCACAATATCATAAGAAAACACAATACACAGATATACTAAAAATAAAGGTACTTTATTTTTATGACAATATGCCAAAAGTATCTCAGTGAGTACCCTCAGTATGAGGATGCAAAATATACACAAGATATATGTACACAATACCAAAAATATGCAGTAATAGCAAAAGGAAGTAATGCAAGCAATGTAAAGTTACAGTAGATTGCAATAGGAGCACATAGGTATAGGGGCAACACAATCAATATACTCCAAAAGTGGAATGCGAACCACGAATGGACCCTAAACATATGTGAGCTTGGAGAGGGTCACTGGGGCTGTAAGAAAACAGTGAGGGTTATAAAAATAGCCCACCCCAAGACCCTGAAAAGTATGTGTAAAGTGCACCTATAACCCCCAGAGAGCACAGAAGTCGTGATAGGGGGTTTCTGCAAGGAAGACCAACACCAGCAAAGCAACAACAGTGGATTTCCGGACCTGAGTACCTGCAAAACAAGGGGACCAACTCCAAGAGTCGCAACAATGTCGAGAGTGGGCAGATACCCAGGAAATGCCAGCTGAGGGTGCAAAGAAGCTGCACCGGATGGAAGAAGCTTTGGTTTCTGCAAGAACGAAGAGGGCTAGAAACTTCCCCTTTGGAGGATGGATGTCCCATGTCGTGAAGAAGCTTGCAGAGGTGTTCCCATGCAGAAAGACCGCAAACAAGCCTTGCTAGCTGCAAGGGTCGCGGTTAGGGTTTTTGGATGCTGCTGTGGCCCAGGAGGGACCAGGATGTCGCCACTTGGATGAGGAGACAGAGGGGGCACCCAGCAAGTCAGGGAGCCCTCACAGAAGCAGGCAGCACCCGCAGAAGTACCGGAACAGGCACTTGGAAGAGGAGTGAACCGGAATTCACCCGAAGACACAAAAGGGAGTCCCACGATGCCGGAGGACAACTCAGAAGGTTGTGCACTGCAGGTTAGAGTGTCGGGGACCCAGGCTTGGCTGTGCATGAAGGAAATCCAGGAAGACTGCACAGGAGCCGGAGCAGCTGCAAATCACACAGTACCCAGCAATGCAGTCTAGCGTGGGGAGGCAAGGACTTAACCTCCACCAAACTTGGACTGAAGAGTCACTGGACTGTGGGAGTCACTTGGACAGAGTTGCTGAGTTCCAGGGACCACGCTAGTCGTGCTGAGAGGGGACCCAGGGGACCGGTGATGCAGTTTTTTGTTGCCTGCGGTTGCAGGGGGAAGATTCCGTCGACCCACGGGAGATTTCTTCAGAGCTCCTGGTGCAAGAAGGAGGCAGGCTTCCCCCAGAGCATGCACCACCAGGAAACAGGTGAGAAAGCCAGCAGGATGAAGCGATACAAGGTTGCAGTAGTCGTCTTTGCTACTTTGTTGTGGTTTTGCAGGCGTCCTGAGCAGTCAGCGGTCGACCCTTTGGCAGAAGGTGAAGAGAGAGATGCAGAGGAACTCTGAGCACTTGCATTCGTTATCTGAAGAATTCCCTAAAGCAGAAACCCTCAATAGCCAGAAAAGGAGGTTTGGCTACCTAGGAAAGAGGATAGGCTAGTAACACAGGTAAGAACCTATCAGAAGGAGTCTCAGATGTCACCGGCTGGCCCTGGCCACTCAGAGCAGTCCTGTGTACCAGCACACCTCTGAATCCAAGATGGCAGAGGTCTGGGGCACGATGGAGGAGCTCTGGGCACCTCCCCTGGGAGGTGCAGGTCAGGGGAGTGGTCACTCCCCTTTCCTTTGTCCAGTTTCACGCTAGAGCAGGGCTGGGGGATCCCTGAACTGGTGTAGACTGGCTTATGCAGAGATGGGCACCATCTGTGCCCATCAAAGCATTTCCAGAGGGTGTAACATCCTCTCTCAGAGGAAATCCTTTGTTCTGCCTTCCTGGGTCGGGGCTGCCCAGACCCCAGGAGGGCAGAATCCTGTCTGAGGGGTTGGCAGCAGCTGCAGTGGAAACCCCGGAAGGGCAGTTTGGTAGTACCCGGGTTCTGTGCTAGAGCCCCGGGGGATCATGGAATTGTCCCCCCAATACCAGAATGGTATTGGGGTGAGGATTCCATGATCTTAGACATGTTACATGGCCATGTTCGGAGTTACCATTGTGACGCTATACATAGGTAGTGACCTATGTATAGTGCACGCGTGAAATGGTGTCCCCGCACTCACAAAGTCCGGGGAATTTTCCCTGAACGATGTGGGGGCACCTTGGCTAGTGCCAGGGTGCCCACACACTAAGTAACGTAGCACCCAACCTTCACCATGTGAAGGTTAGACATATAGGTGACTTATAAGTTACTTAAGTGCAGTGGTAAATGGCTGTGAAATAACGTGGACGTTATTTCACTCAGGCTGCAGTGGCAGGCCTGTGTAAGAATTGTCAGAGCTCCCTATGGATGGCAAAAGAAATGGTGCAGCCCATAGGGATCTCCTGGAACCCCAATACCCTGGGTACCTCAGTACCATATAGTAGGGAATTATAAGGGTGTTCCAGTATGCCAATATGAATTGGTGAAATTGGTCACTAGCTTGTTAGTGACAATTTAGAAAGCAGAGAGAGCATAACCACTGAGGTTCTGGTTAGCAGAGCCTCAGTGAGACAGTTAGTCATCACACAGGGTGTCGCGTGGGCTCTCATTATTCTAAATGAGACTACTGGATTTCTAGGTAGCAGGATCTATAACGGTGTGGGGGACTGAGTCTGACCCACGTGTAAAGAACTCTGTCACCTTAAATCCGGTTTTTGCTCCGGCTAACTAGCAGTGCCTCATTTCTCCCATGTGGAAGGAATGATTCGGCAGCCGAGCGCATGACATCTTTGGAACTTCTCAGGGAAGTCGTGGTTACTCAGATCCAAACCAACTCTCTTATTTCCAATATGATCTCATATACAAATGACAAAGACAGTATAAGTTTTATATAATGTTTTAATAAAACGACTGTATTTTAGATATTAAGGCGTGAGCCGCAATAACCAGAACAATACAACACAGTAAAAAAAAAAATGTAAATTAGCACTTGTATAGCGCACTACTCACCCGTTAGGGTCTCAAGGCGCTGTACTCATACCGCTATGGAACCCCTCCTGGCTTTTCCCTGTGAGGCGCCCACTCCTGAGCACCCCCAGGGTGAAGCCAGGCATCCAAGCGCTGTTGGGGCCGTTGTGGAGATTAAGCAAGCTATTGCCCAGAGTTGCAGAGTGGGACCCATGAATTAGATTAGGCACCGAGGCGAGAATTATCTGGTCAAGGGGAATTGAGCCCAAGACCTGCCGAAGCGGGACTTGAACCCTGGTCTTGAGCCAGAGCTCTGCTTCAGGGTCTGCCGCTCTAACCATTGAGCCACACTTCTCCACCAATCAGTAGGATTGAAATAGTCACCAGGAGAGTAAAACATAAGAACAAAGCTATCATATTGTCTAACAGTTTCTACTCTCCCTCTGCTTGTTCTATTTAGAGCACAGCATGTTAAGCTTCTAGCTTGCCTATTAGAATCATTGTGGAGACATCAGCCCTCATACCTGAGCAAAGACCTTTGATCTTGGTTTATCATCTGCAACGAGGCAGTCAGCGTCTAGTTGTGGTTCCCTGGTCGGAATCTCCCTCTGCTTGTATTGGGACAAGGAAGTGATTTTATAACTAACATGTCATCGTGATCACAAAATGTCCCTACGCAGGAATGCCAAGTCTAAACTCCTACCACGTCTATCGGCAATGTACCAGACTGTATCCTTGACTGAAGCACAGAGTAAATATGTTATGGAGAACTCCAGTGCTGAGGTAGGCAAAACAGTGTGATATGAATAAAAAACAACACCGTAGAACTGGCTATTTGAAAAATAACAGTACGAAGCCTAATAAAAAGCATGTAGAGCAAAGTGCACAGAGACTCTAAGCTGTCAGCAAATGAATAAAATATATTCAGGGCAAAGTGCACAAAGGCCTAAAGCCTGAAGCTAAAGCGCAATGAATACGTAAAACTAACCACACTACACCCTCCCCTTGTCGGTAGCAAGTGGTTCCAATAATATAAAAGGATGCCCCAAATATAAACAATATCTAAAACAATTATTTCGACAAGGTGAGAAGACAACAAAGTCATAAATTTAGGTAACATGTGATCATAAAGCCAAATTCAATATAGTGTCAATTTCGTAAAAATCCAATCGTCAGAGAGAAGCAATAGAACGCAGGAATTCCTCCACTTCGATATATGTCAATATCGGAAGATCCACGCCACAAAGTACCATGGAGCAGGTGTGATCCAAAGCCCCAAAACCATTCAGGGCGGCACCCCGTGCAAGGCCTATGAAAGAGACAATACCATCTTCCTCCAGGAAGGCAATCTCATAAACCGCCTCACGAAGCAAGCGCATCCGTAGTGCACAAGTCTGGGAATGAGCCCTAATCGGGAACATCAACAGATCAGTATCGACCATTGGAGGGCGCTGCAGTGAGAGACAGAGAGCCAGTGCATGTTCAAACGAGCACCAAAGGCATCGAAACACGGGTTACACACAATCCAAAACCGGTCTGAATGACAGAGACCAGTCACACTCCAAATATCCCAGGAGTGTTGCTCCAAAATGCTGCATCATGCGTTCACGACACTGCTGCGCTGACGGGAGCAGCAATA
Source organism: Pleurodeles waltl (assembly GCF_031143425.1). Taxonomy (NCBI): domain Eukaryota; kingdom Metazoa; phylum Chordata; class Amphibia; order Caudata; family Salamandridae; genus Pleurodeles; species Pleurodeles waltl. The sequence goes on from NC_090442.1 coordinate 10,543,974, forward strand.
CAGGATCTCGTCGTGACGGGACAGCCATTGCGAAAAAATAGCAACAACAGCAAGACTCCAGCCAATAAAGCCAAAGTAATCGGGAAACCCCAAAAATGCTTCAGAAAATAGAATGTATAGCCGAAGGTATCAAACCAAATATGGAAGAGAAGGTATGAGCAAAACCAACACCAACGGCTTTGAAAAAATGTGCAATACCAGCAGTGCTGGATGCATTAAATATACGTCCCACAAGTTCACTGAAGTGATTTGGAAAGTTAGTATTCAAAAGGGACTGTATCTCCGCCGATGACCTTGCCACCTGAAGTGCGTAGGTCTCGCTAGCAGATGTAAGGGGCACATGCTTTTGAAACAATAAAGCTTTTAGCCGACTCAACTTGTCGAAATCAACCTTGGAAGTAGCAATATGAGGCCAGATGTCCGCTACCTCCCTAAATTGAGTGGGGGGAAACAACACATTCCCGCAGCACGTAACGGCCTTGTTGACAACGACGATGTAAACTATTCCGGCACGCATGCCACAGCAGTGTTCGCTGTTAAGAACAATGTAACTGCCGTTAGAAAGCACCTGGAAAGTGTTTTTAATAACCGGGACTGGAACTCCCTTCAGATAACAAGCTAAGTTAGCAATCGAAGTGTTACACATGCCCCGTGCAAGGACAGCTGTTTACAAACCATTGAATGGCTGACAGAAGCTTCGCATTCGCTGCCGCTAAGAAAAACCTCCTTCAAACCATTAACACATCTGTACTGAAAGGGAAGCTCCCACACCTCGTGTATGTAACTGTCTCCCAATAGTTCATATCTACCCACCGGAATGTGCTTCAAACAAGAAGTAAATTGCAAAGTGGAGATAGGCAAATTAATAACCCCATGAATCAACCACTCAGCTGACGGAATCTCAGCTACCGTGAAAGGCAGTTTCTCTAATTTCTCAATATTTAACATAACATATGTCGCTTCCTTTTTAGCCATCAGTTGTTGTTGACGAGTCAAATTAAAAGAGATAAAGATCTCTCTGGCACGAACGTGCTGCCATGGAACGCGACCCGCCTTCAAGGTCTGAAGAGTCCAACCCAGCTGCATGATGGACCGCGTCTGACTCTGCCCATGATATAAAGAAGACATGTCCGATTTAATAATGTCAATGGCAGAGGAAACAATGCTGTCAATCGTGTAAACACGGTCAGAAAGGGTATGCATGCCATTATCAACAACAGACAAAGTCTGCATCAGATTTTCCTGATCAATCTGCCTCAACCGGGCTGCAGCCTCTTGTTGGGAAAGCTTCCAAATCTCATTATAAACTTCGTATAAGAACCTTTTCTTCCGTGGTACTTTGGGACCTGACAAAAAATCTTGTAAATCAGTATCATTAGACAGTAACGTGAGATGTGACTTAACTGCATCCAGCGTGGATGACTTCAACCATTGCTGACAAAGCTTCCCCACACTGTATGTAGTTATAATATCAGCATGTTCTGGTGAAACGTAATGAGGGTCTGCCCTACTAGTCCTGAACCCCCCTGAAGAGGTGACAAAACGTTGATGACACACATTAGTGTCTACAGGCCATAATAACCACCCGCCTTGATGTAACGATGAAGTGTTAAGCGTACCATTCTGGACCCAATGTGTAAAATCACTAAAAGTAGCATTCACATAGTGCTGCCAATTTTTTAATTTAGAAGGGACAGGTATACTAGGCAGAGTCAACTCCCTAATTGTCGCTAAGCCCAAACAGCTGTTGTACTGTGTCATTGAGGAAAATCATCTGCACAGGGATAATACATGCTCTAAATAACGTGTCCCTGCCTTGCATTTGCCAATTTTTCGAACCCCAAACACTTTTCAAGTCAACAGTTTTAAACCAGTATTCATACCCCTCGACCAAAAGTTTAGATACAAACAAATTTGAATACAGTAATTTAGTATCGGTCAACAACATTTGCTTGTTAGAATACGGGTCAACTTTAAAATAGTAAGACTTAGCATTTTGTTGATCATGCCCAGAAAAATATGCAAATTTATCATAATACGTTTTCGAACTCCCTTGTGGAGGAGTCGAGCAATGTTCCCATTGCACATAATTAAACATGGACTTAGGGCTACTTGCTTTATGAATAAAGTGGTGTCCATAATAGTTGTAGCAAAACATGTCACCATGATTATCTCTAAACTGGTAAGCATCTTCATCGTCATAGACAGTATAATATTGCAAATCTGTTAGCATAGAATCTACTGTCTTCACATCCCAATCCTCAGAAACAATGCCTGGTATAGCAATATCATTCATTGATAACTTGAGGACATACGGTATTTGAATCAATTCAGTGTGACCATATATATCAAACATTACTTTATCCCACACAATCCCATCCGGAATTGGTATTGCAGAAATATTTACTGTGGACAAGTCTCTTCGAACCATATGAGACGAAAAATGCGGTTTCAACACAGTCTCCATGTGCTCAATGTCAGATCGATCAGGAAGAAAATGACCATGTATTATCAGAAAAAAAGTAACCACAAATCCCAACCATAATAAAAGAGTCATCACGGCCAAAAACAGCCAAAAATAGTTCCAAGGAAAAACAAAATATGTGCGTTTAAGCCAACCCAGCAGCCGTCATGGACCGTGGACAGAAGACATCGAGGACGAGGAGCCGGACACATCATTATCAGCGTCGTTGAAGCAGCCAGAAGCAGTTCTAGCAAAAGGTGCAACCGTGAACAAAGAAGCAGATGGAGGCTCTCGCCGTGGCACGCTATAAACCACATGTTCAGAAACATCAGTAGAACGTACAGCAAGTTGATCAAAAGATTCCATATTAATCGTCGGTGGAACAATCGCAAGATCATCATCCACCCTCCCCAAGCTCGGAGAGGAAACAGTGTTGGTGAAAATCACCTGCAGCGGAACTTCTTTCCCAGTAGTGAGAGGGATTCCGGAACTGCTGGGTGTCCCTCTTGGTCTGCTGTGCAGAATCGGCCACATGTTGTAACTTGACATTATCAATGGAAACAAAGCGATTTCCTTTGGCCCCTCGCAGCGGCGGTAAAATCACAGTTCTCGTGCCGCTCACCCCCAACACAGGGACAGGTTCTCGATAAGAAGGACCAAATTCTTTTTTAACTGCGACCTTTTCACGCACTAGATCCCCAATCCTGGGTATCCAACCAGTAGGTGTTACTGGCTCATCCTTAATTCCTGAGGAGGCAGCACTGGCAGAAGAGTTATCTTCACGGAATTGTTGTAAATCCTGCAAAACAGTGACACAATCATTTATGTCAAAGGGCGTATCTGACGCCTCCACACCAGGACCATCTAGATCAGGAACATACATTTGTGTTCCAAACAGGCACTCATATGAAGTACGACCCCCCAGTGACCTTCTAGGCAAGTTATTAAGTGCTCTCTGTACTCCATATAGGTGGGCTAGCCAACCACGACCCGTACCTATAACCCTGGCCGTTAAAGATTGTTTTAAATCACGATTTAAACACTCCACAACAGAATTTCCCTCAGGATGAAATGGAGACGAGAATTGGAGTTGGACCCCCAACGAAGCCATGGTGTCCCTGAATGCCTTAGAGGCAAAAGCAGGGCCCTGGTCCAAATGAAAAGCCGCAACTGCAAATATATCGACAAAGATGCGCAAATCTTTAATAACAGTTCGAGCGTCAGCCGAGCGTTGTGGCCATACCCACACAAATCTGGAGCACGAATCTACAGCAACCAATATATATTTGTATGCACTATCTGGTGTCAGCGGACCACAATGATCCAAGTACCCACACTGTAAAGGTTTATTTGAGATCAGAAGGGGCGTCTGCTGCGGGCGTCTAGCCGACGATGCTTTAATTTGTTGACAAACGTCACAACAAAGGACATATTGCTTCGTCTCTTTATAGAGACCAGGCCACCAGTAACGAGCCTGTAAAAGTGAAATCGTGGCAGCCACACCAGCAGAAGCAGAAGCCACCCCCTCATGTGCTGCAGAAATTAATCGAGGTCTCTCAATTTTATTGGGAATTTCACATACACCAATGCCTGGAATTGTAACAGTAGCATTCAGCGCACCATTCAAGCAGTAACTATAATTAGAAGGAAATCCTTTAGGAAAGGGCGTGCCATCAGCCGTAGCCTTCATGGGAGCCGAAATTTCTGTGTCTGGTTTGGAACTCGAACGAGTCACTGCGGCCACAGTGGCGACAGCCACTGCTGATTTTGCGGTTTCATCAGCCAAAGTATTCCCAGCAACGTGTATTCCAACGCGCTGGTGTCCAAGTGTATGCACAACATGGACGTTAGGAAGCGTTTCCTTCAGATCCGCAACCTTACCCCACAACATTTTATGTTTAATGGTGTTGCCCTTAGAATCTCTGAACCCATTCATCTTCCAATAGTGTAGATATTCATTGAAAGACTGAACACAGTAGTAGGAGTCACAGACCAGCAAGGTTAAAGTCGCCGGATCCGCGTGCTCCAATGCTAACAATAGAGCTTTGAGCTCAGCCAGCTGTGCCGTGCAATCTCCCAAGGTTTTAGTATAAGTATGTCGGGGGCAGAACACTTCCCCCTCCATAGTGCCGCTCACCACCGCACATGCAGCAGAATACTGTTGTTTAGTCCCAACCGCTGGTTGCGCAGAGCCATCGGTATACATGACCACTTGATATTGGTCAATAGGCAACGTACCAGCAGGAACTTGATATTCCATTTCATATTGAAGAAATTCTTGAGTCTGCAGTTTAGGGTCAAATACGTAATCTACATCAGTGGCTGTCAAAGACGTAGCCCATTGTATCCATCGCGGGTGCAAAGCTTTCGAATTTGGAACACTCGCTTTTGTAACTGACTCTAAGGGCGGAATTGGGGAAATGACAACGATGCGTTGACCCTGGGCCAGCGGTCTTTCTTTAATAACAGCCATCTGTACTGCAGTGAGAATTTTCTCAGTCTGTGCAAAACGTTGTTCTGCAGCAGAATACAAGTGAGACTTGTATGCAATCGGGACTGTCTCCCCCTCATTAAAGGTGACATAAGTAAACCCAACAGCCCCAGGTATCACCCTGATGACTAAATGTGTCTTATTGTCCCGTGTGTGTAAGTGTTTAACTGCTAAGAGATCACTCTGTAACTCTCGTAGTATGTGTGTATGTTCAATCGTCCAAAATCTACTCGAAAAATTCGGGCGAATCAACTCGTATAAGGGTTTTATACGCGTCGCATAATCAAGAATGTAAGTTCTGCCAAAATTCAGAAACCCCAACAATGACTGGAGCTTCCGAACCATATTAGGAGGCTGCAATAAAGCACATTTCTCCAAAAAATGTGGCGCCAGGCTCTTGCCCTCACTCGACAACTCATATCCCAGGAAAATGACGCTGAGGAAGGCAATCTTTGATTTCTTAAAATTAAACTTATAGCCAATATCAGCAAACCCCACAACAATGCGCGATACACGCCTTAGATGTTGCAGAATCTCATCGTCTGTCAGATATATGTCATCAACATATGATAACGCTTCAGGGTCGAACTCATGCAGCATTTCAGTTACACGAGCCGAAAACAGTCCTGGGCTATTCTTATACCCCTGAGGCAAACAACAACATTTTTTCTGAGAGCCAAACGCACTGAAACAGGTATAGTCCTGACTCTCGGGCGCTATATTCTGGCAGAAAAATCCATTTGAGATATCTAATGTTGTCTTGTATTTTTTACGCACTATATTATTCATAAGCGCTGCGCTGGGTGAATTCTGTATTGCATATGTGCGTGTATGACTATTCAAATGTCGGTAATCCACCATTATCCTATATGAATGGTCCAGTTTAGCAACCGGAAACAAGGGATTATTCATCGGCGAGACACAGGGCTCAATTACACCCTGATACTCCAATTGTGTAAGAATTTTCCTAACCGATGCCCTTGCTTCAAATTTGATAGGATACTGCGGTTGTGGCTGAGGTTCGCTCTTTATCGGAATTACATGATAAGGTGATTGTCTATCCCACCCCACGTTATTTCTATACAGGGCGGGAGCCTGTGCTAGAGCCCATGATTTACTATAGGACTCCGCTAGTTCTCTCGGAACAAGTGGTGAGAAGGAAGGTGTAATAACCTCTTCCCCAACCGGACAGTTGCGAACAAAGTCAGGTGGCCAATCCTGTTCGGCCAACAGAACATCATATGATTTTACCACATGGTCCCAAAAAATGGCGTTTATAATACGGTCAATGTCCCCCTCCAATCGTAGAGTCACTTCATATACTCTATCAGGATCAGAGACTCGCATGTCCGCCGTCTCGACTTGTATGAAGTCATCATTTGCTTTCACCTCCAGATGCTCTAGAAGACTCCGGCGAACTATTGTGACCTCTGCCGCGCTGTCTAACAGTGCTAACGCCCACGTCTTGTTCGTCAAGAGAACTCTCTTCTTGAGCGGCATGTCTAACTGAGACTGCTGCCACTTTCTTCTTTTTAAATTGCTGTTTTTGTTGCAGCGGTTTCTCTTCTTGTTTAATAGAAACCTCCGCTGAGCGTTGTGAATCCTGTCTCGGTTTCACGTACTCTGTCCTCCGCTCTGACCGCCCACCTCTCTCACTTCTCTTTTCCGAGGAGTCCTGAAAGGAACGAGATTGGCGTGTATCAGTATATTGATATCTATCAGGCGTCTTCAAAGTATCCCTATTCCTGAGATTATACTTATTCTGTGGGGTCTCCGGTTGCGGAGAATGCCCACCATCGTTCTTAGGTGTTTGCTATTTCTTTTCCAAGCGCTTTTTCGAACCCTCAGGTTGTTGCTGTTTAGCATTATCTTTATTATTTTTACCCTGTAACTGGGGTTTTTGTGGTCTAGCCCCTAGGCTATCACGACCAATACTAGAATATGTTTCCGCTATTATTCTCGGAAGCTCCCGCTCCTGATTAAGCAGCGGAACATCCCGAAGACGCATACGCACTGCTAGTGCTACCTCCTCTCCTTTGAGATTACTCAAAATAATAGAAGAAACTGTGGCAAAATTGCCCAGCAACTGCATGCCCAAATCTAAGGCAGGGGCAGCCCCATATTCATCTTGAATCTGTTTAAGCACGTCCGGTAAATTAGCTAATGACGGTGTACCGTGTGCCGTAGTGTAGAGCGTGGCAAACACCGTGCCCCAGGTATTACAAAGGTCCACCGGAGGAACCATCCCATACGGCAAACACATCGCCAAAATTCTATGTTTATCCTGAGGTCCCGTATGGGGAAATACTGCTTCCAGCGTATTAATTTTTTGCGCCAGCCAAAATGGAGTCTCCTCTCGTTTAGCCGGTACCTTACCCATAACAGAGTGTACAGTGGCCGGATTAATACCCGGAACCACTGCCTGTGGGTGCGCTGGAGCAGCACGCGCTGCGTTTGTATTTAGTGTCTGCATTACAAACTGAACTAATCGTCTATATGTAGCCGTTAATTCTGTATATAAACGACGAACTTCAACCACTGCCAATTGAGCAACCGCAGGATGAGGTGTATATGTAGCCAATAAAGGCCAGGTAGGACCATCATTACTCAGCGGACCTAACCTAACTTGTGCTACTGTGTGTGGGAGGGCGCCATCAAGCCAATTATGGTGTTCTTGATAAGATAGAGGTATTTCTAAATAAGCGTAAGCCCTGTATTGTCCAGGGACATTCGCAACAGTGTATTCGTGAAAAGTATTTGTTCCCCCATCCACTGCTGGAAATCTGACCCAAGAATAAAAAAGTTCCGTTCTATAGGCTGCATGGGCGTCCACCACAAAAGTGAGTGGACCCCCCTGGACTGTCAGTCCATGTGTCAACAGATGTCCCGTGAGCGGGTGACGCATATTAATTGCTATATTCACTACATTAGGATTCGCCATTTTATAAAAAATAGTTCCAGGTCAGAGAAGGCACACCAATATCGGGGTTTTCCTTTCAAAGTTCAAGCTTGAACAACCAACCACTAAGCAATAGGAAGCACCTATGCCGTGGCGGCGGAAACCCTTAGCCCCACGGACGTCTCCGTAAAGGGAACCGAGGAGTCAAAATATATATGAGACCAAGAGAGTCAGTCGGACCTAATCATTAGAGCCAGACCAAACGTTGGCGGCGCCATGTCGCGTGGGCTCTCATTATTCTAAATGAGACTACTGGATTTCTAGGTAGCAGGATCTATAACGGTGTGGGGGACTGAGTCTGACCCACGTGTAAAGAACTCTGTCACCCTAAATCCGGTTTTTGCTCCGGCTAACTAGCAGTGCCTCATTTCTCCCATGTGGAAGGAATGATTCGGCAGCCGAGCGCATGACATCTTTGGAACTTCTCAGGGAAGTCGTGGTTACTCAGATCCAAACCAACTCTCTTATTTCCAATATGATCTCATATACAAATGACAAAGACAGTATAAGTTTTATATAATGTTTTAATAAAACGACTGTATTTTAGATATTAAGGCGTGAGCCGCAATAACCAGAACGATACAACACAGTAGGATTGAAATAGTCACCAGGAGAGTAAAACATAAGAACAAAGCTATCATATTGTCTAACAGTTTCTACTCTCCCTCTGCTTGTTCTATTTAGAGCACAGCATGTTAAGCTTCTAGCTTGCCTATTAGAATAATTGTGGAGACATCAGCCCTCATACCTGAGCAAAGACCTGTGATCTTGGTTTATCATCTGCAACGAGGCAGTCAGCGTCTAGTTGTGGTTCCCTGGTCGGAATCTCCCTCTGCTTGTATTGGGACAAGGAAGTGATTTTATAACTAACATGTCATCGTGATCACAAAATGTCCCTACGCAGGAATGCCAAGTCTAAACTCCTACCACGTCTATCGGCAATGTACCAGACTGTATCCTTGACTGAAGCACAGAGTAAATATGTTATGGAGAACTCCAGTGCTGAAGTAGGCAAAACAGTGTGATATGAATAAAAAACAACACCGTAGAACTGGCTATTTGAAAAATAACAGTACGAAGCCTAATAAAAAGCATGTAGAGCAAAGTGCAAAGAGGCTCTAAGCTGTCAGCAAATGAATAAAATATATTCAGGGCAAAGTGCACAAAGGCCTAAAGCCTGAAGCTAAAGCGCAATGAATACGTAAAACTAACCACACTATAAGGGAACACATACAGGGCACACTTATGAGCACTGGGGCCCTGGCTGGCAGGGTCCCAGTGACACATACACTAAAACAACATATATACAGTGAAATGTGAGTGTAACATGCCAGGCAAGATGGTACTTTCCTACACAACACCCCCCCAAACGAAGGACAATAAGACTAGCCATGACCTGATGAGTCTTCATTGTCTAAGTGGAAATATCTGGAGAGTCCATCTGCATTGGAGTGGGTACTCCCAGGTCTATGTTCCACTGTATAGTCCATTCCCTGTAGAGATATGGACCACCTCACCAATTTAGGGTTTTCACCTTTCATTTGTTTTAGCCAAAGTAGAGGTTTGTGGTCTGTCTGAACAATGAAGTGAGTGCCAAACCGGTATGGCCTCAACTTCTTCAGTGCCCAGACCACAGCAAATGCCTCCCTCTGTATGGCAGACCAACGCTTTTCTCTAGGGGGTCAACCTCCTGCTGATAAAAGCAACAGGTTGATCCTGGCTCTCAGAATTGAGTTGTGATAAGACTGCCCCTACCCCTAATTCAGATGCATCAGTTTGAACAATGAATTTCTTGGAGTAACATGGGCTTTTTAGGACAGGTGCAGTGCACATGGCCTGTTTCAGCTCCTCAAAAGCTTTCTGCCAGCTAGCTGTCCACAATACCTTTTTAGGCCTTTTCTTGGAAGTGAGGTCATTAAGTGGGGCTGCAATGGAGCCATAGTTCTTAATGAACCTCCTGTAATATACCCAGTGAGGCCTAAGAAGGCTCTCACCTGGGTCTGAGTTGTAGGGGGAACCCAATCCATGATTGTTTGGATTTTCCCCTGAAGTGGTGCAATCTGTTCTCCACCTACCAGGTGTCCCAGATAAACCACTTTCCCCTGCCCTATCTGGCACTTTGAAGCCTTGATAGTGAGGCCTGCCTTCTGCAGGGCCTCCAAAACTTTCCACAGGTGGACCAGGTGATCATCCCAGGTGGAGCTAAAGACAGCTATATCGTACAGATATGCTGCACTAAAAGCCTCCAACCCCTGCAGGACTGTAGTCACCAACCTCTGAAAAGTGGCAGGTGCATTTTTCAAACCAAAGGGCATTACTGTGAATTGGTAGTGCCCTCCAATAGTCGAAAATGCAGTTTTTGCTTTAGCATCCTCTGATAACTTGATCTGCCAATACCCTGCAGTCAAATCAAAGGTGCTTAGATACTTGGCAGATGCCAGTGTATCTATGAGCTCATCTGCCCTGGGTATAGGGTGAGCATCAGTTTTAGTTACCTGGTTGAGACCTCTGTAATCTACACAAAACCTAATCTCTCTTTTTTCTCATCTTTTGAGTGAGGCTTTGGTACAAGCATAACAGGAGAGGCCCATGGGTTTTCAGAATGTTCAACCACTCCTAGTTCAAGCATTTTCTGAACTTCTTGTTTTATGCAGTCCCTGACATGGTCAGGCTGCCTATAGATCTTACTTTTGACAGGCATGCTGTCTCCAGTATCTATAGTGTGCTCACACCAAGAAGTGGTGCCTGGCACAGTAAAAAAGAGTTCAGAAAACTGACCCAGGAGATTTATGCAGTTGTCTTTCTGCTCAGCAGTAAGACAGTCTGCCAAAACTACACCTTCCACTAGAGCATCCTGTTCTGTGGAAGAGAAGAGCTCAGGGAGAGGGTCACTCTCTTCTTTCTGTCCTTCATCTGTTGCCATGAGCAGGGTGAGATCAGCCCTGTCATAGTAGGGTTTTAGGCGATTGACATGGAGCACCCTAAGGGGACTCCTGGCAGTGACCAGGTCAACCAAGTAGGTGACCTCGCCCTTCTTTTCAACAATGATGTGGGGTCCACTCCATTTGTCTTGGAGTGCTCTTGGGGCTACAGGCTCTAATACCCATACCTTCTGTCCTGGTTGGTACTGAATCAGAACAGCCTTCTGGTCATGCCATTGCTTTTGGAGCTCTTGGCTGGCCTGAAGGTTTTTACTGGCCTTTTTCATGTACTCAGCCATTCTGGATCTTAGGCTGAGTACATAGTCCACTATGTCTTGCTTGGGAGCTTTTAAAGGTTGTTCCCAACCCTCCTTCACAAGTGTTAGGGGACCTCTTACAGGGTGTCCAAATAGGAGTTCAAAGGGGCTGAAGCCCACTCCTTTCTGGGGTACCTCCCTGTAAGCAAAAAGGAGGCAAGGTAACAGGAAATCCAATCTCCTCCTGAGTTTTTCAGGGAGTCCCATTATCATTCCTTTGAGAGTTTTATTTAACCTCTCTACCAGTCCATTTGTTTGTGGATGATAAGGTGTGGTGAATTTGTATGTTACACCACATTCCTTCCACATGGCCTTCAAGTATGCAGACATAAAGTTGCTACCCATGTCTGATACAACCTCTTTTGGGAAACCCACCCTGGAAAAGATTCCCAGGAGGGCTTTTGCCACTGCAGGTGCTGTAGTGGTCCTTAGAGGAATTGCTTCAGGATATCTTGTGGCATGGTCCACTACCACCAAGATAAACCTATTGCCTGAAGCAGTAGGAGGGTCAAGGGGGCCAACTATGTCAACCCCTTCCCTTTCAAAGGGAACCCCAACCACAGGCAGTGGAATAAGGGGAGCCTTTGGGGTGCCACCAGCCTTGCCACTGGCTTGGCAGGTCACGCAAGATTTATAAAAGTCTTTTGTGTCCTCTTACATCCTAGGCCAGTGAAACAGGGGGACAAGCCTTTCCCATGTTTTAATCTGACCCAAATGTCCAGCCAAAGGAATGTCATGTGCCACAGTTAGGAGGAACTCTCTGTACTGCAGGGGAATGACCAATCTCCTGGCTGCTCCAGGTTTTGGGTCCCTTGCCTCTGTGTACAAGAGGTTTTCCTCCCAGTAAACTCTATGTGAGTCACTGACATCCCCATTTTGCTATTTGACAGCTTGCTGTCTTAGACCCTCTAATGTGGGACAGGTTTGCTGTGCCACACTCAGCTCCTCCCTGGCAGGCCCCCCTCCACCCAAAAGCTCAGCAGTGTCTGCTGCCAGCTCATCTGGTGAAGGTTCTGCACAGGGGGGAAATTCTTCATCCTCAGAAGTAGAATCATCTGTAGAGGGAGGGATAGTGGGTAGGGATTTACCCTTACTAACCCTAGCTTTAGGGAGCACTTGGTCCATTGTTCTACGATCCAAGTCACTCTGTCCTTTTTGCTTTTTGTCCTGAGACCTTGTCAAAGCGAAAATATGCCCAGGAATGCCCAGCATTGCTGCATGAGCCTCCAGCTCCACTTCTGCCCAAGCTGATGTCTCTAAATCGTTCCCTAGTAGACAGTCTACAGGTAAATCTGAGGCAACCACAACTTTCTTTGGACCAGTAACACCCCCCCCCCCCCAGTTGAGATTCACAACAGCCATGGGGTGGCTAAGAGTGTTGTTATGAGCGTCTGTCACTTGGTACTGGTGACCAAGTAGGTGTTGTTCAGGGTGTACCAGTTTCTCTATTACCATGGTAACACTGGCACCTGTGTCCCTGTAGGCCTGAACCTCAACACCATTGATTAGGGGAAGTTGCTTGTACTTATCCATATTAAGGGGACAAGCAACCAAGGTGGCCAAGTCATTGGCACCTTCAGAGACTAACATAGCCTCTGTGGTCTCCCTAACAAGACCAACCCCAACTAAATTACTAAAAGTGAGCCCAGCTACTCCCTTGGATTGGCTATTAGTAGGTTTGCTCCCACCAGCACTGCTATTACTAGGGGCACTAGAGGTTGCAGTAAGGGTTGTGGTAGTGGGAGGCTTGGTGCTTCTCTTTGGACAACTGGCATCAGTTGTCCAATGGCCTTTTACTTTACATAAATAGCAACATGGTTTCTTTACTTGATTAGAAGAGGATTTGAACCCACCACCCCCACCAGAGTGTTTTTGTGGGCCTGATGAAGACTCAATTTCAGATTTGTCCCCACCCTTGTCTGAAGACTTACCATCCTTCTTCTTGCCATCCTTGTCACCCACTGTATGAACTTTTCTGTTCACTCTTGTTCTGACCCATTTGTCTGCCTTCTTTCCCAATTCTTGGGGAGAGATCAGATCTGAGTCCACTAGATATTGATTTTAGTAAATCAGACACACAGTTATTCAGAATATGCTGTCTCAGGATTAGATTGTACAGGCTTTCATAGTCAGAAACTTTACTGCCATGTAACCACCCCTCCAAGGCCTTCACTGAATAGTCAACAAAGTCTACCCAGTCTTGTGAGGACTCTTTTTTGGTTTCTCTGAACTTAATCCTGTATTGTTCAGTGGTTAAGCCAAATCCATCTAAGAGTGCATTCTTCAAAACTGTAAAATTATTGGTATCACTTTCCTTAACAGTAAGGAGCCTATCCCTACCCTTTCCACTGAAAGATAGCCATAGGATAGCAGCCCACTGCCTTTGAGGGACCCCCTGTACCATACAGGCCCTCTCAAGTACAGCAAACCACTTGTTAATGTCATCCCCCTCCTTGTAAGGGGGAAATATCTTGTGCAGATTCCTGGAATCATGCTCTCTAACAGGATTACTATCAGGAATACTGCTGCTGCCACCATGGGGTCCAAACCCCAACCTCTATCTTTCTTTTTCTAAGTCTAGGGATTCCCTGTCTACAGCCAGCTGTTGCTGTTTAAGCTTCAGCCTGGTCTCTTCCACTCTCAACTTATTGAGTTCCCTTTCTAACATTTTGTCATCAGGGTGGGTGGGTTGGGAATGTTTTGACACAGAAGAAAGATTGGAATGAGCAGAGGGAGACCTGTCCCTAACAGTTTGCACTCTAACAACCCGACCTACAGGAATAAAACCATCCCTACTGTGATGGGAGCTTCTATTACTACCAGCATTGCTAGGTGGTCTGCTAAGGGGCAGATTAGGACGGGAACCCTGTAAAACTCCCTCAAGGGCCTCCCCTGAGTCAGAGTGTGAGCTATCTATCAACTTTTCAGATGAGGTTCCACCCTGAGCCTTATCATTCTCAATAAGCATATTAGACAGAACATCTCTAGAAGGGTTCTTTCCTACCACTAAACCTCTATCAATGCAGAGACTCCTTAGGCTCTTAAAGTTAAGGTGGTCATAAATTGTATGGACCAAATTAAGAGGAGTTCCTACACCATATATGATAGAAAAAGGTTTAGGGACAGATAAAAGAGAGAAAAAGATTCAGGACTTTTTAAAGAACAGAAAAAAACTTTTTGCAACTTTTTGAAACTTTTAGAAAGTATAGGAGTACTTTTTAGCACTTAGCAGATAGTGTAAGAGAAGAAAAGCAAAACGTTTTGGTAAGGTGTACATACACTGAGCTTGTTTTGTATATTATTCTCTTATGAAAAGTACAATATGACAAAGTGGTAAGTAGTTACAAGTACTTATCGCACCGCTGCACATCCAATGTAGGAGGCTGGCCTGGCTTGTAGTGGGTACCAAGGGGTGCTTACACTCTGTACCAGGTCTAGTTATCCCTTATTAGTGTAGAAGAGGTGTTTCTAGCAGCTTAGGCTGATAGAAGGTAGCTATAGCAGAGCAGCTTAGGCTGAACTAGGAGACATGCAAAGCTCCTACTATACCACTGGTGTCATATGCACAATATCATAAGAAAACACAATACACAGATATACTAAAAATAAAGGTACTTTATTTTTATGACAATATACCAAAAGTATCTCAGTTAGTACCCTCAGTATGAGGATGCCAAATATACACAAGATATATGTACACAATACCAAAAATATGCAGTAATAGCAAAAGGAAGTAATGCAAGCAATGTAAAGTTACAGTAGATTGCAATAGGAGCACATAGGTATAGGGGCAACACAAACCATATACTCTAAAAGTGGAATGCGAACCACGAATGGACCCCAAACCTATGTGAGCTTGTAGAGGGTCGCTGGGGCTGTAAGAAAACAGTGAGGGTTAGAAAAATAGCCCACCCCAAGACCCTGAAAAGTAGGTGTAAAGTGCACCTATAACCCCCAGAGAGCACAGAAGTCGTGATAGGGGGTTTCTGCAAGGAAGACCAACACCAGCAAAGCAACAACAGTGGATTTCCGGACCTGAGTACCTGTAAAACAAGGGGACCAAGTCCAAGAGTCGCAACAACGTCGAGAGTGGGCAGATGCCCAGTAAATGCCAGCTGGGGGTGCAAAGAAGCTGCCACCGGATGGAAGAAGCTTTGGTTTCTGCAAGAACGAAGAGGGCTAGAAACTTCCCCTTTGGAGGATGGATGTCCCACGTCGTAAAGAAGCTTGCAGAGGTGTTCCCACGCAGAAAGACTGCAAACAACCCTTGCTAGCTGCAAGGGTCGCGATTAGGGTTTTTGGATGCTGCTGTGGCCCTGGAGGGACCAGGATGTCACCACTTGGATGAGGAGACAGAGGGGGCGCCCATCAAGTCAGGGAGCCCTCACAGAAGCAGGCAGCACCCGCAGGAGTACCGGAACAGGCACTTGGAAGAGGAGTGAACCGGAGTCCACCCGAAGACACAAAAGGGAGTCCCACGACGCCGGAGGACAACTCAGAAGGTTGTGCACTGCAGGTTAGAGTGTCGGGGACTCAGGCTTGGCTGTGCACGAAGGAAATCCTGGAAGAGTGCACAGGAGCCGGAGCAGCTGCAAATCACGTGGTACCCAGCAATGCAGTCTAGCGTGGGGAGGCAAGGACTTACCTCCACCAAACTTGGACTGAAAAGTCACTGGACTGTGGGAGTCACTTGGACAGAGTTGCTGAGTTCCAGGGACCGCGCTCGTCGTGCTGAGAGGGGACCCAGAGGACCGGTGATGCAGTCTTTTGTTGCCTGCGGTTGCAGGGGGAAGATTCCGTCGACCCACGGGAGATTTCTTCAGAGCTCCTGGTGCAAGAAGGAGGCAGGCTACTCCCAGAGCATGCACCACCAGGAAACAGGCGAGAAAGCCAGCAGGATGAAGCAATACAAGGTTGCAGTAGTCGTCTTTGCTACTTTGTTGCGGTTTTGCAGGCATCCTGAGCAGTCAGCGGTCGATCCTTTGGCAGAAGGTGAAGAGAGAGATGCAGAGGAACTCGGATGAGCACTTGCATTCGTTATCTGAAGAATTCCCCAAGGCAGAGACCCTAAATAGCCAGAAAAGGAGGTTTGGCTACCTAGGAAAGAAGATAGGCTAGTAACACAGGTAAGAGCCTATCAGAAGGAGTAGTCTGACGTCACTCTGACGTCACCCGCTGGCCCTGGCCACTCAGAGCAGTCCCGTGTGCCAGCACACCTCTGAATCCAAGATGGCAGAGGTCTGGGGCACGCTGGAGGAGCTCTGGGCACCTCCCCTGGGAGGTGCAGGTCTGGGGAGTGGTCACTCCCCTTTCCTTTGTCCAGTTTCGTGCCAGAGCAGGGCTGGGGGATCCCTGAACCCGTGTAGACTGGCTTATGCAGAGATGGGCACCATCTGTGCCCATCAAAGCACTTCCAGAGGCTGGGGGAGGCTACTCCTCCCCAGCCCTGACACATTTTTCCTGAATAAGTCCTTTGTTCTGCCTTCCTGGGCCAGGCCTGGCTGGACCCCAGGAGGGCAGAAACCTGTCTGAGGGGTTGGCAGCAGCAGCAGCTGCAGTGAAACCACGGGAAAGGCAGTTTGGCAGTACCCGGGTCTGAGCTACAGACCCGTGGGATCATGGGATTGTGCCAACAATGCCAGGATGGCATAGGGGGTCAATTCCATGATCTTAGACATGTTACATGCCCATGTTCGGAGTTACCATTGTGACGCTATACATAGGTAGTGACCTATGTATAGTGTACGCGTGAAATGGTGTCCCTGCACTCACAAAGTCCGGGGAATTTGCCCTGAACTATGTGGGGGTACCTTGGCTATTGCCAGGGTGCCCACACACTAAGGGGGTTATTCTAACTTTGGAGGAGTGTTAATCCGTCCCAAAAGTGACGGTAAAGTGACGGATATACCACCAGCCGTATTACGAGTTCCATAGGATATAATGGACTCGTAATACGGCTGGTGGTAAATCAGTCACTTTTCCGTCACTTTTGGGACGGATTAACACCTCCTCCAAAGTTAGAATAACCCCCTAAGTAACTTAGCACCCAACCTTCACCAGGTGAAGGTTAGACATATAGGTGACTTATAAGTTACTTAAGTGCAGTGGTAAATGGCTGTGAAATGACATGGACTTTATTTCACTCATGCTGCAGTGGCAGGCCTGTGTAAGAATTGTCAGAGCTCCCTATGGGTGGCAAAAGAAATGCTGCAGCCCATAGGGATCTCCTGGAACCCCAATACCCTGGGTACCTCAGTACCATATACTAGGGAATTATAAGGGTGTTCCAGTATGCCAATATGAATTGGTGAAATTGGTCACTAGCCTGTTAGTGACAATTTAGAAAGCAGAGAGAGCATAACTACTGAGGTTCTGGTTAGCAGAGCCTCAGTGAGACAGTTAGTCATCACACAGGGAACACATACAGGGCACACTTATGAGCACTGTGGCCCTGGCTGGCAGGGTCCCAGTGACACATACACTAAAACAACATATATACAGTGAAATTTGGGGGTAACATGCCAGGCAAGATGGTACTTTCCTACATGCATGTCTCCTAGTTCAGCCTAAGCTGCTTTGCCATAGCTACCTTCTATCAGCCTAAGCTGCTAGAAACACCTCTATTCTACTAATAAGGGAAAACTGGACCTGGCATAAGGTGTAAGTACCTTTGGTATCCACTACAAGCCAGGGCAGCCTCCTACATTGGTGGTGCAGCTGTGGGATAAGTACTTGCAACTGCTTTACCACTTTGTCATTTTGTACTTTTCATGAGATAATCATATACCAAACAGTTCAGTGTATGTACACTTAACCAAAAAAGTTTGCTTTTCTACTCTAAATCGTTTTACAAAGTTCTGAAAAGTTTCTTAAAACTTCTAAAAGTTAGAAAAAGCTTTTTCTCTGTACTTTCTCAAGTTCTAAAAATGTTACTCTCTTCTCCCTATCTCTAAACCTTTTGCTATCATGTCTGTGGTAGATTCTACTCTCAAAACAGTCAATGCTACTTATGACATTTTGAATTACAAGAGCTTAAGGAGTCTCTGCTTAGATAGAGGTTTAGTTATAGGAAAGAACCCTACAAAAGAGTTTCTGTTTAACATGCTTATGGTGGATGACCAGAACCAGTCTGGCCCATCCAATGAGAGGTTAGTAGAAGCTTCCCAGTCTGACTCAGAGGAACTCCCTGAGGAAGCTGGGGAGGGTTCTGACAAGGGTCTGCCCCCTAGGAGGGTACCTAGTAATGCTGGTAGTGATAGAGGTTTCCATGACAGTAGGGCATCCTTTATTCCTAGAGGCCAGGTTACCAGGGTCCAGACAGTTAGGGACAGGTCCCCCTCAGAAGTTTCCAATTTGTCATCTGTGTCAAAGCATTCCCAACCCACCCACCCTGAGGATAACTTGTTAGAAAGGGATCTCAAAAAGTTGAGGGTTGAAGAGACCAGACTGAAGCTTAAACAGCAACAGCTGGCCTTCAATAGGGAATCCCTAGACATTGAGAAGGAAAGACAGAGGTTGGGGTTGGGACCCCATGGTGGCAGCAGCAGTATTCTTGATAGTAATCCTGTTAGAGAGCAATGATTCCAGGAATCTGCACAAGATAGTCCCCCCTTACAGGGAGGGGGATGACAACAACAAGTGGTTTGCTGCACGTGAGATGGCCTATATGGTACAGTTGGTCCCTCAAAGGCAGTGGGCTGCTATTTTGTGGCAATCTTTCACTGGAAAGGGTAGGGATAGGCTCCTTCCTGTTAGAGAAAGTGAAGCTAACAACTACACAGTATTGAAGGATGCACTCTTGGATGGATTTGGCTTAACCACTGAACAATACAGGATTAAGTTCAGAGACACCAGAAAAGAGTCCTCTCAAGACTGGACAGATTTTGTGGACTGTTCAGTGAAGGCCTTGGAAGGGTGGTTACATGGCAGTAAGGTATCTGACTATGAAGGCCTGTATAATCTTATTCTGAGAGAGCATATTCTGAACAACTGTGCGTCTGACTTGTTGCACCAATACCTAGTGGACTCGGATCTGACCTCTTCCCAAGAATTGGGAAAGAAGGCAGACAAGTGGGTCAGAACAAGGGTGAACAGAAAAGTTCATACAGGGGGTGACAAGGATGGCAAGAAGAAGGATGGTAAGTCTTCTGACAAGGGTGGGGACAAAAGTAAACATACTGAGTCTTCATCAGGCCCACAAAAATCCTCTGGGGGTGGTGGGTCCAAATCCTCTTCCAATAATCAACCTAAAAAGCCTTGGTGTTATTTGTGCAAAAAAGTCAAAGGCCACTGGGCAACTGATTCCAGTTGTCCAAAGAAAAACACCAAACCTCCCACCACCATAACCCCTGCTGCAAATTCTAGTGCCCCTAGTAATAGCAGTGGTGGTGGGAAATCTACTAATAGCCAATCCAAGGGTGTAGCTGGGCTCACTATTGGCAATGTAGTTGGGGTTGGTCTTGTTAGGGAGACCACAGAGGCTGTTTTAGTCTCTGAAGGTGCCATTGATTTGGCCATCTTGGTTGCTTGTCCCCTTAAAATAAGTACAAGCAACTTCCCCTAATAAATGGTGTTGAGGTTCAGGCCTACAGGGACACAGGAGCCAGTGTAACTATGGTCATAGAGAAACTGGTCCACCCTGAACAACACCTACTTGGTCAGCAGTACCAAGTGACAGACGCTCATAACAACACTCTTAGCCACCCCATGGCTGTTGTGAATCTCAACTGTGGGAGGGGGGTTACTGGTCCAAAGAAAGTTGTGGTTGCCTCAGATTTAGCTGTAGACTGTCTACTAGGGAATGATTTAGAGACATCAGCTTGGGCAGAAGTGGAGTTGGAGGTTCATGCAGCAATGCTGGGCATTCCTGGGCATATTGTTGCTTCAACCAGGGCTCAGGCCAAAAAGCAAAAAGGACAGGGTAACTTGGATCCTGGAACAATGGACCAAGTGCTTCCTAAAGCTAGGGGTAGCAAGAGTAAATCCCTACCCACTATCCCTCCCTCTACAGATGATTCCCCTTCTGAGGAAGAGAAATTTCCTCCCTGTGCACAACCTTCACCAGATGAGCTGGCAGCAGACGCTGCTGAGCTTTTGGGTGGAGTGGGGCCTGCCAGGGAAGAGCTGAGTGTGGCACAGCAAACCTGTCCCACATTAGAGGGTCTAAAATGGGGATGTCAGTGACAGTCATAGAGTTTACTGGGAGGATAACCTCTTGTACACAGAGTCAAGAGACCCAAAACTCTTGCACATGACATTCCTTTAGCTGGGCATTTGCGCCAGATCAAAACTTGGGAAAGACTTGTTCCCTTGTTTCACTGGCCTAGGATGTCAGAGGACACCAAAGATTTTTGCAAGTCTTGTGTGACCTGCCAAGCCAGTGGCAAGACTGGTGGCACTCCAAAGGCCCTTCTAATTCCACTTCCTGTGGTTGGGGTGCCCTTTGAAAGGGTATGGGTTGACATAGTTGGCCCCCTTGACCCTCCTACTGCTTCAGGCAATATGTTTATCTTAGTGGTTGTGGAGCATGCAACAAGATATCCTGAAGCAATTCCTCTAAGGACCACTACAGCCCCTGCAGTGGCAAAGGCCCTCCTGGGAATCTTTTCCAGGGTGGGCTTCCCAAAAGAGGTGGTATCAGACAGGGGAAGCAATTTCATGTCTGCTTACTTAAAGGCCATGTGGAAGGAATGTGGTGTGACATACAAGTTCACCACACCCTATCATCCACAAACAAATGGACTGGTGGAGAGATTTAACAAAACTCTCAAAGGTATGATAATGGGACTCCCTGAAAAACTCAGGAGGAGTTGGGATGTCCTGTTACCTTTCCTCCTTTTTGCTTACAGGGAGGTACCCCAGAAAAGAGTGGGCTTCAGCCCATTTGAACTCCTCTTTGGGCACCCTCTAAGAGGTCCACTCACTCTTGTGAAGGAGGGTTGGGAACAACCTTTAAAAGCTCCTAAACAGGACATAGTGGATTATGTACTTGGCCTAAGATCCAGAATGGCTGAGTACATGAAAGAGGCCAGTAAAAACTTTCAGGCCAGCCAGGAGCTGCAAAAACAATGGCATGACCAGAAGGCTGTTCTGATCCAGTACCAACCAGGACGAAAAGTGTGGGTATTGGAGCCTGTGGCCCCAAGAGCACTCCAGGACGAATGAAGTGGACCCCATCAAATTGTTCAGAAGAAGGGTGAGGTTACCTATCTGGTAGACCTCGGCACTGCCAGGAGTCCCCTTAGGTTGATTCATGTCAACCGCCTGAAACCCTACTATGACAGGGCTGATCTCTCCCTGCTCATGGCAACAGATGAGGGACAGGAAGAAGAGAGTGACCCTCTCCCTGACCTCTTCTCCTCCACTGAAGCAGATGCCTTAGTGGAGAGAGTAGTTTTGGCAGATTGACTGCAGAACAGAAAGACAACTGCATCAATCTCCTAGGACAATTTCTGACCTCTTTTCAATTGTACCAGGTACAACATCCTGGTGTGAACACACAATTGATACTGGAGACAGCCTGCCTGTCAAAAGTAAAATTTATAGGCAGCCTGACCATGTCAAAGATTGCATCAAACAAGAGGTGCAGGAAATGTTGGATCTGGGAGTGATTGAGCCTTCTGAAAGCCCATGGGCTAGCCCAGTGGTGCTGGTACCAAAGCCTCACACCAAAGATAGAAAAAGGGAGATGAGGTTTTGTGTAGACTACAGAGGTCTCAATCAGGTAACAATAACTGATGCTCACCCTATACTCAGGGCAGATCAGCTCATTGATACACTGGCTTCTGCCAAGTATCTTAGCACTTTTGATTTGACTGCAGAGTATTGGCAGATCAAATTGGCAGAAGATGCTAAACCAAAGACTGCATTTTCTCCTATAGGAGGGCACTACCAGTTCACAGTAATGCCCTTTGGTTTTAAAAATGCACCTGCCACTTTTCAGAGGTTGGTGAACACAGTCCTGCAAGGGTTGGAAGCTTTCAGTGCAGCATATCTTGATGATATTGCTGTCTTTAGCTCAACCTGGGATGAGCACCTGGCCCACCTTTGGAAAGTTTTAAAGGCCCTGCAAAAGTCAGACCTCACTATCAAGGCCTCATAGTGCCAGATAGGGCAGGGAAAAGTGGTTTATCTGGGCCACCTGGTAGGTGGAGAACAGACTGCACCACTACAGGGTAAAATCCAGACAACCATGGATTGTGTTCCCCCTACAACTCAGACCCAGGTGAGAGCCTTTTTAGGCCTCACAGGGTATTACAGGAGATTCATTAAAAACAATGGCTCCATAGCAGCCCCTATTAATGATCTCACAAATAGGAAAATGCCTAAAAAGATGTTATGGACAGCTAGCTGTCAGAAAGCTTTTGAGGAGCTGAAACAGGCCATGTGCTCTGCACCTGTCCTAAAAAGCCCATGTTACTCCAAGAAATTCATGGTTCAAACTGATGCTTCTGAATTAGGGGTAGGGGCAGTCTTATCACAACTGAATTCTGAGGGCCAGGATCAACGAGTTGCTTTTATCAGCAGAAGGTTGACCCCTAGAGAAGAGCGTTGGTCTGCCATAGAGAGGGAGGCCTTTGCTGTGGTCTGGGCACTGAAAAAGTTGAGGCCATACCTGTTTGGCACTCACTTAATTGTTCAGACAGACCACAAACCTCTACTTTGGCTAAAACAAATGAAAGGTGAAAACCCTAAATTGTTGAGGTGGTCCATATCTCTACAGTGAATGGACTATACAGTGGAACATAGACCTGGGAGTACCCACTCCAATGCAGATGGACTCTCCAGATATTTCCACTTAGACAATGAAGACTCATCAGGTCATGGCTAGTCTTATTGTCCTTCATTTGGGGGTGGGGTTGTGTAGGAAAGTACCATCTTGTCTGGCATGTTACCCCATATTTCACTGTATGTATGTTGTTTTAGTCCTTGTGTCACTGGGACCCTGCCAGGCAGGGCCACAGTGCTCATAGTATGTGCCCTGTATGTGTTCCCTGTGTGGTGCCTAACTGTAACACTGAGGCTCTGCTAACCAGAACCTCAGTGTTTATGCTCTCTCTGCTTTCCAAATTTGTCACTAACAGGCTAGTGACTAAATTTACCAATTCACATTGGCATACTGGTACACCCATATAGTTCCCTTATATATGGTACTGAGGTACCCAGAGTATTGGGGTTCCAGGAGATTCCTATGGGCTGCAGCATTTATTTTGCTACCCAGAAGGAGCTCTGACAACTCTTACACAGGCCTGTCACTGCAGCCTGAGTGAAATAACGTCCACGTTATTTCACAGTCATTTACCACTGCACATAAGTAACTTGTAAGTCACCTATATGTCTAACCTTCCCTTAGTGAAGGTTGGGTGCCAAGTTACTTAGTGTGTGGGCACCCTGGCACTTGCCAAGGTGCCCCCACATCGTTCAGGGCAAATTCCCCGGACTTTGTGAGTGCGGGGAAACCATTACACGTGTGCACTATACATAGGTCACTACCTATGTATAGCGTCACAATGGTATCTTCGAACATGGCCATGTAACATGTCTAAGATCATGGAATTGTCACCCCAATACCATTCTGGTATTGGGGGGACAATTCCATGATCCCCTGGGTCTCTAGCACAGAATCCGGTGTACTGCCAAACTGCCTTTCCGGGGTTTCCACTGCAGCTGCTGCTGCTGCCAACACCTCAGACAGGATTATGCCCTCCTGGGGTCCGGGCAGCCCTTGCCCAGGAAGGCAGAACAAAGGATTTCCTCTGAGAGAGGGTGTTACACCCTCTCCCTTTGGAAATAGGTGTGAAGTGCTGGGGAGGAGTAGCCTCCCCCAGCCTCTGGAAATGCTTTGATGGGCACAGATGGTGCCCATCTCTGCATAAGCCAGTCTACACCGATTCAGGGATCCCCTAGCCCTGCTCTGGCGTGAAACTGGACAAAGGAAAGGGGAGTGACCACTCCCCTGACCAGTACCTCCCAGTGGAGGTGCCCAGAGCTCCCTCAGTGTGTCCCAGACCTCTGCCATCTTGTAAACAGAGGTGTTGGGGGCACTGAGTGGCAGTGCCAGCAGGTGACGTCAGAGGCTCCTTCTGATAGGCCCTCACCTCTCTTGGTAGCCAATCCTCCTTCCTAGGTAGCCAAACCTCCTTTTCTGGCTATTTAGGTTCTCTGCTTTGGGGATCTCGCCAGATACCGAATGCAAGAGCTCACCAGAGTTCCTCTGCATCTCCCTCTTCACCTTCTGCCAAAGGATCGACCGCTGACTGCTCAGGACGCCTGCAAAACCGCAACAAAGTATCCAGACGACTACTAGAAACCTTGTATCGCTTCATCCTGCCGGCTTTCTCGACTGTTCCCTGGTGGTGCATGCTCTGGGGGTCGCCCGCCTTCACCCTGCACTGGAAGCCAAGAAGAAATCTCCTGTGGGTCGCCGGAATCTTCCCCCTGCTAACGCAGGCACCAAAAAACTGCATCACCGGTCCTCTGGGTCCCCTCTTATCCTGACGAACGTGGTCCCTGGAACTCAGCAACTCTGTCCAAGTGACTCCCACAGTCCAGTGACTCTTTAGTCCAAGTTTGGTGGAGGTAAGTCCTTGCCTCCCCACACTAGACTGCATTGCTGGGTACCGCGTGATTTGCAGCTGCTCCGGCTCCTGTGCACTCTTCCAGGATTTCCTTTGTGCACAGCCAAGCCTGGGTCCCCGACACTCTAACCTGCAGTGCACAACCTTCTGAGTTGTACTCCGGCGTCGTGGGACTCCCCTTTGTGACTTCGGGTGGACTCCGGTTCACTCCTCTTCTAAGTGCCTGATCCGGTACTTCTGCGGGTGCTCCCTGCTTCTGTGAGGGCTCCCTGACTTGCTGGGCGCCCCCTCTGTCTCCTCATCCACGTGGTGACATCCTGGTCCCTCCTGGGCCACAGCAGCATCCAAAACCCTAACCGTGACCCTTGCAGCTAGCAAGGCTTGTTTGCGGTCTTTCTGCGTAGGAACACCTCTGCAAGCTTCTTTACGACGTGTGACAGCCATCCTCCAAAGGGGAAGTTCCTAGTCCTCTTCATTCTTGCAAAACACCAAGCTTCTTCCATCCGGTGGCAGCTTCCTTGCACCCTCAGCTGGCATTTTCTGGGCTCCTGCCCACTCTCGACACTGTTGCGACTCTTGGACTCGTCCCCTTGTCTTACAGGTACTCAGGTCCGGAAATCCACTGTTGTTGCATTGCTGGTGTTGGTTTTCCTTGCAGAATCCCCCTATCACGACTTCTGTGCTCTCTGGGGGTTGTAGATGCACTTTACACCTACCTTACAGGGTCTTGGGGTGGGCTATTTTTCTAACCCTCACTGTTTTCTTACAGTCCCAGTGACCCTCTACAAGCTCTCATAGGTTTGGGGTCCATTCGTGGTTTGCATTCAACTTTTGGGGTATATGGTTTGTGTTGCCCCTATACCTATGTGCTCCTATTGCAATCTACTGTAACTTTACATTGCTTTCATTGCTTCCTTTTGCTATTTACTGCATAATTTTGGTTTGTGTACATATATCTTGTGTATATTTCTCATCCTCATACTGAGGGTACTCACTGAGATACTTTTGGCATATTGTCATAAAAATAAAGTACCTTTATTTTTAGTATATCTGTGTATTGTGTTTTCTTATGATATTGTGCATATGACACCGGTGGTATAGTAGGAGCTTTACATGTCTTCTAGTTCAGCCTAAGCTGCTTTGCCATAGCTACCTTCTATCAGCCTAAGCTGCTAGAAACACCTCTTCTACACTAATAAGGGATAACTGGACCTGGCACAAGGTGTAAGTACCTCTGGTACCCACTACAAGCCAGGCCAGCCTCCTACATTGGTTGTGCAGCGGTGGGATAAGTACCACTTTGTCATTGTGTACTTTTCATAAGAGAATAATATACAAAACAAGTTCAGTGTATGTACACTTAACCAAAAAAAGTTTTGCTTTTCTCCTTTAACACTTTCTACTAAGTGCTTTACAAGGAGGGGGATGAGATCAACAAGTGGTTTGCTGCACTTGAGAGGGCCTGTATGGTACAGGGAGCCCCTCAAAGGCAATGGGTTGCTATATTGTGGCTATCTTTCAATGGAAAGGGTAGGGATAGGCTCCTTACTGTTAGAGAAAGTGATGCTAACAATCTTGCAGTTTTGAAGGATGCACTCTTGGATGGATTTGGCTTAACCACTGAACAATACAGGATTAAGTTCAGAGACACCAGAAAAGAGTCCTCACAAGACTGGATAGACTTTGTTGACTGTTCAGTGAAGGCCTTGGAGGGGTGGTTACATGGCAGTAACGTTTCTGACTATGAATGCCTGTATAATCTTATTCAGAGAGAGCATATTCTGAATAACTGTGTGTCTGACTTGTTACACCAATATCTAGTGGACTCAGATCTGACGTCTCCCCAAGAATTGGGAAAGAAGGCAGACAAATGGGTCAGAACAAGAGTGAACAGAAAAGTTCATACAGGGGGTGACAAGGAGGGCAAGAAGAAGGATGATAAGTCGTCTGACAAGGGTGGGGACAAAAGTAAAACTGAGTCTTCATCAGGCCCACAAAAATCCTCTGGTGGGGGTGGTGGGTCCAAATCCTCTTCCAATAATCAACCTAAAAAACCTTGGTGTTATTTGTGTAAAGTCAAAGGCCAGTGGACAACTGATGCCAGTTGTCCAAAGAAAAACACCAAACCTCCCACTACCACAACCCCTACTGCAAATTCTAGTGCCCCTAGTAATAGCAGTGGTGGTGGGAGCAAACCTACTAATAGCCAATCCAAGGGAGTAGCTAGGCTCACTTTTGGTAATTTAGTTGGGGTTGGTCTTGTTAGGGAGACCACAGAGGCTGTGTTAGTCTCTGAAGGTGCCATTGATTTGGCCACCTTGGTTGCTTGTCTCCTTAATATGGATAAGTACAAGCAACTTCCCCTAATAAATGGTGTTGAGGTTCAGGCCTACAGGGACACAGGTGCCAGTTTTAACATGGTAACAGAGAAACTGGTACACCCTGAACAACACCTACTTGGTCACCAGTACCAAGTGACAGACGCTCATAACAATACTCTTAGCCACTCCATGGCTGTTGTGAATCTCAACTGGGGGGGGTTACTGGTCCAAAGAAAGTTGTGGTTGCCTCAGATTTACCTGTAGACTGTCTACTAGGGAACGATTTAGAGACATCAGCTTGGGCAGAACTGGAGTTGGAGGCTTATGCAGCAATGCTGGGCATTCCTGCGCATATTTTTGCTTTGACAAGGGCTCAGACCAAAAAGCAAAAAGGACAGGGTAACTTGGATCCTGGAACAATGGATCAAGTGCTTCCTAAAGCCAGGGGTAGCAAGGCTAAATTCCTACCCACTATCCCTCTCTCTACAGATGATTCTCCTTCTGAGGAAGAAGAATTTCCTCCCTGTGCAAAACCTTCACCAGAGGAGCTGGCAGCAGACACTGCTGAGCTTTTGGGTGGAGGGGGGCCTGCCAGGGAAGAGCTGAGTGTGGCACAGCAATCCTGTCCCACATTAGAGGGTCTCAGACAGCAAGCTGTCAAGCAGCAAAATCGGGATGTCAGAGACTCACATAGAGTTTACTGGGAGGACAACCTCTTGTCCACAGAGGCAAGGGACCCAAAACCTGGAGCAGCCAGGAGATTGGGCATTCCCCTGCAGTACAGAGAGTTCCTCCTAACTGTGGCACATGACATTCCTTTGGCTGGGCATTTGGGCCAGATCAAAACATGGGAAAGGCTTGTCCCCCGGTTTCACTGGCCTAGGATGTCAGAGGACACAAAAGATTTCTGTAAGTCTTGTGTGACCTGCCAAGCCAGTGGTAAGACTGGTGGCACACCAAAGGCTCCCCTTATTCCACTACCTGTGGTTGGGGTCCCCTTTGAAAGGGTAGGGGTTGACATAGTTGGCCCCCCTGACCCTCCTACTGCTTCAGGCAATAGTTTTATCTTGGTGACTGTGGACCATGCCACAAGATATCCTGAAGCAATTCCTCTAAGGACCACTACAGCTCCTGCAGTGACAAAAGCCCTCCTGGGAATCTTTTCCAGGGTGGGATCCCTAAAAGAGGTTGTATCAGACAGGGGTAGCAACTTTATGTCTGCATACTTGAAGGCTATGTGTAAGGAATGTGGTGTAACATACAAATTCACCACACCTTATCATCCACAGACTAATGGACTGGTAGAGAGGTTTAATAAAACTCTCAAAGGAATGATAATGGGACTCCCTGAAAAACTCAGGAGGAGATGGGATGTCCTGTTACCTTGCCTCCTTTTTGCTTACAGGGAGGTACTCCAGAAAGTAGTGGGATTCAGCCCCTTTGAACTCCTCTTTGGGCACCCTGTAAGAGGGCCACTAACACTTTTGAAGGAGGGTTGGGAACAACCTTTAAAAGCTCCCAAACAGGACATAGTGGACTATGTACTTGGCCTAAGATCCAGAATGGCTGAGTACATGAAAAAGGTCAGTAAAAACCTTCAGGCCAGCCAAGAGCTCCAGAAGCAATGGCATGACCAGAATCCTGTTCTGATTCAGTACCAACCAGGACAGAAGGTTTGGGTATTGGAGCCTGTGGCCCCAAGAGCACTCCAAGAAAATGGAGTAGACCCCATCTCATTGTTGAGAAAAAGGGCGAGGTCACCTACTTGGTGGACCTGGGCACTGCCAGGAGTCCCCTTAGGGTGATTCATGTCAACCGCCTAAAACCCTACTATGACAGGGCTGATCTCACCCTGCTCATGGCAACAGATGAAGGACAGGAAGAAGAGAGTGACCCTCTCCCTGATCTCTTCTCCTCCACTGAAGAGGATGCTCTAGTGGAGGGAGTAGTTTTGGCAGACTGTCTTACTGCAGAACAGAAAGACAACTGCATAAATCTCCTTGGACAGTTTTCTGAACTCTTTTCAACTGTGCCAGGCACCACATCTTGGTGTGAACACACAATTGATACTGGAGACAGCATGCCTGTAAAAAGTAAAATATATAGGCAGCCTGACCATGTTAGGGACTGCATAAAACAAGAAGTTCAGAAAATGCATGACCTAGGAGGGGTTGAACCTTCTGAAAGCCCATGGGTGAGTCCTGTGGTGCTTGTACCAAAGCATCACTCAAAAGATGGAAAAAGGGAGATGAGGTTTTGTGTAGATTACAGAGGTCTCAACCAGGTAACAAAAACTGATGCTCACCCTATACCCAGGGCAGATGAGCTCATAAATACACTGGCATCTGCCAAGTATCTAAGCACCTTTGATTTGACTGCAGGGTATTGGCAGATCAAATTGGCTGAGGATGCTAAACCTAAAACTGCATTTTCACCTATAGGAGGGCACTACCAATTTACAGTGATGCCCTTTGGTTTGAAAAATGCACCTGCCACTTTTCAGAGGTTGGTGAACACAGTCCTGCAAGGGTTGGAAGCTTTTAGTGCAGCATATCTAGATGATATAGCTGTCTTTAGCTCCACCTGGGATGAGCACCTGGTCCACCTATGGAAAGTTTTGGAGGCCCAGCAAAAGGCAGGCCTCACTATCAAGGTCTCAAAGTGCCAGATAGGGCAGGGAAAAGTGGTTTATCTGGGACACCTGGTAGGTGGAGATCAGATTGCACCACTTCAGGGGAAAATCCAAGGTCCTCTGGGTCCCCTCTCAGCACAACGAGTGTGGTCCCTGGAACTCAGCAACTCTTTCCAAGTGACTCCCACAGTCCAGTGACTCTTCAGTCCAAGTTTGGTGGAGGTAAGTCCTTGCCTCCCCACGATAGACTGCATTGCTGGGTACCGCGTGATTTGCAGCTGCTCCGGCTCCTGTGCACTCATCCAGGATTTCCTTTGTGCACAGCCAAGCCTGGGTCCCCGACCTGCAGTGCACAACCTTCTGAGTTGTCCTCCGGCGTCGTGAGACTCCCTTTTCTGACTTCGGGTGGACTCCGGTTCACTCCTCTTCTAAGTGCCTGATCCGGTACTTCTGTGGGTGCTGCCTGCTTCTGTGAAGGCTCCCTGACTTGCTGGCCGCCCCCTCTGTCTCCTCTTCCAAGTGGCGACATCCTGGTCCCTCCTGGACCACAGCAGCATCCAAAAACCGTAACCACGACCTTTGCAGCTAGCAAGGCTTGTTTGCGGTCTTTCTGCGTGGGAACACCTCTGCAAGCTTCTTCATGACGTGTGACATTCATCCTCCAAAGAGGAAGTTCCTAGTCCTCTTCGTTCTTGCAAAACACCAAGCTTCTTCCATCCGGTGGCAGCTTCCTTGCACCCTCAGCTGGCATTTCCTGGGCTCCTGCCCACTCTCGACACTGTCGCGACTCTTGGACTTGGTCCCCTTGTCTTACAGGTACTCAGGTCCGGAAATCCACTGTTGTTGCATTGCTGGTGTTGGTTTTCCTTGCAGAATCCCCCTATCACGACTTCTGTGCTCTCTGGGGGTTGTAGGTGCACTTTACACCTACCTTACAGGGTCTTGGGGTGGGCTATTTTTCTAACCCTCACTGTTTTCTTACAGTCCCAGCGACCCTCTATAAGCTCACATAGGTTTGGGGTCCATTCGTGGTTCGCATTCCACTTTTGGAGTATATGGTTTGTTTTGCCCCTATACCTATGTGCTCGTATTGCAATCTATTGTAACTTTACACTGCTTGCATTACTTCCTTTTGCTATTACTGAATATTTTTGGCATTGTGTACATATATCTTGCGTATATTTGGCATCTTCATCCTGAGGGTACTCACTGAGATACTTTTGCATATTGTCATTACCTTTATTTTTAGTATATCTGTGTATTGTGTTTTCTTATGATATTGTGCATATGACACCAGTGGTATAGTAGGAGCTTTACATGTCTCCTAGTTCAGCACAAGCTGCTCTGCTATAGCTACCTTCTATCAGCAAAGCTGCTAGAAACACCTCTTCTACACTAATAAGGGATAACTGGACCTGGCACAAGGTGTAAGTACCTCTGGTACCCACTACAAGCCAGGCAAAACACCAAGCTTCTTCCATCCGGTGGCAGCTTCCTTGCACCCTCAGCTGGCATTTCCTGGGCTCCTGCCCACTCTCGACACTGTCGCGACTCTTGGACTTGGCCCCCTTGTCTTACAGGTACTCGGGTCCACTGTTGTTGCATTGCTGGTGTTGGTTTTCCTTGCAGAATCCCCCTATCACGACTTCTGTGCTCTCTGGGGATTGTAGGTGCACTTTACACCTACCTTACAGGGTCTTGGGGTGGGCTATTTTTCTAACCCTCACTGTTTTCTTACAGTCCCAGCGACCCTCTATAAGCTCACATAGGTTTGGGGTCCATTCGTTATTCGCATTCCACTTTTGGAGTATATGGTTTGTTTTGCCCCTATACCTATGTGCTCCTATTGCAATCTATTGTAACTTTACACTGCTTTCATTACTTCCTTTTGCTATTACTGCATATTGTCATAAAAATAAAGTACCTTTATTTTTAGTAACTCTGAGTTTTGTGTTTTCTTGTGATATAGTGCTATATGATATAAGTGGCATAGTAGGAGCTTTGCATGTCTCCTAGTACAGCCTAAGCTGCTCTGCTATAGCTACCTTCTATCAGCCTAAGCTGCTAGAATCACCTCTTCTACTCTAATAAGGGATAACTGGACCTGGTACAGAGTGCAAGTACCCCTTGGTACCCACTACAAGCCAGGCCAGCCTCCTTCAGTAGGACACTACACACATAATGTTGATACCTACACATGCTTCATACAATATTAGGGTAGGAAACTACACACATGAAGCTAATAATTACACACGCTACATACATTATTAGGGTAGGACACTAGACACATAAAGCTGAGAACTACACATGTTACATGCAATATCAGGGTAGGACACTACACACATAAAGCTGATAACCACACATGCTACATACAATATCAGTGTAGGATACTACACACATAAAGGTGATAACTACACACGCTACATTCAATATATGGGTAGGACACTACACACATAAAGCTGATATCTGCACATGCTACATGCAATATCAATGTAGGACACTATACACATAAAGCTAATAACCACACATGCTCATACAATATCAGGGTAGGACGCTTCACACATAAAGCTGATAACTACTCACCCTACATACAATATTTAGGTAGGATACTACACACATAAACTTGATAACTACACATGCTACATGCAATATCAGGATAGGACACTACACACATAAAGCTGATAACTACACATGCTACATTCAATATCAGGGGAGGACACTACACACATAAAGCTGATAGCTACTCACGCTACATACAATATTAGGGTAGGGCACTATACACATAAAGCTGATGACTACACATGCTACATACAATATTAGGGTAGGACACTACACACATGAAGCTGATAACTGCACATGCTACATACAATATCGGTGTAGGACACTACACACACAAAGCTGATAACTACACATGCTACATACAATATTAGGTTAGGACACTACACATATAATGCTGATAACTACACACGCTACATACAATATTAGGGTAGGACACTACACACAGAAAGCTGATAACTACACATGCTACATACAATATCATGGTAGGACACCTCACACATGTAGGAGGCTGGTCTGGCTTATAGTGAGTACCTTGGGGTACTTACACCTTGTGCCAGGTCTAGTTATCCCCTATTAGTAGATTAATAGTGTTCTAGCAGCTTAGGCTGATAGAGGTAGCTATAGCAGAGCAGCTTAGGCTGAACTAGGAGACATGCAAAGCTCCTACTATACCACTTATATCATCTAGCACTATATCATAAGAAACACAATACTCGGAGTTACTAAAAATAAAGGTACTTTATTTTAGTGACAATATGCCAGAAGTATCTCAGAGGATATGCTCCCTTAGGAGGTAATTGATATACACAAAATATACACACAAACCAAAATCAGGTAAGTTAAACACTTAGAAAATTAGTGCAAACACTGTAGAACACAATAGAATGCAAAAGGAGACAATAGGCCTAGGGGCAACACAAACCATACACTCCAAAAGTGGAATGTGAACCACAAATGGACCCCAGGCCTAGAGTAGTGTGTAGAGGGTCGCTAGGAGTGTAAGAAAACACTAAGGGTGTCCAAGATACCCCACCCCAAGACCATGAAAAGTAGGAGTAAAGTTACCCTACTACCCCAGAAAGACAGTAAAGTCGAGATAGGGGATTCTGCAAAGACAACAACTGACTGCAAAGCACTGAAGACGGATTCCTGGACCTGAGGACCTGCAGAGGAAGGGGAACAAGTCCAAGAGTCACGCAAGTGTCCAGGGGGGCAGGAACCCACTAAACCCCGGATGAAGGTACAAAAGGGCTGCCTCCGGGTGGAAAAAGCCAAAGATTCTACAACAGCGGAAGGTGCCAGGAACTTCTCCTTCGGTCAGAAGATGTCTCACGGCGTGCTGGAGGATACAGAGTTGTTTCCATGCAGAAAGACTGCAAACAATTCTTGCTAGTTGCAAGAGTCACAGTTGAAGGTTTTGGGTGCTGCCAGGGCCCAGGAAGGACCAGGAGACAGAGGGGGTGCTCAGCAACACAGAGAGCCCACACAGAAGCAGTACACCCGCAATAGCACCTGAACAGGTGTTCAGAAGATCTGAGCATGGCAGTCGTCTCAGCACAACAAAAGAGGGTCCCACGAAGTCGGAGTCCAAATCAGCGAGTTGGGCAATGAAGGACGGTGTGCTGGGGACCTGGGCTGGGCTGTGCACAAAGGAAGTCTTGCAAAATTGCACAGGAGCCCTAGCAGCTGCAGTTCACGCAGTACACAGAATTACTGTCTGGCGTGGGGAGTCAGGGACTTACCTCCACCAAATTTGGACAGAAGGGCCACTGGACTGTCATGGACACTTGGATCCAGCTCCTCTGTTCCAGGGACCACGCTCGTCAAGATGAGAGGGGACCCAGAGGACCGGTGATGCAGAAGTGTGGTGCCTGCGTTAGCAGGGGGAAGATTCCGTCGACCCACAGGAGATTTCTTCTTGGCTTATAGTGCAGGGTAAACGACAGTGTGTAACACCCTCTCTCAGAGGACACTACACAAATAAAGCTGATACCTACACATGCTACATACAATATCAGGGTAGGACATTACACACATAAAGCTGACACCTACACATGCTACATACAATATCAGGGTAGGACATTGCACAAATAAAGCTGACACCTACACAAATATGGCATTCAAGAGGAAATAGTACTAGAAAAGTGATTCGTAATGAGGGATCTGGAGGCTGACAGTGTATGGTGAAACATGGTTTAGAGCCTGGATTGAACACACAGTCAGGCACCTGCCCACAGCTCACAGGGTCACATTCCCAGCCGGGCTGAATAACCCTTTGAAACTTGGGAATGATATTTACAGGGACACCAGCCTCCTCTCCAGTCCCCCAGTAATTGTCCCTTTCTTCCTGTTTCTTGCATTTCCTTCCTCACATTCTCTTTATGCATCTCCCCATTCCTGTTTCTCTTTTTGTTGCTCTGTTTTTCTCACACTTCTTTACTGTGCTGGCCCCTCTCGCTCTTCCCACTCTTTTTCACACGCTCTTCCCACGTCCCCACTCATTTTCACACACTCTTCCCACCTCCCCACTCTTTTTCACACACTCTTCCCACCTCCCCACTCTTTTTCACACGCTCTTCCCATCTCCCCACTCTTTTTCACACACTGTTCTCACCTCCCCACTCTTTTTCACACGCTCTTCCCACCTCCCTACTCTTTTTCACACGCTCTTCCCACCTCCCTATTCTTTTTCACACACTTGTCCCACCCCCCACTCTTTTTTACACACTCTTCCACCCCCACTCTTTTTTACACGCTCTTCTCACCTCCCCACTCTTTTTCACACACTTTCCCACCTCCCTACTCTATTTCTCTCCTCACTTTCATCTATTTCTGTCTTGTAGTCAAACCCTCTCTCTCTCTATGCTCTATATACCCCATGAAAAAAAAAACATAAGTAAATGGCACTCGCTCTAGAACCAAACCTCCCTACTACAATGCCCAGAAAGTGACAGGCGCTAGAGCTAGACCCTCAGAGACAGACCCCTGTGTCCCTCAGGACATCTGCAACAGCCACAATAACCCACTGAGCTGTCTCAAGAGAAAGTGGTAGAGAGAGGGGTGGGCAACGAGTGAAAGGATAGAATATGTGGAGCTGCAAAACAGGAGAAAGTTAACAGAAAATTAAGCAAAAGAGAAAACAAGATGCTGTGGAGAACAGCTGAGGAAACCACCAAGTGAGACAGATTGAAAATGCAACAGGAAGGAGAGATAAGACAGCAAGACAATAGGTGAGAACGCGCAACACGTGATGATGGAGAGATAAGACAGCATGACAATGGGTGTGAACATGCAACATGTGATGATGGAGGGATAAGACAGCATGGCAATGGGTGAGAACATGCAACATGTGATGATGGAGAGATAAGACAGCAAGACAATAGGTGAGAACATGTAATGTGATGATGGAGAGATAAGACAGCATGACAATGGGTGAGAACATGCAACATGTGATGATGGAGAGATAAGACAGCAAGACAATAGGTGAGAACATGTAGTGTGATGATGGAGAGATAAGACAGCAAGACAATAGGTGAGAACATGTAATGTGATGATGGAGAGATAAGACAGCATGACAATGGGTGAGAACATGTAACATGTGATGATGGAGAGATAAGACAGCATGACAATAGCGGAGAACATGCAAAGTGTGATGATGGAGAGATAAGACAGTGCAACAGTAGGTAATAACATGCAACGTGTGGTGGTGGAGGAATAATAGCGCATGACAATAGTTGAGAACATGTAACATGTGATGATGGAGACGATGAACATGGTGTACATGTAGAAAAGAGAAAATAAAAAAGAGGATAAACCAGAGTGAAAGTCATACAGACACGGTTGCCTTCGCTGTAGCACAGCTTCTTCCATGAACCTCACATTCCACCACCAAGGAAAACCTGTTCTTTTGTGGCAGAAAAGGTGATCAGACATAACAGGACTGTAACTTTTCCCACGTGACATTCCAAACGGTGAAGACGTCAATAACCTGGACCAATGAGTGACATGAGAACTGCAAATTGAGGAAAATTCTAGTAGGGGACTTACCTTGCGATTGGATGGAGATACTAATGCACCAAGAATTACCCAATGAGGAATTAGGGAACAGTTAGACTGTTTTGATTTAACGGCGTGACCCAAGGAGAAGGCTCATTCACTTCGCTCGACATTTTGCCACTTGACATTTGCTACTCGTCCTTTTTCTAAAGAGACTTTGCCATTGCCACTTATTCTTTGCTAATGACGTTTGCCAGTTATCATGCTTCGTTTAGTTTGCCCTTTGCGAATCATCCTCTGCCCATCTTGCCCGATTCTATCTTCTCCTCTATAAGAGGGAAGTAATCTGTTCTTAGCGATGCTATCTTGGGACTTTGCCCTGTCCTGCTTTGCCTGATGCCGATGAACTGATGTCCTGAGGACAAAGACTGGCGCTGCTTGCTGATCCGCTGGATTGGTAACGATCTGATGCAAATTGTAAATTTGTCTGTTTGCCTTTTCTTTCTAGGTACCAACTGCTCTTTTGATAGAGGCCTTAGTTTAGATGTTTTTCTAAATTTGTGTTTACTAAATGTTTTGCATGAAGCCCAACATGCTTATGCTAATTCGAGGTTAGTTAAGGTATTCACTAATATCTGATGCAAATAGACAAATGAATAAATTCTTGCTTTGTTGAACCATGTACTAGTGAGACTCTGCTAAGTTGATTCATTTTGATGATGTGCTAAGTTCTAATGATCATAATCTATGCATTGATTAAGTTGTTTTCTGAGAGCCAAATAATAGTGGTTTTAATGTGCTTATTGCTATTGAGACTAATAAACATGATATTAGGTTGTAACGAATAGGAAATAAATCTCTTAACACTTACTAAACTGGTGTGCTTATTCATGACTGAAAGGTCATGGTGTGTTCAGTTATCGATTCTTATTGATTGTTTATTGATTAGTGATTGCTTTTATTGATTTGTTATATTGATCTGTTAAATGATTACGCAAAGAAATTACTTTGTACTGGGAAGTCTCCAAACGTGGTCCAACGGTTTATTGACCTAAACGCGTGTCTCCCTGTAAGTTTACTTATCAAGGTTCTGACGCGCTAACACCAATGCTTGTTTTCACCTGTCTGGGGTTGAAGGAGTCGGCCATAGAAACAGCCACTTTGATTGTAAAATATAACTTTGATTGGGACTGAGCCCTCAGCTTCCTGACCATTGTGAAGGTGAACAACGGTGACATGAAGTATAATTAAGCTGAAAACAAACATTTGTATATCTTTTTGCAGAGATAGTACTCTTCTGGTCTGAATGCTGATAGCATGGGCTGGAAGGAGCGAATCACAGCAGCATCTGCCCTGCTTCCTGACATTTTAATCTCTGAGCGAAGATGACGCGCCATCCTCTTGCTTCAGATGTGAGCTCAGGTAAGGACCCAGAGAGCTCAAGGTTTTGAGATTCTTAGGAACCAAAATTAATAAGCCAATTAACAACCTCACAGGAAGTGATGTCACATAGCCTTTGCCTTTGATAATGTCAGAGGAATAGACATAAGTGGAATTATAGAATTGATCAGTATACAAGTAACATTCAGATCACTAATACCGACATCCAAATGAACATTAAACTGAATGTATAATATGTGTAGAATTCAAGGTGAAATATTGAATAGGTAGCGCTATTTAAATGTAGGACAGTGGATATTCTGAATAGTTATTGTACTCTACGAAATCTCCCTCTGTGAGCAGCTCCTGTGCACACAATAGAAGTGCAGGCAAAGTCACATGTGGAGTTCTAGTTCTAGCCCCGTCTCCCAGTCATAAGACTCAGCTGGGGCGAGTGAGACCTCAGCACGGACTCTAAGTGTGTGAGTGTCACTCGCAATGAGGGAGACTTGAAGGCTCTGATGTGTGTGGCTGTCAGATCTGATCTCATTGCCGAGGCATCACATGCACCTTGCATGACAATGCGATGCTGCACTCGCTCATTGATGATGTGTGGACAAGGAGTGTCTTACGCTATAGGAGATAGTGTTATTACCTGGCCGGCCTTTTACAGGCATGACCAGTATTTTAATGTTCTGGCCAGTGCAAAACAATAGAAAGATCACCTAAAGTTGGTATTTTTTCCTCGGTTGTCGGCCTCTCCCTCTGTGTCCAGCCTGCTGCGGAGGAGGAAGGACCCCCTGTCTGTCTGTGCAGTTATCTTCATCTTCAGACCCTCACAGACCCCCCCCCCAGACCCCAAATCTGCACCTCCCCCCCCCCCCAGCCCCAGGGGGAGGAGAGAGCCTGGAAATGTCTGCACAGGTTTCTGCTCAGGTAGGAGATTGTCAGCACCTTCTGCTGTGTTTGTAGAAATAGACTGAATAATCCTGGAGGAAATCTCTGCCAGGAGCCGGGCTGAGCTGGGCTCTTCTACCCGGGGGCGTCTGGGGGCTTTCCTTCCGGCCCTGGGGGTGTTTGTGATCATCATTTGTGTTAAAGAGGGGATCTGTGCACTGCACTGCATCTTACTGCACTGAGGGATCTGTGCACTGCATCTTACTGCACTGAGGGGAAATCTCTGCCAGGAGCCGGGCTGAGCTGGGCTCTTCTATCCGGGGACCTCTGGGGGGCTTTCCTTCCGGCCCTGGGGTGTTTGTGGTCATCATTTGTGTTAAAGAGGGGATCTGTGCATTGCACTGCATCTTACTGCACTGTGAGGGATCTGTGCACTGCACTGCATCTCACTGCACTGTGAGGAATCTGTGCATTGCATCTTACTGCACTGTGAGGGATCTGTGCACTGCACTGCATCTTACTGCACTGAGGAATCTGTGCACTGCATCTTACTGCACTGTGAGGAATCTGTGCACTGCATCTTACTGCACTGTGAGGAGTCTGTGCACTGCACTGCATCTTACTGCGCTGCAAGGAATCTGTGCACTGCATCTTACTGCACTGTGAGGAGTCTGTGCACTGCATCTTACTGCACCGAGGGCCTGTGCACTGCACTGCATCTTACTGCACTGTGCAGAATCTCTGTCACTGCATCTTACTGCACTGTGAGGAGTCTGTGCTCTGCATATTACTGCACTGTGAGGAGTCTGTGCACTGCGTCTTACTGCATTGTGAGAAATCTCTGCCAGGAGCCAGGCTAAGCTAGACTCTTCTATCTGGGGACCTCTGGGGGGCTTTCCTTCCGGTCCTGGGGGTGTTTGTGCTCATCATTTGTGTTAAAGAGGAGATCTGTGCACTGCACTGCATCTTACTGAACTGTGAGGAATCTGTGCACTGCATCTTACTGCACTGTGAGGAGCCTGTGCACTGCACTGCATCTTACTGCACTGTGAGGAATCTGTGCACTGCACTGCATCTTACTGCACTGTGAGGAATCTGTGCACTGCACTGCATCTTACTGCACTGTGAGGAATCTGTGCAC
Source organism: Pleurodeles waltl (assembly GCF_031143425.1). Classification (NCBI taxonomy): domain Eukaryota; kingdom Metazoa; phylum Chordata; class Amphibia; order Caudata; family Salamandridae; genus Pleurodeles; species Pleurodeles waltl. The sequence goes on from NC_090442.1 coordinate 10,583,629, forward strand.
TGCACTGCATTTTACTGCACTGAGGAATCTGTGCACTGCATCTTACTGCACTGTGAGGAGTCTGTGCACTGCACTGCATCTTACTACACTGCGAGGAATCTGTGCACTGCACTGCATTGTATTGTACTGCACTATGAGGAGTCTGTGCACACTGCACTGCATCTTAATGCACTGTGAGGGATCTGTATACTGCACCTTATTGTACTAGGAGGAATATGTGCACTGCATCTTACTGCACTGTGAGGGATCTGTTTAGTGCATCTTACTGCAGGTGTTTGTGGTTATCACTTGTGTTAAAGAAGGAATCTCTGTGCGCTGCACTGTATCTTACTGCACTGTGAGGAATGTGTGCACTGCACTGCACCGTATTGTACTGCACTATGAGGAATCTGTGCACACTGCACTGCATCACACTGCATTGTGCGGAGTATGTGTACAATGCACTGCATATTACTGCACCGTGAGTAATCCGTACACGCTGCACTGCATCTTACTGTACTGTGAAGAATCTGTGTCACTGCACCGTACTGCACTATGAAGAAGCTGTGCCACTACACTGTATCTTACTGCACTGTTAGGAATCTGTGCACACTGCACTGCATCTTACTGCACTGTGCATAATCTCTGCACACTGCAGTGCACCATACCGCACTGTGAGGAATCTGTGCATGCAGGACTGCATCTTACTGTACTGTGAGGAATGTGAGACTGCTGCACTGCATCTTACTACACTGGGAGGAATCTGTGCACACTACATTGTATCTTACTGCACTGTGAAGAATCTGTGCACGCTCTACTGCTCACTGCACGATAAACAGTCTGTACATGCTGCACTGCATCATACTGCACTTTGAGGAATCTGACATGCTGCACTGCATTTTATTGCACTATTAGGAGTCTCTGCCACTACACTGCGTTATACTGCATGTTTGAGCAATCTGTGCATGCTGCACTGCATCTTACATCACTTTTGAGCAATCTGTGCCCACTGCACTGCATCGTACTGCACTTTTGAGCAATCTGTGCACACTGCACTGCATCTTACTGCACTGAAGAAACTGCATGCTACACTGATTCTTACTGCAGAATTAGGAATTTGTGCACACTGCACTTTGTCTTACTGCATGGTGAGAAATATGTGCACTCTGCACTTCTTTTTAATATACTATGAGAAATCTATGCATTGTGCGATACTCTTTACTGCACTGTGAGATTTCTGTGCACGCTGCACTGCGTCTTACTGCACTATGAGGAATTTGGGTACACTACATTGTATCTTACTGCACTATGAGGAATCTCTGCACAAAGCACTGCTTTTTAACGTTTGTGGGGGCATTGATAGAAGAGGAAATTTGGGCACACTGCACTGCTTTTAACTGTCCCATGAAAGCGGAAATTGATGCACACCGCTCTGCTTTTTGCCACACTAACAGGAGTGTTTCCAGCATGTAGGAAGTCTGCACTGCACTACACGCGGTGATTAAAAAAGAGAAAATCTGTGCACACCGTACGATGTTTTGCTCACGCTATGGGTAATCTTTCTATAATGCGTTGCTTTTTCCTAGACTATGAGGAGTGTTTACAGAGCAGTTATTCTGTGCACACTGCACTTCTTTTTCCTATATAACAAAGAGCAGTTACAGAAGACTAAGGGGCATGTTTATGAGCCCCTAACACCACCTTGCAAATAAGAGCCCTTCACAAGCAGCCCTTTGCGTGGAAGGGGAGTGCAATGGGTGTTGCTGTGGGCGTGCCACAGCAACACCCAATGCATTTTGACGCAGCCTCAGATTTACGAGTTTTCCTAAACCTGAGGCAGCAGCAAAATCTAACGCAACTCCAGGAGTGACATTAGCAAGGTGCAACGAGGAGGAATACTTTTATTCCTCCTCGTTTTGTTTTTCTATGTGTGCTGCATTCTGCAGCACACATAGAAAGAGCAAGATGCCAGAAATGATTATGTGAAGGAAGATGTCCCTTACTAAACACAAACAATCATTTGAAAATGACGCTTTGGCACTTCTGTGTGTGCTGCAGAATGCAGCACTCACAGAAGTGTCAAATCACCATTAGTGATTGTTTATGTGCAGGAAGGGACACCTTTCCGCACATAAGCAATCACACTCTTCAGTGCAGACATCCTTGCACGCTGGCAGCTAAATGTAGCACCAGCACAGGGGGAAACGCAGGGGTGCACCGTATTCAATTAAATATGGCGCATCCCTGCGTTGAGAAAATGATGGAGCGCAGCGCTGCCAATTTTGGCGCAACGTTGCACATCATCATTTTCCTATAAATATAGGCCTAAATGTGCACATTGTGATATTTTATAACCGGCACTGGAAGGGGTGTTTACAGCTACAGGAGGAAATCCGTTTTGCAACTGAATGAAGAGTGGTTACAAGAGTTAATCTGTACACTGTGATGTGCTGTTTACTGACACTGTGAGACGCTTTTACAGAGAAAAGCTGTAAACATTGCACTGCTTTTACCTGCACTATGAGAGGCAGTAACAGGAGGAAAGCTGTAAACATTGCACTGCTTTTACCTGCACTATGAGAGGCAGTAACAGGAGGAAAGCTGTAAACATTGCACTGCTTTTACCTGCACTATGAGAGGCAGTAACAGGAGGAAAGCTGTAAACATTGCACTGCTTTTACCTGCACTATGAGAGGCAGTAACAGGAGGAAGTCTGTGTACAGTGCATTGCTCTTTATTTCACTATGAGGGGCATTTACAGAGGAAAACTGCACACTGCACTGTCTTTTTACAACACAATGAGGGGTGTTTACAAAAGGGTGAATCTGTACATACTGCTCTGCTCTTTTACTACACTAAGGGGGTGTTTAGCTTGGATTTTATCTGTGCACAGCACACTGCATTTTACTGCACTATAAATGATATTTACAGATCTGTAAGGCACTGATTATTACTCACACTGAGGGTGTTTAGCGTGGATTATATCTGTGTACCACACTGCTTTCTTCTCTGGTGTCCCCCTCCTAACCTTCTTCCTAGTTCCATCTGCGTAGATAAATATCTTTAGCCGATCATGGTGGTGGATGAAGGATACCAACCTGGACTCGCATAAGTATGTTGGTCAAGTTGCTGTGGCCTATCACATGTAACCAATTTAATTGGTGGTGGACTTCAGGGCAATGAAACATAAATTAGTGGAAGAGAAATCCAGCAGAGTCATGGGCAAAAGTTAATGAAAGGCATTTCCGATGGCCAACTCTAGAGGATTGCCAGCTCAACTATTTAGGATGTGGCTCCCAACACATTTTTTCCTGTTAACCACATCATGAAATGAATGTTGGTCACAAAGATACTAATATTGTCCAATCCTAAGAGAAGTATTTAAAGTTTTTGCTGTTTCACCGCTTAAAGAGAATCACCTGAGGATATAGTCAGGGCCTCTGGAACTGTGTGGCAAGGCTGTCTAAATTGTGTGGCACGTAAAGGGAAAGTATGCATTACATTTTTCATAGTATTACTTCATTATTTTGTAATTTTTACAAATGGTAATACTGTCTAGGCAAAGATTTCACATCATTAGCACCAGTTTAACAACCAAATGCAGAGAAAAGCAAGAAAGATGAACTGTTAACCTTTGCGAAGGGCCTTCCACTGAGCGCAAACACGGGTGGTCACGTGTGATCCATTTGCGTAAGAACTCTTCATAATGTGCAAAATCTGCATATTATGCAGCAGAACAGGGATCATGTGACAGATCCATAATTATGCAAACAAAAGCCATGGCTACAGAATCTCATAATTGCAGTGTGTCTGCATATAGGAATCTTTTTCTCTATAGAGAGGAACCTGAGGGTATGGTAGTCTCACCCCCCCGTCAGATCCTGTTCTCTTTCCTTGAGCACATTCCTCCCCTTTCTTTTACCTTCTCTCTCCTTTCCTCTTGTCCCTAGTGAGCTAATCCCACCTTTCCCTCTCAGACTCTCTGGCTTTCTCACCTTTCTCAGTCTTAGTTTTATGGATAGTTCAGGGTCTCAGTTAGACTTAACCCACCCGAGAGAATAGCTCCTGGATTGTGACAGTGGTACCCTTGAAATCTGAAGGGAGGCAGAATGTCTGTAGGAAACCTTAGAAAGGAAACATGAGGTGCGTCTGATGAAAACCTGTCGTAAGAGACTAAGACAGACTGACGCCACAGCACTCCAGTTTCCCAAATTGTCCTTAATAAACGTACAAGAATCTTCCTACCCTCATTCTGAGATTCCTCCATCTTACCTCAAAAGACAAAGGCCCTCATTACAACCCTGGTGGTCGGTGATAAAGTGGCGTTAATACCAGCAACAGGCCAGCGGTAATACCCAGTCCTCAATGTTCGTGGGCCACAGGGCCACATCACAAAGTCTAAGGCCCCACCTCACTCCTGCAACAACACGGAGAGAACACTGCAGGGGCGTCAGGTTGAAAATAGCCAGGCACCTCAGGGGGACAGGGAACGGGGGCAACTCAGCCAGAAGATGGTACAACGCCACTGGTCCAGGTGGGGGAATCATGCCCTGTGCTTCGTTCTGGGGAGTGCAAGGCCACAGTCTCTCAAGTAGGTGACTTGCCCACATGCTCTGGAGGGGGCAACATGCCCTGTGCTTCGTCCTGGGGAATGCAAGGCCACAGTCTCTCGAGTGGGTGATTTGCCCACATGCTCTGGAGGGGGCAACATGCCCAGTGAGCTTCATCCTGGGGAGGATGGGGTGAGTGGAAGGCTTCTCCACTGGTTCGGGAGGGGGCATCGTGCCCAGTGAGCTTCATCTTGGGGAGGATGGGGTGAGTGGAAGGCTTCTCCACTGGTTCTGGAGGGGGCATTGTGACCTGTGATGTAGATCTTGGTGAGTGCAAGGTCACAGTCTCTCAGGTGGGTGTCAGACCCACAGGATTTGCAGGGGCCAGGCCGCACAACAGCCCGTGGATGCAGGACTACACACTGTCCGCTGGCGGTGACAGCTGCTCAGAGGTGGCAGTGGTGGTGCTGCTGGTGGAGCTGGTAGTGGTGGGGGGAGGCTCCAGCCCATCCCCTGCAGCCTCGGACAGGTTGCCCACTGGGGCTACTGCTGCAGGTGGTGGTGCTGGTGGCGGTGCTGCTGGTGGAGCTGGTAGTGGCGGGGGAGGCTCAAGGTCATCCCCTGCAGCCTCGGACAGCTGCACCACCATGGTTGTTGGTGGTGGATACAACTGAGTCCCAGCACCAGGCCCCTTGTGTAGGAAAGTACCATCTTGCCTGGCATGTTACCCCCATATTTCACTGTATATATGTTGTTTTAGTGTATGTGTCACTGGGACCCTGCCAGCCAGGGCCCCAGTGCTCATAAGTGTGTCCTCTATGTGTTCCCTGTGTGATGACTAACTGTCTCACTGAGGCTCTGCTATCCAGAACCTCAGTGGTTATGCTCTCTCTGCTTTCTAAATTGTCACTAACAGGCTAGTGACCAATTTCATCAATTCCCATTCGCATACTGGAACACCCTTATAATTCCCTAGTATATGGTACTGAGGTACCCAGGGTATTGGGGTTCCAGGAGATCCCTATGGGCTGCAGCATTTCTTTTGCCACCCATAGGGAGCTCTGACAATTCTTACACAGGCCTGCCACTGCAGCCTGCCTGAAATAACGTCCACGTTATTTCACAGCCATTTACCACTGCACTTAAGTAACTTATAAGTCACCTATATGTCTAACCTTTACCTGGTAAAGGTTGGGTGCTAAGTTACTTAGTGTGTGGGCACCCTGGCACTAGCCAAGGTGCCCCCACGTCGTTCAGGGCAAATTCCCTGGACTTTGTGAGTGCGGGGTCACCATTTCACACGTGCACTATACATAGGTCACTACCTATGTATAGCGTCACAATGGTAACTCCGAACATGGCCATGTAACATGTCTAAGATCATGGAATTGTCACCCCAATGCCATTCTGGCATTGGGGAGACAATTCCATGATCCCCCGAGTCTCTAGCACAGACCCGGGTACTGCCAAACTTCCTTTCCCGGGGTTTCACTGCAGCTGCTGCTGCTGCCAACTCCTTAGACAGGTTTCTGCCGTCCTGGGGTCTGGCCAGGCCTGGCCCAGGAAGGCAGAGCAAAGGACTTCCTCAGAGAGAGGGTGTTACACCCTCTCCCTTTGGAAAAAGGTGTCAGGGCTGGGGAGGAGTAGCCTCCCCCAGCCTCTGGAAATGCTTTGATGGGCACAGATGGTGCCCATCTTCATAAGCCAATCTACACCGGTTCAGGGATCCCCCAGCCCTGCTCTGGCACGAAACTGGACAAAGGAAAGGGGAGTGACCACTCCCCTGACCTGCACCTCCCAGGGGAGGTGCCCAGAGCTCCTCCAGTGTGCTCCAGACCTCTGCCATCTTGGAAACAGAGGTGCTGCTAGCATACTGGACTGCTCTGAGTGACCAGTGCCAGCAGGTGACGTCAGAGACTCCTTCTGATAGGCTCTTACCTGCGTTGCTAGCCTATCCTCCTTCCTAGGTAGCCAAACCTCCTTTTCTGGCTATTTAGGGTCTCTGCTTTGGGGAATTCTTTAGATAACGAATGCAAGTGCTCATCAGAGTTCCTCTGCATCTCTCTCTTCACCTTCTGCCAAAGGATCGACCGCTGACTGCTTAGGACGCCTGCAAAACCTCAACAAAGTAGCAAAGTCGACTACTGCAACCTTGTATTGCTGATCCTGCCGCCTTCTCGACTGTTTCCTGGTGGTGCATGCTCTGGGGGTAGCCTGCCTCCTCTCTGCACTAGGAGCTCTGAAGAAATCTCCTGTGGGACGACGGAATCCTCCCCCTGCAACCGCAGGCAACAAAACACTGCATCACCGGTCCTCTGGGTCCCCTCTCAGCACGACGAGCGTGGTCCCTGGAACTCAGCAGCTCTGTCCAAGTGACTCCCACAGTCCAGTGACTCTTCAGTCCAAGTTTGGTGGAGGTAAGTCCTTGTCTCCCCACGCTAGACTGCATTGCTGGGTACCGCGTGATTTGCAGCTGCTCTGGCTCCTGTGCACTCTTCCAAGATTTCCTTCGTGCACAGCCAAGCCTGGGTCCCTGACAGTCTAACCTGCAGTGCACAACCTCCTGAGTTGTCCTCCGGCGTCGTGGGACTCCCTTTTGTGTCTTCGGGTGAGCTCCGGTTCACTCCTCTTCGAAGTGCCTGTTCCGGTACTTCTGCGGGTGCTCCCTGCTTCTGTGAGGGATCCCTCACTTGCTGGGCGCCCCCTCTGTCTCCTCATCCAAGTGGCGACTTCCTGGTCCCTCCTGGCCCACAGCAGCATCCAAAAACCCTAACCGCGACCCTTGCAACTAGCAAGGCTTGTTTGCGGTCTTTCTGCGTGGGAACACCTCTGCAAGCTTCTACACGACGTGGGACATCCATCCTCCAAAGGAGAAGTTTCTAGCCCTCTTCGTTCTTGCAGAATCCACAGCTTCTACCATCCGGTCGCAGCTCCTTTGCACCCTCAGCTGGCATTTCCTGGGCATCTGCCAACTCTCGACTTTGTCGCGACTCTTGGACTTGGTCCCCTTGTTCCATAGGTACTCTCGTCCGGAAATCCACTTTGGTTGCATTGCTGGTGTTGGTCTTCCTTGCAGAATTCCCCTATCACGACTTCTGTGCTCTCTGGGGAATATAGGTGCACTTTACAGCTACTTTTCAGGGTCTTGGGGTGGGCTATTTTTCTAACCCTCACTGTTCTCTTACAGTCCTAGCGACCCTCTACAAGCTCACATAGGTTTGGGGTCCATTCGTGGTTCGCATTCCACTTTTGGAGTATATTGTTTGTGTTGCCCCTATACCTATGTGCTCCTATTGCAATCTACTGTAACTTTACACTGCTTGCATTACTTCCTTTTGCTATTACTGCATAATTTTGGTATTGTGTACATATATCTTGTGGATATTTGGCATCCTCATACTGAGGGTACTCACTGAGATACTTTTGGCATATTGTCATAAAAATAAAGTACCTTTATTTTTAGTATATCTGTGTATTGTGTTTTCTTATGATATTGTGCATGTGACACCAGTGGTATAGTAGGAGCTTTGCATGTCTCCTAGTTCAGCCTAAGCTGCTCTGCTATAGCTACCTTCTATCAGCCTAAGCTGCCAGAAACACCTCTTCTACACTAATAAGGGATAACTGGACCTGGTACAGAGTGTAAGTACCCTTTGGTACCCACTACAAGCCAGGCCAGCCTCCTACACCTTGTCTCTACTGCCTGCTGTTGCAGGCCCCTTGCCCTTCCTTCCTGCAGCTGGGGCTGCCTCCTTGCCCTTCCCTCCTGCAGCTGCCTCCTTGCCCTTCCTTCCTGTAGGAAGGTAGCCTCTTTCTAGCCTTGTTACCCCCACTTTTGGCCGTTTATGAGTATTTGTCAGGGTATTTTCACTGTCTCACTGGGATCCTGCTAGCCAGGGCCCAGTGCTCATAGTGAAAACCCTATGTTTTCAGTGTGTTTGTTATGTGTCACTGGGATCCTGCTAGCCAGGGCCCCAGTGCTCATAAGTGTGACCTGTATGTGTTCCCTGTGTGGTGCCTAACTGTATCACTGAGGCTATGCTAACCAGAACCTCAGTGTTTATGCTCTCTCTGCTTTCCAAATTTGTCATTGCAGGCTAGTGACTAAATTTACCAATTTACATTGGCATAATGGTACACCCATATAATTCCCTTGTATATGATACTGAGGTACCCAGGGTATTGGGGTTCCAGGAGATCCCTGTGGGCTGCAGCATTTCTTGTGCTACCCATAGGGAGCTCTGACAATTCTTACACAGGCCTGCCACTGCAGCCTGAGTGAAATAACGTCCACATTATTTCACAGACATTTACCACTGCACATAAGTACCGTATAAGTCACCTATATGCCTAACCTTCACTTAATGAAGGTTGGGTGCCAAGTTACTTAGTGTGTGGGCACCCTGGCACTAGCCAAGGTGCCCCCACATTGTTCATGGCAAATTTCCCAGACTTTGTGAGTGCGGGGACACCATTACACACGTGCACTATACATAGGTCACTACCTATGTATAGCGTCACAATGGTAACTCCGAACATGGCCATGTAACATGTCTAAGATCATGGAATTGTCACCCCAATACCATTCTGGTATTGGGGGGACAATTCCATGATCCCTCGGGCCTCTAGCACAGAACTTGGGTACTGCCAATCTGCCTTTCCGGGGTTTCCACTGCTGCTGCTGCTGCCAACCCCTCAGACAGGTTTCTGCCCTCCTGGGGTCCAGGCAGCCCTGGCCCAGGAAGGCAGAACAAAGGATTTCGTCTGAGAGAGGGTGTCACACCCTCTCCCTTTGGAAATAGGTGTGAAGGGATGGGAGGAGTAGCCTCCCCCAGCCTCTGGAAATGCTTTGATGGGCACAGATGGTGCTCATCTCTGCATAAGCCAGTCTACACCAGTTCAGGGATCCCCCAGCCCTGCTCTGGCGCGAAACTGGACAAAGGAAAGGGGAGTGACCACTCCCCTGACCAGTACCTACCAGGGGAGGTGCCCAGAGCTCCTCCAGTGTGTCCCAGACCTCTGCCATCTTGGAAACAGAGGTGTTGGGGGCACACTGGACTGCTCTGAGTGGCCAGTGCCAGCAGGTGACGTCAGAGACCCCCTCTGATAGGCTCTTACCTTTCTTGGTAGCCAATCCTCCTTTCTTGGTAGCCAAACCTCCTTTTCTGGCTATTTAGGGTGTCTGCTTTGGTGAATTCTGATAACGAATGCAAGAGCTCACCAGAGTTCCTCTGCATCTCCCTCTTCGACTTCTACCAAGGATCGACCACTGACTGCTTAGGACGCCTGCAAAACCGCAACAAAGTAGCAAGACGACTACCAGCAACATGGTAGCGCCTAATCCTGCTGGCTTTCTCGACTGTTCCCTGGTGGTGCATGCTCTGGGGGTCGCCCGCCTTCACCCTGCACTGGAAGCCAAGAAGAAATCTCCTGTGGGTCGACGGAATCTTCCCCCTGCTAATGCAGGCACCAAAAAACTGCATCACCGGTCCTCTGGGTCCCCTCTTATCCTGACGAACATGGTCCCTAGAACACAGGAACTCTATCCAAGTGACTCCCACAGTCCAGTGACTCTTCAGTCCAAGTTTGGTGGAGGTAAGTCCTTGTCTCCCCACGCTAGACTGCATTGCTGGGTACCGCGTGATTTGCAGCTGCTCTGGCTCCTGTGCACTCTTCCAAGATTTCCTTTGTGCACAGCCAAGCCTGGGTCCCTGACAGTCTAACCTGCAGTGCACAACCTCCTGAGTTGTCCTCCGGCGTCGTGGGACTCCCTTTTGTGTCTTCGGGTGAGCTCCGGTTCACTCCTCTTCGAAGTGCCTGTTCCGGTACTTCTGCGGGTGCTCCCTGCTTCTGTGAGGGATCCCTCACTTGCTGGGCGCCCCCTCTGTCTCCTCATCCAAGTGGCGACTTCCTGGTCCCTCCTGGCCCACAGCAGCATCCAAAAACCCTAACCGCTACCCTTGCAACTAGCAAGGCTTGTTTGCGGTCTTTCTGCGTGGGAACACCTCTGCAAGCTTCTACACGACGTGGGACATCCATCCTCCAAAGGAGAAGTTTCTAGCCCTCTTCGTTCTTGCAGAATCCACAGCTTCTACCATCCGGTCGCAGCTCCTTTGCACCCTCAGCTGGCATTTCCTGGGCATCTGCCAACTCTCGACTTTGTCGCGACTCTTGGACTTGGTCCCCTTGTTCCATAGGTACTCTCGTCCGGAAATCCACTTTGGTTGCATTGCTGGTGTTGGTCTTCCTTGCAGAATTCCCCTATCACGACTTCTGTGCTCTCTGGGGAATATAGGTGCACTTTACAGCTACTTTTCAGGGTCTTGGGGTGGGCTATTTTTCTAACCCTCACTGTTCTCTTACAGTCCTAGCGACCCTCTACAAGCTCACATAGGTTTGGGGTCCATTCGTGGTTCGCATTCCACTTTTGGAGTATATTGTTTGTGTTGCCCCTATACCTATGTGCTCCTATTGCAATCTACTGTAACTTTACACTGCTTGCATTACTTCCTTTTGCTATTACTGCATAATTTTGGTATTGTGTACATATATCTTGTGGATATTTGGCATCCTCATACTGAGGGTACTCACTGAGATACTTTTGGCATATTGTCATAAAAATAAAGTACCTTTATTTTTAGTATATCTGTGTATTGTGTTTTCTTATGATATTGTGCATGTGACACCAGTGGTATAGTAGGAGCTTTGCATGTCTCCTAGTTCAGCCTAAGCTGCTCTGCTATAGCTACCTTCTATCAGCCTAAGCTGCCAGAAACACCTCTTCTACACTAATAAGGGATAACTGGACCTGGTACAGAGTGTAAGTACCCTTTGGTACCCACTACAAGCCAGGCCAGCCTCCTACACCTTGTCTCTACTGCCTGCTGTTGCAGGCCCCTTGCCCTTCCTTCCTGCAGCTGGGGCTGCCTCCTTGCCCTTCCCTCCTGCAGCTGCCTCCTTGCCCTTCCTTCCTGTAGGAAGGTAGCCTCTTTCTAGCCTTGTTACCCCCACTTTTGGCCGTTTATGAGTATTTGTCAGGGTATTTTCACTGTCTCACTGGGATCCTGCTAGCCAGGGCCCAGTGCTCATAGTGAAAACCCTATGTTTTCAGTGTGTTTGTTATGTGTCACTGGGATCCTGCTAGCCAGGGCCCCAGTGCTCATAAGTGTGACCTGTATGTGTTCCCTGTGTGGTGCCTAACTGTATCACTGAGGCTATGCTAACCAGAACCTCAGTGTTTATGCTCTCTCTGCTTTCCAAATTTGTCATTGCAGGCTAGTGACTAAATTTACCAATTTACATTGGCATAATGGAACACCCATATAATTCCCTTGTATATGATACTTGTAGGAGGCTGGACTGGCTTGTAGTGAGTACCAAGGGGTACTTGCACCTTGCACCAGGCCCAGTTATCCCTTATTAGTGTATAGTGTGTCTAGCAGCTTAGGCTGATAGATAATGGTAGCTTAGCAGAGCAGCTTAGGCTGAACTAGTAGACGTGTGAAGCTACTACAGTACCACTTAGTGTCATATGCACAATATCATAAGAAACCACAATACACAGTTATACTAAAAATAAAGGTACTTTATTTTTATGACAATATGCCAAAGTATCTTAGAGTGTACCCTCAGTGAGAGGATAGGAAATATACACAAGATATATATACACAATAGCAAAAATATGCAGTATAGTCTTAGAAAACAGTGCAAACAATGTATAGTTACAATAGGATGCAATGGGGAAACATAGGGATAGGGGCAACACAAACCATATACTCCAGAAGTGGAATGCGAACCACGAATGGACCCCAAACCTATGTGACCTTGTAGAGGGTCGCTGGGACTATTAGAAAATAGTGAGAGTTAGCAAAATAACCCTCCCCAAGACCCTGAAAAGTGAGTGCAAAGTGCACCAAAGTTCCCCAAAGGACAAAATAGTCGTGTTAGAGGGAAAATGCAAGGAAAACACAAATCAGCAATGCAACAACGATGGATTCCTGACTGAGGGTACCTGTGGAACAAGGGGACCAAGTCCAAAAGTCACAAGCAGCTCGGAGATGGGCAGATGCCCAAGAAATGCCAGCGGTTGGTGCAAAGAAGCTCTTACTAGGCTGAAGAACTGTGAATACCGCAGGAACGACAAGGGCTAGAGACTTCCCTTTTGGAGGATGGATCCCCCACGCCTTGGAGAGTCGTGCAGAAGTGTTTTCCCGCCGGATGGACGCCAACAAGCCTTGCTACACGCAAATCGTGCGTTTGGCGTTTTTGGACGCTGCTGGGGCCCAGGAGGGACCAGGAGGTCGCAAATTGGACCTGCAGAGAGAGGGGACGTCGAGCAAGACAAAGAGCCCTCACTGAAGCAGGTAGCACCCGGAGAAGTGCCAGAAACAGGCACTACGAGGATGCGTGAAACGGTGCTCGCCGAAGTTGCACAAAGGAGTCCCACGTCGCCGGAGACCAACTTAGAAAGTCGTGCAATGCAGGTTAGAGTGCCGTGGACCCAGGCTTGGCTGTGCACACAGGATTTCCGCCGGAAGTGCACAGGGGCCGGAGAAGCTTGCAAAGTCGCGGTTCCCAGCAATGCAGCCCAGCGAGGTGAGGCAAGGACTTACCTCCACCAAACTTGGGCTGAAGAGTCACTGGACTGTGGGGGTCACTTGGACGGTGTCGCTGGATTCGAGGGACCTCGCTCGTCGTGCTGAGAGGAGACCCAAGGGACCGGAGATGCAGCTTTTTGGTGCCTGCGGTTGCAGGGGGAAGATTCCGTCGACCCACGGGAGATTTCTTCGGAGCTTCTGGTGCAGAGAGGAGGCAGACTACCCCCACAGCATGCACAAGCAGGAAAACAGTCGAGAAGGCGGCAGGATCAGCGTTACAGAGTTGCAGTAGTCGTCTTTGCTACTATGTTGCAGGTTTGCAGGCTTCCAGCGCGGTCAGCGGTCGATTCCTTATCAGAAGGTGAAGAGGGAGATGCAGAGGAACTCGGCTGAGCTCATGCATTCGTTATCCAAAGTTTCCCCAGAGACAGAGACCCTAAATAGCCAGAAAAGAGGGTTTGGCTACCTAGGAGAGAGGAAAGGCTACTAACACCTGAAGGAGCCTATCACAAGGAGTCTCTGACGTCACCTGGTGGCACTGGCCACTCAGAGCAGTCCAGTGTGCCAGCAGCACCTCTGTTTCCAAGATGGCAGAGGTCTGGAGCACACTGGAGGAGCTCTGGACACCTCCCAGGGGAGGTGCAGGTCAGGGGAGTGGTCACTCCCCTTTCCTTTGTCCAGTTTCGCGCCAGAGCAGGGGCTAAGGGGTCCCTGAACCGGTGTAGACTGGCTTATGCAGAATTGGGCACCTCTGTGCCCAACAAAGCATTTCCAGAGGCTGGGGGAGGCTACTCCTCCCCTGCCTTCACACCATTTTCCAAAGGGAGAGGGTGTCACACCCTCTCTCAGAGGAAGTTCTTTGTTCTGCCATCCTGGGCCAGGCCTGGCTGGACCCCAGGAGGGCAGCTGCCTGTCTGAGGGGTTGGCAGCAGCAGCAGCTGCAGAGAAACCCCAGGAAGGGCAGTCTGGCAGTACCAGGGTCTGTGCTACAGACCACTGGGATCATGGAATTGTACCAACAATGCCAGGATGGCATAGAGGGGGCAATTCCATGATCATAGACATGTTACATGGCCATATTCGGAGTTACCATGGTGAAGCTACATATAGGTAGTGACCTATATGTAGTGCACGCGTGTAATGGTGTCCCCGCACTCACAAAGTTCAGTGAATTGGCTCTGAACAATGTGGGGGCACCTTGGCTAGTGCCAGGGTGCCCTCACACTAAGTAACTTTGCACCTACCCTTTACCAGGTAAAGGTTAGACATATAGGTGACTTATAAGTTACTTAAGTGCAGTGTAAAATGGCTGTGAAATAACGTGGACGTTGTTTCACTCAGGCTGCAGTGGCAGGCCTGTGTAAGATTTGTCAGAGCTCCCTATGGGTGGCAAAAGAAATGCTGCAGCCCATAGGGATCTCCTGGAACCCCAATACCCTGGGTACCTCAGTACCATATACTAGGGAATTATAAGGGTGTTCCAGTAAGCCAATGTAAATTGGTAAAAATAGTCACTAGCCTGTCAGTGACAATTTGGAAAGAAATGAGAGAGCATAACCACTGAGGTTCTGATTAGCAGAGCCTCAGTGAGACAGTTAGTCACTACACAGGTAACACATTCAGGCACACTTATGAGCACTGGGGCCCTGGGTTACCAGGGTCCCAGTGACACATACAACTAAAACAACATATATACAGTGAAAAATGGGGGTAACATGCCAGGCAAGATGGTACTTTCCTACACAACCCCCCCCCAAACGAAGGACAATAAGACTAGCCATTACCTGATGAGTCTTCATTGTCTAAGTGGAAATATCTGGAGAGTCCATCTGCATTGGAGTGGCTACTCCCAGGTCTATGTTCCACTGTATAGTCCATTCCCTGTAGGGATATGGACCACCTCAACAATTTAGGATTTTCACCTTTCATTTGTTTTAGCCAAAGTAGAGGTTTGTGGTCTGTCTGAACAATGAAGTGAGTGCCAAACAGGTATGGCCTCAACTTCTTCAGAGCCCAGACCACAGCAAAGGCCTCCCTCTCAATGGCAGACCAACGCTTTTCTCTAGGGGTCAACCTCCTACTAATAAAAGCAACAGGTTGATCCTGGCCCTCAGAATTAAGTTGTGATAGGACTGCCCCTACTCCTAATTCAGATGCATCAGTCTGGACATAGAATTTTTTAGAGTAACAAGGGCTTTTCAGGACAGGTGCAGAGCACATGGCCTGCTTCAGCTCCTCAAAAGCTTTCTGACAGTTTGCTGTCCATAATACCTTTTTAGGCATTTTCTTGGAAGTGAGGTCATTAAGAGGGGCTGCAATGGAGCCATAGTTCTTAATGAACCTCCTGTAATACCCAGTGAGGCCTAGGAAGGCTCTCACCTGAGTCTGAGTGGTAGGGGGAACCCAATCAATAATTGTTTGGATTTTCCCCTGAAGTGGTGCAATCTGTTCCCCACCAACAAGGTGTCCCAGATAAACCACCTTACCCTGCCCTATCTGGCACTTTGAAGCCTTGATAGTGAGGCCTGCCTTTTGCAGGGCCTCCAAAACTTTCCAAAGGTGGACCAGGTGATCATCCCAGCTGGAGCTAAAGACAGCTATATCATCCAAATATGCTGCACTGAAAGCTTCCAGCCCTTGCAGGACTGTGTTCACCAACCTCTGAAAAGTGGCAGGTGCATTTTTCAAACCAAAAGGCATTACAGTAAACTGGTAATGTCCTCCAATGGTAGAAAATGCAGTCTTAGGTTTAGCATCTTCTGACATTTTGATCTGCCAATACCCTGCAGTCAAATCAAAAGTGCTTAGATACTTGGCAGATGCCAGTGTATCTATTAGCTCATCTGCCCTGGGTATAGGGTGAGCATCTGTTTTGGTTACCAAGTTGAGACCTCTATAGTCTACACAAAACCTCATTTCCTTCTTTCCATCTTTAGAATTGGGTTTTGGTACCAGTACCACAGGAGAAGCCCATGGACTGTCAGAGTGCTCAACCACTCCTAGTTCCAACATCTTCTGAACTTCTTGCTTTATGCTGTCCCTGACATGGTCAGGCTGCCTATAGATCTTACTTTTGACAGGTAAACTGTCTCCAGTATCTATAGTGTGCTCACACCAAGAAGTGGTGCCTGGCACAATGGAGAAGAGTTCTGAAAATTGTCCTAGGAGATTTATGCAATTATCTTTCTGCTCAGCAGTAAGACAATCAGCCAAAACTACACCTTCCACAAGAGCATCTTGTTCTGTGGAAGAGAAGAGATCAGGTAGAGGATCACTGTCTTCTTCCTGTCCCTCATCTGTTGCCATGAGCAGGGTGAGATCAGCCCTGTCATAGTAGGGTTTCAGGCGGTTGACATGGAGCACCCTAAGGGGACTCCTGGCAGTGCCTAAGTCAACCAAGTAGGTGACTTCACCCTTCTTTTCAACAATTGTGTGTGGACCACTCCATTTATCTTGGAGTGCTCTTGGGGCCACAGGCTCCAAGACCCACACTTTCTGCCCTGGTTGGTACTGAACCAAAACAGCCTTCTGATCATGCCATTGCTTCTGGAGCTCTTGGCTGGCCTGAAGGTTTTTACTGGCCTTTTTCATGTACTCAGCCATCCTTGATCTGAGGCCAAGTACATAATCCACAATATCCTGCTTAGGAGCTTTTAAAGGTTGTTCCCAACCCTCCTTTACAAGTGTGAGTGGACCCCTAACAGGGTGTCCAAAAAGAAGTTCAAAGGGGCTGAAGCCCACTCCTTTCTGGGGTACCTCCCTGTAGGCAAAAAGGAGGCATGGTAGAAGGATATCCCATCTCCTGCGGAGTTTTTCAGGGAGTCCCATAATCATGCCTTTGAGAGTTTTATTAAATCTCTCCACCAGTCCATTTGTTTGTGGATGATAGGGTGTTGTGAACTTGTAAGTTACACCACACTCCTTCCACATGGCCTTTAAGTATGCAGACATGAAATTGCTTCCCCTGTCTGATACTACTTCCTTTGGGAAGCCCACCCTGGAAAATATTCCCAGGAGGGCCTTTGCCACTGCAGGAGCTGTAGTGGTCCTTAAAGGAATAGCTTCAGGATATCTTGTGGCATGGTCCACTACCACTAAGATAAACCTATTGCCTGAAGCAGTAGGAGGGTCAAGGGGGCCAACTATGTCAACCCCTACCCTTTCAAAGGGAACCCCAACCACAGGCAGTGGGATAAGGGGTGCCTTTGGAGTGCCACCTGTCTTGCCACTGGCTTGACAGGTTTCACAGGACTTACAAAATTCTTTTGTGTCCTCAGACATCCTAGGCCAATGAAACAGTGGTACCAATCTGTCCCAAGTTTTCATTTGACCCAGGTGCCCAGCTAAGGGAATGTCATGTGCCAGTGTTAGGAGGAACTTTCTGTACTCCTGAGGAATCACTAATCTCCTGGCAGCTCCAGGTTTAGGATCCCTATTCTCAGTGTACAAGAGGTTGTCCTCCCAGTAAACTCTGTGTGAGTCACTGACATCCCCATTAGCCTGTTTGGCAGCTTGCTGTCTGAGACCCTCTAATGTGGGACAGGTTTGCTGTGCCACACTCAGCTCCTCTCTGGCAGGCCCCCCTTCACCCAAAAGCTCAGCAGTGTCTGCTTCCAGCTCCTCTGGTGTAGGTTCTGCACAGGGAGGGAATTCTTCTTCCTCAGAAGTTGAATCCACTGTAGAGGGAGGGATAGTAGGAAGTGGTTTGCTTCTACTAGCCCTAGCTTTAGGGAGCACTTGGTCCATTGTTCCAGGATCCAAGCTTCCCTGTCCTTTTTGCTTTTTGGCCTGAGCCCTTGTCAAAGCAAAAATATGCCCTGGGATGCCCAGCATTGCTGCATGGGCCTCCAACTCCACATCTGACCAAGCTGATGTCTCCAAATCATTTCCTAGTAGACAGTCTACAGGTAAATCTGTGGCTACCACAACTTTCTTTGGACCAGATACCCCCCCCCAGTTGAGATTTACAACAGCCATGGGGTGGCTTTGTGTTATGTTGTGAGCATCGGTTACTTGGTACTGGTGTCCAAGTATGTGTTGTTCAGGGTGCACCAGTTTCTCAATCACCATTGTGACACTGGCACCTGTGTCCCTGTAGGCCTGGACCTCAACACCATTTATTAGGGTTAGTTGCTTGTACTTCTCCAAGTTATGGGGGCAAGCAACCAAAGTGGCTAAGTCAATAGCCCCTTCAGAGACTAAAGTAGCCTCTGTGGTCTCCCTAATCAGACCAACCCCAACTAAATTACCAAAAGTGAGCCCAGCTACTCCCTTGGATTGGCTATTAGTAGGTTTGCTCCCACCACTACTGCTATTAGTAGGGACACTAGGTGTAGCAGTAGGGGTTGTAGTGGTAGGAGCTGTGGTGCCTTTCTTTGGACAACTGGGATCTGTTGTCCAATGGCCTTTTATCTTACATAAATAGCACCATGGTTTCTTTTCCTTGTTCTGATTAAAGGAGGATTTGGGCCCACCACCCCCACCAGAGTGTTTTTGTGGGCCTGATGAAGACTCATTTTTAGATTTGTCCCCACCCTTGTCTGAAGACTTACCATCCTTCTTTTTGTTGCCATCTTTGTCACCCCCTGTATGAACTTTTCTGTTCACTCTTGTTCTGACCCATTTGTCTGCCTTCTTTCCCAATTTTTGGGGAGAGGTCAGATCAGAGTCCACCAAGTACTGGTGCAACAAATCAGACACACAATTATTTAGAATATGCTCTCTCAGGATCAAGTTATACAGGCTGTCATAATCAGTAACTTTACTGCCATGTAACCACCCCTCCAAGGCCTTCACTGCCTGGTCAATGAAATCAACCCAGTCTTGTGAAGACTCCTTTTTGGTATCTCTGAACTTTATCCTGTACTGTTCAGTGGTTAAGCCATAACCATCCAGGAGTGCATTCTTAAGAACTTGGAAATTGTTAGCATCATTTTCTTTTACAGTAAGGAGCCTATCCCTACCTTTTCCAGTAAATGATAGCCATAGGATAGCAGCCCACTGCTTTTGAGGGACATCCTGTACAGCACAGGCCCTCTCAAGTGCAGCAAACCACTTGTTAATGTCATCCCCCTCCGTGTAAGGGGGAACTATCTTATGCAGATTCCTGGAATCATGCTCTTTTGCAGGATGACTATGGGGAATACTGCTGCTGCCACCATGGGTATCTAAACCCATCTTCTGTCTTTCCCTCTCTATTTCTAAAGACTGTCTATCCAAATCCAGCTGTTGCTTCTTGAGCTTCAGTCTGGTTTGCTCCACTCTCAATCTATTGAGCTCCCTTTCTAACAATCTGTCATCAGGGTGGGTGGGAGGGACATTTCTAGATACAGAGGTATGATGGGAATGAACAGAAGGAGACCTGTCCCTTACAGAGGGCACCCTAACAGCTTGGCTACCAGTATAATGTGAGAGCACATCATCAGTATGATGTGATTCAACCTCTGTACCAACTATGCTAGACTGTCTAGTAATGGGCAGGCTGAGAAGTTTTTTTCCTGAACCTTTTCCTGGGGGAGTCCCTGGATCAGATTGAGAACCATTAGCTACTTTTTCTACAGATTGGGCACTTATGGCCTTATCCTGTACTCTAAGCATATTGATTAACAGTTCTAAGGAAGGATTCTTCCCTACACTCAAACCTCTCTCTATGCAGAGACTCCTTGCTCCTTTCCAGCTAAGGTGATCATATGCAAGTTTGGACAGTTCAACTTTTTGGCCTGTGCCAGACATTTTTAGAGAGAGTTAAAGTGATAGACAAAGAGAAAAAAGTTTTCAGAACTTTTTGGAAAGACAGAAAAAACTTTTTAAACTTTTAAGAACTTTTTGAAAGTTTAGAAGTACTTTTCAGCACTTAGAAAAGAGTGAAAAGAGGAAATGCAAAACTTTTTGGCTATGTGTATATACACTGACCTTGTTTTGTATATTTTTCTCTTATGAAAAGTACAATGACAAGAGTGGTAAGTAGTCTCAAGCACTTATCCCACCACTGCACAACCAATGTAGGAGGCTGGACTGGCTTGTAGTGAGTACCAAGGGGTACTTGCACCTTGCACCAGGCCCAGTTATCCCTTATTAGTGTATAGGGTGTCTAGCAGCTTAGGCTGATAGATAATGGTAGCTTAGCAGAGCAGCTTAGGCTGAACTAGGAGACGTGTGAAGCTACTACAGTACCACTTAGTGTCATATGCACAATATCATAAGAAACCACAATACACAGTTATGCTAAAAATAAAGGTACTTTATTTTTATGACAATATGCCAAAGTATCTTAGAGTGTACCCTCAGTGAGAGGATAGGAAATATACACAAGATATATATACACAATAGCAAAAATATGCAGTATAGTCTTAGAAAACAGTGCAAACAATGTATAGTTACAATAGGATGCAATGGGGAAACATAGGGATAGGGGCAACACAAACCATATACTCCAGAAGTGGAATGCGAACCACGAATGGACCCCAAACCTATGTGACCTTGTAGAGGGTCGCTGGGACTATTAGAAAATAGTGAGAGTTAGCAAAATAACCCTCCCCAAGACCCTGAAAAGTGAGTGCAAAGTGCACCAAAGTTCCCCAAAGGACAAAATAGTCGTGTTAG
Organism: Pleurodeles waltl; assembly: GCF_031143425.1. Classification (NCBI taxonomy): domain Eukaryota; kingdom Metazoa; phylum Chordata; class Amphibia; order Caudata; family Salamandridae; genus Pleurodeles; species Pleurodeles waltl. The sequence continues at coordinate 10,604,357 of NC_090442.1, forward strand.
AGGGAAAATGCAAGGAAAACACAAATCAGCAATGCAACAACGATGGATTCCTGACTGAGGGTACCTGTGGAACAAGGGGACCAAGTCCAAAAGTCACAAGCAGCTCGGAGATGGGCAGATGCCCAAGAAATGCCAGCGGTTGGTGCAAAGAAGCTCTTACTAGGCTGAAGAACTGTGAATACCGCAGGAACGACAAGGGCTAGAGACTTCCCTTTTGGAGGATGGATCCCCCACGCCTTGGAGAGTCGTGCAGAAGTGTTTTCCCGCCGGATGGACGCCAACAAGCCTTGCTACACGCAAATCGTGCGTTTGGCGTTTTTGGACGCTGCTGGGGCCCAGGAGGGACCAGGAGGTCGCAAATTGGACCTGCAGAGAGAGGGGACGTCGAGCAAGACAAAGAGCCCTCACTGAAGCAGGTAGCACCCGGAGAAGTGCCAGAAACAGGCACTACGAGGATGCGTGAAACAGTGCTCGCCGAAGTTGCACAAAGGAGTCCCACGTCGCCGGAGACCAACTTAGAAAGTCGTGCAATGCAGGTTAGAGTGCCGTGGACCCAGGCTTGGCTGTGCACACAGGATTTCCGCCGGAAGTGCACAGGGGCCGGAGAAGCTTGCAAAGTCGCGGTTCCCAGCAATGCAGCCCAGCGAGGTGAGGCAAGGACTTACCTCCACCAAACTTGGGCTGAAGAGTCACTGGACTGTGGGGGTCACTTGGACGGTGTCGCTGGATTCGAGGGACCTCGCTCGTCGTGCTGAGAGGAGACCCAAGGGACCGGAGATGCAGCTTTTTGGTGCCTGCGGTTGCAGGGGGAAGATTCCGTCGACCCACGGGAGATTTCTTCGGAGCTTCTGGTGCAGAGAGGAGGCAGACTACCCCCACAGCATGCACAAGCAGGAAAACAGTCGAGAAGGCGGCAGGATCAGCGTTACAGAGTTGCAGTAGTCGTCTTTGCTACTATGTTGCAGGTTTGCAGGCTTCCAGCGCGGTCAGCGGTTGATTCCTTATCAGAAGGTGAAGAGGGAGATGCCGAGGAACTCGGCTGAGCTCATGCATTCGTTATCCAAAGTTTCCCCAGAGACAGAGACCCTAAATAGCCAGAAAAGAGGGTTTGGCTACCTAGGAGAGAGGAAAGGCTACTAACACCTGAAGGAGCCTATCACAAGGAGTCTCTGACGTCACCTGGTGGCACTGGCCACTCAGAGCAGTCCAGTGTGCCAGCAGCACCTCTGTTTCCAAGATGGCAGAGGTCTGGAGCACACTGGAGGAGCTCTGGACACCTCCCAGGGGAGGTGCAGGTCAGGGGAGTGGTCACTCCCCTTTCCTTTGTCCAGTTTCGCGCCAGAGCAGGGGCTAAGGGGTCCCTGAACCGGTGTAGACTGGCTTATGCAGAATTGGGCACCTCTGTGCCCAACAAAGCATTTCCAGAGGCTGGGGGAGGCTACTCCTCCCCTGCCTTCACACCATTTTCCAAAGGGAGAGGGTGTCACACCCTCTCTCAGAGGAAGTTCTTTGTTCTGCCATCCTGGGCCAGGCCTGGCTGGACCCCAGGAGGGCAGCTGCCTGTCTGAGGGGTTGGCAGCAGCAGCAGCTGCAGAGAAACCCCAGGAAGGGCAGTCTGGCAGTACCAGGGTCTGTACTACAGACCACTGGGATCATGGAATTGTACCAACAATGCCAGGATGGCATAGAGGGGGCAATTCCATGATCATAGACATGTTACATGGCCATATTCGGAGTTACCATGGTGAAGCTACATATAGGTAGTGACCTATATGTAGTGCACGCGTGTAATGGTGTCCCCGCACTCACAAAGTTCAGTGAATTGGCTCTGAACAGGATTTCCAGGAGATCCCTGTGGGCTGCAGCATTTCTTGTGCTACCCATAGGGAGCTCTGACAATTCTTACACAGGCCTGCCACTGCAGCCTGAGTGAAATAACGTCCACATTATTTCACAGACATTTACCACTGCACATAAGTACCGTATAAGTCACCTATATGCCTAACCTTCACTTAATGAAGGTTGGGTGCCAAGTTACTTAGTGTGTGGGCACCCTGGCACTAGCCAAGGTGCCCCCACATTGTTCATGGCAAATTTCCCAGACTTTGTGAGTGCGGGGACACCATTACACACGTGCACTATACATAGGTCACTACCTATGTATAGCGTCACAATGGTAACTCCGAACATGGCCATGTAACATGTCTAAGATCATGGAATTGTCACCCCAATACCATTCTGGTATTGGGGGGACAATTCCATGATCCCTCGGGTCTCTAGCACAGAACTCGGGTACTGCCAAACTGCCTTTCCGGGGTTTCCACTGCTGCCAACCCCTCAGACAGGTTTCTGCCCTCCTGGGGTCCAGGCAGCCCTGGCCCAGGAAGGCAGAACAAAGGATTTCGTCTGAGAGAGGGTGTCACACCCTCTCCCTTTGGAAATAGGTGTGAAGGGATGGGAGGAGTAGCCTCCCCCAGCCTCTGGAAATGCTTTGATGGGCACAGATGGTGCTCATCTCTGCATAAGCCAGTCTACACCAGTTCAGGGATCCCCCAGCCCTGCTCTGGCGCGAAACTGGACAAAGGAAAGGGGAGTGACCACTCCCCTGACCAGTACCTACCAGGGGAGGTGCCCAGAGCTCCTCCAGTGTGTCCCAGACCTCTGCCATCTTGGAAACAGAGGTGTTGGGGGCACACTGGACTGCTCTGAGTGGCCAGTGCCAGCAGGTGACGTCAGAGACCCCCTCTGATAGGCTCTTACCTTTCTTGGTAGCCAATCCTCCTTTCTTGGTAGCCAAACCTCCTTTTCTGGCTATTTAGGGTGTCTGCTTTGGTGAATTCTGATAACGAATGCAAGAGCTCACCAGAGTTCCTCTGCATCTCCCTCTTCGACTTCTACCAAGGATCGACCACTGACTGCTTAGGACGCCTGCAAAACCGCAACAAAGTAGCAAGACGACTACCAGCAACATGGTAGCGCCTAATCCTGCTGGCTTTCTCGACTGTTCCCTGGTGGTGCATGCTCTGGGGGTCGCCCGCCTTCACCCTGCACTGGAAGCCAAGAAGAAATCTCCTGTGGGTCGACGGAATCTTCCCCCTGCTAATGCAGGCACCAAAAAACTGCATCACCGGTCCTCTGGGTCCCCTCTTATCCTGACGAACATGGTCCCTAGAACACAGGAACTCTATCCAAGTGACTCCCACAGTCCAGTGACTCTTCAGTCCAAGTTTGGTGGAGGTAAGTCCTTGCCTCCCCACGCCAGACTGCAAACCTGTGTACTGCGTGATTTGCAGCTGCTCCGGCTTCTGTGCACTCTTCCAGGATTTCCTTTGTGCACAGCCTAGCCTGGGTCCCCAGCACTCCGTCCTGCAGTGCTCAACCCACTGAATTGGCCTTTGACGTCGTGGGACCCCCTTTTGTAACTCTGCGAGGACTCCGGTTCTCAAATCTTCCAAGTGCCTGTTCAGGTACTTCTGCGGGTGCTGCCTGCTTCTGTGAGGGCTCTCTGAGTTGCTGAGCGCCCCCTCTGTCTCCTCCTCGAAAAGGCGACTTCCTGGTCCTTCCTGGTCCTCAGCAGCACCCAAAAACCTCTACTGCGACCCTTGCAGCTAGCAAGGCTTGTTTGCGGTATTTCTGCGTGGGAACACCTCTGCAAGCTTCATCGCGACGTGGGACAATTACCCCCTCCACGTTCCATGCATCGTACTCACGGTGTACTCACCTGTTGGTCTGGAGGCCCATAAAGCAGTCGGTACCGGGGTAGTCACCCCATCCACCAGTCGCTCCAACTCCGCCGAGGTGAAGGCAGGGGCCCTTTCCCCTGTAACACGAGCCATGGTCGGTTCCAGACACAGGTCACAGCATCACATGCAGTGTAGGTCCTCTCCTGTTGAAGGTCAGGTAGCAAGTGAGTGAACAGATAGAAAATGGCGGTCACGACTGCTGCGGTGCGTACCGTCACCTGCGGCGTACATCACCATTGGCTCCTGGAACCCATAGGGCCCAATGAAAACCAATGAGGAGTTGCACGGAGGTTCTCGGGCGCCTCCCGCAACAGTGCACAACGCCAGCGGAATTACCTAATTTCCACCTGTCCCTCCATACTGGACAGGTGGACGCCATTTCAGGGTTGGGCAGGCCATAGATCCTAACTGCGTCACAGTACACAATTCAAAATTATAGACATATCCCACCACAATCATGTTACATTCACAATATGCATTGCTCTGTAGTGGTTCGAATGTACAGATAATGACCAGCTGCTCACTCATAGATTGCAACCGCTGCCGATGAATAGGAGATGGAGACATCCCCCAGTGTACACACCCCTGGTGGACTTGGCAACAATGGAGGACAGGCACATTATCCTCACCTATAGACTTGACAGGGCCACAATCACTGAGCTGTGTGCCCAATTGGAGCCTGACCTGATATCTGCTATCCGTCACTCCACCGGGATCCCCCCTCTTGTGCAAGCGCTATCTGGGCTCCATTTCCTGGCAACTGTTTTTTTCCAAGTGACTGTGTGCTTAGCAGCAGGAATGTCACAGCCAATGTTCTCAGTAGTGCTGACTAGAGTGTTGTCTGCCCTGATTAAACACATGTGCAGCTACATCGTTTTCCCCCAGGTGGAGGATTTGGCCACAGTGAAAGCTGAATTCTGTGCAGTGGGACATATCCCCAATGTCATTGGGGCAATAGATGGAACACATATTGCATTTGTCCCCCCCCTGGCGAAATGAACAGGTGTTCAGAAATCGAAAGAGCCCAGATGGTGTGCCTGGCGGGCCAGTACATCTCCTACGTCAATGCTAAGTATCTTGGGTCTGTGCATGATGCCTTTATCCTGAGGAATAGCAGCATCCCAAATGTGATGGCACAACTACAGAGGTACAGGGTGTGGCTAATAGGTGAGCCCTGGTTCTCACCCAGTGGATGTTGGTGTATGGGTATGGTGTGGGCCCTAATGGTGAGTGTGTGGCTAACAGTTGTCCCTCAATATTTGCAGATGACTCTGGTTACACCAACCTCTCATGGCTACTGACCCCTGTGAGGAATGCCAGGACAAGGGCAGAGGAACGGTACAATGAGGCACATGGGGGAACAAGAAGGGTTATAGAAAGGACCTTTGGCCTCCTGAAGGCCAGGTTTCAGTGCTTCCATCTAACTGGTGGATCCATGTGCTACTCACCCAAGAAGGTCTGCCAGATCATCGTGGCATGCTGTATATTGCACAACCTTGCCTTGCGACACCATGTGCCTTTTCTGCAGGAGGAAGAGGCTGGAGATGGCTGTGTGGCAGCAGTGGACCCTGTGGACAGTGAAGATGAGGAGGCAGAGTATGAGGATGAGGACAAAAGGAGTGCAGTCATTTGTCAATTTTTCCAATGAGACACAGCTAAGACAGTGTTATTTCGCATATCATAGACAGTTTGATGTGTGACATTGTCAGTGGCAGGCTGTGGATTTCTACTTCTATGCCCACTCACTGTACTCTTTGGCATCTCTTTTTGCAGATGTTAGTGCCCCACTATAGCTCCTGGTGTGTACAGTGCAGCCAACTACAGGTCTTTCCTATGTAAACATTACTGTACAGTTGAACTGCAATGTTTGAACCTTGTTAAACAAATACATTTTGAAATCATTTGACATACACCATACTTGTATTTGATCAAAGTGTGTTTATTGCAGTGCTCTGAAGAAGAGGGGGTAGTGTAATGGGCTGGGGGTGATGATGGAGGAAAGTCCAGGTTAGAGTCTAGTCTATTGCAGTGTCCAAGGGGGCATAGGAAGGGGAGCAATGGCAGTTCAAGGTGGACAGGGTGACAGAGTAGGACACAAGGGTGACAATCAGGAGAATCATATTTCCTGGCGGGGTCTTGGAAGTGGTCTCTGGCTTCTGCCTGGATCACAGGGAACGTTTGCGGGGTGGTTCTCCTTCTGCAGGGGGAGGGGTGCTGGTGGCCTGTTGGTCCTGTGTTGGGGCCTCCTGTCCACTAGCGGCAGCTGAGGTGGAGGGCTGTTCAGCAGTGTGGCTAGTGTAGGGCCTGGCCACTGTGAACCTCTCTACCATAACACAGAGTGAAGAGCTGGCATGCCACTGCCTTCCTCATACTGTTGGCCATGTCTGCCAGCACCCCTGCAATGGAGACCAGGGTGGTGTTAATGGCCTTCAAGTCCTCCCTGATCCCCAGGTACTGTCCCTCCCGCTGCCACATGTTCTCCTGCATCTTGTCCATGATCTGGCCCAGCGTATCCTGGGAATGTTGATATGCTCCCAGGATCGCAGTGAGTGGCTCCCGGAGGGTCAGTTCCCTGGGCCTGTCCTCCCCCTGTCGCACAGCAGCCCTCCCAGCTTCTCTGTTGTCCTGTGCCACTGTCCCCTAGCCCACTGCCACTGACCCCAAGTCCCTGATTGTCCTATGTTTGTGGGGTGGCCTGGTGTCCCTGTAGTGGTGGACACACTGCTGATTGGCGTGTCCTGGGAATAGAGGTATGGGCCCGCTGGGTGGGTGCTGTGGTGGTGTTTCCTGAGGGGGGAGGCTCTGTGGTGGTGTGAGAGTGTGCCTGGGTAACTGACTGTCCGGAGGTCCTTAATGGGCCAGGTTGGTCATCAAGATCCAGGCGACCAGAGCTGCTGTCATCACTGTGGGCCTCTTCTGGGGAGGGACTGGATGTTTGCTGGCACCTCTTCGCCAGTGACATTGGCTGGGTTACCTGTAGGGATGTAAATGCAGTGTTATTGTTTCTGCATGTGACATCTTGTGCATGGGTGTGTTGCCCTCTATGGTTGTTATTGCCCTGGCAGCTTTGCCTTGTGTTAGTTGTTATTTGGTGGGCTAGGTAATTCTCTCTAGTGTGCATGCTTTAGTGATAGGTATCCATGCAGGTCTGTGAGTGGTGTGCATGCATTGGTGGTGCATGCAGGGCTTGGCATTGGGATGAGTTGGTTGTGATGGTGGGGTGATGGGAGTGAGGGTAAGGGTGGTGGTATGTGATGGCATACAGGTAGGGGGGTGAAAGTAGTAAGGAGTTGACTTACCAGAGTCCAGTCCTCCTCCTACTCCTGCCAGGCCCTCAGGATACATGATTGCCAAGACTTGCTCCTCCCTTGTTGTAAGTTGTGGGGGAGGAGGTGGGGGTCCACCGCCAGTCCTCTGTACAGTCAGTTGGTGTCTTGCTGCAATGGAACGCACCTTCCCCCATAGGTCGTTCCACCTCTTCCTGACGTCGTCCCTTGTTCTGGGGTGCTGTCTCATGGCATTGACCCTGTCCACGATCCTCCGCCATAGCTCCATCTTCCTAGCAATGGATATCTGCTACATCTGTGATCCAAATAGCTGTGGCTATACCTGGATGATTTCCTCCACCATGACCCTTAGCTCCTCCTCAGAGAACCTGGGGTGTTGTTGTGGTGCCATGAGTGTAGTGTGAGTGGTGTGGATGAGGGTGTGTAGGATGGTGTGTTGCGGTGTGTGATGTGGGTTGCGTGGGTGGTGTATAGGTGATGGTGGTGTGTGGCTGCGGTCTTGTCTGTGGTCGTGGTGTCAGTCTTGTGCCAATTGTTTGTAGTTGTAAGGGGTTGTGGGTAATGTGGGTATGTGTTTTATAGTGGTGTGGGTGTGTGGGTGTGGTGTGTGTGTATAGGTGTCAGGTACGGTATGTAGTGCCAATGGTTTACCGCCATTAAATGTTCGCCGTGGTGATTCGTAGATCATAATGTTGTGGACGTAGTTCTGTTGGCGTAACAGTGTGTGTTTTGATACCACCAGTTTATTACTAACCTTTGGGCTGGTGGACTTTTGTGTGTGGCTGTATATTGACGGATTGTTATGTGTATGTCATAATATGGTAAGCGGATATCCACGGCGAGGGCGCTATGTTAGTGGCAGTCGGCATGGCGGTAAGTGGGATTTACCACCAATGTCATAATGAGGCCAAATTCTTTAACTGACTGACGTCAAGGTCTAATTCCCACGAAGCTTGTATCTGCTACTGTACCGCGCAGGTAATGCTGGGTTTAAATTGAACATATTGTTCTGTTCAAGACAGTTGGAGATGAGACTTGCAGATATTCCACCATTTACTAACTATTTGGGGGCCACAGCACAGATCGGCTACGGACCCCAGCCGTGGTGGGTGTGATTGTTTATCACTGGCATCCTGGGGTCCGTCCTAAGATGGCTCTGGAAGTTGGACAAAGCTTACCACACTTTATTCCCAAGGCAACAAGGCTGAGCAGTCACAGGCTTCTCAGGGAGGTGGTGTGGGGGTGCCGAGATACAGAAGTCAACAATCATCCATCAGGCGCAATAACATGATGTGCAGGCTAGTGCTTATCTTTTACATGAAAATAAAGTATTTAATGACACAGCAAAACTAAATACTACACAACACAATAAGAATATAAAATGGGGTAATAATCAGTAGCATCTGAAAGTGAACGTTACACCATCTTCTTTTCTCTAGCAGCCTTCTCCTTCCTGCTATAGGCAAGTTCTGTCTCTAACGTTCCCAAAGCTTTATGGAGTAGGCAAGAATGAGGCACAGTTGCAGACCAATCAAAGCAGCCTCACTCAGCGGACCACTCAAAGCAGCCTCACTCAGTGACTGGCCATAACTCTATTGACTTCCCTTCATGTACGGGTAATACATTGCAGACTGTGTGGGGTGGGGGGGTTGAAACACGCTCTCACCTTCATGTATGGGTAAAACATTGAAGGCCGGGTGGGGCAGTAGAAAATGCTCTTACCTTCTTGTATGGGTAAAACATTGCAGGCTGCGCAGAGCGGGTGGTGGAACTTGCTCTTACCTTCATGTATGGGTAACACGTGGAATTTGTGGAATTGCGGTTAAATACTGTGATACAAACACTATATTTTGACTAAGGGATCTATTTGAAGTATCTAAATCAAGTTATATTTTCACTCTGTACTGTGAGTGTTTGTGCATCACATCTGAGCTGGTTAATTGCTGCTAGAGAAGAGCACCTTATGATTGTCTACAGTGATGCCACTCTTGACCTGGTGTGCTACCTGTGCTGTCACAGAGACAGAGGACAGGACACGTGCTCCAGGTAGACCTGCGTCACCCTTGAGGAGGACTGTTCCTCCTACTGGAAGTCCTGGACTCAGGGCACAGGCCCTGGGTGAGAAATCAGTCTGAAGCCACCACCCCTGAGATGGAAGCATTGTGAGTGGAAGGAGGGTGTCTACCATCTGAGGGTGTAGCCCACCCCCCACTATGAGAAACCTAAAAGGCCAGGGAGACCTCAGGAGAATGGGAGGGACTATGGCCTGGAGGTGGGGCCTGCCCAAAGCCTCCAGAATGGAACTTTTACCTGGCCTGGCCCTTGACACTGATGTCAGTGCCCTCTGTTGGTTACTGTCTTTGGGGACAGACGTTTTTCTGGGTTGAGCACAGAAATGTGACTCAGGGGCAGAATGGGCTGCACCACCTAGTTGGACGTAGTGGTACTATCTCCTTAGTGGAATCACAGAGGAAGCCTCACAGATGATGTCTGAAGATGATAAGTGTTGCCCAGTAGCCCAGGAGGGCGGTGACAGGGGTACAGATAGGTTCAAAGGAGCCTAGAACAGACATGTTCCACTGCAGAAGAAAATTGACCACATTCCATCGCCTGAACAGGGTGCTGATCAGTCTATGATAGTTTGTGTCTACGTGGCGGAGTAACTCTTCGCTGAAAAACTTAGTGCACTTTACCCCTGCCAACCAGTAGTAAAGTGATTTTACTCCTCCTTTCCACACTTTAAAATTGGTATACACCAGATTGGTTTGTTCAATTTCCCATACGTCCCTAGTATATGGTACAAAGTCTACCCCGGGCCTGTAAATTAAATGCTACCATTGGTCTCGGCACACATTGGGGCATCCACTGCAGTGGCCCTGCTAAGCAGGTCTCTCGGCTTACCATTTTAGTCTAGCCATGCATTTTTAAACTGCAAATTCGACTCAACAAAATAACACCTTTTGACAGGTCCTGCTTTCCTTATAAATATGAATAAGACCCCCTTATTTAGGCCTTATTCCCCATAAGGTATAGTACACCACATTTAAAAGTAGGACATCTAAAGGTTTATTGTTCTATATGTCAGTGCAATGAAAAACATCTGAAAGGCATTTTTACTCTAGCAAGGCTGTGTGCTCCGTAGGAAACCACTGGGTTACATTATTGCATCTAAGCAGATAGAAAAACAATTCAAGAACTCTTGTCAAGAAATCTTCAGACTTCAATTTGATGGTAAACTTCCCTGCCTGAGAAGATCCCTAGAGAACTGGGCCTTCTCGCTCTTCTACCCAGGACAAAGAAGTGGACTGCAAGGGTTATAAAGCTGACCTCCTGTTCAAGCTGCAGGGATCCATCAAAAAACCTTTCTGCAACTTTCCAGTTGATCAGTGGCAACTGGGCCTGAGCTGGACTCTGCTAAACAACTCGTAAGTCTCTAATTGCCTCCGCTGAGGTCCTGGGGGGGCTTTCGAAGTGTACTCCTGTGGTTAGTTGGAATTTGAAGGACTAAAGCCAGGAGGTAAAATCTGTGACCACAGCAAACCTGGTTAGTGTATCTGACCAGCGCTGCTTTGTGGTTCTACAGGTGATATCATTGGTATTTTGTGCTTTGTGGTGCTTTAGGAAAAAATGATTAATATGGAGGATGCGGGGATTTGTCAAGTAAATTGTTGGTTGTCATAGATTCTCTGTTATCAAAATTGAATGACTGATATTGTTAATTAATATTAAATTATGAATCAATGTTTGTTTGCCTTATCTGCGCGCATAATGTAAACGCATGACATAGCAATGAACCCCTCGCTCTGCTTTACAATTAAAGCCCTGGAAGGAGCTGCAGCTGGGTATGCAACAAGGTCTGAACTTTATTTTCTTTAGGAAGAACTAAAGTATCTCTTTTCTTTATAATGTGTTTGGGCCAGAACCAGGCACTAGTTTTAGGGAGAAATATGGATGCTACGGCAAAAACAAATCCCCCTCAAAGAACAGTAATGCTTTAATTTTTCAGGTTAGAAGAAGCCTGAAATGCTTGAACTAACCAGAGGGGGAATGGGAGAGTGGCAAAGGTTACTTAACAAACAGCAAGGTAAAGACATGAATTGGCACTTAAGCTGATACGAAGCGAACAAAAAAAGCATTGAAGTTTGTGAATGCAGTTACCTTTGTTGTATACTTCCTGAAGAGTTATCTTTGTTATTCACTTCTTGAAACTTAAGTATCAGCAGCATATCCTGCTCCATCTCTTTTTCCACAGTCTGTTCTTGTATAAATGAAATCCTGTCCATGTGCATCTTCTAAAGCTGTACCTGTAGCATGTGTGGGCTCCCTGAGCGCCCGTTCTTTACTGAGTTCCGCTGTGAACAGTAAATCACCTCCTTTTCTGAAGTAAATACAATGAGACGTATTCAACAGAGCATTTATTTAAATATCTGTGTATGGTGAAATATCCTTTGGTACGATTCAAAGATAGCAAAGAAGAGATGTCTTTTACAGCCAGATAAATATTGTGTATTCACAGTACATTATGTTTGCATTTATTAATTTTGAATCTCTTTGCAATCAACAGGAACACCTTGAATGCACAAAATGATTATGAATAATGAAGGTAATACTTGAAATCTGCAAAACAGCTGTATGAAACAATTTGTTACAGTATTCCGGTAAACATCAGTGCAGTCAGAGAGAGAGGAGTCTGAACATAAACTGACAGATCCTGGAAGAATCAGTCAACGGCAGTTCAGTGAAAGTCTGAGCTGTGCACCTTCCCGCCACACGACCAAAGAAATTAACTCTAGAAAATTAAGGCAACAACCCTCATAAAGCACCAGCTTGGAATAGATCTGTATGAACTGGTTACCGCAGTGCTCTGCTTCCTAAAATGATGACAGACCATCATTCAGTGCTCTAGGTGTATTGTAAACTCTTTCTGGCCAAACCACAGAACCGGAGAAGATCACAATGGAGTGGAGACAAACAACTGAAGGGTGAAGGTAAGAGGGGTTCTGCTGTTTAAAATACAGACTACAGTCCCCTTTTGTACCGTCCAGAAGGAAGATTAATCTTTAATCACAACTGTCAGAAACTGTTATCTATTCTAAAGACGCCGTCACTCACAAAGAAGCCTGACACGTATTGTGTGTGTGGCAAGAATTTAGTGACCGTTGCATTTTATTTTTAATTTGGAAATCAAAGGTCCTAAATATCAGCTCTTATAGGAAATGAGAGAATAGCACAAGTGCTTTATCAACCATGTTGGCCCGTCAGGAAACACAGTCGTGGGAAGTGGACAAACATATACCCAACCCAGAGACACCAACCAAGAAAGAAGAATCATACACGTGCAGTGAGAGCTTTAGTTTGTCATCACCACTAAAAGAGCATCAGCGAACACACACAGGAGAAACACTGTTCTATTGCACTGAATGTGTGCAAAGCTTTAGTCAATATGCACTCCTAAAAGAGCATCAGCTAACTCACACAGGGAAAAAGCCATTCAGATGCAGTGAATGTGTAAAGAGCTTTAGTCAATCATCAGACCTCCAAAGACATCATCAAACACACACTGGAGAAAAACCATACCATTGCAGTGAATGTGTGAAGAGCTTTAGTCTGTTATCACACCTACGAATACATCAGCGAACACACACTGGGGAAAAACCATACCATTGCAATGAGTGTGTGAAGAGCTTCAGTCAGTTATCACACCTACGAATACATCAGCGAACACACACTGGGGAAAAACCATACCATTGCAATGAGTGTGTGAAGAGCTTCAGTCAGTTATCACACCTACGAATACATCAGCGAGCACACACTGGGGTAAAGCCATACCAATGCAGTGAGTGTGGAAGTAGCTTTAGTGACGCATCAACATTAAGGAATCATCAGCGAATACACACAGGAGAAAAGCCATTCAAGTGCAGTGAATGCGTGAAGAGCTTTACTCGATTCTCAACACTACAAACACATCAGCGAACACACACCATCACTGACCAAACAGAGAAATAATTTATAGAGATGCAGCAAATTTGGCAAGAATTTCAGTTCAACAACAATAATACTAACCCATCTGTGGACACACACAGGAGCAAAAAAGTGCAGTCTTGTGTGAGATGAAGGCATTACAGAAAGTGATAACATTACAAATACGTGGAACATTCAAATACTAGGTGATAAAAAGCAGATGCTAGAAGACCAGACTACTCAGAATGAAGAAAATCAGGGATCTTTATAGGATTATAAAAGTGTCTGTAAGAAATAGGATTATTTGTTGAAGGGGTGACAATCCTGTTCTAATAATAATCACAGTTTTTGTCAGGCTGAACCACAAAAGGGACCAAATAAACCTGAGGTTAACCCTCTAGTGAAGCAGTCGAGCTTAACTTATGGGCAACGTGTAAAGTACTCATGTAACACTCTAAGAGTAATAAAGTGAAAATGCCACACAAGAAGAATAAGAATCCCAAACCAATTTAGAAAAATAGAGGATATTTTCATAAATAAGCTAATGCCATGACAACAAAAATCCAATCAGGAGAATCAGTGTTATGTTTGTTTTAGTAAAAAAAAGCACCAATTGTGGGTATCTAATTGCACCAAACCGGGACAAGTTCAGGCTGATCACGATGGAGCGCGGGCCGGATGAAAGACTAGGTTTATCCTGCTGGAAGTTTTACCTTATCACTTTGGTGCGAAGACAGCGCGGTGTGGCTCTGCAAGGCTCTGCATCACCCTGTGCATGAAAAAAGCAAATATCCATAAAATCATAAAATTGTCTGTTCTCAACGATTGCTCATTTCTCCACAGATAAGAAAAAGACATGAAATAGCACGAAACACATTGGGACTTTGGCACAGTGCCGACTAAAACAAGATACTGTGTTGGTTTTTATTCATTGAAGTAGAGATCTAAAGAAAAACATCCAAGCACACCGGATCACGCTACCTGTGTAAACACTGTGAACAATGCTTAGACTAACAAGGGTATTTTCAGCTAACTGTAGGGATTAGTGATAAAACCCATAAACCCAACACACTTGAACCGATTTAACAAGCGCACACTGTGGAATCTTTGTAGCTGATTGTGGTGTTTCTTCATTTTATGCAGCATTTGTGGTTCTGTGACAGCAGCCAGAGAACACTGTCAAAAAGTAGAAGTGAAAGTAGTTAAATGTGAGAAGTGATGCTCGTTTCCATCATCACATCCGTCTGTAAATGTACTCACTATAGTAGCACTTCCCCAGTGGTGCCCAACAGCTTCATCCTTGGAACCCTCAAGTACTCAGGGGCATATTTACAAGCCCCTTGCGCAGCCCTAGTGTCTTTTTAGATTTTTTTACGCTAAGGCGGCGTACAAAGATTTATAAAGTGATGCAATGCAAGCATTGTGCCACTTTGTAACCCCTTGCATAAAGGATGGAATTCAGGAATCAAATATGCATGTCAGTAGTAAGAAAAGGAAACATCTTCAGTAGCCAAAGATGGTAAAAACGTATGCATTCCACTGAATTAATTTTAACAAAGTGCTGAGTCCCTGCTGCCGACCATCATCACCAACACCTAGTAGTGGTAGTTTGGGACGAGGTCACGTTTAGAACTTAGAAAAAAAACTGTTACTTGCTGCTAAATACCAGAGTGAGCACAGCACATCTATGCCCCAGAGATTGTCCATGCAGGCGTTTTTCGTATATTGAAGATTTTGTGAACCGATGAGAGCCGAGAGTCTCCGCACCTTTGACTAAAGAGAGACCACTTCTGATTGATAGTAACCTGCAGATTCCGCACCTATAAAATAATCCTCAGGCACCAGTCTGGATCTGAAATCTTCAAAGCCATCATGTTGCCTGTAGATGTCGCAGGCTTTGCATCGGCACCGCAAGTGACATCCTGTGACATCACCCAAGACATATAGCGCTCACCCCGGAACAAGCACATCTGTTCCCTTTTTTTGTGCCTTTGCGCAGATCCGCCACGTGCTTTCTCGAAGAGTCTAGAGCAGTGGTTCCCAACCTTTTGACTTCTGTGGACCCCCATTTTATCAATACTGGAGCCCGGGGACCCCCACTGAATCATTATTGGAACACGGGGACCCCCGAGGAGTCATTACTGATAGCTGGCACCTAATATTATTAAATGTTTTAAGAAGCCGCGGACCCCCTGAGGAGGCTTCGCGGACCCCCATGGGTCCCCGGCCCACAGGTTGGGAACCACTGGTCTAGAGTTTTCGAAACAGACATTTTTCTGAGTGCTGTACCATGTCTCCTCCCAAGAGATTAGGGGTTGATGATCTTCGCGTGATGTATCTTGTTAGATTGAATCTTCAAGTTACCCAGCTGCTGCTGCTTTCTGGTTTGCACTAGCACTTTGCCGCTGACCCAGACCCCCTCTTGTCATCCTTTGAAACCATCTTATATGCTTGAGAAGTATATGCAGCATCATAGTTGTTGCTTGGTGGCGATATTGCTGCCTGTTGTGTTTCTGCACTAGCACTTTCGTTTATTGCGGAACTGTAACTTTTGTGTGTTTAGTTTTACGACTTAAAAGGTTGTTTTATTAAGTATACTTTTGTATACAATTGTGATTATTTTGATTAATTGTATACAAAAAATCTTATTCCAGGTGTCAAACCCTTTAGGGATTGTGAAGGTCAGGTGCCCATAACGGATCCCCACTACCTCTGGTGCCTAGGTTCGGACCACAACTCCAGGTCCTGTGCCAGAGCATGCACCCAAAGGCTACCAAGGACCATGAGGCGAAGCTCATCATGCCCTGGGCAACGGATGAGAAGCACAGTCGACACTGCTTCCATCCTTGCTCCAGGTCACAGCCGTTCTACTCTTCAGGTAGAGCGAGGGGAAAGCACAAGAAGCATTGCTAAGGGAAGTCACCTCAATGTCCTCTGACTCCCCCAGTATATCCGCTCTGGAACCACAGTTATTTGTCATGGAAGTGGTTCCTTCTCCAACCAGCCCTGCTCTGGTTACTCCACTGGACTTGGCCCAGAATAGCTTTGACTTCCACTTGGTCCATCCCTGAACTTCCTGGATCTATTGCTGCAGGGGCCCTCCCTCCCGGCAGGTATGAATTCCAGGGTCCAGGTTCTGATCCGACAACATTTTTTGATGGGATGTACTTAGTCTTTTCCAGGGCATCAGTTCCATCTGGCACTCCTTCAAGCCTAAGCATTGTACACGCTCCATATGTTTATGCCCTTGGCTCTGACGCTGTTGTTCTCCATCCCATCTGGACCAACGACAACTCATCCATCCTTCAGTTCAGCTCTTGGATACTTCAAGCTGTTTCAGCCTGCTACATGGCCAGCCCCACCACCACCGATGCCACTACTCCAGCTTCCACCGATGCTGCCGCTACTCCAGCTTCCACTGATGCTGCCACTACTCCCGCTTCCACCGATGCTGCCACTGCTCCAGCTTCCACCAATGCTGTCACTACTCCAGCTTCCACCAATGCTGTCACTACTCCCGCTTCCACCGATGCTGCCACTACTCCAGCTTCCACCGATGCTGCCACTACTCCCGCATCCACCGATGCTGCCACTACTCCCGCTTCCACCGATGCTGCCACTACTCCAGCTTCCACCCATGCTGCCACTACTCCTGCTTCCACCCATGCTGCCACTACTCCCGCTTCCACCGATGCTGCCACTACTCTCGCTTCCACCGATGCTGCCACTACTCCAGCTTCCACCGATGCTGCCACTACTCCAGCTTCCACCCATGCTGCCACTAGTCCTGCTTCCACCGATGCTGCTACTACTCCTGCTTCCATCATGCTGCCACTACCTCAGCTTCCACTGATGCTGCCACTACTCTAGCTTCCACCGATGCTGCCACTACTCCCGCTTCCACATATGTTGCCACTACTCGCGCTTCCACCGATGCTGCCACTACTCCTGCTTCCATTATGCTGCCACTACTCCCTCTTCCACCGATGCTGCCACTACTCCTGCTTCCACAGATGCTGCCACTACTCCCTCTTCCACCGATGCTGCCACTACGTCCGCTTCCAGTGCCGATCCCTGAAGTTGTGCCTCCGACCAAGTCACGGAGGAAAGCACAAAGACTGTTGGAGGAAGAAGAATATAGAAATAAGATCTGTGACCTCTTCAGATCGGATTCAGACCCTTTGAATTTATAAGTTTTGGGCAGCAATGACTAAGGGTAAGAGTTTGTGGGCCTGCCTCTTCAAGCAGGTTAGACACCTCTCCAGGGATGGAAATGGACATTCCAGCTGGGCTGCCATCACCGAAAGTGATGTCCTTCTGTTTGGTGGTAAAGAAGGCAGATGAGGTCCTAGAGCTTCAACTCCCTATAGTCGAAGTTAAAACTAACGTTCTCATAGGAGGTCCTCGTGCGGGTGGAGCCTACTGCTGAACCATTACTGCCCTTCATTGATGCCCTTCTGGATCCAGCCCTGGGAGAAACCAGCCTCCACCCCAACAGGCTCACGGCACACCACTAGCACTCTGCCACAGGAGACCCTCCATTTCTCTCTTCCATCCCCACCTGGAAGCTTAGTAAACCATGAGTCATGATCCTCATGACAGTGGGCTGGTAGCTTCCCAACAGTCCCCACAGACAGAGAAAGTAAGTGCCTGGCGACCTGGGGTGAAATTACTGTTTCAACAGCAAGCATGGCATTTAAGTTCTTAAATACAAACTGCCTGCAAGCATGCTACACGCATGCCGTATGGGATAGGGCTCAAACTGTTGTGCCTCATGTGCCAGAGTAAATGAGAGTGCACTTCTTAGCGGTGGTCCTGGATGGTCAGAACGCATCACTCCATATAATAAAATGTGGTCTGAACACTGCTTATTTGGTAGTCAGAGCCCTGGGGACTTCTGTCTCCATCCGTAGATACGCCTGGCTGCGCACTTCTGCCCTGATGTCCAGGCCAACCCTAAGACCTCCCGTTTGACTGGACATATCTTGTCGGATTTGGTATAAGAGAAGTTCAAGGCCAGCAAAGCTACTGTCCGCTCCTTTTGACTTCAGCTGTCACCTCCAACGAGACATTATCACCAATTTTGGCATTTTCGTGGCTTGTTAAGGGAATTCTCCTTTCCCTAATGTCAACATTACCAGCTCTAGTCCCAGCAGCAGCAAAATCCACTGGTCAAACAGTAAAGGGGCAGAGCCTGAGGAAAGGGCTGTGGATCCATCCAGCAAACCTCCTCTTCCTTCTCTTCCTCCCCCACACCAGCAGGAAAGAAGATCTAGGTCACTTATCCTAACCCACTCACAGCATGAGGGGGTGGGGTTGGCCTCCTTTCACCTGGCCTGAAAGGCTGTTACTTGAAACTAGTGGGTCCTCCAAATTGTAAAAGGAGGCTTCACCCTTCCATTCCTCCAGGCTCCACCCCCATCCATGTCTGTCTTCCTCCCCTTGTCTGGATTTATCTTTGCATTCTGAGCAAGAGGTGGCAGTACTCCTACAGAAAAGAGCTGTGGTGCAAGTATCAGAGTTGGAACATGGTCAGCTTCCTTGTTTTCTTCAAAGACTGCTTTCTGCATCTCATCCCGGACCTCAGAGAATTGAACTTCTTCCTCAAAAAAGAAAAGAGACAGACCCTAGCAAAAGTGTTACTGGTTTTGGATGCTGTAGAATGGATGGCGTCACTTGACTGCAGCATGCGCACTTCCACATCCCGATCATGCGGTTGCATCTGAGGTATCTGTGTTTTGTAGTGGCTTCCACACACTGTCAGTTTGAGGTGTTCCTGTTTAAGTTAGCATTGTCACCTTGCGTTTTCACAAAGATGATGGCACTGGTTGCAGCCCATCTACGAAGTTCGGGCACACAATTGTCCCATGCTTGGTTGACTGGCTAATTAAAGTTGAATCACTTTAGTTGGTGACTTGCCATGTGCAGCCAAGAGTAGCCCTGCTGTTCGACCATGTGCAGTCAAGAGTAGCCCTGCTGTTCAACCTGGGTATCTTGATCATCAAGCTGAAATCCCACCTGAAGCCCTCCCAATGACCCCAGTTTATTAGATCAGTGCAGGACAACATCCTTCTCCACGCCTTTCCTCCACCTCAGAGGATTGCTGACATTCAGAAATTGGTTCCCTCTTTCCATCATGGCACATTAGTCCCAGAGGTCTCCCATAAGTCTGATAAGTTCCTCCGGTCTCCTAGTCCCACATGCACTTTGGCACATGAGGGCCCTCAGGTGGTGCCTCCACATGCAGTGGCTACAGTATGGGGGTGACGTGTTGGACTCTATCATAATCCCCGACCAGTGCTGCTGCAGAAGTTGTGTAGTGGGGTCACGAGGTGAACCTGAGTTGCAGGATGGCTTTCGCTCTCCCTTCAGTTGTTGCTATGGTTGTAATGGATGCATTCTCCTCAGGATGGGAAGCTCGCCTAGTAGATCTGGAGATCACAGACCTCTGGTATCTGAAGAACAGGTTCTCCATATCAGCTGGTTGGGTTGACAGGCAAATTGGCTGATACTCTAGGCCCTCCTCCCATCCAAGGTTGCTCCATCTAGATTTTGACAGACAACTCAACAGCGATGTGGTATGTCAATAAACAAGGAGGAGTAAGGTCTCATCTCCTTTGCCTACTAGCATTGAGACTTGTCTTGGCACCACACCAAGGGATTTAGCTTACCAGTAATCACCTAACTAGAGGGCTTATTTACAATACCTGTGCTCCACTGCCCTGTGCCACCGGGAAAGGATAGAAATGCACCGTATCTACAAGATACAGTGCATTTCTGTCCTCTTCCCCTCCCCTGGAGCACAAACTTCTGCCTAGTGGCAACACAGGCACCCTTGCGCCATGGTGCAAGGAAGCCTGCGTTGTGGGGATGATTGTTTTTGTGCAGGAAGCACAAACGTCTGCCTAGTGGCAACACAGGCACCCTTGCGCCATGGTGCAAGGAAGCCTGCGTTGTGGGGATGATTGTTTTTGTGCAGGAAGGGACACCTTCCTAAAAAAAAAAAAGAATCAAGAGAAGTGCTTCTATGTGTGCTGCAGAATGCAGCACACTTAAAAAGATGAGAAACGCAGAGGAATAAAGATATTCCTCCCATTGCATCATTTCTGCCCAACCTCTGAGGTGGTGAAGGAATCTGATGCATTCCCAGTCTTGTAAATCTGGGAATGCGTCAGATTCCTTAGCATTCCCTGGGTGTTGCATGGGAACACCCAAAGCCACACCCATAGAAAGCCCCTTTCATGCAATGTTATGCGTGAAAGTTGCCCATATTTACAAGGCCATGAAAAGCCACACAAGGTGGCTTTGCGTGGCCTTGTAAATATGGGATGGCACACTGCACCACCAGAGAGTAAAAAAAAAAACGACGCTCCTGTGGCGCAATGTGCCGGTAGTGCCTTCTAGATGAGGCCCTGATCTCTGAATTTCAGAGCAAACCGCGTCAAGCAACGTTATCGAAGTGGAGTATTCTGCTGGAGGTAGTCCAGGACATCTCCGTCAGTGAGTTACTCCTCCGGTGAACTTTTTTGCCTTCTTCAGAAAATGCACATCAGCAGTTCTGTGCCCTCCAGTATCCTTTGATGGGAACCTTGGGGGTCGGTTTCGTTTGAGGTGGAACTTTCAACTGCCCTACACGTTTCCCTTGATTCCTTGGGTTCTGTGGAACGTACGCCAAGATTGTCCCCATTCATTCTAATGACCTGGATTGGCCAAAGTTAGAGTGTTATGCCCACCTTCAGTGCTTCTTGATATGCCCCCTTCCCAAGCTGACATACAGACTAAACCTTCCCTCCCACAGGCGATGTAAGTACTTTGAACTTTCGGGATCCAGACTGGCACCTGAGGTTATTCTACAGGTGATGAAACTATAGGCAGATACAAATATCAAGCAGAAATATCATTACCACTGGTAATTCACTTTTTTCTTCCTAGTCACATGGTTATCTGTCTGCGTGACATGGTGGGAGTTCACTCCTGGGCTGAGGGCATGTTTGAATCATTTAAATATCTAGATGATTGATGAGAAATGTGTCCCTATCTTTCAGTAAGTACAGAATAAGAAGGTACACATAGTCGCTATCAGACCCAGGTCTGTGACTAGTAGACGACAAATAACAGGAAAACGGAATCGCAAATGACCTAGCTGCTTTTGCTAATGCATTGTTGCCCTTAAAATCAAAATGACATTTTTAAATAAGCTAATGTGAGAAGCTGTAAATATTTAATAACATGACCCAAGTGTTCTATAATAATTGCCAAAAGTATGAAACATACTGAAACTAGAGAGGAATTGTCTGAGTATGTGGGTTTTAGGTCATAAATTGATATCTTTAGCCTAAAAATTCATGTCATCCGTAGGTTGGAGGACGCTGCTGGTACATGTTTCTGCACGTTTCATTTAACCATTGGTGTTTTAAACTATGAATTCCTTTAAGTTAGTCTTTAATCTTTGAATATTTAATCAAATGTATAATACTTTTTAGACATTAGATGTATGTAATACTTTTGGTGCAGCAGTTCCTTGTTTCCCTACTACTGTTTATGAGTTGATTAAGTAATGGTAATATGCATTTTTGTCATTGATGTATTCTTCTGTACAACTGATGTAACAATTTCACGGAATATACATTAATGTACACTCATTCTAAAATAAATTCTGATTTATTCATTGACATACATTTTATCAACTCTTTTCTTATTTATGAATAGAGAATACTGAAATGTACGTCTAGGGTCCTCCTCATGGGTGTGAATAGCCCAGTGTAACACTGTTGGTCAGTCAACCCTTAAAGTGGAGGCCACAGACTCAGCCAGAGGATTTTAGTCTTGAACATGTTGATCACCACTTCCTCATTTCTGTTCACTAATGGACCTTCCACCACCCCATTACAGTAAGATTCAAATCATGAACCCCTAAGACCTACAGCCTGGACATGGGAGGTGTTACTCTGCTTGGGGGTGCCATTGGAACAGGCCTGGTCAATCCTTAGTACTGGCACGAAACTTCTGAAGATGAATCCCCTTCTGATCTCAGGTTGAACATAACAACATGGCCATCACCGCCACAGCTCCAGTGGCTCTGTGGCCCACGGAGAGGGCCGAGGGGCTGCCTTTGCCCACTTGGGATCCCAGAGCTGCAGAGCAATAGGGCGAAGTCCCCAGGGAGGGCCCGGGACCATGTTTGCTGCTGGAGGTATCAGCGAGACCCTTTCTCATGAGCCTGCGGCTGCGCAACACCAGGTGGAGCTGCTCTCTCATGTGCAGGAAAGTAGCATCTTCCTTGGCATGTTACCCCCATTTTTACCTCTATGTCAGTATGTTTTTGCCTGTCTCCCTGGGATCCTGCTGGTCAGGACCCCAGTGCTCAAAATTTGTGGCCTAATGTGTGTGTCTGTGTAGTGCTTGACTGTGTCACTGAGGCTCTGCTAATCAGAACCTCAGTGCTTATGCTCTCTCTGCTTTTGGATTTGTCACTGTAGGCTAGTGACTTCATTTACCAATTTTAATTGGCATACTGGACCCCCCTTATAATTCCCTAGTATATGGTGCCTAGGTACCCAGGATATTGGGGTTCCAGGAGATCTCTATGGGCTGCAGCATTTCTTTTGCCACCCATAGGGAGCTCAGACAAGTCTTAAACAGGACTGCTACTGCAGCCTGAGTGAAAAACGCACACGCTATGTCACGGCCATTTTACACTGCACTTAAGTAACTTATAAGTCACCTATATGTCTAACCTTCACTTGCTGAAGGTTAGGTGCCAAGTTACTAAGTGTGAGGGCACCCTGGCACTAGCCAAGGTGCCCCCGCATTGTTCAGGGCCATTTCCCGGGACTTTGTGAGTGCAGGGACACCATTACATGCGTGCACTACATATAGGTCAATATCTATATGTGGCTTCACAATGGTAACTTTGAATATGGCCATGCAACATGTCTAAGATCATGGAATTGTCCCTCCATTCCAAATCTGGTATTGGGGTGCCAATACCATGTATCCTGGGGGCTCCACCATGGACCCCCAGTACTGCCAAACCAGCTCTCTGAGGCTTGCACTGCAGCTACAGCTGCTGCCACCTCACAGACAGGGTTCTGCCCTCTTGGGGTCTGAGCAGCTCCGTCCCAGGAAGGCAGAACAAAGCATTTCCTCTGAGAGCAGGGTGTTACACCCTCTCCCTTTGGAAATAGGTGTTACAGGCTGGGGAGAGGTAGCCTCCCCAGCCTCTAGAAATGCTTTGAAGGGCACAGATGGTTCCCCTCCTTGCATAAGCCAGTCTACACTGGTTCAGGGACCCCATGTCCCCTGCTCTGGTGCGAAACTGGACAAAGGAAACGGGGGTGACCATTCCCCTGTCCATCACCACCCTTGGGGTGGTGCCCAGAGCTCCTCCAGTGTGTCCCAGACTTCAGCCATCTTGCTTTGCAAGGTGTGGGTGTACTCTGGAG
Organism: Pleurodeles waltl; assembly: GCF_031143425.1. Classification (NCBI taxonomy): domain Eukaryota; kingdom Metazoa; phylum Chordata; class Amphibia; order Caudata; family Salamandridae; genus Pleurodeles; species Pleurodeles waltl. Next base: position 10,627,793 of record NC_090442.1, read on the forward strand.
GGCTCTGATTGGCCAGTGCCAGCAGGTGACGTCAGAAACCCCTCCTGATAGGTCCTTACCTGATAAGTGAGCCAATCCCCCTCTCAGGGCTATTTAGGGTCTCTCCTGTGGGTTCTCTTCAGATTCTGCTTGCAAGTTTCCTTCAGGAATCCTCTGCAACTACTTCATCATCCTCTGACCTCGGATCAACCGCAGCCTGCTCCAGGAACCTCTGTAACAGCAACAAAGTGTCCACAAGGGATACTTTTCCTCTGCAACATCAGCTTCAGCCAGCAACTGCAATAGTTTCCACGGTGTGCACACTCTGGGGACTCCCTCTCTTCATCCTGCACCAGAAGGACTGAAGAAATATCCTGTGGCAGGCACCTTCCAAGATGACGACCAGTACGCTTGGACTCCTCTCACAGTGACGAGCATGCTCCTAAGGACACAGAGGGTTGACTCCATCGACATAGACTGTCCTAAGGTCCTGCTGACGCAATTTGGAGGAGGTAAGACCTTGCCTTCCCAGAGATCGACGGTACCACTGTGTACTGCGTCTTCTTCACCTCCCGAGGCCTCTGTGGACAATTTTTCGTGCACAGTCTGGCACAGGTCCCCAGCACTCCATCCGGCGGCGCTCAACTCGCTGAGTTGTTCTCCGGCAGCGTGGGACTTTCCTTTTTTGTGCTTCACCAACTGAGTTTTACACCTCCTTTGTCCCTGTGTCCCAGGACTCCCGTGGGTGCTGCCTGCCCTCCTGAGGGCTCTCTTAAGGCCTGAGAGCCCCCTCTTCCTCCTCACACAGAGTTGAGGCCCCCAGGTCCCTCCTTGGTCCGGCCAGTGCAATTTTGACCAAGGCTTGTTGGCGACTTCCAACACGTCTGCATCCATCTTCACGTCGTGGGACATCTGCATCATGCAGCAACCCGCTGGCATCTTCCTAGGGTGCATTCCGGCAGTCTTCGACTAACCGGGGACTCTTGTTTTGCACTCTCTTCTGGTTTGGCAGGGGCTCCTGCCCATCCTGGAACTTCTTTCTACTTCTGGACTTGGTTCCCTTTTTTTGCAGGCCTTCAGGTCTAGGAATCCAGCAGTTGTTGATTGCAGACTTGGTTGGTAGCTGCAGTAATCAATATCACAAGGTGTAGTGTGTCCTAGGGAAACTTGCAGTACTTTACTTCTGCTTTTCTGGGCTCTGGGGTTGGGTAATTTACTTACCTTTACTGTAGTCTTACTCTCCCAGCGATTCTGCATACACTACACTAGGGGGGGAATCTGTGATTTGCATTCCACTTTCTTAGTATATGGTTTGTGTTGCCCCTAGACCAGTGGTCTCCAAACTTTTTAATGCCGCTCCCCCCCATTTGGAAAATAATAATTCTTAGGCCCCCCTCAGAATTTTTCACAATTATTTTATAAGGATGGCAATGTTTAAATATGTCTAGGTCTATTTAAACATTGCAGTTAAGTAGTTACTTTTTTTAAATGCAAAAACGTGCTTCTGCTTAAAACAAAGGCCTGGTATCTGTATAATGCTTCTTTTGGCCAGAGTCTGACGCCCCCCCCCTTGGATCACTTGGGGCCCCCCAGGGGGGCCCGCCCCCCAGTTTTAAGACCTCTGCCCTAGACCTATTTTCTCCCATTGCATTCTACAGCAGTTACTATTGTTTGCATTGTTCTATGACTATTTACTTGTCTAATTTTGGCATCTAGTGTATATATTGTGTATAGTACTTACCTCCAGAAGGAGTATTGCCTCTAAGATATTTTTGGTAGTGTCACCCAAATAAATACCTTTATTTTTGGTAACACTGAGTATTGTCTTTACTTGTGTATAAGTACTGTGTATAACTATAAGTGGTATTGCATGAGCTTTGCATGTCTCCTAGTTCAGCCTCAGCTGCTCTGCTATAGCTACCTCTATCACCCTAAGCTGCTAGAACACTACTACTACTTCACTAATAAGGGATAACTGGACCTGGTATAAGGTGTTAGTACCCAAGGTACCCACTACAAACCAGGCCAGCCCCCTACATTGGTGGTGCAGTAGCGTGATAAGTACTTGCAATTGCTTTACCACTTTGTTACCTGTGCTTTTCACAAGAAAAGCTTGTTCCAATACTTAGAGCATATATAATATACACTTAGAAACCATTTTCTAACTTTCTAAAAGTTCTTTAAACTTTGCAACAAATTTTACAAAGTTCTGAAAAGTTTCTCTTTTCTCTAAAAAGTTAGCTCTGTTATTCTATTAACTTTTTACTCACTTTCCTAAACGTTTTTTTCTTCCAATATGTCTTCTGTAGCAGCTACCCCTAGAGTTGTCAAGACTACCTATGAGAATCTAAACTTTAAAAGTTTGAGGGGTCTCTGCATTGAAATAAGTTTAGGAATGGGGAATAACCCCAATAAGGAGTTCCTCTTAAATCTTCTCCTCCAAAATGACCAGGGACTCAGCACTGGTGCAGATCAGACAGGGGAAGAGTTAGAGGATGACACCAACCAGGAAGGCCCCGAGGAGCAGAATGACAATCCTGGGGAGGGTCCTTAGACAGACCTATCTGTCAACAAGCCCCCTAGAATAACTGGTAGTGGGAAGGGTTCACACACAAGTAGGGCTCACTTCACCAGAGAGGCCAGGCCACTAGAGTGGCCCCTCTTAGAGATAGGCCCCTTTTAGAAATAGGTCTGCCTCTGCACACTCTCATCTTACCTCTGTTTCAGAGGCTTCACATAATTCTAACCCCTAGATAGAGAACTCCGAAAGCTGAGGTTAGAGGAGGCCAGACTGAGGCTAATGCAGCAACAGTTGGCCATAGACAGGGAATCCCTGGCTGTGGAGAAAGAGAGGCAGGGTTTGGGGTTAGTTCCCCATGGTGGCAGCAGCAGTTATAGAAATACAAATGTTAGGGAACCTTCCTTTGATTCTAGAAATCTGCACAAAGTTGTCCCTCCTTACAAGGATGGTGATGACATCTATAAGTGGTTTGCTGCACTTGAGAGGGCCTGTACAGTTCAGAGGGTCCCTCGTGTACAGTGGGCTGCTATCCTTTGGTTATCCTTCTCTGGCAAGGGGAGAGACAGACTTCTTATTGTCAGAGAGGATGATGCAGATAATTACCAAATTCTTAAAGTTGCACTCTTAGATGGTCTGGGCTTAAACACTGAACAATACAGTCTTAAGTTCAGAGAGACGAGAAAGGAGTCATTGCAGGACTGGACAGACTCTGTGGACTGCTCTGTGAAGGCCCTAGAAGGTTGGTTACATGGCAGTAAGGTGACTGATTATGAAAGCCTTTATAACTTGATTCTGAAAGAGCATGTCTTGAATAATTGTGTGTCTGAATTGTTGCATCAATATCTTGTGGACTCAGATCTGACCTCTCCCCAAGAATTGGGAAAGGAGGCAGACAAATGGGTCAGACCAAGGGTGAGCAGAAAAGCTCTGACAGGGGGTGACAAGGATGGCAAGAAGAAGGATGGTAAGTCACATGACAAGGGTGGGGACAAAGATAAAAAAACATCAAAGTCTTCATTATGCCCACAAAAATCCTCTGGGGGTGGTGGGTCCAAATCCTCTTCTAACAAAGATAAGAAACCTTGGTGTCAAATGTGTAAAGTCAAAGGCCATTAGGCAACTGACAATCATTGTCCAAAGAAAAACACCAAACCTCCCACTACCACAACCCCAACTGCAACCACTAGTGCCCCTAGTAATAGCAGTGGTAGTAGGAAAAGCACTACTAATAGCCAGTCAAAGGGTGCAGCAGGGCTCACCATCGGTAGTGTAGTTGGGGTTGGTCTAGTTAGGGAAATCACTGAGGCTGTTTTAGTCTCTGATGGTGGCATTGACCTAGCCACTTTAGTTGCTTATCCCCTTAATATGGATAAGTACAAGCAGCTACCCCTGATTGATGGTGTTCAGGTTGAGGCCTACAGGGACACAAGTGCCAGTGTCACAATGGTGATGGACAAACTGGTTGCCCCTGAGCAGCACCTACTTGGTCACCAGTACCAAGTGACAGACATCCATAGCAACACTGCAAGCCACCCCATGGCTGTTGTGAATCTCAACTGGGGGGGGGGGGTTACTGGTCCAAAGAACGTTGTGGTAGCTGTAGGAGGCTGGACTGGCTTGTAGTGAGTACCAAGGGGTACTTGCACCTTGCACCAGGCCCAGGTATTCCTTATTAGTGTATAGGGTGTCTAGCAGCTTAGGCTGATAGATAATGGTAGCTTAGCAGAGCAGCTTAGGCGGAACTAGGAGACGTGTGAAGCTACTACAGTACCACCAGTGTCACTTGCACAATACCATAAGAAAACACAATACACAGTTATACTAAAAATAAAGGTACTTTATTTTTATGACAATATGTCACAGTATCTCAGAGTGTACCCTCAGAGTGAGGATAGCAAATATACACAAGTTATATGTACACAGTACTAAAAATATGCAGTATAGTCTTAGAAAACAGTGCAAACAATGTATAGTTACAATAGGATGCAATGGAGACACATAGGGATAGGGGCAACACAAACCATATACTCCAAAAGTGGAATGTGAACCACGAATGGACCCCAAACCTATGTGACCTTGTAGAGGGTCGCTGGGACTATTAGAAAATAGTGAGAGTTAGAAAACTAGCCCTCCCCAAGACCCTGAAAAGTGAGTGCAAAGTGCACTGAAGTTCCCCAAGAGACAAAGAAGTCGTAATAGAGGAATAATGCAGGAAAGACACAAACCAACAATGCAACAATTGTGGATTTCCAATCTAGGGTACCTGTGGAACAAGGGGACCAAGTCCAAAAGTCACAAGCAAGTCGGAGATGGGCAAATGCCCAGGAAATGCCAGCTGCGGGTGCAAAGAAGCTTCGACTGGACAGAAGAAGCTGAGGTTTTTGCAGGAACGAAAAGGGCTAGAGACTGCCCCTTTGGTGGACGGATCCCTCTCGCCTTGGAGAGTCGTGCAGAAGTGTTTTCCCGCCGAAAGGACGCCAACAAGCCTTGCTAGCTGCAAATCGTGCGGTTGGCGTTTTTGGACGCTGCTGAGGCCCAGGAGGGACCAGGAGGTCGCAAATTGGACCAGCAGAGAGAGGAGACATCGAGCAAGACATGGAGCCCTCTCTGAAGCAGGTAGCACCCGGAAAAGTGCCAGAAACAGGCACCACAAGGATGCGTGAAACGGTGCTCGCCGAAGTTGCACAAAGGAGTCCCACGTCGCCGGAGACCAACTTAGAAAGTCGTGCAATGCAGGTTAGAGTGCCGTGGACCCAGGCTTGGCTGTGCACAAAGGATTTCCGCCGGAAGTGCACAGGGGCCGGAGAAGTTGCAAAAGTCGCGGTTACCAACAATGCAGTCTGGAGTGGGGAGGCAAGGACTTACCTCCACCAAACTCGGACTGAAGAGTCACTGGACTGTGGCAGTCTCTTGGACAGAGTTGCTGGATTCAAGGGACCTCGCTCGTCGTGCTGAGAGGAGACCCAAGGGACCGGTATAGCCAGAAAAGAGGGTTTGGCTACCTAGGAGAGAGGAGAGGCTACTAACACCTGAAGAAGCCTATCACAAGGAGTCTCTGACGTCACCTGGTGGCACTGGCCACTCAGAGCAGTCCAGTGTCCAGCAGCACCTCTGTTTCCAAGATGGCAGAGGTCTGGAGCACACTGGAGGAGCTCTGGACACCTCCCAGGGGAGGTGCAGGTCAGGGGAGTGGTCACTCCCCTTTCCTTTGTCCAGTTTCGCGCCAGAGCAGGGGCTAAGGGGTCCCTGAACCGGTGTAGACTGGCTTATGCAGAATTGGGCACATCTGTGCCCAAGAAAGCATTTCCAGAGGCTGGGGGAGGCTACTCCTCCCCTGCCTTCACACCATTTTCCAAAGGGAGAGGGTGTAACACCCTCTCTCAGAGGAAGTCCTTTGTTCTGCCATCCTGGGACAAGCCTGGCTTGACCCCAGGGGGGCAGAAACCTGTCTGAGGGGTTGGCAGCAGCAGCAGCTGCAGTGAAAACCCAGGAAAGGCAGTTTGGCAGTACCAGGGTCTGTGCTACAGACCACTGGGATCATGGGATTGTGCCAACAATGCCAGGATGGCATAGAGGGGGCAATTCCATGATCTTAGACATGTTACATGGCCATATTCGGAGTTACCATTGTGAAGCTACATATAGGTAGTGACCTATATGTAGTACACGCGTGTAATGGTGTCCCCGCACTCACAAAGTTCAGGGAATTGGCTCTGAACAATGTGGGGGCACCTTGGCTAGTGCCAGGGTGCCCTCACACTAAGTAACTTTGCACCTAACCTTTACCAGGTAAAGGTTAGACATATAGGTGACTTATAAGTTACTTAAGTGCAGTGTAAAATGGCTGTGAAATAACGTGGACGTTATTTCACTCAGGCTGCAGTGGCAGGCCTGTGTAAGAATTGTCAGAGCTCCCTATGGGTGGCAAAAGAAATGCTGCAGCCCATAGGGATCTCCTGGAACCCCAATACCCTGGGTACTTCAGTACCATATACTAGGGAATTATAAGGGTGTTCCAGTAGCCAATGTAAATTGGTAAAATTGGCATTTGCCCATCTCCGACTTGCTTGTGACTTTTGGACTTGGTCCCCTTGTTCCACAGGTACCCTAGATTGGAAATCCATCATTGTTGCATTGTTGGTTTGTGTCTTTCCTGCATTATTCCTCTATCACGACTCCTTTGTCTTTGGGGGAACTTTAGTGCACTTTGCACTCACTTTTCAGGGTCTTGGGGTGGGCTATTTTTCTAACCCTCACTATTTTCTAATAGTCCCAGCAACCCTCTACAAGGTCACATAGGTTTGGGGTCCATTCGTGGTTCGCATTCCACTTTTGGAGTATATGGTTTGTGTTGCCCCTATCCCTATGTGTCCCCATTGCATCCTATTGTAACTATACATTGGTTGCACTGTTGTCTAAGACTATACTGCATATTTTTAGTACTGTGTAACAATAAAACTTGTGTATATTTGTTATCCTCACTCTGAGGGTACACTCTGAGATACTTTGGCATATTGTCATAAAAATAAAGTACCTTTTAGTATAACTGTGTATTGTGTTTTCTTATGATATTGTGCAAGTGACACTTGTGGTACTGTAGTAGCTTCACACGTCTCCTAGTTCAGCCTAAGCTGCTCTGCTAAGCTACCATTATCTATCAGCCTAAGCTGCTAGACACCCTATACACTAATAAGGGATACCTGGGCCTGGTGTAAGGTGCAAGTACCCCTTGGTACTCACTACAAGCCAGTCCAGCCTCCTACATTGGTTGTGCAGCGGTGGGATAAGTGCTTTGAGACTACTTACCACTCTTGTCATTGTACTTTTCATAAGAGAAAAATATACAAAACAAGTTCAGTGTGTGTACACATAGCTAAAAAAAATTGCATTTTTTCTTTTCACTCTTTTCAAAGTGCTGAAAAGTACTTCTAAACTTTCAAAAAGTTCTTAAAAGTTTAAAAAAGTTTTTTTTTCTGTCTTTCCAAAAAGTTCTGAAAACTTTTTTCTCTTTTTCTATCACTTTAACTCTCTCTAAAAATGTCTGGCACAGGCCAAAATGCTGATCTGTCCAAACTTGCATATGATCACCTTAGCTGGAAAGGAGCAAGGAGTCTCTGCATAGAGAGAGGTTTGAGTGTAGGGAAGAATCCTTCCTTGGAATTGTTAATTAACATGCTTAAAGAACAAGATAAGGCTATAAGTGCCCCATCTGTTGAAAAAGTAGCTAATGGTTCCCAATCTGATCCAGGGACTTCCCCAGGGAAAGGTTCAGGAAAGAAACTTCCTAGCCTGCCCATTACTAGACAGTCTAGCATAGTTGGTACTGAGGTGGAGTCACATCATCCAGATGATGTGCTCTCACATTACACTGTCAGCCAAGCTGTTAGGGTGGCTTCTGTAAGGGACAGGTCTCCTTCTGTTCATTCCCATCATACCTCTGTATCTAGGAATGTCCCTCCCACCAACCCTGATGACAGAATGTTAGAGAGGGAACTCAATAAGTTGAGGGTGGAACAAACCAGACTGAAGCTTAAAAAGCAACAGCTGGATTTGGATAGACAGTCTTTTGAACTAGAGAAGGAAAGACAGAAGTTGGGTTTTGAAACCCATGGTGGCAGCAGCAGTATTCCCCATAGTCATCCTGTAAAAGAGCATGATTCCAGGAATCTGCACAAGATAGTTCCCCCTTATAAGGAGGGGGATGACATTAACAAGTGGTTTGCTGCACTTGAGAGGGCCTGTGTTGTACAGGATGTCCCTCAAAGGCAGTGGGCTGCTATCCTATGGCTATCATTTAGTGGAAAAGGTAGGGATAGGCTCCTTACTGTGAAAGAAAGTGATGCCAATAATTTCCATGTTCTTAAGAATGCACTCCTGGATGGTTATGGCTTAACCACTGAACAATACAGGATAAAGTTCAGAGAGACCAAAAAGGAGTCTTCACAAGACTGGGTTGATTTCATTGACCATTCAGTGAAGGCCTTGGAGGGGTGGTTACATGGCAGTAAAGTTACTGATTATGACAGCCTGTATAACTTGATCCTGAGAGAGCATATTCTTAATAATTGTGTGTCTGATTTGTTGCACCAGTACTTGGTGGACTCTGATCTGACCTCTCCCCAAGAATTGGGAAAGAAGGCAGACAAATAGGTCAGAACAAGGGTGAACAGAAAAGTTCATACAGGGGGTGACAAAGATGGCAAGAAGAAGGATGGTAAGTCTTCTGACAAGGGTGGGGACAAATCTAAAAATGAGTCTTCATCAGGCCCACAAAAACACTCTGGTGGGGGTGGTGGGCCCAAATCCTCTTCAAATCAGAACAAGGAAAAGAAACCATGGTGCTATTTATGTAAGATAAAAGGCCATTGGACAACAGATCCCAGTTGTCCAAAGAAAAGCACCAACGCTCCTACCACTACAACCCCTACTGCTACACCTAGTGTCCCTACTAATAGCAGTGGTGGTGGGAGCAAACCTACTAATAGCCAATCCAAGGGAGTAGCTGGGCTCACTATTGGTAACTTAGTTGGGGTTGGTCTTGTTAGGGAGACCACAGAGGCTGTGTTAGTCTCTGAGGGGGCTATTGATTTAGCCACCTTAGTTGCTTGTCCCCTTAATATGGATAAGTACAAGCAGCTACCCCTAATAAATGGTGTTGAGGTTCAGGCCTACAGGGACACTGGTGCCAGTGTGACTATGGTCATAGAGAAACTGGTCCACCCTGAACAACACCTACTTGGTCACCAGTACCAAGTAACCGATGCTCACAACAACACACTTAGCCACCCCATGGCTGTTGTAAATCTCAACTGGGGGGGGGTTACTGGTCCAAAGAAAGTTGTGGTAGCCACAGATTTACCTGTAGACTGTCTACTAGGAAATGATTTGGAGACATCAGCTTGGTCAGATGTGGAGTTGGAGGCCCATGCAGCAATGCTGGGCATCCCAGGGCATATTTTTGCTTTGACAAGGGCTCAGGCCAAAAAGCAAAAAGGACAGGGAAGCTTGGATCCTGGAACAATGGACCAAGTGCTCCCTAAAGCTAGGGCTAGTAGAAGCAAACCACTTCCTACTATCCCTCCCTCTACAGTGGATTCTACTTCAGAGGAAGAAGAATTCCCTCCCTGTGCAGAACCTACACCAGAGGAGCTTGAAGCAGATACTGCTGAGCTTTTGGGTGAAGGGGGGCCTGCCAGAGAGGAGCTGAGTGTGGCACAGCAAACCTGTCCCACATTAGAGGGTCTCAGACAGCAAGCTGTCAAACAGGCTAATGGGGATGTCAGTGACTCTCACAGAGTTTACTGGGAGGACAACCTCTTGTACACTGAACATAGGGATCCTAAACCTGGAGCTGCCAGGAGATTAGTGATTCCTCAGGAGTACAGAAAGTTCCTCCTAACTCTGGCACACGACATTCCCCTAGCAGGACATCTGGGACAAATGAAAACTTGGGACAGGCTTGTTCCCTTGTTTCATTGGCCTAGGATGTCTGAGGACACAAAAGAGTTTTGTAAGTCCTGTGAAACCTGTCAAGCCAGTGGCAAGACAGGTGGCACACCAAAGGCACCCCTTATTCCACTGCCTGTGGTTGGGGTTCCCTTTGAAAGGGTAGGGGTTGACATAGTTGGCCCCTTGACCCTCCTACTGCTTCAGGCAATAGATTCATCTTGGTGGTAGTGGACCATGCCACAAGATACCCTGAAGCTATTCCTTTAAGGACCACTACAGCTCCTGCCGTGGCAAAGGCCCTCCTGGGAATATTCTCCAGGGTGGGCTTCCCAAAGGAAGTAGTATCAGACAGGGGAAGCAATTTCATGTCTGCATACTTAAAGGCCATGTGGAAGGAGTGTGGGGTAACTTACAAGTTCACCACACCCTATCATCCACAAACAAATGGACTGGTGGAGAGATTTAACAAAACTCTCAAAGGCATGATTATGGGTCTCCCTGAAAAACTCCACAGGAGATGGGATATCCTTTTACCATGCCTCCCTTTTGCCTACAGGGAGGTACCCCAGAAAGGAGTGGGCTTTAGCCCCTTTGAACTTCTTTTTGGACACCCTGTTAGGGGTCCACTAACACTTGTGAAGGAGGGTTGGGAACAACCTTTAAAAGCTCCTAAGCAGGATATTGTGGATTATGTACTTGGCCTCAGATCAAGGATGGCTGAGTATATGAAAAAGGCCAGTAAGAACCTTCAGGCCAGCCAAGAGCTCCAGAAGCAATGGCATGATCAGAAGGCTGTTTTGGTTCAGTACCAACCAGGGCAGAAAGTGTGGGTCTTAGAGCCTGTGGCCCCAAGAGCACTCCAAGATAAATGGAGTGGACCCCACACAATTGTTGAGAAAAAGGGTGAAGTCACTTATTTAGTTGACTTAGGCACTGCCAGGAGTCCCCTTAGGGTGCTCCATGTCAACCGCCTGAAACCCTACTATGACAGGGCTGATCTCACCCTGCTCATGGCAACTGATGAGGGACAGGAAGAAGACAGTGATCCTCTACCTGATCTCTTCTCTTCCACAGAACAAGATGCTCTTGTGGAAGGTGTAGTTTTGGCTGATTGTCTTACTGCTGAGCAGAAAGACCATTGCATAAATCTCCTAGATCAATTCTCTGAACTCTTCTCTACTGTGCCAGGTACCACTTCTTGGTGTGAGCACACTATAGATACTGGAGACAGCTTGCCTGTCAAAAGTAAGATCTATAGGCAGCCTGACCATGTCAGGGACTGCATAAAGCAAGAAGTCCAGAAAATGTTAGAACTAGGAGTGGTTGAGCACTCTGAAAGTCCATGGGCTTCTCCTGTGGTACTTGTACCAAAACCCCATTCCAAAGATGGAAAGAAGGAAATGCGGTTTTGTGTAGACTATAGAGGTCTCAACCTTGTAACCAAAACTGATGCTCACCCTATACCCAGGGCAGATGAGCTCATAGATACACTGGCATCTGCCAAGTATCTAAGCACTTTTGACTTGACTGCAGGGTATTGGCAGATCAAATTATCAGAAGATGCTAAACCTAAAACAGCATTTTCAACCATTGGAGGACATTACCAGTTCACTGTAATGCCTTTTGGTTTGAAGAATGCACCTGCCACTTTTCAGAGGTTGGTGAACACAGTCCTGCAAGGACTGGAAGCTTTCAGTGCAGCATATCTGGACGATATAGCTGTCTTTAGCTCCAGCTGGGATGATCACCTGGTTCACCTATGGAAAGTTTTGGAGGCCCTGCAAAAGGCAGGCCTCACTATCAAGGCTTCGAAGTGCCAGATAGGGCAGGGTAAGGTGGTTTATCTGGGACACCTTGTTGGTGGGGAACAGATTGCACCACCACAGGGGAAAATCCAAACAATTATTGATTGGGTTCCCCCTACTACACAGACTCAGGTGAGAGCCTTCCTAGGCCTCACTGGGTATTACAGGAGGTTCATTAAGAACGATGGCTCCATTGCAGCCCCTCTTAATGACCTCACTTCCAAAAAGATGCCTAAAAAGGTATTATGGAAAGCAAACTGTCAGAAAGCTTTTGAGGAGCTGAAGCAGGCCATGTGCTCTGCACCTGTCCTGAAAAGCCCTTGTTACTCTAAAAAAATTCTATGTCCAAACTGATGCATCTGAATTAGGAGTAGGGGCAGTCCTATCACAACTTAATTCTGAGGGCCAGGATCAACCTGTTGCTTTTATTAGTAGAAGGTTGACCCCTAGAGAAAAGCGTTGGTCTGCCATAGAGAGGGAGGCCTTTGCTGTGGTCTGGGCACTGAAGAAGTTGAGGCCATACCTGTTTGGCACTCACTTCATTGTTCAGACAGACCACAAACCTCTACTTTGGCTAAAACAAATGAAAGGTGAAAATCCTAAATTGTTGAGGTGGTCCATATACCTACAGGGAATGGACTATACAGTGGAACATAGACCTGGGAGTAGCCACTCCAATGCAGATGGAGTCTCCAGATATTTCCACTTAGACAATGAAGACTCATCAGGGCATGGCTAGTCTTATTGTCCTTCGTTTGGGGGGGGGTTGTGTAGGAAAGTACCATCTTGCCTGGCATGTTACCCCCATTTTTCACTGTATATATGTTGTTTTAGTTGTATGTGTCACTGGGACCCTGTTCTCCAGGGCCCCAGTGCTCATAAGTGTGCCTGAATGTGTTACCTGTGTAGTGACTAACTGTCTCACTGAGGCTCTGCTAATCAAAACCTCAGTGGTTATGCTCTCTCATTTCTTTCAAATTGTCACTGACAGGCTAGTGACCAATTTTACCAATTTACATTGGCTTACTGGAACACCCTTATAATTCCCTAGTATATGGTACTGAGGTACCCAGGGTATTGGGGTTCCAGGAGATCCCTATGGACTGCAGCATTTCTTTTGCCACCCATAGGGAGCTCTGACAATTCTTACACAGGCCTGCCACTGCAGCCTGAGTGAAATAACGTCCACGTTATTTCACAGCCATTTTTCACTGCACTTAAGTAACTTATAAGTCACCTATATGTCTAACCTTTACCTGGTAAAGGTTAGGTGCAAAGTTACTTAGTGTGAGGGCACCCTGGCACTAGCCAAGGTGCCCCCACATTGTTCAGGGCCAATTCCCTGAACTTTGTGAGTGTGGGGACACCATTACACGCGTGCACTACATACAGGTCAATACCTATATGTAGCTTCACAATGGTAACTCCGAATATTGCCATGTAACATGTCTAAGATCATGGAATTGTCCCCTCTATGCCATCCTGGCATTGTTGGCACAATCCCATGATCCCAGTGGTCTGTAGCAAAGACCCTGGTACTGCCAAACTGCCTTTCCTGGGGTTTCACTGCAGCTGCTGCTGCTGCCAACCCCTCAGACAGGTTTCTGCCCCCCTGGGGTCAAGCCAGGCTTGTCCCAGGATGGCAGAACAAAGGACTTCCTCTGAGAGAGGGTGTTACACCCTCTCCCTTTGGAAAATGGTGTGAAGGCAGGGGAGGAGTAGCCTCCCCCAGCCTCTGGAAATGCTTTGTTGGGCACAGATGTGCCCAATTCTGCATAAGCCAGTCTACACCGGTTCAGGGACCCCTTAGCCCTGCTCTGGCGCGAAACTGGACAAAGGAAAGGGGAGTGACCACTCCCCTGACCTGCACCTCCCCTGGGAGGTGTCCAGAGCTCCTCCAGTGTGCTCCAGACCTCTGCCATCTTGGAAACAGAGGTGTTGCTGGCACACTGGACTGCTCTGAGTGGCCAGTGCCACCAGGTGACGTCAGAGACTCCTTCTGATAGGCTCCTTCAGGTGTTAGTAGCCTATCCTCTCTCCTAGGTAGCCAAACGCTCTTTTCTGGCTATTTAGGGTCTCTGTCTCTGGGGAAACTTTAGATAACGAATGCAAGAGCTCATCAGAGTTCCTCTGCATCTCTCTCTTCACCTTCTGCCAAGGAATCGACTGCTGACCGCGCTGGAAGCCTGCAAAACTGCAACATAGTAGCAAAGACGACTACTGCAACTCTGTAACGCTGATCCTGCCGCCTTCTCGACTGTTTTCCTGGTGGTGCATGCTGTGGGGGTAGTCTGCCTCCTCTCTGCACTAGAAGCTCCGAAGAAATCTCCCGTGGGTCGACGGAATCTTCCCCCTGCAACCGCAGGCACCAAAAAGCTGCATTACCCGTCCCTTGGGTCTCCTCTCAGCACGACGAGCGAGGTCCCTCGAATCCAGCAACTCTGTCCAAGTGACCCCCACAGTCCAGTGACTCTTCAGTCCAAGTTTGGTGGAGGTAAGTCCTTGCCTCACCTCGCTAGACTGCATTGCTGGGAACCGCGACTTTTGCAGCTACTCCGGCCCCTGTGCACTTCCGGGGGAAATCCTTTGTGCACAGCCAAGCCTGGGTCCACGGCACTCTAACCTGCATTGCACGACTTTCTAAGTTGGTCTCCGGCGACGTGGGACTCCTTTGTGTAACTTCGGGTGAGCACCATTTCACGCATCCTCGTAGTGCCTGTTTCTGGCACTTCTCCGGGTGCTACCTGCTGCTGAGAGGGCTCCTTGTCTTGCTTGACGTCCCCTCTTCCTCCTGGTCTAATTTGCGACCTCCTGGTCCCTCCTGGGCCACAGCAGTGTCCAAAAACGCTAACCGCACGATTTGCAGCTAGCAAGGCTTGTTGGCGTTCTTTCGGCGGGAAAACACTTCTGCACGACTCTCCACGGCAAGAGGGATACGTCCACCAAAGGGGAAGTCTCTAGCCCTTTTCGTTCCTGCAGAAACCTCAGCTTCTTCTGTCCAGTAGAAGCTTCTTTGCACCCACAGCTGGCGTTTCCTGGGCATTTGCCCATCTCCGACTTGCTTTTGACTTTTGGACTTGGTCCCCTTGTTCCACAGGTACCCTAGATTGGAAATCCATCGTTGTTGCATTGTTGGTTTGTGTCTTTCCTGCATTATTCCTCTATCACGACTCCTTTGTCTTTTGGGGAACTTTAGTGCACTTTGCACTCACTTTTCAGGGTCTTGGGGTGGGCTATTTTTCTAACCCTCACTATTTTCTAATAGTCCCAGCGACCCTCTACAAGGTCACATAGGTTTGGGGTCCATTCGTGGTTCGCATTCCACTTTTGGAGTATATGGTTTGTGTTGCCCCTATCCCTATGTGTCCCCATTGCATCCTATTGTAACTATACATTGGTTGCACTGTTTTCTAAGACTATACTGCATATTTTTAGTACTGTGTACATATAAATTGTGTATATTTGTTATCCTCACTCTGAGGGTACACTCTGAGATACTTTGGCATATTGTCATAAAAATAAAGTACCTTTATTTTTAGTATAACTGTGTATTGTGTTTTCTTATGATATTGTGCAAGTGACACTTGTGGTACTGTAGTAGCTTCACACGTCTCCTAGTTCAGCCTAAGCTGCTCTGCTAAGCTACCATTATCTATCAGCCTAAGCTACTAGACACCCTATACACTAATAAGGGATACCTGGGCCTGGTGCAAGGTGCAAGTACCCCTTGGTACTCACTACAAGCCAGTCCAGCCTCCTACACCACTGACACACACAGAGTTTATTGGGAGAATAACCTCCTTTATACGGAAGCAAGGGACCCTAAACCTGGTGCCACCAGGAGACTGGTCATCCCCCTTCAGTACAGGGAATTCCTCCTAACTCTGGCTCATGACATCCCTTTAGCTGAGCATTTAGGCCAGAGTAAAACATGGGACAGACTTATTCCACTGGCCCCATATGTCAGAAGACACAAAGGAGTTTTGTCGCTCCTGTGTCACCTGCCAAGCCAGTGGCAAGACTGGTGGCACCCCAAAGGCCCCCTTAATGCCACTACCAGTGGTTGGGGTGCCCATTGAAAGGGTAGGGGTTGATATTGTTGGCCCCTTTTGTAGGAGGCTGGCCTGGCTTATAGTGGGTACCTGATGGTACTTACAACTTGTGCCAGGTCCAGTTATCCCTTATTAGTAGAATAGAGGTGTTCTAGCAGCTTAGGCTGATAGAGGTAGCTACAGCAGAGCAGCTTAGGCAGAACTAGGAAACATACAAAGTGTAAGGAAATGCCTCCTTGGCATGGTTACCCCCTAACTTTTTGCCTTTGCTGATGCTAAGTTATGATGTGTGTACTGGGACCCTGCTAACCAGGCCTCAGCACCAGTGTTCCTTCTCTAAACTGTACCTTTGTCTCCACAATTGGCACAACCCTGGCACTCAGGTAAGTCCCTTGTAACTGGTACCCCTGGTACCAAGGGCCCTGATGTAAGGGGAGGTCTCTAAGGGCTGCAGCATGTCCTATGCCACCCTAGGGACCCCTCACTCAGCACATGCACACTGCCTCACAGGTTGTGTGTGCTGGTTGGAAACATATGACTAAGTCGACATGGCACTCCCCTCAGAGTGCCATTCCAACCTCACACTGCCTGTGGCATAGGTAAGTCACCCCTCTAGCAGGCCTTACAGCCCTAAGGCAGGGTGCAATTTACCACAGGTGAGGGCATATGTGCATGAGCACTATGCCCCTACAGTGTCTAAGCAAACCCTCAGACATTGTAAGTGCAGGGTAGCCATAAAAGTTCCATAATGGCTACACTGAAAACTGGGAGGTTTGGTATCAAACTTCTCAGCACAATAAATGCACACTGATGCCAGTGTGCAATGTATTGCAAAATACACCCAGAGGGCATCTTTGATATGCCCCCTGAAAAACATACCCAATCTCTAGTGTAGGCTGACCAGTTCCTGCCAGCCTGCCACACACCAGACATGTTGCTGGCCACATGGGGAGAGTGCCTTTGTCACTCTGTGGCTAGGCAGGAACAAAGCCTCTGCTGGGTGGAGGTGCTTCTTACCTCCCCCTGCAGGAACTGTAACACATGGAGGTTGTAGGAGGCTGTCCTGGCTTATAGTGGGTACCTTGTGGTACTTGCACCCTGTGCCAGGTCCAGTTATCCCTTATTAGTAGACTAGAGGTGTTTCTAGCAGCTTAGGCTGATAGAAGGTAGCTATAGCAGAGCAGCTTAGGCTGAACTAGGAGACATGTAAAGCTCCTACTATACCACTTATATCAAATAGCACAATATCATAAGAAAAGACAATACTCAGAGATACTAAAAATAAAGGTACTTTATTTTTATGACAATATGCCAAACGTATCTCAGTGAGTACCCTCAGTAAAAAGGTAAGTAATATACACAAGGTATATGTACACAAACCCAAAACAGGTAAGTAAGAGTTAGAAAAGTAATGTAAACAGTGTAGGATTACAATAGGATGCAATAGGAGAACATAGGCTAGGGGCAACACAAACCATATACTCCAAAAGTGGAATGTGAATCACAAATGAACCCCAGACCTATGGGGGATTGTAGAGGGTCACTGGGATTGTAAGAAAACAGTCAGGGTGTCCACAATACCCCACCCCAAGACCCTGAAAGGTAGGAGTAAAGTACACCTACTACCCCAAAAGGACAGAATAGTCGTGATAGGGGGATTCTGCAAGAACAACAAACACCACCAAAGCTCTGAAGACGGATTCCTGGACTTGAGGACCTGCAAGGGAGGGGACCAAATCCAAGAGTCGGGATAGTGTCCAGGGGGGGCAGGAGCCCAGGAAACCCTGGATGAAGGTGCAAGGAAGCTGCCTCCGGATGGAAGAAGCTTAGAATTCTGCAACAACGAAGAGGTCTAGGAACTTCTCCTTTGGATGGAAGATGTCCCACGTCGTGCTGCAGTGCACAACCTTCTGAGTTGTCCTCCGGCGTCGTGGGACTCCCTTTTGTGTCTTCGGGTGGACTCCGGTTCACTCCTCTTCCAAGTGCCTGTTCCGGTACTTCTGCGGGTGCTGCCTGCTGCTGGGAGGGCTCCCTGACTTGCTGGATGCCCCCTCTGTCTCCTCATCCAAGTGGCGACATCCTGGTCCCTCTTGGGCCACAGAAGCATCCAAAAACCGTAACCGCGACCCTTGCAGCTAGCAAGGCTTGTTTGCAGTCTTTCTGCATGGGAACACCTCTGCAAGCTTCTTCACGACGTGGGACATCCATCCTCCAAAGGGGAAGTTTCTAGCCCTCTTCGTTCTTGCAGAATCCACAGCTTATACCATCCGGTGGCAGCTTCTTTGCACCCTCAGCTGGCATTTCCTGGGCATCTGCCCACTGTCGACATTGTCGCGACTCCTGGACTTGGTCCCCTTATTTCACAGGTACTCAGGTCCGGAAATCCAATTTGGTTGCTTTGCTGGTGTTTGTCTTCCTTGCAGAAACCCCCTATCACGACTTCTGTGCTCTCTGGGGGTTATAGGTGCACTTTACACCTACTTTTCAGGGTCTTGGGTTGGGCTATTTTTCTAACCCTCACTGTTTTCTTACAGTCCCAGCGACCCTCTACAAGCCCACATAGGTTTGGGGTCCATTCATGGTTCGCATCCCACTTTTGGAGTATATGGTTTGTGTTGCCCCTATATTATGTGCTCCTATTGCAAACTACTGTAACTTTACATTGCTTGCATTACTTCCTTTTGCTATTACTGCATATTCTTGGTATTGTGTACATATATCTTGTGTATATTGGGCATCCTCATACTGAGGGTACTCACTGAGATACTTTTGGCATATTGTCATAAAAATAAAGTACCTTTATTTTTAGTATATCTGTGTATTGTGTTTTCTTATGATATTGTGCATATGACACCAGTGGTATAGTAGGAGCTTTGCATGTCTCCTAGTTCAGCCTAAGCTGCTCTGCTATAGCTACCCTCTATCAGCCTAAGCTGCTAGAAACACCTCTTCTACACTAATAAGGGATAACTGGATCTGGTACAGAGTGTAAGTATCCCTTGGTACCCACTACAAGCCAGGCCAGCCTCCTACAGGCACCTCAGAGGGAACACATACAGGGCACATACTATGAGCACTGGGGTCCTGTCTGGCAGGATCCCAGTGACACAGGGGCTAAAACATACACCATATACCGTGAAAAATGGGGGTAACATGCCAGGCAAGATAGTTCTTTCCTACACAACCCCTCCCCCCCCAAACGAAGGACAATAAGACTAGCCTTGTCCTGATGAGTCTTCATTGTCTAAGTGGAAATATCTGGAGAGTCCATCTGCATTGGATTGGGTACTCCCAGGTCTATGTTCCACTGTATAGTCCATTTCCTGTAGGGAGATGGACCACCTCAACAATTTAGTGTTTTCACCTTTCATTTCTTTAAGCCATAATAGAGGTTTGTGGTCTGTCTGAACAATAAAGTGAGTACCAAACAGGTATGGTCTCAACGTTTTCAGTGCCCAGACCACAGCAAAGGCCACCCTCTCTATGGCAGACCAACGCTTTTCTCTAGGGGTCACCCTTCTGCTGATAAAAGCAACTGGTTGACCCTGGCCCTCAGAATTCAGTTGTGATAAGACTTCCCATACCCCTAATTCAGATGCATCAGTTTGAACAATTAATTTCTTGGAGTAACATGGGCTTTTTAGGATAGGTGCAGAGCACATGGCCTGTTTGAGCTCCTCAAAAGCTTTCTGACAGCTAGCTGTCCATAACACCTTCTTAGGCATTTTCTTGCTAGTGAGATCATTAAGAGGGGCTGCTATGGAGCCATAAGTCTTGATGAATCTCCTATAGTACCCTTTGAGGCCTAAAAAGGCTCTCACCTGGGTCTGAGTTGTAGGGGGAACCCAATCCATAATAGTCTGGATTTTCCCCTGTATTGGTGCAATCTGTTCTCCACCCACCAGGTGGCCCAAATAAACCACTTTCCCCTGCCCTATCTGGCACTTTGAGGCCTTGATAGTGAGTCCTGCCTTTTGCAGGGCCTCCAAAACTTTCCAAAGGTGGACCAGGTGATCATCCCAGGTTGAGCTAAAGACAGCAATATCATCTAGCAAGTCTCCAACCCTTGCAGGATTACCAACCTCTGAAAAGTGGCAGGTGCATTTTTCAAACCAAAGGGCATTACTGTGAATTGGTAGTGCCCTCCTATAGTAGAAAATGCAGTCTTTGGTTTAGCATCTTCTGCCAGTCTGATTTGCCAATACCCTACAGTCAGATCACAAGTGCTAAAATACTTGGCAGAAACCAGTGAATCAATGAGCTCATCTGCCCTGGGTATAGGGTGAGCATAATTTTTTGTTACCTGATTGAGCCCTCTGTAATCTACACAGAACCTCATCTCTCTCTTTCCATCTTTGGTGTGAGGTTTAGGTACAAGCACCACAGGGCTAGCCCAGGGGCTTTCAGAAGGTTCAATCACCCCTAAATCTAACATTTTCTGCACCTCTTGTTTTATGCAGTCTCTGACATGGGCAGGGTGCCTATAAATTTTACTTTTGACAGGCAGGATGTCTCCAGTGTCAATTGTATGTTCACACCAGGATGTTGTACCTGGTACAAGTGAAAAGAGGTCTGAAAACTGGCTTAGGAGATTGATGCAGTTGTCTTTCTGTTCTGCAGTCAGACAATCTGCTAACACTACTCCCTCCACTAAGGCATCTGCTTCAGTGGTGGAAGAGAGATCAGGGAGAGGGTCACTCTCTTCTTCCTGTCCCTCATCTGTTGCCATGAGCAGGGTGAGATCAGCCCTGTCATAGTAGGGTTTTAGGCGGTTAACATGAATCACCCTAAGGGGATTCCTGGCAGTGCCCAGGTCTACCAAATAGGTAACCTCCACCTTCTTCTCAACAGTTTGATGGGGTCCACTCCATTTGTCCCGGAATGCTCTTGGGGCCACAGGCTCCAATACCCACACCTTCTGTCCTGGTTGTTACTGGATCAGAACAGCCTTCTGGTCATGCCATTGCTTTTGTAGCTCTTGGCTGGCCTGAAGGTTTTTACTGGCCTTTTTCATGTACTCAGCCATTCTGGATCTTAGGCCAAGTACCTAGTCCACTGTGTCCTGTTCAGGAGATTTTAAAGGTTGTTCCCAACCCTCCTTCACAAGAGTAAGTGGACCACTTACAGGGTGCCCAAAGAGGAGTTCAAAGGGGCTGAAGCCCACTCCTTTCTGGGGTACCTCCCTGTAAGCAAAAAGGAGGCAAGGTAACAGGACATCCCATCTCCTTCTGAGTTTTTCAGGGAGTCCCATTATCATACCTTTGAGAGTTTTATTAAACCTCTCAAACAGACCATTTGTTGTGGATGGTAAGGGGTGGAGAACTTGTAGGTAACACCACACTCCTTCCACATTGCTTTTAGGTATGCAGACATGAAGTTGCTACCTCTGTCTGACACCACCTCTTTAGGAAAACCCACCCTGGAAAAGATTCCCAGGAGGGCCTTTGCCACTGCAGGAGCTGTAGTTGTCCTCAAAGGTATGGCTTCAGGATATCTTGTGGCATGGTCCACTACCACCAAGATAAATCTATTGCCTGAAGCATTAGGAGGGTCAATGGGGGGCCAACTATGTCAACCCCTATCCTTTCAAAGGGCACCCCAACCACTGGAAGTGGAATTAGAGGGGCCTTTGGAGTGCCACCAGTCTTGCCACTGGCTTGGCACGTCACACAGGACTTACAAAAGTCTTTGGTGTCCTCTGACATATGAGGCTAGTGAAACAAGGGGACACGTCTTTCACAAGTTTTCTTCTGGCCCAAATGCCCAGCCAAAGGAATGTCATGTGCTAGAGTGAGAAGAAACTCTCTGTACTGCAGGGGAATGACCAATCTCCTGGCTGCTCCAGGTTTTGGGTCCCTTGACTCTGTGTCTGGAGGTTGTCTTCCAAGTATACTCTATGATTGTCACTGACATCCCTATTTTGCTGCTTGGCAGCCTGCTATCTGAGACCCTCTAATGTGAGACAGGTTTGCTGTGCCACACTCAGCTCTTCCCTGGCAGGCACCCCTCCACCCAAAAGCTCAGCAGTGTGTGCTGTCAGCTCCTCTGGTGTAGGTTCTGCACAAGGAGGAAATTCCTCTTCCTCAGAAGGGAAATCATCTGTAGAGGGAGGGATAGTGGGTAGGTATTTACCCTTGCTACCCCTAGCTTTAGGGGGTACTTGGTCCATTGTTCCAGGATCCAAGTTACCCTGTCCTTTTTGCTTTTTGGCCTGAGCCCTGGTTAAAGCAAAAATATGCACAGGAATGCCGAGCATTGCTTCATGGGCCTCCAACCCCACTTCTGCCCAAGCTGATGTCTCTAAGTCATTCTCTAGTAGACAGTCTACAGGTAAATCTGAGGCAACCACAACTTTCTTTGGACCAGTAACCCTCCCCCCCCCAGTTGAGATTCACAAGAGCCATGGTGTGGCTAAGAGTGTTGTTATGAGCGTCTGTCACTTGGTACTGCTGACCAAGTAGGTGTTGCTCAGGGTGGACCAGTTTGTCTATTACCATAGTTACACTGGCTCCTGTGTCCCTGTATCCCTGAACCTCAACACCATTTATTAGGGGAATTGCTTGTACTTATCCATATTAAGGGGACAAGCAACCAAGGTGGCAAAATCAATGCCACCATCAGAGACTAAAACAGCCTCTGTGGTCTCCCTAAAAAGACCAACCTCAACTACATTGCCAATAGTGAGCGGAGCTACACCCTTGGATTGGCTATTGTGAGAAAGTAGCCTCTTTCTAGCCTTGTTACCCCCACTTTTGGCCTGTTTGTGAGTGTATGTCAGGGTGTTTTCACTGTCTCACTGGGATCCTGCTAGCCAGGGCCCAGTGCTCATAGTGAAAACCCTATGTTTTCAGTATGTTGTTATGTGTCACTGGGACCCTGCTAGTCAGGACCCCAGTGCTCATAAGTTTGTGGCCTATATGTATGTGTTCCCTGTGTGGTGCCTAACTGTCTCACTGAGGCTCTGCTATTCAGAACCTCAGTGGTTATGCTCTCTCATTTCTTTCAAATTGTCACTAACAGGCTAGTGACCAATTTTACCAATTTACATTGGCTTAATGGAACACCCTTATAATTCCCTAGTATATTGTACTGAGGTACCCAGGGTATTGGGGTTCCAGGAGATCCCTATGGGCTGCAGCATTTCTTTTGCCACCCATAGGGAGCTCTGACAATTCTTACACAGGCCTGCCACTGCAGCCTGAGTGAAATAACGTCCACGTTATTTCACAGCCATTTTACACTGCACTTAAGTAACTTATATGTCACCTATATGTCTAACCTTTACCTGGTAAAGGTTAGGTGCAAAGTTACTTAGTGTGAGGGCACCCTGGCACTAGCCAAGGTGCCCCCACATTGTTCAGGGCCAATTCCCTGAACTTTGTGAGTGCGGGGACACCATTACACGCGTGCACTACATATAGGTCACTACCTATATGTAGCTTCACAATGGTAACTCCGAATATGGCCATGTAACATGTCTAAGATCATGGAATTGCCCCCTCTATGCCATCCTGGCATTGTTGGCACAATTCCATGATCCCA
Organism: Pleurodeles waltl; assembly: GCF_031143425.1. Taxonomy (NCBI): domain Eukaryota; kingdom Metazoa; phylum Chordata; class Amphibia; order Caudata; family Salamandridae; genus Pleurodeles; species Pleurodeles waltl. The sequence goes on from NC_090442.1 coordinate 10,651,141, forward strand.
GTGGTCTGTAGCACAGACCCTGGTACTGCCAAACTGCCTTTCCTGGGGTTTCACTGCAGCTGCTGCCAACCCCTCAGACAGGTTTCTGCCCCCCTGGGGTCAAGCCAGGCTTGTCCCAGGATGGCAGAACAAAGGACTTCCTCTGAGAGAGGGTGTTACACCCTCTCCCTTTGGAAAATGGTGTGAAGGCAGGGGAGGAGTAGCCTCCCCCTGCCTCTGGAAATGCTTTCATGGGCACAGATGTGCCCATTTCTGCATAAGCCAGTCTACACCGGTTCAGGGACCCCTTAGCCCTGCTCTGGCGCGAAACTGGACAAAGGAAAGGGGAGTGACCACTCCCCTGACCTGCACCTCCCCTGGGAGGTGTCCAGAGCTCCTCCAGTGTGCTCCAGACCTCTGCCATCTTGGAAACAGAGGTGCTGCTGGCACACTGGACTGCTCTGAGTGGCCAGTGCCACCAGGTGACGTCAGAGACTCCTTCTGATAGGCTCCTTCAGGTGTTAGTAGCCTATCCTCTCTCCTAGGTAGCCAAACCCTCTTTTCTGGCTATTTAGGGTCTCTGTCTCTGGGGAAACTTTAGATAACGAATGCAAGAGCTCATCAGAGTTCCTCTGCATCTCTCTCTTCACCTTCTGCCAAGGAATCGACTGCTGACCACGCTGGAAGCCTGCAAAACTGCAACATAGTAGCAAAGACGACTACTGCAACTCTGTAACGCTGATCCTGCCGCCTTCTCGACTGTTTTCCTGGTGGTGCATGTTGTGGGGGTAGTCTGCCTCCTCTCTGCACTAGAAGCTCCGAAGAAATCTCCTGTGGGTCGACGGAATCTTCCCCCTGCAACCGCAGGCACCAAAAAGCTGCATTACCTGTCCCTTGGGTCTCCTCTCAGCACGACGAGCGAGGTCCCTTGAATCCAGCAACTCTGTCCAAGTGACTCCCACAGTCCAGTGACTCTTCAGTCCAAGTTTGGTGGAGGTAAGTCCTTGCCTCCCCACGCCAGACTGCATTGTTGGTAACCGCGACTTTTGCAACTTCTCCGGCCCCTGTGCACTTCTGGCAGAAATCCTTTGTGCACAGCCAAGCCTGGGTCCTCGGCACTCTAACCTGCATTGCACGACTTTCTAAGTTGGTCTCCGGCGACGTGGGACTCCTTTGTGTAACTTCGGGTGAGCACCGTTTCACGCATCCTTGTAGTGCCTGTTTCTGGCACTTCTCCGGGTGCTACCTGCTGCTGAGAGGGCTCCTTGTCTTGCTCGACATCCCCTCTTCCTCCTGGTCCAATTTGCGACCTCCTGGTCCCTCCTGGGCCACAGCAGCGTCCAAAAACGCTAATCGCACGATTTGCAGCTAGCAAGGCTTGTTGGCGTTCTTTCGGCGGGAAAACACTTCTGCACGACTCTCCACGGCGAGAGGGATCCGTCCACCAAAGGGGAAGTCTCTAGCCCTTTTCGTTCCTGCAGAAACCTCTGCTTCTTCTGTCTAGTAGAAGCTCCTTTGCACCCACAGCTGGCATTTCCTGGGCATTTGCCCATCTCCGACTTGCTTGTGACTTTTGGACTTGGTCCCCTTGTTCCACAGGTACCCTAGATTGGAAATCCATCGTTGTTGCATTGTTGGTTTGTGTCTTTCCTGCATTATTCCTCTATCACGACTTCCTTGCCTTCTGGGGAACTTTAGTGCATTTTGCACTCACTTTTCAGGGTCTTGGGGAGGGCTATTTTTCTAACTCTCACTATTTTCTAATAGTCCCAGCGACCCTCTACAAGGTCACATAGGTTTGGGGTCCATTCGTGGTTCGCATTCCACTTTTGGAGTATATGGTTTGTGTTGCCCCTATCCCTATGTGTCCCCATTGCATCCTATTGTAACTATACATTGTTTGCACTGTTTTCTAAGACTATACTGCATATTTTTAGTACTGGGTACATATAACTTGTGTATATTTGCTATCCCCACTCTGAGGGTACACTCTGAGATACTTTGGCATATTGTCATAAAAATAAAGTACCTTTATTTTTAGTATAACTGTGTATTGTGTTTTCTTATTTTATTGTGCAAGTGACACTAGTGGTACTGTAGTAGCTTCACACGTCTCCTAGTTCAGCCTAAGCTGCACTGCTAAGCTACCGTTATCTATCAGCCTAAGCTGCTAGACACCCTATACACTAATAAGGGATACCTGGGCCTGGTGCAAGGTGTAAGTACCCCTTGGTACTCACTACAAGCCAGTCCAGCCTCCTACAGCTATTAGTAGTAGATTTCCCACCACCACTGCTATTACTAGGGACACTAGAATCTGCAGCAGGGGTTGTGGTGGTGGGAGGTATGGTGTTTTTCTTTAGGCAGCTGGAATCAGTTGCCCAATGGCCTTTGACTTTACACAAATAATACCAAGGCTTTTTAGGTATATTATTAGAAGAGGATTTGGAACCACCACCCCCAGAGGATTTTTGTGGGCCTGATGAAGACTCAGAATGCTTACTTCTGTCCCCACCCTTCTCAGAAGACTTACCATCCTTCTTCTTGCCATCCTTGTCACCCCCTGTATGAACTTTTCTGTTCACCCTTTTCTGACCCATTTGTCTGCCTTCTTTCCCAATTCTTGGGGAGAGGTCAGATCAGAGTCCATTAGATATTGGTGCAACAAGTCAGACACACAATTGTTAAGAATATGCTCTCTCAGAATAAGATTGTACAGGCTTTCATAGTCAGATACCTTACTGCCATGCAACCACCCTTCCAAGGCCTTCACTGAACAGTCTACAAAATCTGTCCAGTCCTGAGAAGACTCTTTTCTGGTGTCTCTTAACTTAATCCTGTATTGTTCAGTGGTTAAGCCAAATCCATCCAAGAGTGCATCTTTCAAAACTTAGTAGTTATTGGCTTCACTTTCTCTAACAGTAAGGAGCCTATCCCTGCCCTTTCCAGTGAAAGAAAGCCACAAATTAGAAGCCCACTGCCTTTGAGGGACCAACTGTACCATACAGGCCCTCTCAAGTGCAGCAAACCACTTATTAATGTCACCCCCCTCCTTGTTAGGGGGGTCTATCTTGTGCAGGATTGCTATCCGGAATACTGCTGATGCCACCATGGGGAACTAACCCCAACCTCTGTCTTTCCCTCTCAATGTCTAGGGATTCCCTATCTAAGGCCAGCTGTTGCTGTTTAGGCTTCAGTCTGGTCTCTTCAACCCTCAACTTTTTGAGTTCCCTTTCTAACAAGTTATCCTCAGCGTGGGTGGGTTGGGAATGCTTTGACACAGATGAGATATGGGACGTTTCAGAGGGGGACCTGTCCCTAACTGTCTGGACCCTAGTAACCTGGCCTCTAGGGATAAAGGATGCCCTACTGTTATGGGAACCTCTATCACTACCAGCATCACTAGGTGCCCTGCTAGTGGGCAGGCCCTGATAAGAACCCTCCCCAACTTTCTCAAGGAACTCTCCTGAGTCAGACTGGGAAGCTTCCCCATTTTCTAACCTCTTATTTGATGGTCCAGACTGGTTCTGGTCATCTACAACAAGCATGTTAAAGAGAAACTCCTTTGTAGGATTCTTTCCTATACTCAAACCTCTATCCAGGCAGAGACCCCTCAAACATTTATAGTTCAAATTCTCATGTTGCATTAACAGTTTTGAGAGTGGAATCTACAACAGAAATGATAGTATAGGTTTAAGGATAGTGAGAAAGAAAACGTTTTTAGAACTTTAGAAAGCACAGAGAAAAATATTTTTCAAACTTTGGAAAACTTTTTAGAAGTTTTAAGAAACTTTTCAGAACTTTGTTAAAAGTTTTAGAATAGAAAAGTAAACTTTTTTGGTTAAGTGTACATACACTGAACTATTTGGTATATGATTCTCTGATGAAAAGTACCAAATGACAAAGTGGTAAAGCAGTTGCAAGTACTTAGCCCACCACTGCACCACCAATGTAGGAGGCTGGCCTGGCTTATAGTGGGTACCTTTTGGTACTTACACCCTGTGCCAGGTCCAGTTATCCCTTATTAGTAGAATAGAGGCGTTTCTAGCAGCTTAGGCTGATAGAAGGTAGCTATGTCAAAGCAGCTTAGGCTGAAATAGGAGACATGCACAGCTCCTACTATACCACTTATATCATATAACACAATATCATAAGAAAACAAAATACTCAGAGTTACTAAAAATAAAGGTACTTTATTTTTATGACAATATGCCAAAAGTACCTCAGTGAGTACCCTCAGTAAGAAGGTAAGTAATATACACAAGTTATATGTACACACACCCAAAACAGGTAAGTAAGAGTTAGAAAAGTAATGCAAACAGTGTAGGATTACAATAGGATGCAATAGGAGAACATGGGTCTAGAGGCATCACACACCATATACTCTAAAAGTGGAATGCGAATCACAAATGGACCCCAGACCCATGGGAGCTTGTAGAGGGTCACTGGGACTGTAAGAAAACAGTGAGGGTGTCCAAGATACCCCACCTTAAGACCCTGAAAGGTAGGAGTAAAGTACACCTACTACCCCAAAAGGACACAATAGTCGTGATAGGGGGATTCTGCAAGAACAACAAACACCAGCAAACCACTGAAGACGGATTCCTGGACCCGAGGACCTGCAAGGCAAGGGGACCAAGTCCAAGAGTCGCAATAGTGTCCGGGGGGGTAGGAGCCCAGGAAACCCCGGATGAAGGTGCAAGGAAGCTGCCTCCGGATGGAAGAAGCTTAGGATTCTGCAACAACGAAGAGGACTAGGAACTTCTCCTTTGGATGGAAGATGTCCCACGTCATGCTGAAGGTTGCAGAAGTGTTCCCACGCAGAAATACCGCAAACAAGCCTTGCTAGCTGCAAGGGTCGCGGTAGAGGTTTTTGGGTGCTGCTGGGGACCAGGAAGGACCAGGAGGTCGCCCCTTGGAGGAGGAGACAGAATGGGTGCTCAGCAACACAGAGAGCCCATGCAGAAGCAGGCAGCACCCGCAGAAACACTTGAACAGAGGTTCAAGAAAACTGAACACAACGGTCGTCTCAACACTACAAAGGAGCATTCCACGAAGTCGGTGGTCAACTCAGTGAGTTGAGCAATGAAGGACAGAGTGCTGGGGACCTGTGCTGTGCTGTGCACAAAGGATTCCTTGCAAAAGTGCGCAGAAGCCCTAGCAGCTGCAGTTCACGCAGTACACATGATTACTGTCTGGCGTGGGGAGGCAAGGACTTACTTCGGCCAAATTTGGACATATGGACCACTGCACTGTCGGGGTCACTTGGATCCAGCTCCTGTGTTCCAGGGACTATGCTCATCGAGATGAGAGGGGACCCAGAGGTGATGCAGAAATTTGGTGCCTGCATTAGCAGGGGGGAGATTCCTTCGACCCACAGGAGATTTCTTCTTGGCTTCCAGTGCAGGGTGAAGGCAGACAGCCCTCAGAGCATGCACCACCAGGAAACAGTTGAGAAAGCCGGCAGGATTAGGTGCTACAGTGTTGCTGGTAGTCTTCTTGCTACTTTGTTGCAGTTTTGCAGGCGTCCTGGAGCAGTCAGCGGTCGATCCTTGGCAGAAGTCGAATAAGGAGATGCAGAGGAACTCTGGTGAGCTCTTGCATTCGTTATTTGACGAGAAACCCACAGGAGAGACCCTAAATAGCCCTTAGAGGAGGATTGGCCACCTAACCAGGTACGCACCTATCAGGAGAGGTCTCTGACGTCACCTGCTGGCACTGGCCACTCAGAGGCCTCCGAGCTCTTGGCACCACCCCTGGGTGGTGATGGACAGGGGAGTGGTCACTCCCCTTTCTTTTGTCCAGTTTTGCGCCAGAGCACGGACTGGGGGTTCCCTGAACCACTGTAGACTGGATTATGTAAGGAGGGCACCATCTGTGCCCTTCAAAGCATTTCCAGAGGCTTTGGGAAGCTACCCCTCCCAAGCCTGTAACACCTATTTCCAAAGGGAGAGGTTGTAACACTCCTCTCCTAAAAGAAATCCTTTGTTCTGCCTTCCTGGGCTTGAGCTGCTCAAGCAGGCGGAGGGCAGAAACCTGTCTGAGAGGTGGCAGCAGTTGGGGCTGCCTGGAAAACCTCAGAAAACTGGAATGGCAATACTGGGGATCCTCTAAGGAGCCCCCAGAGTACATGGAATCATACAACCAGTGCTTGCAAAAGCATTGGGGTATGATTCCAACATGTTTGTTACCAAACATGCCTATGTTCGGAGTTACCATTATGTAGCTGGACATAGGTAGTGACCTATGTCCAGTACACGCGTAAAGTAGCATCCCCGCACTCACAAAGTCCGGGAAAATGGTCCTGGAGGTTGTGGGGGCACCCCTGCCAGTGCAGGGGTGCCCTCACACACAGGTACTCTGCACCCTGCCCTAAGGGCTGGAGGGCCTGCTATAGAGGTGACTTATAAGTGACCTGGTGCAGTGTAAAAGGCAGTTAAAGGGTGCATGCATCTTTTCACGCAGGCAGCAATGGCAGTCCTGCAGAAGCCTTTGCATGGGCTCCCTATGGATGGCAAAAGAAATGCTGCAGCCCATAGGGATCCCCTGGACCTCCAATGCCCTGGGTACCTAGGCACCATATACCAGGGAATTATAAAGGGGCACCAGTATGCCAATTTGGGGTGAAATACTGGGTTACCAGTATGCAGTGACAAAATTTAGAGGAGAGAGAGCATAATCACTAGGGTCCTGGTTAGCAGGATCCCAGTGAACACAGTCAAACACACTGACATCAGGCCGAAAATGGGGGTAACCATGGCAAAAAGAAGGTACTTTCCTACAACACTTCTCCATTGCAGGAAATCATTTGTTTTGCTTCTCTGGTCTGAACCTGGCTCACCAGCAGAAAGACAGAACAGTGTCTGGGATCAGCAGCAGCGTGGGCTGGAAGCTGGACCCCATAAGGCTGCATAGGCAGAACTGGGGGATTCCACCAGGATACATGGTATCATGCAATTAACACTGGAATTGGTGTACTTGCATGATTCCAACATGTTTGATACCAAACATGCCTAAGTTCAGAGAAGCCATTATGTAGTTGGACCACTTGTGTTGACCAGTGTCAACTACATACCTAAAGATGGCTTCTCCACACTTACAGAGTCCAGGAATTAGTCTGGGGTCTATAGGGGTACCCTTACACTTAGGGACGTGCACCCGGCCCTTGGGCTGAAGGGCCTAGCAGAGGGGTGATTTATAGGGGCAGATTTAAGAGCCCCTAGTGCTTCCTTGCGCCACGTTAATGTATTTTTTTACGCAAATGTGGCCCACCGAGGCCAAAATGCGCCAGGCATCAAAAGAAAGCGCACCATTATTTAGAATGGGCCTCAATGGGTTATGCATGATTAGCGTCAAAAAATTTTATGCTAATTCTCAAAAGCTCCGAACTAGCGTCAAAACGTTTGATGCTAATTCTCTAACTACCACCATGGTGCTCCATATCTTAGATAAAGCGCACACATGGTGACTTGAGTAGGGCGCAAGAAAAGTGGTGCTGCACTAGCTGCAGTGGCACTTTTCTTAAATCTGGCCCATAGTGTCTAAGTGCAGTGGCCAGGTTAGGTGGTGACAGGGTGCATGCACCATTTCACCCAGGCTGCAATGGCAGGCCTGCGGACACAGTTTGCGCGGGCTCCCACGGGTGGCACAATACATGCTGCAGCCCATGGGGTCCCCTGGTGTACAAATGTCCTGGGTACCTAGGCACCATATGCTAGTGACTTACATGGGTGCACCAGTATGCCAATTGTGGGTGTAAGAAGTTTATCAGCAACCAAATTCAGGGGAGAGAGCACAATCACTGAGGTCTTGATTAGCAGGCTGTCTGTGAACTATAGTCGAAACCCACTGGCATGTGTAACTTAAGATAACAAACATCCTGCAGGCACATAAGTGTAAGAGGGAAATGTCTGCACATTTTACAATAACACTTTACCTACAGGCAGTTCCCTGCAGAGCTCCTATTTGGACAAGTCCTACTGACATTGAACGTAAGAGGGAGTTTCTTGTACAGCTTACAGCAGCACAAGTGACAGTGTGGGCACTCTCTGCAGAACATATAGGCCATCATTATAAACTCTGCGGGAAAACCCGCCGAGTTTGGCGCTGGTGGTCTACAATGATCACCACATAATGATCATTACGCTGGACCGGTGAGCGGAAAGAGTGCTTCCGCCAGCCGACCCAGCGGAATGCAGGGCCTGTACATTGAAGCCGGCTCCACATGAAGCCCCAGAGTTCATGGAATCATACAACCAATACTGGCAATGGGGTATGATTCTGACATGTTTGATACCAAACATGCCTAGGTTCATAGGTACCATTATGTAGCTAGACATAGCTAGTGACCTATGTCCAGTACACATGTAAAATGGCGTCCCACACTCACGAAGTAGGGAGGTGTAAAGTTCTCTTTCCCAGGGGAGCCCTTGAAAGGTGGGGGCCCTGGGCATTTACTCATTGTGCCCTTACCTTAAAACGCCTGTGCTTGGCGTTGGTTGGAAGTCCACTAATGATAAGTAATCTTACAATTTCTGGGGGACTTGGTAAATCTGGAGGCAAATTCATTGGCTGAAATAGCGCCCCTACTGACATTTGAGGTAATTTAGGGTATGGCAGAAAAGGCTACCATATCAGTGGGGGCAACCCCCTTCTGTGCAGTGGCAGACCCCCTACCCATTCCCCTGAACGCCCCCCAAGCACCTCTACCCTCTAAACCTGCCCCCACCAGCATATTTAGAGATCCCCACCTACACAGCAGGTACAGTTTTTCCATAAGTACATCTGCTGCATGCATCAGCCCTTAGACTAGGGTGGCCCGATGTGCCAGACTTCACCGAACAGTCCTGGTTTCCGAGGACTGACCCAGTGGCCTGACACTTTACTCTGTTTTAAATAAAGACAGGTTAAGCCATCCGGAAAAGCAGAAATAAAATGCATGCTCTCCTTTCCACCTGGGCCTCTAGAATCTGGAACAAAATGTCTAGCCAGCATTGCTTTTTGCTTTTTAAAATGCTGCACCGGAGTCTCTCTAAGGGAGTGAAGTCCAGTATCCCTGGAAGCAGACTGTGCTGCACTGGAGTCACTCTAAGGGAGTAAAGTCCAGTATCCCTAAAAGCAGCCTGTGCTGCACTGGAGTCACTCTAAGGGAGTAAAGTCCAGTATCCGTAGAAGCAGCCAGTGCTGCAACGGAGTCACTCTAAGGGAGTAAAGTCCAGTATCCCTAGAAGCAGCCTCTGCTGCACTGGAGTGGCTCTAAGGGAGTAAAGTCCAGGATCCCTGGTAGCAGCCTGTGCTGCACTGGAGTCGCTCTAAGGGAGTAAAGTCCAATATCCCTGGTAGCAGCCTGTGCTTCACTGGAGTGGCTCTAAGGGAGTAAAGTCCAGTATCCCTGGTAGCAGCCTGTGCTGCACTGGAGTCGCTCTAAGGGAGTATAGTCCAATATCCCTAGAAGCAGCCGGTGCTGCACCGGAGTCACTCTAAGGGAATAAAGTCCAGTATCCCTCGTAGCAGCCTGTGGTGCGCTGGAGTAACTCTAAGGGAGTAAAGTCCAGTATCCCTAGGATTAGCCGGTGCTGCACCAGAGTCGCTCTAAGGGATTGAAATCCAGTAAAAAGCAGAAATAAAATGCATGCTCTCCTTTCCACCTGGGCCTCTAGAGTCTTGAACAAAATGTCTAGCCAGTATTGCTTTTTGCTTTTTAAAATGCTGCACTGGAGTCGCTCTAAGGGAGTGAAGTCCAGTATCCCTGGAAGCAGACTGTGCTGCACTGGAGTCACTCTAAGGGAGTAAAGTCCAGTATCCGTAGAAGCAGCCGGTGCTGCAACGGAGTCACTCTAAGGGAGTAAAGTCCAGTATCCCTAGAAGCAGCCTGTGCTGCATTGGAGTCGCTCTAAGGGAGTAAAGTCCAATGTCCCTGGTAGCAGCCTGTGCTGCACTGGAGTGGCTCTAAGGGAGTAAAGTCCAGTATCCCTGGTAGCAGCCTGTGCTGCACTGGAGTCGCTCTAAGGGAGTAAAGTCCAAAATCCCTGGTAGCAGCCTGTGCTGCACTGGAGTCGCTCTAAGGGAGTAAAGTCCAGTATCCCTGGTAGCAGCCTGTGCTGCACTGGAGTCGCTCTAAGGGAGTAAAGTCCAATATCCCTAGAAGCAGCCGGTGCTGCACCGGAGTCACTCTAAGGGAATAAAGTCCAGTATCCCTCGTAGCAGCCTGTGGTGCGCTGGGGTAACTCTAAGGGAGTAAAGTCCAGTATCCCTAGAAGCAGCCGGTGCTGCATCGGAGTCGCTCTAAGGGAGTAAAGTCCAATATCCCTAGAAGCAGCAGCTGGTGCAGCTACGGAGTCACTCTAAGGGAGTAAAGTCTGGTATTCTTAGAAGCACCCGGTACCGCAACGGAGTCACTCTATGGGAGTGAAGTCCAATATCCCTAGAAGCAGCTGGTGCTGAACAGGAGTCCCTCTAGGGGAGTAAAGTCCAGTATCCCTAGAAGCAGCCGGTGCTGCACCGGAGTCGCTCTAAGGGAATGAAATCCAGTATCCCTGGTAGCAGCCTGTGCTGCATCGGAGTCGCTCTAAAGGAGTAAAGTCCAACATCCCTAGAAGCATCCGATGCACCTCCGGAGTCGCGCTACAGGAGTGAAGTCCAGTATCCCTGGTAGCACCCTGTGCTGCACCGGAGTCACTCTAAGGGAGTGAAGTCCAGAATCCCTAGAACAGCCGGTGCTGCACCGGAGTCGCTCTAATGGAGTAAAGTCCAATATCCCTACAAGCAGCCGGTGCTGCACTGGAGTCGCTCTAAGGGAGTGAAGCCCAGCATCCCTGGTAGCAGCCTGTGCTGCAATGGAATCACTCTAAGGCAGTGAAGTCCAGTATCCCTGGTAGCAGGTGGTGCTGCACGGAGTCGTGCTAAGGGAGTAAAGTCCAATATCCCTAGAAGCAGCCGGTGCTGCAACAGAGCCACTCTAAGGGAGCGAAGTCCAGTATCCCTGGTAGAAGCTTGTGCTGCACTGGAATTGCTCTAAGGGAGTAAAGTCCAATATCCCTAGAAGCAGCCGGTCCTACACCAGAGTCCCTCTAAGGGAGTAAAGTCCAGCATCCCTGGTTGCAGTCTATGCTGCACCAGAGTCACTCTAAGGGAGTAAAGTCCAGTATCCCTGGTAGCTGCCGGTGCTGTAGTGGAGTCACTCTAAGCGAGTAAAGTCCATTATCCCTAGAACCAGCCGGTGCTGCACCGAAGTCGTTCTAAGGGAGTAAAGTCCAGCATCCCTGGTTGCAGGCAGTGCTTCACCAAAGTCTCTCTAAGGGAGAAAAGACTAGTATCTCTGGTTACAGCCTTTGCTGCAATGCAACGGAGTCACTCTAAGGGAGTAAGGTCCCGTATCCCTGGTTGCAGCCTGTGCTGCAATGGAGTCGCTCTAAAGGACTAAAGTCCAGCTTCCCTGGTTGCAGCCAGTGCTTCACCTAAGTCTCTCTAAGAGAGACGACTAGTATCTCTGGTTACAGCCTGTACTGCAATGGAGTCACTCTAAGGGAGTAAAGTCCAGTATCTCTGGTTACAGCCTGTGCTGCAACGGAGTCACTCCAAGGGAGTAAAGTCCAGTGTAAGGAAATGCCTCCTTGGCATGGTTACCCCCTGACTTTTTGCCTTTGCTGATGCCAAGTTATGATTTGAAAGTGTGCCCGGACCCTGCTAACCAGGCCCCAGCACCAGTGTTCTTACACTAAACTGTACCTTTGTCTCCACAATTGGCACAACCCTGGCACCCAGGTAAGTCCCTTGTAACTGGTACCCCTGGTACCAAGGGCCCTGATGCCAGGGAAGGTCTCTAAGGGCTGCAGCATGTCTTATGCCTCCCTAGGGACCCCTCACTCAGCACATACACACTGTAAGGGAATGCCTCCTTGGCATGATTACCCCCTGACTTTTTGCCATTGCTGATGCTAAGTTATGATTTGAAAGTGTGCTGGGACCTTGCTAACCAGGCCCCAGCACTGGTGTTCTTTCCCTAAACTGTACTTTTGTCTCCACAATTAGCACAACCCTGGCACCCAGGTAAGCCCCTTATAACTGGTACCTCTGGTACCACGGGCCCTGATGCCAGGGAAGTTCTCTAAGGGCTGCAGCATGTCTTATGCCACCCTGGGGACCCCTTGCCAACTTGTGTGTGCTGGTGGGGAGAAAATGACTAAGTCGACATGGCACTCCCCTCAGAGTGCCATGCCAACCTCAAACTGCCTGTGGCATAGGTAAGTCACCCCTCTAGCAGGCCTTACAGCCCTAAGGCAGGGTGCAATTTACCACAGGTGAGGGCATATGTTCATGAGCACTATGCCCCTACAGTGTCTAAGCAAATCCTTAGACATTGTAAGTGCAGGGTAGCCATAAGAGTATATAGTCTGGGAGTCTGTCAAAAACAAACTCCACAGCACCATAATAATGGCTACACTGAAAACTGGGAAGTTTGGTATCAAACTTCTCAGCACAATAAATGCACAATGATGCCAGTGTGCACTTTATTGTAAAAATACACCCAGAGGGCATCTTAGAGATGCCCCCTGAAAACATACCCGACTTCCAGTGTGGGCTGACTAGTTTCTGCCAGCCTGCCACACACCAGACATGTTGCTGGTCACATGGGGAGAGTGCCTTTGTCACTCTGTGGCCAGGAACAAAGCCTGTACTGGGTGGAGGTGCTTCTCACCTCCCCCTGCAGGAACTGTAACAGCTGGCGGTGAGCCTCAAAGGCTCGCCCCCTTTGTTACAGCGCCCCAGGGCATCACAGCTAGTGCAGATGCCCGCCCCTCCGGCCACTGCCCCCACTTTTGGTGGCAAGGCTGGAGGAGATAATTAGGAAAACAAGGAGGAGTCACTCCCCAGTCAGGACAGCCCCTAATGTGCCCTGAGCTGAGGTGACTCTTACTTTTAGAAATCCTCCATCTTGTAGAAGGAGGATTCCCCCAATAGGATTAGGGATGTGCCCCCGTCCCCACAGGGAGGAGGCACCAAGAGGGTGTAGCCACCCTCAAGGACAGTAGCCATTGGCTACTGCCCTCCCAGACCTAAACACACCCCTAAATTCAATATTTAGGGGCTCCCAGAACAGAGGAAGATAGATTCCTGCAACCTAAAGAAGAAGAGGACTGCTGACCTGAAGTCCTGCAGTGAAGACGGAGACGATGACTGATTTGGCCCCAGCCCCACCGGCCTATCTCCCTACTTCGAAGAAAAATGCAACAGCGACGCATCCAGAAGGGGCCAGTGACCTCTGAAGCGTCAGAGGACTGCCCTGCATCCAAAGGACCAAGAAGCTCCCGAGAACAGCGGCCCTGTTCAACAAACTGCAACTTTCTGCAACAAAGAAGCAACTTTAAAGACTTCACGTTTCCCGCCAGGAGCGTGAGACTTTCCACTCTGCACCCGATGCCCCTGGCTCGACCTGCAGAAAACTAACACTACAGGGAGGTCTCCCCGGCGACTGCGAGCCCGTGAGTAGCCAGAGTTGACCCCCCTGAGCCCCCACAGCGACGCCTGCAGAGGAAATCCAGAGGCTCCCCCTGACCGCGACTGCCTGCTTCAAGGAACCCGACGCCTGGAAACCACACTGCATCCGCAGCCCCTAGGACCTGAAGGAACCGAACTCCAGTGCAGGAGTGACTCCCAGGCAACCCTCTGCCCAGCCCAGGTGGTGGCTACCCCGAGGAGCCACCCCTGTGCCTGCCTGCCTCGTTGAAGAGACCCCCGGGTCTCCCCTTTGATTCCTATTAGAAACCCGACGCCTGTTTGCACTCTGCACCCGGCCGCCCCTGTGCCACTGAGGGGGTACTTTCTGTGCCTGCTTGTGTCCCCCCCGGTGCCCCCAAAAAAAACCCTGGTCTGCCCTCCAAAGACGCGGGTACTTACCTGCTGGCAGACTGGAACCAGGGCACCCCTGTTTACATTGAAGGCCTATGTGTTTTGGGCACCACTTTGACCTCTGCACCTGACCGGCCCTGAGCTGCTGGTGTGGTAACTTTGGGGTTGCCTTGAACCCCCAACGGTGGGCTACCTTGGAACCAACTTTGAACCCTGTAAGTGTTTTACTTATCTGTGAACTTAACATTTACTTACCTCCCCAGGAACTGTTGATTTTTGCACTTTTATTTTTGTCCACTTTTAAAATAACATTGCCATTTTTGATAAAACTGTACATGCTATTGTGATTATTCAAAGTTCCTAGAATACCTGAGTGAAATACCTTTCATTTAAAGTATTGTTTGTAAATCTTGAACCTGTGGTTCTTAAAATAAACTAAGAAAATATATTTTTCTATATGAAAACCTATTGGCCTGGAATTTGTCTTTGAATGTGTGTTCCACATTTATTGCCTGTGTGTGTACAACAAATGCTTAACACTACCCTCTGATAAGCCTACTGCTCGACCACACTACCAGAAAATTGAGCATTAGAATTATCTCTTTTTGCCACTATCTTACCTCTAAGGGGAACCCTTGGACTATGTGCACTGTATATTTCTTACTATGAAATAGGATATACAGAGCCAGCTTCCTACATCCAGCATCTCTGGTTGCAGCCTGTGCAGCACCGGAGTTGCTCTAAGGGAGTGAAGTCCAGCATCTCTGGTTGCAGCCTGTGCTGCAACTGAGTCACTCTAAGGGAGTAAAGTTCAGCATCTCTGGTTGCAGTCTGTGCTGTAATGGAGTCACTCTAAGGGAGTAAAGTCCAGTACCTCTGGTTGCAGCCGGTGCTGCACTGGTGTCACGCTAAGGGAGTAAAGTCCAGCATCCCTGGTAGCAGCCTGTGCTGCACTGGAGTTGCTCTAAGGGAGTAAAATCCAGTATCCCTGGTAGAAGACTGTCACTCTAAGGGAGTAAAGTCCAGTACCTCTGGTTGCAGCCGGTGCTGCACTGGTGTCAAACTAAAGGAGTAAAGTCCAGCATCCCTGGTAGCAGCCTGTGCTGCACTGGAGTCGCTCTAAGGGAGTAAAATCCAGTATCCCCGGTAGCAGACTGTGCTGCACCAGAGTCATTCTAAGGGAGTAAAGTCCAATATCCCCAGAAGCAGCCTGTGCTGCACCGGAGTCACTCTAAGGGAGTAAAGTCCAGTATACCTGGTAGCAGCCTGTGCTGCACTGGAGTCGCTCTAATGGAGTAAAGTCCAGTATCCCTGGTAGCAGCCTGTGCTCCACTGGAGTCGCTCTAAGTGAGTAAAGTCCAATATCCCAGAAGCAGCCTGTGCTGCACCGGAGTCGCTCTAAGGGAGTGAAGTCCAGTATCCCTGGTAGCAGCCTGTGCTGCACTAAAGTCGCTCTAAGGGAGTAAAGTCCAATATCCCTAGAAGCAGCCGGTGCTGCACCGGAGCCGCTCTAAGGGAGTGAAGTCCAATATCCGTAGAAGCAGCAGCCGGTGCTGCAACAGAGTCACTCTAAGGGAGTAATGTCCAGTATCCCTAGAAGCAGCTGGTTCTGCAACGAAGTCACTCTAAGGGAGTAAAGTCCAATATCCGTAGAAGCGGCCGGTGCTGCACGGGAGTCGCTCTAAGGGAGTAAAGTCCAGTATCCCTACAAGCAGCTGGTGCTGCGCCGGAGTGGCACTAAAGGAGTGAAGTCCAGTATCCCTGGTAGCAGCTGGTCCTGCACCAGAGTCGCTCTAAGGGAGTAAAGTCCAATATCCCTAGAAGCAGCCAGTGCTGCACCGAAGTCGCGCTAAAGGAGTGATGTCCAGTATCCCTGATAGCAGCCTGTGCTGCACCGGAGTCACTCTAAGGGAGTAAAGTCTAATACCCCTAAAAGCAGCCGGTGCTGCACCAGAGTCGATCTAAGGGAGTAAAGTTCAGCATCCCTGGTTGTAGTCTGTGCTGCACCGGAGTCACTTTAAGGGAGTAAAGTCCAATATCCCTAGAAGCAGACAGTCCTGCACCGGAGTCGATCTAAGGGAGTGAAGTCCAGCATCCCTCGTAGCAGCCTGTGCTGCACTGGAGTCGCTCTAGGGGAGTAAAGTCCCATATCCCTAGAAGAAGCCGGTGCTGCACTGGAGTCACTCTAAGGGAGTAAAGTCCAATATCCCTAGATGCAGCCGGTGCTGCACTGGAGTCGCTCCAAGGGAGTAAAGTCCAGCATCCCTGGTTGCAGGCAGTGCTTCACCAAAGTCTCTCTAAGGAAAAAAAGACTAGTATCTCTGGTTACAGCCTGTGCTGCAATGGAGTCATTCTAAGCGAATGAAGTCCAGCATCTCTGGTTGCAGTCTGTGCTCCACTGGAGTCACTCTAAGGGAGTAAAGTCCAGTATCCCTGGTAGCAGCCGGTGCTGCACTGGAGTAGCTCTAAGAGAGTAAAGTCCAATATCCCTAGAAGAGCCAGTGCTGCAACGGAGTCGCTCTTAGGGAGTGAAGTCCAGTATCCCTTGTAGCTGCCTATGCTGCACTGGAGTCGCTCTAAGGCAGTAAAGTCCAATATTCCTAGATGCAGCTTGTGCTGCACGAGTGTCACACTAACGGAGTAAAGTCTAGTATCTCTGGTTGCAGCCTGTGCTGCAATGGAGTCACTCTAAGGGAGTAAAGTCTAGTATCTCTGGTTGCAGTCTGTGCTGCACCAGTCATTCTAAGGGAGTAAAGTCCAGTATCTCTGGTTGCAGCCTGTGCTGCACCAGAGTCCCGCTAAGGGAGTAAAGTCCAGTATCCCTGGTTGCAGCTGGTGCTGCACTGGAATCATTCTAAGGGAGTAAAGTCCAGCATCTCTTGTTACAGCTTGTGTTCTACTGGAGTCTCACTAAGGGAGTAAAGTCCAGTACCTCTGGCTACAGCTTGTGCTCTACTGGAGTCTCACTAAGGGAGTAAAGTCCAGTATCCCTAGAAGCAGCCAGTGCTGCAAAAGAGTTATTCTAAGGGAGTAAAGTTCAGGGTATTTCACTTGTGTTATTTAGGGAGTACATCTTTTACTGATTGTAGCCTATCATGTTCTGTAGACACTTTAAGGAGGGTCCTTTACCTCTGGTTGCAGCCTGTGATGTCTGAAGACCCTCTAAGGGGTAGGCCCTTTGCTTCTAAGGTGCTGGGGTCTTTCACTTGTGTTATTTAGGGGGTACATCCTTTACTTCTGGTTTTATCATGTTCTGTAGACACTTTGAGGAGGGTCCTTTACCTCTGGTTCCAGCCTGTGATATCTCAAGTGTTTCTAAGAGATATGCCCTTTGCTTCTAAGGTGCTGGGCTCTTTCACTTGTTAGTTCGGGTCCTGTTGGGGAGTACGTCCTTTACTTTAAGGGGGGCTTTTACATCTGGCGTTCCTTGGGAACGCTAGCGCAGAGAAGCAGGGCTCATCCAGCTCTCAGGAGATTCTCTGACCTCATTGCACGTCTTTCCTGCTCTGTTCAGTTTAGTTTTTGAACCTGTCTCTGGGAGGGGGCAGTGTGTGTGCCAAGCGCCGCCCGGGCACTCAGCCACAAATAGCCCTGGGATGCCCTCGGGAGGCTCCACACCCTGAAGGACAGAGGCGGAGAGGAGCCCGGTCTGCAGGGCACACCCGGGTGGCATGGCCCGGTACCTGTGATCTCATTACCCCGCATCAAGGGTATATAAAGGAGCTGAAGACACGCGCCGCCAGGCAGCTGCCCTCCTCGCCTCGGCCGCCTTGCTGGGCCTTGCCCTGGCACTGCCAGTGAGTTCTGGGGCCTCTTCCCTCGGCACTGCTCTACTACTCATACGGCACAGTGTCCGTCCCTGGCACTGTCTCTGGCACTGTCCGTCCCTGGCACTGTCTCTGGCACTGTCCGTCCCTGGCACTGTCGCTAGCACTGTCCGTCCCTGGCACTGTCCGTCCCTGGCACTATCCGTCCCTAACACTGTCTCTGGCACTATCCGTCCCTGGCACTGTCTCTGGCACTGCTCTACTACTAATGCGGCACACTGTCCGTCCCTGGCACTGTCTCTGGCACTGTCCGTCCCTGGCACTGTATGTCTCTGGCACTATCCGTCCCTGGCACTCTCTCTGGCACTATCCGTCTCTGGCACTGTCCGTCCCTGGCACTGTCTGTCTCTTGCACTGTCCGTCCCTGGCACTGTTCTTCTACTCATGCGGCACACTATCCATTCCTGGCACTGTCTGTCTCCGGCACTATCCGTCCCTGGCACTGTCTCTGGCACTGTCCTTCCCTGGCACTGTCCGTCCCTGGCACTATCCGTCCCTAGCACTGTCTCTGGCACTATCCGTCCCTGGCACTGTCTCTGGCACTGCTCTACTACTAATGCGGCACACTGTCCGTCCCTGGCACTGTCTCTGGCATTGTTCTACTACTCATGCGGCACACTATTCGTCCCTGGCACTATCCGTCCTGGCACTGTCTGTCTCTGGCACTGTCTGTCTCTGGCACTATCCATCCCTGGCACTGACTGTCCCTGAAACTATCCGTCCCTGGCACTGCTCTATTACTCATGCGGCACTCTATCCATCCCTGGAACTGTCCGCCCCTGACACAATCCGTCCCTGGCACTGCTCTACTACTCATGCGGCACACTATCCGTCCCTGGCACTGTCTCTGGCACTGTCTGTCTCTGGCACTATCCGTCCCTAGCACTGTCTGTCTCTGGCGCTGTCTGTCTCTGGCACTATCCATCCCTGGCACTCTCTGTCTCTGGCACTATCCGTCCCTGGCACTGTCTCTGGCACTATCCATCCTTAGCACTGCCTCTGGCTCTGTTCTACTACTCATGCGGCACACTATGCGTCCCTGGCACTGTCTGTCTCTGGCTCTATCCGTCTATGGCACTGTCTGTCTCTGGCACTATCCGTCCCTAGCACTGTCTGTCTCTGGCACTGTCCGTCCCTAGCACTGTCTGTCTCTGGCACTATCCGTCCCTAGCACTGTCTGTCTCTGGCGCTGTCTGTCCCTGGCACTATCCATCCCTGGCACTGTCCGTCGCTGGCACTGTCTGTCTCTGGCACTGTTCTACTACTCATGCGGCACACTATCCATCTCTGGCACTGTCTGCCTCTGGCATAGTTCGTCGCTCCTTTCTACCCCTCGAGGACACCTTACCCCTGGCACTGTCCGTCCCTGGCACTGTCCGTCCCTGGCACTGTCTGTCACTCCTTTCTACCCCTCGAGGGCACCTTGACCCCTGGCACTGTCCGCCCCTGGCACTGTGCGTCACTCCCTTCTTCCCCTCCATCCGTGGGTGTCTGACACACTGCCTCTGTCGGTTCCTTCTGCAGATTCCTGACGTGGGTCTCTCAGGGACGTCCGAAGCTGTCAGTCCCAGCGGTAGGTGTCTCGTCCTGTGCGAGAGAGAGAGAGGAGAGAGAGAAGAGAGGGAGAGAGACAGGAGATAGAGAGAGGAGGAGAGGGAGAGAGAGAGAATAGAGGGAGAGAGAGAGAGAGGGAGGAGAGAGAGGAGAGGGAGAGAGGAGAGCGAGAGATAGAGAGAGAGAGAGAAGCGAGGGAGAGAGAGGAGGGAGAGAGAAGTAGGGAGAGAGAAGAGAGAGAGAGAGAGAGAGGAGAGAGGGATAAAGTGACAAAGAGGAGAGAGAGAAGAGAGGGAGAGAGTGACAAAGAGGAGGGAGAGAGAGACAGAGAGGAGCGGAGGAGAGATGGGAGCTTTGGGAGAGTGAGAGAGAGAGAAGGAGGAAGGGGTGGAGGAGAGATGGGAGGTTTGGGAGAGTCAGAGAGAGAGGGAGAGAGTGAGAGAGAAAAGAGAGGGAGAGAGGAGAGAGAGAAGAGAGGGAGAGAGAGAGAAAAGGAGGAGGAAGGGGAGAGGAGAGATGGGAGCTTTGGGAGAGTGAGAGAGTGAGAAGAGAGGGAGAGAGGAGAGAGACAGAGAGAGGAGCGGAGGAGAGCTGGAGCTTTGGAGAGAGAGAGAGAAGGAAGAGGAAGGGGCGGAGGAGAGATGGGAGCTTTGGGAGAGAGAGACAGAGAGAGTGAGGAGATAGAGAAGAGCGGGAGACAGAGAGAGGAGCGGAGGAGAGATATGAGCTTTGGGAGAGTGAGAGAGAGAGAGAAGGAGGAGGAAGGAGCGGAGTAGAGGTGGGAGCTTTTGGAGAGATAGAGAGGAGAGAGAGAGAGAGAGGAGAGAAGAAGAGAGAGAAAGAGGAGAGAGGAGAGAGAGAGGAGAGTGGGAGAGAGAGGAGAGAGGGGAGAGAGAGGAGAGAGAGAGAAGAGAGGGAGAGAGAGGAGAGATGGGAGCTTTGGGAGAGGGAGAGAGAGAGAGAGAAGAGAGAAAGAAGAGAGGGAGAGAGACACAGAGAGAGGAGCGGAGGAGAGATGGGAGCTTTGGGAGAGTGAGAGAGAGAAAAGGAGGAGGAAGGGGCGGAGTAGAGATGGGAGCTTTGGGAGAGAGAAGAGAGGGAGAGAGAGAGGAGAGAGAGAGGGAGGGAGGAGAGAGAGAGGGAGAGAGAGAAGGAGAGAGGGAGAGAGAGGAGAGAGAGAGGAGAGAGAGAAGAGAGAAGTGAGAGAGGGAGGGAAGAGAGGGAGAGAGAGAAGAGAGGGAGAGAGAGAGAGGAGAGAGAGAGGAGAGAGGGAGAGAGAGGAGAGAGAGAGGGAGAGAGAGAAGAGAAAGAAGAGAGAGAAGAGAGGAGATAGAAGAGAGAGAGTGAGAGAGAGAGAGGCAAGAGAGAAGAGAGGGAGAGAGGGAAGCAGAGAGAGGAGCGGAGGAGAGATGGGAGCTTTGGGAGAGTGAGAGAGAGAGAGAAGGAGGAGGAAGGAGCGGAGTAGAGGTGGGAGCTTTGGGAGAGGAGAGGGAGAGAGAGGGAGAAGGAGAGAGAGAAAGAGGAGAGAGAGGAGAGAGGGAGAGAGAGGAGAGAGAGAGAGGAAAGAGAGAGAGAGGAGAGAAGAGAGAGAGAGAAGAGGGAGGTGAGAGAGAGGAGAGAGAAGAGAGAGAGAGGAGAGAGAGAGGGGGAGAGAAGAGAGGGAGAGAAGGACAAAGAGGAGAGAGAGAAGAGAGGCAGAGAAGAGACAGAGGAGAGGGAGAGAGAGAGACAGAGAGAGGAGCAGAGGAGAGATGGGAGCTTTGCGAGAGTGAGAGAGAGAGAAGGAGGAGGAAGGGGCGGAGGAGAGATGGGAGCTTTGGGAGAGAGAGAGAGAGAGGAGGAGGAGAGAGAGAAGAGAGGGAGAGAGGGGAGAGAGAGAGAGAGAGAGAAGGAGGAGCCAGGGGAGAGGAGAGATGGGAGCTTTGGGAGAGGGAGGGAGAGAGAGAGAGAGAGAGAGAAGAGAGAGAGAAGAGAGAGAGAGAGAGAGACAGAGAGAGGAGCGGAGGAGAGATGGGAGCTTTGGGAGAGTGAGAGAGAGAGAAGGAGGAGGAAGGGACGGAGTAGAGATGGGAGCTTTGGGAGAGAGAGAGAGTGAGAGAGAGAGAGGGAGGAGAGAGAGGGAGGGAGAGAGAGAGAGGAGAGAGAGAGAGAAGAGAGGAGTGAGAGAGAGAGGGAGAGAGAGAGAGAGGAGAGAGGGAGAGGAGAGAGGGATAGGGAGAGAGAGAGAGAAGAGAGGAGTGAGAGAGAGAGGGAGAGAGAGAGAGAGGAGAGAGGGAGAGGAGAGAGGGATAGGGAGAGAGAGAGAGAAGAGAAAGAAGAGAGAGTAGAGAGAGAGGCAAGAGAGAAGAGAGGGATAGAGTGACAAAGAGGAGAGAGAGAGGAGAGAGGAGAGGGAGAGAGACAGAGAGAGGAGCGGAGGAGAGATGGGAGCTTTGGGAGACTGAGAGAGAGAGAAGGAGGAGGAAGGGGCGGAGGAGAGATGGGAGGTTTGGGAGAGAGAGAGAGAGAGAGGGAGAGGGAGAAGAGAGGGAGAGAGGAGAGAGAGAAGAGAGGGAGAGAGAGAGAGGAGGAGGAGGAAGTGGAAGGGGAGAGGAGAGATGGGAGCTTTGGGAGAGTGAGAGAGATAGAGAGAGAGAAGAGAGGGAGAGAGAGAGAGACAGAGAGAGGAGCAGAGGAGAGATGGGAGCTTTGGGGGAGAGAGAGAGAGAGAGAGAAGGAGAGGGCAGGGGCGGAGGAGAGATGGGCGCTTTGGGAGTGTGTGAGAGAGAGAGAGGGGAGAGATTGAGAGAGAGCAGAGAGGGAGAGAGGAGAGAAGAGAGGGAGAAAGAGAGAGACAGAGGGAGGAGCGGAGGAGAGATAGGAGCTTTGGGGGAGAGAGAGAGAAGGAGGAGGCAGGGGGGAGAGATGGGAGCTTTGGGAGAGTGAGAGAGAGAGGGAGAGAGTGAGAGAGAGAAGAGAGGGAGAGAGGGGAGAGAGAGAGAGAGAGGAGCGGAGGAGAGATGGGAGCTTTGGGAGAGAGAGAGAGAGAGAGAAGGAGGAGGAGGGGGCGGAGGAGAGATGGGAGCTTTGGGAGAGAGAGAGAGAGAGAGAGAGAAGGAGGATGGAGGGGCGAAGGAGAGATGGGAGCTTTGGGAGAGTGAGAGAGAGAAAGAGGAGGGGGAGGAGAGGTGGGAGCTTTGAGAGAGAGAGAGAGAGGGAGGAGGAGGATTGGGGAGGAGAAATGAGAGCTTTGGGAGAGAGAGAGAGAAGGAGGAAGGGGTGGATGAGAGATGGAGAGGAGAGATGGGAGCTTTGGGAGAGAGAGAGTGAAGGAAGAGAGACGGGGCTCGTGTGTGCTGCTGCAGCCCTCTCTAGGTGAGTGAGTGTCTCCTCGGGTGAGTGCTGCTGTGAGGAGGCTGAATGAAGCCCTCATGAGACTTCTCTGTCTCTCACCCCCCCCCCCCCCCCCCCCCCCCCCCCCCCCCCCCCCCCCCCCGCCTTGGAGCGCCCTTCAGCTGCCCGAGGCGCTGTGGATAGGGCCATGTGCCCCTGCGGGAGGAGTGGGGGCTGGGGGTGTTGGAGTTCATCCAATAAAATTATGTTTTCGCTGCTTATCCCCCCCCCCCCCCAACACACACACACACAGGAGCGCAGCTATCAGCAGTGCAGCAGGTGCAGTGAACACGGGGCTCAGTTAGACTCAGTTAGTTGTTTTTACTCCCAGACCGGGGGTGGGAGGTCCGGTTTGCATCCTCGGATTGGGACTCATGGTAGGTCAGTGCCCCCCCCCCCCTCCGACAAGCGGCCCAGTGCTGAGGGAGGGGTTCAGTGCTGAGGGAGGGGTTCAGTGCTCAGGGAGCGGCCCAATGCTGAGGGAGGGGTTCAGTGCTGAGGGAGCAACCCAGTGCTCAGGGAGGGGTTCAGTGTTGAGGAAGGGGTTCAGTGCTCAGGGAGGGGTTCATTGCTCATTGAGCGATTCAGTGCTCAGGGAGGGGTACAGTGTTAAGGGAGGGGTTCAGTGCTCAGGGAGGGGTTCAGTGGTCAGGGAGGGGTTTGGTGCTCAAGCAGGGGTTCAGTGCTCACAAGTGTTCAGGGAGGGGTTCGATGCTCACGGAGGGATTCAGTGCTCAGGGAGGGGTTCAGTGCTGAAGGGGGGGGGTAT
The DNA here is from genome assembly GCF_031143425.1 of Pleurodeles waltl. Classification (NCBI taxonomy): domain Eukaryota; kingdom Metazoa; phylum Chordata; class Amphibia; order Caudata; family Salamandridae; genus Pleurodeles; species Pleurodeles waltl. The sequence continues at coordinate 10,674,490 of NC_090442.1, forward strand.
ACAGTGCTCATCGAGGTGTTCAGTGCTGAGGGAGGGGTTCAGTGCTCAGGGAGGGTTTCAGTGTTGAGGACAGGGTTCAGTGCTCAGGGAGGGGTTCAGTGCTCATTGTGCGGTTCAGTGCTCAGGGAGGGGTTCAGTGCTGAGGGAGGGTTTCAGTGCTGAAGGGGTGTCCAGTGCTCAGGGAGGGGTTCACTGCTGAGGGAGGGGTCAGTGCTGAGGAAGGGGTTCATTGCTGAGGGAGGGGTTCAGTGCTGAGGGAGCAACCCAGTGCTGAGGGAGGGGTTCAGTGCTCAGGGAGGGGTTCAGTGCTCAGGGAGGGGTTCATTGCTGAGGGAGGGGTTAATTGCTCAGGGAGGGGTTCATTGCTGAGGGAGGAGTTCATTGCTGAGGGAGGGGTTCAGTGCTGAGGGAGGGGTTCAGGGCTGAGGGAGGGGTTCCTTGCTGCGGGAAGGGTTCAGTGCTCAGGAAGGGGTCAGTGTTGAGGGAGGGGTTCAGTGCTGAGGGAGGGGTTCAGTGCTGAGGGGGGGTTCAGTGCTGAGGGAGAGGTTCCATGCTCAGGGAGGGGGTTCAGTGCTCAGGGAGGGGTTCAGTGTTGAGGGAGGGGTTCAGTGCTCAGGGAGGGGTTCAGGGCTGATGGAGGGGTTCAGGGCTGAGGGAGGGGTTGAGAGCTCAGGGAGGGGTTCATTGCTGAGGGAGGGGTTCAGTGCTCAGGGAGGGGTTCAGTGCTGAGGGAGGGGTTCAGGGCTGACGGAGGGGTTCAGTGCTGAGGGAGGGGTTCAGTGCTGAGGGAGGGGTTCAGGGCTGAGGGAGGGGTTGAGAGTTCAGAGAGGAGTTCATTGCTGAGGGAGGGGTTGAGAGTTCAGGGAGGAGTTCATTGCTGAGGGAGGGGTTCAGTGCTCAGGGAGCGGTTCAGTGCTGAGGGAGGGGTCAGTGCTGAGGGAGGGGTTCAGTGCTGAGGGAGGGGTTCAGGGCTGAGGGAGAGGTTCCTTGCTGCCGGAAGTGTTCAGTGCTCAGGAAGGGGTCAGTGTTGAGGGAGGGGTTCAGAGCTGAGGAGGGGTTCAGTGCTGAGGGAGGGGTCAGTGCTGAGGGAGGGGTTCAGTGCTGAGGGAGGGGTTCAGTGCTCAGGGAGCGGTTCAGTGCTGAGGGAGGGGTCAGTGCTGAGGGAGGGGTTCAGTGCTCAGGGAGGGGTTCAGTGCTGAGGGGGAGTTCAGTGCTGAAGGAGCAACCCAGTGCTGAGGGAGGGGTTCAGTGCTCTGGGAGGGGTCTAGTGCTGAGGGACGGGTTCAGTGCTGAGGGGGGGTTCAGTGCTGAGGGAGCGGTTCCGTGCTCGGGGGTGTTCAGTGCTCAGGGAGGGGTTCAGTGCTGAGGGAGGGGTTCAGGGCTGAGGGAGGAGTTCATTGCTGAGGGAAGGGTTCCTTGCTGCGGGAAGGGTTCAGTGCTCAGGAAGGGGTCAGTGTTGAGGGAGGGGTTCAGTGCTGAGGGAGGGGTTCAGTGCTGAGGGGGGGTTCAGTGCTGAGGGAGCGGTTCCATGCTCAGGGAGGGGGCTCAGTGCTCAGGGAGGGGTTCAGTGTTGAGGGAGGGGTTCAGTGCTCAGGGAGGGGTTCAGTGCTGATGGAGGGGTTCAGGGCTGAGGGAGGGGTTGAGAGCTCAGGGAGGGGTTCATTGCTGAGGGAGGGGTTCAGTGCTCAGGGAGGGGTTCAGTGCTGAGGGAGGGGTTCAGGGCTGACGGAGGGGTTCAGTGCTGAGGGAGGGGTTCAGTGCTGAGGGAGGGGTTCAGGGCTGAGGGAGGGGTTGAGAGTTCAGAGAGGAGTTCATTGCTGAGGGAGGGGTTGAGAGTTCAGGGAGGAGTTCATTGCTGAGGGAGGGGTTCAGTGCTCAGGGAGCGGTTCAGTGCTGAGGGAGGGGTCAGTGCTGAGGGAGGGGTTCAGTGCTGAGGGAGGGGTTCAGGGCTGAGGGAGAGGTTCCTTGCTGCCGGAAGTGTTCAGTGCTCAGGAAGGGGTCAGTGTTGAGGGAGGGGTTCAGTGCTGAGGAGGGGTTCAGTGCTGAGGGAGGGGTGTGAGAAGGTAGCCTCTTTCTAGCCTTGTTACCCCCACTTTTGGCCTGTTTGTGAGTGTATGTCAGGGTGTTTGTCACTGTTTTCACTGTCTCACTGGGATCCTGATAGCCAGGCCTCAGTGCTCATAGTGAAAACACTATGGTTTCAGTATGTTTGTTATGTGTCACTGGGATCCTGCTGGTCAGGACCCCAGTGCTCATAGGTTTGTGGCCTATATGTATGTGTCACTGGGACCCTGTCACACAGGGCCCCAGTGCTCATAGGTGTGCATGTATATGTTCCCTGTGTGGTGCCTAACTGTCTCACTGAGGCTCTGCTAACCAGAACCTCAGTGGTTATGCTCTCTCATTACTTTCAAATTGTCACTAACAGGCTAGTGACCAATTTTACCAATTTACATTGGCTTACTGGAACACCCTTATAATTCCCTAGTATATGGTACTGAGGTCCCAGGGTATTGGGGTTCCAGGAGATCCCTATGGGCTGCAGCATTTCTTTTGCCACCCATAGGGAGCTCTGACAATTCTTACACAGGTCTGCCACTGCAGCCTGAGTGAAATAACGTCCACGTTATTTCACAGCCATTTTACACTGCACTTAAGTAACTTATAAGTCACCTATATGTCTAACCTTTACCTGGTAAAGGTTAGGTGCAAAGTTACTTAGTGTGAGGGCACCCTGGCACTAGCCAAGGTGCCCCCACATTGTTCAGAGCCAATTCACTGAACTTTGTGAGTGCGGGGACACCATTACACGCGTGCACTACATATAGGTCACTACCTATATGTAGCTTCACCATGGTAACTCCGAATATGGCCATGTAACATGTCTATGATCATGGAATTGCCCCCTCTATGCCATCCTGGCATTGTTGGTACAATTCCATGATCCCAGTGGTCTGTAGCACAGACCCTGGTACTGCCAGACTGCCCTTCCTGGGGTTTCACTACAGCTGCTGCTGCTGCCAACCCCTCAGACAGGCAGCTGCCCTCCTGGGGTCCAGCCAGGCCTGGCCCAGGATGGCAGAACAAAGAACTTCCTCTGAGAGAGGGTGTGACACCCTCTCCCTTTGGAAAATGGTGTGAAGGCAGGGGAGGAGTAGCCTCCCCCAGCCTCTGGAAATGCTTTGTTGGGCACAGATGTGCCCAATTCTGCATAAGCCAGTCTACACCGGTTCAGGGACCCCTTAGCCCCTGCTCTGGCGCGAAACTGGACAAAGGAAAGGGGAGTGACCACTCCCCTGACCTGCACCTCCCCTGGGAGGTGTCCAGAGCTCCTCCAGTGTGCTCCAGACCTCTGCCATCTTGGAAACAGAGGTGCTGCTGGCACACTGGACTGCTCTGAGTGGCCAGTGCCACCAGGTGACGTCAGAGACTCCTTGTGATAGGCTCCTTCAGGTGTTAGTAGCCTTTCCTCTCTCCTAGGTAGCCAAACCCTCTTTTCTGGCTATTTAGGGTCTCTGTCTCTGGGGAAACTTTAGATAACGAATGCATGAGCTCAGCCGAGTTCCTCTGCATCTCCCTCTTCACCTTCTGATAAGGAATCGACCGCTGACCGCGCTGGAAGCCTGCAAACCTGCAACATAGTAGCAAAGACGACTACTGCAACTCTGTAACGCTGATCCTGCCGCCTTCTCGACTGTTTTCCTGCTTGTGCATGCTGTGGGGGTAGTCTGCCTCCTCTCTGCACCAGAAGCTCCGAAGAAATCTCCCGTGGGTCGACGGAATCTTCCCCCTGCAACCGCAGGCACCAAAAAGCTGCATTACCGGTCCCTTGGGTCTCCTCTCAGCACGACGAGCGAGGTCCCTCGAATCCAGCGACACCGTCCAAGTGACCCCCACAGTCCAGTGACTCTTCAGCCCAAGTTTGGTGGAGGTAAGTCCTTGCCTCACCTCGCTGGGCTGCATTGCTGGGAACCGCGACTTTGCAAGCTTCTCCGGCCCCTGTGCACTTCCGGCGGAAATCCTGTGTGCACAGCCAAGCCTGGGTCCACGGCACTCTAACCTCCATTGCACGACTTTCTAAGTTGGTCTCCGGCGACGTGGGACTCCTTTGTGCAACTTCGGCGAGCACCGTTTCACGCATCCTCGTAGTGCCTGTTTCGGGCACTTCTCCGGGTGCTACCTGCTTCAGTGAGGGCTCCTTGTCTTGCTCGACGTCCCCTCTCTCTGCAGGTCCAATTTGCGACCTTCTGGTCCCTCCTGGGCCCCAGCAGCGTCCAAAAACGCCAAACGCACGATTTGCGTGTAGCAAGGCTTGTTGGCGTCCATCCGGCGGGAAAACACTTCTGCACGACTCTCCAAGGCGTGGGGGATCCATCCTCCAAAGGGGAAGTCTCTAACCCTTGTCGTTCCTGCAGTATTCACAGTTCTTCAGCCTAGTAAGAGCTTCTTTGCACCAACCGCTGGCATTTCTTGGGCATCTGCCCATCTCCGAGCTGCTTGTGACTTTTGGACTTGGTCCCCTTGTTCCACAGGTACCCTCAGTCAGGAATCCATCGTTGTTGCATTGCTGATTTGTGTTTTCCTTGCATTTTCCCTCTAACACGACTATTTTGTCCTTAGGGGAACTTTGGTGCACTTTGCACTCACTTTTCAGGGTCTTGGGGAGGGTTATTTTTCTAACTCTCACTATTTTCTAATAGTCCCAGCGACCCTCTACAAGGTCACATAGGTTTGGGGTCCATTCGTGGTTCGCATTCCACTTTTGGAGTATATGGTTTGTGTTGCCCCTATCCCTATGTTTCCCCATTGCATCCTATTGTAACTATACATTGTTTGCACTGTTTTCTAAGACTATACTGCATATTTTTGCTATTGTGTATATATATCTTGTGTATATTTCCTATCCTCTCACTGAGGGTACACTCTAAGATACTTTGGCATATTGTCATAAAAATAAAGTACCTTTATTTTTAGTATAACTGTGTATTGTGTTTTCTTATGATATTGTGCATATGACACTAAGTGGTACTGTAGTAGCTTCACACGTCTCCTAGTTCAGCCTAAGCTGCTCTGCTAAGCTACCATTATCTATCAGCCTAAGCTGCTAGACACCCTATACACTAATAAGGGATAACTGGGCCTGGTGCAAGGTGCAAGTACCCCTTGGTACTCACTACAAGCCGGTCCAGCCTCCTACATTGGTTGTGCAGTGGTGGGATAAGTGCTTTGAGACTACTTACCACTCTTGTCATTGTACTTTTCATAAGAGAAAAATATACAAAACAAGGTCAGTGTATATACACATAGCCAAAAAGTTTTGCATTTCCTCTTTTCACTCTTTTCTAAGTGCTGAAAAGTACTTCTAAACTTTCAAAAAGTTCTTAAAAGTTTAAAAAGTTTTTTTCTGTCTTTCCAAAAAGTTCTGAAAACTTTTTTCTCTTTTTCTATCACTTTAACTCTCTCTAAAAAAATGTCTGGCACAGGAAAAAATGTTGAACTGTCCAAACTGGCATATGATCACCTTAGCTGGAAAGGAGCAAGGAGTCTCTGCATAGAGAGAGGTTTGAGTGTAGGGAAGAATCCTTCCTTAGAACTGTTAATTAATATGCTTAGAGTACAGGATAAGGCCATAAGTGCCCAATCTGTAGAAAAAGTAGCTAATGGTTCTCAATCTGATCCAGGGACTCCTCCAGGAAAAGGTTCAGGAAAGAAACTTCTCAGCCTGCCCATTACTAGACAGTCTAGCATAGTTGGTACAGAGGTTGAATCACATCATACTGATGATGTGCTCTCACATTATACTGGTAGCCAAGCTGTTAGGGTGCCCTCTGTAAGGGACAGGTCTCCTTCTGTTCATTCCCATCATACCTCTGTATCTAGAAATGTCCCTCCCACCCACCCTGATGACAGATTGTTAGAAAGGGAGCTCAATAGATTGAGAGTGGAGCAAACCAGACTGAAGCTCAAGAAGCAACAGCTGGATTTGGATAGACAGTCTTTAGAAATAGAGAGGGAAAGACAGAAGATGGGTTTAGATACCCATGGTGGCAGCAGCAGTATTCCCCATAGTCATCCTGCAAAAGAGCATGATTCCAGGAATCTGCACAAGATAGTTCCCCCTTATAAGGAGGGGGATGACATTAACAAGTGGTTTGCTGCACTTGAGAGGGCCTGTGCTGTACAGGATGTCCCTCAAAAGCAGTGGGCTGCTATCCTATGGCTATCATTTACTGGAAAAGGTAGGGATAGGCTCCTTACTGTAAAAGAAAATGATGCTAATAATTTCCAAGTTCTTAAGAATGCACTCCTGGATGGTTATGGCTTAACCACTGAACAGTACAGGATAAAGTTCAGAGAGACCAAAAAGGAGTCTTCACAAGACTGGGTTGATTTCATTGACCATTCAGTGAAGGCCTTGGAGGGGTGGTTACATGGCAGTAAAGTTACTGATTATGAAAGCCTGTATAACACAATCCTGAGAGAGCATATACTTAATAATTGTGTGTCTGATTTGTTGCACCAGTACCTGGTAGACTCTGATCTGACCTCTCCCCAAGAATTGGGAAAGAAGGCAGACAAATGGGTCAGAACAAGGGTGAACAGAAAAGTTCATACAGGGGGTGACAAAGATGGCAATAAGAAGAAAGATGGTGAAAAATCTCAAGATAAGCATGGGGATAAGGGTAAAACCAAAGATCCCACTTCAAATCTTAAACACTCTTCAGAGGGTGGGGATAAAACAAATTCTTCCTCTTCTTCCCAACCTTCACACATTAAAAAGCCTTGGTGCTTTGTGTGTAAAAACAGAGGCCATAGGCCAGGGGATAAGTCCTGTCCAGGTAAACCCCCTGAGCCTACCACCACTAATACATCAAGCTCTAGTGCCCCTAGCAGTAGTGGTACTAGTGGTGGGACTGCTGGCAACAGTCAAGCAAAGGGTGTAGTTGGGTTCACTTATGGGTCCATAGTGGAAACTGATGTAATCAGTCCCAAGACAGTTTCTGTCACACCTAGTGGCATTGGCCTTGCCACACTGGCTGCTTGTCCCCTTACAATGGATAAGTACAGGCAGACAGTTTCAATAAATGGTGTTGAGGCCTTGGCCTACAGGGACACAGGTGCCAGTTTCACTTTGGTGACTGAAAACCTAGTGCCTCCTGAACAACACATCATTGGACAACAGTATAAGATTATTGATGTCCATAACTCCACTAAGTTTCTTCCCTTAGCTATAATTCAGTTTAGTTGGGGTGGAGTTACTGGCCCTAAGCAGGTGGTGGTATCACCTAGCTTACCTGTAGACTGTCTCTTAGGTAATGACCTAGAGGCCTCAGGTTGGGCTGATGTAGAGTTTTATGCCCATGCAGCCATGCTGGGCATCCCTGAGGAATTGTTCCCTCTCATTTCAAGTGAAATGAAAAAGCAAAGGAGAGAAGGCCTGAAAACTCAGGATCCCTCTCCATCAACAGGTAAAAAGGGTATCACAGTATCCCCTAACCACCCTACCATTCAGGATACTATTCCTGTGGTGGGAGAAACCTCTCCTGGGGTGGCACCTGTTCCAAGGGAATCATCAGCTGGCATAGCTGGGCTCCCTGAGGTAGAAGTACCTCTCTGTGGGATAACTAACATTGGTGAGAAAAAGAGCACCATTTTAGTTAACATGGAGCATCCCTCCAACCCTCCCAGAGAAACTTTAGTGCAGAAACCCTGCACTACCTCACAACACTTAGGACAGCATCCCTGCCCTAGTGTGGAGCTCATAGGACAGCATCCCTGCCCTGCTCCAACTCAAGAGAAACAGCATCCCTGTTCTCTCTTCCAGCCAGATGGACAAAGTTTTTGCCCAGCTATGGCTTTTCTGAGACAGCATCCCTGTCTGGCATTTCCATCACTACAAATAGGTTCAGTGGACAATTCCCACTGCTCTAAACTAAAACTTACTGATAGAAACTCTGAAAATACATCTTCACATTGTTGCTTAGCTAAAAAACTTCAAACAGGGTGGTTTACATCCCCACAGGGAAGTAACCATATAGTGGATGATAAAGGGAGTAACCAGTCTATTGCAGAGCTACTCTCTACTTATCACCACTTAGACAATAAAGTCTCAACTGGCCAAGGTTAGCCTTATTGTCCTTCGTTTGGGGGGGGGTTGTGTGAGAAGGTAGCCTCTTTCTAGCCTTGTTACCCCCACTTTTGGCCTGTTTGTGAGTGTATGTCAGGGTGTTTGTCACTGTTTTCACTGTCTCACTGGGATCCTGATAGCCAGGCCTCAGTGCTCATAGTGAAAACACTATGGTTTCAGTATGTTTGTTATGTGTCACTGGGATCCTGCTGGTCAGGACCCCAGTGCTCATAGGTTTGTGGCCTATATGTATGTGTCACTGGGACCCTGTCACACAGGGCCCCAGTGCTCATAGGTGTGCATGTATATGTTCCCTGTGTGGTGCCTAACTGTCTCACTGAGGCTCTGCTAACCAGAACCTCAGTGGTTATGCTCTCTCATTACTTTCAAATTGTCACTAACAGGCTAGTGACCAATTTTACCAATTTACATTGGCTTACTGGAACACCCTTATAATTCCCTAGTATATGGTACTGAGGTCCCAGGGTATTGGGGTTCCAGGAGATCCCTATGGGCTGCAGCATTTCTTTTGCCACCCATAGGGAGCTCTGACAATTCTTACACAGGTCTGCCACTGCACCCTGAGTGAAATAACGTCCACGTTATTTCACAGCCATTTTACACTGCACTTAAGTAACTTATAAGTCACCTATATGTCTAACCTTTACCTGGTAAAGGTTAGGTGCAAAGTTACTTAGTGTGAGGGCACCCTGGCACTAGCCAAGGTGCCCCCACATTGTTCAGAGCCAATTCACTGAACTTTGTGAGTGCGGGGACACCATTACACGCGTGCACTACATATAGGTCACTACCTATATGTAGCTTCACCATGGTAACTCCGAATATGGCCATGTAACATGTCTATGATCATGGAATTGCCCCCTCTATGCCATCCTGGCATTGTTGGTACAATTCCATGATCCCAGTGGTCTGTAGCACAGACCCTGGTACTGCCAGACTGCCCTTCCTGGGGTTTCACTACAGCTGCTGCTGCTGCCAACCCCTCAGACAGGCAGCTGCCCTCCTGGGGTCCAGCCAGGCCTGGCCCAGGATGGCAGAACAAAGAACTTCCTCTGAGAGAGGGTGTGACACCCTCTCCCTTTGGAAAATGGTGTGAAGGCAGGGGAGGAGTAGCCTCCCCCAGCCTCTGGAAATGCTTTGTTGGGCACAGATGTGCCCAATTCTGCATAAGCCAGTCTACACCGGTTCAGGGACCCCTTAGCCCCTGCTCTGGCGCGAAACTGGACAAAGGAAAGGGGAGTGACCACTCCCCTGACCTGCACCTCCCCTGGGAGGTGTCCAGAGCTCCTCCAGTGTGCTCCAGACCTCTGCCATCTTGGAAACAGAGGTGCTGCTGGCACACTGGACTGCTCTGAGTGGCCAGTGCCACCAGGTGACGTCAGAGACTCCTTGTGATAGGCTCCTTCAGGTGTTAGTAGCCTTTCCTCTCTCCTAGGTAGCCAAACCCTCTTTTCTGGCTATTTAGGGTCTCTGTCTCTGGGGAAACTTTAGATAACGAATGCATGAGCTCAGCCGAGTTCCTCTGCATCTCCCTCTTCACCTTCTGATAAGGAATCGACCGCTGACCGCGCTGGAAGCCTGCAAACCTGCAACATAGTAGCAAAGACGACTACTGCAACTCTGTAACGCTGATCCTGCCGCCTTCTCGACTGTTTTCCTGCTTGTGCATGCTGTGGGGGTAGTCTGCCTCCTCTCTGCACCAGAAGCTCCGAAGAAATCTCCCGTGGGTCGACGGAATCTTCCCCCTGCAACCGCAGGCACCAAAAAGCTGCATTACCGGTCCCTTGGGTCTCCTCTCAGCACGACGAGCGAGGTCCCTCGAATCCAGCGACACCGTCCAAGTGACCCCCACAGTCCAGTGACTCTTCAGCCCAAGTTTGGTGGAGGTAAGTCCTTGCCTCACCTCGCTGGGCTGCATTGCTGGGAACCGCGACTTTGCAAGCTTCTCCGGCCCCTGTGCACTTCCGGCGGAAATCCTGTGTGCACAGCCAAGCCTGGGTCCACGGCACTCTAACCTCCATTGCACGACTTTCTAAGTTGGTCTCCGGCGACGTGGGACTCCTTTGTGCAACTTCGGCGAGCACCGTTTCACGCATCCTCGTAGTGCCTGTTTCGGGCACTTCTCCGGGTGCTACCTGCTTCAGTGAGGGCTCCTTGTCTTGCTCGACGTCCCCTCTCTCTGCAGGTCCAATTTGCGACCTTCTGGTCCCTCCTGGGCCCCAGCAGCGTCCAAAAACGCCAAACGCACGATTTGCGTGTAGCAAGGCTTGTTGGCGTCCATCCGGCGGGAAAACACTTCTGCACGACTCTCCAAGGCGTGGGGGATCCATCCTCCAAAGGGGAAGTCTCTAGCCCTTGTCGTTCCTGCAGTATTCACAGTTCTTCAGCCTAGTAAGAGCTTCTTTGCACCAACCGCTGGCATTTCTTGGGCATCTGCCCATCTCCGAGCTGCTTGTGACTTTTGGACTTGGTCCCCTTGTTCCACAGGTACCCTCAGTCAGGAATCCATCGTTGTTGCATTGCTGATTTGTGTTTTCCTTGCATTTTCCCTCTAACACGACTATTTTGTCCTTAGGGGAACTTTGGTGCACTTTGCACTCACTTTTCAGGGTCTTGGGGAGGGTTATTTTTCTAACTCTCACTATTTTCTAATAGTCCCAGCGACCCTCTACAAGGTCACATAGGTTTGGGGTCCATTCGTGGTTCGCATTCCACTTTTGGAGTATATGGTTTGTGTTGCCCCTATCCCTATGTTTCCCCATTGCATCCTATTGTAACTATACATTGTTTGCACTGTTTTCTAAGACTATACTGCATATTTTTGCTATTGTGTATATATATCTTGTGTATATTTCCTATCCTCTCACTGAGGGTACACTCTAAGATACTTTGGCATATTGTCATAAAAATAAAGTACCTTTATTTTTAGTATAACTGTGTATTGTGTTTTCTTATGATATTGTGCATATGACACTAAGTGGTACTGTAGTAGCTTCACACGTCTCCTAGTTCAGCCTAAGCTGCTCTGCTAAGCTACCATTATCTATCAGCCTAAGCTGCTAGACACCCTATACACTAATAAGGGATAACTGGGCCTGGTGCAAGGTGCAAGTACCCCTTGGTACTCACTACAAGCCGGTCCAGCCTCCTACAAGGGGTCAGTGCTGAGGGAGGGGTTCAGTGCTGAGGGAGGGGTTCAGTGCTCAGGGAGCGGTTCAGTGCTGAGGGAGGGGTAAGTGCTGAGGGAGGGGTTCAGTGCTCAGGGAGGGGTTCAGTGCTGAGGGGGAGTTCAGTGCTGAAGGAGCAACCCAGTGCTGAGGGAGGGGTTCAGTGCTCTGGGAGGGGTCTAGTGCTGAGGGACGGGTTCAGTGCTGAGGGGGGGTTCAGTGCTGAGGGAGCGGTTCCGTGCTCGGGGGTGTTCAGTGCTCAGGGAGGGGTTCAGTGCTGAGGGAGGGGTTCAGGGCTGAGGGAGGGGTTGAGAGCTCAGGGAGGGGTTCATTGCTGAGGGAGGGGTTCAGTGCTTAGGGAGGGGTTCAGTGCTCAGGGAGGGGTTCAGTGTTGAGGGAGGGGTCAGTGCTCAGGGAGGGGTCAGTGCTCAGGGAGGGGTTCAGTGCTGAGGGAGGGGTCAGTGCTCAGGGAGGGGTCAGTGCTCAGGGAGGGGTTGAGAGCTCAGGGAGGGGTTCAGTGCTGAGGGAGGGGTCAGTGCTCAGGGAGGGGTCAGTGCTCAGGGAGGGGTTGAGAGCTCAGGGAGGGGTTCAGTGCTGAGGGAGCGGTTCCGTGCTCAGGGGGGGTTCAGTGCTGAGGGAGAGGTTCAGGGCTGAGGGAGGGGTTCCTTGCTGCGGAAAGGGTTCAGTGCTCAGGAAGGGGTCATTGTTGAGGGAGGGGTTCAGTGCTGAGGGAGGGGTTCAGGGCTGAGGGGGGGTTCAGTGCTGAGGGGGGGTTCAGTGCTCAGGGAGGGGTTCAGGGCTGAGGGAGGGGTTGAGAGCTCAGGGAGGAGTTCATTGCTGAGGGAGGGGTTCAGTGCTCAGGGAGGGGTTCAGTGCTCAGGGAGGGTTCAGTGCTCAGGGAGGGGTTCATTGCTTAGGGAGGGGTTCAGTGCTCAGGGAGCGGCCCAATGCTGAGGGAGGGGTTCAGTGCTGAGGGAGCAACCCAGTGCTCAGGGAGGGGTTCAGTGTTGAGGAAGGGGTTCAGTGCTCAGGGAGGGATTCATTGCTCATTGAGCGGTTCAGTGCTCAGGGAGGGGTTCAGTGCTGAGAGAGGGGTTCATTGCTGAGGTAGGGGTTCAGTGCTCAGGGAAGGGTCAGTGCTCAGGGAGGGTTTCAGTGCTCAGGGAGGGGTTCAGGGCTGAGGGAGGGGTTGAGAGCTCAGGGAGGAGTTCATTGCTCAGGGAGGGGTTCAGTGCTCAGGGAGGGGTCAGTGCTCAGGGAGGGGTCAGTGCTCAGGGAGCGGTTCAGGGCTGAGGGAGGGGTTCAGTGCTGAGGGAGGGGTTCAGTGCTGAGGGAGGGGTTCAGTGCTCAGGGAGGGGTTCAGTGCTCAGGGAGGGGTTCAGTGGTGAGGGAGGGGTCAGTGTTGAGGGAGGGGTTCAGTACTGAGGGAGGGGTTCAGGGCTGAGGGAGGGGTTGAGAGCTCAGGGAGGAGTTAATTGCTGAGGGAGGGGTTGAGAGTTCAGGGAGGAGTTCATTGCTGAGGGAGGGGTTCAGTGCTCAGGGAGCGGTTCAGTGCTGAGGGAGGGGTCAGTGCTGAGGGAGGGGTTCAGTGCTGAGGGAGGGGTTCAGGGCTGAGGGAGAGGTTCCTTGCTGCCGGAAGTGTTCAGTGCTCAGGAAGGGGTCAGTGTTGAGGGAGGGGTTCAGTGCTGAGGAGGGGTTCAGTGCTGAGGGAGGGGTCAGTGCTGAGGGAGGGGTTCAGTGCTGAGGGAGGGGTTCAGTGCTCAGGGAGCGGCTCAGTGCTGAGGGAGGGGTCAGTGCTGAGGGAGGGGTTCAGTGCTCAGGGAGGGGTTCAGTGCTGAGGGGGAGTTCAGTGCTGAAGGAGCAACCCAGTGCTGAGGGAGGGGTTCAGTGCTCTGGGAGGGGTCTAGTGCTGAGGGACGGGTTCAGTGCTGAGGGGGGGTTCAGTGCTGAGGGAGCGGTTCCGTGCTCAGGGGTGTTCAGTGCTCAGGGAGGGGTTCAGTGCTGAGGGAGGGGTTCAGGGCTGAGGGAGGGGTTGAGAGCTCAGGGAGGGGTTCATTGCTGAGGGAGGGGTTCAGTGCTTAGGGAGGGGTTCAGTGCTCAGGGAGGGGTTCAGTGTTGAGGGAGGGGTCAGTGCTGAGGGAGCGGTTCCGTGCTCAGGGAGGGGTTCAGTGCTGAGGGAGGGGTTCAGGGCTGAGGGAGGGGTTGAGAGCTCAGGGAGGGGTTCATTGCTGAGGAAGGGGTTCAGTGCTCAGGGAGGGGTTCATTGCTTAGGGAGGGGTCAGTGTTGAGGGAGGGGTTCAGGGCTGAGGGAGGGTCAGTGCTCAGGGAGGGGTCAGTGCTCAGGGAGGGGTTGAGAGCTCAGGGAGGGGTTCATTGCTGAGGAAGGGGTTCAGTGCTCAGGGAGGGGTTCAGTGCTGAGGGAGGGGTTGAGAGCTCAGGGAGGGGTTCATTGCTTAGGGAGGGGTTCAGTGCTCAGGGAGGGGTTCATTGCTTAGGGAGGGGTTCAGTGCTCAGGGAGGGGTTCAGTGCTGAGGGAGCGGTTCAGTGCTCAGGGAGGGGTTCAGTGCTAAGAGAGGGGTCAGTTCTGAGGGAGGGGTCAGTGCTGAGGGAGGGGTTCAGTGCTGAGGGAGGGGTTCAGTGCTCAGGGAGGGGTTCAGTGCTGAGGGAGGGGTCAGTGCTGAGGGAGGGGTTCAGTGCTGAGAGAGGGGTTCAGTGCTGAGGGGGGTTCAGTGCTGAGGGAGCAGTTCCGTGCTCAGGGGGGGTTCAGTGCTGAGGGAGAGGTTCAGGGCTGAGGGAGGGGTTCCTTGCTGCGGAAAGGGTTCAGTGCTCAGGAAGGGGTCAGTGTTGAGGGAGGGGTCCAGTGCTGAGGGAGGGGTTCATTGCTGAGGGAGGGGTTCAGTGCTCAGGGAGGGGTTCAGTGCTGAGGGAGGGGTCAGTGCTCAGGGAGGGGTCAGTGTTGAGGGAGGGGTTGAGAGCTCAGGGAGGGGTTCATTGCTGAGGAAGGGGTTCAGTGCTGAGGGAGGGGTTCAGTGCTCAGGGAGGGGTCAGTGCTCAGGGAGGGGTAAGTGCTCAGGGAGGGGTTCAGGGCTGAGGGAGGGGTTCAGTGCTGAGGGAGGGGTTCAGGGCTGAGGGAGGGGTTCAGGGCTGAGGGAGGGGTTGAGAGCTCAGGGAGGGGTTCATTGCTGAGGGAGGGGTTCAGTGCTTAGGGAGGGGTTCAGTGCTCAGGGAGGGGTTCAGTGCTGAGGGAGGGGTCAGTGCTCAGGGAGGGGGGTGGTGGAGAGTGCCCCCGCCTTACTTTGCTGTGGATGACACAAGATACCATTTTCCTTTCAGGAATGAGCGGTGACCTCAAGGGGGACGATGGCATCAGCATCCTAGAGGCCAATAAAGGTAAGGCTCTGGGCGGGGTGTTGGGGTGCGGGCTCCACAGACGTCCCTAGAAAGGGTCTCGAATGAACGGATTTTTAGCCAAGAGCATCAGCCCCCAGCAGAGGCAGAGTGGGCAGCGGGCTCCAGCCTCCTCCGAGCAAGAAGGGGAACTCGTGGCCCCTTCTCCTGGCACCTCGGCACCGGGGCAGAGCCTGCAACCCTCCCTGGGAGCCCGTCCCTCACCTCTATCCCCGTGATGGGGGGCGGCAGAGCCCGCAGGTACCCGGGGTTGTGCTCTCTGGCCAGAGGGGCCCCTGGCACACTGAGGTACAGCCTGCCACCCTCCCCGGGAGCCCATCTCTCGCTCTGGGGGTCAGCGTGGGGTGCCCCTGGCACACCGGGGTACAGCCTGCCTCCTTCCCCGGGAGCCCATCTCTCGCTCTGGGGGTCAGCGTGGGGTGCCCCTGGCACACCGGGGTACAGCCTGCCACCCTCCCCGGGAGCCCGTCCCTCGCCTCTATCCCCATGATGGGGGGCGACAAAGCCCACAGGTACCAGGGAGTTGAGCGGGTCAGCATGGGGTGCCCCTGGCACACCGGGGTACCGCCTGCGGTCTCTCCGGCCGCGTCTCTGTGCCCCTGTGAACTTGTTTCTGGGCCAGATCCGAGCAGAGCGCTGCAGGACAAACCCTGGCTCTAGCAGCCCATGCCGAGAGCCAGGACCGCCGAGCACCGAGCATCCTCGCTCCCAGCTGGCCAAGACTGCTTTTATGTTGTGAATGTGCCTTGCCGAGTGACTTACTAGCCCTCTACCTCCCCGTGCTCGCCTTCACTGACTCAGAGCATTTTGTGTAGTAAAACGTGGCAGCTGCAGCCTCACTATGAGAGGCAGTGATTGCTGGGCCACTGACGACTTGTATTATTTCTGACCTCTCACAAGAATCAGACTGTCTCCTTGCCCGTGTTATTTACATAATGAAGTTGCACCCCCCCTTTTAGGTCGAGCGCAGCGTTCGACGTGTTGTATACTTTTAAATATACTTATAATATGGGTTCAAGCAAATTCAAGAGATTTAGGCGGTCATCACAACCCTGGTGGATGGTGTTAAAGTGGCGGTAAGACCGCAAACAGGCCAGCGGAAAAAAAATGGGAATTATGACCATGGCGGAAACTGCCAACAAAGACAGCCACTTTAACACTCCGACCACCATGGCGGTACAGACAAACAGCGCGGCGGTCACCGCCAACAAACAGGTGGAAGACAATGTACCACCCACAGTATCACAACCTACCAATCCGCCACCTTTCCCGGGTGCGGATTCACCGTGGATAAAAACACGGCGCAAACAGCCATTTCAATGGGAAAACGCTCACCTCTACACACTCCACGAGGAAGGAGGACACCATGGAACCGGAACTCCAAATACTCCCTGCACTAGTCTTCCTGTTCCTGTACGACCATCATCAACGCTGGCTCCGAAGACAACGGTGAGTACTGCACCTACGACATAGGGGAGGGGGAGGCAAAAGTCAGGGACACACACGCAACACCCCCAGCCCCACCCCGACCCTCGCACACTACAACACACACACCAATGCATTACCAAACATTACAGTAACAACCCCCAAACCCCCCCGGAAGAATGCAAAGACAAAAGGAAATGAGTTCAACCATTGTAATATATCAAAATACAGTAACCAAATATATACAGATATAATTAAACATTCAACAAAATAGACATCACGATTAGTAGTGCAGGTAATGCACCATTCATTGTCCGTGGACCACTGGGCCCAAAATGCATGGGCGAGGCCCACATCAGATACCGGTCCACAAACGAAGAGAACACTGCAGGGGCATCAGATAGAAATACAACAGGCACCTCAGGGGGGAAGGGATGGGGGGGCACCTCAGCCGGATGACAGCACCACGCCAGATCCACAAGGGGGCTCCATGCCCATTGATGTATCCTGGGGAGTGCAGAGCCACAGTCTCTCAAGTCTCTACAGTGGGTGGGTTGCCCACTGCTGCATCCTGGGGAGTGCAAAGCCACAGTCTCTCAAGCCTCTACAGTGAATGGTTTGCCCACTGTGCAATCCTGGGGAGTACAAAGCCACAGTCTCTCAAGTGGATAACAGTCTCCACTGGTTCTGGAGGGGGACTGGTGCCCAGAGTGCTTCATCCTGTGCAGGACAGACGGAGTGGATGCATGTCTCCACTGGTTCTGGAGGGGGACTGGTGCCCAGAGTGCTTCATCCTGTTAAGGACAGATGGAGTGGATGCTGTTCTCCACTAGTTCTGGAGGGGGACTGGTGACCAGAGTGCATCACGCTCCCCCTGACGGTCCCAGTTCCGTCACTGCCCCTGCCGCACATGGGCTAGCGGTGCTTGAGTTGGCAGTGCTTGCCCTGTTCAGCGGTGCTTGCCATGGCGGTCTTTGCCCTGTTCAGCGGTGCTTGCCCTGTTCAGCGGTGCTTGACTTTGCTGTCTTTGCCCTCTTCAGCGGTGTAGGAGGCTGGACTGGCTTGTAGGGGGTACCAAGGGGTATTTGCACCTTGCACCAGGCCCAGTTATCCCTCATTAGTGTATAGAGTGTCTAGCAGCTTAGGCTGATAGATAATGGTAGCTTAGCAGAGCAGCTTAGGCTGAACTAGGAGACGAGTGAAGCTCCTACAGTACCACTAGTGTCACTTGCACAATATCATAAGAAAACACAATACACAGATATACTAAAAATAAAGGTACTTTATTTTTATGACAATATGCCAAAGTATCTCAGTGCTATGAGGATAGCAAATATACACAAGATATATGTACACAATACCAAAATATGCAGTAATAGCAATAGAAAACAGTGCAAACAATTTATAGTCACAATAGAATGCAATGGGGGCACATAGGGATAGGGGCAACACAAACCATATACTCCAAAAGTGGAATGCGAACCACGAATGGACCCCAAACCTATGTGACCATGTAGAGGGTCGCTGGGACTGTAAGAAAACAGTGAGGGTTAGAAAAATAGCCCCCCCAAGACCCTGAAAAGTGGGTGCAAAGTGCACCTAAGTTCCCCAAAGAGCACAGAAGTGATAGGGGAATTCTGCAGGAAAGACTAACACCAGCAATGCAACAACGATGGATTTCCAGACGAGAGTACCTGTGGAACAAGGGGACCAAGTCCAAAAGTCACGATCAAGTCGGGAGTGGGCAGATGCCCGGGAAATGCCAGCTGTGGGTGCAAAGAAGCTGCCACCGGATGGTAGAAGCTGAGGATTCTGCAAGAACGACAAGGGCTAGAAACTTCCCCTTTGGAGGATGGATGTCCCAAGTCGTGAAGAGTCGTGCAGAAGTGTTTTACCGCAGAAAGACCGCCAACAAGCCTTGCTCGCTGCAAGGGTCGCGGTTAGGGTTTTTGGATGCTGCTGGGGCCCAGGAGGGACCAGGATGTCGCCAATTGTGTGAGGAGACAGAGGGGGCGTCCAGCAAGACAAAGAGCCAACTCAGAAGCAAGCAGCACCCGCAGAAGTGCCAGAACAGGCACTACGAAGTGGAGTGAACCGGAGCTCACCCGAAGTTGCACAAGAGGGTCCCACGACGCCGGAGGACAACTCAGGAGGTTGTGCAATGCAGGTTAGAGTGCTTTGGACCCAGGCTGGGCTGTGCACAAAGGAAATCCTCGAAGAGTGCACTGGAGCCGGAGTAGCTGCAAAACATGCGGTTCCCAGCAATGCAGTCTAGCGTGGGGAGGCAAGGACTTACGTCCACCAAACTTGGACTGAAGAGTCACTGGACTGTGGGAGACACTTGGACAGAGTTGCTGAGTTCAAGGGACCTCGCTCGTTGGGCTGAGAGGAGACCCAGAGGACCGGTGATGCAGTTCTTTGGTGCCTGCGGTTGCAGGGGGAAGATTCCGTCGACCCACGGGAGATTTCTTCGGAGCTTCTAGTGCAGAGAGGAGGCAGACTACCCCCACAGCATGCACCACCAGGAAAACAGTCGAGAAGGTGGCAGGATCAGCGTTACAAGGTCGCAGTAGTCGTCGTTGCTACTTTGTTGCAGTTTTGCAGGCTTCCAGCGCGGTCAGCAGTCGATTCCTTGGCAGAAGGTAAAGAGAGAGATGCAGAGGAACTCTGATGAGCTCTTGCATTCGTTATCTAAGGAATTTCCCAAAGCAGAGACCCTAAATAGCCAGAAAATGAGGTTTGGCTACTTAGGAGAGAAGATAGGCTAGCAACACCTGAAGGAGCCTATCAGAAGGAGCCTCTGACGTCACCTGCTGGCACTGGCCACTCAGAGCAGTCCAGTGTGCCAGCAGCACCTCTGTTTCCAAGATGGCAGAGGTCTGGAGCACACTGGAGGAGCTCTGGGCACCTCCCAAGGGAGGTGCAGGTGAGGGGAGTGGTCACTCCCCTTTCCTTTGTCCAGTTTCGCGCCAGATCAGGGCTGAGGGATCCCTGAACCGGTGCAGACTGGCTTATGCAGAGATGGGCACCATCTGTGCCCATCAAAGCATTTCCAGAGGCTGGGGGAGGCTACTCCTCCCCAGCCCTGACACCTTTTTCCAATGTGCCATTGGACATGGCCATGTTCGGAGTTACCATTGTGACGATATACATATGTCGTGACATATGTATAGTGCACGCGTGTAATGGTGTCCCCGCACTCACAAAGTCCGGGGAATTTGCCCTAAACAATGTGGGAGCACCTTAGCTAGTGCCAGGGTGCCCACACACTAAGTAACTTAGCACCCAACCTTTACCAGGTAAAGGTTAGACATATAGGTGACTTATAAGTTACTTAAGTGCAGTGGTAAATGGCTGTGAAATAACGTGGACGGTATTTCACTCAGGCTGCACTGGCAGGCCTGTGTAAGAATTGTCAGATCTCCCTATGGGTGGCATAAGAAATGCTGCAGCCCATAGGGATCTCCTGGAACCCCAATACCCTGGGTACCTCAGTACCACATACTAGGGAATTATAAGGGTGTTCCAGTATGCCAATGTAAATTGGTGAAATCGGTCACTAGCCTGTTAGTGACAATTTGGAAAGAAATGAGAGAGCATAACCACTGAGGTTCTGAATAGCAGAGCCTCAGTGAGACAGTTAGTCATAACACAGGTAACACATACAGGGCACACTTATGAGCACTGGTGCCCTGGCTGGCAGGGTCCCAGTGACACATACAACTAAAACAACATATATACAGTGATATATGGGGGTAACATGCCAGGCAAGATGGTACTTTCCTACACAACCCCCCCCCCCCAACGAAGGACAATAAGACTAGCCATGACCTGATGAGTCTTCATTGTCTAAGTGGAAATATCTGGAGAGTCCATCTGCATTGGAGTGGGTACTCCCAGGTCTATGTTCCACTGTATAGTCCATTCCCTGTAGGGATATGGACCACCTCAACAATTTATGATTTTCACCTTTCATTTGTTTTAGCCAAAGTAGAGGTTTGTGGTCTGTCTGAACAATGAAGTGAGTGCCAAACAGGTATGGCCTCAACTTTTTCAGTGCCCAGACCACAGCAAAGGCCTCCCTCTCTATGGCAGACCAACGCTTTTCTCTAGGGGTCAACCTCCTGCTGATAAAAGCAACAGGTTGATCCTGGCCCTCAGAATTCAGTTGTGATAAGACTGCCCCTACCCCTAATTCAGATGCATCAGTTTGGACAATTATTTTTTTGGAGTAACAGGGGCTTTTCAGGACAGGTGCAGAGCACATGGCCTGCTTCAGCTCCTCAAAAGCTTTCTGACAGTTTGCTGTCCATAATACCTTCTTAGGCATTTTCTTAGATGTGAGGTCATAAAGAGGGGCTGCATTGGAGCCATAGTTCTTTATGAACCTCCTGTAGTACCCAGTGAGGCCTAAAAAGTCTCTCACCTGAGTCTGAGTTGTAGGGGGAACCCAATCTATAATAGTTTGGATTTTCCCCTGAAGTGGTGCAATCTGTTCTCCACCTACCAGGTGTCCCAGATAAACCACTTTCCCCTGCCCTATCTGGCACTTTGAAGCCTTGATAGTGAGGCCTGCCTTTTGCAGGGCCTCCAAAACTTTCCATAGGTGGACCAGGTGATCATCCCAGCTGGAGCTAAAGACAGCTATATCATCTAGATATGCTGCACTAAAAGCTTCCAGCCCTTGCAGGACTGTATTCACCAACCTTTGAAAAGTGGCAGGTGCATTTTTCAATCCAAAAGGCATTACTGTGAATTGGTAATGGCCTCCAATGGTTGAAAATTCAGTTTTTGTTTTTGCATCCTCTGATAACTTGATCTGCCAATACCCTGCAGTCAAATCAAAGGTACTTAGATACTTGGCAGATGCCAGTGTATCTATTAGCTCATCTGCCCTGGGTATAGGGTGAGCATCAGTTTTGGTTACCTGGTTGAGACCCCTGGAGTCAACACAAAATCTCATTTCCCTTTTACCATCTTTGGAATGAGGTTTTGGTACAAGTACCACAGGAGAGGCCCATGGACTTTCAGAGTGCTCAACCACTCCCAGTTCAAGCATTTTCTGCACTTCTTGCTTTATGCAGTCTCTGACATGGACAGGCTGCCTATAGATCTTACTTTTGACAGACAAGTTGTCTCCAGTATCTATAGTGTGCTCACACCAAGAAGTGGTGCCTGGCACAGTAGAGAAGAGTTCAGAAAACTGACCCAGGAGATTTATGCAGTGGTCTTTCTGCTCAGCAGTAAGACAATCTGCCAGTACTACACCTTCCACTAGAGCATCTTGTTCTGTGGAAGAGAAGAGATCAGGGAGAGGGTCACTCTCTTCTTCCTGTCCCTCATCTGTTGCCATGAGCAGGGTGAGATCAGCCCTGTCATAGTAGGGTTTCAGGTGATTGACATGGAGCACCCTAAGGGGACTCCTGGCAGTGCCTAAGTCAACTAAGTAGGTGACTTCACCCTTCTTTTCAACAATTATGTGGGGTCCACTCCATTTGTCTTGGAGTGCTGTTGGGGCCACAGGCTCCAAGAACCACACTTTCTGCCCTGCTTGGTACTGAACCAAAACAGCCTTCTGATCATGCCATTGCTTCTGGAGCTCTTGGCTGGCCTGAAGGTTTTTACTGGCCTTTTTCATATACTCAGCCATCCTAGTGTGGAATCGCATTTTACAGTTCTTAGGTATGCTATGCCTGGTGGCCCCTGTGATACACAATGACAATCTCTGCACGGGCCTAGCATTAAGTAAAGAGGCCTACAAATGTAATTCGCTACTGCTAGGAACGCATTATGTTGCAAGGCTTGCTCTCTAACAGCCATCATGAAATATCATCGTCATTGCATGCTAGCTGAAGCAATCTCCCTTCTGGAAAGTACCAGTCTGAGTACGTGATGTTCTCAAGTTCTGTCACAAGATGGACCATGTGATATTAGGCACGTAGGCCACCTTGTGTAAAATCCTTTTCTATGCTTTTTGTTACTATATATGGTATGATAGGAAAAACGACCTCAGCCATAATGGAGAAGTAGTCATGCGTCAATCATACGTCAAAGCCAAAGAACCAATAAGACGTTGAATTATGTTTGTGGTTTAATACTATAAAAGATCGTGTATTACTTCCTTGTATTAGGCTGCTCGAGTGTACACTAGTACAGAGCATCCTCCATGTACATGTCTTTCTTTTCTATCCCTAATAAATTAATTATGTTTATCTAGAAGAGCTGGCTAACGGTCGTTTGTATCCTGAATGGGTGCTGAATAATCAGGCTTCTACATTTGGTGGAGAATGGAAGAACTGCGGTCTCGTTCAGCGAATAGCTTCCTTCAGCCCGGCTCCTGTTTCGGTTGGGGCGACAGCTGACCCATTGGACAGGGCCCCTCCTGCGACGGAGTCTGGAGCTGTCGTGAGTATCTATTGCTGCTTCGTGGTCCTGCTCTCGCTGTTTGCTCTTCTGTGTTTTCGGTGTAAATATTGCGAAACAGGGCGTTAACTGGGGTGTTTCATTAATATGTTTCCTGCATACAGTGGTTATGCATTTATGGTTAATATTTCTATTTTGCCGTACCCCTTAGCCAGCTTTTTGTAATGATATTTGTTTTTCTTCTCTGTCTCCGGTGGCATGCCAAGGGCATTTCTTCCTCTGTTGTCCTCTGTTGCGGGCTCCGATAATGCACCTCGTGAAAACATTCAGATAGTTAACTATAACCGTCCGCAGGCTGCTAGCATTCTGTGTTAATTTGGTTCTTCCATTGTATTACACCATTTCCTTCCTCCCTGCGCTGCAGCTGTATACTTAGAATAGCTTCCTGTATTTCATGTAGCTTGTTACTGTTAAAAAAGAAGTTAGAGGAATAGAGGCAACTAGCGGTGTTGCTTCAGAACACAGCGCGAGTCGCTGTTTGCAGTCCCCAGCCCGAGGGGCTGGGGCGGATAACTCTGGCCAGAGAGGGTGTTGTGGGCGCCAAGCCAACCCCTGGTTAAAAGGGCGTTGCCCAGATGTGAAATGGAATGGTAGAGGTCCGTTCCAGGTTCTATGTGTACATTTAAGAGGAACTGGCATGTGATGTCAGCATCCTTGTGTTTATAGGAGTGATAGTGGTTCATTCCAGTAACTGGATGATAGTGGTTCATTCCAGTGGAGCAGGCAGGCTCTGTTTGTCGTGTTAAACAATTGTTATGTTATCTGTTTCCTGTGATATTGCAGCTCTTTGAACAATGCTTATGGCATATTGAACTATCGGCTACTCATGTGAAATGGTGTAAACTATAGATGCTGGTTTGATTACGTGTGTGTGTGTGAAAGTGGTTTTTGAGGTATAAATCCGTGTGTGTGTCTGAAAGTGGTTTTTGAGATATAAATAAGTGTGTGTGCGAAAGTGGTTTTTGATTGATGAAGGAAGGGTTGACAACAAGGTGGTGTACTGTGATTTATTTTGACTTCATGCATTTGCGATTTAGGATAAGAATTTTTAGAAAATTTAAGACTAGGTGGGTGGACTCCTGGGAGACATAATACAGATTTTTATGACAATTGACTGACTTAATCTGCAAACATCACACAGTACAAACCCCCCCTGCACTCGCTACATATTGATACAAGGGGTGGGAGTAGGATCACCCCACAGGGCTAATTGTACTGTGACCCTTGTCTATGGTTCTGCCGTCACATGTGGTTGCTTGACTTGTTCACCGCTATTGCATTATCTGTGTGTCACTGGCCAAGGATCTGGTCCAGCTTCCAATATCATACAGCTGCACCCTGTCCCTCCTGACTATTCTGTCATCTCTTGATTCACCCCAAAGGACGCCAGTGTGGACGCCATCACTAGCACCTTGGGTACTGTCTGATTTCAAATTTTGTGTGAGCTAAGGTGGACATGGCTGGCTGAAATTGTGGCATGGATGCAGACCGGCTTGCTTCCTGCTTTTACTAATCAATAATTGCGGCTGGCAAAGAGAGGCTGCGTGTGTGAATATACCCATTGTTATCCCTTCTGTGTCACGGGGTATGAGCGGTGTAAAAAAAATACACCGACATCCTACTGTTTTCTGGAACGATTGTAATTGTCTTCGTGTTATGTAACAAAAGGCTAGGGTAAGACAGTCACGAGGAACCCTCTTAGTAAAGGCAAAGTAGAGACACATCAACATAGCCCCAAGGACAGTCCAGCGTACCAAATAGAGGCGAAAGAAGGCCTATAGGCACTACTGTACTTAGACTTTGACTTTGCAAGGAAAATTACAGTAGTGTTTCTGTAGCTTTGCGGACATGTGTGGTGCTTTACAATGCTGCCTACATGCTAGTTGCATATGGGATGTGCATTGAATGTGGGGCTGTCCTGTATGTGGAGGATAAAAAAAAAAAGAGAAATAAATAAACTGAACTGAAGAATGGTTTCCTCCACATGGTGGGGGGGCTGACAAGGGCAGGGAAGATTGGAGGACGAAAAAAAAAAAAAAAAAAAGAGAGATAATAGGGGCTTGTCAAGCTCTCTTCCTGTGACAAGTGCACAGTCACAGGAACAAAATATCGATTTTGTTTGAAGACATTTGGGAAATACACTACAGCGTGAGGGCACCACAGCAGGGACCAAAAACTCTGAGCTGCCTCTACAACAGCAGGCAGAGACGGAACGTGAAAGCCGCACCCTGGAATGGCGTTTGATGGATGAGGAAGTGAAAAATAAAAGCAAAACGTAAGAGACCTTGTGAAAGAATTAGACAGTTATTCCATAGCCAGGGTAAAGAGGAAGTGGCTAACGCAATTAGAAAACATGAACAGAAGTACGAACAGATATCAAATGAAATGGAAAGGTGCATTGGCAAGGGGCGAGAGGGATCACACAATTTACTATGGGATATGTCCATGTATGCACATCACACAATCCATAACATCAAGATGTGGAAGGAGGTGCTCAGCAATACAAACACACAGCTGGAGATCACAAGAGACAGTCTCTCGACGTACATAAAAATGTACAGAGTTAAACAGAATAATAGCCATGGGAAGGGCTGCTTTGGAAGGATCTGGATACATTGTTTAGCATTATTGTACCATGAGATTTGTGGGAGGATTGTAAGAAGGCGATACACTGGCCTGAAATATGTGGCCACTACTCCAATTACTACACTATAATTTGACACTACACTGAGTATGGGAAAGGTTTGCAAGTAGACAAGGGATGGCTGTAACATGCTTACACACTGTAGAAAATTTAAGTTTAATTGTTAAGTTATCACACGTAATAAGACACAAAATTCAGACTTTATTACTTGTTATTTGCTTTAAAAGTACTGCAAAGAGCATTGTACAGCAAAAATAAAAGCGTCAAGATAACTCCAGTGATTAATGTACCTGCTGGGGAGGAATGAGAGTTTTGGACAGTGGCATTTTTGACTGAAAGATAGTGCAGATGGTTAATATGCAGGCTGCAAAGGACGTGTATTATGAAAAAAAAAAACAGTATTTTATGTGGATGGCACAGTGGGTTACTGCTTTTGTCACAGAGATTCTTTAGTTACTGTACAGTTCATAATAGTAATCTAGCACAGTGAGCTATGAACTGCAATTAAGGAGCTGCATGCCAACTGCATAGCACAAATTAGAAAGCTGTTTTTTCCCAGTCTTTCATTTTAAAGTGCTGTAAAGTGCTCCAACACCTACACTGGTATGAGAGATGCTATAATAAAAATTAATTAAATGTGACAAAAAGGATAGGGAGAGAAGAGAGGCACTTATGGTTAAAAATTGAAAAGTTGGTCGCCAAGATGCAGCACCAACATTTCCAATAAAATGTTTAGATTTTTGCATATTTTTTCAATATAAAAAGAATGATTTCATGTTTGAAATTTAAATTGTGCAAATTGCTTGGGGGTACCTGGCTTCCAGTAACGTTTCACTGGTGGTCCCCAGGAGTAAAAAGGTTAGGAACCACAGGTGTACAACAAATTAGAACTTTCTTATGTAGGGATTACATTTAAAAATATTTGACCCATGCAAAGGTTGCCAAAATTCTTACAGTGAACAAATTTAGTCTGGAGGGAACAGAGGATTCATTTGCAGTAGTTAACAATATGTTGTCAGGAGTGTGGAATTTTATAAAATGTCTAAATTGTCCATGGGACAGTTTGTGTCATCAGTCTACTTGTCCTGTAAAAAGACCTGCATATTTTCCTCCTGCTAAAATGGTGTTTACAAATATTGTCTAGGAGTTCGATTTCCTGGTCTGCCTCATTAAATGCTAGCTCATGTATAAAAGCTGTAAATTTGCACTAATGCAGGAACAGATACCATGGGTGTACTTTGTGATTTTCTTTGAGAATTCTGCCATAAACTGGTTATCACAGATCTTTTGTTATTTGAATTCTGTCTCTCTGTTTATTGGCTGGCTTCAGTGGTAGTGACACCATTCTGCTCTTCCATACGAAGAATATTGGCACAAAGTAGTTTTGGCACAAAGTAGTTTTGTTCATGCCAGGAACTACTATGGCAATGTGTAACTTTGATGAAAAGGTTACATTGATTTTTCCTGTTATGAATATAAATGTTGGAAATACCACCATGCATCCGCACATTTTACTAAATGATGCTTCAAAGAAATGACACCTAAAATATCATGGTAGTTTAGCAGAATGTTTCTTTCCTAGTTACATTGTTTGTGAAGGTATTTTGAAAGCAAGGAATAACAAAATTTTGCTTTCGAGCTTCTGCAGATATTTGCATCTGATGAGAGAGCATTCTGGAAGAATTGTGCTGGGCATTTGTTTACGGTAGTTCCATACCCCTGGTTGTGTATTTCTTCATAGCTCTATAGAGTACATACTAATAATTTAGTCATGTTCAATGAAAGAAGAGATATAGAAATTAAAAGAAGTGTTAAATGTGATGAATTGTAAATAATATAAGTAAATAAGAGATATATAAAAATGTGGGTTTTTGTTGGGGTGTAGAGTGAGTTAATTATGTGATAACAAACTTCTACTAAGGTGTATTGATATTTAAAATAAACACATTAGTGCAGTAATAATGATTACACATGACGTGTTAGTGACTGATCGATTTCACTTAATGAGAGGCTAAAAGAAAATAACACAAGTGGATGTTTAAACATCTGCAGTACATGTAGTATGTTGAAGTCATGTGAGTGCAACCAGGGTGTCAAAAGGGCAATGAATGGGTAAAAATGCAGCACATTTGTCACAAATGTGTTTTATTTTTATGGTATTTTATTTTGTGCATTTATCTGCCAGGTCCCGTCCCTATATTAAATTGTAGCAGTTAAGATTACCTTCCCCATTTTTGAAAACCACAGACTCTGGGCATGACTCCAAGGGCAAAGCCACGGATTGTTGCGATATGTTACCATGACGTTCCAAGTAGAAATGTAAAATAAATGTACAGCTGAATGGAATAGGATTTTTTTTATATACACCCTGGACGCAGGATGTATGTATCTACGTAGGAGTATTTTTCTATCCATGTTTTTCCCTAGGTTTCAGAACATGGACGAGAAGATGTGGTTTCTGTATCCGTCTGTCTATGTTACGTTTTATGTTTTCATAATTAATGGGAGTCTTCCGTGGTACATCTTAAATGAGCGCAGTGAAATGGATTGCCTTCATGTGTTGGTAGATTGCAACTAAATATTCTCCAAACTGGTTTTGGGTATTGAAAATACCTATATTAGGATAGAGTTATTACTACCTTAGGATGTGCTATGTAGTACTGCAATACAGCTATGAGTAATATACCTCTGATGATGAGGGTGCCAAATATAAATAAATAAAATAAATATAATATCTTAAAGGAACATCAGCATTTCAGAACATCACACTTGTACGAGAAAGGGGAAGTGACTTCTGATGGCAGTGATGCCTGCAAAGTCCCAACCCTTCCAGCATTGATGCAGATATTCTGGGTGTTGAAATAGAATAATAGGATACAATGCTATGTTAAAAAAATTATACTGGCTGTATACCAGTGTAACATGTGTTTTCGCCTGACCTTTGGATCACCATTTGTTTGGTGAAATAGTTTGTGTGAATATTCCACTGTTACTGAGTGTAATTGTTATTTATTTTTTAGTGTTTATTTGAGTTTAAGAGTGTGCTAGTTACCCCATAAACAAGTCAGATATGTCCCTTTATAAGATTTTGTGCATCTGCTGAGCGGTTCTAGATTGATGCAATACCGCTTGCTTCATTGGTCAAGAAAGGCACCCTTGACAAAGTTGTCAAAGTGAGCACCGACTGAGATACTGTTTGACTGGCCTATGAACATGTCTGGTGCTGAGAAGTTATTATCTGATAAGACATTTTGACAGCAGTTTGCCTTACCTTCAGCATTAGGTGCTGCAGGCCCTTCCTGGCTGGACAGCACTACCTGGACATGATCTCCAACAGGGAGATTGGGCTTGGGTCTCCTGAAAAGTAGGAGGGAATGACCTCCTGGATCCACAGCTATTACACCAAGAAGGTACACCACCGGAACACAACTGCATCCTGGAGACTGGGTGTGGGTAAAGGCCACACCAGACGTCACTGCCTTCAACCACGGTGGAGGGGACCATGCCAAGTCCTGTTGACAACAGCCACAGCAGTCAAGTGTGAGGGCATCACATCCTGGGTCCATACCTCACACACCAAGAAGGCCGCTGGACCAAAGGACGACCAGCCGCCAACAAAGTTGCCGATGAGAGTAATGCCACCTTCACCACAGCGGTACAACCTTCGTTCAACAAGCGCCACCAGTTAACACTGACGGAACTGCTCGTGCTACACTCCCACAGGAGTCGGAGAGTGTAAGCGGGTTCCCCAGTACACCAGAGCATTGTTCTTGGGCTGCTCGTGCTGCAACCCCACAGGAGTCGGAGGGTGCAAGCGGGTCCTTCAAGACACCAGGATTCTCTTTCAGAACTGCTCGTGCTACTCTCCACAGGAGTCGGAGAGTGAAGCAAGGCCACTTAAGTATTAAAGACATCAGGATATAAATGAACAGAATACTAAAAGTCCGCTAGAAAAATTTGCGCCAAGAGGTACAGATCCCAGTCCTACGGAAGCGGCTGGTCACTAGGATCAGTGCGGTTTGTAGCCCCATTGGGAGGTGCCTCTTCCAATTAGGAATACAGCAAAAATAGGACAAAAGGGCCATCCCTCTGGTCAGTGGACTATCGCACCCAACTCCCTTAGAACTGGACACTGGGATTCATCCCTTTATACTCTGCATAACTACAAGTGTCAAATAGCATTCAACGTCGCACCGAAAATATACAGAAGGAATAGACTACTCGTGTGTCACTCCTACAGGAACAAGGAGGTATCAAAGGTTACATACCAATAGAACTGGTTTCAAGTGCTAGCCACATCCGACCACACCCTATAAGGCGACATGGATTTATGATTACAACGTAAGAAAAAGGAGCAGAAGAAGTGGCCCGTGGTGGTCACAGCGTTACTCACCCCAGTAGCAGCTATAGTACTAACAACAATCCTGATAGTATATAAAGACGACATACATATTCCATGGCTCGACCAGGAACACTACATCCCCAAAAATGGCCAAGGTGAAAGAACAACAGGTGGTGAGAACAACAATATCTCAAAATAACATGAGAGGGTGGAGGATAAAACAAAATGGGTGAAATATACAAAATGGAAAGAAGATGGAAAAGATTATAAGGACAATACATTTGTGCAAATGGTATCAATGTACAAAGAACTAGCAAATGTGTCTGATTGTTATATATGTACCCACCTACCGACCACTAGCCAGGAGAAAAGAAATTACACTTAAATGCCCCTCACAGAATTCGTGGCACGTAACATATTAGATAATATGTTAGGGGGAAATTTAAAAGGAATGAGTACAGGGAAAAGAAAAAAAAGGAGAGAATAAGAGAAAATATAAACAAAGGAGAAATGAGGAGAAAAAGGGATGAGTATGGTTTGGAAGATGAACCTTATGTAGGTGATATGCAAGGAAAATTGGTAGAAAGAGTGTCAAATAAATTGAAGGAAGAAGATAGAAGGAGAAGAAAGAAGTGTAGGAGATTAGAATCCAAAGAAAGAAGAAGAGAATGTATTGAATGCATTTACAACAGAAAGAGGGAAGGGTTACACTGAAAGGGATCATGGCTCAGAACAACGAATACCATGCCTGGCCATAGATACAGAAATAAAGGCACCATGGTGTTTCAAATGCTCAAGAGGTAACGCAGACACTAGCAAACACGGAATTGATGTGGGACATAGTATTTGCAATACAACATTGAGCCTGGACTACAAAAGAAATGACACAACAGGCTTGTCCATAGGCCTGACACCTCCCAAAGGAATATTTATTATATGTGGGACATCTGCATTTTTTAAAATTGCCAGCAGGTTGGCAAGGTACCTGCTACTTAGCATTCGTGCTACCAAAAATGGCACATAGAACAGAATTACAGAAGGGGGAAAAGAGAACACTTGGCGGGGTGCGCAGGAAGAGGACACCAACGTGGGGAATATAAGAAAGGAAATAGAGGATATAAAAAAGGAAGAAGAAGGAGCTGGGAAAGTGGCAGATGGGACAGACGTCAGAGGAATGCTGGATCGAGTAGCAGCATGGTTTAGGGGTTGGGGTACCTGGTTGGTAGAGGTACTAGCGATAGGGATCGTGGCACTGATAACGATATGTGTGCTCATACCAGTTTGTCCATCCTTCCTGGCCCTACTCTTGAAAAAAAAGAAAGAAAAAAAAGAAACTGTCACCAGAAACACACACATTATCAAAGAAAAAGATATAAGGATGACAACAGGGACAAGCAAGAGGTATAAATGAGAGCAATACACCATGACCCTTAGATTTGTCATTGAGTATCAGAGGGCGGAATGTGGAATCGCATTTTACAGTTCTTAGGTATGCTATGCCTAGTGGCCCCTGTGATACACAATGACAATCTCTGCACAGGCCTATCTTTAAGTAAAGAGGCCTACAAATGTAATTCGCTACTGCTAGGAACGCATTATGTTGCAAGGCTTGCTCTCTAACAGCCATCATGAAATATCATCGTCATTGCATGCTAGCTGAAGCAATCTCCCTTCTGGAAAGTACCAGTCTAAGTACGTAATGTTCTCAAGTTCTGTCACAAGATGGACCATGTGATATTAGGCACGTAGGCCACCTTGTGTAAAATCCTTTTCTATGCTTTTTGTTACTATATATGGTATGATAGGAAAAACGACCTCAGCCATAATGGAGAAGTAGTCATGCGTCAATCATACGTCAAAGCCAAAGAACCAATAAGACGTTGAATTATGTTTGTGGTTTAATACTATAAAAGATCATGTATTACTTCCTTGTATTAGGCTGCTCGAGTGTACACTAGTACAGAGCATCCTCCATGTACATGTCTTTCTATTCTATCCCTAATAAATTAATTATGTTTATCTAAAAGAGCTGGCTAACGGTCGTTTGTATCCTGAATGGGTGCTGAATAATTAGGCTTCTACACTAGATCTTAGGCCAAGTACATAGTCCACTATGTCTTGCTTTGGAGCTTTTAAAGGTTGTTCCCAACCCTCCTTAAGACGTGTTAGAGGACCTCTTACAGGGTGTCCAAATAGGAGTTCAAAGGGGCTGAAGCCCACTCCTTTTTGGGGTACCTCCCTGTAAGCAAAAAGGAGGCAAGGTAACAGGATATCCCATCTCCTGCGGAGTTTTTCAGAGAGTCCCTTTATCATACCTTTGAGAGTTTTGTTAAATCTCTCCACCAGTCCATTTGTTTGTGGATGATAGGGTGTGGTGAACTTGTATGTCACACCACATGCCTTCCACATGGCCTTTAAGTAAGCAGACATGAAATTGCTTCCTCTGTCTGATACCACCTCTTTTGGGAAGCCCACCCTGGAAAAGATTCCCAGAAGGGCCTTTGCCACTGCAGGAGCTGTAGTGGTCCTTAGAGGGATTGCTTCAGGATATCTGGTGGCGTGGTCCACTACCACCAAGATAAACCTATTGCCTGAAGCAGTAGGAGGGTCAAGGGGGCTAACTATGTCAACCCCTACCCTTTCAAAGGGAACCCCAACCACAGGCAGTGGAATAATGGGTGCCTTTGGGGTGCCACCTGTCTTGCCACTGGCTTGACAGGTTTCACAGGACTTACAAAATTCCTTTGTGTCCTCTGACATTCTAGGCCAATGAAACAAGGGGACGAGCCTGTCCCAAGTTTTCATTTGCCCCAAATGTCCAGCTAAGGGAATGTCGTGGGCTAGAGTTAGGAGGAACTTTCTGTACTCCTGAGAAATCACCAATCTCCTGGCAGCTCCAGGTTTTGGATCCCTTGCTTCAGTGTACAAAAGGTTGTCCTCCCAGTAAATTCTGTGAGAGTCACTGACATCCCCATTTGCTTGTTTGACAGCTTGCTGCCTTAGACCCTCTAGTGTGGGACAGGTATGCTGTGCCACACTCAGCTCCTCCCTGGCAGGCCCCCCTTCACCCAAAAGCTCAGCAGTGTCTGCTTCCAGCTCCTCTGGTGTAGGTTCTGCACAGGGTGGAAATTCTTCTTCCTCAGAAGTAGAATCCACTGTAGAGGGAGGGATAGTAGGTAGTGTTTTACCTTTACTAACCCTAGCTTTAGGGAGCACTTGGTCCATTCTTCCAGGATCCAAGTCACCCTGTCCTTTTTGCTTTTTGGCCTGAGCCCTGGTTAAAGCAAAAATATGCCCTGGAATGCCCAGCATTGCTGCATGAGCCTCCAACTCCATTTCTGCCCAAGCTGATGTCTCGAAATCGTTCCCTAGTAGACAGTCTACAGGTAAATCTGAGGCAACCACAACTTTCTTTGGACCAGTAACCCCCCCCCCCCAGTTGAGATTCACAACAGCCATGGGGTGGCTAAGAGTGTTGTTATGAGCATCGGTTACTTGGTACTGGTAGGTGTTGTTCAGGGTGGACCAGTTTCTCTATTACCATTGTAACACTGGCACCTGTGTCCCTGTAGGCCTGAACCTCAACACCATTTATTAGGGGCAGATGCTTGTACTTATCCATATTAAGGGGAGAAGCAACCAAGGTGGCTAAATCAATAGCCCCCTCAGAGACTAACACAGCCTCTGTGGTCTCCCTAACAAGACCAACCCCAACTAAGTTACCAAAAGTGAGCCCAGCTACTCCCTTGGATTGGCTATTAGTAGGTTTGCTCCCACAACCACTGCTATTACTAGGGTCACTAGGTGTAGCAGCAGGGGTTGTAGTGGTAGGAGGCTTGGTGCTTTTCTTTGGACAACTGGGATCTGTTGTCCAATTGCCTTTTATTTTACATAAATAGCACCATGGTTTCTTTTCTTTGTTTTGATTTGAAGAGGATTTGGGCCCACCACCCCCACCAGAGTGTTTTTGTGGACCTGATGAAGACTCATTTTTAGATTTGTCCCCAACCTTGTCAGAAGGCTTACCATCCTTCTTCTTGCCATCCTTGTCACCCCCTGTATGAACGTTTCTGTTCACCCTTGTTCTGACCTATTTGTCTGCCTTCTTTCCCAATTCTTGGGGAGAGGTCAGATCAGAGTCTACTAGGTACTGGTGTAACAAATCAGACAAACAATTATTAAGAATATGCTCTCTCAGGATTAAGTTATACAGGCTTTCATAGTCAGAAACTTTACTGCCATGTAACCACCCCTCCAAGGCCTTCACTGAATGGTCAACAAAGTCTACCCAGTCTTGTGAAGACTCCTTTTTGGTTTCTCTGAACTTCATCCTGTACTGTTCAGTGGTTAAGCCATAACCATCAAGGAGTGCATTCTTAAGAACTGTAAAATTATTGGTATCACGTTCTTTCACAGTAAGGAGCCTATCCCTACCCTTTCCACTGAAAGATAGCCATAGGATAGCAACCCACTGCCTTTGAGGGACCTCCTGTGCAACACAGGCCCTCTCAAGTGCAGCAAACCACTTGTTAATGTCATCCCCCTCCTTGTAAGGGGGAACTATCTTGTGCAGATTCCTAGAATCATGCTCTTTTGCAGGATGACTATTTGGAATACTGCTGCTGCCACCATGGGGTCCTAACCCCAACATCTGCCTTTCTTTTTCTAAATCAAAGGACTGCCTATCTAAATCCAGCTGTTGCTTCTTGAGCTTCAGTCTGGATTCTTCCACTCTCAATCTATTGAGCTCCCTTTCTAACACTCTGTCATCAGGGTGGGTGGGTTGGGCTTGTCTTGATACAGAAGAATGGTGAGAATGAACAGAGGGAGACCTGGCCCTAACAGATGGCACTCTAACATTCTGGCCTACAGAAGTAACACTTCTACTGTGATGAGAAGCAACACTATTACTGTGATGTGAATTCACATCAGTACCAGCTATGCTAGGTGGCCTGCTAAGGGGCAGGTTGGCAAGATTCCCTCCCAAATCTTTTGCTAGGGGTGCCCCAGAATCAGAGTGGGAACCATCAGCTAATTTCTCACCAGAAGTGCCACCTAAGGTCTTATCTTGTTCAATGAGCATATTAACCAACAGTTGTCTTGAAGGATTCTTCCCTACCCCTAAACCTCTATCTATGCAGAGACTCCTTGCTTCCTCCCAGCTAAGGTTGTCATAAGCTATGCTGGCCAGATCAAGAGTTTGGCCTGTACCAGACATGATAGAAAAGGTTTAAGGGACAGAAAAAGAAAGAAAAAGTTTCAGAACTTTTTAAAGAACAGAAAAAAAACTTTTTAAGCTTTTAAAAAACTTTTTGAAAGTTTAGAGGTACTTTTCAGCACTTAGTAAAGAAGTGAGAGGAGAAAAGCAAAAGTTTTTGGTTAGGTGTACATACACTGAACTTGTTTTGTATATTTTTCTCTTATGAAAAGTACAATATGACAAAGTGGTAAGTAGTTGCAAAGTACTTATCCCACCGCTGCACAACCAATGTAGGAGGCTGGACTGGCTTGTAGTGAGTACCAAGGGGTACTTACACCTTGCACCAGGCCCAGGTATCCCTTATTAGTGTAGAGGGTTGTCTAGCAGCTTAGGCTGATAGAAAAGGTAGCTTAGCAGAGCAGCTTAAGCTGAACTAGGAGACGAGTGAAGCTTCTACAGTACCACTAGTGTCATATGCACAATATCATAAGAAAACACAATAGACAGATATACTAAAAATAAAGGTACTTTATTTTTATGACAATATGCCAAAGTATCTCAGTGAGTACCCTCAGTATGAGGATAGCAAATATAAACAAGATATATGTACACAATACCAAAATATGCAGTAATAGCAATAGAAAACAGTGCAAACAATGTATAGTCACAATAGAATGCAATGGGGGCACATAGGGATAGGGGCAACGCAAACCATATACTCTAGAAGTGGAATGCGAACCACAAATGGACCCCAAACCTATGTGACCTTGTAGAGGGTCGCTGGGACTGTAAGAAAACAGTGAGGGTTAGAAAAATAGCCTACCCCAAGACCCTGAAAAGTGGGTGCAAAGTGCACCTAAGTTCCCCAAAGAGCACAGAAGTAGTGATAGGGGAATTCTGCAGGAAAGACCAACACCAGCAATGCAACAACGATGGATTTCCAGACGAGAGTACCTGTGGAACAAGGGGACCAAGTCCAAAAGTCACTATCAAGTCGGGAGTGGGCAGATGCCCGGGAAATGCCAGCTGTGGGTGCAAAGAAGCTGCCACCGGATAGTAGAAGCTGAGGATTCTGCAAGAACGACAAGGGCTAGAAACTTCCCCTTTGGAGGATGGATGTCCCACATCGTGAAGAGTCGTGCAGAAGTGTTTTCCCACAGAAAGACCGCAAACAAGCCTTGCTAGCTGCAAAGCTTGCGGTTAGGGTTTTTGGATGCTGCTGTGGCCCAGGAGGGACCAGGATGTCGCCAATTGTGTGAGGAGACAGAGGGGGCGTCTAGCAAGACAAAGAGCCCACTCAGAAGCAAGCAGCACCCGCAGAATTGCCGGAACAGGCACTACAAAGTGGAGTAAACCGGAGCTCACCCGAAGTTGCGCAAGAGGGTCCCACGACACAGAGGACAACTCAGGAGGTTGTGCAATGCAGGTTAGAGTGCCAGGGACCCAGGCTGGGCTGTGCACAAAGGAAATCCTCGAAGAGTGCACAGGAGCCGGAGTAGCTGCAAAACACGCGGTTCCCAGCAGTGCAGTCTAGCGTGGGGAGACAAGGACTTACCTCCACCAAACTTGGACTGAAGAGTCACTGGACTGTGGGAGTCACTTGGACAGAGTTGCTGAGTTCAAGGGACCTCGCTCGTCGTGCTGAGAGGAGACCCAGAGGACCGGTGATGCAGTTCTTTGGTGCCTGCGGTTGCAGGGGGAAGATTCCGTCGACCCACGGGAGATTTCTTCGGAGCTTCTAGTGCAGAGAGGAGGCAGACTACCCCCACAGCATGCACCACCAGGAAAACAGTCGAGAAGGCGGCAGGATCAGCGTTACAAGGTCGCAGTAGTCGTCGTTGCTACTTTGTTGCAGTTTTGCAGGCTTCCAGCGTGGTCAGCAGTCGATTCCTTGGCAGAAGGTAAAGAGAGAGATGCAGAGGAAATCTGATGAGCTCTTGCATTCGTTCTCTAAGGAATTCCCCAAAGCAGAGACCCTAAATAGCCAGAAAAGGAGGTTTGGCTACTTAGGAGAGAAGATAGGCTAGCAACACCTGAAGGAGCCTATCAGAAGGAGTCTCTGACTTCACATGCTGGCACTTGCCACTCAGAGCAGTCCAGTGTGCCAGCAGCACCTCTGTTTCCAAGATGGCAGATGTCTGGAGCACACTGGAGGAGCTCTGGGCACCTCCCAGGGGAGGTGCAGGTGAGGGGAGTGGTCACTCCCCTTTCCTTTGTCCAGTTTCACGCCAGAGCAGGGCTGAGGGATCCCTGAACCGGTGCAGACTGGCTTATGCAGAGATGGGCACCATCTGTGCCCATCAAAGCATTTCCAGAGGCTGGGGGAGGCTACTCCTCCCCAGCCCTGACACCTTTTTCCAAAGGGAGAGGGTGTAACACCCTCTCTCTGAGGAAGTCCTTTGTTCTGCCTTCCTGGGCCAAGCCTGGCTGGACCCCAGGAGGGCAGAAACCTGTCTGAGGGGTTGGCAGCAGCAGCAGCTGCAGTGAAACCCCGGGAAAGGTAGTTTGGCAGTACCCGGGTCTGAGCTAGAGACTCAGTGGATCATGGAATTGTCTCCCCAATGCCAGAATGGCATTGGGGTGACAATTCCATGATCCTAGACATGTTACATGGCCATGTTCGGAGTTACCATTGTGACGCTATACATATGTCGTGACATATGTACAGTGCACGCATGTAATGGTGTCCCCGCACTCACAAAGTCCGGGGAATTTGCCCTGAACAATGTGGGAGCACCTTGGCTAGTGCCAGGGTGCCCACACACTAAGTAACTTAGCACCCAACCTTTACCAGGTAAAGGTTAGACATATAGGTCACTCATAAGTTACTTAAGTGCAGTGGTAAATGGCTGTGAAATAACGTGGACGTTATTTCACTCAGGCTGCACTGGCAGGCCTGTGTAAGAATTGTCAGATCTCCCTATGGGTGGCATAAGAAATGCTGCAGCCCATAGGGATCTCCTGGAACCCCAATACCCTGGGTACCTCAGTACCATATACTAGGGAATTATAAGGGTGTTCCAGTATGCCAATGTAAATTGGTGAAATCGGTCACTAGCCTGTTAGTGACAATTTGGAAAGAAATGAGAGAGCATAACCACTGAGGTTCTGAATAGCAGAGCCTCAGTGAGACAGTTAGTCATAACACAGGTAACACATACAGGGCACACTTATGAGCACTGGGGCCCTGGCTGGCAGGGTCCCAGTGACACATACAACTAAAACAACATATATACAGTGAAATATGGGGGTAACATGCCAGGCAAGATGATACTTTCCTACAAGCGGTGCTTGCCATGGCGGTCTTTGCCCTGTTCAGCGGTGCTTGCCCTGTTCAGCGGTGCTTGCCATGGCGGTCTTTGCCCCGTTCAGGGGTGCTTGCCCTGTTCAGCGGTGCCTGACTTTACTGTCTATGACCTGTTCAGCGGTGTTTGCCACGGCGGTCTTTGCCCTGTTCAGCGGTGCTTGCCCTGTTTAGCGGTGCTTGACTTTGCTGTCTATGACCTGTTCAGCGGTGTTTGCCATGGCGTTCCTTCATTGCCCAGCGGGGCTGTGGCTGGCAGTGGCCTCCTGGCCAGTGACAATGGGGCTGCCCTCCTGGGCAATGACTCTGGTGGTGGCCTCCTGGCCAGTGACGATGGGGCTGCCCTCCTGGGCACTGACTCTGGCGGTGGCTTCCTGGCCAGGGACGATGGGGCTGCCCTCCTGGGCACTGACTCTGGTGGTGGCTTCCTGGCCAGTGATCATGGGGCTGGCGGTGGCCTCCTGGGCAGCGGGGATGATGGCGGGCTTCTCCGCCGTGCTGCTCTTCCCAGACTTTGGCAATTTCTTCTGCCCCTTCCCCACCCTGGGAGGAGTCACAGCTGAGTGGACACTCCCCCCGGGACCCTTGTGGAGTCTTCCCCCTCTCCCGTCGGGCACTGTCCAACTTCTGGTGCTTCACAGGGGGGGGACTGGCTGTGCTGTGGCTCCGTGTCACACTGGCTGCCCTGGTGCCCGGTGCACTCCACATACCTCTAACAGGCACCACTGGTACCTGCGATTTTTTGGCTGAGGTG
Organism: Pleurodeles waltl; assembly: GCF_031143425.1. Taxonomy (NCBI): domain Eukaryota; kingdom Metazoa; phylum Chordata; class Amphibia; order Caudata; family Salamandridae; genus Pleurodeles; species Pleurodeles waltl. Next base: position 10,713,306 of record NC_090442.1, read on the forward strand.
CTAGTACGGGACCTATGAATTGGAGGGGGGGTGGTGGAAAAGAGGTCAAGGTTGCTCAGGAAAAGTTTCTTACGAACACTGGGACGGGTAGCTGGAGGGGGTCTGGGAGTGGAGAAAGAGGAGGTGGTTGTAGGAGGTGTAACTTGTTGATTTGGGTGCAGGTGCATGCGCTGGAGGCTGTCGTGAGGTGGATGTATGTTGGGTGGGTGTGTGCCCGCGTTTGTGTACTTTGGGAGGGGGCGTCACAGACACGCTGGGAGAGGACACAGGGGATGTGTAAATGGTAGTGGAGGTGGTGAGTGCAGGTGAGCGGGGTGCGGTGGTGGGTGTGCTGGTGCGGGACCTAGTGGCTGTAGTGGTAGTGCATGCAGGTGAGAGTGTAGACGACACTGGGAGGGAGGAGGGAGACGAGGAGGAGGGGGACACAGTGGAGGCAGTGGATGTTGCTGTGTCTGTATGTGTGGGATGCTTGCGTGAGTGCCTGTGGGATGTGTGGTGCTTATGTTTGCCTGAGCTTCCCTTGTGTGTTGACGTGTGTGCAGGCTGGTCTGATGGTGTGCTTGGGATAGGCTGGGGTACAGGGGATTGGATCTGGGTGGAGGAATTTGAAGGGGAGAGGCTAGACACAGGGACAATGGCTGCCATTAGTGCTGAGGCCAGAGATTGCAGGGTTCGATGAAGGGCAGCCTGACCAGAATGAATGCCCTCCAGGAATGCATTTGTGTGTTGCAACTCCCTTTCTACACCCTGGATTGCATTCAAAATGGTAGACTGCCCAACAGTGAGGGACCTGAGGAGGTCAATGGCCTCCTCACTGAGGGCAGCAGAGGTGACAGGGGCAGGGGCTGAGGTGCCTGGGGCAAAGTTGATGCCCACCCTCCTGGGTGAGCGGGCACGGGGCGAAGGCTGAGGGGCTGCTGGGAGGGCGGTGCTGGTGGGGGGGTGGCGGCTGTACCTGTAGAAGTGGGGGGCACAGATTTTGCCGCCACCACAAGGGTGCTCCCATCGGAGGACGAGTCTGTGTCGCTGGTTGCTGATCCTGTAACCGCCGTAAAGCTCCCCTCGCCCTCCGTCCCACTGGTGTATTCAGAGTCCGTGGTGTGGCCTTCCATGGCCATGTGGGATGCAGCTCCCTCGTGCTCCGGTGCCTCCGCCTGATGATGCTGATGCACACAAGAACAGGGAGAGCACAAAAGGGGGGGGACGACAGAAGAAAGACAGGTTGAGTGCATGGCTTACTGCTACTGTTGGCGGACAATACAGACACAGCAGCCCCCTGCACTACGCCGCGCTGTTGGGCTCTACTGATGCAGTTCCTGGGATATGGCCTACATGGCTATGGTGGACATCAGCACACATAGATGACACAGGGGCATGTATACCTGTACTTGGCACTCTACAGAGGTGGGGTGGAGTGCCACATGGCCTGCATTACGGAGGGGCCTAGCCTACGGAACTCGCCCTGGCCTAGGGAATCCCACAGCCCTCCTCCCCCACCCAGACACCTTCACTGCGCGCAAAGTCCGCTGAATGAGAGTGTACTCACCCCCTTGTGTCTGCTGTGATGCCCTCAAGCGCCGATCCAACTCAGGGTAGGCCACCGCCAGGTTCCGGAACATCAGGGGGGTGCGACGGGCACCCCTCCCACGTTGGGAGGCCATCCCCAGCTGACCCTTCGCCGTCTTCTTGCTCCAGCGGCGAATGTCCTCCCATCTTTTACAGCAGTGGGTGCTCCGTCTCTGGTGGACCCCCAGAGTCCGGACATCCTTCGCGATGGCACGCCAAATATCCTTCTTCTGGTGGGCGCTGACCTACATGACATGTGCAGGGGAAGAGGAGAAGTCATTAACAACTGCACCGTCAAAGTGAGTGGCCCACATCCCTACCCTTGTCATGTGGAACATGCATTCACAGTCCTTCATGCTCACAGAACTCTGCCTCCTTCCTTCTTACTACCAGCCCTCTCCACCCAGGCATAGCCCATACAACTTGCTCCCTGTGTACTCACCTGTTGGTCTGGAGGACCGTAGAGTAGCGTGTACTGGGGGAGGACCCCGTCCACGAGCTTCTCCAACTCCTCCGATGTGAAGGCAGGGGCCCTTTCCCCAGACGCACAAGCCATTGTCTCTTCCAGACCGAGGTCACAGCAGGTGTAGGTCCTCTTCTGTCGAACATCAGGTATCGAGTGATTGAACAGATAGAAAATGGCGGTCACGTCCGCGGCGGTGACGTCCGCGGCGGTGCGTATCATCACCGCCGGCGCACTTTGTCATTGGCTCCTGGGACCCATAGGTTCCAATGTTAACCAATGCAGCATTGCGCAGCGGTTTTCGACTGCCTACCGCGATGGTGTACAACGCCAGCGCAGTTATCTCACATCCCATTGTCCCAGTTTAGAGGTCAGGCAGCCGCCATTTCAGGGGCCCACATGGCTTCATTTTCAACTGCGTCACACATACCTAGGCCTGGACTCAACACACATACAGACAACTTTTTGGATTATGTTTCGTGTTCTGTGTAGACTGTGGGTACATACCTCTGAGTTGGTTGACTCTGTGGTCGCTGTTGTCCTTCCTAGGCACCGTCAGCTGGGACATGTGAGGAGATGGCGGAATCCCCCGGTGTACCGACCGCTGGTGGACCTGTTGACAATGGAGGAGCGACATTTAATCATCACCTACAGGTTTGACCGTGCCACAATCCAGGAACTGTGTACCCAGTTGGAGCCTGACCTGATGTCAGCTTTCCGCCATCCCACATGGATCCTCCCTCAAGTGCAGGTGCTATCAGTGCTCCATTTCCTTGCAGGTGGGTCTTTTCAAACAACAGTGGCCATGGCATCAGGGATGTCCCAGCCTATGTTTTCCAACATGTTGTCCAGAGTGTTGTCTTCCCTGCTGAAACACATGAGGGGCTACATCGTTTTCCCTCAGGTGGAGGATTTGGCTACTGTTAAAGGTGACTTCTATGCCCTTGGACATATCCCCAACATCATAGGTGCCATTGATGGGACCCATGTGGCTTTGGTCCCCCGCCACAGGAGTGTACAGGTGTACAGGAACTGGAAGAGTTATCATTCGATGAATGTACAGATGGTATGTTTGGCAGAGCAGTACATCTCCCAGGTAAATGCTATGTTCCCTGGCTTAGTGCATGACGCATACATCCTGGGGAATAGCAGCATCCCTTATGTGATGGGTCAACTCCAGAGGCACTGTGTGTGGCTATTAGGTGACTCTGGTTACCCCAACCTGTCATGGCTACTGACCCCAGTGAGGAATCCCAGGACCAGGGCAGAGGAACGCTACAATGAGGCCCATGGGTGGACTAGGAGGGTGATCGAACAAACCTTCGGCCTCCTGAAGGCCAGGTTCAGGTGCCTCCATATGATAGGTGGTTCCCTATTCTACTCACCAAGGAAGGTGTGCCAGATCATCATCGCCTGCTCCATGCTTCACAATCTTGCTTTGCGATGCCAGGTGCCTTTTCTGCAGGAGGATGGTCCAGATGACGGTGTTGTGGCAGCTGTGGAGCCTGTGGACAGTGATGAGGAGGAAGCAGAGGAAGAAGACATTGACAACAGGGACTCAGTCATCCAGCAATATTTTCCAGTGACACACAGGTGAGAACACATTCTTGACTACTACAAGTACTTTCACACTTCTACCTCTATCCTGTCTGTCAATTAGTAGCAGTTTTTGTTAACTGAGTTGTACATTTCCATTACGGTTTCACAGGTGTGGTTACCAACGTGTGTCATCTGCTTACATTCTTCATGGACTTGTGATGTGTGACATAGGTATGTTGACATTACATTTGAGAACAGATTTTGTCACTGTCATAGCTAATACACATTTTCAAAATCACAGACTGACTCCAGATTGTTTTGTGCTTCAAGGGTGTTTATTGAAGTGCTAAATATTGGAGGGGGTGGTAAAATGGTGAGGGGTGATGGTGGAGGAATGTCCATGGCAGAGTCCAGTCTATTAGTCTCACAGGTGCACTGCCCATATGGGCATAGGAAGTGGAGCTGGGCCAGTTCCAATATGGACAGGGTTACAAAATGGGGCAGTGGGATGACAATCAGGGTGGTCTCATTTCTTGGCGGGGGTCTTGCCATCGTGCTCTGTCCTGTTCCTGGATCTCAGGGACCGCTTGCGGGGTGGTTCTCCGTCTGCAGGGGGTGGGGTGCTGGTGTGGTGGTCCTGTGGCGGGCGTCCTGTCCACTAGCGCCGGCAGAGGTGGTGGGCAGTTCATCCTCCATGCTAGTGTCAGGGGCCCCTTGGAGTGCCACGGTGTCCCTCCTGGTGTTCAGTATGTCCTTCAGCACCCCTACGATGGTGCCCAGGGCGGAGCTGATGGTTCTGAGTTCCTCCCTGAACCCCAAATACTGTTCCTCCTGCATGCGCTGGGTTTCCTGAAACTTGGCCAGGACCGTAGCCATCGTCTCCTGGGAGTGGTGGTATGCTCCCATGATGGAGGAGAGGGCCTCGTGGAGAGTGGGTTCCCTTGGCCTGTCCACCCCCTGTCGCACAGCAGCCCTCCCAGTTCCCCTGTGTTCCTGGGCCTCCGTCCCCTGGACCATGTGCCCACTACCACTGCCCCCAGGTCCCAGATGTTGTTGGGGTGGTGGGTCATCCTGGGTTCCCTGTAGTGGTGGACACACAGCTGATTGACGTGTCCTGGGGACGGAGGTATGGGCCCGCTGGGTGGGTGCTGTGCTGGTGTTACCAGAGGGTGGAAGGTCTGTGGTGGGCTGTGCCTGTGCGAGGGGAACCGACTGTCCCGAGGCCCACGATGGTCCGGGCTGGTCATCTGGATCCAGTTGGCCAGAGCTGCTGTCATCACTGTGGGCCTCTTCTGTGGGTGGGGTAGAGATTTCTGGACCCTCCTGTCTGGTGACATTGGTTAGTGGTCCTGCAGGGGTGTAAAAGCATGATTATTGCATCTATGTGTGTCATGGTGTGCAATGGGTGGGTGAGCGTGTACCCCGGTGCTAGCATTCCTGTGTGGGGGCTTGTGTGATGATGGTTGGGGGGGTGTTATGGGTATGTGCAGTGGGCATGCTTTAGTGAGGGGTGTCCATGCTTTGTTGTGTCATGCAGGGCTTGGTGTTGGGATGTGTGGTTTGTGTTATTAGTACATTAGTGAGGAGTTGGAGTGATAGGGGAGGGGGTGAGGGTCTGTGATAGCATGCAGGTAGGGTGGGGGATATGATAGTTAAGATTTGACTTACCAGAGTCCATTCCTCCACCGACTCCTCCGAGGCCCTCAGGATGCATAATGGTTGAGACCTGCTCCTCCCATGTTGTTAGTTGTGGGGGAGGAGGTGGGGGTCCGCAGCCAGTCCGCTGTACCGCGATGTTATGCCTGGAGACCACGGAACGCACCTTCCCCCGTAGGTTGTTCCACCTCTTCCTGATGTCCTCCCAATTTCTTGGGTGTTGTCCCACTGCGTTGACCCTGTCGACTATTCTTCGCCATAGCTCCATCTTCCTAGCTATGGAGGTGTGCTGCACCTGTGATCCAAATAGCTGTGGCTCTAGCTGGACGATTTCCTCCACCATGACCCTGACCTCCTCCTCGGAGAACCTGGGGGGTCTTTGCCGTGCCATGGGGTGGTGTATGTGATGTGTGGGGTGGTGTATGTGGTGATGAGTGTGGTGATGTGTAGTGGTGTGTGGTGTTTTGTGCGTGGATGTTGTGTGGGTGATGGTGTTGTGTGCCTCTGTGTGGTTGGGTTGTCTATGCTGTGCAGTCTCTCTGGCCTTCATCAAAAATGTTGGTCTTAGGTGGGTGATGTGGGTGCGTGTTTTATATTGTATTGGGTGTGTGGGAGTGGTGTTTGTATGTGTATCAGGTGTGTGTATTTCCAATTGTCCAATGTGGCGGTGTTTTGGAGATGTGTGTGTATTTTGAGCGCGGCGGTGTGTACCGCCAATGGAATACCACGGTTGAAAGACCGCCGCGTGGATTCGTGGGTCGTGATAGCATGGGCGTGTTTCTGTTGGCGTGATGGTGGAGGATTTTTTTTCGCCAGTTTATCTCTGACCTTTGGTGTGGCGGACTTGTGTGGGTGTCTGAATTTCGGTGGATTCCGAGATGTGGGTCATAATAGCTGTGGCGGGTTTCTGCGGCCGCGGCGGTGTATTGGCGGTCTTCTGCACGGCGGTAAGCGGCTTTTACCGCCAATGTTGTAATGACCCCCTTAATTTGTTGGTTGCAGTGTCCTTCAAAAATCCTTGCTTGCTAGTGGTCAGTTCTGCTTCTTTGTCCTGCCTTTTTAGGTCGAGCATTAGCGTTCGGCCTGCTGTATACTAAAGTATACAATAGAGTGAGTTTCAGCATTTTGATTTGTTAGTTGCAGTGTCCCTCAAAAGTCCTTGCTTGCTAGTGGTCACTTCTGCCTCTTTGTCCTGCCTTTTCTCACTTTGGGAGCAGCACAAAGTACTGTGTAATTACGCTATGTCCTGTTTATCTCTTCTGAAGGGGACTTTTTCTTTCAGTATTAGCCTGGTTGTCTTACACTGTGGGTGTATAATCAGCCCCTCCTCCCCACCAGCTTCCTCTGTAAACATAAACCAACATCAGAGGGGGGGGGCCTTTCCAGGGCCAGCTCGCTCTCACACTCTTCCTCTTGTTATTTTTAGTCTGTGTGGCAAGAAAAGTCCAGTCAGTAATTTACAACGCTGTGAGCTCTAACTCGAGCAAACATGAGACTATTGCATTCCAAATGCTTGTTTTTTTACCCTCCTGCCATGGGCTGTTGCCCTGCACTTCACCACTCCCACTGGCCACCTATGGGTGGTGTAGCCGGCCCTTCCAGTTAGCGGTATTAGCACGTCTGTACCCCTTACTGCTTGTAGTCCAGCCGGCACTGCTAGGAATGGCACTTTATCCTCAGCCTTACACTACATTCAGGGCTGCCTCCCCTGGAAACCCGTCTTCTCCACCCTCTTTCTTTACCAGACATAGTGGTAGACCTCAATCCCATACAGGGCTGAAAACTCTTAACAACCACTCCTTGAAGTTGTGCCTCCCCGTCACGTGCTGCTGGGTGGCTCTTCTTCATCTCTGCCCCGTTCCCAACCTCGTTGAATCCCTGCACTGCCTCGTCCCTCACATTTGCCTTTGCTATACCACCAGCACCTTCATTTGTCGTCGGTTGCGATTTGCTGAGTTCGGGGAGCGATACCACGCCACTTACTTTTGGGGGTATGTGATATATGTAGTATAATGCCTGGACACGGTTCTGGGGAGCAAGAGTTTGACACATCAATGGCCAGGTCACGGCATCACCGACTTCACACGCTGTCCGTTCACGGCTTGAAGTCTTAATTTGTGTTTCTTCATTCGATCTTTAATGCTAATTTCGAGATCAGATACCAGGTGGCAACAAACCACCAGTTGTAATGTGAAAAAATACACGTGTAGGTGCTCTGTGATATTCTTAAGCTGCCATTTATTTGCTTTGAAATGCCCCGTACACATGAATTAATGTCATCATCTCTGGTGCGTGTAAAGAGATTTCCATTAAGGGTCAGTTCATGTAAGTATAATGAGCGTGGACAGCAATACACCTCGCAAACAAATATATGAATTGTGATTAATGTGGAAGGGGTGCTGTTGGGCTTCATTTCTATTGGCGCTTCAAGCCGCGTGCTCTGCTGAAACCAGCAAAAAGTGTAGGTACAAATAAAATAATGTTTGTTCCGTAACTCACCTTTCAAGTGGTGATCTGTGTTGTGCCATGGCCCATTTCTGGAGGCCTGGGCTAGAGTGAAATGTGCCTGCAATAATATGTTTTAGCGGTGCCTTAACATGTTTGTTTTATTGAGCGTCACCATACTATCTGTTCTGTGTTATTTTATTTATTTATTCATTTGTTAACGTTGATTTCCTATCCGAATAAACCTTTTGGACCAGAGCCTGGCAGAGCTGTGCCATGGGGTGAGGGTAAACCCCAGGCGCAGTTCTTTCTAATGAGGTCAGGCCTGGGATGTCTGCCCATAGTGTTTGCTTTTCTGGGGGAGGGGCGGACGCATGTATTTTATTTTTTTAATTCCTTGTGGTGCCTCTGTCCCTCGGAGCGTCCTTGCAAGCTGGCGGGAGAATATCTACTACTGTTGGCAATGCTTGCCCTCCAGACAGCCCCCTTTTACTTCCCCCATCCCTGCACACGCCACTGCGATTGGAACCCGTTACATGTTTTCTTTTTACCATCGCCCGCTCTTATCTCGCTTCACTGCTCCTGACTGTTAAAAGAACCTCATTTTTTTTAGACTGAACTACCGGATTGAACTACCGCTGTTAAATCATTCCTAGTATCTAGATCGTCTCTTGAACACTTTACATTTTCGCATTTTCTGCTCACGTTGCATACGATTTCCCATTAAATAAGTGAATTCTGTATTGCACTGCAGCACTGCATTCCATTTCCCGTAAAGTAAGTGAATTCTGTATTGCACCGCAGCACTGCATTCCATTTCCCGTAAAGTAAGTGAATTCTGTATTGCACCGCAGCACTGCTTTCCATTTCCCGTAAAATAAGTGAATTCTGTATTGCAGCACTGCATTCCATTTCCCGTTAAATAAGTGAATTCTGTATTGCACCGCAGCACTGCATTCCATTGCCCGTAAAATAAGTGAATTCTGTATTGCACCGCAGCACTGCATTCCATTGCCCGTAAAATAAGTGAATTCTGTATTGCAGCACTGCATTCCATTTCCCGTTAAATAAGTGAATTCTGTATTGCACCGCAGCACTGCATTCCATTTCCCGTTAAATAAGTGAATTCTGTATTGCACCGCAACACTGCATTCCATTTCCCGTAAAATAAGTGAATTCTGTATTGCAGCACTGCATTCCATTTCCCGTAAAATAAGTGAATTCTGTATTGCACCACAGCACTGCATTCCATTTCCCGTAAAATAAGTGAATTCTGTATTGCACCGCAGCACTGCTTTCCATTTCCCGTAAAGTGAGTGAATTCTGTATTGCACCACAGCACTGCATTCCATTTCCCGTTTAATAAGCAAATTCTGTATTGCACCGCAGCACTGCTTTCCATTTCCCGTAAAGTAAGTGAATTCTGTATTGCACCACAACACTGCATTCCTTTTCCCGTTAAATACGTGAATTCTGTATTGCACTGCAGCACTGCTTTCCATTTCCCGTAAAGTAAGTGAATTCTGTATTGCACCGCAGCACTGCACTCCATTTCCCGTTAAATAAGTGAATTCTGTATTGCACCGCAACACTGCATTCCATTTCCCGTAAAATAAGTGAATTCTGTATTGCACCGCAGCACTGCTTTCCATTTCCCGTAAAGTAAGTGAATTCTGTATTGCACCGCAGCACTGCATTCCATTGCCCGTAAAATAAGTGAATTCTGTATTGCACCGCAGCACTGCTTTCCATTTCCCGTAAAGTAAGTGAATTCTGTATTGCACCGCAGCACTGCTTTACATTTCCCGTAAAATAAGTGAATTCTGTATTGCACCGCAGCACTGCATTCCATTTCCCGTAAAGTAAGTGAATTCTGTATTGCACCGCAGCACTGCATTCCATTTCCCGTAAAATAAGTGAATTCTGTATTGCACCGCAGCACTGCTTTCCATTTCCCGTAAAGTAAGTGAATTCTGTATTGCACCGCAGCACTGCTTTCCATTTCCCGTAAAGTAAGTGAATTCTGTATTGCACCGCAGCACTGCATTCCATTTCCCGTAAAGTAAGTGAATTCTGTATTGCACCGCAGCACTGCTTTCCATTTCCCGTAAAGTAAGTGAATTCTGTATTGCACCGCAGCACTGCATTCCATTGCCCGTAAAATAAGTGAATTCTGTATTGCACTGCAGCACTGCATTCCATTTCCCGTAAAGTAAGTGAATTCTGTATTGCACCGCAGCACTGAATTCCATTTCCCGTAAAGTAAGTGAATTCTGTATTGCACCGCAGCACTGCATTCCATTGCCTGTAAAATAAGTGAATTCTGTATTGCACCGCAGCACTGCATTCCTTTTCCCGTAAAATAAGCGAATTCTGTATTGCACCGCAGCACTGCATTCCATTGCCCGTAAAGTAAGCGAATTCTGTATTGCACCGCAGCACTGCATTCCATTGCCCGTAAAGTAAGTGGATTCTGTATTGCACCGCAGCACTGCATTCCATTTCCCGTAAAGTGAGTGAATTCTGTATTGCACCGCAGCACTGCATTCCAGCAGTGTATTCTTTGTGTCGTGATATGTGACTCGGGCTGACAGATCTTCTCAGACTCTGATTTAAAACTCCCCAGTCCTGTCTTGCCCACAGGCAGGTGAGGGGCGCATGTTTCCATTTCACTAATCCCACAGTTCTGCTAGCTGCCGAAGAGACTACAGATATTTCACCCCCATGGGTGATACTGCAGGTCTCGAAATCTGTTTTAGACATTTGTGTTGTTTTCATAGAAGAAAAGCTTATTTCAATCCTAGATGGAGCGCTACCATGTCTTACTTATTTATTTATTGTAAGGATGTCTCTCTACTTATTTATTTACTATAAGCAATCTCTGTACTGCACTCGCTATGTTCAGAAAGGGGCTGTGTCATGTTTATCTCATATGTTCTCTTGATTAATTGTTACTTAGCGTAATGCCTTCCTGCACCCATGTGGGTGTCTTTGGGAATAGTTTACTCCCTTTCCTCCTTGCAGATGCCATTGTACCTCCAGAGCAGTATTGTGAGTAGGTTAGACGCAGGCCTAGTCAGATGTCAGTGTTATTCTGTCCTTTTTAGCGTGGAGCCTACAAGTGCATGTAAGACACTGTTGTTTCAGGATTGGAACCCGCCTGTTGCACACCATTTGTTGGTTTGCGGCACTCTTCTTTACAGACTCGTCAAGGCATGCCTCGCATCATTTCCGTTCCTCTGTGTGAAGCAGGGATCAGGGATCAAACACTACTCGATTTTAAATCAATTAGTGTCCGTCCGCTACTCCCCACGTGATCGAGGTAGAATTTTCCTCTTTTTAACATCCAGTGCCCCCAATCAGAAGGCCTGTGACTGGCAAAAAACATGTCCAGCAGGACAAACAGAACTGCGATTTTTTTATTTTTTAAAACCAACTTTCTTTTATTTTGTTAAGTTGTATTTTCTTGGTTTTCACTCATGTTATCTTTATTGTTTTTACTCGTGGGTGCTGTTGTCAAAAGATGACAGTGTTCGAAATATGTGAGACTTATTGCATTGCAAATGCTTGTTCTGTTTGGGAGCAGTCCCAACTACTGTATAATTACGCTATGTCCTGTTTATCTCTTCTGTAGGAGACTTTTTCTCTTTGGGAGCAGCACAACTTAGTATTTGCCTGTTGGTCTTACACGTGGGTGCGTGTTCAGCCCCTCCTCCCCACCAGCTCCCTCTGCAAACATAAAACCAACTTCAGAGGGAGGCTTTTCCAGTCCCCCTCCTACGTTTGGCTTGGAATGGAGAGCTTTAATTTCCTCATTGCCTCTGACATAGCCGTAAAAGACCAGCTGCTGTGCTCTGATTGAAGCTGATTCAAGGGCGTGCCCTACTGATTAGTGACTCAAAGCGTGATATTTGTATGAGCATGATCCCACAGGCCTGCATTTAAATACAGCAAAAATTCAACTTACAATTTATTTACACAAGCTAACTACACTGTAAAAAAACGAGAAACCGGCACAAAACGTCAGAAAACACTGCAGGGGCAGCTCTGGGCCCCACAAGGCTGTAACTGGCATTGCCTCTTTAAGGGGTCCCTTGAAACCGCCCTCGCTCTCTACGTGTTGTTGACCTTATTCATTTTTGACACGCATGTCTTGTAATCACAGTGCTTTTTAACCGGAGGTTCCGCCCCTGGGTATGCTCTCTGCCAATGACTGGTCCAGAGTATGTAAAGCTCGCCTGTTATTGGATGATGACTAGAGCCCAGTTTGTAGTATCAGCTGCTGGGCACAAACTGCTGCTATGGGCTTTTTAAAATACGCCATTAACAAGATTCTTTTGGAACTAAAGTAGCCCAAACAACTTCAACAAGCGACTGGCGAAATTATAATAAAGAAACACTGGGATGAAAGGCGCACACTACCGCTTACCAGAAGCGCGCATGAAAGCATGTGCCGTCCTTTGTAGGGGCGGGTACGTGTTCTAACCAGCCGTAGGATTGGTGGACAGCAAGCCTTTCCTATTACTTTCCTGTCTCCTGCCAATCACTAGAAGCTAGCTTTCCGATGTCATCCCCTTAGCTTCCCTTACTGAAGTTGGTGGGAGTCTGCGCGAGCCAAAGGCGGTTGGGCTCTTCAGCGCGCGCGGGATCCGGGAAGCAAGACTCACATTTGGTAATCTCATGCCATGTTTTAGGAGTTTCTCTGAGTGTTGGCCGGTGCTTTTTTCGGTCGACAGCTGTTCGCCAGTTTGCAGCACCCCTGCGATTGAGATGATCTGAAGTTTCTTTGATCTTGACTCCGAGCTGTAGGCCGTACCTTAAAACGTGAACATTGTTTTGTGCGCAAGAGTGCGGATGTAGCACATAACATAGCAGGAAGAAAAGTGGTCTGTTCCAGACCGTACTGGTGTGTTAAGTGCATTATTTCCAGCACAAGTTGTGGCGTTGAGGCATTTTGTTTTGGAGGATGAACGAGGTCACAGGGATATTGATAAATAATGGTTTATAGAGAGATTTTTAAAAAAACTACATACGGAAGGAAACGTCGAATGCAAAGAAAGACAACTTAAAAAGGCACCGTAACTACTATTACAATACAATACAATTCATTTAGGGCCAGATGTAGGAAGACGGCAAATTGCGACTCGCAAAGACCCACCTCATTAATATTCATGAGGTGGATCGCAATTTGCGCCTCCATAGCGACTCTGGGCACTCACAGGGATGGTGGCCTGCTGGGAACAGCAGACCTCCATGTCCGTGACTGCTTTTAAATAAAGCAGTTTTTTTTTTTTCCAAGTGTAGCCCGTTTTCCTTAAAGGAAAATGAGCTGCACTTAGAAAAAAAAACGAAACCTTTAGTTTCGGATTTTTTCAGGGCAGGCAGTGGTCCCTTGGAGCACTATGCCCCTACAGTGTCAAAGTCTATTCTTAGACATTGTAAGTACATTGGGGACATATTAAGTATATGGTCTGGGAGTTTGTCAAAAACGAACTCCACAGCTCCATAATGGCTACACTGAATACTGGGAAGTTTGGTATCAAACTTCTCAGAATATTAAACCCACACTGATGCCACTGTTGGATTTATTACAAAATGCACACAGAAGGCATCCTAGAGATGCCCCCTGTATCTTACCCAATCCTTCAGTGCAGGACTGACTGGTCTGTGCCAGCCTGCTGCTGAGAGACGAGTTTCTGACCCCCCGGGGTGAGGGCCTTTGTGCCCTCTGAGGCCAGAAACAAAGCCTGCACTGGGTGGAGGTGCTTAACACCTCCCCCCTGCAGGAACTGTAACACCTAGCAGTGAGCCTCAAAGGCCCAGGCTTCATGTTGCAATGCCCCAGGGCACTCCAGCTAGTGGAGATGCCCGTCCCCTGGACACAGCCCCCGCTTTTGGCGGCAAGTCCAGGGGAGATAATGAAAAAAACAAGGAGGAGTCACCCACCAGTCAGGCCAGCCCCTAAGGTGTCCTGAGCTGAGGTGACCCCTGCCTTTAGAAATCCTCCATCTTGATTTTGGAGGATTCCCCCAATAGGAATAGGGATGTGCCCCCCACCCCTCAGGGAGGAGGCACAAGGAGGGTGTAGCCACCCTCAAGGACAGTAGCCATAGGCTACTCCCCTCCCAGGCCTAAACACACCCCTAAATTCAGTATTTAGGGGCTCCCCAGATCCCAGGAAATCAGATTCCTGCAACCTGAAGAAAGAAGAAGGACTGCTGACCTACAAGCCTGCAGAGAAGGAGGAAGACGACAACTGATTTGGCCCCAGCCCTACCGGCTTGTCTCCAACTTCGAAAACCTGCTCCATCTACGCATCCGACAGGGACCTCTGAAGCCTCAAAGGACTACCCTGGACTACAGGACCAAGAAACTCCTGTGAACAGCGGCCCTGTTCAAAACCTGCAACTTCTGTGCAACAAAGAAGCAACTTCCAAAGACTTCATGTTTCTCGCCGGAAGTGTGAGACTTCACACTCTGCACCCGACGCCCCCGGCTCTATCTGCAGAAAACCAACACCTCAGGGAGGACTCCCAGGCAACTGCGAGCCCGTGAGTAACCAAAGACGACCCCCCTGAGCCCCCACAGCAACGCCTGCAGAGATAATCCAGAGGCTCCCCCTGACAGCAACTGCCTGTAACAAGGGACCCAACGCCTGAAACCAACACTGCACCTGCAGCCCCCAGGACCTAAAGGAACCAAACTTCAGTGCAAGAGCGACCCCCAGGCGACCCTCTGCTTAGCCCGAGAAGCCCCCCTCTGTGCCTGCCTACAATGTTAAAGTGACCCTCAGGTCCCTCCATTGTTTTCAATCTAAAACCCAATTCCTGCTTTGCTTACTGCACCCGGCTGCCCCTGTGCTGCTGAGGGTGTACTTTGTGTGCCTTCTCATGTCCCCCCCGGTGCTCTACAAAACCCCCATGATCTGCCCCCCGAGGACGCAAGTACTTACCTGCTGGCAGACTAGAACCGGAGCACCCCTGTTCCCCATAGGCGCATATGTGTTTTGGGCACCTCTTTGACCTCTGCACCTGACCGGCCCTGAGCTGCTGGAGTGGTAACTTTGGGGTTGCCTTGAACCCCCAACGGTGGGCTGCTTATGCCCCAAACTTGAGACTTGTAAGTGCTTTACTTACATTCAAAACTAACCTTTACTTACCTCCCCCAGGAACTGTTAATGCCATTTTCACACAGACTGTACATGATATTGTTTTCATTCAAAGTTCCTAGAGTATCTAAGTGAAGTACCTTACATTAGAAGTATTAACTGTGAATCTTGAACCTGTGGTTCTTAAAATAAACTAGGAAAATGTATTTTTCAATATAAAAACCTGTTGGCCTGGAGTAAGTCTTTGAGTGTGTGTTCCTCATTTATTGCCTGTGTGTGTACAACAAATGCTTAACACTACCCCCGGATAAGCCTACTGCTCGACCACACTACCACAAAATAAAGCATTAGAATTATCTACTTTTGCCACTATCTTACCTCTAAGGGGAACCCTTGGACTCTGTGCACATTACTTCTTACTTTGAAATAGTATATACAGAGCCAACTTCCTACAATAACCTAGTGGCGGTTTACTGAAAAACCAAAGGTTACAGGCATGTTATAGTTAGGTTCATATTTTACACACACAAAACCATAGAAACATAGCAGTTATAGTTATCTCAATTAACTATAACTTGTGCCCTAAGGCACAACTCACACCCGCCATGCGCAGTTTTCTCATCAATAATTTCACTGCAAACGTTGCAGTGATATTATCAATGATGTCATAGAACATGTCATGAGTGATTTAATATGTGGGGTAATTAGCAGTCCATGGCGAGGGCACAAGTTACAGGTGATTTTCCAAGGTTTTTCAAATCTTATTTCCTAACTATAACGTCCCTGCAACTTGTGGTGTGAGTGGGTGTGTGAGTTTCTGTCTGGGTGTGTATGTGGATGTGTTAGTGGATGTGTGGGTGTGTAAGTGTGTGTGTGAGTGTGTGGTGAGTGCATGTGTGACTGTCTGGGTATGTGAATGTGTGTGAGAGTGAGTGGGTGTGTGAGTGGCTGTGGGTGTGTGTGAGTGGTTTTGTGGGTCTCTGAGTGGGTGTGCGAGTGGCTGTATGGCTGTGTGAGTGGTTGTGTGGGTGTGTAAGTGGGTGTGTGAGTGAGTGTGTGAGTGGTTGTGTGAGTCTTGAGTGGGTTTGTGAGTGGTTTTGTGGGTCTGTGAGTGTCAGGGTGGTGAGTGGGTTTGGAAGTGGGTGGGTGCGTGGTTGTGTGGGTAAGTGGTTGTGTGAGTGGGTGTGAGTGCTGTGTGGGTCTGTGAGTAGTTTTGCGGGTCTGTGAGTGGATGTATGAGTGGCTGTCTGGGTGTGTGAGTGGGCATGTGAGTGGTTGTGTGGGTGTGTGTGTGAGTGTGTGACGGAGCGAGTGTTTAAGTAGGTGGGTGGGTCTGTGAGTGGATTTATATGTTTTTTTAATTGTGGTCTGGATCTGCAGATCCACCTGAATCCCCTAAATCTATGAGGATCCAGGTGGATCCTTGTGTGCTAAAAAAGAAATGTCTTTGGTTAGTTTCTTGCCCATGAGGGGTCCCTCACAGACCGGTTCATCAATCCCATGGGGTCAGGGTACCTCTACCCTGACCCCTTCTATCACTTTAAAACTGTTAGTTTACCACTGGGAACCAAGTCCTGATGAACTAAATGGCAGCCGCAACTTTCCTCTCAGGTTGCAGCCAACCAATGACAGCATGCTGTTGGTGCGTAGATCCGCAAATTCACCCAGATACGCGGAGGATCTGTGGTAGATATACATCTCTAGATATACATCTTTTTACTTTAATAACTCCAAGACTACTGAACAGATCTACACCAAATTACAAAAAACACTTTCTGGACCAAGATCTAGCTTTCTGCAAAATTTGGGGTAGTTCCATTCCGCGGTTCAGGCTGTAGTCGTCTCTAAAATCCTTATGCAAAATTGCATGGTCAAAATGTGTTTTGGGACCCCCCTTTTTCTCAATCCCTGCTTGACGGATCGCCCTGAAACTTTCTAGAGAGCAGCTGAAGTGATTGGCAAACTAGTTTTGAAAATATTTTATCACACAGCACCAAAGTTATTAAAAAACGCTTTTTCTATGGGAACTAGGTCCTAGCTATAACTGCCTACTGTAATGTGTGTGTGTATATACCGTATAACTATATACACACACACATATCACTCCCTGAAACATTATCCCAAGGGCAGGAGGTTTGTGATCCTGGCTTGGGTGATGGGCTCCTTGGAGACTGAGTTACCCCTCATTAAATCCTGCTGTGCAGTGTGACTGAAGCCAGGCAGCACAGCAGAAGACTGTTTGATTAAGCAAATTCTGTCCCAAGCGTGATGAGAGGATGGGTGTAAACGCAAGCCTTCACAACACAGCGGTAAATGTGCATGCTCTCCCGACTCTCTCGTAAAACTGGGACATGCATTTTCTTTTTTAAAGTGTTGGGATGCCGGGACAGCCCTTGAAAATCTGGGACTGCCCAGGCAAATACAGGATGTCTGTTTGTCTGCTCACCGTATGACAGCAGGAAATTATTAGAGCTCCCAAAGATGATCCAGAATCACATGATGACATTATTATACCTTAGGTTAGCCTCCAAATATTAGAAAGGAAATTATCCCACTCGAGGAATCTCCCCTTTATTCAATGTTGGTGTGTCCCGTGAAACACCTGAGGTCCTAGTGCATGTGTGAGCACCACCTCGCACATTTATTTAGCAATAGTTTTTAAACATGAACTTAGGAACATTTTTACCCTTGCCTTAGCGACAATGCCATTGCTGACCTAAGAGCCAAGTCATTTGTCATGCATACCCTAAATGTGGACCAGAGTTTTTTAATTACAGGTGAAACAGCATTATAGTCTATCCAAGCAAATGCAAGAGGTTTTTGTACCGTCACATCTTGAACCCCTGAATTTGAGGTGCTCTTATATGTCACAACAAGGTAAAGGGAGGGTTGGTGAAATAAAATGTTTCAGTAGGACCACAGAATTTTGTCAAGTGGGGTAGGCAGGATTGATCCCATGTTTTCTGGGCACATTATTCAAATTCAGGCACTAGATGGGTATCTCTTTCTCTCCTTAACTTCAAAAGTTTATGCTTTATTTTTGATTCATGACATTTGAGGGTAGACTGTGGGTGGCAGGAAGAAACCACATAAAAGCTTGGCTCATTTTTGGCTCGAGGGTGTAAGGGGACTTGAGGTGAGCCAGTTCTAGGCATCTGTATGGAGCTTGGCTTAGGCGTTCAGTGGCTCACCCACCTCTGTTGCTGGCAAGGGCGTTGTACTTGCTGCAGGCATATGTGGGGAGTCTTTCAGCATTGTGTGGGGGACCAGTGTGGTGCATCTGTGTTAGCTCACAGCACCTAGCACTATGCTTGGGGAAAGATATGTAAGAGAGAGGATGCAATCACTAGCATAGCTAGTGTGTCACGCGCCCTAGTGCAACTAAGTGGCCCCATGGCTTCTGTTGATAAATTACAGCAATATGTGAGCTTCAGTGGGCCCTGGTGCCACTGCACCTGCTGCGCCAGTGGAAGCTACGCCAAGTTAGATGAGCTGGCTGTTCTACTTTACGCTGCAGGCCCCCCGTTTAGCTTGTGGTTATTAGTGAAGATTTTCAATCCACCTTCTTTGCTATACACAGCACTTTAGGCCACCAAACTACCTCTGAGGAGAGATAGGGCACAGGCAGGGCTGAGGCTCACCTGGATGTCTGTATTCATGTCATCCTGCAGGAAGGAGGTAGGATCATCTTTGTCAAACAACGCGGTTTAAAGGGCAGCTGCTCTCTCCTCCAACTGACTGATAGACCCCAGATAAAGAACTCCAAAACTGTGAAACAAAAAATCCATTTACTTTCGTTGTGACAAAATGGCAATGTGTGTTATGTGTTGGTAAGATTTGTTATGTTACGTGTCTTTTTTGTTCACTATGTTGTGCTCAGTTAAGTGATTTTAAATTGTATACTATGGGCCTCATTTACAACAAACTGGCGCTTGAGTCCCGATGCACTGGTTTGCTTGAGCCGCCCTGTGCCACTAACGAACCACGGTAGCGCTGTATGTACAATACTGTGCCACTAACGACACCACGGTAGCACTGTATTTACAATACTGTGCACCATGGCACTCCTTAGCACAGCTGCGCCCGAATTCCTGATGCAGTTGTGGCACTTTGCTGGACTAGCGTAAAAAATGTTGACAGTACTCCAGCAAAGCTCGGGGAGGCCCATTTAAAACAGCCTAGTTTCACGTTAACACCTGCCCTTGAGCAGGTGGTAGAAAATAACGCTAGAATGATGCAGTGAAATCTTGGTGATTTCACTGCCCTATTCCTGCTGGCCTGCTAGCGGGGGAACGTCTCCCTTGCATACATTATACCTGGCACCGGTATAATGTGGTGCAAAGGTTTACAAACTGGCGCAATGCTACCATTGCGCGTGTTTGTAAATATTGCATGAGATGGAGGACTGTTCTGTGCCACTGTAGCATAAACAAAAAGACGGGGGGTGGCTTAAGGGGCTTGTGAAGAGCCCCTTTCTGTGATATCATGTATCATGTCACATGGTGTACGCGGTGTTGCAGATGAACTAAACATGAACAATTCCAGGGACAAACACTATGGTGCATATCGTGCATAGCGTGTCACATAGTATATGAGTTGTTATGTATAGAATCAACATGAATATTTCTGCAAACAAACCCAAATGCACACACGTCCTGTGCCAAGGGGCATAGCAACGGCTGGGAGAGAGGTTGTGACATAACGTAACCGTGGTGTACTGGTGCATTGTGCATTGTAGTGCGTTGTGGAAGTAGATGCAATGGCTGATTACTTCTGAGGATGGTGGTCTTCCACCTCTGGTGGGATTTCAACCTCTGGATGGGTCTTCCACCTCTGGATGGGTCTTTCACCTCTGGTGGGGTCTTTCATCTCTGGGGTCTTCTAGCTCTAGTTGGGTTTTCAACCTCTGGGTTCTTCCTTCTCTGTTGGGGTCTTCAACCTCTGGTGGTTTTTTTTTTATCTGAGGTGGTCTTCCACCCTTGGTAGAGTCTTTCATCTCTGGGATCTTCAACCTCTGGTGGGGATTCTTCAAACTTCTGATGGGTCATCAACCTCTGGGGTCTTCCACCTCTCTTTCTCCACTTCACCCTCACATTTCTCTCACTTTCCTCTCATTCTGCCTTGTCCTAGTTTGTCTCTCTCCTTACCTCGCTGTCCTCTCACTGTGCATCAACTTCACCCTTCTTTTTCCACTGCATCCTTCTCCCTTCACCTCCCCTTCTCTCTCTTCCTCCCCCTCTTCTCTGTCCCTCACCCACCTCTCACCCTTCCTCCCTCTTCTCTGTCCATCCGACTCGCCCTTCTTTTCCCCCGCACTATCTTCCTCATTTGCTCACTATCCTCCCTTCTGCCTCAGACTCCTCCCTATTGCACTCCCACCCCTCTGCTTCACCTTCCCCTCCCTCCACCTCACCTTTCTCTGTCTCCCCCGCTTCTCTGATCCTCACCCTCCTTTCACTATCCTCCCTACTCCTCCCCCTTCTCTTCCCCCGCTTCTCTGACCCTCAACCTCCTTTCACTATCCTCCCTCCACCTCACCCTTCTCTGTCGCCCCTGCTTCTCTGTTCCTCACCCTCTTTTTACTCTCCTCCCTTCTGCCTCTGCCTCCTCCCTATTGCACTGCGTAGGAAAGTACCATCTTGCATGGCATGTTACCCCCATTTTTACATGTATGTAAGTTTGTTTTTGCTTGTCTCACTGGGATCCTGCTAGCCAGGACCCCAGTGCTCATAGTTTGTGGCCTGAATGTGTGTACCTGTGCAGTGACTAACTGTGTCACTGAGGCTTAGCTAACCAGAACTTCAGTGCTTATGCTCTCTCTGCCTTTAAATTTGTCACTGCAGGCTAGTGACCACTTTTACTAATTTCAGTTGGCACACTGGAACACCCTTATAATTTGTGGTCCTTTGCCAAAGTAACAACTCTGCATCCTCCAGCGCTCTGTGGGACATATTTTGCATGAAGGAGAAGTTCCTAGCGCCTTTCATTGTTGCAGAATCTTCAGTTTCTTCCATCCGGAGGCAGCCATTTTGCAACTTCATCTGGGGTTTAGTGGGCTCCTGCCTCCCCTGGACACTTTTGCGACTCTTGGACTTGGTCCCCTTCCTTTGCCGGTCCTCAGGTCCATGAATCTGTCTTCAGTGCTTTGCAGTCTGTTGTGGTCTTTGCAAAATCCTTTATCACAAGTTTAGCGTGTTTCTGGGGAAATAGTAGTACTTTACTCCTACTTTTCAGGGTCTTGGGGTGGGGTATCTTGGACACCCTTAGTGTTTTCTTACACTCCCAGCGACCCTCTACACACTACACTAGCCTAGGGGTCCATTCGTGGTTCGCATTCCACTTTCTTAGTATATGGTTTGTGTTGCCCCTAGGCCTATTGCATCCTATTCTATTCTACGGTGTTCGCACTACTTTCTGACTGTTTTACTTACCTGATTTTGGTTTATGTGTATATTTTGTGTATTCTACTTACCTCCTAAGGGAGTATATCCTCTGAGATTTTTTTTTGCATATTGTCACTAAAATGAAGTACCTTTATTTTTGGTAACTCTGAGTATTGTCTTTCTTATGATATAGTACCTATATGATATAAGTGGTGTAGTAGGAGCTTTGCATGTCAACTAGTTCAGCCTAAGCTGCTCTGCTATAGCTACCTCTATCGGCCTAAGCTGCTAGAACACTATTAATCTACTAATGAGGGATAACTGGACCTGGCACAAGGTGTAAGTACCATCAGGTACCTACTATAAGCCAGGCCAGCCTCCTACATTGGTGGCAGCGGTGGGATAAGTACTTGTAACTGCTTTACCACACTGTCATTGGTGCTTTTCATGAGAAAACCATATTCGAAATACTTAAAAATATACACAGTTAACCTAAACAGTGTAACTCTTTTTCTAAAAACTTTCTAAAAAGTTTTGAAAAGTTTGAAAAAGTTTTCTCTTTTCTTTAAAAAGTTTCTAAACTTTTCAGTCACTATCCTAAACTCTTTCATGCAACTATGTCTATAGGAGAGGCCACTCCCAAAGTTGTCCAGACAACTTATGGCAATTTAAACTTTAAAAGTTTGAGGGGTCTCTGCATAGAAAGACGTTTAAGCATTGGTAAGAACCCTACCAAAGATCTCCTTCTTAGCCTTCTCCTTGAAAGTGACCAGAATCACACTGGTCAAACCCAGGATCAGGAGGTAGAGGAGGAGGGTACCCAGATAGTTCCAGTGGAGGTCCCTGAGGACTCTGGGGAGGGTACTTCCAAATACCTTTCAGCTAACAGGCCATCTATTGAAGCTGGTAGTGGGAGGGGGTCACAAACTGGTAGGGCACTTTTCACTCCAAAAGACCAGGTAACTAGAGTTCAGGTAGTTAGAGAAAGGTCCACTTCTGCCCATTCCCACATCACCTCTGTGTCAGAGAATTCCCAAGCCTCCCACCCTGAGGATAGCACCCTAGACAGGGAACTCAGAAAGCTGAGGTTGGATGAGGCCAGCTTGAACCAACAGTTGGCCTTAGACAGGGAGTCTCTATATGTAGAGAGGGAAAGACCGAAGTTGGGGTTAGTTCCCCATGGTGGCAGCAGCAGCATTCTTGATAGTCATCCTTTTAGAGAAACAGATTCAAGAAACCTGCATAAGATTATCCCCCCTTACAAGGAGGAGGATGACATAAACAAATGGTTTTCTGCACTTGAGAGGGCCTCTGTGGGACAGTTGGTCCCTCAAGGGCATTGGGATGTTATCTTGTGGCTATCTTTCACTGGCAAAGGTAGGGACATACTCCTTACTGTCAGGGAGAGTGATGCCAACACCTACAAAGTTTTGAAAGATGCACTCTTAGATGGATTTGGCTTAACCACTGAACAATACTGGATAAAGTTCAGAGATACCAGAAAAGAGTCCTCTCAGGACTGGACAGACTTTGTAGACTGTTCAGTGAAGGCCTTGGAGGGATGGTTACATGGCAGTAAGGTGACTGACTACGAAAGCCTATATAATCTTATTTTGAGAGAGCATATTTTGAATAATTGTGTGTCTTACTTGTTGCATCAATACTTGGTAGACTCAGATCTGACCTCTCTCCCCAAGAACTGGGAAAGAAGGCAGACAAATGGGTCAGAACAAGAGTGAGCAGAAAAACTCATACAGGTGGTGACAAGGATGGCAAGAAGAAGGATGGTAAGTCTTCTGACAAGGGTTGGGACAAAGATAAAAAGAATTCTGAGTCTTCATCAGCCCCACAAAAATCCTCTGGGAGAGGTGGCTCCAAATCCTCTTCAAACAATCAAAAGAAGTCATGGTGTTATTTATGTAAAAGTAAAGGCCATTAGGCAAGTGATTCCACTTGTCCAAAGAAAAACACCAAGGCTCCCACTACCACAACCCCAAATGAGTACTCTAGTGCCCCTAGTAATAGTTGTGGTAGTGGGAAGAACACTACAAATAGTCAATCAAAGGGTGTAGCTGGGCTCACCATTGGTAATGTAGTTGGGATTGGTCTTGTTAGGGAGACCACAGAGGCTGTTTTAGTCTCTGATGGTGGTATTGACTTTGCTAGGGAAGAACTAAGGTGGTCATTACAACCCTGGCGGTCGGTGTTAAAGCGGCGGTAAAACCGCCAACAGGCCGGCAGAAAACATTTTTGAATCATGACCGTGGCGGAACCCGCCAACATAGACAGCCACTTTAACACTCCAACCGCCAAGGCGGTACAAACAAACACCGCGGCGGTAACCGCCAACAGACATGCGGAGGACAGTGTACCGCCCACAGAATTACAACAGTCCAATCCGCCACCTTTTCCGGGGCAGATTCACCACGAACAAAAACACGGCGGAAACAGGACTTGGAAGGGAAAACGCTCACCTCTACACACCTACACACCCCACGAGGAATCAGGATGCCATGGAACCCGAGCTCCACATACTGCCAGCCTTTATCGTCCTGCTTCTCTACCAGGAACAACAAAGACGGCGGCAAAGACCACGGTGAGTACTGCACCTTCGACACAGGGGAAGGGGGAGGGAAAAGAGAATGACACACACACGCAACACCCCCACCCACACCCTCACCCACGACAACACACACACTAAGAAATCTTGATACATTACAGTTACACCCCCAACCCCCCTGGAAGAATGCAAGGACAAAAGGAAATGAGTCGAATGATTGCAATATATTCAAATACATGAATCAAAAATATATACATATATAAAGATATTCACACTATAAACAAATATATACACCAAGAATACAAGTCCAAGGGATTCCACTATCATAGTCCGTGGACCACTGGGCCCAAAATGCATGGGCGAGGCCCACACAAGATACCCGAACAGGACGGAGAGAACACTGCTGGGGCATCAGATAGAAATAAAACAGGCACCCCAAAGGGGAAGGGAAGGGGGGGGACCTCAGCCGTATTAGTGCACGCCGCCAGATCCATGAATGATGTATCCTGGGGAGTGCAAAGCCACAGTCGCTCAAGTCTCTCCAGTGGGTGGTTTGCCCACTGCTTTATCCTGGGGAGTGCAAAGCCACAGTCTCTCAAGTCTCTCCAGTGGGTTGTTTGCCCACTGCTTTATCCTGGGGAGTGTAAAGCCACATTCTCTCAAGTCTCTCCAGTGGATGGTTTGCCCACTGCTTTATCCTGGGGAGTGCAAAGCCACAGTCTCTCAAGTCTCTCCAATGGGTGGTTTGCCCACTGATTTATCCTGGGGAGTGCAAAGCCACAGTCTCTCAAGTCTCTCCAGTGGGTGGTTTGCCCACTGCTGCATCCTGGGGAGTGCAAAGCCACAGTCTCTCAAGTGGATAACAGTCTCCACTGGTTCTGGAGGGGGATTTGTGCCCAAAGTGCTTCATCCTGCCAAGGACTGAGGTAGTGGATGTCCATCTCCACTGGTTCTGGAGGGGGCTTTGTGCCCAGAGTGCTTCATCCTGCCAAGGACTGAAGTAGTGGATATCCATCTCCACTGATTCTGGAGGGGGCTTTGTGCCCAGAGTGCTCTGGCTCCTTCCCACACTGGCTTACCTGCTGCCTGGCGCACTCCAGAAGCCGGTTACTACTGGCACCACTGTTCCCGCAGATGTTGTGGCTGAGGCGCTGGGTTGGGACCTGGTGAGGCGGGCCCTAGGAGACTGAAGGGGTGGGGGAGGTGAGGGAAAGAGGTCAAGGATGGACAGGAAAAGTATTTGGGGCACACTGGGACGGGTAGATGGAGGGGGTTTGGGAGTGGAGGAAGAGGTAGTGGTTGTAGGAGGTGTACGTTTGCTGACTTTGGGTGAAGGTGCATGGGCTGGAGGCTGTCGTGAGGTGGATAGCTGTTGGGTGTGTGTGTGGCTGCATTTGTGTACCTTGGGAGGTGGGTCACAGACACACTGGGAGAGGACACAGGGGATGTGTAAATGGCAGTGGGGGTGGTGAGTGCACGTGAGCAGGGTGTGGTGGGTGTGCTGGTGATGGAGGTAGTGGCTGACGATGTAGTGCATGCAGGTGGGAGAGGAGGCGAGACAGGGAGGGAGGAGGGAGAGCAGGAGGAGGGGGACACAGTGGATGGAGTGGATGTTGGTATGTCTGCATGTGTATGATGCTTGTGTGAGTGCTTGTGGGATGTGTGGTGCTTATGTTTGCCTGAGCTTCCCTTGTGTGTTGACGTGTGTGCATGCTGGTCTGATGGTGTGCTTGGGATAGGCTGAGGTACAGGGGTTTGGGTCTGGGTGGAGGAAGTTGGAGGGGGGAGGCTAGAAACAGGGACAATGGCTGCCATCAGTGCTGAGGCCAGAGTCTGAAAAGCTTGCTGTGGGGCTGCCTGGCCAGAATGAATGCCCTCCAGGTATGCATTCGTTTGTTGCAACTGCCTCTCTACACCCTGGATGGCATTCAAAAGGGTAGACTGCCCAACAGTGAGGGACCTGAGGAGGTCAATGGACTCCTCACTGAGGGCAGCAGGGGTGACAGGGGCAGGGGCTGAGGTGCCTGGGGTGAAGGAGATGCCCACCCTCCTGGTTGAGCGGCCACGGGGCAAACGCTGAGGGGCTGCTGGGAGGGCGGTGCTGGTAGGGGGTTGGCGGCTATACCTTTAGATGCGGGGGGCACAGATGGGACGCCACCGCAAGGGAGCTCCCATCAGAGGAGGAGTCCGTATCGCTGGTCTCAGCTCCTGTCCACGCCGTGGAGCTCCCCTCGTCCTCCGTCCCACTGCTGAATTCAGACTCCGTTGTGTTGCCCTCCAGGGCCATATGGAATACAGCTCCCTCCTGCTCCGGTGCCACTGCTCCTCCACCTGATGATGCTAATGCACACAAGAACAGGGAGACCACAAAAAGGGGGGGGAAGACAGAAGAAAGACATGTTGAGTGCATGCAATACCGCTACTGCTGGCGGACACTACAGACACAGCAGCCCTCTGCACTACGCCATGCACTTTGAGTTCCCTAATTGATCACAGGGACATGGGGTACAAGGCCTATGCCCGATTGCTGCACACATGCAAGTCATAGGAGCCTGACCAGGTGTAGTTGGCTCTGTACACAGGTGGGGTGGGGTGCCACAGGGCCTGCCTTCAGAAGGGACCTTGCCTACTAAACTCGCCCTGGCCAGGGGAACCTACAGCCCACCTCCCCCACCCAGACACCTACAATGCGCGCTGAATCAGCTGAATGAGAGTGTACTCACCCCCTTGTGGCTGCTGCGATGGCCTCAAGCGCCCATCCAACTCCGGGTACGCCACCGCCAGGATCTGGAACATCAGGGGGGTCATGGTGCGACGGGCACCCCTCCCACGTTGGGAAGCCATCCCCAGCTGGGCCTCCGCCGTCTTCTTGCTCCAGCGGCGAATGTCCTCCCATCTTTTCCAAAAAAACTGATGGATTAAACCCAGATCTGTGACTAGGGGTGAATGTTTGATTTGTTCTGAATTCCATCCATCTACTGTTGTTTTTGCGTTTGTCTCCCATCTTTTCTGGCAGTGGGTGCTCCATCTGTGGTAGACCTCCAGGGTCCGGACTTCCTTGGCGATGGCACGCCAAATATCCTTCTTCTGGTGGGCACTGACCTACAGGAATAGTACAGGGGAGAAGGAGAAGATATAACCATCCGCACCGTCACAGTCATTGGCCCGCATCCCTACCCTTGCTATGACGCACATGCACTCACCGTCGTTTCATGCACGCCTCATTCTCCCCCCCACTATCTTTCATCCACACCACTCCAAACAGCCATTGCCCATACAGCATGCTCACAGTGTACTCACCTGTTTGTCTGGAGGACCGTAGAGTAGCGTGTACTGGGGGAGGACCCCATCCACTAGTTTTTCTAACTCCTCCGTGCTGAAGGCAGGGGCCCTTTCCCCAGACATACAAGCCATTGTCTCTTCCAGACCGAGGTCACAGCAGCACTTGCAGTGTAGGTCCTCTCCTGTTGAAGATCAGGTATCAAGTGATTGAACAGAGAGAAAATGGTGGTCACGTCCGCGGTGGTGCGTACCGTCACCGCCGGCGTACATCGTCATTGGCTCCTGGTTCCCCATAGGATCCAATGTTAACCAATGCAGGACTGCACTGCGGTGTTCGACCGCCTACCGCGACGGTGTACAACGCCAGCGCAGTTACCTCATATCCCCTTGTCCCACTGTACAGGTCAGGCAGCCGTCATTTCAGTGGCCCACATGGCATTATTTTGGACTGCGTCACACATATCCAGGCCTTGCTTAAACACAAATACAGCCATATGTCGATTTGCAAACATTTTCCGATTAAGTTGTGTTTACGTACCTCAGAGTTGGTTGACTCTCTGCTCGCTAGTCTCCTCCATAGGCAACGTCCGCTGTGGCAGGTGAGGAGATGGCGGCATCCTCCGGTGTACAGACTGCTGGTGGACCTGTCGACAATGGAGGAGCGACATGTGATCATCACCTACAGACTTGATCGTACCACAAGCCTGGAACTGTCTGCCCAGTTGGAGCCAGACCTGATGTCAGCTATCCGCCATCCCACAGGAATCCCCCCTCTAGTGCAGGTCCTGTCAGTACTCCATTTCCTAGCAAGTGTGTCTTTTCAAACAACAGTGGCCATAGCATCAGGGGTGTCCCAGCCTATGTTTTCCAACGTGTTGTCCAGAGTGTTATCTGCCTTGCTGAAACACATGCGGAGCTACATCGTTTTCCCTCAGGTGGAGGATTTGCCTACAGTGAAAGGTGACTTCTATGCCCTGGGACATATCCCCAACATCATAGGTGCCATTGATGGGACACATGTGGCCTTGGTCCCCCCACGCAGGAGAGAACAGGTGTACAGAAACCGGAAGAGTTACTGTTCGATGAATTTGCAGATGGTGTGTTTGGCCGACTAGTACATCTCCCATGTGAATGCCAAATTTCCTGGCTCAGTGGATGACGCTTACATTCTGAGGAATAGCAGCATCCCTTATGTGATGGGGCAACTCCAGAGGCACCGTGTGTGGCTATTAGGTGAGGACATGGACTCTATACAGTGTGAATAGGTGTCTGGGTCTGGGGATGTCCCTATGAGTTAGTGTGTGTCTAACAGTTGTCCCTCGCCATTTGCAGGTGACTAGTTACCCCAACCTGTCATGGCTACTGACCCCAGTGAGGAATCCCAGGACAAGGGCAGAGGAACCCTACAATGAGGCCCATGGGTGAACTAGGAGGATTATAGAGAGGACCTTCGGCCTCCTGAAGGCCAGGTTCCGGTGCCTCCATATGACAGGTGGTTCCCTATTCTACTCACCAAAGAAGGTATCCAAATCATTGTTGCCTGCTGTATGCTTCACAACTTGGCTTTGCGACGACAGGTGCCTTTTCTGCAGGAGGATGGTCCAGATGGAGGTGTTGTGGCAGCTGTGGAGCCTGTGGACAGTGAAGACGAGGAACCAGAAGAAGAGGACATAGACAACAGGAACACAGTGATCCACCAATACTTCCAGTGAGACACAGGTAAGAAGACAACACAGCCTGCTACATCTGATTTAATTCTACTGCCTCTCATCTGTCTGTCATTTTCACCCAGTGTATTGTCACTGAGTTGTCACTTTCCCTTGCGATTTCACAGATGTGGGTCCCACTGTATGACATCTGCTTTGTTTCCGCATGGCCT
The DNA here is from genome assembly GCF_031143425.1 of Pleurodeles waltl. Taxonomy (NCBI): domain Eukaryota; kingdom Metazoa; phylum Chordata; class Amphibia; order Caudata; family Salamandridae; genus Pleurodeles; species Pleurodeles waltl. Next base: position 10,742,187 of record NC_090442.1, read on the forward strand.
AGAGCGGTGTGACATAGGTATGTTGACAATACAGTGGACATTGCTATTTCCCTCAGTTATTGCAAATACACAATTGTGAAAGCACAGACTGACTCCAGATTGTTTTGTGATTTAAGGGTGTTTATTTAAGTGCTAAATAGTGGAGGGGGTTGTTAAATGGTCAAGGGTGATGGTGGAGGAATGACCATGGCAGAGTCCAGTGTATTAGTCTCACAGGTGTATTGTCCAAAGGGGCATAGGAAGTGGAGCTGGGGCAGTTTAAGTATGGACAGGGTGACAAAGTGGGACAGAAGGATGACAAATCAGGGTGGTCTCATTTCTTGGCGGGGTCTTGGCATTGTTCTCTGTCTTTGTCCTGGATCTCAGGGACCACTTGCGGGGTGGTTCTACATCTGCAGGGGGTGGGGCGCTGGTGTCGTGGTCCTGTGGCAGTGCCTCCTGTCCACTAGCGTCGGCGGAGGTGGTGGGCAGTTCATCGTCCAGGCTAGTGTCAGGGGCCCCTTGTTGTGCCAGTGTCCCTCCTGGTGTTGACGAGTTCCTTCAGCACCCCTACAATGGTGCCCAGGGTGGGATTGATGGATTTTAGTTCCTCCCTGATGCCCAGCTACTGTTCCTCCTGCAGCCGCTGGGTCTCCTAAAACTTGGCCAGTACCGTCTCCTGGGAATGGTGGTAGGCTCCCAGGATGTTGGAGAGGGCCTCGTGGAGAGTGGGTTCGCTGGGCCTGTCCTCCCCCTGTCGCACAGCAGCCCTCCTAGTTCCCCTGTGTTCCTGGGCCTCTGTCCCCTGAACGGTGTTCCCACTGCCACTGCCCCAGGTCCCTGGTGTTGTTGGGGTGGTGGGTTAGCCTGGGTTCCCTGTAGTGGTGGACACACTGCTGATTGACGTGTCCTGGGGACAGAGGGATTGGCCTGCTGGGTGGGTGCTGTGCAGGGGTGTAAAGGCATGATTATTGCATCTGTGTGTGCCATGGTGTGCAATGGGTGGGTGACCCTGTACCCCAGTGCTTGCATTCCTGTGTAGGACCTTGTGTGATAATGGGTTAGGGGGTGTATGGGTATGTGCAGTGGCCATGCTTTGGTGGCCATGCTTTGGTGATGGGTGTCCATGCTTTGGTGTTACATGCAGGGCTTGGGTTTGGGATGTGTGGTTTGTGATATTGGGACATATGTGAGGAGTTGGAGTGATGGGGGTGAGGGCGAGGGTGGGGGTATGTGATGGCATGCAGGTGGGGTGGGGGGATAAGGTAGTAAAGATTTGCCTTACCAGAGTCCATTCCTCCAGCTACTCCTGCGAGGCCCTGAGGATGCAGTATAGCCAAGACCTGCTCCTCCCATTTCTGGGGGAGGAGGTGGGGGTCCGCCGCCAGTCCTCTGAACCGTAAGGTGGTGTCTTGAGACCACGGAACGCACCTTCCCCTGTAGGTCGTTCCACCTCTTCCTGATTTCATCCTGTGTTCTTGGGTGCTGTTCCACTGCGTTGACCCTGTCCACGATTCTTCGCCATAGCTCCATCTTCCTAGCTATGGTGGTTTGCTGCACTTGTGATCCGAATAGCTGTCGCTCTACCCAGATGATTTCTTCCACCATGACCCTGAGCTCCTCCTCAGAGAACCTGGGGTGTCTTTGCGGTGCCATGGGGAGGTGTGGGTGATGTATGGGGTGGTGTGTGTTGTGATGTGTGGGGTGATATTTAGAGGTGTGTTGTGTGAGGTGCTTGGATGTTGTGTGAGTGATGGTGTAGGGTGCCTGTGGATGCTATTGTTCTTTCTGGTGGTGTCTCTCTCTGGCCTTCTGTCGCAATTCTGGTCGTAAGGTTTTGTGGGTGATGTGGGTGTGTGTTTTATATTGTATTCAATGTGTGGGAGTGGTGTGTGTATGTGTATCAGGTGTGCATATTTCGAATTGTCCAATGTGGATGTGTTTTGTAAATGTGTGTGTATTTTGAGCGCAGCAGTGTGTACCGCCAATGGAATACTGCGGTTAAAAGACCGCCGCGTGGATTCGTGGGTCGTGATAGTGTGGGCGTATTCCTGTTGGCGTGATGGTGGAGGTTTTGTTATCGCCAGTTTATCACTGACCTTTGGTGTGGCGGACTTGTGTTGGTGTCTGGATTTTGGCGGATTCCGAGCTGTGGGTCATAATGACCGTGGCGGTAAGCGGCTTTTACCACCAATGTTGTAATGAACCCCTAAGTGTGGTACAGCAGATCTGTCCCACACTAGAGGGTTTAAGACAGCAAGCTGTCAAACAGCAAAATGGGGATATCACTGATAGCCATAAAGTCTATTGGGAAGATAACCTCCTCTACACTGAGTCAAAGGACCCTAAACCTGGAGCTGCCAAGAGATTGGTCATCCCTTTGAAGTATAGGGAGTTTCTTCTGACTTTGGCTCATGATAATCCTTTGGCTGGGCATTTGGGCCAGAGTACAACTTGGGACAGACCTGTTCCATTGCTTCACTGGCCTTATATGTCAGAGGACACCAAGGTGTTTTGTCATTCCTGTGTGACCTGCCAAGCCAGTGGCAAGACTGATGGCACACCTAAGGCCCCCTTAATTCCACTTCCAGTGGTTGGGGTGCCCTTTCAGAGGGTAGGGGTTGACATTGTTGCCCCCCTTGACCCTCCAACAGCTTCAGGCAATAGGTTTATCCTTGTGGTAGTGAACCATGCCACTAGGTATCCTGAAGTTATTCCCTTAAGGACCACTACAGCTCCTGCAGTGGCAAAAGCCCTCCTGGGAATATATTCCAGAATGGGTTTCCCTAAGGAAGTGGTGTCAGACAGAGGTAGTAACTTCATGTCTGCATACCTCAAAGCAATGTGGAAGGAGTGTGGTGTAACTTACAAGTTCACTACTCCTTATCATCCACAGACAAATGGTCTGGTTGAGAGGTTTAATAAAACTCTCAAAGGCAAGATCATGGGACTCCCTGAAAAACTCAGAAGGAAATGGGATGTCCTGTTGCCATGCCTCCTTTTTGCTTATAGGGAGGTACCCCAGAAAGGAGTGGATTATGTACTTGGCCTAAGATCTGGGATAGAATGGCAGAGTACATGAAAAAGGCCAGTAAAAACCTTCAGGCCAGCCAAGAGCTCCAAAAGCAATGGCATGGCCAGATGGCTGTCCTGACCCAGTACCACCCAGTACAAAAGGTGTGGGTATAGGAGCCTGTGGCCCCAAGACCACTCCAGTATAAATGGAGTGGAGCCCATGTCATTGTGGAGAAAAAAGGTGAGGTCACCTATTTGGTAGACCTGGGCACTGCCAGAAGTCCCCTTAGGGTACTTCATATCAATCACCTGATACCTCATTATGACAGGGCTGACTTAACCCTGCTCATAGCCACTGATGAGGGACAGGAAGAAAATAGTGACCCTCTCCGTGACCTCTTCTTCACCACTGAAGCTGATGGCTTAGTGGAGGGATTTATGCTTGCAGATTGCCTTACTGCTGAGCAGGAGGACAACTGAATAAATCTCTTGGATCAGTTCTCTGACCTCTTCTCACTGATCCCAGGTACAACAACCTGGTGTGAGCACATAATCGACATTGGAGACAGTCTACCTGTCAAAAGTAAGATTTATAGGTAGCCTGACCTTGTCAGAGATTGCATTAAACAAGAGGTATAGAAAATGTTAGATCTGGGAGTGATTGAACCTTCTGAAAGTCCCTGGGCTAGCCCAGTGGTGCTTGTCCCCAAACCTCACAGTAAAGATGGTAAAAAGGAAATGAGGTTTTGTGTGGACTATAGAAGTCTCAATCAAGTAACCAAAACTGATGCTCACCCTATACCCAGGGCGGATGAGCCGATAGATACACTGGCTTCTGCCAAGTATCTAAGCAATTAAAGAAACACTTTGAGATAAACCTTATAAACCCTGACATTGAGATAGGTCAACAACAAACTAGAGTTATGTGTACACTGTCCATACAAGACATTAGGGATACAGCGGCAATTTTATCAATTACAGATCAAGAAGAATCTCCTACCATCATGTCTAGGGTCCTACAAGACTTAGATATCGCTGCGGATACTCATGTAAGCAGTGATTTGAAGCAGATATAAACTTGGACAGCTAGGGTGTCTATAGACAGTAACATAGAAGTATTCTAAAAAATAGTGAATGAAGACTTGAATAATAAATTCTTATCAGATAAGAAACATAAAAGAGACTACAATCTAGATTATGGCCAATACCAGGCATTAGAATCCCTCCGGACAGGTAGGGATATAGTAATCAGAAGAGCTGATAAGGGGGGCAATGTAGTTATCCTTAACAGACATGAATATGCAAATGAAATTTACACACAACTTCATAATGAGATATACTTTGAGAAAGTAAAAACGAATCCCATATATTGTTTAGTTAATTTCATTAACCAGAGACTTCGTGAGTAGTTTGAAAAAGGGATTATAGACATAGATGAATATAAATACTTACAAGTAAATCGTCCGAAGTTTCCATGTATTTATACTTTACAGAAATACATAAGAATCTTGCTTTTCCACCAGGGAGGCCTATTGTTTCTGGGATAGGAGGTCCCACTGAAAGACTAGCAGAATTTGTTGACATATTTTTACAGCCCTTTGTATATAATATGCCTTCATATAGTCGGGATACAAAACACCTTCTGGGCATGTTGAGTGATATAGTATGGGAACCTGATACTTACCTGGTGACCCTGGATGTGGAAGCTCTATCTACTAATATTAAACATGATTCAGGATTACAAGCTATAACCCATATATTGGGCAAAAGATCGGCGAGTCCATCAGAACATACCAAGATGTTGATTGAAATAATGGATATTATTTTACAAATTAATTTCTTTCTTTTCGATTGGTTTTGACAGAAACAAGGTGTCGCTATGGGATCTAAGTTTTCGCCATCATATGCAAATTTATATATGGGATGGTTTGAAGAAACGTGGTTATGGGGACCTGGAGCATCGGAATGGCATACATACATCCTTTATTGGGGGAGATATATAGACGATTGTCTTTTACTATGGACAGGCACCTTGACAACTTTACATGCATTTTGCAACTATTTAAATAGTAGCAGTGTAAATATGAAATTTACTTACCATTATAGTCTTACTAACATTGAATTTCTCGATGTAGAACTTTTCATAAAGGAGAATAAGATTGAAAGTAAATTATTTAGAAAATCTACGTCATGTAATTCACTACTACATGCTACAAGTGCTCATCCAGCTAGTCAAATTAGTGGAATACCATTTGGAGAAATGATTCGTGCGAGGAGGAACTGTAGTTTGGATGAATATTTTGAAGCATGCATAGAAGATATAAGAAAAAGGTTTAGAGTCAGAGGTTATCCAAATAAAATTGTGGATGACTCTATACGCAGGATACGAAATGTAACTCGAGACAGTACACTCAAAGACAAACTAAAAAGAAAGCCACAGGAACAACAAATGAAGATAATTGTCAATTATACAGACAGTTCCTTATTACTACTAAAATGTATGAAGAAGTACTGGCATATTCTAATGCAAGACGTTACTCTTAAGGAGTACCTTGATAAAAGGCCAGCTGTTGTCTACCGTAAAGGTAAAACTCTTAGCAACATTTTATGTCCCAGTTATCCTAGTGTACATACCAACATGAGTTGGTGAGATCAGGAACATAGAGGTTTTTTTAAATGTGGTAACTGTAACGTGTGTAGATGGGCATGCCAGGGACAAAGAGAGTTTGGAGGAATGACTAGTAATAGGAGATACCCAATTCAAACATTTATAAATTGTAATACGAGCTACGTCATTTATATGTTGATTTGTAAATGTAATCGCATATACATAGGAAGGACCATCCGCCCACTAAAAATTAGGATTGGAGAACATTGTCCCAGTTATGGGCCCCGATATTATGCTACTGTTTACTTTACATATACCGAGGATGGCGCGATGGGGCATACGACACTTTAAACCAGAGGTAGTTCTATATTTTGAGAGGGTGACATTATATAATGAAGCGATATATATTCTTACTTTTGGTCATTACTTAAGGGGTCTTTTTCTTTCTTTCTTTTAGAAGGAAGAAGGAGACATTTATATATAGAACACACAACATTAAATTGCAATATTGTAGTGTAAGTATAGTAACAGATACATATAATACTTTATGTTGTATAAATAAAGATCTAAAGAATAAAAAATAAATAAAGAAGAAAGAGTTTGCATCTTTCTCATGTGCATTATATTTGTACTTACAGATAACTTAAATACAACTTAAAATACAAAAACGAAACCTATTACATCAGGTAATATTAGCAAACTTATTTATTCGAGTTCAACTAATTGAACACACCTTGGTGTTTCTGGTGTTGAAAGTGCCACTCATGAGTGCATTTGGCTCTACTTACAAGCATAAAAAGAATAATGTAACTATTACTAGTATATAGGATAACACACTGTGTAATAGATTTCCACCATATATAAGGCTTTGATATATCACTGGGTGTAAGTTAAAAATAAGAAAATTAAGTATGTTTTGGATTCCTTAATATTTCAAATATTACATTGATTGGATATTATAAATTGTTAACAGCTGAGAGAAGCCTTGATGAAGTCTATGGGAAGATAAGTACCCTGACGAAACACGTGTTGGCTTGGCTGTGGTTGCTAAAACGAAAGATTAAAGAAGAAGAAGACTTTTGCGAATGGATTAATGGACCTTCTGGTTTTGAATTTGATATGTAATGACTCAATTTTATAAGGGCTTGAGTGCTTCCTTTGAACAATATATTTAGGGACAGCCTTAGGGCTTCCCAATTGAAGGGTGTTTTGGGGAACAACCTTGGATAGCACCATCCATAGGATACTTTAAATGAAATTATTGGTGAGCGCCCTACTCTCTTAAAATCCCCTTTCGTAACAGTTTGACAAGTATCTAAGCACTTTGACTTAACTGCAGGGTATTGGCAGATTAAGTTTTCAACCATTAGAGGGCACTATCAGTTCACTGTTATGCCCTTTGGATTGAAAAATGCACCTGCCACTTTGTAGAGGTTTATGAACACAGTCCTCCAAGGATTGGAAGCCCTTAGTGCAGCATATCTAGATGATATAGCTGTCTTTAGCTCCGCCTGGGATGACCACCTGGTCCACCTGTGGAAAGTTTTGGAGGCCCTGCAAAACGCAAGCCTCACTATCAAGACATCAAAGTGCCCGATAGGGCAGGGAAAAGTGGTTTATCTGGGCCACCTGGTAGGTGGGGAATAGATTGCACCACTGAAGGGGAAGATCCAAACCATTATGGAATGGGCTCCCCCTACAACTCAAACCCAGGTGAGAGCCTTCTTAGGCCTCACAAAGTACTATAGGAGGTTCATTAAAAACTATGGCACCATAGCTGCACCTCACATACAGAAAGATGCCTTAAAAGGTGTTATGCACAGCTAGCTGTCAAAAGGCTTTTGAGGAGCTCAGACAGGCCATGTGCTCGGCACCTGTCCTAAAAAGCCCTTGTTACACCAAAAAATTGATAGTCCAGACTGATGCTTCTGAATTAGGGGCAGGTCTGTCACAGCTTAACACTGAGGGCCAGGATCAACCTGTTGCTTTAATCAGCAGGAGGTTGGCCCCTAGAGAAAAGCATTGGTCTGCCATAGAGAGGGAGGCCTTTGCTATGGTCTGGGCCCTGAAAAAGTTGAGACCATACCTCTTTGGTACTCACTTTATTGTTCAGACAGACCACAAACCTCTATTATGGCTTAAAGAAATGAAAGGTGAAAACACTAAATTGTTGAGGTGGTCCATCTCCCTACAGGAAATGGACTATACAGTGGAACATAGACCTGGGAGTACCCAATCCAATGCAGATGGACTCTCCAGATATTTCCACTTAGACAATGAAGACTTATCTGGGCAAGGTTAGCCTTTTTGTCCCTCATTTTGGGGGGTGGTTGTGTAGTAAAGTACCATCTTGCCAGGCATGTTACCCCCATTTTTACATGTATGTAAGTTTGTTTTTGCCTGTCTCACTTGAATCCTGCTAGCCAGGGCCCCAGTGCTCATAGTTTGTGGCCTGAATGTGTGTAACTGTGTAGTGACTAACTGTGTCACTGAGGCTCTGCTAACAAGAACCTTAGTGCATATGCTCTCTCTGCCTTTAAATTTGTCACTATAGGCTAGTGACCACTTTTACCAATTTCAATTGGCACACTGGAACACCCTTATAATTCCCTAGTATATGGCACCTAGGTACCCAGGGTATTGGGGTTCCAGGAGATCCCTATGGGCTGCAGCATTTCTTTTGCCACCCATGGGGAGCTCAGACCAATATTACACAGGACTGCCACTGCAGCCTGAGTGAAATAACGCACAGATTATTTCACATCCATTTTCACTGCACTTAAGTAACTTATAAGTCATCTATATGTCTAACCTTCACTTGCTGAAGGTTAGGTGCAAAGTTACTAAGTGTGAGGGCACCCTTGCTCTAGCAATGGTGCCCCCACATAGTTCAGGGCCATTTCCCCGTACTTTGTGAGTGCGGAGATGCCATTACACTTGTGCACTACATATAGGTTAATACCTATATGTAGCTTCACAATGGTAACTCCGAATATGGCCATGTAACATGTCTAAGATCATGGAATTGTGCCCCCATGCCAAATCTGGGATTGGGGTGCCAATTCCATGCATCCCCGGGGCTCCACTATGGACCCTGGGTACTGCCAAACCAGCTCTCTGAGGTTTTCTCTGCAGCTAATGCTACTGCCACCCCACAGACAGGGTTCTGCCCTCCTGGAGTCTGGGCAGCCCAGTCCCAGAAAGGCAGACCAAAGAATTTCCTCTGAGAGAGGGTGTTACACCCTCTCCCTTTGGAAGTAGGTGTTAAATGCTGGGGAGGGGTAGCCTCTCCCAGCCTCTGGAAATGCTTTGAAGGGCACAGATGGTGCCCTCCTTGCATAAGCCAGTCTACACCGGTTCAGGGTACCCCCAGTCCCTGCTCTGGCGCGAAACTGGACAAAGGAAAGGGGAGTGACCCCTCCCCTGTCCATCACCACCCCAGGGGTAGTGCCCAGAGCTCCTGCAGTGTGTCCCAGACCTCTGCCATCTTAGATCCAGAGGTGTGAGGGCACTCTGGAGGCCTCTGAGTGGCTAGTGCCAGCAGGTGATGTCAGAGACACCTCCAGATAGGTGCTTACCTGACTAGGTGGCCAATCCTCCTCCGAGGGCTATTTAGGGTCTCTCCTGTGGTCTTTTCCTCAGATAATGACTTGCAAGAATTCACCAGAGTTCCTCTGCACCTCTCTCTTGGACGTCTGCCCAGGATCAACTGCTGACTGCTCCAGGACGCCTGCAAAACTGCAACAAAGTAGCATGAAGACTACCAGCGACATTGTAGCGCCTAATCCTGCCGGCTTTCTTGACTGTTTCCTTGTGGTGCATGCTTTGGGGGCTGCCTGCCTTCATCCTGCACTGGGAGCCACAAAGAAATCTCCTGTGGGTCGACGGAATCCTCTCCCTGCTTCAGCAGGCACCAAACTTCAGCGTCACCGGTACTCTGGAACCCCTCTCAGGTGGCCCCTGGAACACAGGTGGTGGACCCAAGTGACCCAGACTGTCCAGTGGTCCAACTGTCCAAATTTGGAGGAGGTAAGTGCTTGCCTCCCCTCTCCAGATAGTAATCCTGTGCACATCATGAATTGCAGCTACAAGGGCTTCTGTGCACATTTCGACAAAATCCTTTGTGCACAGCCAAGCCTAGGTCCCCAGCACTCTGTCATGCATTGCTCAGCTCCCTGAGTTGATCTCCGGCTTCGTGGAACCCTCTTTTGCAGTGTTGAGATGACCATCATGTTCAGACTTCTTGAACCCGTGTTCAAGGACTTCTGCAGGTGCTACTTTCTTGTGTGTGGGCTCTCTACTTTGCTGAGGGCCTCCTCTGTCTCCTCTCCCAAGTGGTGACATCCTGGTCCTTGCTGGGCCCAGGCAGAACCCTTTTTCTTCAACTGCGACTCTTGCTTCTAGCAAGGCTTGTTTGCAGCCTTTTGCTAAAGAAACAACTCTGCATCCTCCAGCACTCCATGGGACATCTTCTGCATGAAGGAAAAGTTCCTAGCACCTTTCGTTGTTGCAGAATCTTTAGCTTGTTCTATCCGGAGACAGCCATTTTGCACCTTCATCCAGGGTTTAGTGGGCTCCTGCCCCCCCTGGACACTTTTGCAACTCTTGGACTTGGTCTCCTTCCTTTGCAGGTCCTCAGGTCCAGGAATCTGTCTTCAGTGCTTTGCAGTCTGTTGTGGTCTTTGCAAAATCCTTTATCGCGAGTTTAGTGTATTTCTGAGGAAAAAGTAGTACTTTACTCCTACTTTTCAGGGTCTTGGGGTGGGGTATCTTGGACACCCTTAGTGTTTTCTTACACTCCCAGCGACCCTTTGCACACTACACTAGCCTAGGGGTCCATTTGTGGTTTGCATTCCACTTTCTTAGTATATGGTTTGTGTTGCCCCTAGGCCTATTGCATCATATTGTATTCTACAGTGTTTGCACTACTTTCTGACTGTTTTACTTAACTGATTTTGGTTTGTGTGTATATTTTGTGTATCCTACTTACCTCCTAAGGGAGTATATCTTCTGAGATATTTTTGGTACATTGTCACTAAAATAAAGTACCTTTATTTTTGGTAACTCTGAGTATTGTCTTTCTTATGATATAGTACCTATATGATATAAGTGGTATAGTAGGAGCTCTGCATGTCTCCTAGTTCAGCCGAAGCTGCTCTGCTATAGCTACCTCTATCAGCCTAAGCTGCTAGAACACTACTAATCTACTAATAAGGGATAACTGGACCCACTACAAGCCAGGCCAGCCTCCTACACACTCCCATCCCTCTGCTTCACTGTCCCCTCCCTCCACCTCACCCTTCCCTGTTTGCCCCGCTTCTCTGATCCTCACCCTCCTTTCACTATCCTCCCTCCACCTCACCCTTCTCTGTCTCCCCCCTTCTCTGATCCTCACCTTCATTTCACTATCCTCCCCCCACCTCACCCTTCTCTGTCTCCCCCTCTTCTCTGTTCCTCACCCTCCTTTCACTATCCTCCCTTCTGCCTCCTCTCTGTTGCACTCCCATCCCTCTGCTTCACTGTCCCCTCCCTCCACCTCACCCTTCTCTGTCTCCCCGCTTCTCTGTCCTTCACTCTCCTTTCACTATCCTCCCCCCACCTCACCCTTCTCTGTCTCCCCCGCTTATCTGTCCTTCACCCTCCTTTCACTATCCTCCCTCCACCTCACCCTTCTCTGTCTCCCCAATTCTCTGTCCTTCACCCTCCTTTCACTATCCTCCCTCCACCTCACCCTTCTCTGTCTCCCCGCTTCTCGGATCCTCACCCTCCTTTCACTATCCTTCCTCCACCTCACCCTTCTTTGTCTCCCCACTTCTCTGATGCTCACCCTCCTTTCACTATCCTCCCTCCCCATCACCCTTCTCTGTCTCCCCGCTTCTCTGTTCCTCACCCTCCTTTCACTATCCTCCCTCCCCCTCCCCCTTCTCTGTCTCCCTGCTTCTCTGTTCCTCACCCTCCTTTCACTATCCTCCCTCCACCTCACCCTTCTCTGTTTCACCTCTTCTCTGATCCTCACCCTCCTTTCACTATCCTCCCCATCTCACCCTTCTCTGTCTCCCCCTCTTCTCTGATCCTCACCCTCCTTTCACTCTCCTCCCTCTGCCTCTTCCCTGTTGAGAGCAGGCAGGGCAGCAGCAGCAGGTGCCAGTGCTGCCTGGCATTGCTGCCAGTGCTTTTCTTTCCAGAATAGACACTTGCACTGGTCCTTGCCACTCTCTTCCAGTGTTGTAATAGTGAATCTTGGCAAGCGTTTTATTTTTAAGGCAAGTCAAACTTCTCCATTGTCAGTGTCTTTTTGCTTCATATAGTGCTATAAGAAGGGCCACTAGGATTATGCAATTCTGCAGCCGCCGCTGTTCCGCATGGTTACGCATTTACCACTTAATCCATCATCTGTTGCATAATTTGTAGATTTTAACAAAAATATTGCTTCTATCTCAAATGGATCAAAGGTTCCTAGAAACTCAGTGACAGATGTTGCTGTGCAGTGGGAGGCCCTTCGCTGAGGTTGACAAATCATCTTTCATTTACCTATTGATGTATTTTGGTTTTAAACTGGTACTAACTAGACAGTGTTAAAGTATAAAAATAATAAAATAATACTAGCACAAAACATACCACACTAGACACAAAAGCTGCACAATTAGGCTTTAATAGCGAGGCTGCAGTCCTGTGTTATTTTATTAATTACGTAAAGAACAAACTATTGTTTTCTACTTGTGAATGGGCCTTGGGGGGAGGGAGGACCTGGAGGCCTGCGCCTCACCCTCCCCTCCTTACATGTTTACTGGAAGTTTCTCATGAAATGTCTCAGATGCTGATGGATTGTCTGTTCTTTCATACCTTCAGATGCCGACGTCCCACTGATGGACGGCGATATTCTTGCCATACAAGGCCGTAATGCCATCACCTGTCTGGACAGCCAACGCCTTTGGCCCCACTCCAGCGACGGACTCGTCAGGGTCCCCTACGTCCTCGATGGTGTTTATGGTACATGTTCTTTCTCCAGGTCAGCGTCCTATGGAAGCTTTCCCCATAGCCAGACATGATGTTTATCTTTCATCCTGCCCCACCCAGGTGAAGCTCAGAAGGCCAAGGTGTCCGCCGCCATGCAGGAGATCGCAACCATGACCTGCGTGACCTTTGTCCCTCGCCTCACGGAAAGAGACTACTTGAACATCGTCTCTGAAAAAGGGTAGGTGCCTGGTGTCGATGGTGCTTCATGGTGTTGTGCTGCGGACACTGAGGGCCTGATTACAACCTTGGCGGATGGGATACTCCATCACAAACGTGACAGATATCCCGTCCGCCGTATTACAAGTTCCATTATATCCTACGGCACTTTTAAAATGGGGGGCGGGATATCTGTCACGTTTGTGGCTGAGTATCCCATCCGCCAAGGTCGTAATCAGGCCCTAAGCCTCCTCTATGAAAGGCACAGAAGTCTTCTGTTGTTCTCGGCTGCAGTGCAAGGGTCAATGGAAGGAAAGTTTAGGAGGACACACACTGAGCCTCAGATGAATGAATGCGAGGGATTTGTGAGTGCACGGCTGATCCAAAGTGTCTGGGCACAGTAGTCTGTAGTAAGGATAGTGAAAAGACGTGCTAATGTGCTGAGAAAAGAGCTTTATTTAAAAGACAGTTCATGAGAGATTTAGAGAGAAAGGAGAATCCGGTTCCATTTGCCACAGGCCCAAACCATAAAAGAATGGACCTGTCCTGAAGGAATCTCGGGATGGTGACTAGCAAAACTAAGGGCAAGCGCAAGGATCTGGAGGGCAGATAGTGCCTAGTTCTTCTAATCAGTTACTGCAGACCCCACCCTTAGATTACCCGGTGTAAAATTGTGAGAGTTTTGAAGAGAATCCTCTTTTTAGCAGGTAATCAGTGTAGCCCTTGAAGATGCTGAGCAATACGAATGCTCCTGAGGGGCATCAAAGATTAAATGAACAGACGCATTTTGAACCAACTGAAGTTTTTTGTCAGAGATGCCAGGATACAAGCTTTTAGCGTAGTCCAATCTCGAGGTCACAAGCGCATAAACCACTGTCTTACATGTCTTCAGGGGCAGGAAGTCCAGGCAGTTCCTGAGGGATCTGAGTAAAGAAGAACACGTGGCAACAACTGAAGTGATCCGAAGTAAAAAAGATCACTTGTCATATATTTTTGTGCCCAGATTCCTGGCTAGTGATGAAGGGCCTAGGAACAGTAAGTCCCTATGCCAGCAATTAAGCAGCCATTCCTCTTTCATATGGCCAAACAGGAGGATCTTAGTTATGTCTACATTACATAGCAGTTGGCTGTTTCCAAACCAATGTAGAGTAGCAGAAAGACAGGCTTCAAACGGCTACGTTGTGATAGAAGAAGAAGGATGGATTCTCGAGAGCACCTGAGTGTTGTCAGCATATGAGATATTTTAAGGTTGTATGATTTGGCCAAGTGAGCCAGAAATCTGTTGAATAGTGTGGGGCTCAAAGAGCCCTGAGGCACCCCATAGACAAGCTTCCTTGCTGATTGCTGACAGACAGGGAGCAAGCAACACTTCTTCTTTCCTCCCCTGAAGAAAAGATCTTAACCATTCCCAGTCAGTCCCACCTAAGCCAACCTCAGAAAGGCCTTGCAGTAGAAGGGGCGTGTTAGACCTGGCATCCTTGTGTGGTTCACCTAAACTTTTTGCCTTCAGACATCATGTTTTTGCTGGCCTTAGGACTCTGTACACTTTACCACTGCTAACAAGTGCTAAAGTGCTTGTGCTCTCTGCTTAAACTGGCTTATACCCAATTGGCCTATTCAATTGACTTATACATTTCTAGTATATGGCACTGCATGTGCCCAGGGCCTGTAAGTTAAATGCTTTTAGTGGGCCTGTAGCACTGATTGTGTCACCCACTTAAGCAAAGTTTAAACATGTCTCAGGCCTGCCATTGCAGAACCTGTGTGTGCAGGTTTACACTGCCATTTCAACCTGGCAAAATAAACATTTTGACAGGCCCAGACCTTCCCTTTTCATACATGTTACCCCTAGGGTAGGCCCTGGACAGCCGAGAGGGCAAGATGGTACATGTACTGCTATATTTTTCAGTACTTAAAGGCCTATCTCTCCCATCGGTTAATATTGGAGTTACCTTATTACATTTTATATGAGTAATTTCCAAGTGGGAAGAGATCATCTCTTCAAGTTTGGTGTCTCTGGAATCACAATTTAAAATCCTAACTTATGGTTAAATTGGATTTGAAATTGTAATTCTGAAAATGCAGCTTTTAGAAAGTTAAACCTGTAAGAGTGCCAACAAGGAATATTATTAAGCAATTATTATAAGATTTGCTATTATTTGATGATGTCTATCATTTACATCTTTAACTCACAAACATCTGCCCACGGCCATAATGCATGGTCTGTTGTGTGACCTAGGGCTGTACTGATGCCAACAGTGTGGTGGAATGGGGGCCCGGTGGGTCAGGGATTGTATAAGGTGGTCGTAGCAGAAGCTACACAAGTACATCTAGTGGCTGAATTGCACAATGATGAATCCCGGATTACTCGAAATACATACGTTCAGAATGTGCATTGTACAAAACCCTCTGCTGTGTTTGATTATAGTACTGCCCACATATATTGGCAACCCAGGCCATCCAAGGGGTGCACATAATTACTGATTTTCCTCTAAGTTCACCATTGGCACTGTTGTCAGGGTGGGGTGGGGAAGCATGAATGTTTCTAAATTTATGTTTGAAAACTATCACTTAAAAAAGACTCTCAATGCAGTGGTATGGTAAACGCTTCTGCATGCTAATAAAATACACTTTTTTGAATTTTGAAGGAACTTAATCCTATTCCTACACATTTGTTGCAAGAAGTCTTCAAAAATAAAAGCGTTCTGAAAGTTAAGTGGTGCAGGACTCCGCCTTAGTTACTTCATAACTTGAATTAACCTGCAAATTAAGGCTTGCACGTTTATTTAAGATTTGTTTCTGATTATTAGTGCTCAGTAAGTAAACAGTAGCCGTTGCTGCTATTCACCAGGGAGGGCCGCATGTAAATGTCAAGTGGGCCGCCAGTGCCCCCCCCTTGGGCTGTACTTTGAGTATCATTGATTTAGAACAAAGTATAGAATGTAACAAAAGCTGCACAAAATCAAGCGGAAAAGTCCAAAAAGGTCCAATCCGGGGGTTGTCTTCCGACAAAGTTTCAAGTACATCAACATTGTTTAGTTTATTGCAACAATAATTAAACATTTGTTACCATATGTCAATGTAGTGGGAGCTCACTTTCTGGATGTATCTCAGGAATGTATGTCTGATGAACATAACAAAACAACTCCAATAGGTGTTGCAAATTGTTCCACAGAAAGATAGGTAATATGTCGACATTTTGGTCTCAAAGCGTATTCATCCACAAGACCATCTTCAGGACAGAGAGGGTGAAAACAAGAAAGCCCCCATGGTAGTTCAAAAACTCATAGCAAAAAATGCTGAAAATATTTAGGGTCAGAATTGTCGAAGTTGGAGGTCATGGTTTAGTTTAGCTTCCCAAGAAACCTGTAGAAACCTGTGGCAATCTCTATCTGGCTTGTTTGGGGAGATAGGCGTCCACTTGGGCCTTGTCAAGCTGTTGGCATGTCAGGATCTGAGTTGGCAATTAAAGTTCCAATGCTGTCATCAACAATTGCTTGAGAGCACCAGCTGTGCTGAAGGGTTCACAAACTGTTCAATCCTGCAGCCAAAATTGAATAAACTGAATTTATACTAGTGTGAGCATCCGTGTAACTCCAGACTTTGCGCTGTCTAGCTTGGTGCTCCTTAGAGACGCTGAAACTCGCATGAATACAGTTCATTCAGTTTTGGCTGCAGGATTCAACTGCTTGTGAACCCTTCAGCACTGGGGATACAGACTTTAGAGTTAGAGAAAGAATTTGGAATTTTGAAAATTTCTCAGAAAGAGTTGCTAGCTGACTCAAATTGCCCCGCAAAGAATATGAATACAAAACAGAAAGACAGCGTATTGTGTCCCAGTGACGTCCACGTCCATGGCTTTCAAGGCAAGGCTCTTCCAGTAAAGGCTTCTTTACTTAGGGTATGCAGTATTAAACAGGTATCGGCCAACAAGCGGGTTACATGAAGACCAGCCCACTTGGAGCAAGGTGTGTGTCGGCTGAGCTGCCAGTTCCCTTTCATTGACATCCCGCCATTGCATCGGCATTCAAGCCGGGAGCAAAGACCGTCAAGAGAACAATGAACAGCACAGTTCAAGAGCAACAGCAACAATTAGGAAATAGTCTGGAAAGACTGATTCCAGCTCTAGATAAAGAAGACCCACAAGCATCTTCCTCCAAAATGGACCATGTTGTCAGGTTTCCAGAGATGAGCGACCAAGGCAAGTGACAGCGAGGAGGCACACAGAAACACAGCGGCGAGAAGAACCAACACAGCCCAGCTCCGTGTCTGTCTGCTCCCAGCGACTGACGTGAAAGCATATACAAATCACCCACCGCACAATGATTGTTAAGAAGGTTATATTCAGATTCTCAGCCACAGAAATAGAGAAAGGACTAAATAGTGGGCTTCAAAGATGTCTGCAGTAGGGAAGTGCCATCTTTCTGGCATTCTTAGCTCCACTTTTTGTCTGATGTCAGTGAGCGTAGACTGTAGTTCACAGAGATCCTGCTAACTAGGACCCCAGTGGCAGTGCTCTCGCCCCTAAATTTAGTTGATTGTTTTACACCCATAAGTGGCATACTGATACACCCATGTAAGTTCCTAGTATATGGTAGCTAGGTACCCAGAGCATTGGTATACCAGGTGGCCCCTGTGGGCTGCAGCATGTATAATGCCACCCATAGGAGCCCATGCAAACTGTGCCTGCAGGCCTGCCATTGTAGCCTGGGTGAAAGGGTGCATGTGCCCTTTCACTGCCAAACCTAACCACTGCACTTAGACAGTATAAGTCACCCTTTTGTAGGCCCTTCAGGCCAGGGGCAGGGTGCATGTCTCTACGTGTGAGGGTTCCCCTGCATGAGCAAGGTACCGCTACAGAACAATATCTGGACTATCTGTAAGTGCGGGAAAGCCATCCTAAGGTATGTAGTGGGCACTGGTCAACATGGGTGGACCAACTACATAATGGCCACTCGGAACCTGGGAATGTTTGCTATCAGAACATGCTGGGACAATACAATTAAACCGATTTCACTGTTAGTTGCATGATACCATGTACTCTGGAGGTTCCTTAGGGGATCCCCCAGTTCTGCCTGTGCAGCCTTATGGGGTCCAGCTGCCTGACCGTGCTTCTGCTGACCCAGACTCTGTTCTGCCCTCCTGCTGGTAAGTGTGCATTAGCTGTCTAGGGGCTGGGGTGGCCTCCGAGCACCACCAGACTTCTTTGAAGTGCACATTTGTTGCCCTCCTTGCATAACCTAGTTTGCACCAGTTCAGAAAGCCCCGGTTCCCACTCTGGTGCAAAACTACACAAAGCACAGGGGAGTGACCACCCCCCTGTCCAGCTCCTCCCCTAGGGAGGTGCCCTGAGCTCTTCCAGGTGGCCACTTGATTCTGCCATCTTGAAAATGAGATGGGCAGAGGCCCCTCAGAGCATCTGGTTGGATAGGTCAGGCAGGTGACGTCCCTGACCCCCTCTGATACGTAGGTCACTGCAGAGAGTGATTAACCCCCTTTTAGAGTTATTTAAGGGCTCCCTGGTGGGTGGGTCCTCAGATTTGTGAAGCAAGACTCTACAAAGATCTCTGTGCAACTACCTTACTCCTGGTTGCAGGAGTCACTTACTGTACTTACCTCTGGTGTTCCTAGCTGCCCCAGCTCCTAGCTAACTACTACACCAACCTTGGTTGGTGCCACGGCTTCACAGTCCACCATTTGTGATGTAGGGTTTAGCCTCCCCTCATAGGATTGGCCTTCCAGTAGGGCCCTGTTCTGCTGATTATTTGATGTATATATTGTGTGTAAGGATCGCCAAGGGGAGATGTACCACTGCTAGTCTAGTAGGAATGCTGTAATAAAGTAGCCTTTATTTTTGCAACACTTGTGTGGTTCTTTCTTGTGGGTGAGTTACTGTCTGAATACTGTGGCAGTGCAAGTGCTTTACATTCCTCCTGGATCAGATTTAGCTGCTCGCCTCAGCTACCCCTAGAGAGCTTCTGCTATCTGGGCACCTATTCACCATCACTAAGGGTTGCCTGGACGCAGTATAGGGTGCCACACTATAGGTGTACACCATTAACTGAGACAGCCTCCTACTCTGCCGTCAGTCAAAGAGAAAGACTGGGGTGCATAGTCCTATTGGAACATTTTCTCAACCACAAAAAAACAGAAAGACTTGAAGAGGAAATCCTCAAAGGCTTTCATTATGGGCATTGGTTTAGGAGGAGAATCGTACATTTCCAGTCTTATAACTCAAACAAGTCAGCACAATCTCCAAATAGTTTCCTTTATAGCTGCAAGAGTACACTCGAGAGTGTGACAGTGTTTTTTGTCTCTCTTTTCGAAGTGTAGGACCTTCTCTGGGTCCTTCCAGCATTTATCCCCCCTGTTTCTGTACATGTTCAGAGCTGTACTTGGGAGGGAGCCCTTTGTGGGAAACGCTTCCTCCCATCATCCCACGCCACCCACGGATATACAATATATTTCTGATTTCTTGCTGAAATAATTGGATTCTATGGCTGCTGTAGAACCTTTTACAACATAAAGGAATTACAGGACATGTCATATCCTTTAGTCCAGAATAGCAGTGAGAGGGTATCATGCAGAAGAAAGGTTTCAGTTGTTGATGTCTGTGCTGTAACAGTTGTCTTATTTCATGCTGCAAAAAAGTCACCCTGACACCACTAGATATCAGAATTTCTTCGAAGGTTTTTGCGCCGATGATCTGTGTAGGTTACTCTATATTTTGGTATGCTTCTCCCATCCCCAGGTGTTGGTCTACTTATGGAAAGCAAGGGGGAGCGCAAACCACATCGCTGGATGCGGGGAGCTGCTTGAAGCAGGGGACCATACAGCATGAACTTATGCACAACCTGGGCCTCTACCACGAGCATACCCGGAAGGACCGAGACACCTACATCAACATCATGTGGCAATACGTCGACCAAGGTAAATCCCCATGGACGCTTCTGGATATCAAGGAATAGGGTCCAGGTCTTGGAATTCCAAATGAACATCACCTTAAGCTGTGGGTCGATGCCTGTTTGTGAGGTGGTAAGAAATAGTTGGACACTGATGATGCTTAGAAATGTTCATGTTCCTCAGTTTAGGAAATTAGGTAGAAGAAGATAGATCAGGCTGTAGATGCTGAAAAATGAAAGCCTTTATGCTTGTTTTGACGTATATATGGCTAGAAATGAAAGTGTGACATTATTGCGTCATAGAATGCCCGAATTTCCACTGCATTTTAAAAGATCTACAAGTTTCGTAGCATTTTCACATTGGATGCATGTGAAGCAATACCATTCACCTTTTGACAGTGAACGGTTGCAGGACACACACACACAAACACACACACAGAAAACCAAAGGATTGACCCTTTGTCACAATTTATCAAATTAACCATCTCTTATTTCCTGGTGAATGGATATGGGGATAGCACTGTGTGTGAACTACGGAAACCGCATAAGGCTGTTCTTGTTAACGCCCTCTTCACTTACGGTGCCTGATCCTGCCATGGTGAACCCTGATCAGAGGCAGGAAATGCTGTACCGGGTACCAAAGGCAAACTTGGATGCATTTACTCCCCTGAAGGAGTTTTATTTTGAACTTTCTTCGCCAGAGGCCAACGAGCAGGTGAAGATTGTTAGCATCACCTTGGCCATCATTCCCCTTCACCCTTGCTTGTGAGCTTGTCTTCAGCCCAGACCCTACTCCAGCCCTGCCAAGGACCACACATCCGGCGTGAGACTAACGCATTTCAGTGCGATGGTCCGCATCACCGCACTGAAATGCACTGTAGCGCTTCCTCAGCTGCCAGGCCGACATCATACAGGCTGCAGTGCCCGGTGCCCGGTGGCGGTGGCGGTGCGCGGTGGCGGTGGGCGGTGGCGGTGCACGGTGGGCGGTGGGCGGTGGCGGTGGCGGTGGGCGGTGGCGGTGCGCGGTGGGCGGTGGCGGTGCGCGGTGGCGGTGCGCGGTGCGCGGTGCGCGGTGGGCGCTGCCGCTGGAAGGCTCGGGGCTGTCGGCTCAGCTGTCAGGCTGACATCATACAGGCTGCAGTGGCAGTGGCGGTGGGTGGTGGCGGGGGCGGTGGGCGGTGGCGGTGCACGGTGGGCGCTGCCGCTGGAAGGCTCGGGGCTGTCGGCTCAGCTGCCAGGCTGGCATCGTACAGGCTGCGGTGCGCGGTGGGCGGTGGCGGTGGCGGTGGGCGGTGGCGGTGGGCGCTGCTGCTGGAGGCCCGGGGCTGTCGGCTCAGCTGCCAGGCTGACATCATACAGGCTGCGGTGGGCGGTGGCGGTGCGCGGTGTGCGGTGGGCGGTGCGCTGTGGCGGTGGGCAGTGGCGGTGCGCGGTGGGCGGTGCGCGTGGCGGTGCGCAGTGGGCGTTGACGGTGGGCGTTGACGGTGCGCGGTGGCGGTGCGCGATGGGCGGTGGGCGGTGGCGGTGCACGGTGGGCGGTGGCGGTGGGCGGTGGCGGTGCGCGTGGCGGTGCGCGTGGCGGTGCGCGGTGGGCAGTGCGCAATGGGCGGTGGCGGTGGGCGGTGGCGGTGCGCGTGGCAGTGCGCGGTGGCCGGTGGGCGGTGGCAGTGGCGGTGCACGGTGGCGGTGCGCGATGGGCGGGTGGCGGTGGGCGGTGGCGGTGCGCGGTGGGTGGTGACGGTGGGCGCTGCCGCTGGAAGGCTCGGGGCTGTCGGCTCAGCTGCCAGGCTGGCATCGTACAGGCTGCGGTGCGCGGTGGCGGTGGCGGTGGCGGTGCGCGGTGGCGGTGGGCGCTGCTGCTGGAGGCCCGGGGCTGTCGGCTCAGCTGCCAGGCTGACATCATACAGGCTGCGGTGGGCGGTGGCGGTGCGCGGTGTGCGGTGGGCGGTGCGCTGTGGCGGTGGGCAGTGGCGGTGCGCGGTGGGCGGTGCGCGTGGCGGTGCGCGGTGGGCGTTGACGGTGGGCGTTGACGGTGCGCGGTGGCGGTGCGCGATGGGCGGTGGGCGGTGGCGGTGCACGGTGGGCGGTGGCGGTGGGCGGTGGCGGTGCGCGTGGCGGTGCGCGTGGCGGTGCGCGGTGGGCAGTGCGCGATGGGCGGTGGCGGTGGGCGGGTGGCGGTGCGCGTGGCAGTGCGCGGTGGCCGGTGGGCGGTGGCAGTGGCGGTGCGCGGTGGCGGTGCGCGATGGGCGGTGGCGGTGGGCGGTGGCGGTGCGCGGTGGGTGGTGGCGGTGGGCGGTGGCGGTGGGTGGTGGGCGGTGGCGGTGCGCGTGGCGGTGGGCGGTGCGTGGTGGCGGTGCGCGGTGGGCGGTGGCGGTGCGCAGTGGCGGTGCGCGATGGGCGGTGGCGGTGCGCGCTGGGCGGTGGCGGTGGGCGGTGGCGGTGCGCGTGGCGGTGCGCGGTGGGCGGTGCGCGGTGGGCGGTGGCGGTGGGCGGTGGCGGTGCGCGTGGCAGTGCGCGGTGGCCGGTGGGCGGTGGCAGTGGCGGTGCGCGGTGGCGGTGCGCGATGGGCGGTGGCGGTGGGCGGTGGCGGTGCGCGGTGGGTGGTGGCGGTGGGCGGTGGCGGTGGGTGGTGGGCGGTGGCGGTGCGCGTGGCGGTGGGCGGTGCGCGGTGGCGGTGCGCGGTGGGCGGTGGCGGTGCGCAGTGGCGGTGCGCGATGGGCGGTGGCGGTGCGCGCTGGGCGTTGGCGGTGGGCGGTGGCGGTGCGCGGTGGGCGGTGCGCGGTGGGCGGTGGCGGTGCGCGGTGGCGGTGCGCGATGGGCGGTGGGCGGTGGCGGTGCGCGTGGCGGTGCGCGGCGGGCGGTGCGCGGTGGGCGGTGGCGGTGGGCGGTGGCGGTGCGCGTGGCAGTGCGCGGTGGCGGTGCGCGGTGGGTGGTGGCGGTGGGCGGTGGCGGTGGGTGGTGGGCGGTGGCGGTGCGCGTGGCGGTGGGCGGTGCGCGGTGGCGGTGCGCGGTGGGCGGTGGCGGTGCGCAGTGGCGGTGCGCGATGGGCGGTGGTGGTGCGCACTGGGCGGTGGCGGTGGGCGGTGGCGGTGCGCGGTGGCGGTGCGCGATGGGCGGTGGCGGTGGGCGGTGGCGGTGCGCGGTGGGTGGTGGCGGTGGGCGGTGGCGGTGGGTGGTGGGCGGTGGCGGTGCGCGTGGCGGTGGGCGGTGCGCGGTGGCGGTGCGCGGTGGGCGGTGGCGGTGCGCAGTGGCGGTGCGCGATGGGCGGTGGCGGTGCGCGCTGGGCGGTGGCGGTGGGCGGTGGCGGTGCGCGGTGGGCGGTGCGCGGTGGGCGGTGGCGGTGCGCGGTGGCGGTGCGCGATGGGCGGTGGGCGGTGGCGGTGCGCGTGGCGGTGCGCGGTGGGCGGTGCGCGGTGGGCGGTGGCGGTGGGCGGTGGCGGTGCGCGTGGCAGTGCGCGGTGGCCGGTGGGCGGTGGCAGTGGCGGTGCGCGGTGGCGGTGCGCGATGGGCGGTGGGCGGTGGCGGTGCGCGGTGGGTGGTGGCGGTGGGCGGTGGCGGTGGGTGGTGGGCGGTGGCGGTGCGCGTGGCGGTGGGCGGTGCGCGGTGGCGGTGCGCGGTGGGCGGTGGCGGTGCGCAGTGGCGGTGCGCGGTGGCGGTGCGCGATGGGCGGTGGCGGTGCGCACTGGGCGGTGGCGGTGGGCGGTGGCGGTGCGCGGTGGGCGGTGCGCGGTGGGCGGTGGCGGTGCGCGGTGGCGGTGCGCGATGGGCGGTGGGCGGTGGCGGTGCGCGTGGCGGTGCGCGTGGCGGTGCGCGGTGGGCGCTGCC
This sequence comes from Pleurodeles waltl, assembly GCF_031143425.1. Lineage (NCBI taxonomy): Eukaryota > Metazoa > Chordata > Amphibia > Caudata > Salamandridae > Pleurodeles > Pleurodeles waltl. The sequence continues at coordinate 10,765,689 of NC_090442.1, forward strand.
GCTGGAAGGCTCGGGGCTGTCGGCTCAGCTGGTAGAGCTCAGCTGCACAGAGCGGGGCCGCAAGTTCCCGAGGACACCGTGTGGCGCTATCACTGGCGTCAGTGGAACCGGCTGGAGTCAGTGCGCCCAATGGCATCCAGCGTTTGGCTGCACATCATGTGTCACTAGGCAGGTCCGGCTCCCGAGGCAGGACGAGCAGCTGGCGCCGCAGAGTTTCTCTTGTAAAGTTGGCCCCACTGCCGCTGCGCTCGGTGGTTGCTGTGGCGCACAATCCTGGCACTGAGAACTGCTGCGCGCATCCCCGTGGCTGACCCGGCTCTCCCTCCCTCGAGTAAGGATGCTGAGGGTCAGGCCAGTGAGACACAAGATGTACAAGTGGTAACTGCAGCTATCAGGCTCCATCCTGAGCTGCCTGCGCCGGTACTGTGAGTCCCGCAATCTGTGATCTGCTCTTTCCAGCTGGGTCACTGGTGCACTGACTGACTCCAGTGCGAGGGTGAGGAGCACAACTACCAGCCACTCACTAGACTGTGCTGTGCCACTTGCCGGGCTGTAGCGCCGGATGGACCACAACGACCTCCAGCACCGGGCAAGCTTACAATAAATTACAGCGCCTAGCTGTGACCTAGAGGAGTGCTTCCCCCTCTCAGCACAGCAATGCAGACGCGCTTACTGCCCATGTCGCAGGCGGCTGGCGAGTGAGTCAGTGAGTCACTCAGAGCTGAGTATAATTAAATTATGAACGTCTTCTAGACTGCTTTATCTATTTTCTACAATAGCTAGAGTTTGATTGGTAGATGAGTCCTTAACAGACTTCAGGGCATATTTACAACCCCTAGTGCCCCTTCGTGGCGCTGTGGCGCATTACGTATTTATGCTACAAGGCACTAAACAGGCCTCGCCCTGGGCCATATTTACAAAGTGGATCAATGCTTTGTAAGCCTTTGCACCACCCTATACCTGCAGCAGGTATAATGTAAGCGAGGGGGCGTTCCCCTTCAGGGAGGCCCATAAGAATGGCACAGTGAAATTTACTAGATTTCACTGCACCATTCTAGCATCATTTTTTAAAGCCTGTCTGTGGGAAAGAACCCTCTTTCTTTTTGGCATGGTTACCCCCACTTTTTGCCTGATGTCAGTATGTTTTGTCTGTGCTCACTGGGATTCTGCTAACCAGGACCCCAGTGACTGTGCTCTCTCCCTCTAAATTTGGTTGCTGGAACTTTACACACCTCACATTTGGCATACCTGTGCCCCGATATAACTCCCTAGTATATGGTACCCAGGTATCCAGGGCATTGGGGCATCAAGGGTCTCCCATGGGCTGCAGCATATATTACGCCACCCATGGGAGCCCATGTATAATGTGTTTGCAGGCCTGCCATTGCAGCCTGCGTGAAAAGGTGCATGCCCCCTTTCACTTCAGGTCACTGCACCAGGTCGCTCTACCCTATGGTAGACCCTCCTAGCCCAGAAGGCAGGGTGCAGGTACCTGTGTGTGAGGGCACCCCTACATGAGCAGAGGTGCCCCCACAAACTCCAGCTCCTTTTTCCTGGACTTCGTCAGTGTGGGGACGCCAGTTTACGCGTGTACTGGACATAGGTCATTATCTATGTCCAACTACATAATGATAACTCAGAACCTGGGCATGTTTTGTATCACACATGTTGAATTCATACCCCAAAACTGTTCCCAGCATTGGTTGTATGATTCCATGCACTCTGGGAGCTCCTATCATGACCCCCAGTATTGCTCCAACCAGATTTCTTGGGTTTTCTAGGCAGCCCATGCTGCTGCCACCCGTCAGACGGGTTTCTGCCCTCCTGATGCTTGATCAGTACAAGCACAGGAAGGCAGAACAAAGGGTTTCCTTTGGGAAAGGGAGATAACACCCTCTCCCTTTGGAAACAGGTGTTACAGGCTGGGGAGGGGTAGCCTCCCCAAGCCACCGGTATGCTTTGAAGGGCACATTTGGTTCCCTCCTTGCATAAAGCAGTCTGCACTGGTTCAAGGACCTCCAGTCCCGACTCTGGCGCAAAACTGGACAATGTAAAGGGAAGAACCCACTTCCCTGTCCATCACCACCCCAGGGCTGGTGCCCACAGCTCCTCCAGGTGGCCGCTGGATACTGCCATCTTGAAACCAAGGTAGGCTGAGGCCTCTAGGAGCATCTGAGTGGCCAGGTCAGACAGGTGACGTCACAGCTCCCTCCTGATAAGTGGTCACCTTGCTAGATGACCAATCCCACGTCCAGGGCTATTTAGGGTCTCCTCTTGGGTGGGTCCTCAGATTTGACATGCAAGACTCCGTCAGGGCTCCTCTGCAATGTTTACTTTGACTTTTGGCCACTGGCTGGAATAAGCAACCTGGACGTGGCCAAGATCAACGCGCTCTACAGCTGCGGTGAGTGGCGTTGTGTACCTGGCGGCTGAAGCTGTGGTGGTGCGGGCGCCTTCTCATGCTGTCTGTCCTATGACTATGGCCTCCCTAGCAGGAGCCCTCCCTTACCAAAGACATCTTTGCACCAGCGCTTGGTTGGGAACGCAGGCCCAGATTAATGGGCTTTTGACGCAGGACCTTGCTGCGCTGCTCAAAGGGAAAGGGCAGGAATGCGCTGTATCTAAGCGATATGGTGCCTACCTGCCCTTTCCCACTGCCCTGGTGCCAACACACGCACCCTCGCACCATGGTGCAAGGGTGTCTGTGTTGTATTCAGGATTGCTTTTGTGCAGGAAGAGGGTCCTTCCTGCACAAAAACAATCCTGGGAGGTTTTTTCCTCTTTCCATGTGTGCTGCAGAAAGACCAAAAAACAAGGAGAAATGAAACTATTTCTGCTCGGTGCACCTCCTACGGAGAGGCGTAAGGTTTTGATGCATTCCCAGGGTTACATGACGTTGTAAATCTGGGGATGCGTCAAAGTCCATGGTGTTATGTGGGAACACTCACTGTAACGCCCATGGAACACCTCTCTAACGCAGAGTATGGCAACGCAGCGATTTGCGCTGCCTTGCCTTACTCAATTTCTATGAGGCCATTCGAAGCCACGCACAGTGGGTTTGCGTGGCCTCATAGATGTGATTGAACGGTTTGCACCGCCGTTGAGTCACAAAACGTGATTCAATGGGGGTGCAAGAGGCTCATATATATGGCGCTCGGTGTTTAACCATCAGCCTTCACAGGTTTGATGTGCATCACGTCTTTTGGCCAGTCGCGCTCTGTTTCTTGCCAAATGAAGTCACATTTTTTTCTACATCCTACATTTACCTTCATCATACAGACTGTATGTGCCTTCTCGTGTAATCAGCTTCTCTTTGGGCCAGGCGTATCAAATCGTAGGATTGCAATTTCCTAATAGCGAATTTTAGCGATTCAATATCAGGAAATCGCAAAATGTATTACAGTGTGTTTAACACTGTTATGGATTGCCACTGGGTCGCAATGGACCTACCTTATTAATATTTAATATGCAGCAGGCAGGTCGCAATTTGCGACCTACTGTGAATGGCTACAATCACACGCACAGTGGTTTGCCGAGGTTAATATGGGCACTTGGGATACAACCTTGCACAAGCGCGCGCAGATTCAGACCGTGTGAGTTGGTTGCTCTGTACCAAGTGAACCCTTCCTCTTCCAGGTCTCTGCAGGACAGTGCTCATGAGCCCAAGTGGAACCATTAGCTTCACCCCAAGCACATCTCTGCCCCGGGGCGCGAGCAGCTGTATATGGCTGATCCGGCTTCCAGGAAATCAGGTGACGTTTACTGTTCCAGCTAATAAGGTTTACTCAATGCACAATAGTTATTGTAATTTATTCATTAGCCCATGGACCAGGGAGACGTTCAACTGGCTAGAAATGAAACAAAAATAGATAGTGGCCAGTGGGATAAGGAGCCATAACAAAGCCCAGACTCAGTTATTCTCCGAAGTGCCTATGGATGGCATGGGGCAAGGGGGTTACGGACTACGGTTTGCAGAAATGTTGAAAACTGAGCTCCTGGTACTTCAGCCCTCCACCCTTCCTCAGTAGGCCACCATCTCAACCAAATACTAGCCGTGAACTGCTAGGCCTCCAGAGAGGGAAAACATCACATTCTGATCCCGTCCAAGGCAGCTAGAACTTGGACTTAGGACCGGAAAAGGAGGGTCTTGTGGATCCAGTAGTTTTGTCTATTTCCTTATGCCCAACCATCCTCCAGCACCTACAGCCCCCAGGTTACTGTGTAGTAGGCTCACTTGGGATTGGGGATGCTTTCACTTTTAGTTAACATAAATCCCAGCACTGCCTCCAGCTTCCTTGTTACCCTCCTCCAGTACCTCTCAATGATCCGGCAGCTCCAGATCATGTGTAGAAATGTAGCCCCCTACCCACAATCCAGCAGGCATGCATCTCCCCACGCCTTTCCTACAAATCAGCATATTTTGTCTACCCAGCATATAGGCCGCAGCTGCTGACAAACTGTGTATTCAACATTATAGGTAACAGATTCATCTTCTATGGCACCAGTGTTTGCTATAGCATGGGAAATATTCTAAATTAATAATCATCCAGGATTAGTACATTGGAGCAAATCACCCGTGAGAGCCTAGGCACGGGGAGAGTAAGAGATTTGCCCAGAATTACAGGATGGAGAGCCTTCGCCAATGCCGATACTCAAACCCGGCTCCCCCGGCTTCGAGATCGCAGCTAAAACCGTCCCGCCACACCCTCTCACTCACATTTGCTATTTCATTTTACAAATATTTTCTTAGTATTCAATTTTTATTTATGTTGCATCAGTAGCTCTCCTCTAAGAAGGACTGCACATGATCATACAGCAGGGCATAATAATATTTTGTTGGAGCCAAAGCAAAGATTAGTGGAAGGTGGGTGCTACATTGGATACATGGCATACAAGTTAATTCATCACATATTACCACTAAAGGAACATCCATATTTGCATTACACTCAGTGACAAGTATTGTGAAATAAGGACGGCTTACAGTCACGACAATGGAGAGCTGGTACCTTGCCTGCATTTGTAGACTAGTTTTGAAAAGTAAAATCTGAATAGACAGTTGTGGCTTCAACGTCCCAAGGTATCTAGACTTCCAAACACTGGAAATGCAGACATTGTGCGGGGAATTTATAACTGCCAATGATGCGCACTTAAACCATCAGTGAACTCAGACTGGCAAGCTGACCTGCAGGGCCTCATCGAAGATGTAATCTTCAGAACCTCAGTGCTGCACCCAGCCGCCAAACAGGCCTGAATCTGGGAGATCATGGAGGCTTCGTAAACATGTCATGGCAAACCAACTGGTCTCACTTTGCCAAAGATTTGTGATTACCTCCATTGTTTTTGCCAATGCTGGATGCTTTTAAAATACAATGGGATTATGAAAGCCAATAGCAGTGACTGGCCACCTTGAATTTGTTTCATACTTTCAATGTGTTCAACATGTTGTAACGTGGTGGGCGTCTTGAAAATGTGAAAAGGTTACATTAATGAGGATTCTCCTGAAAGAGAACTAGGATTACAGGTGAGTAATTTATCCTTCTCTTCCAGGGGATCCTCATCAATAGTTGTAAGCACTGAATAGAGTAGCAAGCCCAACCCACACCCCTGAAGATGAATCAAGAGCAAGCACAAGCAACCGTCATCATCATTGGAATAGATTCCTCCTGGAGGCGGGCCCTACTTGGGTGCCTGTCTTAGGGCCTCGTTACGAGTTCAGCGGACGGTTTTCACCGTCCGTTGAACTTCCAACGGGTAGGTTGCCACCAAACTGGCTACCTCTCTGCCAGGTCCAATAAGAGTTTCCCGCTAGGCCAGCAGGTGGAAACTAAGGTTTCCGCTTGCTTGCCTAGTGGGAAACATCCTACAGCATTGTCTCCGGCTTGCAATGCTGTAGGATGCAGGGTGCACAGAAACCTTGCAATGTTCACTGTCTGCAAAGCAGACAGTGAAATTGCGATGGTGCTGGCCAGGGGGCCCCTGCACTACCCATGCTAAGTGCAGCGCTGCCCTGGTGGATTAGGACCGCACCTACCGCCAGATCGCCAGGATCAAACCTGGCGTTCCCACCGTGGCCCGACCGCCATGGTCCTAATATGGCACTCAGACTGCAGCATTGACGGCAGTCCGACCGCCATCCGTAAGTCTGGCGGTCAAGTGACCATCAGACTCATAATGGGGCCCTTAGTGTCTGAATGTAGACAGAACTGCCTTGTAGTATGAACCGATCTCTAAGTAGCAGCTTTGCAGATTTCGGAGATGGAACATTCCTTACTGGGGCTTCTGTTGTCACCTTGCTCCTTGTAGGGTGAGCTTTGGGTCTGGCAGGTAACTCCATGTTGGCCAATTGGTAGGTGAACAGAATACAAGACACTATCCATCTACAAATAGCCTGCTTAGAGGAGGTGATGCCTGTCCTCATAGGGCCATTGTTGCCCAAATACAATTTCAACACTCTTTTAAGATCTAATAAATGCAGTGCTCTTTCCGCTGGTATAGAAGGGTTAGGAAAGAATGTAGGGAGTGAAATCACCTTGGTAATGTGGAAATCAGACACCACCTTGGGAAGAAAACTTGAATGAGTTCTCATTACCACCTTGGAGCATGGAACATTGTGTAAGGTTTCTTGCCACAGAGATCCTGGTTCTCACTGACCCTCTATGTCAAAGGTATAGCCACAAGAAAAGCAGTTTTCCAGGTAAGGTGCTGTAGGGATCCTTTATGTATAGGCTCAGCCCATGAGGTTCAAAAGCATCACATTCAGTTTCCAAGGAGGAGAGGGAGAACAAACAGGTGGAAACACTTTCTTCAGTCCCTCTAAAAGTCCTTTACTACAGTCATTTGGAAGAATGACATTTATGTAGGGGACTTCCTGTACGCAGTAATTGCTGCAAGATGTACCCTGATAGAGGCAAACTGTAGACCAGATTTTGCTACATGGAGCAGGTAAGGCAATAGTACCTCCTCCTGCCGTAGGACTAGAAGGAAATTATTTTTAGCACACCACATGTGATCTATGGTCTTCTGGACTCCTAAAGAATGTTCATGCATTCCCGCGAGAGACCTAAATGTCCATACTGAAGGATTCAGGAGCCATGCTGTCAAGCTCAGAGAGGGAAGGTTGGGGTGAAAAATCTTTCCTCTGAGCTTGAAGAGGCGATCTGATCAGTATGGAAGCCTCTTGTGTGGTCATTATGAAGGAGGAGATCCGGGTACCACCACTGGTGGTGCCATTCTGGAGCTATCAGGATCATTCTGGTCCTGGCTCTCTACAACGTGTATGACTGTTGGGATCAGGGGAATGAGAGGAAACGCATAATTAAATATCCCGGAGCAGTCTATCAAAAGGGCATTCCACTTGGTTTCTGGTTGGTAGAACCAAAATGCCAAGTTTGTGCTTTTTTTGTTGTTTTCGTCAGCAAGCAGGTCTATTTGTGGATGCCCCAATTCCTAAAAAATATCCCGTATGACGTCATTGTGCAGAATCCAGTTGTGTGATTCAGCAAAGGTTCAGCTTAAAGAGTCCGCCTGTGTGTTCTGAACTCCGGGCATGTAAATCGCTGAGATGGTCAACTTCCTCTTTATGAGCCAGTTCCAGATGGCCTGCGCTTTCAGGGATAGAGGGGGGAGCTCATGCCCCTCTGCTTGTTTAGCTAGTGCATTGTGGTCATGTTGTCCATTTGGATCAGTAGAGAGCCAGTTTGAACGAATGGGTAAGAAGGCTTGGGGGTTAGATGTACTGCCCAAGCTCCAGAATGTTGATGTGGTATTGTTGTTTCATGGCTGACCGCAGCCCCTGCGTCAGTAAGGAACCCATGTGAGCACCCCAGCCCTAGAGAGACACATCTGTTATGATTGTTTGTGGGGGAGAGTCCTGGTGAAAAGGGATGCCGATCAGCAGATTTCATCGATGAGACCACCACAGTAGTGATGCTTCTGCAACCGGAAACAGGGTTAGCTTGGTGTTCCAATTGTCTGTGAATTGATTCCATTAATCCTCCAGATTCTGCTGCAATGGTTGCATGTGCCATCTGGCATTGGGAACAATAAAGACACATGACACCATTGATCCCAGAAGAGACGTCATCTGCCTGGCCGACGGATGTGGAGTGTGAAGGAGGTTGGTACACTTCTGAGGTATTGAGTATAGTCTCTCATCTGAAGGACACACTCTAGTGACTTTTGTGTCCAGAGTCGCACCTAGGTAGTGTATGTTGTTGAGTTGGAACCCAGATTGATTTTTTTTTACATTGATCTGTAGAACTAAAGTTTGAAGGGTGTTGAACCAGATCTGGTAGTGTTTTCTCATCTGATCTGGAGAGGAGCTTTTTACTAGTCATCGGTCGAAAATGCCTTTCCTTTGTAAGGCTCCTGCAATGGCAGCCATGCATTTTGGGAATATGTGGGGTGCTGATTTCAGGCCAAATGGAAGCACCTTGTACTGGTAATGTTTGGATGCCACTTTGAACCTCAGGAATTCCGACGGTTCCTGGCTATTCACATGTGGAAGTAGGCATCCTGGAGATCAATGGAACACATCCAATCCCACTGATGAAGCTGAGGTTATATCTGGTGGAGAGCAAACGTTTGGAACTTTTCCTTCCATTCCTTTGAGCAGCCGTAAGCCTAAAATATGCCTGAATTCTACCTTTGGGCCTCTTTTCTTTACGAGGACATACCGTGAGTATACTCCTATTCCCTTCTGAGAGAATGGATTGCATTCTTGCGAAGAAGAGTGGAGACTTCGATATGAAGTAGCTTCTACTGGTGGCATGATGCTTCGATATGGAGTAGCTTCTACTGGTGGCATGATGTTATTGAAAGTAGAACAGCCGAAGGAGACACTGGAAGTGAAGTGAGTATCCATGCTCTACAATATTTAAGACCCATTTGTCATTGGTAATGTTGCACCCCTCCGGAGTGGGTAACGGGGACGGGGGAAGTGAGAACTCATTGCTTGCTTGGCATCTTGGAGGAAGATGGGGGTATATCTGGTGGAGAGCAAGCATTTGGAACTTTTCTTTGCATATGTATTAGTTGAGCAGACGTAAGTCTAGAATGGGCCTTGTCGGAAATTACCCTCTTTTTGGCATGGTTACCCCCACTTTTTGTCTGCTATCAGTATGCTTAGACTGTTTTCACTGGGATCCTGCTAACCAGGGCCCCAGTGATTGTGCCTTCTCCCTCTAAATTTGGTTGCCTAGGACTTTGGCATACTGGTGCCCCCATATAAGTTCCTAGTATATGGTACTTAGGTACTTAGGTACCCACGGATTTGGGCACCCGGGTTTCCCCATGGGCTGCAGCTTGTAATGCACCACCCATGGAAGCCCCTGCAAAATGTGTCTCCGCGCCGGCCATTGCAGCCTGCTTGAAAAGGTGCATGCACCCTTTTGCCACAGGTCACTGCACCAGGTCACTGTAAGTCATACCCATGGTAGGCCTCCCTAGCCCAGAGGGCATGGTGCAGGTCCCTGTGTGTAACGACACCCCTGCCTGGACCCTATGCACCCTAGTTCCATTGCACTGGACTTTGTAAGTGCGGGGAGCCATTTTTCACGTGTACTGGACATAGGTCACTACCTGTGTCCAGCTACATAACGGTAACTCCGAACCTGGGCATGTTTGATATCAAACATATTGGAATCATACCCCAATACTCTTGCCAGTGTTGGTTGTATGATTCCATGCTCTCTGGGGCTTCTTAGAGGACCCCCACTATTGCTCCTACCAGCCTTCTGGAGTTTTCCAGGCAGCCCGCGCTGCTGCCACCCCTCAGACGGGTTTCCGCCCTCCTGCTGCCTGACCAGCTCAGACAGGGGAAGGCAGAACAAAGGATTTCCTGTGGCAGAGGGAGGTAACACCCTGTCCCTTGGAAATAGGTGTTACAAGGCTTGGGAGGGATAGCCTCCCCAAGCCACCGGTTTGCTTTGAAAGGCATATTTGGTGCCCTTCTTGCATAAACTGGTTTCCACCAGTCTAGGGACCCTCAGGCTTGGACCAGGAGGTGGCAGATGGACCTGGGGCAGCACAGGGCTTCTTCCTTTCTGGAGAAGGGGCATGGGAATGGAAAGGGCAGACTGGGGTGGACTTAGACGAGGAGGGACGAGACGGGGTGGGCCAGTGGGTTCGAACAGGCCAACACGGGACAGGAAACGTTTTTTAGGGGCAGTTGGGGTGGACATGGAGGAATGTGTGGGAGTGAAGGTAGAGGGAGTGCTTGTAACTGGTGTAGGTGTGCTCGAAGTGGATGCAGGAGCCTGTACAGTATGGTGAGGTGTGGTGGATGTGTGTTGAGTGGGTGTTTGGGAACGTTTGAGTGTCTTGGGAGGAGGAGGGGTGGACACAGTGGGACAAGACAGGCTTCCAGTGTAAATGGATGTTGTCTGGGTGTCTGCAGGTCTGGTGAGTGTGCTGCATGTGTCAGTCAAAGTCGTTGTGGTGAGTGCAGGTGTGGTGTCTGGGGTGCATGGCTGGATGTCTAATGCTGTGGTGACTGCAAGAATGGGGCCAGCAGCAGTGACTGAGGGTGCAGTGCTTGTGGGTGTGCATGTTGAGGTGACAGACAGGGAGGCGGGAGAGGTGGACACACTGGGGGAAGTGGATGTTGCCAACATGCCTTTGTATGTTGGCTGTGTGTATGCCTGTGGTGGGATTTGTGGTGCTTGTGTTTCTCTGTGTGCTTCTTGTGTGTTGAGGTGTGTGCATGGCTGTCTGAACGTGTGCTTGGGATGGGTGAAGGGAGTGGGGTGCTGGAAGGGGTAGAGGTGGTTGGAGGGGGGACGGAAAGACCAGGGACACTGGCTGCCATCAAAGAGGAGGCCATAGCCTGAAAAGATCTCTGTAGGCCAGACATGGCACCATGAATGCCTTCCAGGTATGCATTGCATTGCAGCATCTGGAATGCTATCCCCTGGATGGCATTCACAATGGTTGTCTGCCCTACAGAGACAGTCCTCAGGAGGTCAATAGCCTCCTCCGTTAGGGCAGCAGGGCTGACTGGGGCAGGGGATGGGGTGCCTGGGGCAAAGGAGACGCCCACCCTTCTGGGTGAGCTGGCACGGAAAACTGGGTGTGGAGCAACTGGGAGGGCGGTGATGGTATGGGGGGTGGCGGACGATGACACAGAATGGGTGGGCCCACTAGGGTCCGCCACCACCAGGGAGCTTCCATTGAAGGAGGTATCACAGTCACTACCTCCAGTGGTATTGCCTCCCCCGTGGTACTCTCCTCGCCATCCAACCCACTGGTCCCCTTGGCTTCGGTAGACTCTGCCTCCTTGGAACCGTGGGCCGCTGCATCCCCACTTCCTGGTGCCATTGCTCCCTCGCCAGATGATGCTGATGTACACAAAGAACAAAAGAGCACAGTGGTGGGGAGACCAAACATGAGAGAAATCTGTAAATACCTAAATGGATGTACATACTTGGTGCACACACACTCCCATCCAGCCTACACACCTACACTCAGCACCTACAACAAAAGTCATAACTATGCCCCTGACTAGTGGCCACTACCCCAGAATATAACACATTTCACACATGACAGACGGACCTGATGAACTGTTAGACCTGCCCCTAATCATTTCCATGTCCATGGCGGTAGGACTGCAGGAAGACACCTGTCAGAGTGCCTGTCACTAGACAGCATACATACTACAGCACCCAAACACATCCATCAAAGTGGTATGAAATGGTTTGGGTACTCAATCCCTTGTGGCTGCTGTGCTGCCTTCAAGCGCCCATCCAAACCCAGATATGCCACCGCCAGAATACGGCTCATTAGGGAGGTCAGGGTCCGACAAGCACCCCTTCCTTGTTGGGAGGCCTTCCCCAGCTGGGCCTCACAGGTCTTCCTGGCCCAGCACCGCAGGTCCTCCCACCGCTTCCTGCAGTGGGTGCTCCACTGGTTGTAGACCCCCAGGGTCGGCACCTCCCTGGCGATGGCCTGCCAGAGTCCCCTCTTCTGATGGGCGCTGATGTGTATGGGACACACAGAGAAGAATAACAGACGTCAGGATATGCCCATTTGATACAGCTGACATATCATCCCCTATGGGACGGACACTTCACAGGATCATTTTACCACCTCACTCACAGTACTTGCCACACAATCTACATCTGGGCATTTACATATCGACCACACATTCATACAGGCATCCGCCACCATCACACACATCCATGCAAGGCAACCACCAACTCACCTGCTCCTCTGGTTGCCCATATAACTTGGCATACAGGGGTAGGGCCCCGTCCACCAGCTTTTCCAGCTCCTCCATGGTGAAGGCTGGGGTACCGTTCCGCTGTGACTCGTGCCATTTGAGTAACTAGAGTCAGGACACCGCAGCACACTCAGTGGAGTACTTTCATGCACAGGATCCGGGAGTCAAGTGAAATTGGGGTGACGACATGGCGTACACTCTGCGGCGGTGTGCACCGTCACCGCCGGCGGCGATCATGATAGGCCCAGGTTCCCCATTGACAACCATGTAAAGCAATGAATGGGTGCACGGTGGGGAACACCGCCTTCTGCCATGACAACTACCGCCAGCGGAATGAGGTCACTTCCACTCCCTCGTATCTGGATGGCAGGAGGCTGCCATTTTGCTAGCACCACGTACATATTTCCTGGTCAGGGGCCCCATTCAGGACCTTCAGGTCACAGCCCTTTGTTGCCTGCACACATGAGTGTCTATTCCTCACATCCGTCCAGAGGTATCACTGCATATATATCCCAAAAGTTGTACATCATACATCTCTTGTGTGTGTAACCAAAGTATTGTACAGCAGTTATTCATACACAACATGTTTTGCATGTGTATGTGTGTCCCTCATATGTGTTCTCTCCTTCCCATAGGTACAGACCCACGTGGCGAGGGAGGGCCCCATCTGTGTACAGACCTCTTGTTGATTTGAAAACCATGGTGGAAGGTCACATCATTGTCACCTACAGAATCAATCGTGCAACAATCTATGACCTATGTGCTTTACTGGATCCTGTACTGAGACCGGGTAATCGGAATAAGCATGTCACCTCTACTGAAGTGGAAGTTCTCTCTATACTCCATTTCTTGGCTACGGGCTCATTTCAGGTGACAGTGGGCATGGGTGCAGGGCTCTCACATCCAATGTTTAGCCTTGTTCTGTCCAAATTCCTGGATGCATTTGTACAACACTTTCAGAAATATGTAAAGTTTCCGCAAACGGCTAAACTCCCTGCCATCAAGTCTGAATTCTATGCCTTCGCTAACATTCCCCATGTGATAGGTGCCATCGATGGTACCCACATAGCTCCTATACCCCCAAAGTGTGAATGCACAGGTGTACAGGAACAGAAAGAAATCCACTCAATGAATATACAATTGGTGTGTACTGCTGACCAGTACATTTCACATGTAAATGCCATGTTTCCAGGATCAGTTCATGATTCCTTTGTCCTGAGAAACAGCAGTGTCCCACACATGAAGGAACAACTACAAGGGCACAGAGGATGGCTCATAGGTGAGTGTGTATGACACTGGATCAGGACATAGCTGACAGCCAGGATGTATGCAAGTAATGTAAATAAGACAAGAGGGAAAAGGGAGATTATTGGTCCAGTGTACACTCTCCCTAGTAAGACTAATAATATTAATACAGTACACTGTTCCACAAAAAAGTAAAGAAACATAACTAATCCACAGGGAAGCAGAAAAAATCTGGAGCAAAGCAGCCCTCACACGTCCTGTAGGATGTCAAGCTTCATCACTGGGCAAAGCTCCACATCAGACCGGGACTGCTATGTCTGATGGGCCACCCTTTCAAAAGGGGAAGGGGTGGCACTTAACCGAGGAACATATTTCCAATGGTGAGCGTGCCTACAAGGGACACAAACTAAAGATGTGTGCAGGGGAAAAGAAAAAGTGGATAAAATTGGCTCTGAACCATAGCCATCACATTTAATAATTCAGGAAAGAAAGGTCCGTGCCAAGATTAAAAATAAAGACGGGGAGTGCTGGAGGAAATAATGCTCGCCCGCACTCAGACTCAGCTAGGAAGATGAAAACCTCTTCAAATTCCTCTAATAGAAGGTCGACATGTTTTGCGTCTAGGTGGCCACAAAGGGTCCAGTGACGCTTCTTCAGGACTAACAAAATATAATTTCTCCTGGAAAAAGTGCCTAGACTCGATTAAAGTAAATGAAAGATAACAGGTCACTTACTTATATCAACTGCTCGTTGTGGTCAGTCTTAGTCAACAAGTCACCCATCCCTTATTTAGGACTGGGCTCCATAGGAAAGCGCTTGTCCAGAAACAGGTATGCTATGTTGTAGTATTGCCTGTTTCTAGTCCGGGACCTACCTGGGTGCCGTGCTTATAGCTTTTACTTTTGTGTGGAACAGTGTACTATATGCAAGTAATGGCAGTTTGTTACAGTCCTGTTTCGCCCACTTTTGCAGGTGATTCTGGCTACCCCAACTTGCAATGGCTCCTAACACCTGTAAGAAATCCCAGGACAGATGCAGAGAGGAATTACAATGAGGCCCGTGGACGTACTAGGAGGGTGATAGAGCACACTATAGGTCTTCTGAAGGTTAGATTTGGTTGCCTCCATCTCTCTGGGGTATCCCTGTGCTATGGCCCTGAGAAGGTGTGTAGAATAGTGGTGGCCTGCTGCCTGCTGCACAACGTGGCTGTGAGGAGAGCTATCCCCCTACTAGAGGAGGATGATGCTGTACGTCCAGACCTGCTGCCTCTGAGATTGGATGAGAGTGATGGTGAGGATGAAGAGGAGGAAGATGTCCACTCCAGGAACCAGCTGATCCAACTATACTTCCAGTGACTATGAGGTATTGTTCACTGATGATGTTGTCTGCACTGCATAATGTTTGTCTGACTCATTTGTTTGGGGATGTGGTGTCTGTAGTCATCAACACTGTTACCTGAAGAATACAGTGGCATGTGCCATGGAAAAAAACATGGTGTACATTTTGGTTTACTCCAGATGATGTTGTGCGTGGGGTACCATTCCTGCAATAAAGGTATGAATATGGAATTGACTGGCAAATGCATCCACAATTACAATTGAATCTTCATAATGACAGGGGACATAAGAATTGGTGTAAATGTGTTTTATTTGGTGTCACAATTGCATTGGTGCAGTGTACAGTGATGGGGAGTGGGCTCATGGTGGATGTCCATACTGGGTACATGGGCTCAGCGATTGGTGGCAGTGGGTATTGGTCCATATGTCCCTTGCAAGTTGTTAAGTTGCTATTGGCGGGCGAGGATGGTGGCACAGTGGCAAACTTGGAAGACAGTTCAGGGCAAAGTCACTTCTTTGTGGGGGCCTTGATCAGTGCCATATCTGGGTCTGAGTGCACGTTTGAGTGTCTGTCGGGCCATGCAGGGACTTATTGTGGGGTTGCCCTAACATTTTGCATGGGATATGGGGGTGCATTGTAGATGCAGTAGTGGCATTGTGATTCCTTGCAGGGGTAGGTGGCTGTGAACAGGGGGAGGGATGTGGGCCTGTTAGTGGGTTTGTGGCATGCAGGGTGACTGGATGTAGTGTCAATTCTCAGACATACCCAGTGAATAGTGAAGCCATTTCAAATGCATATGCTGGACAGTGGTCATTACGAATTCCCCAGCTATATGATGGCTTCACTGAGGATAGGGATGTTTGGTATCAAACATCTTGTATTAATAAACCCTCATTAAAGCCAGTGATGGATTTATTCATTTGGACACTAAGAGGGCACCTTAGAGGTGCTCCCTGCAAAATCTACCAACTCCTAATGTGGGCACTGACTGGTCAGAACCAGTACAGCCACCTTTGGCAAAGTTCTGGCCCGTGAGGTGAGAGCCAGTGCTCTTGAGGGCTCAGAACAAAAGCCTGCTCTGGGCAGGGGTGTGACCTCCTCTCCCGGGCAGGATGGACATTCCAGGGCAGGGAACTTCAAAGTCCTGCCCACCTTTGAAATGAGCCCCAGGCCTCTCCAAATGTGGGGGAGGCTGACCCCCAGTTCCTGACCCCACTTTTGGTGGCAGGTCTGGCGGGAAAATTAGGTAAATTAGGAGGCGTGCCAGTCCCACCCTTTTGGGTGGACAAGCTGAAGTGGACACTACTTTTAAAATTCCTCCATCTTGTGTGGAAGGAATTAGGCCGATAGGGTTAGGGCGATGCCACTTCCAAAAGGAGGTAGGCATAGTACGAATGTAGTCACCCTGAAGGTGAGTAGCCCATTGGCTACCACCTGGCACTCCCTGTAGCGCCCCTAAATTCTGTACCACCAAACCCTTGAATCAGATTCCTACAACCTCAGAAGAACTGGGCCCGTCGCCAACAGAGAAAACTGAAGACATCAACTGACTTGGCCCAAGCTGTACTGGCCTTTCTGCAGCCTTCAAGAAAACCTGCACATAGAAGATGACTGTCCTGCAGCCCAGTGACCTCCAAAGTCTTGTGAGGACTGCCTGCCTTCAAGAAAGACCAAGAACTCCTGTGGACAGCGGACCATCTTCAAAGAAAAGGAAGCTTGACTGTGGAACCGCAAAACCTGACACCAGAAGTGACTACTGCACCCCACAAGTGGCCCACCTGTCCTATGAAGATCCCCTGGCACTTTCGGCCAAGAGACCACCAAGGGCTGACCCCTGCCAGACTCCCCAGTGACACCTACAGCCTGAATCTGAGGGATCCCTCCACGCGACCTGCCTGGTGAGTTGAATCTGATGTCCAAAGACACCCCTGCACCGGGAGCCCCGGAGGAGTTCTGGGGACAACTGACAGTGCCCCTAGAACTCCTGGCATCTCAGCTTACTTGGGCAGTTGTGGGTTGACTCCTCCCGGCCTCCTGGCTATAGCCTGCAGCCCGCTTCTGGAATCCATCTCATCCATAGAAATACAAAGAGCACCCGATGCTGTGTTGGCACTCTGCACCTGGTCGCCCCTGAGCCGCTCAGTGTATAGGTTTGGTGCTACCCTGTGACCTCCCTTGCACTTACCTCAACACCAGGAGATCGACCTCTGACCTTGCTGTACTCACCTGTGAGCAGCGCTGGAGCAGATACCCCGTCTCTATTGGCAAGCATTGGTTGCCCAACACTGTGTTAGCACTCTGCACACAGCCTCCCCTGTGCCGCCGAGGGTGTAAGTTTGGTGCTGACTTCTGGCCCCACTAGTGCTCGCCTCCACCTCTGGAGACTGATCTCTGCCCCTGCTGGTACTTATCTGTGAGTAGCATGTCAACTTTGGCCCCTCCCTAGCCTCTATTGACTAGTATTGGGCACAAACCTCAACTTTAACCTGCACACACAGCCGCCACTGTGCCGCTGTGGGTGCACCTTGGACACCAACCTAAACCTTGCCCAGTGCTAGCCTAAACCCCTGAAGACTAGGACCTTAAGTCGTGTACTTACCTGCAAAACTGTATCTTTGTTTTCCTCCATAGTCTATCACTGAAGACTCTGAAAATTGCACTGTTGTCGATTTGTGAAGCAGTAAAGTATTTTTAATCTGAAAGCTGCTGACCTTATAACGAAGTTCTGTGGTTCAAAGCATATATAAAAGCAACTGATATGTTTCTAAATTGGTGTTGGATTTATTCTTTATGTGTGTGTCTCATTTATTGCTTCTGTGAGTGCAACAAATGCTTAACACGATTCCCTGATGATCCTAGCTGCTTAACCACACTACTACAGATAGAGCTCGAGACCTATCTATTACTGCCTCTACCCATCTTTGGGGACCCCCTGGACTCCCTGCGCAGTGTGCTTCACTATATAGAGTACCAGCGTCCTACACCTATGATGTAAAGTCTCAAAGATACCCGATGAGATTGTAACTGGCGCTGGAACATCAATGTTCAGCTTAGCAGCTCCTCTAACGAACACCTCATTAAATGTATTTAAATCGTCTATTATAGATACTTTTATTGTTGGAGTGACCTTAAGTGTTGGTGAGTAATCCCTCTTTGAAGATCCTGGGGATGTAGCCCATATAGGGGATCTACATTTGTGTGGCAAGATCAAGACCTTCAAGACCTTCGGACAGACGTAGAGGATCTTGTTTTGGACCTGTGTTGCGATCTACTTCTTGTCTGTGAACTGGCTCTGCACGGAGGAGTTGTCTCTCTAGGGAACCTGGATCTTGTTGGGGATCCAAGAGAGCTTGCCTCTGCCAAATGGGCTAGAGGAGTCTTGGGGCACGGAGTCGGCTTCGGAGATGGTGTTCGCAGTGGGGACCGTGAAGGGAAATATGTCCTTGAGTACTGTGAATCCGCACTCTGTGGAACAGACCAGTTTTTGACAATTTCGAGTCTTTGGCTGCATGCAGAGGAGTGGGAGGAATCACCTGAAGAGATAGAAACTGGACTAGTAGGCTGGAAATGTAACGTAGGTCTGTCTGCGGGTAAATGCTGCCTCGATGTTCAGCAACAAAGTGATGTAGTCAAAAGTGGTTTTGTGGTTGTTTCACGATGCCTAGGCGGTAAGTGAGGCCTCAATGCCATCAACGGATATTACCTAGGAGATGTCTGTCTCGACATTGATGGCCACCTAGTTGCCACTGACAGAGCAGTCTGTCTTTCCGTCGAGCGGCACCTGGGTACAGACGACAGCGATGTGTGCCTCAACGTTGAGCGGCGCCTGGTTGCTGTCAAAAGAGATATTTGCCTCAATGTTGAATGGCACCTAGTTGCCGCAGACAGACGTGTGGCTCAATGTCAAATGGCATCTGGTTGCAATCGACTTAGATGCCTATCTCGATGTCGAACTGCTCCTGGTTGCGGCCGACGGAGACTGTCTTGGTGAAGTGTTGCTCGACGTAGAGTGAAGATGGGGCACAGTTGATGGAGTCTTCAACGTACCATGCCTCGACGTTGAACAGTGATGGTCAGCCATCGATGGAGTATATGCCTGGTGTTCTTGCTTCAACATCTTTCAGTGGAGACCTGCCATCAACTGAGACTTTTCCTGTGTTGAGATCTAGCGATCGGTTAAATGAGGAAGGGACGTCCCTTGGCGATGTGGGCTTAGTCGGCTAGTGATATTGTGTCGATGTCAATGGAGACTGTTCTGTTGTAGGGTCCCTTGACTTCGGTCATCACCGCTTCATCATCGATGGGGATGGGGGCACTCTCAACGTCAATCTCAAAGGAGAACACATAAGTATTTTCCTTCCTCTAGATGTTGATATTGTTCTCCTTTTTTCTTACCTGCCAAGAGATCTGCCTCTGGATGGTGCTTAGTGAAGGGAGGCAGGTGTCATGGAGGAAGATGAAAGAGGTCCCCCTACTGTTTCGGCTTTTTAACTCTCCTGAAGACCAGGCAGATATATTTTCTCTCTATCTTTTAAAGTTGTTTTCGAGAGTTTTTGGCAATGGTGGCGCGGTTGAGGTAGATGAGTATTAGGGAGACATAACATACAGACTGAGTGGGGATCAGTCTATGCCTTCTTTTTATCACAGGCAGGGCACGTGACGAAAAGAAAAGGCCTTTTTGACAGGGAAAAATGGAAATTCCTGTCAGATAATAATTAATTTGCACTCTAGGTGGAAAAAGACATAGAATGAAGCAGAGAAAAAATACTTTCATAAAGTAATTTTTGACAAAAGGCAGAAACTGAGAGGGCTCAGTGCTCCAGGATCCTCACTGAAGGAGCGGAAAAAGAACGGACCTAACTGTTGCCTTTGGGGCATGATGGGATACAGGAGGTCCTGGAGGTCTTAAAGGCATGGTGTCAGTGTTTTCTTCTTATGCTTTTAAAGCAGCCTATTAGCTAACAATGCATTTGTATTATCTTGCATTTTTCTCTTCAATAAAGGCCATTTATGCTCTCTCTCTTTTTCTGACTTACAGAAATGCGTTAGACTGGTAGGAGTTTTAGCAAAGAAAAACTCAATGTAAATTGGTCATTTTTATCCTTTAATGGGGGTTGCATTTATATATATATATATATATATATATATATATATATATATATATATATATATATATATATATATATATATATATATATGTATATATATATGTTTGATGGCATGTGTAGCTGCAGAAACACATGCTATGCATTGCTTCCGCCATCTAGTGATGGGCTTGGAATGTTACAAGTTGTTTTTCTTCTAAGAAGTCTTTTCGGAGTCACAGTATTGAGTGACTCTTCCTCTCCTTCATACTGCGCATGGGCATCGACTCCTTTGTTAGATTGTTTTCTTTCCGTTGTCGGGATGTGTTTCCTCTCGTTCTGAGATTTTTAATCATAAACTCTAGATAACTTAATTTCACCGTCTGTATTGTTTCGATTGCGCTTTTCATCTATAGTCAAGCCGCTAGTACCGTTGAAAAACAATTTTCGCTCTTCTGGGAATGAGCGTCCATCTTAAGCCTGTTCGGGCATACCGCATCGAAGCCTGATGGATCGGACTCCATTCCAATTCTGTCCTCGCTGCTACGCAAAATTTCCATACACAGATCAACACCTGGTATGTAATCTGTGTCTCTCTCCCGCTCACAGAGAAGAGGATTGTGAAGCCTGTCGATCGTTCCGATCCAAGAAGACGCTATGTGACTGGAGAGCCAGGAGATTGGAGATAGTATTGAAAAGTACTGAGTATATCGACACACTTGAGGAAGAACAGGCGCAGACGGCAGTTTCCATTCAGGACACCGACTCCGAAGAAGACTCGGAGGAAGATAGCTAAATCATCACTGCTGGCTAGAACAAGAGTACGACTGCCCATACACCCACTCCAAAAAAGTCCTCGAAGGCCTTGGGCTCACCACTGCAAGAGAGCCATGGTTCGACCCGTAGGAAAATACTCGACGACTGACCTTCGGGTTCGGTGCCGAAAAAGGCCACACCTATTTCGATACCAGAGTCAAGCAAAACCACCAAAAGCTCAACTTCCGAATCGATTAGGCATCCACACTCTTCGGGGTGAAAACCTCGACGTCCTGCCTCGGAGCCGAAACAACAGGCTGTATTTTCAGGCCCCAAAAAAAAGCAAACTTCAGAGCTGAAAAAGTATTTTTACACAGAGGAACAAGGACTTTCGAGCCATCTAAAGCAGAGCTCCAAGCCATATGATGAACAGCCCTCTAAATTATCAAAACCATCAGAATATATTCTGGAGGACACTGAAATTCAACTCATTCTTGCAATCATGGATGAGAGACAATCAAGGATCCATATCCATAAAGACACTGGCAAAATCATTACTGCACCTCCTCCACAGACTAAAAGAAAGTTGGCTTTTCAGGAACATCTAGATACTTCTCCACCACCAGCAAAGATTTTTAAATGGAAGGAGAAGCCATTACCTCTGCATACTTCTCCCCCTCATTCACCACAACTTTCTTTTTCACCACCACCCACTAGCCCACGACCTTTGCCTTCACCAACCCACTCACAGACTTATTCTCATGGTGATACGGTGGATCCTTGGGATCTGTATGATCCAGATCCCATACCTGCTAATGACCCAGACTCATATCCTTCCAAGCCTTCCCCACCAGATGAAACTACTGCGTACACACAGGTCATCTCTAGGTCAGCAGCATACCACAGGGTACTTATGCACAGTGAGCCTCTGGAAGACGATTTCCTTTTCAACACCTTATCCTCCACCCATCACGTTACCAGTGCCCCCCAATGCTACCTGGCATGATCAAACATGCAGATGAGATATTTAATGAGCCAGTTAAAGCTAGGGTTTTAACACCACACGTTGATAAGAAATATAAGCCTGCACCTACAAACCCAGCCTACATTACCCATCAGGTACCTCCAGACTCAGTGGTTGTCAGTGCCACCAGAAAAAGGGCCACTAGTCAGTCGTCAGGGGATGCCCCTCCCCCTGACAAAGAAAGCAGGAAATGTGATGCTGCTGGCAAGAGGGTAGCTACACAAGCAGCTAACCAATGGCAAATTACAAACTCATAAGCCTTGCTAGCAAGGTATGATAGAGCTCGCTGGGATGAGATGCTGGAGCTATTACAACACCTGCCAAAAGAGCATCAGAAAAGGTCCCAACAAATTGTTGAGGAAGGTCAGGCCATAAGTCATAACCAGATAAGGTCGGCCCTTGATGCTGCAGATACAGCAGCTAGAAGTGTGAATACTGCTATCACCATACGCAGACATGCATGGTTACCTTCCTCTGGATTCAAACCAGAAATACAGCAGGCAGTACTGAATATGCCCTTCGATAAAAAACACCTATTTGGTCCTGAGGTTGACACCACAATAGAAACATGTAGGAAAGACTCAGACACTGCCAAAGCAATGGGAGAGCCTTATACACAACATCTTATAGAGGCTCCTTTCATAAGCAACAATTTAGAGGAGGATTCAAGCCCCAAGCTACGGAGGCTTCTACCTCCCGGTCTAAAGAAGGGCGACAACAGCAGTACCAGAGAGGGGGTGTAGAGGCTCTTATAGAGGCCAACACTTCAGAGCCAGAGGCAAATTCCAGGCCTCAAAAAATGTCACTGCCCCTTCAAAACAGTGACTTCATAAGCAGTCCACAGCCTCACACATCTCTTGTGGGGGGCAGACTACAGCAATTCCACTTCCATTCGCAAAATATCACCACAGACCAATGGGTGCTCTCAATTACCCGCAATGGCTATTGCCTAGAATTGATTTCGACCCCTCCAAATATTCCTCCTCGTTGTCACAGGTTGTCCCCAGAACACAATGTTCTGTTACAACAAGAAGCACAATCGCTACTACTAAAAGAGGCAATAGAATTAGTTCCAAAATCTCAACACTGAACAGGGGTATGACCACTATACTTCCTCATTCCCAAAAAGGATGGCACTCTCAGACCCATTCTAGATCGCAGACCACTAAATCTATATATCCTGTCAGAACACTTTCACATGGTAACTCCACAGGACGTCATTCCATTACTACAAAAACAAGATTACATGACCGCATTAGCAAAGATGCGTATTTCCATATGCCCATCCATCCAGATCACAGAAGATACTTAAGGTTTGTGATAGCCGGAAAGCATCACCAATTCAAAGTTCTGCCATTCGGCATAACAACTGCTCCAAGGGTATTCACAACATGTCTAGCAGTAGTAGCAGCTTACCTAAGAAGACAACACATACATGTCTTTCCTTATCTAGATGATTGGCTAATAAAATCAAACAATTTTATACAATGTCAACAACACACTCAATACACAACCGAAACCCTACATACATTAAGGTTCACTCTCAATTACCAAAAATCCTATCTTCAACCAGCACAGGTGCAGCCTTACCTAGGTGCTATTCTCAATACACAAAAACCTTAGCCTATGCAAATACACAAAGGATACAAGCTTTCCAAAATCTCATACTACAAATGCAGCCAAATCAACAATACACTGTAAGATTTATCATGAGACTATTGGGAATGATGGCATCCTGCATAGCAATAGTACCGCATGCAGGACTAAACATGAGAACACTACAACAGTGCCTCTCACAACAATGGTCTCAAGCACAGGGTCAATTGCAGGATGTAGTGGTGTTAGACCACCAAATGCACAAGTCCCTTCAGTGGTGGAATCTCAGCAATTTAATGAAGGGGGGGTCATTTCAAGACCCTGTGCCTCAGGCCACATTAACAACAGATGCATCAATGAAAGGTTGGGGAGCTCATCTCAACAACCTTACCATACAAGGGGATTGGGATTCAAAACAGCTAAATTATCACATAAACCATTTAGAATTATTAGCTGTATTGCTTGCCGTAAAAGTGTTTCAACCACTTCTCAAACACAAAACTGTCTTGATAAAAACAGACAATATGACAGCCATGTATTATCTAAAGAAACAAGGCGGGACACACTCATCTCAACTGTCCCTTCTAGCCCAAACAATATGGAAATGGGCAATTCCCAATCACATTCATCTACTAGCAGAATACATTCCAGGAATACACAATCAGCTAGCGGATCTCCTAAGCAGAACACACCAACAGATACACAAATGGGAGATTCACTCTCAGGTACTTCAACAGTACTTTCAAAAGTGGGGGACACCAGAAATAGACCTATTCGCAACAAGCAAAAACGCAAAATGCCAAAACCTTGCATCCAGACACCCACACCCTCTATCCAAGGGCCACGCTCTGTGGATCAAATGGTTCGTAATATTTGCTTACGCTTTTTCCCCTCTCCCACTACTTCCATTTCTGGTCAACAAAATGTGTCAAACCTCTCTTACCATGATTCTCATAGCCCCCACGTGGGCATGACAATATTGGTACACAACACTCCTAGACCTGTCAGTAGTACCTCACTACAAACTTCCAAACAGACCGGATTTGCTAACACAAACCAAGGGACAAATCAGACATCCCAATCCCAATGCTCTCAACGTAGCTATTTGTCTCCTGAAGTCATATAATTGCGATACCTAAAACTTCCATTAGAACGTATGGAAGTTGTCAAACAAGCACAGAAGCATACAACTAGGCAATGCTATGTTAACAAGTGGGAACGAGTTGTTTATTACTGACAATCTAAAAATACTCACCGATTTACAGCATCAATACAAGATATTGGACCTGATTACAACTTTGGAGGAGGTGTTAATCCGTCCCAAATGTGACGGATATACCACCAGCCGTATTACGAGTTCTATAGGATATAATGGACTTGTAATACAGCTGGTGGTATATCCGTCACTTTACCGTCACTTTTGGGACGGATTAACACCTCCTCCAAAGTTGTAATCAGGCCCATTGTATGCTACCTACTTCATTTTCAAAAGTCAAATTTAGCTTTCCCATCTATTAAGATGCATCTTACTGCCATATCAGCATATTTTCAGACTATACAACATACCTCTCTCTTTGGAGCTCCAGGTATCAAAGCCTTCATGGAAGGACTAAAACGTATCATTCCACCTAGATCGCCACAAGTTCCTGCTTGGAATCTCAATACTATACTCACATGACTAATAGGTCGACCTTCTGAACCCATGCATTCCTGTGAGATTCAATTTCTAACTTGGAAAGTTGCTTTCCTAGTAGTGATTACTTCATTAAGAAGAGTTAGTGAAATACAAGCATTCACTCTTGAAGAACCTTTTTTCCAAGTACACAAACATAAAGCTGTACTTAGAACTAATCCAAAATTGTTGCCAAAGGTTGTATCACCTTTTCATATAAACCAAACCGTGGAATTGCCAGTCTTCTTCCCACAGCCAGATTCAACTGCAGAAAGAGCCCTCCACACTCTTGATCTTAAAAGAGCTCTAATGTATTATGTGGATAGAACAAAAGAGTTTAATAAAACTAAACAGCTTTTTGTTGCTTTTCAACAACCACATAAAGGTAATCCTATCTCTAAACAAGGATAAGCCAGATGGAGTGTTAAATGTATTCAAACATGCTACATTAAGGCAAAATGACAACTTTTAACAACACCTAAAGCACATTCCACTAGGAAAAAAGGTGCTTCTATGGCATTCTTAGGAAACATACCAATGGCGGACATATGCACAGCTTCCATATGGTCTACACCACATACATTTACAAACCATTACTCTGTAGATGTACTTTCAAAGCAACAGTCCAATGCTGGACAAGCTGTACTAAAAACATTGTTTCAAACAACTTCAACTCCTACAGGCTAGCCACCACATTATTTTGGGGAGCAAACTGCTGTTTAGTCTACGCATAGCATTTTTATCTGCAGCTACACATGCCATCAAACGGAAAATGCCACTTACCCAGTGTACATCTGTTCGTGGCATGTAGTGCTGCAGATTCACAAGCACCCTTCCTCCTCCCCGGAAGCCTGTAGTTGTTGCCTTTTATTTGTACATATGTATATGCATTTATATTTGCATGGACATCTATTTTACTTATTACTTTTATAGTACATTTACACTCTTGCACTCCTTCCTACACCCTTTTGTGGGAAAACAGTCTCACAACGGAGTCGATGCCCATGCGCAGTATGAACGAGAGGAGGAGTCACTCGATCCCATGACTCCGAAAAAACTTCTTAGAAGAAAAACAACTTGTAACTCTCTGAGCCCAACACTAGATGGTAGATGCAGTGCGTAGCATGTGAATCTGCAGCACTATATGCCACAAACAGATGTACACTGGGTAAGTGACATTTTCCATATAAATTACTACATACATTTTTTCTGCTACATATATATATATATGTATATATATATATATATATATATATATATATATATATATATATATATATTTAATATGTGCTCTGGGGTCCCCGCACATGGTGGGCAGGAATATTCAGTGCTTATGACCATTGATGAGGATCTTCTGGAAGAGAATCTTACTTTCCATACTTTCAAAATGGCTATCATTTGTGTTCTTAATGTGGTTGCCATCTTGAAATTATACAAATGTTAGATTCCATACTTCATGGTGGATATCATGTTGCATTTAATGTAATAAATATGATGGCCATCTTGAATGTATGGAAACGTAACATTTTCTATATTTTGAAGGTGGCATGGCAACGTCAATTGCGATGGATGGTGAGCTGTGGGAAGCGGTATTGGGACAGAGGCCAGTAGAGGAAGGCGAACGGGGAGAAAGACAAGAGGAAAGGCAAAGGAGGGAAGAAAAGCAATGGAGGGGACAAAGAAACTGACTGTGCTCTGTGTCGGAACAGCAGCATGTTTGTTTAGTGGGAAAACAGAGTTGGGAGGGCGTTGGAGAGTGATGGACAAGCACAGCAACAGGGAGGAAAGCTATCCACTTGGAAACTGAGACAGGAAACAGAGTCACATAGTCATGAGCAAGGAGCTGAACCTATGCGCACTCCGTTCTGCACAGTCCTGTCTACGGCAGACATCTGAATCTGTTGGTAACAAGACTGCAACCAGGTACACACTCTGTCATGTCTCGAAAATTGCAGAGCTGCCCTAACTACACTGTCAAGTTCCCTCAAGCAAAATGATAAAAAGGAATATTGCACATTATTCAGGGAACTTGTATGAAAGTTAAAGAAATAGAGGCCAGATGAGCTTAATGAAATGAATAATGATTATTTCCCCCTCTCAGGTTTTTCTGTGGCTCAGTGACTTTAATATCACACCCTCTGTGGACTGTAAGTCCAACTACCTGCGGGTTTATGATGGAAACAGCAAGACCTCACGTGTCATACTGGACAACACCTGTGAGCAGGGGAAAGGACTCTCACTCTTGGCCTCAGGGAACACCGTGCTGTTGGAGTTTGTCTACAGTAGTCCAAGTGCATTAAACAGTTTCCATGGCACTTATAGCACAGGTGAGTCTACACTCTCTCATTATGGAGCAGGTCCTCCATCAGACCATATTCATTTGGTGTTAAGAGGTCTATTGCTTTATTAATCAAAAGTGTTGCTATGGGTGGGCTTCTTATTAGTCTCTTGAAGTCACTCGGTGCTAAGCTGTAGCCATCAAATCTGAAATATATCTTGCGTGAACCTGTACATTCTCATGGGTGGTGCCAGACAGTCACTGGAACCCATTGGCTCTGCACTCCTTCTTTGCTGGAATATGTCACCCAATCATAATGGCCAATTGTTTTGTAGCATGTCACTGTTACCCCTTCTATGATGTCTCTCTACTGGTACTTGAAGTATTCCTCTGGGGTGTCTCTCCTAGAGGAGGAAACTGTCCACTTTAACTGCCCATTGTCTTGAGAGTGTTTTGAGGTGGCGGGACTACCCTCCCTCCCTCAAGTGTGTCTCCTCTTTAGTGCTGAGAGATCCTTATCAAGAATGTCTCCTATGGCTACTGGGACCACTTGTCTGTCTTGCTTGCTCCAGTTACTCTTCATCTACAGTGTCTGTCCTGAGATGCTTGATATGCACTGCTCGATATCTCTACAGAATCTTTTGTGGAATGGGGGAACATCTCCATGTACAATGTCTCTTCCATAATGTGGAGATGCCTTCCTATAGGATATCTGTCCTGAGATGTTGCAGCAGCCCTTCGTCTAAAATGTCTCTCTTGAGATGCTACAACCGCTGTTCCTCAGGAGGCTCTGTCCTGAGATGATGGGACAGCTGTTCTACAGGGAATTATTCATGATGTGCTAGGACAGTCCTTGGACCTGCCCTTCCTCTAGGGCATCCTTCCCGATTTACAGGGAGAGCCCTAACTGAGATGCCCAATCAGTCCTTCCTCTAGGAACTTTGGCATGATATGCTGGGACAGTCCGCCTTCTGTGGTATCTCTCGTAGTGAGCTTGGGCGCCTATCATCTAGTGTATGTGCTTTAGGAAACCTGTGGTGATGGGGATCCCTACTCAGAGAGTTTGGTAATGATTAATGGAAGGGGATGAGGTGTATGGATGAAAATATAAAAAGCAAAGGACCTTGAAGAGGAGGAAGGCTAAGGAAAAATGTAGTAGGCATGGTGGCGGGGAGGATACAGGTGTCCACGCTCCCTAAAGTACAAACAAGTGGGAAAAGAAATATCTTTCTTCTCTACTCCAAGTAAATTTAAAAAACACAAGTCTAGTGCAAGCACTTTTTTTAAAGAAAACAATTTTTAATTCAAACTTTTATGACAGCAGCTGTAACAGGGTTTTTGTGATCATGATGCTAGTTGTGTAGGTGGTACTTGCAGTGAGTGGTGCTGAGGTGTGGACTAGTAACTGCTTGTGAAGGGTATTTGGGTGAAGATGTGACTGCAGTGTTCGTGCTAAGCAGAGATCGTGACAGCTACAGCACAGGTTTGTAACTTTGGCAGTGAGGATTGTGGTGTAGGTTACGCTGCTTGAATCAGTGGCAAGTGCAGCCAATGCTTTTTTACAATGTAGGTTGGTGACTGCTTTGACTTGTCTTCTGGTGGATTTAATGCTTGTTGTGGCAGTGGAAAACACTGCGTTATTGGTTACTGTTTAAACTCCTGTGACATGTGGTGGACATGACACTGGTTGTGTCAGAGGTAGGCACAGGTGCTGCTGGTTACTGTTTAGACACTTGTGGCAATGTTTGTATTGGAGATGACACGGATTGTGTCTGTGGTAAGTACAGATGGTGTTGGGTATGTTGTGGATTTGTGGCAGCTGTGAAGTGTCTTGTGTTGGAGATGATGCCTAGTGTGTCAGTGGTAAGCACAGCTCCAGTGAAGATTGGTGAAATATTCAATGGGTCTTGTGGTGGAGATGGTGGTTGTGTTAGCTGAAACTAATGGCACTACAGGTACAGTTTAGTGTGGTGACGCATGATGTGGCAGAGATGATGTTGTAGATGACTATGATTGTGTTAGTGAAAAGCATATTTGGTACTGGTTACAGAGTTGATTGGTGACTGCTGTGATGGGATTGTGGTGGATATGGTCCTGGTTGTGTCTTTGGAAAGTGCAGTAAGTTGATGACAGGAGTGATGGGGATTGTGGCCTAGATAGCGCTAGTTGTGTCTGTGGTAAGCAGAGGGGCTGCTGCTAATGGAGTAGACTGGTGATTCTTCTGATGGTTGTTGTTTTGGAGATGACACCACTTGTGTCAGCAGCAAGCACCCCAGATGCGTGTTAGGGTGTAGATTGATGACAGAGGTTAGTGGCAGCTGTAATAGGGATTGTAATGAAGATGATGCTTATTTTGCTATTTCTAACCACCGGTGGGATTGGCTACTGATGTGGATGGTGCAGAAAATGATGCTCCTTGCGTCAGTGAAGAGCGAGCATAAGTGGCGCTGGTCGCGGTTTAGCACGGTGACCCCTGGGGTGGGATTGTACTATATATGATGCTGATTCTGTCAGTGGTAAGCACAGATGGTTCTGGTTACCCTGTAGCTTGATGGAAACTGTGAAGGGTGTTGTGGGCAAAATGATGCTGATTCTCTGTGGAAAGTGCTATAGGTTTTGGGTTGAGGTTGGGGATTGTACTGGAGATGAAGCACCCTTATCGTTATTTAACTTTCTATTCTTTGCAGGAACTGCCAAGGCAAGTATACTTCCACAAGTGGAACCACAACATCTCCAAACTACCCGAACAGGGGCCCTCCATCACCAGCCTGCAGCTGGACAGTCGTGGCGCCACTAGGGTACAAGGTGACTATGGGTGACAGCCATGGGGGCAGGAGTACTCTAAAAACCCACGTGAATCCAGCTTCACCGGTGCTTCTGGCTCAATTGCTGCTCCAGTGAGGGTAATTCCCATGCTCCTAGCCACATTCAGTCCTCTTTCCACATACATGAAGCGCGCAAAGACTTCCAATTGGAAAAGCAGCTTTTATGGTCACCACATGTGTATTTACAAAATGTGTCAGTCTTGAAAGTGCTGTGACATCGCTGCGTAGTGCAGACCTGAAGAGAGGTACATCATGGGTTCTACATCTGTGAGGGGGGGTAGTGCAGACCAGAAGAGAGGTGCATCATGGGTTCTACACCTGTGACTTCGCTGCATAGTGCAGACCAATAGAGAGGTGCATCATGGGTTCCACATCTGTGACATCGCTGCGTAGTGTAAGCCAGAAGAGAGGTGCATCATGGGTTCTACACCTATGACATTGGTGCATAGTTTAGACCAGAAGAGGGGTACATCATGGGTTCTACATCTGTGAGAGGGGGAGTAGTGCAGACCAGAAGAGAGGTGCATCATGGGTTCTACAACTGTGACATTGCTGCGTAGTGTAGACCAGAAGAGAGGTACATCATGGGCTCTACATCTGTGACATCGGGGCGTAGTGCAGACCAGAAGAGAGGTGCATCATAGGTTCTACACTTGTGACATCGGTGCGTACTTCAGACCAGAAGAGAGGTGCATCATGGGTTCTACATCTGTGACATCGCAGCGTAGTGCAGACCTGAAGAGAGGTGCATCACGTGTTCTACATCTGTGACATCGCTGCGTACTTCAGACCAGAAGAGAGGTGCATTGGGAGAGCCCTCGCCCCCCACGACCGCAGCACCAACCTGCTGCCTCCTGCCTCTGTCCCCTGACCACGCTGCTGTTTGCGTGTTCGAGGCCCTCCTCCACCCGCAGGCATCCTCCTGCGCCTCATCCCTGGGGTCTAGTGGGCTCTGACTAGCTTCGCTTGACCCGTGTGCCGCTTCCGCCATCCCGTAAGTGTTTTTTCAGTTTTCTCGCTTTTTCAGCGCCTCGCCGCCGGCGCTTCTGCCCCCTTTGTGCCCCCCTGATTGCCGTCTCCCCGATCGTAAATTGTGCCATACTGTTTTTCTGTTTGTGTGATTTTTCTTATTGTATCTGCTCGTATTTTGCTCGTTTTTCAGTGTTTCTGCCCCTTGTGCGCTCCTCGTTCCCTGCCGCTGCCTCCCTGCGGCCCCGCCCCCCTCGCGCCCCCATTTGCCGGTCCCTCCCGCCTCCCGCCTCCCAGCTGCTCCTCCCTCCCCCCTCCCTTCTTAATGGCTGGCGCTGCGCGTCGCGAGTGAGCGACCTCTGACCTGTTTCAGGTCCTGAGCTCGCCCCCCACGACCGCAGCACCAACCTGCTGCCTCCTGCCTCTGTCCCCTGACCACGCTGCTGTTTGCGTGTTCGAGGCCCTCCTCCACCCGCAGGCATCCTCCTGCGCCTCATCCCTGGGGTCTAGTGGGCTCTGACTAGCTTCGCTTGACCCGTGTGCCGCTTCCGCCGTCCCGTAAGTGTTTTTTCAGTTTTCTCGCTTTTTCAGCGCCTCGCCGCCGGCGCTTCTGCCCCCTTTGTGCCCCCCTGATTGCCGTCTCCCCGATCGTAAATTGTGCCATACTGTTTTTCTGTTTGTGTGATTTTTCTTATTGTATCTGCTCGTATTTTGCTCGTTTTTCAGTGTTTCTGCCCCTTGTGCGCTCCTCGTTCCCTGCCGCTGCCTCCCTGCGGCCCCGCCCCCCTCGCGCCCCCATTTGCCGCTCCCTCCCGCCTCCCGCCTCCCAGCTGCTCCTCCCTCCCCCCTCCCTTCTTAATGGCTGGCGCTGCGCGTCGCGAGTGAGCGACCTCTGACCTGTTTCAGGTCCTGAGCTCGCCCCCCACGACCGCAGCACCAACCTGCTGCCTCCTGCCTCTGTCCCCTGACCACGCTGCTGTTTGCGTGTTCGAGGCCCTCCTCCACCCGCAGGCATCCTCCTGCGCCTCATCCCTGGGGTCTAGTGGGCTCTGACTAGCTTCGCTTGACCCGTGTGCCGCTTCCGCCGTCCCGTAAGTGTTTTTTCAGTTTTCTCGCTTTTTCAGCGCCTCGCTGCCGGCGCTTCTGCCCCCTTTGTGCCCCCCTGATTGCCGTCTCCCCGATCGTAAATTGTGCCATACTGTTTTTCTGTTTGTGTGATTTTTCTTATTGTATCTGCTCGTATTTTGCTCGTTTTTCAGTGTTTCTGCCCCTTGTGCGCTCCTCGTTCCCTGCCGCTGCCTCCCTGCGGCCCCGCCCCCCTCGCGCCCCCATTTGCCGCTCCCTCCCGCCTCCCGCCTCCCAGCTGCTCCTCCCTCCCCCCTCCCTTCTTAATGGCTGGCGCTGCGCGTCGCGAGTGAGCGACCTCTGACCTGTTTCAGGTCCTGAGCTCGCCCCCCACGACCGCAGCACCAACCTGCTGCCTCCTGCCTCTGTCCCCTGACCACGCTGCTGTTTGCGTGTTCGAGGCCCTCCTCCACCCGCAGGCATCCTCCTGCGCCTCATCCCTGGGGTCTAGTGGGCTCTGACTAGCTTCGCTTGACCCGTGTGCCGCTTCCGCCGTCCCGTAAGTGTTTTTTCAGTTTTCTCGCTTTTTCAGCGCCTCGCCGCCGGCGCTTCTGCCCCCTTTGTGCCCCCCTGATTGCCGTCTCCTCGATCGTAAATTGTGCCATACTGTTTTTCTGTTTGTGTGATTTTTCTTATTGTATCTGCTCGTATTTTGCTCGTTTTTCAGTGTTTCTGCCCCTTGTGCGCTCCTCGTTCCCTGCCGCTGCCTCCCTGCGGCCCCGCCCCCCTCGCGCCCCCATTTGCCGCTCCCTCCCGCCTCCCGCCTCCCAGCTGCTCCTCCCTCCCCCCTCCCTTCTTAATGGCTGGTGCTGCGCGTCGCGAGTGAGCGACCTCTGACCTGTTTCAGGTCCTGAGCTCGCCCCCCACGACCGCATCACCAACCTGCTGCCTCCTGCCTCTGTCCCCTGACCACGCTGCTGTTTGCGTGTTCGAGGCCCTCCTCCACCCGCAGGCATCCTCCTGCGCCTCATCCCTGGGGTCTAGTGGGCTCTGACTAGCTTCGCTTGACCCGTGTGCCGCTTCCGCCGTCCCGTAAGTGTTTTTTCAGTTTTCTCGCTTTTTCAGCGCCTCGCCGCCGGCGCTTCTGCCCCCTTTGTGCCCCCCTGATTGCCGTCTCCCCGATCGTAAATTGTGCCATACTGTTTTTCTGTTTGTGTGATTTTTCTTATTGTATCTGCTCGTATTTTGCTCGTTTTTCAGTGTTTCTGCCCCTTGTGCGCTCCTCGTTCCCTGCCGCTGCCTCCCTGCGGCCCCGCCCCCCTCGCACCCCCATTTGCCGCTCCCTCCCGCCTCCCGCCTCCCAGCTGCTCCTCCCTCCCCCCTCCCTTCTTAATGGCTGGCGCTGCGCGTCGCGAGTGAGCGACCTCTGACCTGTTTCAGGTCCTGAGCTCGCCCCCCACGACCGCAGCACCAACCTGCTGCCTCCTGCCTCTGTCCCCTGACCACGCTGCTGTTTGCGTGTTCGAGGCCCTCCTCCACCCGCAGGCATCCTCCTGCGCCTCATCCCTGGGGTCTAGTGGGCTCTGACTAGCTTCGCTTGACCCGTATGCCGCTTCCGCCGTCCCGTAAGTGTTTTTTCAGTTTTCTCGCTTTTTCAGCGCCTCGCCGCCGGCGCTTCTGCCCCCTTTGTGCCCCCCTGATTGCCGTCTCCCCGATCGTAAATTGTGCCATACTGTTTTTCTGTTTGTGTGATTTTTCTTACTGTATCTGCTCGTATTTTGCTCGTTTTTCAGTGTTTCTGCCCCTTGTGCGCTCCTCGTTCCCTGCCGCTGCCTCCCTGCGGCCCCGCCCCCCTCGCGCCCCCATTTGCCGCTCCCTCCCGCCTCCCGCCTCCCAGCTGCTCCTCCCTCCCCCCTCCCTTCTTAATGGCTGCGCGGACGCGCGCAGCGGGCGCCCCGCTGGCGCGCCAGAGGCGCGCCAGAGGCAAGCCCGTCTGCGCCCGTCCGCGCCTGGACCGCGCCCAGCGCCACACTCCCTGGCCCTCGCGCCCCCCGCATCCGCTACTCGATCAACGAACTCCGCGCCTTCAACCCCAGCCCCTCCACTGAATGCTACCGGGCATCCCCGAAGCACACGAAAGGACCTTTTTCCTGCCGTACCTGCAACTTCTCCTGCACCAGAACGACCATTCCAACTACGAAAACATCCAACCCCAACCACCTGAACTGCATCCTCATCAACACCCGCTCCGCACGAAAACACGCCAACGAGCTCTGGGATTTGCTCGACACCACTGCTCCTGACGTGGCTTTCCTGACCGAAACCTGGTGGAAAGACTCCTCGTCTCCGGACATCGCCATCGCCATACCGGACGGCTACAAAATCACCAGAAGAGATCGAACCAACGGAATCGGCGGCGGAATAGCCATCGCTCACAAAGCTACCCTCAAAATCCACACCCACTCGGACGACACCCTCAGGACAGCAGAACACCTCCACTTCCAGATCCACACGGACCCCAACACGACCCTCAGAGGAACCCTCATTTACCGCCCACCAGGACCAAGAGCCCCCTTCAACGACACCATCGCCGACCTTGCAAGCACCCACGCCCTCGCTTCCCCGGATTACATCCTCCTGGGAGATCTGAACTACCATCTGGAAAATGCCAACGACGTCAACACCGCGTCACTGACCTCCAACCTCCTCAACCTCGGTCTCCGACAGCTAGTCAACACACCTACCCACATCGCCGGTCACACCCTTGACCCCCTCTTCACCTCTAGCAACCACATTTCCTTCAACCACACCTCCGAACTCCACTGGACTGACCATCACTGTGTCCATTTCACCTATAAGAAAACCACAGAGCAACACCGCATCCAGCTACCTCCCCACCGCCGCTGGGGCAAAGTCACCCAAGAACAACTGACCAGCACCCTCAGCAACAACCCTCCACCCGACGCAATCGACCCGAGCACAGCCGCCATCAACCTCCATCAATGGATCCTCGACTGCACCAACACCCTTGCCCCTCTCAAGAAACCCACCACCATCCAAGGAAAGAAAAAACCAGCCTGGTTCACAGACGATCTCACCACCTCCAAAAGCAACTGCCAGAAGCTCAAAAAGAAATGGATCCAAGAACGCACACCCGACAACCTCGCCGCCCTCAAAAACGCCAACCGCGAACACCACCAACGGATCCGCACCGCCAAGCGCGCCCACTTCACCGAACGCATCAACAACAACGCCCACGACTGCAAAGAACTCTTCGGCATCGTGAAGGAACTCTCCAATCCGAAAGCCAACTCCAACGACATCCCGCCCTCCCAGAAACTCTGCGACGATCTCTCCACCTTCTTCCACCAGAAAATCACCACCATCCACGACAGCTTCATCACCGGTCCACCGCCAGACCTCACCCCTGACGTCTCCTCCCGCGACTGCCGCCTCACCGCCTGGACCCACGTGGACGAGGCAGAAACCATAGCAACCATGAACACCATCCACTCAGGCTCCCCCACGGACCCCTGCCCCCACCATATTTTCAACTCAGCCAACGCCACCATCGCCCCCGAACTCCGCAAGATCATCAACCTATCCCTCACTTCTGCCACCTTCCCGGACAGCTGGAAACACGCAGAAATCCAACCCCTCCTCAAAAAACCCAAGGCTGACCCCAACGACCTCAAAAACTTCCGTCCGATCTCTCTCCTCCCTTTTCCAGCGAAAGTCATCGAGAAGATCGTCAACACTCAGCTCACCCACTTCCTCGAAGACAATTCCATCCTGGACCCCTCACAATCCGGATTCAGACGAAACCACAGCACTGAGACTGCCCTCCTCGCCGCCACAGATGACATCAGACATCAAATGGACAACGGCGAAACCTCAGCCCTCATCCTCCTCGACCTATCAGCCGCTTTTGACACCGTCTGCCACCGCACCCTACTGACCCGCCTCCAAGAAGCCGGCATCCAAGATAAAGCCCTCCACTGGATCTCATCCTTCCTCTCCGACAGAACGCAGAGAGTCCGTCTCTCCCCTTTCCGCTCCAAAGCCACCAACCTCATCTGCGGCGTCCCCCAAGGATCCTCCCTCAGTCCCACGTTGTTCAACGTCTACATGGCCCCCCTCGCTCATCTGGCCCGCCAACACCACCTCAGCATCATCTCCTACGCCGACGATACCCAGCTCGTCCTCTCCCTGACCAAAGACCCGCTCACCGCCAAAACAAACCTCCACGAGGGACTAAAATCCATCGCCGATTGGATGAACAACAGCCGCCTGAAACTCAACTCCGACAAGACGGAAGTCCTCATCCTCGGACGCACTCCCTCGGCCTGGAATGACTCATGGTGGCCCTCCGTCCTCGGACTCCCACCCACCCCTGCCAGCCACGCAAGAAACCTCGGCTTCATCCTGGACTCCGCCCTCACCATGTCCAAACAGGTCAGCGCCGTCTCCTCCTCCTGTTTCAACACCCTTCGAATGCTCCGCAGAATCTTCAAGTGGATTCCAACAGAAACCAGAAAGACGGTGACCCAGGCCCTCGTCAGCAGCAGACTTGACTACGGCAACGCACTCTACACAGGCATACCAACCAAAGACATCAAACGCCTCCAACGTATCCAAAATGCCTCCGCCCGACTGATCCTCAACATACCTCGCCGAAGTCACATCTCCCCTCACCTAAAGGAACTCCACTGGCTCCCGGTAGACAAGAGGATAACCTTCAAACTCCTGACCCACGCTCACAAGGCACTTCACAACACCGGACCCTCCTACCTCAACACCAGACTCAACTTCTACACGCCAACACGTCAACTCCGATCCGCCAACCTCGCCCTCGCCATCGTACCCCGAATCCAGCGCAAGACATCCGGTGGCAGATCCTTCTCCTTCCTCGCCGCCAAGACCTGGAACTCTCTCCCCACATCTCTTCGCCAGACCCAGGACCTCCTCACATTCAGAAGGCTCCTCAAGACCTGGCTCTTCGACCGCTAATCCAGCAGCGCCCCCCCCCCCCCCCCTCAGCGCCTCGAAACCCTGACGGGTACATAGCGCGCTTTATAAATACCATGATTGATTGATTGATTGATTGTGGATGATGTGTAACAGTAAAAGGGTCTGGCCATTATTAAGGCATCCTGCATTGCCTCCCCACACTGAATGAACTCTTCTGGCATGCGATTTGTGCTCTGCTGCTCTCACTGTACTACAGGTTAAAGAAATCAAGGACTCTAGAATTAGAGGTTGTTGTTTTCCATACCTTGTGCTCACACCGTGTTAGTGTGTTATTGCTTTGTCACAACGCGTGGGGTCTAAAGACATGCACTTTGATGAAGGGTTTAGTTCATCAAGTTCAGTGAGGGCACATTTTAGTAAGTGCGTTGATCCTTGTGACCACCATGAAAGGGACTTTCCTGGAGCCAAGCAGAGTGGTGGGTGGATTTGGGAGCTGGTCCAAGGGCTGCTTTGTAAAATGGAATAAGAAGTATATAGAGAGCTCTGTTGTACCCTTACACTAAGTCAGCCTGCTAATATCTGAAGCCAAAGTGGCAGGTAGACACCAGGAAGAAAACCCAATGAGATTCTTCTAAGGTCTGTGAGTCTTTGAATTGCTGAAATGGGAGAGTCAACAATTGCTCTTGGAAGAGGGGGAGGCGAGGAGGCAGACTTGCAGCCGATGGCAGTACCGCTAATGACAGGTACCAGAACATATCTAACCCTGTTAGGTGGACCTTCATGCACACATTCAACATTCTTTGCCATAGCACTTCCATGTAAATCCTACCTGTCCTACCCGAGGACACGCTAACCCACCCTTGATGTGCAGGACTCAAAGAAACAATGTCCATTGTCTTTACTGACTGAATTCATCTCTCTGGGTTTTGCACTGAGAGCCAGGCTGCCCAAATGCTACTAGCTTTTACAAAGATGCCCATCATAGCCAAGGGCATTAACACATACCCCATTTCTTACTCTGTTTACTACAAGCTGATTGAGTAAAGCAAAGGGTAATGCACTACCTGCTGAGGTCATGTTGTAACCTGTAGACAAAGGTCGGGAGCTCAGCAGCCTTCTGCTAAATCCAGTAAATTAGTTTGGTTGACGTGGTTAGTAGCCATATTACAATTCTCTCGTCTAGGTAATGCAGGGCTGGCGAATGCAGGTCCGCGAGGGGGTGGATCAGTCTAGCTGTACGAGATAAGCAATGACTTATAAACGAGTTCCACTTGGAAATATTGCATTCAAAAGTATTGTATGCGCATAGGATTAGATCTGCTCTGGACCTGTCCTCGTAGACTGACACAGAGGGGGTTATTACAACTTTGGAGGAGGTGTTAATCCGTCCCAAAAAGTCCATTATATCCTATGGAACTCGTAATACGGCTGGTGGTATATCCGCCACTTTACCGTCACTTTTGGGACGGATTAACACCTCCTCCAAAGTTGTAATAACCCCCAGAATCCTCATGGGATAAGAAGTCAACAGATCTGTTGGTTCTGTGGTGCACACATCACCATGCTATCATGAGATATCTAATGCGCTTCTGCCAACCACGTAGCAGATTAACAGCTCAACAAGGCTGTCTGGTGGTCAAATAGCTTAAAGATTTCTGGATCTGTAACATTTTGAGGTCTATAAAATTAATACTGATTCTGCTGGGAAGCGGTAACTCTCTCATCAACCCCTAAATACTCTGAGGTCTGCCCAGTAAGTGAAGGAATTGTTGTAACTTTAAAGATATCCACAGTTTTTCATTAGGTAACTGCTGCCTTTGCCCATCTCTTGATGTGCATCCCCATTCCTGGCTGTTTGCTCTCATGGTGCCAGATATCCTGGGGTGCATATTTTGGATGAGACGCTAATTGCAAGGGAGGGAGCCGGCAGACAGTGAGGGCTATAGGTGGGAGGTGGTCTCTTACCCAGTTCAATGCAAGCACTCGAGTGGAAGTCAGAGGATACACCTGAGCATCCAGTAGCATTAGGTCAGAGTTCAATACACCACTGACCCGACCCAAACCATGAAGAACAAAGTCTCAAGCCTGTGGCTAAAATAGGTTGGTCATAGGATGGCCAAAGCCCACTCTTTGGGTACTGAAAGCAGGGGGACTGTTTGACAGCTGTGACCTAAAAATCCTTTCCTATTGGTTGTGTTTATTAACTAAAGTGTTATGGCTTGTTCTTTTGTCTTTAAAGCTGAAGGCTTTTAAACATTAAGGGGGTCATTACAACCCTGGCGGTCGGTGTTAAAGCAGTGGTAAGACCGCCAACAGTCCGGCGGAAAAAAAAATGGAATCACGACTGTGGCGGAAACCGCCAACGAAGACAGCCACTTTAACACTCCGACCGCCATGGCGGTACAAACAAGCAGCGCGGCGGTCACTGCCAACAGACAGGCGGGAGACAATGTACCACCCACAGTATCACAACCTACCAATCCGCCACCTTTTCGGGGGCGGATTCACCGCAAACAAAAACATGGCGGAAACAGGACTTCGAAGGGAAAACGCGCACCTCTATACACCCCATGAGGAACCAGGACGCCATGGAACCAGAGCTTCACATATTCCCTGCCCTTATCTTCTTGCTCCTCTACCAGGAGCACGAACGCTGGCGGCGAAGACCACAATGAGTACTGCACCTACGACACAGGGGAGGGGGGAAGGAAAAAACAGGGACACACACACGCAACACCCCCACCCTCACCCTCACCCACGACAACACACACACTAATACAGCATGATACATTACAGTTACACCCCCCAACCCCCCCAGAAGAATGCTAAGACAAAGGGAAATTACTGTAACCATCGTAATCTATTAATATCCAGTACGCAAAAATATATATATATACACTATAAACAAATACATATACATCAAGAATAGTAGTCCAGGTATTGCTCCATTGAAGTCCGTGGAACACTGGACCCACACTGCATGGGCGAGGCCCACATTCAGTACCCGAACATGACGGCGAGAACACTGCAGGGGCATCAGATAGAAATAAAAAAGGCACCTCAGGGGGAAGGAAAAGGGGGGGCACCTCAGCCGTTTGAGTGGACGATGCCAAATCCACGAGGGAGCCCCATGCCCACGGTTCAATCCTGGGGAGTGCAAAGCCACAGTCTCTCAAGCCTCTACAGTGAATGGTTTGCCCACTGTGCAATCCTGGGGAGTGCAAAGCCACAGTCTCTCAAGTGGATAACAGTCTCCACTGGTTCTGGAGGGGGCTTTGTGCCCTGAGTGCTTCAACCTGCCAAGGACAGAGGTAGTGGATGCCTTTCTCCACTGGTTCTGGAGGGGGCTTTGTGCCCCGAGTGCTTCATCCTGCCAAGGACAGAGGTAGTGGATGCCTTTCTCCACTGGTTCTGGAGGGGGCATTGTGCCCAGAGTGCTTCATCCTGCCAAAGACAGAGGTAGTGGATGTAAATCTCCACTGGTTCTGGAGGGGGCTTGTAGGAGGCTGGACTGGCTTATTTAGTGTATAGGGTGTCTAGCAGCTTAGGCTGATAGATAATGGTAGCTTAGCAGAGCAGCTTAGGCTGAACTAGGAGACGTGTGAAGCTACTACAGTACCACAAGTGTCACTTGCACAATACCACAAGAAAACACAATACACAGTTATACTAAAAATAAAGGTACTTTATTTTTATGACAATATGCCAAAGTATCTTAGAGTGTACCCTCAGAGTGAGGATAGCAAATATACACAAATTATATGTACAGAGTACTAAAAATATGCAGTATAGTCTTAGAAAACAGAGCAAACAATGTATAGTTACAATAGGATGCAATGGAGACACATAGGGATAGGGGCAACACAAAACATATACTCCAAAAGTGGAATGCGAACCACGAATGGACCCCAAACCTATGTGACCTTGTAGAGGGTCGCTGGGACTATTAGAAAATAGTGAGAGTTAGAAAATTAGCCCTCCCCAAGACCCTGAAAAGTGAGTGCAAAGTGCACTAAAGTTCCCCAGAAGACAAAGAAGTCGTGATAGAGGAATAATGCAGGAAAGACACAAACCAACAATGCAACACCGATGGATTTCCAATCTAGGGTACCTGTGGAACAAGGGGACCAAGTCCAAAAGTCACAAGCAAGTCGGAGATGGGCAAATGCCCAGGAAATGCCAGCTGTGGGTGCAAAGCAGCTTCTACTGGACAGAAGAAGCAAAGGTTTCTGCAGGAACGAAAAGGGCTAGAGACTTCCCCTTTGGTGGACGGATCTCTCTCGCCGTGGAGAGTTGTGCAGAAGTGTTTTTCCGCCGAAAGAACGCCAACAAGCCTTGCTAGCTGCAAATTGTGCGGTTAGCGTTTTTGGACGCTGCTGTGGCCCAGGAGGGACCAGGAGGTCGCAAATTGGACCAGGAGGAAGAGGTGACGTCGAGCAAGACAAGGAGCCCTATCAGCAGCAGGTAGCACCCAGAGAAGTGCCAGAAACAGGCACTACAAGGATGCATGAAACGGTGCTTGCTGAAGTTGCACAAAGGAGTCCCACATCGCCGGAGACCAACTTAGAAAGTCGTGCAATGCAGGTTAGAGTGCCGTGGACCCAGGCTTGGCTGTGCACAAAGGATTTCCGCTGGAAGTGCACAGGGGCCAGAGAAGTTGCAAAAGTCGCGGTTACCAACAATACAGTCTGGAGTGGGGAGGCAAGGACTTACCTCCACCAAACTTGGACTGATGAGTCACTGGACTGTGGGAGTCACTTGGACAGAGTTGCTGGATTCAAGGGACCTCGCTCGTCGTGCTGAGAGGAGACCCAAGGGACCGGTAATGCAGCTTTTTGGTGCCTGCGGTTGCAGGGGGAAGATTCCGTCGACCCACAGGAGATTTCTTCGGAGCTTCTGGTGCAGAGAGGAGGCAGACTACCCCCACAGCATGCACAAGCAGGAAAACAGTCGAGAAGGCGGCAGGATCAGCGTTACAGAGTTGCAGTAGTCGTCTTTGCTACTATGTTGCAGGTTTGCAGGCTTCCAGCGCGGTCAGCAGTCGATTCCTTGGCAGAAGGTGAAGAGAGAGATGCAGAGGAACTCTGATGAGCTCTTGCATTCGTTATCTAAAGTTTCCCCAGAGACAGAGACCCTAAATAGCCAGAAAAGAGGGTTTGGCTACCTAGGAGAGAGGATAGGCTACTAACACCTGAAGGAGCCTATCAGAAGGAGTCTCTGACGTCGCCTGGTGGCACTGGCCACTCAGAGCCGTCCAGTGTGCCAGCAGCACCTCTGTTTCCAAGATGGCAGAGGTCTGGAGCACACTGGAGGAGCTCTGGACACCTCCCAGGGGAGGTGCAGGTCAGGGGAGTGGTCACTCCCCTTTCCTTTGTCCAGTTTCGCGCCAGAGCAGGGCTAAGGGGTCCCTGAACCGGTGTAGACTGGCTTATGCAGAATTGGGCACATCTGTGCCCAAGAAAGCATTTCCAGAGGCTGGGGGAGGCTACTCCTCCCCTGCCTTCACACCATTTTCCAAAGGGAGAGGGTGTAACACCCTCTCTCAGAGGAAGTCCTTTGTTCTGCCATCCTGGGACAAGCCTGGCTTGACCCCAGGGGGGCAGAAGCCTGTCTGAGGGGTTGGCAGCAGCAGCAGCTGCAGTGAAACCCCAGGAAAGGCAGTTTGGCAGTACCAGGGTCTGTGCTACAGACCACTGGGATCATGGAATTGTACCAATAATGCCAGGATGGCATAGAGGGGGCAATTCCAGAATCTTAGACATGTTACATGGCTATATTCGGATTTACCATTGTGAAGCTACATATAGGTAGTGACCTATATGTAGTGCACGCGTGTAATGGTGTCCCCGCACTCACAAAGTTCGGGGAATTGGCCCTGAACAATGTGGGGGCACCTTGGCTAGTGCCAGGGTGCCCTCACACTAAGTAACTTTGCACCTAAACTTTACCAGGTAAAGGTTAGACATATAGGTGACTTATAAGTTACTTAAGTGCAGTGTAAAATGGCTGTGAAATAACGTGGACGTTATTTCACTCAGGCTGCAGTGGCAGGCCTGTGTAAGAATTGTCAGAGCTCCCTATGGGTGGCAAAAGAAATGCTGCAGCCCATAGGGATCTCCTGGAACCCCAATACCCTGGGTACCTCAGTACCATATACTAGGGAATTATAAGGGTGTTCCAGAAAGCCAATGTAAATTGGTAAAATTGGTCACTAGCCTGTTAGTGACAATTTGAAAGAAATGAGAGAGCATAACCACTGAGGTTCTGGTTAGCAGAGCCTCAGTGAGACAGTTTAGGCACTACACAGGGAACACATACATATAGGCCACAAACTTATGAGCACTGGGGTTCTGACTAGCAGGGTCCCAGTGACACATAACAAACATACTGAAAACATAGGGTTTTCACTATGAGCACTGGGCCCTGGCTAGCAGGATCCCAGTGAGACAGTGAAAACACCCTGACATACACTCACAAACAGGCCAAAAGTGGGGGTAACAAGGCTAGAAAGAGGCTACTTTCTCACAGGGCTTTGTCCCCAGAGTGCTTAATTCTGCCAAGGACAGAGGTAGTTGATGCCTTTCTCCACTGGTTCTGGAGGGGGCTTTGTGCCCAGAGTGCTTCATCCTGCCAAGGACAGAGGTAGTGGATGTAAATCTCCACTGGTTCTGGAGGGGGCTTTGTGCCCAGAGTGCTTCATCCTGCCAAAGAGAGAGGTAGTGGGTGTAAATCTCCACTGGTTCTGGAGGGGGCTTTATGCCCAGAGTGCTTCATCCTGCTCGTGGCGGACTCAGTAGCGTCAGTGCCCTTGGCACTCATGGGCCAGCGGTGCTTGTTGCGGCGGTGTCCTGTTCAGCAGTGCTTGTGGCGGCAGTGTCCTGTTCAGCGGTGCTTGTGGAGGAGGTGTCCTGTTCAGCGGTGCTTGTGGCGGAGGTGTCCTGTTCAGGGGGTGCTTGTGGCGGTGGTGTCCTTGGTAGCGACTTAGCTGCTGACGTTCCTGTCTGGCCCAGCGGAACTGGTGCTGGCGGTCCTTTCTGGCCCAGAGGGGCTGGCGGTCCTTTCTGGCCCAGCGGGACTGGTGCTGGCGGTCCTGTCTGGCCCAGCGGGGCTGGGGCTGGTGGTCCTTTCTGGTGCTGGCGGTCCTTTCGGGCCCAGCAGGGCTGGTGCTGACGGTCCTGTCTGACCCAGCGGGGCTGGTGCTAGTGGTCCTTTCTGGCCCAGCGGGGCTGGTGCTGGCGGTCCTTTCTGGCCCAGCGGGGCTGATGGCGGTTCTGTCTGGCCCAGCGGGGCTGGTGCTGGCGGTCTTTTCTGGCCCAGTGGGGCTGGTGCTGGCGGTCCTTACTGGCCCAGCGGGGCTGATGGCCGTTGCCTCCTGGGCAGCGGGCTGATGGTGGTGGCCTCCTGGGCAGCGGGGCTGATGGCGTTGGCCTCCTGGGTAGCGGGGCTGATGGCGGTGGCCTCCTGGGCAGCGGGACTGATGGCGGTGGCCTCCTGGGCAGCGGGGCTGATTTCGCCGTGCTGCTCTTCCCAGACTTGCTGAGTTTCTTGTGCCCCTTCCCCACCTTGGAAGGTGTCGCAGCTGACTCCACACTCCCACCTGTTCCCCTGGGAGCGGCTTTGGTGGCTGGAGTCTTCCCCCTCTCCCGCTGGGCACTGGCCAACTTTTGATGCTTGACAGGTGGGGGACTGTCTGTGCTGTGGTTCTGTGCCACACTGGCTGCCTTGCTGCCTGGTGCACTCCAGAATCCGGTGACTACTGGCACCACTGGTCCCGGAGATGTTGTTGCTGAGGTGCTAGGTTGGGACCTGGAGAGTCAGGCCCTAGG
Organism: Pleurodeles waltl; assembly: GCF_031143425.1. Classification (NCBI taxonomy): domain Eukaryota; kingdom Metazoa; phylum Chordata; class Amphibia; order Caudata; family Salamandridae; genus Pleurodeles; species Pleurodeles waltl. Next base: position 10,810,555 of record NC_090442.1, read on the forward strand.
AGACTGACGGGGTGGGGGAGGTGAGGGAAAGAGGTCAAGGGTGGACAGGAAAAGTTTCTTGGGAACACTGGGACGGGTAGCTGGAGGGGGTTTTGGGAGTGGAGGAAGAGGTTGTGGTTGTAGGAGGTGTACGTTTGGTGACTTTGGGTGAAGGTGCATGCGCTGGAGGCTGTTGTGAGGTGGATGGCTGTTGGGTGGGTGTGTGCCTGCGTTTGTGTACCTTGGGAGGTGGCATCACAGACACACTGGGAGAGGGCACAGGGGACGTGTGAATGGTAGTGGGGGTGGTGACTGCACGTGAGCGTGGTGTGGTGGTGGGTGTGCTGGTGATGGAAGTAGTGACTGTAGATGTAGTGCATGCAGGTGTGAGGGGAGACGAGACTGGGAGGGAGGAGGGAGACGAGGAGGAGGGGGACACAGTGGAGGCAGTGGATGATGGTGTGTCTGCATGTGTGTGATGCTTGCGTGAGTGCCTGTGGGATGTGTGGTGCTTATGTTTGCCTGAGCTTCCTTTGTGTGTTGTAGTGTGTGCATGGTGGTCTGATGGTGTGCTTGGGATAGGCTGAGGTACAGGGGATTGGGTCTGGGTGGAGGAAGTTGGAGGGGGGAGGCTAGAGGCAGGGACAATGGCTGCCATCAGTGCTGAGGCCAGAGTCTGAAATGCTCGCTGAAGGGCTGCCTGACCAGAATTAACGCCCTCCAAGAATGCATTGGTTTGTTGTAACTGCCTCTCTACACCCTGGATGGCATACAAAATGGTAGACTGCCCAACAGTGAGGGACCTGAGGAGGTCAATGGCCTCCTCACTGAGGGCAGCAGGGGTGACTGGGGCAGGGCCTGAGGTGCCTGGGGCAAAGGTGATGCCCACCCTCCTGGGTGAGCAGGCACGGGACAAAGGCTGAGGGTCTGCTGGGAGGGCGGTGCTGGTAGGGGGGGTGGCGGCTGTACCTGTAGATGCGGGGGGCACAGATGTGGCTGCCACCACAAGGGAGCTCCCATCAGAGGGCGAGTCACTGGTGTCAGCTCCTGTCCCCGCCGTGGAGCTCACCTCACCCTCCGTCCCACTGATGAATTCAGAATCCGTAGTGTCGCCCTCCAGGGCCATGTGGGATGCAGCTCCCTCCTGGTCCGGTGCCACTGCTCCTCCGCCTAATGATGCTAATGCACACAAGAACAGGGAGACCACAAAAAGGCGGGAAAGACAGAAGAAAGACATGTTGAGTGCATGTGTTACCGCTACCGTTGGCGGACACAACAGTCACAGAAGCCCCCCCGCACTACGCTGCGCACTTGGGGTCCACTATTCAATCCCTGGGACATGGCCTACAAGACAATGGCCGACATCTGCACACATGGATGTCACAGGAGCCTGACTAGGTGTAGTTGGCACTACACACAGGTGGGGTGGGGTGCCACAGGGTCTGCCAGAAGAAGGGGACCTAACTAGCACACTCGCCCTGGCCTAGGGAAACCCACAGCCCACCTCCCCGACCCAGACACCTCCACTGTGTGCTGAATCAGCTGAATGAGAGTGTACACACCCCCTTGTGGCTGCTGTGATGCCCTCAAGTGCCCATCCAACTCCGGGTACGCCACTGCCAGGATCCTGAACATCAGGGGGGTCATGGTGCGACGGGCACCCCTCCCACATTGGGAGGTGTTCTGCTTTCCCTCTTATCTCATAACCGAGCTTACAGAACCTCTCTGGAATGCACTTCTGAGTTTAAAGAAGACATTTATTGTTATTAAATCCCCACCCACAAGTTCCTGAGAGACGAAATTAGTAGATTGGAAGCACACGTTCAAAAGTATTCGCAGCAATGAAAGCAAAATATATCAAAGTACTTCTCAGTTGCAATGTACACAGCAAATATATGTGATTATATTATAGCATAGCTTCAAAGCAAAGCATAAAAGCATGTGTACCGCCAATGGAATACCGCGGTTGAAAGACCGCCGCGTGGATTCATGGGTCGTGATAGTGTGAGCATATTTCTGTTGGCGTGACGGTGGAGGTTTTGTTATCGCCAGTTTATCACTGACCTTTGGTGTGGCGGACTTGTGTGGGTGTCTAAATTTTGGCTGATTCCTAGCAGTGGGTCATAATGTAATGCACAGCGGTAAGCGGCTTTTGCCGCCAATGTTGTAATGAGGGCCTAAATGTTTGGAAAGGTTTTTTGCTTTTCTTTTAACAAGAGGCAAAAGGAAATTTGCATTGGTTTCTATAGTGTGTAAAACCTTAGCAACCATGCACAATGTGACACTGAAGCATTGCATGACGTGGTGTAACACAATGTTGAATATCACAGCACACACTATCCACTTTGCACAATAAGAGTTTAGGAAGCCTGGGTAGGTTCCAAGTTTTAGGTGGAAAGTAGCTCCTTTATATTTAGCACTCTTCAATCCCACAGCACTCTACATATGTCCACCTCATATGTCTCTCTTTCTGCCATAGATTTCAAGTATTGGATTAGCACAGTGCCATCTCTGACGAGGAACACAAGCAACAAAGCCTTTTGTCATTTCTGCAGCAAAAACCTTAAGCATATGATTAGCTCGTTCTATTCATGCTGAACTGAGTACCATCCAAGCCATCAGGGAAAATCAGTTGCTGGCACGTGGTTTACTCTTATTAAAGCTTATCAAAGAAACATAACTTTGTCCTTGCACAAAGGTGCACCCATGTAAAGTCGAAAACAATGACCCTTCAGGCACAGTGTGCTCTTTAAATTATGAATAAAGAAGCATGGAACCCTGGGTAGATTCCAAGATTCAATGGAGAGGAGTAACTATAGACTTTTTGTAGAATCATCAGAAACATGTTTTGACTCTCTTCCAGTTCATCTCTCTCTCTTTAGGTGTGTGAGAGGAGGCCTCTTTTTGCATGGTTAGCCCCCACTTTTTGCCTGATGTTGATGTGTCCTAGAAGTTGTAGTGCCCAGGGCCCCTGCTAACCAGGTTCCCTGGGCCAGATCTCTTTCCCTAAATCTGCTGTGATGCTTGGCACAATTGGATACCCTCTTGCATATCACTGTAAGACCCTAGTAAATGGGTACCCAGTACCCAGGGCATGGGATAGTATGAGTAGGCCCCTGAGGGTAGCAGCACTGATTGTGCCACCCTCTAGGGCCCTGCACCCAAATGCACCCAGCACTGCCAGTGCAGGCTGAGTATACTGGGGCAAACCTAAAAAGGTAAACTTGACATGGCACACTCCCTGTGTGCCCTGTCCACCCTATACTGTGTATGATATGGGTAAGTCACCCCTCTGGTAGGCCTTACATCCCTAAGGCAGGGTGTACCATACTATATGTGAGAGCATAGCTGCATGAGCAATATGCCCCCAGTATGACCTTGCCAAACCTGGGACATAGTGAGTGAACAGAGCAGCCATTTTAAGTGCATGTACTGGACACTGGTCAAACACGAGTTCCCCAGTTACATGATGGCCACTCTGCACCCTGGGTTGTTTGGTATCAAACAGCTCAGGATGACAAATCCAAGCTGGTACCAGTAATGGATTTAACGCCAAAAGTACCCAGGGGGTCAATGTAGAGGTGCCACCTGCAAAAGCTAATCTAACTGGCATAGTTGCTGACTGGTTCCATGCAGCCTGCCACTTCCAGACAACCAATATACAAACCTGGAGGAGAGCCATGGATCTCTGGTTTGTAAAGCAATGCCCTTCCTGGGTGGAGGAGCTAACACCCCCTCCCTCAGGAATGTGCACTGTCCTGGTGGTGAACTTCAAAGGGCTACTGCCATTGAAACGCGAGCCCCCAGGTATGATGCTAGAAGCAGATGGCTTCCCCCTTTGTCAACCCCCACTTATGGCGGGAGCACAGGTGGGCAATCACACAAAGGGTAGGAGGAGGGTTCTCACTGAGCATGCACCACCCCTAAGGGGCTTGCAGGCGAGGTAGACCCCCCATTTCATTTTCCACTATGTTGGATGCCAGGAAAATATCCAAATAGGTTTAGTGAAGTGACCCTTCCCATAGGAAGTGGTTGTTGTAGTGGGTCTAGCCACCCAAGGGTAAGTGTCCCATTGAACACTACAAGGTTCCCCCTAAAACGCCCACTAAATTCAGTATTTAATAGGCTCCGCTAGACCAAGAATTTAGATTTATCTGGAAGAAAAGAAGACAGCACCATAGAACCCGACGGGATGAGAACAGAGGATCTGCTGCACCAGAAAAGGCTCCAAGACCCATCCTTGCTGCACCAGAGTCCCGACAATCACCGCTGCAGAGAAGCTGACCACTGGACCGACCTCAGAAGACCCTGAGGACGTCCAGGCTTCATAAACAGCCCGAGATCTTCCTTGTGAGTGGAGGCACCACTCAAGAAACCAAAGGAACCTGCAAACAAGTGAGGGATACTTCATGCAGCGAGGGATCTGCCGTGTGCCCCAGATCCCTAACCCCTTGTGACCTCAACAGCCCAAGGGAACCCCAAGGCACCACCTTTAAATCTGCAAACCAGCTTCTTTTCCAAGTGGCCCCTCCAGGTGGCCCTGTGCCTGCGCCAAGAGACTTTCCATTGCTGCTCCCGCCGGAACCGGGAGCCGCCCGAGGCTCTCCAGCTGACACAGTGTGCCCACTGACTACTTCGACCACCCTGCAAAAGAAGAGACTGTTAACTCAACTGTACAATTTATAATGCATTTTTATAAGTGACTGCCTATTGACCCCATGGTGCGTAATTACGCACAGAAAGACTAACTTTATTAAAACTTGGAAAAGCCATAACTCAAAAAGTACTTAACGTATCTTAAAGATCTTGGTATTAAAATGTATATAAAAGTCTGAAGTATTGTTATAAATTCTGGTCTCAAGGTATTCATTGAGTGTGTGTGGTGTATGATTGGATTTGTGAGTACAGCAAATTCTTAGCACATCTCCTGGATTAGCCTAACTGTTTGACCAGCTACCTTAAAAATTGGAGCATTAGGTGGTCTACTTTTTACCTCTGGAAATCAATGTGTGGTTGCCTGGACCCCCAGTATAGTGTGCCTGGTTTTGCACACTACATAGAGAGCCAGCCTTCTACAAGGTGAACTCCAGAAAGTGCTGAAGAAGGCTCAAAACTTACCTGTTTGGTACATGACAGAAATGATTATACCTACAACATTTCAACAGGGAGAAATCTCAACTTCAACATGTTGACTAAATAAATGCTGACACACACATACATGCCTAATAAAAACATAATAAAATGTTGACCTGGTATCTTTCCGCAGTAGGCTGGGAGTGGAGTAGGAAAACCAAATTAACCATGTTGACATCTTGGTAGAGTGATACATATCTGATGTCAGCAACAGTTTTGGGGCTGACATTTGTGTAAGTTGACATTTTGGAGTAAAGATTATGATCTAGACCAGGACAAACTTGGCACAGGATAACTGCCTCCCAGTTTCTTATTTCACATTACATGTCATTTGCTCCTTAGACCACTTCAGTTTCCTCCAGTATTTTAGACTGAACAGTATCTGTTTCTCCCCTTTTGGTTAAACCTCCTAATCTTTTGTTCCCATTGCAAACAGGTATCACTGACACTGGTGTCCAAACTGCATGACCACTCTCTCAAAATCTATGATGATGCAAAACCGTTGTCTGCTCTACTGGGCGTGTACTGCAAACAATCCCGCACAAACATCACCTCTTATGGAAAGACGTTGCGACTGGTTTTCAACAGCGATCACTTCACAGCTAACAGCAGTTTTGTATTAACCTATTCATTCAGTAAATATATCCTTTGTGGCAAATAACAATGTTGGTATTAAACACTAGATCAATATATGACAGTGACGAAATTCAAGATTCCTAGAGGAGGTCATTTTCCCTTGAGGCACGCGTTTTAAAAGGCATAGGGAAACCACCCTGAGGAAGAAGAGCTTCATGAATTACAATTTAAGCACTAAATGGTGGATTTAAACCAAATTGCAAAGGAAACGGCACAACTCTTGTCCATGCTTCTCTGACTGAACCGCCATATTGTGATGCCAGCGACAGATCTCATACCCAGTGGGAAAGCCTCCACCAGCTTCATTATAAAAACATTATGGCCCTCATTATGACATTGGGGGTAAATCCCACTTACCACCACGCTGACTGCCGCCAACTTACCGCCGTGGCGGATATCCATTTACCATATTATGACACACACACACCAATCCGTCACTATTCAGCCACATACAGAATTCCGCCAGTCCAAGGGTCAGTGATAAACTGGAGACATCAAAACCCATACCGTTACGCCAACAGAACAACGCCCACCACATTATGACACACGAATCACTGCGGCGGACATTCAATGGCGGTAAACCATTGGCGGTACATACCACTGCGCTCAAAATGCACACACTCAAACAAAACAACACCACATTGGAGAATTCAAACAACACACACCTGGCACCCATACATACACTGCACTACTATAAAACACACACCCACATTACCCACAACTCTTTACAACTACAAACCATTGGAATGATACTGACACCAGGACCACAGCCAAAACCAGATACACACCCTACCTACACCTATACACCACCCACGCACCCCACATCACACACCCCAGCACATCACCCTACACACCCTCACTTACACACCTCACACAACACCCATGGCACCACAGAGACACCCCTGATTCTGAGAGGGGGAGCTCAGGGTCATGGTGGAGGAAATCATCAGGGTAGAGCCACAGCTTTTTGGAGCACAGGTGCAGCAGATATCTATAGCTAGGAAGATGGAGCTATGGCGGAGAATCGTGGACAGAGTCAACACCGTGGGACAGCACCCAAGAACCTGGGATGACATCAGGAAGAGGTGGAATAACCTACGGAGGAAGGTACGTTCCATTGCAGCAAGACACCAACTCACTGTACAGAGGACTGGCGGTGGACCCCCATCTCCTCCCCAACAACTAACAACATGGGAGGAGCAAGTCCTCCTGAGGGCCTGGCCGGAGTAGGAGGAGGACTGGACTCGTGTAAGTCAACTCTATACTACTACTACCCCCCTACCTGAATGCCATCACATACCCCCACCCTCACCCTTACTCCCATCATTCTACCACTTCCCACACACCCCGCCATCATATCACACTCATCCCCTTGCCAAGCCCTGCATGCCATACCAATGCATGGACACCACTCACAGACCTGCATGGACACCTATCACTAAAGCATGCACACTAGAGAGAATCAGCTATCCCACCACATACCAACGTACATAAGTGAAAACTGACAGGGCAAATACAACCAAAGAGGGCAAGCCATGGATGCACAATAAGTCAGGCACAGAAACAATAACACAGGATTTACAATCCACAGGTACCCCAGCCAATGTCAGCGGAGAGGAGGTGCCAGCAATATTTAGCCCTTCCACAGAAGAGACCCACAGTGATGACAGCAACTCTGGACTTCAGAATCTGGATGACCAACCTGGCTCATCAGGGACCTCTTGACAGCCGGTTACTCAGGCCCAGTCACACACCACCACAGAGCCTCCCCCATCAGGAAACATCATAGTACCCACCCAGCGTACAAATACCTCTGTCCCCAGGACACGTCAATCAGCAGTGTGTTCACCTCTACAGGGACCCCAGGGCACACCTCATACCCAAGACAATCAGGGACCTGGGGTCAGTGGCAGTGAGCACACGTTTCAGGTCACAGAGGCACAGGACAACAGGGAAACTGGGAAGAGTGCTGTGCACCAGGGAGAGGACAGGCCCAGGGAACCGACTCCAGGAGGCACTTGCAGAGATCCTGGGAGCATATCAACATTACCAGGACACAGTGAGCCAGATCCTGGACATTTTGCAGGAGAACAGGGCGCTGCAGAAGGGACAGTGCCAGGGAATCAGGGAGGACTTGCAGGCTATCAACAACACCCTGATCTCCATAGCAGGGGTGCTGGCAGACATGGCCAACATTATGAGGGAGTCACACAACAGCGGCCCCCTGCCACTAGCCAGATATCTGAACAGCCTTGCATCTCCGCTGCCGCTAGGAGCCAGAAGGCCCCGCCACAGGACCAACAGGCCACCAGCACCCCTCCCCCTGCAGAACGAGAACCACCCCGCAAATGTTCCCTGTGATCCAGACTGAAACCAAAGACACATGCCAAGACCCCTGCCAGGAAATGAGACCTTCCTGATTGTCACCCTTGTTACCCTTGTGTCCCACTCAATCACCCTGTCCACCTTGAACCGCCATTGCTCCCCTTCCTATGTCCCCTTGAACAATGTATCTGTGCTACAAATAGACTGGAACAATACCCTGGACTTTCCTCCATCATCACCCCATCCCATTGCACATGCCCCTCTTTTACTTAGCACTTTAATAAACACCCTTGGACAAAAATAGACATATGGAGTATGTCACATTTTTCAAATATGTATTCATTTAACCAGGTTCAAACAATGCAATTCAACTGTACAGTAAATGAGCATATGTTAATGACCTGTAGCTGGCTGCAGTGATCACACCAGAAACTATTGTGAGGCACCAACACCTGTAAACTGAATTGCCACAGGGTACAGTAAGTGGGCATAGAAGTGGGAAAAAACAGCATGCCAGTGCCATAGAAATTAAATATAACTATATGAAATGTGAAGTAACACTGTCTTACCTGTGTGTCATTGGAAGTACTTTCTGATGACTGCTGTTCTGTTGTCCTCATCCTCATCCTCTGCATCCTTATCCTCACTGTTCAGAGGGTCCACTGCTGCCACATGGGCATCTCCAGCCTCCTCCTCCTGCAGAAAAGGCACATGGCGTGTCAGGGCAAGGTTGTGCAACATGCAGCATGCCACTATTATCTGGCAGACCTTCTTGGGTGAGTAGCACAGGGATCCACCTGTTAGATGGAGGCACCTGAACCTGGCCTTCAGGAGGCCAAAGGTCCGTTCTATAATCCTTCTGATTCGCCCATGTGCCTCATTGTAACGTTCTTCTGTCCTTGTCCTGGCATTCCTCACAGGGGTCAACAGCCAGATAGGTTGGGGTAACAAGAGTCACCTGCAAATATTGAGGGTCAACATTTAGCCACACACTATCCCATACTATTTTCCTGTCTGTATTGCCTCTGCAGGTCAGCGCCCATCAAAAGAAGGGTATATGGTGTGGCATCGCGGAGGACGTGCAGACCCTAGGCGTCTACGCCAGGCGGAGCACCCACTGTCGGAAATGGTGGGAGGACCTGAGACACCTGACACGGAAGACGTCAGAGGCCCATCTGGGGATGGCCTCCCAATGAGGAAGGGGTGCCCGTCGAACACTGACCCCCCTGATGGCCGGCATACTGACAGTGGCCTACCCAGAGCTGGATTGGTGCTTGAGAGTATCACAGCAGCCACAAGGGGGTGAGTACAGTGCCCATCATTACTACTAACGCCTGGTGGGGTCGTATCCGGGTGGTGGATGTGTGTCAGTGAGTGCCCCTAGGCCAAGCCTGACAATACGGCTTAGGTCCCCTGGTGGCTAGGGTTTTGAAGGGATAGTCCTGCTACCTAGCTTGTAGGCATCCACTACTGGTCAGGGCTGCGTAGGTCCCAGGTGTGCTGGATTTGGCGGTGTGTGCCCCTCCCCATGCCTTGGTGGCTAGCAATATCACTGGTAGTGCAATGCATATTGCGTAGGGCTGTTCCCTGTGTGTGAGGGTGCTGTGGACGCCAACAGTGATGTTGGTGTAGCGATTGACCAAGTGTTTCCTTGGTATCTTCCCCCCCTTCTTGTTTTGTCACCCTGTCCCTATGTGCATTAGCATCATCTGTCGGAGGAGCAGAGGCACCGGCAATGGAGGGAGCTGCATCCCACTGGACCCAGGAGGCAGAGTCCACCGACGGTGAGGGCACCAGTGGGACAGAGGGAGAGGAAAAAAACACAGTGGGGACTGGAGAGGACCAGTCTGACACAGATACCTCCTCCGATGGAAGCTCCCTGGTGGTGGCGGACACCTCTGTGACCACCCCAGCTACAGGTACAGCCGCCACCCCCGCACCAGCACCGCCCTCCCAGCAGCCCCTCATCGAGATGCCCATGCCCGCTCACCCAGGAGGGTGGGCATCTCCTTCGCCCCAGGCACCTCAGGCCCTGCCCCAGTCACCCCTGCTGCCCTGAGTGAGGAGGCTATTGACCTCCTGAGATTCATCTCTGTAGGGCAGGCAACCATTGTGATTGCCATCCAGGGCTGGCAGCCCAGATGCAACAGACTAATGCATTCCTGGAGGGCATCCACACTGGCTTGGCGGCCCAACAGAGATCAATCCAGGCTCTGGCCTCCTCTCTGATGGCAGTCATCGTCTTGTTTCCACCCTCCCCCTCCAACCTCCTTTTCCCAATCGCAATCTCCTCAACCCCAACCTATCCCAAACACACAGGTAGACAAGCATTCACACAAGACAACACACAAGAGTGGTTCTGGCAAACACAAGCACCACACTTCATCCCACAGGCACTCACACAAACACCATCCAGATGCAGACATACCAACATACACTATTTCCACTGTGTCCCCCTCCTTCGCCACCTCCCTCCCAGTTCCATCTACACTCACACCTGCATGCACTACACCATCATCCACTACTAGCATCACCGCCACACCTAGCAGAACACACACCTCACTGGCAGACACCTCCACAACAGCCATGCACACATCCCCTGTGTCCTCTCCCACTGTGTCTGTCGCTCCCCCTCCCAAGGTACACAAATGCAAGTACTCAGACACCTAACAGCCATCCACCTCACAACAGCATCCAACCCATGCATCTGCACCCAACATCAACAGAGAGACACCTCCTACAACGACTCCCTCTTCCTCCACTCCCAAACCTTCTCCCTCTTCCCGCCCCAATGTCCCTAAAAAACTTTTCCTATCCACCATTCACCTCTTCCCTACCCCTCCCCCCTTGTCCTGCACGTCTGGCCACATTGGCAAAAACCCAGCCAAGCACCTCTGCCACCCAGTCCATGGGCCCAGTCGTCACCATACCCACTTATGGTGGGAAAGGAGCCAGGGCACAGATCCTGAGGGTGAAGGAGCTGTGCCCCAGCTGTTGCCAGGAAGAGCAAGGAGCCTGCACCAGCAGGCAGGAAGAGCAAGGGGCCTGGGGCTGGAACTGTGATGGAGCCCCCACCACCAACCACCACTGAGCAGCCGTCCGAGGCTGCAGGGGATGGGCAGGAGCTTCCCCCCACCAGCGGCTGCAGCAACAGCACCACCACCACTGAGCAGCTGTCACCGCCGGTGGACGGTACGTAGTCCTGCCTCCATGGGCTGCTGTGCGACACCCACCAACCCCAGCCTCCCCAGGATCAAGAGCACAGGGCACGATGTCCCCTCCAGAACCCGTGGGGAAGAAACCCACCAACCCCAGCTTCCCCAGGATCAAGAGCACAGGGCACGATGCCCCCTCCAGAGCATGTGGGCAAGTCACCTACTTGAGAGACTGTAGCCTTGCACTCCCCAGGACCAAGCACAGGGCATGTTGCCCCCTCCAGAGCATGTGGGCAAGTCACCTACTTGAAAGACTGTGGCCTTGCACTCCCCAGGATCAAGCACAGGGCATGTTGCCCCCTCCAGACCAGTGGTGTTGTTCCATCTGCTGGCTGAGGTGCCCCCGTCCCCCTGAGGTGCCTGGCTATTTCCAAACTGATGCCCCTGCAGTGTTCTCTCTGTGTTGAGGCAGGTGCCATGTGTGGCCTTGGATTTTGGCCTGTGGCCATGTGGACAACGGACATTGTGGACTGGGCTGTGTCCCTTCATATGTACATATGTATATTATTGATCTTGATGTGTTGCTCTCATTACATTCACTTTTTCTAAAGCGTTTTGCCCTTGCATTATTCATTCGAGGTACGGGGTAAACATGTTTTCATTAATGCAGCTGATTGTGTGTATGGTGTTGGGGGAGGGGGGTATTGTGTGTGTGTGTGTCACTCTCTTTTTCCTCCCTTCCTCCCTTGTGTGCTAGGCGGCTGTACTCACTGTTGTCGTCTTCGCCGTCGTTGGTGTTCATGGTGGAGCAGTACGTAGAAGACCATGGGAAAGATATGCAGCTCGGGCTCCATGGCGGCGTGGTTGTTCCCTGTGTCTCCAATTGTGAGTTCTTTCCCTTCTGAGCTCAGTTTCCGCCAGGTTTTTGATGTCTTTGGTACCACCCCGGAAAAGGTGGTGGAATCGTGTGTCTTAATATGGCGGGTGGAACATTGACTTCCGCCTGGCTGTAGGCGGGTACCGCCGTGGTGGCTGTTGGTTCCGCCCTGGCGGTCGGTGTGGTACATTGGCTGTCTATCGGAGATAACACCGCCATGGTCATAATTTGGCAGTCATTACCTCTGGCCTGTTGGCGGTATTACCGCCACTTTTACACCAACCGTCAGGGTTGTAATGAGGGCCTATGTCTACCACCAGCAATGCTGAGGAGTGGGGCTCTTACTTTAGGATTTAATGACCTCTACAATTTTCCATTACACTACAATTTCAATATTTTCTGTAGGGTTAGGAGATGCCCGGCCTTGCCCCGTGGCAGAGTACCGGGATCCCATCCAGTGACAAGAACCAGCATCTCCCTGTGTCCCATGACCAGCATCTCACTGTGTCCCATGACCAGCATCTCACTGTGTCCCATGCGTTTGTCACCTGCCAGTATATTCCTCAGTATTAGCATATTATTCATGTTGTTCTGCTTTGAATTTGCAGAGATGAGGGACATGAGATTCCCTCCCACATTCCTTGTGAGATAGAGCCTAAGTGCCCTGAGTTGGGAAGAAAGTAATAAACGAAATGGGCTGACCCCAGCTAAGATGTTGCCACAGGCCCCCCTTAAACGTGTTTTCTCAAATGAATCCCTTTTGTTTAAAGTGTTGGGTTCGAGGCACTAATTCAACGTTATATTTATGTCAGCATAAAGTTGCAGAACGTTATCAGACTCACATAGCTATATCACTCACACTTAGATCAAATATCATTTTTCTTTTCAGTGCATCAAAGATTGTTGCTCTCGAAGACTTTTACTCTAAACTTTTTTTGCCTAATGACGTTGTTACTTTTTCAGTCTTTCAATCCTGAATGGGAAGTGGAAAAAGAGAGACAAGAATGCCGATCTTCGATCAAAAAATTCAGAAGTAGCTGAAGTAGAGAGAGCAAACCTGAAAGGTGCTGATAGACCGAATCTCTTGATCCAGTTCAACGCCATGGTTCTCCAGCATTGTTCTACGGCATGGCTCTATGCCATGGTTCTACGACATGGGTCCACGACAAGGTCGTACGCCATGGTTATACAGCATGGTTGTACGACATGGGTCCACGACATGGCTCTATGCCATGGGTCTACGACAAGGTCGTACGCCAAGGTTCTACAGCATGGTTCTACGACATGGGTCCACGACATGGCTCTATGCCATGGTTCTGCGACAAGGTCGTACGCCATGGTTCTACAACATTGTTCTACGACATGGTCATATGGCATGGATCTGTGACCTGGCTCTATGCCATGGTTCTACAGCATGGTTCTACAGCATGGTTCTACGACATGGGTCCACGGCATGGCTCTATGCCATGGTTCTATGGCATGGTTCCACGACAAGGTCGTACACCATGTTTCTACGACATAGTTCTATGACATGGTTTCTTTGCCATGGTTCTATAACATGGTTCTGTGACATGGTTCAATGACATGGTTCTACGTCAACTGATTCTAACATTCAACATTTGAAAAGCAGACTTCACATTTCATTCATCACTAGTTTATTCAAGAATCAAGAAGTTAAACCTGTATTTAGTATTATGTAAATATGGATTTCGTGCTGGAAGATTTGAATTTGTGCATGTTGCAATGTTATTTGTTTAAAAATATTTTTGTTTAGTTAGTGCACAATCTTTTTTGTATAGTTCCTTTCAATAAACCCTTCCTTTTACATTAAGATTTACGTATTTTTCACTGAACACAGTAACCACATTGTCTAAGCTGTGATACACAATTGAAAAAACACTGTGCAGAGCCATATCTGCTGACATTGGCCTGGAGCGGCTATCAGCCACTGGCCTGGTTCCATAGGAAGCTGCCTTGCGTGAAGAGCAGCCCCACAGCAAGGTGCAGAGGTGAGTGTGCACTGTCTGGCATAGGATTTGTACTGGAAACATACCCTCCCAGGCAGTGCTAGTTTGTAAATGTGCCTGCAAGCCTGCCGTCAGCACCAGCAAAGGTCAGATTGCCAAATACCAAGGCCGACTAGTCCTGATTCCAGCCCAGACCTCTTTACCCCATCACCAGACGCGCTCTGGCTCCTCAGCTGATGCGTGCACTCCTTCATCCATACTTTCTATCTGTGTCACCGTTCTCTCCCTCCTTTTCCACTTTTGTGTTTTCCTCTCTCTTGCTCTGGATCAGTCTGTTGAGAAAATAAATGCTGGCCCCCAAAAATAAGTATAAAATGGCCCAACCTGCAAGCACTGCTTCAAATTAAGCACTGCTTCCAGTACACAGTGCTCTGAAAAAGACTTCTCTCCTGCAGCTGAAATCCCTGTGCAGCTAAAATTCGATGCACCGCCTGCCAAGAACGATGCACAGCCTGCTTGCGGTGAAAAATTCACTGCACGCCGAGTCTGGAACGACGCAGCCCAACTTCGCGACAGTAGATCGATGCAGCGCCAGCGACTCGACTGGAACTTTGATGCACAGCCCTACTGGATCGACGCAAGCCGACTCAGAACGACACCGCCTGACTTCCTGAGAGGAATCGACTCAGCGCCTGCCACGCAGAGGAAAATTCCAAGCATAGCCTACCGGAATCTACGCAGCCCCTGTTACTTGGCTTCGCAAGCCCAGGATTCCACACATCGTCCCCAGGGCGTCTGAAAACCCTGCAACCCAAAGAGGATCCAAGTCAGCGCGCCAGAAATTGACACAACGTCTTCCCTGCGTGGAAAATAACAACGCAAGCCCATGTGCGAAGGGGCGAAACCGCCACACACTCACCGTTTTCCACGCATCTCCACCTCTGCGGTCCGTTGCGAGGATTTTTCAACGCAAACCAGGTACTTTGCCCTGCAAGAGACACTTGTTGTTTCTAGGAGAACTTAAGACACTTTTTATTGCTTTTACAGTAATATTTTAACTCTAAAGACACTTGATAGCACTTTCAGTGATATCCCTACATTTGCTTATTTGATCTTTCATCGTTTTTGACCTGCATTTATCCAGCTAAATATTATATATTTTTCTAAACACTGTGTGGTGCATTTCTGTGGTGTTATATTGTGGTATTGTATGGTTTATTGCACAAATACTTTACACATTGCCTTCTAAGTTAAGCCTGACTGCTCCGTGCCAAGCTAACAGAGGGTGGGCAGAGGATAATTTGGATTGTGTGTGACTTACCCTGACTAGAGTGAGGGTCCTTGCTTGGACAGGGGGTAACCTAACTGCCAACCAAAGACCCCATTTCTAACAGTCTCACTATGCAGTACTTTAAAATACCCCAAACCGAGTCATTTGGATTCGCACCAATAAATCCCTTGTTCAGTCCTGGTAGAGTGGCACAGAGAAGTCAGGCTTTACTTAGAGGAACTTCAGTTAAGCTTTTTGAAGTTCAAACATGGACAATAAGTAAATGACACAACTCAAAAGAAATCTGACAATGATTTATAAAAACAGAGCAGATTTTCATAGAATTGTAGACACTGAAACGAAGATAATTGGATGAGTATATTCGGAGTATGTATTTTTGAAGCAAAAATAAAACAGTGCATTTAAATACTGAAAAACGTTAATATTGTGGTCAATGGAAAAAGAACCTCATGGCAGTCACTTGCTGTTGGAGCTCACTGGAACCCCTGGGGCTAAGGTGAGGATGGCCGTAGGACAAGGTCAGGGCACGCAGGGCCAGATGTACAAGAAAGTGGCGCAGCACGGCTCTGCTCTGAAACTGGCAGTGCTGCACTGCGTCACTTCAGATTTGCAGGGATGCGCCGTATTTACAATAATACCGCACACCCCTGTGTTTCCCCTAGCGCGGGCGCTAAACTTAGTTGCCTAGCACCAATGCAGGCCCCCTTGCACCATAGTGCAAGGGAGCCTGCGCTGAAGGGAATGATTGTTTATGTGCAGGAAGGTGTCCTTCCCTGCACATAAACAATCAATCATGGGGATATGTTACTTCTATGTGTGCTGCGGCGGGTGCTGAATTTGCTGCTTTGAAGTTGCTCGTGAGGAAGGGGATGGCAAATCTCTACACTGGGGTCACGGAAGCAAGGGGTTGAAGATGTTCCAGAGTACCCTCGAGTCAGAGTATCGAGTAAAGTCAGTGGTAGCAGAGCTGGCCACCAACAATACTTGGTTGCAGCAAATGGAGTGGATGGATACTTCAGTGTCCCGAGGTCCGGGGAATTGCGGTAGCCATCTGAAACTTTGTGGGGGTCAGGACTACATCTCCCACAATGCACCAGATCATCTGGTTTTGGGTGATCCCTCAGCGGGCCCAATGGCCAGTGATTCTTTGGTCCAGTCTGTGTTTTTTCCTGTGGGCTGCAGGGAAGAAGTATCCGGAGTTCTAGGAAGTTCTGGAGCTGACTTTAGGTTGCAAAGAGGTTCCTGGGGAGCCGGTCTCTGGTCCAGGAAGAGTTGTTGCAGTGCAGTTCCAGGAGCGTTATCACAGGTACACTTTAAGGCGTCCTTGGTTTGTGAAGGTCCTGTTGTCACAAGCACAGCTCATCAGCTCTGAGGTTCTGGTGGCAGGGGTGCCTCTTAAATCCTGAATATAGGGTGTTAGGGGTGTGAGGGCTAGTGGCCAATGGACTACTAGTCCAAATGGCTAACCCGCCCCTCAGTTGACCACATCTGGTGGAGTGTGGCACTTTTTCCTACCCAGAAGCCTCTGTTCTGCTACTCCAAAGATGTCAGGACCCCCTCCTCGGCTGTACAGCCTAGGTAGCCAAACCCTAGGTGTGTGGCTAGCCTTCTACGGATGTTCACCTCTTGACTATTTAATTTTTTCTGCCTCCCCATGTGCAAATATGCCTGGGGAGAGGGGTGACGGGCCTCCTCTTGGGACGGCTTGCTTGAATCATCAGAATTGGTGCAGCCTTTGAAGTTCACCACCTTAATGTGCCACATCACTAGCCATCCTGCTAGGGAGCGAGGTGTCACCTCCTTCCCAGGCAGAGTTTTGTTTCTGACTCCTGGGAGTGTTCATACCTACTGGCAGGAAGTCACAATCCTGTCTCAGCGGCAATGGCTATAGGCTGTCAGCCAGGGCACACGAAAGGCTGGGACAATCAGATGGGCAAACTTTAGGGTGGCCACCTGGGTTCCTGTCACATTAAATATGACATGGCCAACACATCAGGTTGAAAAAGACAAGATGTTTGATACAAAATATGCCATATTTCAGTGGAGCCATAATCGAGATACAAAGGTGCCAGTCCATGTTATCCTATGGCCCCCTGATCACATATGGTAGCTTCTAATAAAAGGGGCAGTAAAGGAACATATACGCTTGCACTTATATGACCACAACCTTAATCTAATGCAACCTGCCTCCTGGGCTCAGTAGCCCTACCTTAGGGATGACTAATATATATTAAAATAGTGCATTTGCTTTGCCCCTCCTGTTGAGGGCAAAGTCGAGTGTGAACAGTTTGCACTGTCCATGTGGTCTGCAATGGCATGCCTGCTGTCATATGTTTACTTGGGTCACTCGGGTGGCACAAACAGTGCTTCAGGCCCTGGCGACTCTTAACTCCCATGCCCTGGGACCCACTGGTACCATTTACCAGGGACCTTTAAGGGGGTTAAAGTCTTTGCTAATTGAGGTTACCAATTCATGTGCATTATGTTTAGGGAGGGAGCACTTGCACTGGGGCCTGGTTAGCAGGCTTCAGAACACTGGCAGAGTAAAAAAACAGCAGCTAGTAGTCCAAATGGGGAAAAAGTGGGGGGAAACCTGCAAAAAGCCTGTTTTCCTTCATGTGCTATCTCCCAAAAACATATTTCTGGGAGATTTCAAAACTTAGTAGAAGAATGTCATACTTTAAACGCACTGCATAATAGACAGCTTTCTATAACTGTACAAATTGCACTACAGTGAGGCCCTCTTTGACCTTCATGGGCTCTCGTTTTTAGCTTCATTTCATATTTTACATGTACATGTTTTAGCTGCATTGCTTTTAGCAGTGATATGTTACACACTTTGCTTGTATGATGTACAAGTTGCTAGTTTTAGTTAGCCTTTTCTCAAAATGTGATCAGAACATTCTGTGTAAGGCTAGGAGCTCCTCACACAAAATCCTGGTGCTTGTGTTGGCTATTCAGGAGACAGCTTCTAACATCTAGACATTGCGTCTAAGCTGTGCTTCCAATGCAGTGTGTTTTTATTATATAAAGGATGTACTGATCCGGAAACCACAACCGTCCTGGGATGAATGCTGTGTTCGACATGGCCATGCATGAACAGCGTCGGGCTGAGGGATGAGCCTTGGGGGATGCCGCAGATGATGTCGGTGGCTTCGGAGCGGAAGGGGGGGGAGGCGGACTCTCTGGGTTCTGCCGGAGAGGAATGAGATGATCCAGTCGAGGGCTTTTCCTTAAATTCCAGTTTTGTGGGACGTGATTTCATAGTGCAGTGGCAGACTGTGTCGAAGGCGGCAGATAGGTCCAGGAGGATGAGGGTTGATGTTTAGCCGTTGTCCATTTGGCGTCTGATGTCGTCTGTGGCGGCGAGAAGGGCGGTCTCAGTGCTGTGGTTTCATCTGAAGCCGGACTGGGAGGGGTCTAGGATGTTGTTGTCTTCGAGGTGGCTGGTTAGTTGTGTGTTGACGATTTTTTCAATCACCTTTGCTGGGAAAGGGAGTAGGGAGATGGGTCGGAAGTTCCTGAGGTCGTTGGGGTTTGCTTTGGGCTTCTTGAGGAGGGCGCGGATTTCGGCGTGTTTCCATTTTCCCGGGAATGTCGCTGTTTCGAAGGAGATGCTGATGACCTTCCGTAGTTGGGGGACGATGGTGGAGTCGGCTTTGTTGTATACGTGGTGGGGGCAGGGGTCTGACAGAGATCCTGAGTAGATGGAGTTCATGATCTTGCGTGTCTCTGTGTCATTTACGTTGGTCCAGGAGGTCAGGCGGTTTGCACAAATGGAGTGTTCGGGCAGGGGTATGGCGTGGGAGTGGCGTTGAAGCTGTTGTGGATGTCGGTGATCTTCTGGTGGAAGAAGGTGGACAGTGCGTTGCAGAGTTCTTGGGATGGAGGGATGTCTTTGACGTTGGCGCTGGGGTTGGAGAGTTCTTTCACGATGCTGAAGAGCTCTTTGCTGTCATGTGCGTTGTTGTCCAGGCGGACTTTGAAGTGGGATCGTTTGGCTTGTCTGATGAGTTGGTGGTGCTTGTGGGTGGCGTCCTTGTGGGCTGTGAGGCTGTCAGGTGTGCGTTTGAGGAGCCATTCCTTTTTTAGTTTCTGGCAGTCGCGTTTGGAGTTTAGGAGCTCGTCGGTGAACCAGGTGGCTTTTCTACTGGCTTGGTTGTTG
This sequence comes from Pleurodeles waltl, assembly GCF_031143425.1. NCBI lineage: Eukaryota > Metazoa > Chordata > Amphibia > Caudata > Salamandridae > Pleurodeles > Pleurodeles waltl. The sequence continues at coordinate 10,830,083 of NC_090442.1, forward strand.
GTGGATTTCTTGAGTGGCCGAGGGTGTTGGCTCAGTCGTTGATCCACAGAGTGAGGTTGTAGGCGGCGGTGTCTGGGTCGGTGGGGTTGGGGGTGGGTTCTGGGTGAGGGTGTTGGTAAGCTGGTCTTCCGTAACTTTGCTCCAGCATCGGCGGGGTGGTTGTTGGGTGCGATGGTGCTCGGTATGTTTCTTGTAAGTGAAGTGGATGCAGTGGTGGTCGGTCCAGTGGAGTACGGTGGTATGGTTGAAGGTGACGTGGGCGCTTGAGGAGAAGATGGGATCAAGCGTGTGGCTGGCGATGTGGGTTGGTGTGTTGACGAGTTGTCTGAGGTCGTGGTTGGTGAGGTTGTCGATCAGAGTAGTGGAGTTGGTGTCGTTGTTGTTCTCCAGGTGGAAATGTAGGTCCCGAGGAGGATGTAATCTATTGAGGTGAGTGCGTGGGTGCTGGTGAGGTCGGCGAGGGATTCGCTGAATGGTGCTCGTGGTCCGGGGGGTCTGTAGATGAGCGTTCCTCTGAGAGTGGTGTTGGGGTCGGTGTGGATGCAGAAGTGTAGGTGTTCGGCGGTCTTAAGGGAGTCGTCAGTGTGGGTGTCGACCTTGAAGGTGAATTTGTGGGCGATGGCTATTCCTCCTACGATTCCGTTGTTGCGGTCCCTACGGATGATCTTGTAGCCGTCCGGGATGGCTATTGCGATGTCGGGCACCGAGGAGTCGTTCCACCAGGTTTCGGTCAGGAAGGCTACGTCTGGGGCGGTGGAGTCGAGCAAGTCCCAGAGCTCGATAGCGTGCTTGCGTGCAGAGCGGGTGTTGAGGAGTATGCAGTGGAGGTGGTTAGTTTCAGTCTTGGTTGGTTTTGTTGTTCTGTTGCAGGTGAATTTGCAGCTGCGGCATGAGAAGGGTCCATTGGTATTCCTTGGTGAGGACTGGAAGCATGCTGTGATGCAGCCGGGATTGAAGGCGTTGAGTTGGTCGGCCGCGCAGCGGCATCTAGGGGTGCAGGGGTCTCGCGGACCGGGGGGGCGGTGGCGCTGGGTGCGGTCCAGGTGCGGATGCACGGCGACCGCCATTAAGAAGGGAAGGGGAGGGAGGCGCAGCTGGGAGGCGGGAGGGAGCGGCGAATGGGGGCGCGAGGGGGGTGGGCCACAGGGAGGCAGCGGCGGGGAAAAAGCTGCTCAGAAAGAGCCGGCAAGGGGAGCGCACAAGGGGCAAAAAGCGGCAGAAAAAAACAGAAAAAAGGCACAGAAGGTAAACTGAGGAATGAACGGCATACTGAGTCAGGCACAGAAAACGAGTCACAATAACATGAACGGCACAATAATTCAAGGCACAGAAAACGAGTCACAATAACATGAACGGCACTATAATTCAAGGCACAGAAAACGAGTCACAATAACATGAACTGCACAATAATTTAAGGCACAGAAAACGAGTCACAATAACGGCACAAAGCACAAGTCTAGTGACGCTTACCAGAGCCCACTAGACACCAGGGATGAGGCGTAGGCGGATGCCTGCGGGTGGAGGAGGGCCTCGAACACGCGAGCGGCAGCATGTGCAGGGTCAAGGACAAGGGCACAGCTTGGTGGTGCTGCGGACGTGGGGGAGCGATCTCCTGACCAAAAGCAGGTCAGAGGTGGCAGCATTTCTTCAGTGCCCTCTGGAGACAGGAGGGTCCATATTCCAAAAGGTCTGGTGCCTGACTTTGTGTTGGGAGACAAAACTGACAAGTGGTTTAAGGCTTATGAGATTGCTTTACAGATGCACAAGATCCCTGAGAAGGGTTGGGGGGGCATTATGTGGAGACATATCCCTTGCGAGGGAAGGGAGACCGTAGTGGCCCTAGATGCGTGAGACAGGATGAGATATTCCCACCCCTGTGAAGGTGGCCCTTGTCAGGAAGTATGGTCTGACACCAGAAATTACAGACAGAAGAGCAGGGAAAGTTCAAAACTGGCCCAACGTACCTGGGTGACTTGTGCGGATTCCTTTAGCAAGGCACTGAAAGGTTGGGTGAAGGGTTGTTAACTAAAGGATTATCAAGGGCTGTACAATTTGATTGCAAAAGAGCACAAGTTAAATCTTTGGTATGCAGATCTGCACCAACATTTGATTGATAGTAAGCTCTCTGACCCCAAGGAGCTTGCTAAGGAGGCGGACTGCTGGGTCAACACTAGACCATAAGAAGGTATCTTGGGGGATCACCATCAGCGGGCGGAGGGTGGATGCTAGAGAGACACTGGAGCCAGCATGACAACAGTCAGATGTCAGCTGGTGACCTCAGAGAAGGTAGCCCCTAATGAATTCCCAGATGTGGCGGCTGACTGTAGGAGGCTGGCCTGGTGTGTGGTGGGTACCTATGGTACTTACACCTTATACCAGGTATCTTTTATTAGTGTAGTGTGGGCAGTGTCTAGAAGCCAGGCTCTCTACAGGTAGCTGTGGATGAGCAGCCAAGGCTTATCTAGGAGACATAAAAAGTTCAAGCAATACCACTGTATTCACACTAAGGCCCTGATTTATACTTTTTATGCGCCGCATTAGCGTCATGTTTTGACAGAAAAGTAGCGCAAACTTACAAAATACAATTGTATTTTGTAAATTTGCACCGCTTTTGCGTACAAACATGATGCTAATGCGGCGCACAAAAAGTATAAATCAGGGTCTGAGTACTTACACACCCGAAAGAAAACACACCGTGTTACAAAAATAAATGTAATTTATTTTGGTGACACAAACACCAAAAATACCATAAAGGCTATACTCCCTTAGGAGGTAAGTAATACACAAGTTATACACACTAGTATGTAGAAATAGGCATAAAAACAGTTAGAAAACAGTGCAATTAGTGAAAATCACAATAGGAAGAAATAGGCCTACTGGGAGAACAAACAATATACTAATAATTGAATGTGAAGGTTGGTCCCTCACCTAGGTAAGTGTAGTGTGTAGAGGGGAGCTGGGAGTACTAGGAATGCCCAAAGGTAAGTACCCCAACCCACGCCAGTGACCAGCAAAAACAGGAGTAAATCACAGTAAGTTTCCCAGAACACACATGGAGAAGTAAAGAAGAAGAATGCAAAACCCACAAGAGACTGCAAGACACCAACAGTGGATTCCTGGACAAGAAGACCTGTGGAAGAAGGTCCCTGCTGTGCTTCTTGGACCAAGTCCAAGAAGCACAGCAGGGTCCAGGAAAGGCAGGAGCCCCTACCCACCAGGATGAAGGTGCAAAAGATGAACCACGGGGAAGAAGAAGAGTCAGCACTACACCCAAGAAGACGAAGTTTGGTTCCTGTAGGATGCAGGTGATGTCCCATAATGGAAGGAGAATTGCAGTCGGGTTTGCGTCTTCGGGTTCCGCCAACATGCCTTGGCACACACAAAACTCAGGGTTAGCGGAAAGTAGAGCTGCCGGGGACCAGGAAGGACCATGGTTGTCTCTACCCTGGATAAGTCTGAGGGGACCCTCAGCAACGCAGAGAGCCCACAGAAGCTCAGGCAGCACCCACAGGAGTCCCACAGGACGGGGACAGGAGAGTAGCAGAAGAGACCCATGCAGCACTACGAGAAAGGCTCCCATGCCACCGGAGAATCACTCAGGGAGCTGTGCGTCACAGGAAGGAGTGCTGGGGGCTGGCGCTTCAGGGTGCCTGAAGAACTTGGAGGAAGCATGCCAACAAGCCTTGGCAGCTGCAAAGGATGTGGTGCATGGGGGTACTATACTGCGTGGGCAGGCAAGGACATACCTTGACCCAGGTTGGACAGTTGGAAGAGAGGACCGTCAGGACCACTTCAGTCTACCACCTGTGATGCAGGATCCACGCAACTCAGCAGGAGAGGGGATCCACATAGCCCGTTGTTGTCGCAGTTGGTGCCTGCCGAAGCAGGAGAGTGACTCCTTCCCTCCAAGGGAGATTCCTTCTTTCTTCTGATGTAGGCTGAGGACGGGCTGTCCTCAGAGGAGCACGACCAGGGAAATGTTGCAGTTGCTGGAAGGAGCCGGAGATACAATGTTGCAGAAGGCATCTTGTTTTTTTGTTGCAGCTTGTGGGGTCCTGAATTATGTATGATGGAACACCTCATGCCTTTACAACGCGGGAAGTACAATGCGTGGTCATTACCACGCATGCACTTACCACAAAATGTTTTTACCACGCATATGCTTTTAGCATGCATGTCTTTACCACGAAAATTTGGTAGTAAAGCCATAGTTGGTAAAGGCATATGCATGGTAAAAAGTAGAGGTAAGTATAACATACATTTTATATATATAATATATATATATATATATATATATATATATATAAAACATTTATATTTATATATATTGTATTGAGTTGTAATAGTATTTATATAGCGCTTCCTACCACTGACGAGGCGTCAAATCGCTTTTCGGCGAATAGCACGCTACTCCGGAACCCAAGAGGAATTAGTGGTGGATTAGTATAAGGAAATATGAGTTCAGTTTTAGTACTTTTATGAGTTAATTTGAGCAGAGGATATTTTAGTTTATTAGTTGGATTGACTAGAGTAATGGAGGGATAGAGGAGGGAAGAATCCAGAAGTGTGAATTGGGAGTTTATAGTAATAGGATGAGGCTTGGGATGGGTAAAGGAGAGATGGAGGAGGGAAGAGTCTGTGGAAAGGGTTAATGAGGTCATAGTAGCAGGAGGGGTTTTGGATGAGTCAAAGGTGAGATACATGAGGGAGAATTTAGTAGGGTTGTTGGGGAGATCATGGTAGTAAACTGAGGTTTGGGTGAGCTAGATGTGGAAGAGGAGGGATTTTTTTGGGAGATTAAAGTAGTAGAATGGGTTTGGGATAGAGACATGTCATATGGTGATGGGTAGACAAAGTAAAGCTTACAAGAGAGTAAATTAATATTATTTTCATTTATTTATAATTTTTTATATATATATATATATATATATATATATATATATATATATACTTTTTTATCATTATTTTTCTTTAATGCATTTATTAATTATTATTTATTTTTTTGCTTTAATTTACTTATTTATAATTTGAATTTAATTTATAGATTGTATTTTATTTATTTTTATTTATACTTACACACATATATATATATATATATATATATTCACATACATGTACATATTTAATTGTGAGTAAATATACATTTGTTAAACAGGTTTAAAGAGTCTGGGCCATATTTATACTTTTTGACGCAAAACTGTGTTAATGCAGTTTTGTGTCAAAAACTTTAACGCGGGCTAACGCCATTTCTTAGCGCCACCCATGCGTCAATTTATACTTTGATGCACGGTGGCGCTAAGAACTGGTTAGAGTCTTTTTTTTTTTACGCTAACCATTGCGCCGCGTCGTAAAGCAAAATGACGTTAACGCAGGGAAAATGACTCTAATCCGGTTTGCGACACAGAAAACATCGCAAACCGGATATGCGCCATTTTCCACTGCAATAGTGTAAAAAAGTGGCGCAAACGCAGCAAACGGTGCAAAGGAGCACCAAAATGGATCCCAGAAGCCAGGAGAGACCCCAGGGAGACCTCAGTCTACCAGGAACCACCCAGGAGGTCACAGACAAGACGCAGGGGAGAGACAAGAAGAAAAGGAAGTTTTGTTTCAGCGCAGAGGAGCATGAAATACTGGCCAGAGAGGTGACAGAGCACCAGCATCAACCTTTCGTTACCTCTAAATTGCCAATTGGGAGTAGAGAGGGAATTTGGCAACAAATTGTCGACAAGATAAACAGTGCGGCAGAGGTCAGGAGAACTCTCACTGAGTGCAAGAAACGCTGGCATGACTGCAAGCGCAGGACAAAGGAGAAAATGGCTAGGAACAGAGAGGCAGCACTGCAGACTGGAGGTGGGAGTCCAGCACCGCAAGAGACCCTGGACGAAATGGAGGAGATGGTTGCAGCCGTCATCCCAGAGATCGTCACAGGAATTGCAGTACAGGACAGCGCAGACTACCAGGAAACAACACATATGCAGGGTAATTGCCTAAATGTTAATTGCAAGCGGGGGGGGGTACATACCTACTAAACAATACATGTCAACAATGGAAGTCAAGCAGTGGAAAGGGCAAAGGGGCACAGCATGGGTGCATGGGCTGTGCAGGGGCACAACACCAACAACCTTTGCATGGGGGTACACCGCCATGCCAAGGCTGCTGGAAAGGCAAAGCCACTCCAGGAGGGTAGTCTAGAATGCAAAACTGGGCTGCTGTCACAAGATAGCTGGTATTGTCAGAATGTGAACTAGGGGACAATGCCCAGTCTCACGCCATTGCCTCAAGCGGCATTTACCATTGACAACATTTGCCACTACTACCTGTGCTGTGTGTGCTGGTCAATTAGGAAATGCCAGTTAGGTGCCATGGCATAAACACACTCAAAATGAGGGTTCAGGATGACTACGTGATCAATCCCCTTGAATTCCTAACCAAGTGTAACTCATGTCAAATGTTCATGTCTATAGGCTCAATAAACATCAGGTATTGTTATTTACATTATGAAGTACACAGCAGCAATGTCATACCCATGCTGCCCATCCCAGGGTCTATCCCTTGCCTGTGTTATAATAGCTGCAATGCCACCTTGCAACCTCCCAACTGTCACACTGCCAAGACAACAGCATTGAGGGGTAGGACATATGTGTGTAGCTAGTGGAACACACCCACACAGTCATAAGTGGCAATGAAACACTGCCAGGCCCTTCAGCGCAATGCAATGTAGCACACATTCGCAAACATCAACATGACACACTACCAGTGCTGACACCTGTATCGTGTCATGTCAATGCAATATATGGTATGTGCTTGGTTTCAGCAACGTATAGCTGTATGTGAAATATCATAGACTGGGTCAGGGCCATATTGTTATGTGTGCTGCAAGTGGCATCAGAAAATCCACAGCCAGTGCAAGGCCTCACCATGCTAATGGTAGTAGAGGGAAGGTTGAGTAGGACAAGAAGGAGGCAGGACACAATTTGCACTGAACCTACACCTAGAGGACGTGACGCAGACAATTCCCCAAACTGCCCACACTACATGTGACATGCAAGTGGGGCATAGGCCTGTGAGAATGCAAATATTAATGACAGGAACAATGAACAGGAACCCAATGTTCCACCAATAGGAAGTCAGTGACGTCACATTACAACTGCCACAACACAAACACACTAATTGTACAATATCTCAGTGCAGAGGACGATGGCTCTCCTGGACTACCCTGGTGACATGGATGACAAGCTGACAACCATTAGCCAGAAAACCCTCCAAGATGTCCTGGGAACCCTCCAGACCCTACCTTTAGTCGCAAGGAGGAGCACAGATTTAGCAGCCATCCCAGAGGAACCACCCCAATAGTACGACCTGCCAGCTAAAACACAGCTGAGGAGCAGCTCCTCCTTGCTGCAGTAATGCCCTGAATAGTTACACAGTTAGCAGCTACCGGGAATTTAGAGTCCACTTCTCCAAACACGGATGTATGTGTTGCCCCCACAAACCCACCACCACCACCACCAAGGGCAGAGGAGACAACACACACATCAGAAGATGAAGACATGGAAAAGGTCACCTTCACACGTAGGAGTACCCAGTAGCACTAGCCCATGCCACATGGGCAGTGATTTTCCTATGTCCTGTGCTTGACAACATGCCAATCGTGCTACAGATAGTAACATGCACTGTTCTCCAACACACTGTTTACCTTACCACTATGGACTGCAATTGTCTTTCACTACCCAATTGGCAATTCATGTTCCTCTGCACTGAATGACACTCCATCGCAGCATGTCCAATGACATGTCCTTCAACATTGTACTTATGTTGCATCACAATAGAAGGCGTCACACCAATGGACTTACAAACCTGGACTATATAAATATTGCACTACAGCACTTTCAAATAAACAGCACCTACACAACCCTTTTGTCTCTGTGTAATGTGACACATCTACTGATGCATGTAACATGTCAATGGCCACAGAATGTCAATACAAGAACGTAGAAAGAATGTGGGCTGATATCTATGCACAAGGGTCTGGATTTTACAATAATCTGCGCTGCTTGTGGCTCATTTCTGAAGTTAAAGCACCACAAACAGTATAATGCTGTGTAAAGATTGAATATGTCAGGTCCAAGGTACCTACAAGATGAAACTCAATGCTGCCCACATCCCCTACAAGACAGTCATTGTGGATGTGACATATGACTATAAACTTAAATCCCACAACCACAACATACAGCAGGAATGGATGTGTAAGAGTGTTTGGACAATAACGTCACCTGGGAGTACAATGAGAAAACTCATAGGTGTGATTTTTGTACACTGAACTTCATATGATTATGACACCACTCAGTTTATCAGGGTTCACATGAACATCAGGCTGCAGGCAGACGTTCCACAGTGCCCAAGATTCCAACACAGGACCCAAACGATGACAGCTTTAAAATCACACCTACCTCTCCAATACATGGGAACCATAGTCACCTTGAGTGGTGGGTTCAATGGATGGCAGATACATAGATCTGTAGCTTCATTGTAGCTGCCAATGTGACAGCTCATTTGGAATTGGGAATAAACATGTCAAGAATGGGATGTGGATGCAGGATGGAACACACAGGCAAACACAAATATGCCACTGTACACTCATGCAAAGGCCCAGATCCCCAAGCATATCATACATACCGTAAAGGAGTACCTAAAACTTTATTACACAAGTATGAAAGAAAACGTAAACTATGTCACACACCTATCCTAACCTAAACTGTCCTAACTATGCATTACCCACAACTGGCCTTAACTACCCTATGCTAAAATTACTTACCACATGTAACTAAACACTCTAAACATCATTCCCCCAGCCCCCTTATATGACAGGACTCATGTAGGACAACATATACTAACCTAAACAGATACTAACTAATACTAAACAAATATATATTTTTTTGTATTTTTAATTTTTAATTTTGTTTTTTTCTGGAATACACATAAACCCCAACATCAACCCCCACCCACCCACCCACAAACTAACATGAAGTAATATAACTCCCCCCAATCTACCTATCCTATCTAACCTAACAACCTACTCTAACCTATCATTTAACCCCCTAAACCCAGTAAAAAACAGTATAAAGAAAGTGGAGGGAGGGGACGGAATTAGGGGTGAGGCAGAACTGGACTCAGAGGTTTGCCCTCCTCAGAGTTTTTTTAATAGACTTGAGTCTTCTGCTGTTGCGGGCCACCTCTTGCTGGAGACTGTCCATTTGCCTTATGACCCTACGCATGTCATGTTGTAGCTGGCGCAATGCGGCCATGTCCATACCACCTGCTGTGGTGGTTTGTGTCGTATTGGATGTAGCAACTGCAGGTGCTGGTGCCGTGGTTGGGTGTGGTGGCATAGATGGTGCAGCAGTTGTGCCTTGTGCTGCAGATGTTGAGGGTGCAGCAGGTGTGGCAGAGATACTGGTGTCCACTGTGCCTGCAGTCGGGGTGGTGGCGGCACCTGTAGTGGCCAATGCTGGGCCCCCTTCGTTAAAAGCTCGCTGTAGGAAAGTACAATCTTGCCTGGCATGTTACCCCGTATTTCACTGTATATATGTTGTTTTAGTCTATGTGTCACTGGGACCCTGCCAGGCAGGGCCCCAGTGCTCATAAGTATGTGCCCTGTATGTGTTCCCTATGTGATGCCTAACTGTCTCACTGAGGCTCTGCTAACCAGAACTTCAGTGGTTATGCTCTCTCTGCTTTCCAAATTTGTCACTAACAGGCTAGTGACTAAATTTACCAATTCACATTGGCATACTGGTACACCCATATAATTCCCTAGTATATGGTACAGAGGTACCCATGGTATTGGGGTTCCAGGAGATCCCTTTGGGCTGCAACATTTTTTTTGCCACCCATAGGGAGCTCTGACAATTCTTACACAGGCCTGCCAGTGCAGCCTGAGCGAAATAACGTCCATTTACCTAGTGAAGGTTGGGTGAAAAGTTACTTAGTTCCCCGGACTTTGTGAGTGCGGGGACACCATTACACGCGTGCACTGTACACTGTACCTATGTACAGCTTTAGAATGGTAACTCCGAACATGGCCATGTAACATGTCTAAGATCATGGAATTGTCACCCCAATGCCATTTTGCCATTGGGGGGACAATTCCATGATCCCCCGGGTCTCTAGCACAGAACCCGGGTACTGCCAAACTACCTTTCCGGGGTCTCCACTGCAGCTGCTGCTGCTGCCAACCCCTCAGACAGGTTTCTGCCCTCCTGGGGTCCAGGCAGCCCTGGCCCGGAAAGGCAGAACAAAGGATTTCCTCTGAGAGAGGGTGTAACACCCTCTCCCTTTGGAAATAGGTGTGAAGGCTGGGGAGGAGTAGCCTCCCCCAGCCTCTGGAAATGCTTTGATGGGCACAGATGGTGCCCATCTCTGCATAAGCCAGTCTACACCAGTTTAGGGATCCCCAGCCCTGTTCTGGCGCGAAACTGGACAAAGGAAAGGGGAGTGACCACTCCCTTGACCTGCATCTCCCAGGGGAGGTGCCCAGAGCTCCTCCAGTGTGTCCCAGACCTCTGCCATCTTGGAAACAGAGGTGTCTGTGGCACACTGGACTGCTCTGAGTGGCCAGTGCCAGCAGGTGATGTCAGAGGCTCCTTCAGATAGGTTCCTACCTCTCTTGGTAGCCAATCCTCCTTCCTAGGTAGCCAAATGTCCTTTTCTGGCTATTTAGGGTCTCTGCTTTGGGGAATTCTTCAGATAACGAATGCAAGAGCTCACCAGAGTTCCTCTGGATCTCCCTCTTCACCTTCTGCCAAAGGATCGACCACTGACTGCTCAGGACGCTTGCAAAACTGCAACAAAGTAGCAAGACGACTACTAGCAACCTTGTATCGCTTCATCCTGCCGGCTTTCTCAACTGTTTCCAGGTGGTGCATGCTCTGGGGGTAGCCTGCCTCCTCTCTGCACCAGGAGCTCTGAAGGAATCTCCCGTGGGTCAACGGAATCTTCCCCCTGCAACCGCAGGCAACAAAAGACTACATCACCGGTCCTCTGGGTCCCCTCTCAGCACAACGAGCATGGTCCCTGGAACTCAGCAACTCTGTCCAAGTGACTCCCACAGTCCAGTGACTCTTCAGTCCAAGTTTGGTGGAGGTAAGTCCTTGCCTCCCCACGCTAAACTGCATTGCTGGGTACCACGTGATTTGCAGCTGTTCCGGCTCCTGTGCACTCTTCCAGGATTTCCTTCGTGCACAGCCAAGCCTGGGTCCCCGACACTCTAACTTGCAGTGCACAACCTTCTGAGTTGTCCTCCGGCGTCGTGGGACTCCCTTTTGTGACTTTGGGTGGACTCCAGTTCACTTTTCTTCTAAGTGCCTGTTCAGGTACTTCTGTGGGTGCTGCTTGCTTCTGTGAGAGCTCCCTACGTTGCTGGGCGCCCCCTCTGTCTCCTCATCCAAGTGACGACATTCTGGTCCCTCCTGGGCCACAGCAACATCCAAAAACCCTAACCGTGACCTTTGCAGCTAGCAAGGCTTGTTTGTGGTCTATCTACGTGGGAACACCTCTGCAAGCTTCAGCGCAACATGGGACCTCCATCCTCCAAAGGGGAAGTTCCTAGTCCTCTTCTTTCTTGCAGAACTCCAAGCTTCTTCCAACAGGTGGCAGCTTCCTTGCACCCCCAGCTGGCATTTCCTGGGCTCCTGCCCACTCTTGACACTGTTGCGACTATTGGACTTGGTCCCCTTGTCTTACAGGTACTCAGGTCCGGCGGAAATCCACTATTGTTGCATTGCTGGTGCTTGTTCTTCCTGCAGAAACCCCCTATCACGACTTCAGGGTCTTAGGGGGGGCTATTTTTCTAACCCTCACTGTTTTCTTACAGTCCCAGCGACCCTCTACAAGCTCACATAGGTTTGGGGTCCATTCTTGGTTCGCATTCCACTTTTGGAGTATATGGTTTGTGTTGCCCCTAAACCTATGTGCTCCTATTGCAATCTGCTGTAATTTTACATTGCTTGCATTACTTCGTTTTGCTATTATGTGCATAATTTTAGTTTGTGTATATATATCTTGTGTGAATTTCTTATCCTCATACTGAGGGTACTCACTGAGATACTTTTGGCATATTGTCATAAAAATAAAGTACCTTTATTTTTAGTACTTCTGTGTATTGTATTTTCTTATGATATTGTGCATATGACACCAGTGGTATAGTAGGAGCTTTACATGTCTCCTAGTTCAGCCTAAGCTGCTTTGCCATAGCTACCTTCTATCAGCCTAAACTGCTAGAAACACCTCTTCTTCACTAATAAGGGATAATTGGACTCTGGTACCCACTACAAGCCAGGCCAGCCTCCTACACTCGCCATGCTCCTGTGGCTCTTTCCCAACGATAGCTTCTTGCCATCATTCGATACCCAGCCTCCAGGTCAAGGATGTGCCTGTAAATAGGAGACAGGCAAACATTAGTGTCATCATTGTGTGATGCATATACAGATGATAATCTAACACTTCCTCACAAATTGCACATGCAGTCCAAATTACAGTACAGATGATAGAATGTCCCTGAGGAATGACATGCCAACACAGCCTACCCATCAACTATCTAACAGCACAGCAATGCACAACAAGGTGTGTACCAAATTAACTGATCTGTGCATATATGTAGTGCAATTGATCACATTGCAAATACAGCAAGTACTCAACATGTGCCAGACCCACGAATCCCTATCATCTGGATAAACTTCAAGGCCCACAAGACCTGTGATTTGTATATGGAACTGTCAGGATGGTATGCAGTTGCTAATCATAAGGGGTCGGTATAGTTAGGCCCACATGCATGCTTGAACTACATGTCTGTCATATACAATGTGACCATCACACGTAGCTACATATATTGTCTCCACCTAACCCTGAGCCTCAGGGGGGATGGGCATGCAATACATATTTTCAACCGTCAAGGACAACCACTAAGCTTTGTCCATCTGTACATGGATTTAGTGAGTGGAACACATGTAAGGAGGCCTGCCAACTAAGACTGAGTCATTCACCTCTACATTCATGTTACCATTTGTGGACAACCATCAATATCAGATCACACTGACACATTTCCTAAATCACCCACATTGATGCAAGCACACATCTGGCCTTGACCTGCATGCACGCCTATTACATAACATCTACGTTGTACGTAAATGGAGTACAACATGTGAGGCTAGATGCTGGGGGACAGTCACCCATACAGTCCTACATGTTCAGTACATCCCAGGAATGGGCAATTTTGTGCGTTAAAATGATGCATCACTGTTTTGGGTGAATTAGGGTATGACTTGCTGACTACATTATGACACTGGACCACCTCCACGTCAAATGTGGGCATACATGTGGCTACAAATCACCTTCTTCACCTGCCCATGCCTATTGCGCAGCACTAGACTCCCAATATATGACTCTCTGCCAGTGAATGTCTAACTCTTCCATGGAACACTATGTCAACCTCCAGTCAAGTCACATATCAGATCACGTGGCTGCTCATCATATCTTGCAATGAGTCCAACACACAAGAGTCAATCACACAACAGCTGCAATCACAACACAGGACAAACATTTTCACACTTACTGGATATGTCTGGGTCCTCGATTCGAGCCACTTTACCAATGGTGTAGGGTGCTAGTCCACCTGTAAAACATGGAAGGGAGATATACGCTCAATGTCCTCAATGTCTGATCACTGTACAAACGTGGGAACAACAAATCACATTGTGTGAAATTTTATATGATAGAGCTGCACATCAGGCATGTAGACACTCCAACAGACATACTACTGCAAACTTGCATTGACACTGTAACTTCAGTGAGTGATAGACACACATATGTACACATGCACTGGCCCTAACAATCATGTGGTGCTAAACGTAGCTAATCCATTTCAGATGGTACTCCATTTCATCATTTGTTATTGAGTGTCAATTGCAATGCCACGTTCCTGGTGCACTGCAATACAAGTGACTCAGGTATTGTGGCTTGTGCATCAAGGGACAATGAGTAGCTGTGTGATGGACATGTAGGTTATCGGAATTATCGTGCTTTCAGTGGTCCATAATAGGTGTGCCAGTGTTGTATGTAGGTTACATATGCCCCATTGGCAGTGTCCCCTAAGGCGTATATGCCCCCTATGACAACATGATGGCAGGGATCCTGTGTGTGAAATGATGACAATGTAGCGCTAAACATGGATTGGCCACTTTGATGTTCCAAAACCGCAAAATAATGTATGCTGACAGTGTCTTAGTTGATCATCGTTGACAGAATGCATGGGCACAGGTGTAGTCATTGCACCTGAAATGTGTCACTCAGGGCCATTTGTACCCATATCAGGTATTGTGAATCACACATTGCAAGACTCAGCAACTAGCAATTAGCAAGTTGGATAATCAGAGCTAGAACACCCGAAATGACATAGTTTGCAAATGTAAAATGGGGTAGCAAATGACCTACCTCTTCAAGCATGATGAGGTAGGTCTCATTTTGGAAACCCCTTGGGAATGGTGACACTCACAGGAATGCTGGCCTTCTGAGCTCAGCAGACCACCATGTCTGTGACTGCCTTCATATTGAGATGTTTACATTTGTTGAAATGCAGCTATATTTCAGCAGGGGTGTACAGAAAGTAATTTAACAACCTATTTCATCACTAAAATAGAATTATGGAAGCAGTCAGTGGTCCCTTGCACAACTTCATGCTCAGAAATTGTTTGTGGCCATGCATTCACAAAGAGGAGGGATCCCATGCTGACCCTTTCCCTTTTGAAAACGGGTTGGCACCAATGTGACACAGATGGTAACTGCAATAGCTCAGTCCCGGCAACTGTGCCCAAGAAAAAGATGTCCTAGGGGCCTGCGACTCAATGATAGGATTTCAACGCCTACTCCTAAATGCCACTAGAAGACCCTGTTTTGTGATTGTGGAATCTGGTTGCAGATTGGGCCATTTGGGTTTATCCATGTGAATGATTATTTGTCCTGACGTAAACAGAAGGAATCAGTGAACTTACATATGGCCCTGAATACTGTTCGGACATGGCTCAACTAAACTGTGGACTGCGTTGTTACCATGTATTACCATGTGTAATACATCATATTCCTGGTACACCTACAGTTTGTTCAACTTGTGCTCCACATGCCCACAGACATTGCATGCAGCATGTCACGACATCTGCTACTGTCACTCCGGAGCATTCAACTGTACACATTTGTCAATGTGATACTCACCAACAGGACCACCAATCACCACATCCAGGTGGTCCAGCAGGTCCTGCTCTCGGGTCACCAGGTCAGCCCAGTGATGCTTCAGCTGGTGCTCATTCCGTGCGGTGTTAAATATCCTCCTCATGTGGAACAGCACCTTTGCCCACCTCAGCTGTCTTGCCTCCATGTGATACTCCTGTATCACACAGCCCCCAGCCTCCAACATCATGGGGAGGAGGTGGCACACCAGCCACACAAATGCCCCAAGCTCCTCCTCACCCATGCGTCCCAGCCGTGCCTTTCCCAACATAATACAAAACACAATTTCTTACAGTAAATAGGGAAAAAACAGGGAAGGGGGGTAGAAAAAAGGAAACTTATATACCCAAATAAAGACCCAAACTACCCCAACTAATCCTACCCACAAACAGACCCCCAACCGTACAAATACAAATCTAACAACAATAAAAGACACAAAAACACTTACACAGGTACAAAATACAGTTACTAAACACCAAAAGACAAAAGATAGACTACATAGGAGACACAATTACAAAATTCACTGAAGAGCAAACCAACACACAGCCACACAGTCTAGAAAAATCACAGACTGCAAAGTGAAAGTGAAAGTACACCCACTCTCCCATTTCTGTAATCAGGATATCCTATTACATCAATTCCTTTCTAGTTTACGGCCCGTTTTCTGTCTTGCGTGTAATTTGTTGATGCTTATGTTGTTTACGTCAATATTTCTGACATATAGGTGTCAAAATCCCACGCATTCATGGATCAATACATTTTCAATGGATAGCTGCATGCCTGGGGTGCGCTTGTGGAGTTAACGCTAGGGACCCATTGATGTAATTTGAGCGTTTGCGTAAAAATTTCTGACTCAAACTGTGTTTGGGTCATTTTTCATATTTTAACATGCATGTAGCCTATAACTAGACAAAGATAGGATGGTATGATCTGCAGTGTGTGTTCTAGTGCCCACATTACTAATATTGTTGTGCAGGATTAGCTTTCTTAACTGACGCAACAGCAGCACAAACTTTGAAATTAAAATTGAATTTTTTTGTTTGCGCAGGTGTTGCATCAATAGAGGACAGCAAGGCTATGATACAAAAATATGAATCATGGCCTGTGTGTTTTGTGTGTGAATTGACTGTTAAAACTATTTGTGTACTTCTGTTGGAACGGAATGCAATACATTTGGCATAATGTTCATGTATGAAAGTGTTACAAATGGGTATCACCATCAGATGCCAATCAATGAGGTACAACAGTCATGATATATGTTTGTAATATGTGTTGACTCTTTTGCTGTGTGTAGTTGCCTGACTTTGGGGACAATATATTTCTCACAACAAACAATAGACAGGGAAGATCAAGGATGGCTGATGAGCGCTATGTCGGATATGTTACCCCTCACATGTCTCGAATTGTTGTTTACCACTTCATGGTCACTTGTGTGTATACTACCCATGAGTCTGGCATTTCAACATGTTTGGTAGGTACAGTGTTTGCGACACAGAGCCTCAATTCCAATCATAACATTGTTATGTGCCCCACAGTTTGACTAATGTAAATGGCCTATATTCCTCCTGTGGCTGTGGTGGACCAGCAGCCCAGGCTGCATGTGTTCACATATTTTCAGAGGTTCATTGCACAAAAGTGTCCAGTTAAAGTGTGTGGCCATGTGTACCCTGTGTCAGTATTGGCCTCCATGGTTCTACGGTTTCGTGCAGGTCTAGTCAGGAGTCTGTGAAGCCAACCCTTGAGTTCACAGAGTATCTTTCAAAGCAGATTTGACCTAAAGCCGAAGATCAGCTAAAGGCATACAAGGGGATAGGTCAGCTATGGTACAGCAGAAAATACAGAAGAGTAAAGACAGAGCAACCTTGGTGTGGACAAATATGTTACAGATCAGTAATGGACAAACATGCAGGTTCCATCACTACATTTGTACACAGGGTAGGGCTCTGAACTTCCCACAGCAACAGGGAACACCAGTGCCTCCGTGCAGATTAATCCCCCAGCTAGTCACCACACAAGCCCCATCGAAAGGTGGCGGCAGAAGTGAATCTGTGTCTGGACCGTCAGGGCACAAACATGCACACTGTCACTGTTTGGCACTAATGAATACATGCAAAACCAGACAAAGGATGGGGGCTGGATTCGCCCACTGGAAAACATGTGCCAGTACAAAAAAAATGTCTTTAACTATTCCATACAGTTGAGGACTGATCGTAGACTTATCAGACACAATACCCCAAGAGGAAACGCAGGGCATGGAAATCAACTATGAGGCACATGTAGGCACAGGGAACAGCTCTGTGTGACGCAAAAACTGGAACCGGTCTGGCTAACAGGAAGCAGGCTATGTCAGGAACAAACATGAACAAGGCAGAAAAACAGGGAGCAGAGTTTGACTGGAACAAGCAGGAGCAACACTGTGGAAACAAAGAGCAGTTTCAGGGGTACTCAGCACTGTAACACAAATGGTACACCAATGAACTGTACTCCAATGCACACCAAGGAGCTTCAGGGAATGGCAGCTTCTAAGCAGTTCCAGGCACCAGCAAGGCCAGGGCAGAGTCAAATGGCTGGGCTGAAAGGTGTGTGCAGCTTCAGTCTCTCACAAGTCCTGGAGGAGAGAATCCAGTATAAGTGGCCAACCAGACTTTTCCCATGGGAAGCAATGGACAGAAGATTACAGGTGTTACTGACTACCAGGCAGTGCATTAGTCTGGGTAAGTGTAGATGATGATTCCCAGGGTACAGATAGTCAATTTACAGTTCCCCCCATAGAAGGGAGGTCAGAGACTTAAACCATGGCAGTGGCAGGACTTATTCCCTGAGATGGACTTCGCAGGGCATGTCTTGTGAACATTGCTTGTCATACCTGGGACACTCCTGCTATCCATTTTCTGGATTGATGCACTTCTTGTCACACAAGCTCCTTGCAGAGATAGCTGATGTCACACTTACTGATGTCAAGGGTGTAGGAGGCTGGACTGGCTTGTAGTGAGTACCAAGGGGTACTTACACCTTGCACCAGGCCCAGGTATCCCTTATTAGTGTATAGGGGTGTCTAGCAGCTTAGGCTGATAGAAAAGGTAGCTTAGCAGAGCAGCTTAGGCTGAACTAGGAGACGAGTGAAGCTCCTTCAGTATCACTAGTGTCATATGCCCAATATCATAAGAAAACACAATACACAGATATACTAAAAATAAAGGTACTTTATTTTTATGACAATATGCCAAAGTATCTCAGTGAGTACCCTCAGTATGAGGATAGCAAATATACACAAGATATATGTACACAATACCAAAATATGCAGTAATAGCATTAGAAAACAGTGCAAACAACGTATAGTCACAATAGAATGCAATGGGGGCACATAGGGATAGGGGCAACACAAACCATATACTCTAGAAGTGGAATGCGAACCACGAATGGACCCCAAACCTATGTGACCTTCTAGAGGGTCGCTCGGACTGTAAAGAAACAGTGAGGGTTAGAAAAATAGCCCACCCCAAGACCCTGAAAAGTGGGTGCAAAGTGCACCTAAGTTCCCAAAAGAGCACAGAAGTCGTGATAGGGGAATTCTGCAGGAAAGGCCAACACCAGCAATGCAACAACGATGGATTTCCAGACGAGACTACCTGTGGAATAAGGGGACCAAGTCCAAAAGTCACGATCAAGTCGGGAGTGGGCAGATGCCTAGGAAATGCCAGCTGTGGGTGCAAATAAGCTGCCACCAGATGGTAGAAGCTGAGGATTCTGCAAGAACGACAAGGGCTAGAAACTTCCCCTTTGGAGGATGGATGTCCCACGTCGTGAAGAGTCGTGCAGAAGTGTTTTCCCACAGAAAGACAGCAAACAAGCCTTGCTAGCTGCAAAGCTCGCGCTAGGGTTTTTGGATGCTGCTGTGGCCCAGGAGGGACCAGGATGTCGCCAATTCTGTGAGGAGACAGAGGGGGCGTCCAGCAAGACAAAGAGTCCACTCAGAAGCAAGCAGCACCCGCAGAAGTGCTGGAACAGGCACTACGAAGTGGAGTGAATCGGTGCTCACCCGAAGTTGCACAAGAGAGTCCCACGACGCCGGAGGACAACTCAGGAGGTTGTGCAATGCAGGTTAGAGTGCCGGGGACCCAGGCTTGGCTGTGCACAAAGGAAATCCTCGGAGAGTGCACAGGAGCCGGAGTAGCTGCAAAACACGCAGTTCCCAGCAATGCAGTCTAGCGTGGGGAGGCAAGGACTTACCTCCACCAAACTTGGACTGAAGAGTCACTGGACTGTGGGAGTCACTTGGACAGAGTTGCTGAGTTCAAGGGACCTTGCTCGTCATGCTGAGAGGAGACCCAGAGGACCGGTGATGCAGTTCTTTGGTGCCTGCGGTTGCAGGGGGACGATTCTGTCGACCCACGGGAGATTTCTTCGGAGCTTCTAGTGCAGAGAGGAGGCAGACTACCCCCACAGCATGCACCACCAGGAAAACAGTCGAGAAGGCGGCAGGATCAGCGTTACAAGGACGCAGTAGTCGTCTTTGCTACTTTGTTGCAGTTTTGCAGGCTTCCAGCGTGGTCAGCAGTCGGTTCCTTGGAAGAAGGTGAAGAGAGAGATGCAGAGGAACTCTGATGAGCTCTTGCATTTGTTATCTAAGGAATTCCCCAAAGCAGAGACCCTAAATAGCCAGAAAAGGAGGTTTGGCTACTTAGGAGAGAGGATAGGCTAGCAACACCTGAAGGAGCCTATCAGAAGGAGTCTCTGACGTCACCTGCTGGCACTGGCCACTCAGAGCAGTCCAGTGTGCCAGCAGCACCTCTGTTTCCAAGATGGCAGAGGTCTGGAGCACACTGGAGGAGCTCTGGGCACCTCCCAGGGGAGGTGCAGGTCAGGGGAGTGGTCACTCCCCTTTCCTTTGTCCAGTTTCGCGCCAGAGCAGGGCTGAGGGATCCCTGAACCAGTGCAGACTGGCTTATGCAGAGATGGGCACCATCTGTGCCCATCAAAGCATTTCCAGAGGCAGGGGAAGGCTACTCCTCCCCAGCCCTGACACCTTTTTCCAAAGGGAGAGGGTGTAACACCCTCTCTCTGAGAAAGTCCTTTGTTCTGCCTTCCTGGGCCATGCCTGGCTGCACCCCAGGAGGGCAGAAACCTGTCTGAGGGGTTGGCAGCAGCAGCAGCTGCAGTGAAACCCCGGGAAAGGTAGTTTGGCAGTACCCGGGTCTGAGCTAGAGACTCGGGGGATCATGGAATTGTCTCCCCAATGCCAGAATGGCATTGGGGTGACATTTCCATGATCTTAGACATATTACATGGCCATGTTCGGAGTTACCATTGTGACGCTATACATATGTCGTGACATATGTATAGTGCACGCGTGTAATGGTGTCCCCGCACTCACAAAGTCCGGGGAATTTGCCCTGAACAATGTGGGAGCACCTTGGCTAGTGCCAGGGTGCCCACACACTAAGTAACTTAGCACCCAACCTTTACCAGGTAAAGGTTAGACATATAGGTGACTTATAAGTTACTTAAGTGCAGTGGTAAATGGCTGTGAAATAACGTGGACGAGAAGGGATGAGAATAGATAATATTAGTTCTGTTTTGAAGGTAGCATGTAATCCAGTCAATAGTAGTTCCTTCTATGCCGGTTTCTTGGAGTCTTTGAATTAGGGTGTCATGGTCAACAATATCAAAGGCAGCTGAGAGGTCCAAGAGAAGTAGTGCAGCAACTCCATTTCGGTCACCTGTGTTTTTAAGATCATCCTAGATTGCTATGATTGCCGATTCAGTGCCTCTTCCTGAGCGGAATCCAGTTTGGTAGTCTGAAAGTATGGAATTGTCTTCAATGAATTGTGACATCCGGGCGAATGCTGCTCTTTCTATCAGTTTGTCCAGGAAAGGTCCATTTGTGATTGGTCTGTAGTTGTTTGAGTCCTGGGGGTCTAGGTTTGTTTTCTTTAATAAAGGACATATGTATGCCTTTTTCAGGTCTTCAGAAAATGTTATTGTAGTTAAAGAGTTGTTGATGATTCTTCTTACAGGTGTGGCAGCAGAAGTAGATAAAAGAATGTTC
The DNA here is from genome assembly GCF_031143425.1 of Pleurodeles waltl. Classification (NCBI taxonomy): domain Eukaryota; kingdom Metazoa; phylum Chordata; class Amphibia; order Caudata; family Salamandridae; genus Pleurodeles; species Pleurodeles waltl. The sequence continues at coordinate 10,851,408 of NC_090442.1, forward strand.
TTGAAGATGTGTGGTGGACAAGGGTCAGAAAGGCAACCGGAAGGCCTGCTTGCTTTGACCAAATCCATAAATTCACCTCATGATATTTGTTTGAAGGACTATAGAGGGTGGGTTGGTTTATTCTTAGAGGGGATTTTAGGAAAGGGGTTGGTGCTGATGGTTTTTGTCTGTTTTAAATAGGGGTCCACTGTGTCTGCCTTGGTTGTGTAATGAGTTGCAAGTTTGTTTGTGAAATCTTGAGTAGTGGGTTGACTTCCTTCCATGCATTTAGGTTTTCGAAATTAATTGAGAATTTTATCAAATTCTTTGGTTGCAGATTTAGCATTTTGTATTATGTCTGAGTAGTAGCTTTTTTAGCTTTTTTGATTGATGATTTGTATATTTTGTTAAGTTTGTGTAACTGCAGTTTGTCTTGACTGTTGTTTGTTTTGAGCCAGGTCCGCTGCAACCTTCTGATTTGTTGCTTTACCTTTTTAAGTTCTGTGTTTCTCCAAGGTGTTGGTTTTCTTTTGTTCTGTTTAGTTTTTCTGAGTGGCATTAGGATGTCAAAAGCTTCCTGTAGCCACTCATAATGTTTTCTAACATAATTAATTGTATCTAGATCTGTGTTGACTGTTAGTTGTGTTTCTAACTCATCAAAATTGAGTTTGCTCCATGGTCGATAGGTGCATGTATGTAAGTAGTTGTGGGGTGTGTGGATTTGTGGTGTTTTATGTCAAATGGTGGCCTAACCAGATGACTGCGTGATGCTATTAACGGTAACTAGTTCAGGCTTAGCAAAAAATGACATCTATGATGTGTCCAGGGATGTGTGTGGGATTGTGAACAATCTGATGGAGGTTCAATGCCACTAGGCCAGTGGTGATAGCTTTTGGATGGGGCATATTGGGTTTGTATATTTAAATATTTAGGCCCCCAAGAATGCACAGGTTTGAGAATAATGTAATAAGGTTTGAGACTGTATCTAGAAAAGTGTCTAGGAATGTTGAGTTGTTAGGTGGAGGTCTGTAAAGGAGGAGAAAGTTACAGGAGGAAGTTGGAGTAGGGTGGCATCTGGTGAGGAGGGCTTCACAACCTTGCATGGAAATGTTGTCTGTTTTACTGAGATGTATTGCTTGTTTGAATATTATTGCTAGTCCACCTCCTCTCTTGCCTATACGGTTTTGTGTGATGATTTGATAGCCCAGATAGTGTGTATATATATATTTTTTTTTTTTTTCTTCACACCAGTTTAACAGTTAAGTCAAAGATGCAGCACTCACAGGATTCCGTCAGACTTCTTTTATTACATGAAAAGACCCCCAACAAACTAACACCAAAAAGTTTCGACCTTCCCGATCTTGATCACGGTAATTCATCAATCCATTTTATGCACTGTTTATACTCATCCTCATGGATGGCATTCTGGGATATGTAGCCTTTACAATATCTATTGTGCTAAACACCACACCAATAGCCTTCTTAACCCCAGTGTCTACTACTAACATAGAAGAAAAAATAAAAAAAAACCAGCCAGAATAAACAGGTGTACAGGAATCGTAAGAGTTTCCACTTCATGAATGTGCAGATGGTGTGCTTGGTGGACCAGTACATCGCCCACGTCAATGCTAAGTATCAAGGATCGGTGCATGGTGCCTTTGTGCTGAGGAATAGCAGCATCCCAAATGTGATGTCCCAACTACAGAGGCACAGGATGTGGCTAATAGGTGAGTAATGGTTCCCACCAAGTATATGTTGGTGTATGCCTATGGTGTTGGAAATATAGGATATTGTGTGGCTAAATGTTGTCCCTCAATATTTGCAGGTGACTCTGGTTACCCAAACCTGTCATGGCTGCTGACCCCTATGAGGAATACCAGGGCAGAAGAACGTTATAATGAGGCACATGGGTGAACCGGGCGGATAATAGAATGTACCTTCGGCCTCCTGAAGGCCAGGTTCAGGTGCCTCTATCTGACAGGTGGTTCCCTGTGCTATTCACCCGAGAAGGTCTGCCAGATAGTAGTGGCATGCTGCATGTTGCACAACCTGGCCCTCAGACGCCATGTACCTTTTCTGCAGGAGGAGGAGACTGGAGATGCCCCTGTGGCAGCAGTAGACCCTGATGACATTGAGGATGAAGAGGCTGAGGATGAGGATGAGGACAACAGAACATAAGTTATCCGTCAGTACTTCCAATGACACACAGGTAAGACAGTGCAGCTGCACATTTTTATGCCTATTGGTGTATTCTGTGTGGCTGAAGCATGATGGCATTAACTTCCTTATTATCTCAACTTACTGTCACCTATGGTTTATCATTTTACAGATGTTGGTGATATAACAACTGTGTACCATGTGCTGACTAAAGCCAGCTACAGGTCATTATTTCTATGCTCTCACAGGGTACAGTTCATTTGCACTAGATGTGACTGTTTCCATAAATATACATTTGCACTACATAAAAAAAACTATGGTGGTCATTACAACCCTGGCGGTCGGTGTTAAAGCGGCGGTAAAACCGCCAACAGGCCGGCGGAGAAAAAATTGGAATCACGACCATGGCGGAAACCGCCAACATAGACAGCCACTTTAACACTCCGACCGCCAAGGCAGTACAAACAAACACCGCGGCGGTAACTGCCAACAGACAGGCGGAGGACAATGTACTGCCCACAGAATTACAACAGTCCAATCCGCCACCTTTTCCGGGGTGGATTCACCGCAAACAAAAACACAGTGGAAACAGGACTTGGAAGGGAAAACGCTCACCTCTACACACCCCATGAGGAACCAGGACACCATGGAACCAGAACTTCAGATTCTCCCTGCCTTTGTCTTCCTGCTCCTCTACCAGGAGCACAAACGCCGGCGGCGAAGACCACAGTGAGTACTGCACCTACGACACAGAGGAGGGAGGAGGGAAAAGAGAGTGACACTCACACGCAACACGCAACACCCCCACCCCCACCCTCACCCACTACAACACACACACTAATACATCATGATACAGTACAGTTACACCCTCCCAATCCCCCTGGAAGAATGCAAGGACAAAGGGAAATGAGTTGAATGATTGTAATATATTCAAAGACATGAATCAAAAATATATACATATATAAAGATATTCACACTATAAACAAATATATACACCAAGAATACAAGTCCAAGGGATTCCACCATCATAGTCCGTGGGCCACTGGGCCCAAAATGCATGGGGGAGGCCCACACAAGATACCCAAACAAGATGGAGAGAACACTGCTGGGGCATCGGATAGAAATAATACAGGCACCTCAGGGGGAAGGGAGGAGGGGGCACCTCAGCCGGATGTGTGCACAACGCCAGATCCACGAGGGGGCTCCATGCCCATTGATGTATCATGGGGAGTGCAAAGCCACAGTCTCTCAAGTCTCTACAGTGGGTGGTTTGCCCACTGCTGCTTCCTGGGGAGTGCAAAGCTGCAGTCTCTCAAGTCTCTACAGTGGGTGGTTTGCCCACTGCTTTATCCTGGTGAGTGCAAAACCACAGTCTCTCAAGTCTCTACAGTGGGTGGTTTGCCCACTGCTGCATCCTGGGGAGTGCAAAGCCACAGTCTCTCAAGTCTCTACAATGGGTGGTTTGCCCACTGCTGCATCCTGGGGAGTGCAAAGCTACAGTCTCTCAAGTCTCTACAGTGGGTGGGTTGTCCACTGCTTTATCCTGGGGAGTGCAAAGCCACAGTCTCTCAAGTGTATAACAGTCTCCACTGGTTCTGGAGGGGGCTTTGTGCCCAGAGTGCTTCATCCTACCAAGGACAGAGGTAGTGGATGTCATTCTCCACTGGTTCTGGAGGGGGCTTTGTGCCCAGAGTGCTTCATCCTGCCAAGGACAGAGGTAGTGGATGTATCTCTCCACTGGTTCTGGAGGGGGCTTTGTGCCCAGAGTGCTTCATCCTGCCGAGGACTGAGTTAGTGGACGTCATTTTCCACTGGTTCTAGAGGGGGCTTTGTGCCCAGAGTGCTTCATCCTGCCGAGGACTGAGGTGGTGGATGTCATTCTCCACTGGTTCTGGAGGGGGCTTTGTGCCCAGGGTGCTTCATCCTGCCAAGGACAGAGGTAGTGGATGTCTTTCTCCACTGGTTCTGGAGGGGGCTTTGTGCCCAGAGTGCGTCATCCTGCCAAGGACAGAGGTAGTGGATGTATCTCTCCACTGGTTCTGGAGGGGGCTTTGTGCCCAGAGTGCTTTACCCTGCCAAGGACAGAGGTAGTGGATTTCATTCTCCACTGGTTCTGGAGGGGGCTTGGTGCCCAGAATGCTTCACCCGCTCGTGGCGGCCTCAGTAGCGTTGGAATCTTTGGCGCTCAGTGGCCTGCGGTGCTGGTGGCGGCGGTGTCCTGTTCAGCGGTGCTGGTGGTGGCGGTGTCCTTGGCAGCAGTGCTGGTGGCGGCGGTGTCCTTGGCAGCGGTGCTGGTGGTGGCGGTGTCCTGTTCAGCGGTGCTGGTGGCGGCGGTGTCCTTGGCAGCGGTGCTGGTGGCGGCGGTGTCCTTGGCAGCGGTGTCCTTGGCAGCGGTCTGGTGGCGGCGGTGTCCTTGGCAGCGGTGCTTGTGGCGGTCTTGTCCGCTGTGCAGGTTTTCCCAGACTTGCCAGTTTTAGTGTGCCCCTTCCCTACCTTGGATGGTGGTGCAGCTGGATCCACACTCCCACCTGTACCCCTGGGAGCGGCTTTGTTTGAAGATTTTTTTCCTCTCTCCCGTCGGGCACTGGCCAACTTTTGGTGTTTTTGAGGTGGGGGACTGTCCGTGCTCTGGCTCCTTGGCACACTGGCTGCCCTGCTGCCTGGCACACTCCAGAAGCCGGTCACTACGGGCACCACTGCTCCCGCTGATGTTGTGGCTGAGGCGCTGGGTTGGGACCTGGAGAGGCGGGCTTTAGGAGACTGAAGGGATAGGGGAGGTGAGGGGAAGAGGTCAAGGTTGGCCAGGAAACGTTTTTTGGACACACTGGGACGGGTAGATAGAGGGGGTTTGGGAGTGGAGGAAGTGGTAGTAGTTGTAGGAGGTGTACGTTTGGAGACTTTGGGTGAAGGTGCATGGGCTGGAGGCGGTCGTGAGGTGGATGGCTGTTGGGTGGGTGTGTGGCTGCGTTTGTGTACCTTGGGAGGTGGGTCACAGACACACTGGGAGAGGACACAGGGGATGTGTGAATGGTAGTGGGGGTGGTGACTGCACGTGAGCGGGGTGTGGTGGTGGGTGTGCTGGTGATGGAGGTAGTCGCTGACGATGTAGTGCATGCAGGTGTGAGTGGAGACAAGACTGGGAGGGAGGAGGGAGACGAGGAGGAGGGGGACACAGTGGAGGCAGCGGCTGTTGGTATGTCTGCATGTGTATGATGCTTGCGTGAGTGCCTGTGGGATGTGTGGTGCTTATGTTTTCCTGAGCTTCCCTTGTGTGTTGAGGTGTGTGTATGCTGGTCTGAGGGTGTGCTTGGGATAGGCTGAGGTACAGGGGTTTGGGTCTGGGTGGAGGAAGTTGGAGGGGGGAGGCTAGAGACAGGGACAATGGCTGCCATCAGTGCAGAGGCCAGAGTCTGAAAAGCTCGCTGATGGGCTGCCTGACCAGAATGAATGCCCTCCAGGTATGCATTGGTTTGTTGCAACTGCCTCTCTACACCCTGGATGGCATTCAAAATGGTAGACTGCCCAACAGTGAGGGACCTGAGGAGGTCAATGGCCTCCTCACTGAGGGCAGCGGGGGTGACAGGGGCAGGGGCTGAGGTGCCCGGGGCGAAGGTGATGCCCACCCTCCTGGGTGAGCGGCCACAGGGCAAACGCTGAGGGGCTGCTGGGAGGGCGGTGCTGGTAGGGGGGGTGGCGGCTGTACCTGTAGATGCGAGGGGCACAGAGGGGCTGCCACCGCAAGGAAGCTCCCATCAGAGGAGGAGTCCGTATCGCTGGTCTCAGCTCCTGTACCTGCCGTGGAGCTCCCCTCGCCCTCTGTCCCACTGGTGGCTTCTGACTCCGTTGTCTCACCCTCCAGGGCCGTGTGGGATGCAGCTCCTTCCTGCTCCGGTGCCACTGCTCCTCCGCCTGATGATGCTAATGCACACAAGAACAGGGAGACCACAAAAAGGGGGGGAACGACAGAAGAAAGACATGCTGAGTACATGCATTACTGCTACCGTTGGCGGACACGACAGACACAGAAGCCCCCTGCACTACGCCGCGCACTTGGCCTCCACTGTTCAATCCCTGGGAAATGGCCTACAAGGCTATGGACGACATCAGCACACATGGATGACACAGGGGCCTGACTAGGTGTGCTTGGCACTGTACACAAGTGGGGTGGGGTGCCACAGGACCTGCCTTAAGAAGGGACCCTGCCTACTAAACTCGCCCTGGCCTAGTGGAACCCACAGCCCACCTCCCCCACCCAGACACCTCCATTGCGCGCTGAATCAGCTGAATGTGCATGTACTCACCCCCTTGTGGCTGCTGTGATGCCCTCAAGCGCCCATCCAACTCCGGGTACGCCACCGCCAGGATCCGGAACATCAGAGGGGTTATGGTGCGACGGGCATCCCTCCCACGTTGGGAGGCCATCCCCAGCTGGGCCTCTGCCGTCTTCTTGCTCCAGTGGCGAATGTCCTCCCATCTTTTCCAGCAGTGGGTGCTCCTTCTGTGGTAGACCCCCAGGGTCCGGACTTCCTTGGCGATGGCACGCGAAATATCCTTCTTCTGGTGGGTGCTGACCTACACGAATAGTACAGGGGAAAAGGAAAAGATATAAGCGCCCGCACCCTCACAGTCATTGGCCCGCATCCCTACCCTTGCCATTTCGCACGCCTCATTCTCCCCCCCCATTTTTCATCCACACCACTCCAAAAAGCTATTGCCCATACAGCATGCTCAGAGTGTACTCACCTGTTTGTCTGGAGGACCGCAGAGTACCGTGTACTGGGGGAGGACCCCATCCACTAGTTTCTCCAACTCCCCCGTGCTGAAGGCAGGGGCCCTTTCCCCAGACACACAAGCCATTGTCTCTTCCAGACTGAGGTCAAAGCAGCTCTTGCAGTGTAGGTCCTCTCCTGTCGAAGATCAGGTATCAACTGATTGAACAGAGAGAAAATGGCGGTCACGTCCGTGGCTGTACGTACTGTCACCGCCAGCGTACATCGTCATTGGCTCCTGGGACCCATAGGGTCCAATGTTAACCAATGCATGTTTGTGCTGCGGTCTTCGACCGCCTACGGCGACGGTGTACATCACCAGCGCAAATACCTCATATCCCCTTGTCCCACCTTACAGGCCAGGCAGCCGCCATTTCAGGGGGCCACATGGCATTAATTTTAAATGCGTCACACATATATAGGCCTTGATTACATACATTCGATTTTGACAATTTTCATATAAAGTTGTGTTTACGTACCTCAGTGTTGGTTGACTCTCTGCTCGCTGTTCTCCTCCATAGAGCACGTCCGCTGGGGCAGGTGAGGAGATGGCGGCATCCTCCGGTGTACAGACCGCTGGTGGACCTGTCGACAATGGAGGAGTGACATGTGATCATCACCTACAGACTTGATCGTGCCACAATCCAGGAACTGTTTGCCCAGTTGGAGCCAGACCTGATGTCAGCTATCCGCCATCCCACAGGAATCCCTCCTCTAGTGCAGGTCCTGTCAGTACTCCATTTCCTGGCAAGTGGGTCTTTTCAAACAACAGTGGCCATAGCATCAGGGATGTCCCAGCCTATGTTTTCCAACGTGTTGGCCAGAGTGGTGTCTGCCCTGCTGAAACACATGCAGAGCTACATCGTTTTGTCTCAGGTGGAGGATTTGCCTATAGTGAAAGGTGACTTCTATGCCCTGGGACATACCCCTAACATCATAGGTGCCATTGATGGGACACATGTGGCCTTGGCCCCTCCTCGCAGGAGTGAACAGGTGTACAGAAACCGGAAGAGTTACCATTTGATGAATGTGCAGATGGTGTGTTTGGCAGACTAGTACATCTCCCATGTGAATGCCAAATTTCCTGGCTCAGTGCATGTCGCTTACATTCTGAGGAATAGCAGCATCCCTTATGTGATGGGGCAACTCCAAATGCACTGTGTGTGGCTATTAGGTGAGGACATGGACCCAATACAGTGTGACTAGGTGTCTGGGTCTGGGGATGTCCCTAAGAGTTAGTGTGTGTCTAACAGTTGTCCCTTGATATTTGCAGGTGACTCTGGTTATCCCAACCTGTCATGGCTACTGACCCCAGTGAGGAATCCCAGGACAAGGGCAGAGGAACGCTACAATGAGGCACATGGTCAAACTAGGAGGATTATAGAGAGGACCTTCAGCCTCCTGAAGGCCAGGTTCAGGTGCCTTCATATGACAGGTGGTTCCCTATTCTACTCACCAAAGAAGGTGTGCCAGATCATCGTGGCCTGCTGTATGCTTCACAACTTGGCTTTGCGACGACAGGTGCTTTTTCTGCAGGAGGATGGTCCAGGTGGAGGTGTTGTGGCAGCTGTGGAGCCTGTGGACAGTGAAGACGAGGAAGCAGAAGAAGAGGACATAGACAACAGGAACATGGTGATCCAACAATACTTCCAGTGAGACACAGGTAAGAAGACAACACTGCCTGCTACATCTGTTTGATACTTCTACCTCTCATCTGTCTGTCATTTTCGCACAGTGTATGGACCCTGAGTTGTCACTTTCCCTTTCGATTTCACAGATGTGGGTCCCACTGTGTGGCATCTGCTTTGTTTCCTCATGGACTAGAACTGTGTGACATAGGTATGTTGACAATACAATGGATATAGCATTTTTCCACAGTTATTGCAAATACGCATTTTCGTAAGCACAGACTGACTCCAGATAGTTTTGTGATTTAAGGGTGTTTATTTAAGTGCTAAATAGTGGAGGGGGTTGTAAAATGGTCAGGGGTGATAGTGGAGGAATGTCCATGGCAGAGTCCAGTCTATTAGTCTCACAGATGCATTGTCCAAAGGGGCAGAGGAAGTGGAGCTGGGGCAGTTTAAGGATGGACAGGGTGACAAAGTGGGACAGAAGGATGACAATCAGGGCGGTGTAATTTCTTGGCGGGGGTCTTGGCATTGTTCTCTGTCTTTGTCCTGGATCTCAAATCAAATCAAATCATTAACATTTATAAAGCGCGCTACTCACCCGTGCGGGTCTCAAGGCGCTAGGGGGAAGGGGGGGTTACTGCTGCTCGAAAAGCCAGGTTTTGAGGAGTCTCCGGAATGCGGAGTGGTCCTGGGTGGTCCTGAGGCTGGTGGGGAGGGTGTTCCAGGTCTTGGCTGCCGGGAAGGAGAAGGACCTCCCACCCGCCGTGGAGCGGCGGATGCAAGGGACGGCAGCGAGCGCGAGGCCAGAGGAACGGAGGAGACGGGTGGGGGCATAGAAGCTGAGGCGACGGTTGAGGTATTCCGGTCCCTTGTTGTGGAGGTCTTTGTGTGCGTGGGTGAGAAGTCGGAAGGTGATCCTTTTGCTGACTGGGAGCCAATGCAGGTGCCTCAGGTGTGCGGAGATGTGGCTGTTGCGGGGTACGTCGAGGATGAGGCGGGCCGAGGCGTTTTGAATACGTTGCAGGCGTTTTTGGAGTTTGGCGGTGGTCCCAGCATAGAGGGTGTTGCCGTAGTCCAGGCGGCTCGTGACGAGGGCGTGGGTCACGGTTTTTCTAGTGTCGGAGGGGAACCAGCGGAAGATCTTGCGGAGCATGCGGAGGGTGAGGAAGCAGGCGGAGGACACGGCATTGACTTGCTTGGTCATGGTGAGAAGAGGGTCCAAGATGAAGCCGAGGTTGCGGGCGTGGTCTGCGGGGGTCGGTGCGGTGCCGAGGGCCGTGGACCACCAGGAGTCGTCCCAAGCGGACGGGGTGTTGCCGAGGATGAGGACTTCCGTTTTGGCAGAGTTCAGCTTTAGGCGGCTGAGCCTCATCCAATCTGCGACGTCCTTCATGCCCTCTTGTAGGTTGGTCTTGGCGCTGGCGGGGTCCTTGGTGAGGGAGAGTATAAGTTGGGTGTCGTCGGCGTAGGAGGTGATGATGATGTCGTGCTTGCGTACGATGTCGGCGAGGGGGCTCAAGTAGACATCTCAGGGACCGCTTGCGGGGTGGTTCTCCATCTGCAGGGGGTGGGGTGCTGGTGTGGTGGTCCTGTGGCGGTGTTTCCTGTCCACTACCACCGGCGGAGGTGGTGGGCAGTTCATCGTCCAGGCTAGTGTCAGGGGCCCCTTGTTGTGCACAGTGTCCCTCCTGGTGTTGACGAGTTCCTTCAGCACCCCTACAATGGTGCCCAGGGTGGAATTGATGGATTTGAGTTCCTCCCTGAACCCCAAATACTGTTCCTCCTGCAGCCGCTGGGTCTCCTGAAACTTGGCCAGTACTGTTGCCATCGTCTCCTGGGAATGGTGATAGGCTCCCGTGATGTTGGAGAGGGACTCGTGGAGAGTGGGTTCCCTGGGCCTGTCCTCCCCCTGTCGCACAGCAGCCCTCCCAGTTCCCCTGTTTCCCTGGGCCTCTGTCCCCTGAACCATGTGCTCACTGCCACTGCCCCCAGGTCCCTGGTGTTGTTAGGGTGGTGGGTTAGCCTGGGTTCCCTGTAGTGGTGGACACACTGCTGATTGACGTGTCCTGGGGACAGAGGTATGGGCCCGCTGGGTGGGTGCTGTGCTGGTGTTTCCAGTGGGGGGAGTCCCTGTGGTGGCCTGTGCCAGTGTGAGGGGAACTGACTGTCCCGCGGTCCCAGATGGGGCGGGCTGGTCATCTAGATCCAGTTGGACAGAGCTGCTGTCATCACTGTGGGCCTCTTCTGTGGGTGGAGTGGACATGTCTGGACCCTCCTGTTCGGTGACGTTGGGTAGGGGTCCTGTAGGGGTGTAAAGGCATAATTATTGCATTGGTGTGTGCCATGGTGTGCACTGGGTGGGTGACCCTGTACCCCAGTGCTTGCATTCTTGTGTAGGACCTTTGTGATAATGGTTTAGGGGGGTGTATGGGTATGTGCAGTGGCCATGGTTTGGTGATGGGTGTCCATGCTTTGGTGTTACATGCAGGGCTTGGGTTTGGGATGTATGGTTTGTGATATTGGTACATACGTGAGGAGTGGGGGTAAGGGCGAGGGTGGGGGTATGTGATAGCATGCAGGTGGGTGGGGGATGAAGTAATGAAAGATTTGACTTACCAGAGTCCATTCCTCCAGCTACTCCTGCGAGGCCCTCAGGATGCAGTATAGCCAAGACCTGCTCCTCCCATGTTGTTAGTTCTGGGGGAGGAGGTGGGGGTCTGCCGCCAGTCCTCTATACCGCGATGTGGTGTCTTGAGACCACAGAACGCACCTTCCCCCGTAGGTCGTTCCACCTCTTCCTGATGTCATCTCTAGTTCTTGGGTACTGTCCCACTGCGTTGACCCTGTCCACGATTCTGCGCCATAGCTACATCTTCCTAGCTATGGTGGTGTGCTGCACCTGTGATCCGAATAGCTGTGGCTCTACCTGGATGATTTCCTCCACCATGACCCTGAGCTCCTCCTCAGAGAACCTGGGGTGTCTTTGCAGGGCCATGGGGTGGTGTGGGTGATGTGTGGGGTGATATTTAGAGGTGTGTTGTGTGAGGTGCGTGCATGTTGTGTGAGTGATGGTGTAGGGTGCCTGTGGATGCTATTGTTCTTTCTGGTGGTCTCTCTCTGGCCTTCTGTCACAATTGTGGTCGTAAGGGTTTGTGGGTGATGTGGGTGTGTGTTTTATATTGTATTGGGTGTGTGGGAGTGGTGTGTGTATGTGTATCAGGTGTGTGTATTTGGAAATGTCCAATGTGGTTGTGTTTTGTAAATGTGTGTGTATTTTGAGTGTGGCGGTGTGTACCGCCAATGGAATACCGCGGTTGAAAGACCACCGCGTGGATTCGTGGGTCGTGATAGTGTGGGCGTATTCCTGTTGGCGTGACGGTGGAGGTTTTGTTATCGCCAGTTTATCACTGACCTTTGGTGTGGCGGACTTGTGTGGGTGTCTGGATTTTGGCGGATTCCGAGCTGTGGGTCATAATGACTGTGGTGGAGTTCCGCAGCCGCAGCAGTGTGTTGGCAGTCTTCTGCACGGCGGTAAGCGGCTTTTACCGCCAATGTTGTAATTACCCCCTATGTGTTCAAGGGTGCGTATTGTAGTGCTAATAAATTGAGGGGAAAGTGCAAGGAAAGGGGGTGATGATGGAGGAAAGTCCAGGGTATGGTCCCAGTCTGTTTGTAGCACAGGTGGAGTGTCTAAGGGGCCATAGGAAGGGGAGCAACAGCAGTTCAAAGTGGACAAGGTGACTGATTAGGACACAAGGGGGACAATCAGGAGAGTCTCATTTCCTGGGGGGGGGTCTTGGCAAGTGTCTCTGGTTTCTGTCTGGTTTGCAGGGAACGTTTGTGGGGTGGTTCACCTTTTGCAGGGGGAGGGGTGCTGGTGGCCTGTGGCAGGCCTCCTGCCCAGTAGCTGCAGCGGAGGTGGAGGGCTGGTCAATGGACTGGCTAGTGGTTGGGGCCCGCTGGTGTGCTGTTGCCTCCCTCATGATGTTGGCCATGTCTGCCAGCACCCCTGCTATGGAGATCAGGGTGGTGTTGATGGCCTGCAAGTCCTCCCTGATCCCCTGATATTGTCGCTCCTACAGCCGCCTGTTCTCCTGCACCTTGTCAAGGATCTGGCCCATCGTGTCCTGGGAATGTTGGTAGGCTCCTAGGATCTTGGATAGTGCCTCCTGGAGAGTCGGTTCCCTGGTCCTGTCCTGCCCCTGGCATACAGCAGTCCTCCCAGTGTCCCTTATGGCCTGTGCCTCTGTCCCCTGAATGGTGTGCCCACTACCACTGACTGCCACTGATCCCTGATGGTCTTGGGTATGAGTGTGGCCTGGGGTCCCTGTACAGGTGGGCACACTGCTGATTGACATGTCTTGGGGACAGAGGTGTTGATACACTGGGTGGGTTCTGTGGTGTTGGATACTGAAGGAGAGGTTCTGTGGTGGACTGCGAGTGGGCTTGGGTGACTTGCTGTGCAGTGGTCCCTGATGGGCCAGGTAGGTCATCCAGATCCTGAAGTCCAGAGTTACTGTCATCACTGGGGGCATCTTCTGTTGGGGGACTGGATAGTCATGGCACCTCCTCTCCGCCGCCATTGGCTGGGGTACCTGTGGGGATGTAAGTGATGTGTTATGCTTCATGTGTGTGACATATTGTACATCTCTTGCTTCCCCTCTTTCTCTGGTGTTGCCCTGCCACCTTTTGCTTGTGTGTGGTGATGTATTGTGGGATTGTTATTACCCCTATGCTGTGCATGCTTTGGTGATGGTGTCAATGCAGGGCTGGGAGGGCTGTCCGTGCATTGGTATGGCATGCAGGGCTTGGCATTGGGGTTAGTCATATGTGTAGGTGCAGTGTGTTGGATGGTGTGGAGTGATGGGAGTGAGGGTGAGGGTGTGAGATGGCAGGTTTGGGGGATGATAAGTAGTAAATGATGACTTACCAGTAGCCAATCCTCTTACTACTCCAGCGAGTCCCACAGGATGCAGAATTGCCAAGACTTGCTCCTCCCATGCTGTGGGGGAGGAGGTGGGGTCCACCGCCAGTCCTCTGTATGGTGAGCTGTTGCCTTGCTGCTATGGAATGTACCTTCCTCCGTAGGTAGTTCCACCTCTTCATGATGTCGTCCCTTGTTCTTGGGTGCTGTCCCATGGCGTTCACCCTGTCCACAATTCTCTGCCATAGCTCCATCTTCCTGGTAATGCATATCTGCTGTACCTGTGCTCCGAACAGCTGTGGCTCTACCCTGACAATTTCCTACACCATGACCCTTAACTCCTCATCAGTGAAACGGGGGTGCCTTTGTGGGGACATGAGTGTTGTGTGGTGTGTGTTGATGAGAGTGTGTTGCGTAATGTGATGGGGTGTGTGATGTGAGATGCGTGAGGGATGTATGGGTGTAAGTGGTGTGTGTCTAGTTGTCACAGTGGTCTTGGTGTCAGTTTTGTGGCAACAAATTGTATTCGTAAAGGGTTGTGGGTAATGTGGGTGGGTGTTTTATAGTGCTGTGGGTGTGTGGAAGTGGTGTGTGTATGAGTGTCAAGTGTGTGTTTTTCATATTGGCCAATGTAGTGTTGTTTTGTATGTGGGTATCCATTCTCAGTGCGGTGGTATGTACTGCCAATGGTTTACCGCCGTTGAATGTCCGCCGTGGTGATTCGTGGGTCATAATGTGATGGTCGTTGTTTTGTTGGCATAACGGTGTGGGTGTTGGGAACTGACACTTTTCCACTGACCTTTGGGCTGGCGGATTTGTGTATGTGGCTGTATTCTGTCGGATTGGTGTGTGTGTGTCTTAATATGGCAGATATTCACCGCTGCCGCGGTATGTTGGCGGCTGTCACCATGGGGGTAAGTGGCATTTACCGCCAATGTCATAATGAGGGCCTGAGTATTTTCTTTAATGTGTGAGTACTGTGTGACTACAGTGGTATTGCATGAGCTTTGCATGTCTCATAGTTAGGCATTGGCTGCTCATCCGCAGCTACCCCTAGAGAGCCTGGCTTCTAGAAACTGTCTACAATTCACTAATAAGGGATAACTGGACCTGGTATAAGGTGTAAGTAACTTAGGTACCCACCACAAACCAGGCCAGCCTCCTCCAATAAATATATAAATATATATAGAGAGAGAGAGGGAGAGGGAGAGAGAGAGGGAGAGAGAGAGGGAGAGAGAGAGAGAGGGAGAGAGAGAGGGAGAGAGAGAGAGAGGGAGAGAGAGAGAGAGAGAGAGAGAGAGAGGGAGAGGGAGAGGGAGAGAGAGAGAGGGAGAGAGAGAGAGGGGGAGAGAGAGGGAGAGAGAGAGAGAGGGAGAGAGAGAGAGAGAGAGAGGGAGAGAGAGAGAGAGAGAGAGAGAGAGAGTCATGTATTTACATCACAGAAATGCAAGGAAAAATTGTGCTTTTATTCAACGTTTTACCTCTGCAGGGCATTCTTGGGAAAATAACTTTGGGGAATCCTCACAAGCGATATCTGCCATTGATGTCTACCTTTCAGAAATGTCTAGGTTTGGTAGATTTCCCTAAATGGTTCCCGATCCCAGGACTAATTAGTACACTCTCCTTAGTCATCATTATGGCCACAATCCGTTTTGGGATATTCCCAGGAGCGGGCACTTGGCCTTCCCATACCAGTGAGGTAACATTTTTATCAGGGGACCTGGGAAAATGCTGGGTGGAAGGAAGCTTGTGGCTCCCCTCAGATTCCAGAACTTTCCATCAATGTGCGGAAAAGGTGTTTTTTAGCAAAATTTGGAGGTTTGCAAAGGATTCTGGGAGACAGAACCTGGTGAAAGCCCCACATGTCACGCCATTCTAGATTCCCCTAAGTGTCAAGTTTTCAAAAAAGTACAGGTTTGCTAGGTATCCTAACTGCCAGCTGAGCTAGAGCCCAAAATCCACAGCTAGGCGCTTTGCAAAAAATGCATTTGTTTTCAGTGTAAAAAGTGTAACAATGTGATGTGTCCATGTTGTGTTTTGGGACGTGTCGTGTTGTGGGCACTACGCCTACCCACGCAAGTGAGGTAATGAAACAACATGAACCTCAGCACAATGCAAAAATGTTTCCTGGGCAATGAACCATGCACCTAAAATACTGCAGCTGTGACGCACGGTCTGGGATGGTGGTGGGGTTGGTGATGGGCCAGTGAGTTTGGACCCCCTCTGACTATTACCTTGTGCTGCGAGGCATGACTGCAACAAAGACCGGTTTGTGAGAGCGCAGAGAGCCAGCAATCTGTGTCAGGGTCACTTAAAGGAATTCTCTGCGGTTAATATTAATATATAATACACAGCAAAATGACGAATGTACACAATGTATCATATAACATTCTTGATATCTATTAAATCTTTGATTCTAATGTAAGTTATATCTGCAGTAGATCTCTGAAAAACACATCACAATGTCTCCCCTTTTAACTGGAAGGCTGCACTTTTCCTGAATGAAGGTAAGGAAGCCGCCCGCTGCCATCTGCTTGTGGAACTTCAGTTGATAGCTGTAGGTAGGATGGATAAGCCTGAAAAGGACACCTAGGACCATGCATCGGATATGGGACAGGCTCCAACTGGTATAAAGCACTTCACCAAACCTAGGTGCATTACAACAAAGTCTCAAAGAAGACTCAAAAGAAGGATGAATTTTAGATGTAGGTTGATCAGTAGAGATGGGTCTTCAGACCTTTCGAAACCTTATTTTTTTATAATCAGCTCCTGGGTGCTTCACAAGTTGCCAGTTCTCAAGAAGTAAATCTATACGTCACATACTTTTTGACATTTTTGTCTTCAGTATTTTGGATGCAATATTAGTGTATAATGTTCTTGTTATGTGTATTTGTAAAGCTCCATGTCACCCTCGAGGGTGTCCTGGCGCTCAGCAGGTACACGCGCCTAGTCCTGCCCAGGGTAGGTAGGTTGAGTGAAAAGACACTGCTGGGTGCAAAAGAATTCCTCACTGCTCAGAAAAAGGAACTCTCATTTGGCGAGGCATTCCTCGAGTATTCATCTCTTTTTCCAATCCGCAGGAGGTAGAAATGCCATGTCACAGATCCAGACTACGGGCCCGATTTCGGGTCTGTGGACAGGTTCTCTGCCATAAGTGTGACGGATATCCTGTCTGCCTCATTACAAGTGCCGCAGGATGCAAACACTTACAACAAGGAGGAGGGGAGATGTGTCACAGTTGTGATGAGTAACCCATCTGCCAAACTCTAAATCAGGCCCTAAGACCAGGAGTCCACATGGGCTCTGTGTGAGAAGGGAAACGCAGGCAGGCACGTGGGCAGCAAGTGCGGTGAATGGCCTATCTTTCATGCCCCCTCACAGCTGCAGTACTTCATGTCTCTTAGGTCTGGTGGCCACTACCTGCTGTCGAGTTTAAAGTTTCAGTCATTTGCAGAAGGCGCTTGTTAAACAGAGGAGAGGGCCTCTCCCACGTGACAATGCACGTATAGCTTCTGTGCACAGAGTCATGACTCATCTGCTCTGCTGTGCTCTTCAGCAGGTGACCCCTTGTCCATGAGCAGTCAGGCACCGAGTGGAACATGTCACCTGAGCAGTCAGGAGCCGAGTGGAACATGTCACTGAGCCGTCAGGAGCCGAGTGGAACATGTCACCTGAGCAGTCAGGCACCGAGTGGAACATGTCACCTGAGCAGTCAGGCGCCGAGTGGAACATGTCACTGAGCCGTCAGGAGCCGAGTGGAACATGTCACCTGAGCAGTCAGGCGCCGAGTGGAACATGTCACTGAGCAGTCAGGCGCCGAGTGGAACATGTCACCTGAGCAGTCAGGAGCCGAGTGGAACATGTCACCTGAGCAGTCAGGCGCCGAGTGGAACATGTCACCTGAGCAGTCAGGCACCGAGTGGAACATGTCACCTGAGCAGTCAGGCGCCGAGTGGAACATGTCACTGAGCCGTCAGGAGCCGAGTGGAACATGTCACCTGAGCAGTCAGGCACCGAGTGGAACATGTCACCTGAGCAGTCAGGCGCCGAGTGGAACATGTCACTGAGCCGTCAGGAGCCGAGTGGAACATGTCACCTGAGCAGTCAGGCGCCGAGTGGAACATGTCACTGAGCAGTCAGGCGCCGAGTGGAACATGTCACCTGAGCAGTCAGGAGCCGAGTGGAACATGTCACCTGAGCAGTCAGGCACCGAGTGGAACATGTCACGGAGCTCAGGTTAGTCGTCATTGTTCAGGAGGCCCTGGCAGCTCTCAGGCAGACTTGGCGGAGAGTCGCTGGCGCCTGCATGCACTGGTGCTTTGCTCCACTGCGGTGTTTGGAGAACAAAGATGAGTCCCTGCATGTGAATCTTTGTATATTTTAAGCTGCCAATTACAAAAAACATTTAAAAACAATAGGGACAGTCAAAGGACTTAAACCTAATGTGCATAATGCCCAAAACTTGCAAAGCTACCTTTTGTGTGTCTTAAATGTTTAGGTAATTATGTACTGGCGCTGGGGAGCAAATGTCCCAGTGAGAGCAAGGAGGCTGAAGCACTCACCGTGCACTGATGACCTCAGGGAAGGAGACAGGTGTCTGTACTGTACCCTGAAGCACTCACTGTGCACTGATGACCTCAGGGAAGGAGACAGGTGTCTGTACTGCACCCCAAAGTAGCACAGAGACTCGCCCCAGTGAGAGCAAGGAGACTGAAGCACTCATCGTGCACTGATGACCTCAGGGAAGGAGACAGGTGTCTGTACTGTACCCTGAAGCACTCACCGTGCACTGATGACCTCAGGGAAGGAGACAGGTGTCTGTACTGTACCCCAAAGTAGCACGGAGACTCACCCGTGACAGCAAGGAGGCTGAAGCACTCACCGTGCACTGATGACCTCAGGGAAGGAGACAGGTGTCTGTACTGTACCCTGAAGCACTCACCGTGCACTGATGACCTCAGGGAAGGAGACAGGTGTCTGTACTGTACCCTGAAGCACTCACCGTGCACTGATGACCTCAGGGAAGGATACAGGTGTCTGTACTGTACCCCAAAGTAGCAGGGAGACTCACCCCAGTGAGAGCAAGGAGGCTGAATCACTCACCGTGCACTGATGACCTCAGGGAAGGAGACAGGTGTCTGTACTGCACCCTGAAGCACTCACCATGCACTGATGACCTCAGGAAGGAGACAGGTGTCTGTACTGCACCCTGAAGCACTCACGGTGCACTGGTGACTTCAGGGAAGGAGACAGGTGTCTGTACTGCACCCTGAAGCACTCACCGTGCACTGATGACCTCAGGGAAGGAGACAGGTGTCTGTACTGCACCCCAAAGTAGCACGGAGACTCGCCCCAGTGAGAGCAAGAAGGCTGAGCACTCATTGTGCACTGATGACCTCAGGGAAGGAGGTAGGTGTCTGTACTGTACCCTGAAGCACTAACCGTGCACTGATGACCTCAGGGGAGGAGACAGGTGTCTGTACTGTACCCTGAAGCACTAACCGTGCACTGATGACCTCAGGGAAGGAGAGAGGTGTCTGTACTGTACCCTGAAGAACTCACTGTGCACTGATGACTTACGGAAGGAGACAGGTGTCTGTACTGCACCCCAAAGTAGCACGGAGACTCGCCCCAGTGAGAGCAAAGAGGCTGAAGCACTCACCGTGCACTGATGACCTCAGGGAAGGAGACAGGTGTCTGTACTGCACCCCAAAGTAGCACGGAGACTCACCCGTGACATCAAGGAGGCTGAAGCACTCACTGTGCACTGATGACCTCAGGGAAGGAGACAGGTGTCTGTACTGTACCCCAAAGTAGCACGGAGAATCGCCCCAGTGAGAGCACGGAGGCTGAAGCACTCACTGTGCACTGATGATCTCAGGGAAGGAGACAGGTGTCTGTACTGTACCCCAAAGTAGCACGGAGACTCGCCCCAGTGGGAGCAAGGAGGCTTAAGCACTCACTGTGCACTGATGACCTCAGGGAAGGAGACAGGTGTCTGTACTGCACCCTGAAGCACTAACCGTGCACTGATGACCGCAGGGTACGAGACAGGTGTCTGTACTGTACCCTGAAGCACTCACCGTGCACTGATGACCTCAGGGAAGGAGACAGGTGTCTGTACTGCACCCCAAAGTAGCACAGAGACTCGCCCTGTGAGAGCAAGGAGGCTGAAGCACTCACCGTGCACTGATGACCTCAGGGAAGGAGACAGGTGTCTGTACTGTACCCTGAAGCACTCACTGTGCACTGATGACCTCAGGAAAGGAGACAGGTGTCTGCTGTACTGTATCCTGAAGCACTCACTGTGCACTGATGACCTCAGGGAAGGAGACAGGTGTCTGTACTGCACCCCAAAGTAGCACGGAGACTCGGCCCAGTGAGAGCAAGGAGGCTGAAGCACTCACCGTGCACTGATGACCTCAGGGAAGGAGACAGGTGTCTGTACTGCACCCCAAAGTAGCACGGAGACTTACCCATGACAGCAAGGAGGCTGAAGCACTCACCGTGCACTGATGGCCTCAGGGAAGGAGACAGGTGTCTGTACTGTACCCTGAAGCACTCACCGTGCACTGATGACCTCAGGGAAGGAGACAGGTGTCTGTACTGCACCCCAAAGTAGCACAGAGACTCGCCCCAGCGAGAGCAAGGAGGCTGAAGCACTCACCGTGCACTGATGACCTCAGGGAAGGAGACAGGTGTCTGTACTGTACCCTGAAGCACTCACGGTGCACTAATGATCTCAGGGAAGGAGACAGGTGTCTGTACTGTACCCTGAAGCACTCACCGTGCACTGGTGACCTCAGGGAAGGAGACAGGTGTCTGTACTGTACCCCAAAGTAGCACGGAGACTGAACCTCTGCCCACCAACATAGACACATGTCTGTACTGCACCCCAAAGCAGCACAAAGTCTCGGCTTCTGCTAGCCAACATAGACACGTTGCACCCCAAAGTTGCCTAGGAGTACTGCACGCCAAAGTAGCCCAAAGTCTCAAACTCTACCCGCCAACATAGACACATAGCTGTGCTACCCCCCAAATTAGCATGGACTTATAATCATTGATGTGTACCTTTCCAAGCTTCATAGGACAACTGTGTCAATGCAGTCGCATAACCTTTCTTCATTCCAAGAAGTACAAACCTCTGTTAGAGCAGCAAAAATCTAATCGAGATGGGAAGCCAACACCCAGAAAAATGTGTGTTGTGAACATGAAGAACGTAATAAATATTCAAACCGTGAGAATGATCTGGGCTGTGCCCCCTGGAAGACGTCGGGCATTAGAGAGCTTCACTTTCCATTCTCTAGGACTGTGTCTGAGTTGCAGAAGATGTGCGTCTTAAGGCTGGTATTTTTAAATGTTGCTCTTGCGTGGGATGGGCGGACTTTCTTCACTGTAAGCCACGGTATGCCCCCACTCCTTCCTGCATCAGACATAGTGAGAATGAGGGGGTCACATAGCCCGTTTTTAAAACCATGAAACGGACAGGTATGACAACAGGCATGGACAAGGCCACGTGGCCCATGTGTTTGTAGGTACACAAGAGCATACTGCACCCTTTTACCAAGTGTGAAGCGGGGTGGGCGGATGTAGGAAAGTACCATCTTGCCTGGCATGTTACCCCCATATTTCACTGTATATATGTTGTTTTAGTCTATGTGTCACTGGGACCCTGCACGGCAGGGCCCCAGTGCTCATAAGTATGTGCCCTGTATGTGCTCCCTGTGTGATGACTAACTGTCTCACTGAGGCTCTGCTAACCAGAACCTTAGTGGTTATGCTCTCTCTGCTTTCCAAATTGTCACTAACAGGCTAGTGACCAATTTCACCAATTCACATTGGCATACTGGAACACCCATATAATTCCCTAGTATATGGTACTGAGGTACCCAGGGTATTGGGGTTCCAGGAGATACCTATGGGCTGAAGCATTTCTTTTGCCACCCATAGGGAGATCTCACAATTCTTACACAGGCCTGTCAGTGCAGCCTGAGTGACATAACGTCCACGTTATTTCACAGCCATTTACCACTGCACTTAAGTAACTTATAAGTCACCTATATGTCTAACCTTCACTTGGTGAAGGTTGGGCGCAAAGTTACTTAGTGTGTGGGCACCCTGACACTGTGGGGAGACAATTCCATGACCCCCTGGGTCTCTAGCACAGAACCCGGGTACTGCCAAACTGCCTTTCCGGGGTCTCCACTGCAGCTGCTGCTGCTGCCAACCCCTCAGACAGGTTTCTGCCCTCCTGGGGTCCAGGCAGCCCTGGCCCAGGAAGGCAGAACAAAGGATTTCCTCTGAGAGAGGGTGTTACACCCTCTCCCTTTGGAAAATGGTGTGAAGGCAGGGGAGGAGTAGCCTCCCCCAGCCTCTGAAAATGCTTTCATGGGCACATTTGGTGCCCATTTCTGCATAAGCCAGTCTACACCGGTTCAGGGACCCCTTAGCCCTGCTCTGGCGCGAAACTGGACAAAGGAAAGGGGAGTGACACCTCCCCTGACCTGCACCTTCCCTGGGAGGTGTCCAGAGCTCCTCCAGTGTGCTCCAGACCTCTGCCATCTTGGAAACAGAGGTGCTGCTGGCACACTGGACTGCTCTGAGTGGCCAGTGCCACCAGGTGACGTCAGAGACTCCTTCTGATAGGCTCCTTCAGGTGTTGCTAGCCTATCCCCTCTCCTAGGTAGCCAAACCCTCTTTTCTGGCTATTTAGGGTCTCTGTCTCTGGGGAAACTTTAGGTAACGAATGCAAGAGCTCATCAGAGTTCCTCTGCATCTCTCTCTTCACCTTCTGCCAAGGAATCGACTGCTGACCGCGCTGGAAGCCTGCAAAACTGCAACAAAGTAGCTAAGACGACTGCTGAAACTCTGTAACGCTGATCCTGTCGCCTTCTCGACTGTTTTCCTGGTGGTGCATGCTGTGGGGGTAGTCTGCCTCCTCTCTGCACTAGAAGCTCCGAAGAAATCTCCCGTGGGTCGACGGAATCTTCCCCCTGCAACCGCAGGCACCAAAAAGCTGCATTACCGGTCCCTTGGGTCTCCTCTCAGCACAACGAGCGAGGTCCCTTGAATCCAGCAACTCTGTCCAAGTGACTCCCACAGTCCAGTGACTCTTCAGTCCAAGTTTGGTAGAGGTAAGTCCTTGCCTCCCCACGCCAGACTGCATTGCTGGTAACCGTGACTTTTGCAACTACTCCGGCCCCTGTGCACTTCCGGCGGAAATCCTTTGTGCACAGCCAAGCCTGGGTCCACAGCACTCTAACCTGCATTGCACGACTTTCTAAGTTGGTCTCCGGCGACGTGGGACTCCTTTGTGTAACTTCGGGTGAGCACCGTTTCATGCATCCTCGTAGTGTCTGTTTCTGGCACTTCTCCGGGTGCTATCTGCTGCTAAGAGGGCTCCTTGTCTTGCTCGACGTCCCCTCTACCTCCTGGTCCAATTTGCGACCTCCTGGTCCCTCCTGGGCCACAGCAGTGTCCAAAAACGCTAACTGCACAATTTGCAGCTAGCAAGGCTTGTTGGCACTCTTTCGGCGGGAAAATACTTCTGCGCAACTTTCCACAGCGAGAGGGATCCGTCCACCAAAGGGGAAGTCTCTAGCCCTTTTCGTTCCTGCAGAATCCTCAGCTTCTTCTGTCCAGTCGAAGCTTCTTTGCACCCACAGCTGGCATTTCCTGGGCATCTGCCCATCTCCGACTTGCTTGTGACTTTTGGACTTGGTCCCCTTGTTCCACAGGTACCCTCGACTGGAAATCCATTGTTGTTGCATTGCTGGTTTGTGTCTTTCCTGCATTATTCCTCTATCACGACTTCTTTGTCCTTGGGGGAACTTTAGTGCACTTTGCACTCACTTTTCAGGGTCTTGGGGTGGGCTATTTTTCTAACCCTCACTATTTTCTAATAGTCCCAGCGACCCTCTACAAGGTCACATAGGTTTGGGGTCCATTCGTGGTTCGCATTCCACTTTTGGAGTATATGGTTTGTGTTGCCCCTATCCCTATGTGTCTCCATTGCATCCTATTGTAACTATACATTGTTTGCACTGTTTTCTAAGACTATACTGCATATTTTTAGTACTGTGTACATATAACTTGTGTATATTTGCTATCCTCACTCTGAGGATACACTCTGAGATACTTTGGCATATTGTCATAAAAATAAAGTACCTTTATTTTTAGTATAACTGTGTATTGTGTTTTCTTATGATATTGTGCAAGTGACAATTGTGGTACTGTAGTAGCTTCACACGTCTCCTAGTTCAGCCTAAGCTGCTCTGCTAAGCTACAAGTATCTATCAGCCTAAGCTGCTAGACACCCTATACACTAATAAGGGATACCTGGGCCTGGTGCAAGGTGTAAGTACCCCTTGGTACTCACTACAAGCCAGTCCAGCCTCCTACATTGGTTCTGCAGCGGTGGGATAAGTGCTTTGAGACTACTTACCAATCTTGTCATTGTACTTTTCATAAGAGAAAAATATACAAAACAAGTTCAGTGTGTGTACACATAGCTAAAAAGTTTTGCATTTCCTCTGTTCACTCTTTTCTAAAGTGCTGAAAAGTACTTCTAAACTTTCAAAAAGTTTTTAAAAGTTTAAAAAGTTTTTTTCTGTCTTTCTAAAAAGTTCTGAAAACTTTTTTCTCTTTTTCTATCACTCTAACTCTCTCTAAAAATGTCTGGCACAGGCCAAAATGTTGATCTGTCCAAACTTGCATATGACCACCTTAGCTGGAAAGGAGCAAGGAGTCTCTGTGTAGAGAGAGGTTTGAGTGCAGGGAAGAATCCTTCCTTGGAATTGTTGCTTAATATGCTTAGAGAACAAGATAAGGCCAAAGGGGCCACATCTGTTGAAAAAGTAGCAAATGGTTCCCAATCTGATCCAGGGACTCCCCCAGGAAAGGATTCAGGAAAGAAAGTTCCCAGCCTGCCCATTACTAGACAGTCTAGCATAGTTGGTAATGATGAAGAGTCACACCATACAAATAGTGTTGTCTCACATCATAGCAAGAGCATTCATTCTCACCACAGTAGAAGTGATGTTTCTGTTAGCCAAGCTGTTAGGGTGTCCTCTGTAAGGGACAGGTCTTCTTCTGTCCATTCTCATCATTCTTCTGTGTCTAGGAATGTCCCTCCCACCAACCCTGATGACAGAATGTTAGAAAGGGAACTCAACAACTTGAGAGTGGAACAAACCAGACTGAAGCTTAAAAAGCAACAGCTAGATTTGGATAGACAGTCTTTAGAACTAGAGAAGGAAAGACAGAAGTTGGGTTTAGATACCCAGGGTGGCAGCAGCAGTATTCCCCATAGTCATCCTGTAAAAGAGCATGATTCCAGGAATCTGTACAAGATAGTTGCCCCTTATAAGGAGGGGATGACATTAACAAGTGGTTTGCTGCACTTGAGAGGGCCTGTGTTGTACAGGATGTCCCTCAAAGGCAGTGGGCTGCTATCCTATGGCTATCATTTAGTGGAAAAGGTAGGGATAGGCTCCTTACTGTGAAAGAAAGTGATGCCAATAATTTTACAGTTCTTAAGAATGCACTCCTGGATGGTTATGGCTTAACCACTGAACAATACAGGATAAAGTTCAGAGAGACCAAAAAGGAGTCTTCACAAGACTGGGTTGATTTCATTGACCATTCAGTGAAGGCCTTGGAGGGGTGGTTACATGGCAGTAAAGTTACTGATTATGACAGCCTGTATAACTTGATCCTGAGAGAGCATATTCTTAATAATTGTGTGTCTGATTTGTTGCACCAGTACTTGGTGGACTCTGATCTGACCTCTCCCCAAGAATTGGGAAAGAAGGCAGACAAATGGGTCTGAACAAGGGTGAACAGAAAAGTTCATACAGGGGGTGACAAAGAGAACAATAAGAAGAAAGATGGTGAAAAATCTCAAGATAAGCATGGGGATAAGGGTAAAACCAAAGATCCCACTTCAAATCTTAAACACTCTTCAGGGGGTGGGAATAAAACAAATTTTTCCTCTTCTTCTCAACCTACACAATTTAAAAAGCCTTGGTGCTTTGTGTGTAAAAATAGAGGCCATAGGCCAGGGGATAAGTCCTGTCCAGGTAAACCCCCTGAGCCTACCACCACTAATACATCAAGCTCTAGTGCCCCTAGCAGTTGTGGTACTAGTGGTGGGACTGCTGGCAACAGTCAAGTTAAGGGTGTAGTTGGGTTCACTTATGGGTCCATAGTAGAAACTGGGGTAGTCAGTCCCAAGACAGTTTCTGTCACACCTAGTGGCATTGGCCTTGCCACACTGGCTGCTTGTCCCCTTACAATGGATAAGTACAGGCAGACAGTTTCAATAAATGGTGTTGAGGCCTTGGCCTACAGGGACACAGGTGCCAGTATCACTTTGGTGACTGAAAACCTAATGGCTCCTGAACAACACATCATTGGACAACAGTATAAAATTATTGATGTCCATAACTCCACTAAGTTTCTTCCCTTAGCTATGATTCAGTTTAGTTGGGGTGGAGTTACTGGCCCTAAGCAGGTGGTGGTATCACCTAGCTTACCTGTAGACTGTCTCTTAGGTAATGACCTAGAGGCCTCAGGTTGGGCTGATGTAGAGTTTTATGCCCATGCAGCCATGCTGGGCATCCCAGAGGAATTGTTCCCTCTCATTTCTACTGAAATGAAAAAGCAAAGGAGAGAAGGCCTGAAAACTCAGGATCCCTCTCCAACAACAGGTAAAAGGGGTATCACAGTATCCCCTAACCACCCTACCATTCAGGATACCATTCCTCTGGTGGGAGAAACCTCTCCTGGGGTGGCACCTGTTCCAAGGGACTCATCAGTTGGCAAAACTGTACTCCCTGAGGTAGAAGTACCTCTCTGTGGGATAACTAACATTGGTGAGAAAAAGAGCACCATTTTAGTTAACACGGAGCATCCCTCCAACCCTCCCAGGGAAACTTTAGTGCAGAAACCCTGCACTGCCTCACAACACTTAGGACAGCATCCCTACCATAGTGTGGAGCTCATAGGACAGCATCCCTGCCCTGCTCCAACTAAAGAGAAACAGCATCCCTGTTCTCTCTTCCAGCCATATGGACAAAGTGTTTGCCCAGCTATGGCTTTATTGAGACAGCATCCCTGTCTGGCATTTCCATCACTACAAATAGGTTCAGTGGACAATTCCCACTGCTCTAAGCTAAAACTTACTGATAGAAACTCTGAAAATACATCTTCACATTGTTGCTTAGCTAAAAAACTTCAAACAGGGTGGTTTACATCCCCACAGGGAAGTAACCATATAGTGGATGATAAAGGGAGTAACCAGTCTATTGCAGAGCTACTCTCTACTTATCACCACTTAGACAATAAAGTCTCAACTGGCCAAGGTTAGCCTTATTGTCCTTCGTTTGGGGGGGGGGGGGGTTGTGTGAGAAAGTAGCCTCTTTCTAGCCTTGTTACCCCCACTTTTGGCCTGTTTGTGAGTGGATGTCAGGGTGTTTTCACTGTCTCACTGGGATCCTGCTAGCCAGGGCCCAGTGCTCATAGTGAAAACCCTATGTTTTCAGTATGTTTGTTATGTGTCACTGGGACCCTGCTAGTCAGGACCCCAGTGCTCATAAGTTTGTGGCCTATATGTATGTGTTCCCTGTGTGGTGCCTAACTGTCTCACTGAGGCTCTGCTAACCAGAACCTCAGTGGTTATGCTCGCTCATTTCTTTCAAATTGTCACTAACAGGCTAGTGACCAATTTTACCAATTTACATTGGCTTACTGGAACACCCTTATAATTCCCTAGTATATGGTACTGAGGTACCCAGGGTATTGGGGTTCCAGGAGATCCCTATGGGCTGCAGCATTTCTTTTGCCACCCATAGGGAGCTCTGACAATTCTTACACAGGCCTGCCACTGCAGCCTGAGTGAAATAACGTCCACGTTATTTCACAGCCATTTTACACTGCACTTAAGTAACTTATAAGTCACCTATATGTCTAACCTTTACCTGGTAAAGGTTAGGTGCAAAGTTACTTAGTGTGAGGGCACCCTGGCACTAGCCAAGGTGCCCCCACATTGTTCAGGGCCAATTCCCCGGACTTTGTGAGTGCGGGGACACCATTACACGCGTGCACTACATATAGGTCACTACCTATATGTAGCTTCACAATGGTAACTCCGAATATGGCCATGTAACATGTCTATGATCATGGAATTGCCCCCTCTATGCCATCCTGGCATAGTTGGCACAATCCCATGATCCCAGTGGTCTGTAGCACAGACCCTGGTACTGCCAAACTGCCTTTCCTGGGGTTTCACTGCAGCTGCTGCTGCTGCCAACCCCTCAGACAGGTTTCTGCCCTCCTGGGGTCAAGCCAGGCTTGTCCCAGGATGGCAGAACAAAGGACTTCCTCTGAGAGAGGGTGTTACACCCTCTCCCTTTGGAAAATGGTGTGAAGGCAGGGGAGGAGTAGCCTCCCCCAGCCTCTGGAAATGCTTTCATGGGCACATTTGGTGCCCATTTCTGCATAAGCCAGTCTACACCGGTTCAGGGACCCCTTAGCCCTGCTCTGGCACGAAACTGGACAAAGAAAAGGGGAGTGACCACTCCCCCGACCTGCACCTCCCCTGGGATGTGTCCAGAGCTCCTCCAGTGTGCTCCAGACCTCTGCCATCTTGGAAACAGAGGTGCTGCTGGCACACTGGACTGCTCTGAGTGGCCAGTGCCACCAGGTGACGTCAGAGACTCCTTCTGATAGGCTCCTTCAGGTGTTGCTAGCCTATCCTCTCTCCTAGGTAGCCAAACCCTCTTTTCTGGCTATTTAGGGTCTCTGTCTCTGGGGAAACTTTAGGTAACGAATGCAAGAGCTCATCAGAGTTCCTCTGCATCTCTCTCTTCACCTTCTGCCAAGGAATCGACTGCTGACCGCGCTGGAAGCCTGCAAAACTGCAACAAAGTAGCTAAAATGACTACTGCAACTCTGTAACGCTGATCCTGTCGCCTTCTCGACTGTTTTCCTGGTGGTGCATGCTGTGGGGGTAGTCTTCCTCCTCTCTGCACTAGAAGCTCCGAAGAAATCTCCCGTGGGTCGACGGAATCTTCCCCCTGCAATCGCAGGCACCAAAAAGCTGCATTACCGGTCCCTTGGGTCTCCTCTCAGCACGACGAGCGAGGTCCCTTGAATCCAGCAACTCTGTCCAAGTGACTCCCACAGTCCAGTGACTCTTCAGTCCAAGTTTGGTGGAGGTAAGTCCTTGCCTCCCCACGCCAGACTGCATTGCTGGTAACCATGACTTTTGCAACTACTCCGGCCCCTGTGCACTTCCGGTGGAAATCCTTTGTGCACAGCCAAGCCTGGGTCCACAGCACTCTAACCTGCATTGCACAACTTTCTAAGTTGGTCTCCGGCGACTCCTTTGTGTAACTTCGGGTGAGCACTGTTTCACGCATCCTCGTAGTGCCTGTTTGTGGCACTTCTCCGGGTGCTATCTGCTGCTAAGAGGGCTCTGTGTCTTGCTTGACGTCCCCTCTACCTCCTGGTCCAATTTGCGACCTCCTGGTCCCTCCTGGGCCACAGCAGCATCCAAAAACGCTAACTGCACGATTTGCAGCTAGCAAGGCTTGCTGGCGCTTTTTCGGCGGGAAAACACTTCTGCGCGACTTTCACGGCGAGCGGGATCCATCCACCAAAGGGGAAGTCTCTAGCCCTTTTTGTTCCTGCAGAATCCTCAGCTTCTTCTGTCCAGTAGAAGCTTCTTTGCACCCACAGCTGGCATTTCCTGGGCATCTGCCCATCTCCGACTTGCTTGTGACTTTTGGACTTGGTCCCCGTGTTCCACAGGTACCCTCGACTGGAAATCCATTGTTGTTGCATTGCTGGTTTGTGTCTTTCCTGCATTATTCCTCTATCACGACTTCTTTGTCCTTGGGGGAACTTTAGTGCACTTTGCACTCACTTTTTAGGGTCTTGGGGTGGGCTATTTTTCTAACCCTCACTATTTTCTAATAGTCCCAGCGACCCTCTACAAGGTCACATAGGTTTGGGGTCCATTCGTGGTTCGCATTTCACTTTTGGAGTATATGGTTTGTGTTGCCCCTATCCCTATGTGTCTCCATTGCATCCTATTGTAACTATACATTGTTTGCACTGTTTTCTAATTCTATACTGCATATTTTTAGTACTGTGTACATATAACTTGTGTATATTTGCTATCCTCACTCTGAGGATACACTCCGAGATACTTTGCCATATTGTCATAAAAATAAAGTACCTTTATTTTTAGTATAACTGTGTATTGTGTTTTCTTATGATATTGTGCAAGTGACACTTGTGGTACTGTAGTAGCTTCACACGTCTCCTAGTTCAGCTTAAGCTGCTCTGCTAAGCTACCATTATCTATCAGCCTAAGCTGCTAGACACCCTATACACTAATAAGGGATACCTGGGCCAGGTGCAAGGTGTAAGTACCCCTTGGTACTCACTACAAGCCAGTCCAGCCTCCTACATGCAGGTGGCCTTGGTGGCGTGGCATCCAGTTACCAGCCCCATTGCTTGGTTTTACTTGCTAGAAAGAGTCACTTGAAATGTCACCCATTTAGCAGCAGAATGTCACTCAGAGGTCCACAGAAGCCATCGAAACATCACACATAATCAACAAGGGCGTAGCTTGGTCAGTAAGATTGGGGGGGGTGAGCTTCAGATTGTCTGGCATATTATGTTTAAATACATTATACAACAAGCAGGGTGCATGGGAGGGGCATGAGAGGCAGTGGAAACAGGCAAGGATTGTGGATTCGTAGGGGTACTAAGTGAGGGAAAACACAATGAGGGTCATTACATTTTTGGCGGTTCCATGACCGCCATATTGGCGGTCGTACTGCCAACGGGCTGGCGGAGAAGACCGCCCAATTATGAGCATGGTGGTCTTCTCAACAGAAGCCAGCCAAACTACTGCCAGTACCGCCAGTGTGGTCAAGCCACCACGGACGGTGATAGACACCTTCAGGCTGGTGGGGAGCATGTTCTTGCCGGACACATTACGAGATTGCACACCGCCAAGGTTTCCGCTGTGGTAGAACCACCATGAAAACCCTGGTAGAAATCAACTCTATAAAAGGAGACACTCACCTTCAGGAACACATACCAGTCTGGAGCCACCATGAAACCCGGACTGAAAGTCCCCCCCACTGTTCCTGCTCGCACAACGACTCCTGAACCAGCAGCGGCGACAAAGACAACTGTGAGCATACACATCTACCTGAACCTCTAGGGAAAAGCCAAAGTACACACGCATACAGAACATTCACATCCAGGGCGGCAGACGACGGCGACACATGCATGTAACCACATACCCATGTGCACATACACACACCTACAGACACACACCCACACCCACACCCATACTACACACACCACAGCCAAAACACATGTGCAAGACACACAGCAACTCGCAGATACACAGCACCGGCACATTCGTACACAACAGCACCGATTCACACAACGACATCACAACTGAAACTACATGAATGCTTCATCTAGCGCTTTCAGTACACACCTCCACACGACACCACATACATACTACAACACGTAACAACACCTGACATACAATATACACAATCACACAGCCATACAACGAAGCATACATCATATCACGCTAACAAAACACACAACGCTTCTAACATATCCATCACCATACACACACACATGCACACATAACACCCATACAAGAACACACAACAACACCATTACACATCTCAACACAAACAATTTATCTACACACATGAATGTACCAAACACAACCATATCCTACACACAGTACACAGCCATCACATAGAGTCACAAAAGCCAGGGCCACACACACGCAGGCCAGACACTACAGCTAGCACAACCCACACAAACACACATGTCACACACAAACAAACAAAAGGCGCCAAATTCAATACAACCATGTAGAAAGAAAGGCTATACAAGTATGTTACCATCGAAGCCAACACCAAGTTTGGCCAGATGTATTAAAAGCATTTGTATGGCAAGAAAATAAATAACTACGTACAAATATCAGCTCATAGGGCAGTCCAATGTCCAAATTGCCAAAGGCACGAATGGCACCTCTGTGGGACCCTACCTGACTACGGATTGCCAAATGACCTCCACAGGGTAGGGGCATTAAGTAGGCAGGCAGGCACCTCAGAGGTTGGGGGGTGTAGGGAAGCAGCCTCTTCCTAGCATGATTACCCACATTTTTTGCCTGTTTGTCAGTGTGTTTGACTGTGTTCACTAGGATCCTGCCGACCAGGACCCCAGTGATTATGCTCTCTCCTTTCTAACTTGGTAACTGTACCTTTTTCTTCCCACAATAGGCATACTGGTACACCCATGAAAGTCCCTAGTATATAGTACCTAGGTACCTAGGGCATTGGGGTTCCAGGGGATCCCTATGGGCTGTAGCAGTTATTCTGCCACCCATAGGGAGCCCATGAAAAGGGTTCTGCAGGTCTGCTTGAAACAAGTGCCTGCACCCATTTTCACTACAGGTCACTGAACCAGATCACTATAAGTCACCCCTATTGTAGGCCCTCTCAGCCAAGAGGGCAGGGTGCAGGCACCTGTGTGTGAGGGCATCCCTGCACTAGCAGAGATGCCCCACAAACTCCAGATACATTTTCCTGGACTTTGTGCGTGCAGGGATGCCATTTTACGCATGTACTCGACAGAGGTTACTACCTATGTCCAGCTACATATTATTAACTCCGAACCTGGACACGTTTGGTATCAAACATGTCAGAATCATACCCCAATACTGTTGCAAGTATTGGAAGTATGGTTCCATGCACTCTGGAGGCCTCCTTAGAGGACCCCCAGCATTGCTATCACCAGTCTTATAGGGTTTTACCGGCAGCCCAAGCTGCTGCCACCCCTCAGACAGGTTTCTACCCAGGAAGGCAAAACAAAGGATTTCTGTGAGAGAGGGAGGTCACACCCTCTTCCTTTGGAAATAGGTGTGACTGGTTTGGGAGTGGTAGCCTCCCCAAGCCACTGGTATGCTTTGAAGGGCACATTTGGTGTCCTCCATGCATAAACCAGTCCACACTGGTTCAAGGACCCCCAGTCCCTGCTCTGGCACGAAACTGGACAATGGAAAGGGGAGTGACCACAACCCTGTCCATCACCACCCCCGGGGTGGTGCTCAGAACTACTCCTGAGGGTCCCTGGGTTCTGCCATCTTGGTTCCAACGTTGGCAGGGAACTCTGGGAGCATCTGAGTGGCCAGTCCAGACAGGTGACATCAGAGCCCCCTCCTGATAGGTGCTTACCTGGCTAGGTGACCAATCCCCCTTTCAGGGCTATTTAAGGTCTCTCTCTTGGGTGGGATCTCAGATTCAGCTTGCAAGACTCCAGCAGGATTCCTCTGCAATCTCCACTTAACTTCTGGCCACTGGAACTGCAACTGGACCCTAGAGGAACTGACAACGCTGCAATGAACGAAGAAGACTCTTCTGCAACTTTGTTTCCACGACTCCTGCCAGCTTTGCAACATTTCCCCAGCCCTGCATCCTCAGAAGGCAGCAACTCTTCAGCCTGCACAAGAAGAAGAAGGAATCTCCATTGAAGTGAAGGAGTCACTCCCCTGCAACCGCAAGCACCTACAGCAAACAACGACTGGCCGCGTGGATCTCCCCTCATCCTGAGCTGCGTGAATCTTGCATCATGGGTGGTGGGCTGGAGTTGTCCTCTTGTTCCTCTCTGCCAGCTGTCCAACTTTGGTGGAGGTAAGCCTTTCTCATCCCACTCAGGACAGTACCCCTGTGCACCACGTCTTTTGCAGCTGCCAAGGCTTGTTGGCACCTCCTACAAGGGATCTTCAGGCTACATGCAGCTCCAGCCCCCAGCACTTCTTCCTGCAAAGCCTTCTGCATGGTTCCCCGGCAGTGTGGGATTTGTTTTTATAGTGCTGCGTGGGCTACTTCTGCGACTCCTGTGTCTCCGTCCTGTGGGACTTCTGTGGGTGCTGCCTCTGCTCCTGTGGACTCTCTGTGACGCTGAGGGTCCCCTGTGACTCCCCCTCCTGGGTCGTTTGCCTGTTCCTAGGCTTGTTCGTGGAATTCCTGAGCCGATACCCGTCTGAAATCTTCACTCCAGCGTTGGAAAGCTTCTGCATCCATCAGGAACTCTTCTCTTGCTCCAGGGCTGCAGTGCTGACCTGTTCTTCATCACCATCGACCAACTCCTGCAAGTACAGCTGGACTCCACTGTGACTCTTGGACTTGGTCCCCTCTCGCCACAGGTCTTCTTCCCAAGGAATCCACTGCTGGTTTCTTGCAGTCTTCTCTGGGTGTCTTCTTTTTCTTCTTTTACTCTTTTTGGGTGGTTTGGGGAAATTCCAGAGATTTACTCCTGGTTTCCTGGTCGCTAGGGGGTACTGTATTACTTACCTCTGTGGTTTTCTAGTACTCCCAGCTCCCCTCTACACATTCCATTTACCTAGATGGGGGTCCTGTGTTCGTATTCCATTTTTTTGTATATGGTTTGGGCTCCCCCTAGGGTCACTATTGGTTATTGCTATTTGCACTGTTTTCTAACCTTTTCTATGCCTATTTCTGATTACTAGTGTATATATTTAGTGTATTACTTACCTCCTATTGGATGGTTGCCCTTCTAGTATTTTGTAGTATTGTGTTCCAAAAATAAAGTACCTTTATTTTTGTACAACTGAGTGTTTTCTTTCATGTGTGAAAGTGCTGTGTGACTACAGTGGTTTTGCATGAGCTTTGCATGTCTTCTAGATAAGCCTTGGCTGCTCATCCACAGCTACCTCTAGAGAGCTTGGCTTCTAGACACTGCCTACATTTCACTAAGAGGGGATGCCTGGACCTGGTATAAGGTGTTAGTACCTTAGGTACCCACCACGCACCAGGCCAGCTTCCTATAGGGGGTTAGTGGAGGGGGTTTGGGAGGGGGGTTCTTTGAGTTTGGGCTTGGGAGGGGGTTCCTTGGGCTTGGGAGGGGTCGACTTCTTAGCAGGGGGAGGGGTATGGGTACTAGCAGGGGGTGCAGGGGAGGTGGAAGGACTGGACTTGGGGAGGGACACAGACCTTTTTGGGGTATCACGGGTGGGAGAGGAGTAGGGAACATGGAAAACTCAGAGAGGAAATGCTTTTTAGACATACGCAGGCGTTCATGGCAAAAGGGTTTGGGAGTGGAGGGAGAGGGAATGGTTGTAAGAGGGGTTGGTGTGAATGTCTTGGGTGCAAGTGTATTCGATGAATGCTTGTAGGTGGTGGGTGTCTGCTGGGTGGGTGAGTGTGGGCTTTTATATGTTTTGGGAGGAAGGGGGAGGAGGTGCTCAGAAATGCAATGCTGGATGTCTGTTGGGGTGGTGACTGCAGGTACGGTAGATATGCTGCATGTGGGTGTGTCGGTGGTTGTGGTGGCTGTAGAAGTGGTGACTAGGGTGGATGTCTGCAGGTCTGCTATTGTGCTGACTGTGGGTAAGATAGGAGTTGTAGCTGGATCTGTCAAAGTTGGTGTGGAGGGTGCAGGTATGTCTGGCGTAGAGTTTGTGAAGGAGGGGGTGGGTGGGGGAGTCTATGCAGGTAGTGGATGTTGGTGTGTCTGCAGGTGGGTGGGTCTTGTGGTGCTTGTGTTTCTCAGTGGTACTTTTGGCTGTTGAGGTGGATGCATGCTTGTGTGTCTGTGCGCTTTCTCTGGGTTTATGAAGAGGGGTTTGGGTAGAAGTGGGTGGAGGGGGGACAGTAGATAAAGGGTGACTGGCTGCTGTCAGTGTGGAGGCCAGAGCCTGAAAAGATCTCAGTAGGCCAGCGGTGCACCGTGAATACCCTCCAGGAACGCTCTGCTGGATTTGAGTTGCCAGTCCCTGGATGGCATTCATGATGGTAGACTGACCCACAGAGATCGACCTCAGGAGATCAATAGCCTCCTCACTGAGGGCAGCAAGGCTGACTGAGGCAGGGGCAGAAGTGCCTGCAGCAAAGGAGGCAGCCACCCTCCTGGGTGAGCGAGCACAGGCAACTGGGTGGGGAGCTACAGGGAGGGTGGTGGTAGTAAGGGGGGTGGTGGACAGTGATGTGCTGGGGTGATCCAAGAAGGGTCCACCACGGCCAGGGAGTGTCCACCAGAGGATAAATCTGAAGATGATGTTGATGAACTGGTCTCCCAATAGCACTCCCCTTGCCCTCCGTGCCACTGGGTCCCTCGTTGTCACTGGTAGTAACACTCTGGGTCCCATGGCCTGCAGCATCTCCACTCACCTGTGCCCCTTCTCCTTTGCCTGCCGATGCTGATACACATGAATAGAAAGAGTAAAAGAGGGAGGGAGAGAGGGTTAACACATAATTTACATACACACTTGTAAGCAAGCACATCTGTGACTATACATATCCTGCCTAGGCAACCTCAGGTGCCAATACACATGTCCTAAATCATGTCACAACATGTCACCAATACCCACCCCTGTGTGCCAACCCTCACACCCACATCAACATCCACGTAAGTTTGCACCACTGGAGTCATCCACATGACCACCACCATAGCCATGTCTGCATGCACATCATGCCCTGGGTAAAGTACAAATGTTTACCTGAATTCACATAAGAGCTCTCCATACTCCTATCACCTATTGGAAGTGCAGCTGAATGAACCTAACACATCAGGCCTGTACGGTTACAACAGCTGATCAGTCCATATCCTTTATGAGATATCCATGACAGTGAATACTACTACACTCACACACCACATAGCATCCGACTGTCACATTACATGGCAGACATAATACTCTGTACAATAATGGTAATTTCTCACTAATGATTGGTTAAGCCACTACAATTTGAACATCCATACAGATGACGTGGTGTGTACATTATAAGTAATGGGTGCAGGCATGTTATTGGTCCAAACCAATCAAAGAGGAATATCTCCAAACACCAATTACCTATCAATCACAACTAACCATACATCTAAGTGCCTCTACAATGGCCCATATTGCACACATAACACATCCATACCCATTCACTGAGTGCAGAGTCACAACTGATGAACATCAGGAACACACATATGACATCATGGTCCACAGACAAACCAACCACACATGCAGTTTCACCAGTGCTACTTCACAACATCATAATACCACCCTCAATCACACCATTCCTGATTAGAGAATGCCTGTAACTAAGTCCTGACAACACACATCTCTGACGCTCAATACATGGGTGCAATATGCATACATGGACCAACAGCCCCGCCTTTGTACTGACAATACATCACACTACAACATAGGGCAATCTCAGCAGTGGAAATGCAACATACATCTCACATCAACATATCATTAGTAATACAATATCCAATCCTGTCCTAATCACCCACTTCAGCTAGGCCAAGTCTAGCTGATATGTTCACACTTCATCAGATGTGCCCCCAAGTAACAATTGGGGCATGATGCAGGCGGACAATAGGTTATGTAGCACTGTAACTGCTGGGGCATTTGCATACATGGTATTTACATCACACTTTGTGAATGAAGGGGTCTGTCTAGGCGCTAACCACCTCTAGTACTTTCCCATTGTGTTTAGGGCTTCATCCCTACAAGTCTGTTTGCAATCAGACTGTTTCAAAGCTTCATTACAAATGAGCCTAATTGACCAACCTTCACATATCCAATAGATAGCTGATTACCAATATATGGGGATACAACCGTCAAGCCATTAGTCCAGGCATACACAAGCCACATCTGTGGTGGAAATGTAATGGCTGACTCACATGGAGTCAACACCATTACCAGTGCTATTGTCCTTATGATAAAAGCAGAGTCGCACTGTTGCATATACCGGCGTGCCATACATATGGTGGTGAACTGACACGTTAGAGCCACAAATGCCCAAATGCTAAGGTAAGGAGCAGGTAATACTCAATGGCTATGGGGGTACACAAGCTCACATACATAGTAAAGGCAGGATGGAGTCACACATGTGCCAATCTGATGAGGCCATCTCCACAATGCAGACATGGAGAATACTGGAAATGGGAGAAGTACATCCACTGACAGCAAACCATCAAGACACATCTAGAACTAATGCTCAGGCCAGGTGGTTACTACCCATTACCCCTTAGTCTAGTCTTGACTCTATTTACACTATAGCTACAGTGAGGCAGCTAATCCCATAAACTCTATGCAAGTCCCAGGTTATAGCCAGTACTTACCCCTTGTGTTTGCTGTGCTGCCCTCAAACACCCATCCACCTCAGGGTATGCCAATATGCGGGGCATTGGGGGGTCAGGGTCCGACGGGCACCCCTTCCTCGTTGGGAGCATATCCCCAGCTGGGCCTCTGCGGTGTTCCAAGCCCAGCGTCTCAGGTCCTCCAACCTCTTGCAACAATGAGTGCTCCGCTGGCTATGGACCCCCAGGGTCTGCACTTTTTTGGCGATGGCATGCCAGATCCCTTTCTTCTGATGGGCGTTCACCTGCATGGATGACACAAACAAAAGGAGAAAATCATGTACACTGCTACCATACTAACAGGATAGGCCTATATACTTCAGACTCACCAAGTGCCCACACATACCCATTCTCACTGTCCACACGCCTTCACTTCATGCCCTCTGCAAGCATTTCTAATCCCTCACAGGTACACTTACCACATTCACCGTCATACGCACCCCTATCACACATGACTATGGCATTGGGCTCATCTGTTCCTCTGGTTCCCCATATAGTTGTTCATACAGGAGTAGGACCCTGTCCACAAGCTTCTCCAGCTCTTCTGGTGTGAAGGCTGGGGCCCTATCACCTGCAGGACGTGGCATGATGGATCCCAGAGACGGTAGACAGCAGCTCAGGTCCTGGAGGTCTTGCTGG
Source organism: Pleurodeles waltl (assembly GCF_031143425.1). Taxonomy (NCBI): domain Eukaryota; kingdom Metazoa; phylum Chordata; class Amphibia; order Caudata; family Salamandridae; genus Pleurodeles; species Pleurodeles waltl. Next base: position 10,889,711 of record NC_090442.1, read on the forward strand.
CAACAGTGTCAGGAGTCAAGTGAGCAAGGCTACAGAAAGTGGCAGTTACAGCCGCCATGTACAGGACCGTCACCACCGGTGGTCATCGCCATTGGCCCCAATCCCAATGTTAATCAATGACATGTTGCATGGCGGTAGTGACCGCCATCACGACACACACCGGTGACTTAGGGCACTTCCTTCTGTCAGGAACTGCAGGACAGGCGGCTGCCATTTTGTGCACATCTCATGCACTGATGTGCCAATTTATGTGCGCCATATACATATGAGGAAAAACTGGGGAGTAACCCCATGTTGTGCCATCATGGTAGTGCTGATGCATGTGACGTGTCCTAAACAACTTACACGTTCAGCATTGTGGTGCGAGGCTGGTGTCCAGAGAACTTTTGCATACTAATTTATGTATATTTCTGCAGTGCTATGCATGTCCGACAGTGTTAGGTGTGTACTAATTTTGAAATGTTCAGTTTACATGTGTGAAGTCCTTTTCTCAAAGTACATTCTCTCCTCTTTACCTAGATTTGATGCCATGAGGAGACTGAGACAACCACCAGTGTACCGTCCACAATGGACCTTGCAACCCTGGAGGACAGGCATATCATACAAACCTATCGTCTGAATTGTCAGACCATCATGGATCTATGTACACAGTTGCAGCCATACGCAATCCCTATTTCATCCCTCCCACAGTTCAAGTTCTGTCAGTGCTGCACTTCCTTTCACAGGCTACTTTCAGAATACAGTTGGTTTGGCAACAGGGATGTCACAGCCAATGTTCAGTCTAGTGTTGAAGGATGTACTGTGTGTATTGTTGAAAAACCTGGACAGCTACATCAGGTTCCCCCAACGTGCAGATTTGGCCTATGTGAAGGCAGACTTTTATGATATAGGACACATCCCTCGTGATAGGGGCCATTGATGGCACCTATATAGCTAAGGTTCCTCCCATTGCCAATGAACAGGTGTAATGGAACAGGAAGAACTACCACCCTCTTAATGTTCAGTTGGTGTGTCTGGCAGACCAGTACATCACATAGGTCACAGCTAAGTTTCCTGGATCTGTACATGACTCCTTCATTTTGAGGAACAGAAATGTCCCGCACATGAAGACACGACAACACAGAGAGAGAGCCTGACTCCTTGGTATATATCCATTTGAATGTGGTTCACTGTAGTTGCATCTGTCATCATATACTTCTCTGTCGCTGCGCCTGTTATGTCACTGGTCCTACAATGAGGCCCATGGGAGGACGAGGTGAGTCACAGACAGGACATTTGGCCTCCTGAAAGCCAGCATCAGGAGTCTGGACCTATATGGAGATGCCCTCCTCTGCGTGCCCTAAAAGGTATGTCAGATAGTAGTAGCCTGCTGCATGCTCCATAATCTAGCCCTGAGATGCCAGATACCATTGCTAGCTGATGAGGGTGAGGCAGCTGGACCAGTGGCTGGTAATGCTGACATGGCCAGTGATGAGGAGGCAGAGGAGGTGCAGCTGACTCTAGGACTGAGCTCATCAATCAACCAGTACTTCTGGAATGTCCCCATCAAATGCTGACAAAAGTCCTCCAGAGTTGACTCATCAGTGGTGGTGTGATGTGGTCCTATCCCTATGTGTGTGTTGAGGGAGCAGACTTTGTATGTCATTTGCACAGTTACAATTTCTTATATCTAACAAATGTATCCAATGAAGTGTCCTTGATTTGAATCTTCAGTGTACAGACCTGTAATGAGCAATGTGTGCTGCATTCTCCTGTAGTCATGCCATTCCACCTACTGACCGTGTTAGGAATACATGTGTCTCTGCTACCTATGGCTTGGGCGTTTATAATCACTAGCCATAGCTGAATGCTTAGATAATTGAGAGTTGTATATGACAGATGCAGCCACAGTGCTACATGATGAATATTCTGTGACTGGTGTTGTGTAGGTAATCTCTTGGGGACCCTGGTTAGGTGGTAATCTATACTGGGACGACCTATATATGCTGCATATGTGCTTTGTGTGGCTCCATGCCTTCCATCCTGATGGTACTCTCTGTAAATGTCTTTTTGCAGGTGTGCATGCTGACTGTACTCTTATGTGGCTCAGGATTGTGGACTGTCTGACATGTGTCCTGAAACACATCTTATGTAATGGGTCTCCTGCTGAGGATGCCTCCCTCTCCTGCCCATTACTATGCCTGCTGGATATAGGTGTGCATAGCGATCTCATATATGGCAATCAGGACTTTTGTTGCCATTGTAATGAAGACACGTATACAGTAGCTGTGTTCCATTGGTGTTAATTGTGCATATATTGAAATGATACAGCCATAAGTGGTGTAAACATTGTCCATGGTGATGAGTGGGGTCATGGTAGATTAATCAAAGTAGGTGGTACAGCTGTTGGTTGCATAGGCCAGTATCCAAGTGCCAATGGGAAGATAGAGTTATGTCATTGAACATCAACAGGGTGTCTCAGTGACACACAAGGGAGACAAATCAGGTGAGGGCCACTTTCTGGCAGTGGGTGAGGTCTTGCCATCTGCTCCAGCCTGATGTCTGGATGGACATCCACGTTTGTGCGGGGTTCATTAGCTACAGAGGAAGGGGGTTCTGAGGCCTGTGGTTCCCCTGGCAGGGCCTCCAGTCCGCTGGCTACCACTGATGTTGATGGGTCTGATGTTAATGGTAGTAGCAGAAGGGCCTGCTGGTGGGTGGTGGAAGCATGCAGGTTGCTATTGATATCCCTCAGCAATGGAGGTTATGGTGGCACTGTGGGCCTGCCACTGCTGCATGACCTCCTGGTGGTATTCCCTCTGCAGCCTTTGGTTCTTCCCCAACATGGTTATGATCTTGTCCATCCTGTCCTGGGATTGTTGGCATGCTCTCAGGACTTGGGAGATGGTAGCCTGATCAGTAGAGTCCCTTAGGGACCCCATCCTCTGGCCCAAAGTTTCCCTCCCACACCCCCTGGTCCCAGGTGCCTGTGCCCCAGACATGGTGTGCCCACTGCCAGTGCTTGCAGGATCTTTATTTTCTGGGTTGTGAGGGGGTCTCTTCAGGTCTGTACTGTGGGGCACACAATAGTTAGCTCTGTCCTTGGGACACAGCTGTTAACCAATGACATGTTGCATGGCGGTAGTGTCCGCCATGACGACATACACCGGCGACTTAGGTCACTTCCTTCTGTCCAGTACTGCAGGACAGGCGGATGCCATTTTGTGCACATCTCATGCACTGATGTGCAAATTTATGTGCGCGATATACATATGAGGACAAACTGGGGAGTAACCCCATGTTGTGCCATCATGGTAGTGCTGACGCATGTGACATGTCCTAAACAACTTACACGTTCAGCATTGTGCTGTGAGGCTGGTGTCCAGAGAATGTTTGCATGCTAATTTATGTATATTTCTGCAGTGCTATGCATGTCCGACAGTGTTAGGTGTGTACTAATTTTGAAATGTTCAGCTTACATGTGTAAAGTCCTTTTCTCAAAGTACAGTCTCTCTTCTCTACCTAGATTTGATGCCATGAGGAGACTGAGACAACCACCAGTGTACCGTCCACTAGTGGACCTTGCTACCCTGGAGGACAGGCATATCATACAAACCTATCGTCTGAATCGTCAGACACAGCTTTGGCGGCACAGAGTAGGCTGTGATGCTCAGGCCACAGGGTTTTGGGGGATTGTTGTGGGCAGGGTGAGGCAGGGAGTGGTAGACTGACCAGTTATCTCCGATGGGCACGGTAAGTCGTCAGTGTCCAGACTTCCAGGCATGTTGTCCTCACTGGGGCCTTCATCCTGTGGAGGGCTGGCAGTCTCTGGTATCCTCTCCATGGCGGCACTGGCAGGGGTACCTGTGGATGGAGTGAGCAAGGAAGTTACATAATGAAGATGTGTTTGGTTCACTCTTTATCATATGCATACAGTGGCTTGACATGATTCCCCGCAATGACAATGACATATGCTGCCCAACATACCATTTGTGCTAGGTAGTGGTGTGTGACATGTGTTTCATACTCCATTTAGGTAGGTGTCATCAGGTTTAGTACATCTGGCTGTGTTGATGGGTACTGGTACAGAGTGATAGTTCACATGACCGTTCTGCACTGTTATCTAGTGACTATTCAGCCCTGGTAGTTGTGAGTGGTAGAAGGCTGGACGTAGCAGCATGATGTCCCAGTGGGTGGAGGGTATGGGAATATGCATGGAGTCTGCCATCTGACATACCATACCATAGTGGGTGACTTAATGGGTTGTGGATCCTGATTAGTGGCATGTTGGATCAGGCACAGTGCTGCAGCTGTGTTTAGCCTTGTTTGGCATTATATTGTTCCATTGCATTGCTGTCATTGCCATGTTGTAATTTTCTGTCATAACATCTTGTTAGTATGGCTAGTCCAATAGGCATTCATGCAAGGGATGTGACCTGATGTGTAGATTCCAGGTATTCAGGTAGATGGGCTTGTGCATTGTGGGAGTCATAGTGTTAGTTTTAGCCCATGCTAGGCGTACCTTTACCAAGGGCTATGTGGGCATTTGGGCTGGGTGGAGGTGTGGCATGCAGGAGAGGGGCATTAGGTGGATAGGTGGGTTGTGTACTGAGACATGCAGTACATTGGGGAGCATTTGGGTGGTGAGAAAACATGAAGTACAAGACAGTTGTGTGGCATGGAGGTTGTGTGCACTTACAGAGTCCAGTCCGCCAGGTATTCCAGTCAGGCCCTCTGGATGCAGGATGTTCAAGACCTTCTCCACCCAAGATGTGAATTGTGTGGGACGAGGTGGGGGCCCACTGCCAGTCTTATGCACGGCGATCTGGTGTTGTGATGCCATGGAACGCACCTTCCCCCTGAGGTCATTCCACCTCTTCCGGATGTCCTCCCTTGTGCGTGGATGGTTGTCTACTGAATTGACCCTGTTGACTATTCCCTGCCACAACTCCAGTTTCCCTGCAATCGAGGTTTGCTGGACCTGTGCTCCAAACAGTTGTGGCTCTACCCTGACGATTTCATCCAACATGACCCTCAACTCGTCATCTGTGAACTGTGAGGTGAGATGTATATCTGTGCCTATGGTGCTATGTGTGTATTTGCCTGCTCTCTGTGTATGTGTAAGTTGGTTTTGTAGCAAAGGATTGTGGGTTCTGTTGGAGCGTGTTATATAGTGCTGTGAGTAGGTGTGTCTGGTGTGTGTATGTGTGTCAGGTGTGGGATATTCAAACTATCCAATGTGGTGTTGTGTGCTGACTGTGGTGGATACTGAGCGCGGCGGTTCGCATTGCCAATGGTTTTCTGCTGTGAAAGAAGCACTGTGCTGATTTGTGGCTCGTAATCTGGTGGGCGGAATTGTGTTGGCGTGGCGGTGCTGGAACCACCTCTTTCCCGCCCTCCAATGTCATGGTGGTGTTGGATCTGTTGCTGTTTTTTGGCGGTCTTCACGGTGTGGGTGGCAATGCAGTGATTGGATTACCAACAACATGACAGCCTTTTGGCGGCCGCAACCACGGCCGTCTTCCGAAAAGACTGCCAAAGTCATAATGACGCCCAATATTTTACAAAAGTTTGAATATTTTTGATGACTTTGAAAACTGAGAGGGAGAGTGTGCTTGAGTTTTTGTCTGAATGTATGTAAAAATTCCTGGTGAAATCTGGCAGACATCTCAACATACGCAACTTAAAGCATCTGTACCCAGCTGCATATCAGGAAATGTAATTTATTAGGGGCGGTGTAGCACCCCACATACCCCCCTGAAGTTACACCCCTGAAAATCAAGGTAAAATCTTGGCAGCTATGCCACCCGACTGACCCACGGTAGCTGGTGAGCCCCACAGCCAGAATTAGCCACGGCATCGTTGAGCTGGTCTTCTGGCTACCAGATGGTGCTGATTATACGCAGCGCCACTGGAATTATGTGGAAGAGAGCACTAAATTATGGACAGGGTTGACTACATTATGCAGCAAGAAATTACAAATTATGCGGCATAATGCGGCACACCACATTTCTTTACAGTATTATTTCATTATCGTGTAACTTTTATACAATTGTTACCAGTGAATAAGCAGCTAGGACACTGCAGAGAGTATTAAGACATCAGAGGATTCTGTTTAGAATCCTAGTGGGTGGTTGAATGAATAGTGAAAGTTATTGCAGAGACGCTTGGAGGTTTGTATAGGATGTGCCTGCTTGGTGTGTCATGTCTCAGGGTCAGTTTATATATAATGTATTCTTGAAGAGTAACCCTGTTGGCATCATCTTAACAAAACTGGCGACGGTCTTCAGTAATATCCGATTACTCTGACAAGACTAAACACATTGATCTCTCCTTGGGATTTGCCTATATTTCTTATGACCCCGATGTCCATGTTTGTCTCAAACACAACAGGACCTTGATTACAGGGCTACTTATGTGGGTTGGGATGGCCCTGCAAAAAGTGCCAGATCCAACATACATATATATATTTATAGTTCCTTGTGTTAGACTTTTCATCCTTGGCGTGGTCTCCCTTAACGTTTTACCTCTGTTTCCGAGGTTGTTGATGTGTGCTGAACTCTGTTTTTACTGTTTTTGTTACCCTGTGCACTTTAACACTGCTAACCAGGGCTAAAGTGCAAGTGTTCCTATACAAAATGTGTATGTAATTGGTTCATCCATGATTGGCATATTTGATTTACTGGTATGTCCCTAGTACAGTGCACTAGAGGTGCCCAGGGCCTGTAAATCAAATGCTGCTAGTGGGCCTGCAGCACTGGTTGTGCCACCCACCACAGTAGCTCTGTAATCAAGTCTCAGACCTGCCACTGCAGTGTCTGTGTGTGCAGTTTTAACTGTAAATTCGAATAGGCAAGTGTACCCACGTGCCAGGCCTAAACCTTCCCTTTTCTTACATGTAAGACACCCCTAAGATAGGCCCTTGGTAGCCCCATGTGCAGGGTGCAGTGTATGTTTAAGGTACGGCATATACTATTGTGTTTTATATGTTTTAACTCTGAAATACTGCTAAATTTGGTTTTCACTTTGCAAGGCCTATCCCTCTCATAGGTTAATGGGGGCTGCCTTTAAATATGATTAAAGTGTAGATTCCCTTTGGGAGCGGATAGACATGTGGAGTTTGGGGTCTCTGAGCTCACAATTTAAAAATAAATCTTTTAGTAAAGTTGATTTTAAGATTGTGGCCCTCATTACAACCCTGGCGGTAAATCACACTTACCGTCGTGCTGAAGGCCGCCAACATACCGTGGCCGCGGCGGAAATCCGCAACAGGTATTGCGACCCACATCTCGTAATCCGCCACTATGCAGACACCCACACAAGTCCGCCACACCAAAGGTCAGTGATAAACTGGCGATACCAAAACCCACACCGTCACGCCAACAAGAATACGTCCACACTATCACGACCCACAAATCTACACACACTTTAAAAACACAACCACATTGGACAAATCGAAATACACACACCTGATACACATACACACACCACACCCACACACTCACAACACTATAAAACACACACCCCAAACTACCCACAACCCCTTACAATGACATTTTTGTGAAGAAGCACAGAGAGAGAATAGATAACACTACTCCAGCATCCACTAGCACACCACACCATCACGCATACAACATCCACACAACTCAAACAACACAAACCAACACAACATTTCACACAGCACAACAAACATCACCTCACACATCACCCACACCACATCATGGCACCTCAAAGACACCCCAGGTTCATGGTGGAGGAAATCATCCGGTGGAGCCACAGCTTTTCGGATCACAGGTGCAGCACACCTCCATTGTTAGGAAGATGGAGCTATGGCGGAGAATCTTCGACAGTGTCAACGCAGTGGGACAGCATCCAAGAACACGGGATGATATCAGGAAGAGGTGGAACGACCTACGGGGGAAGGTACGTTCCGTGGTATCCAGACACCAGATTGCTGTACAGAGGACTGGCGGTGGACCCCCACCTCTTCCCCACAACTAATAACATGGGAGGAGCAAGTCTTGGCAATACTGCATCTTGAGGGACTCGCAGGAATAGCAGGAGGACTGGACTCTGGTAAGTCAAAGCTTTATCCCCCCACCCCACCTGCATGCCATCAAATACCCCCACCCTCACCCTCACCCCCATCACTCCAACACCTCACATATGCCCCACTATCACAACACAGCCATCCCAAGCCCAAGCCCTGCATGCAACACCAAAGCATGGACACCCATTGCCAAAGCATGTCCAGTGCAGACACCCACACAGACCCTAAAAACACTAATCACACAATGGCAAACACAACAAGGCAAGCACAGGAGTAGAGTGTAACTCACCCAATGCACAAGATGGCACTCACAGATACTAAAACTATGCATTTACACCCCAACAGGACCCATACCCAACGTCACCGGACAGGAGGTGCCAGACATATCCAGTTACCCCACAGAAGAGGCCCACTGTGACGACAGCAGCTCTGCACACCTGGATCAAGATGACTAGCCCGGACCATCAGGGACCTCTGGACAGTCCGTTCCCCTGCCACGGTCACAAGCCACCACAGAGCCTCCCCCTTCAGGAGACATCACCACAGCACCCACCCAGCAGGCCCATCCCTCTGTCCCCAGGACACGTCAATCAGCAGTGTGTGCACCACTACAGGGACCCCAGGCAAACCCACCAACCCAAGACAATCAGGGACCGGGGGTCAGAAGCAGTGGGCACACGGTTCAGGGGACAGAGGCACAGGATAACAGGGAAACTGGGAGGACTGCTGTGCGACAGGAGGAGGACAAGCCCAGGGAACCCACTCTCCACGAGGCACTCTCCAACATCATGGGAGCATACCATCATTCCCAGGAGACCATGGGCACAGTACTGGGCAAGTTTCAGGAGACCCAGCAGCTGCAGGAGGAACACTAGCTGGGAATCAGGGAGGACACCACCCTGGTCACTATTGCAGGGGTGCTGGCAGATCTGGCCAACACCATGAGGGACACAGTGGGACACAAATGGGCCCCTGACACTAGCCTGGACGTTGAACAGCCCTCCACCTCCGCCGGCACTAGTGGACAGGAGGCCCGCCACAGGACCAACAGGCCACCAGCACCCCACCCTCTGCAGAAGGAGACCCAGCCTGCAAACGGTCCCTGAGATCCAGGAACAAGACAGAGAACATTGCCAAGACCCCCGCCAGGAAATAAGACTCTCCTGATTGTCACCCTTCTGTCCCACTTTGTCACCCTGTCCACCTAAACTGCCATTGCTGCCCTTCCTATGCCCCCTTGGACAATGCACCTGTGAGACCAAGAGACTGAACTCTTCCATGGACATTCCTCCACCATCACCCCAGCCCTTTGCACCCCCTCCACTTATTAGTACTGAAATAAACACCCTTGAATTACAAATCAATCTGGAGTCAGTCTGTACTTTCACAAATGTGTAATTGCAACCTTTCAGAAATATAGCAATGTCAATGTTTATGTTCACATACCAATGTTACACAGTTGTTGGGCAGCAGTGAACATAGCAGAGGGCACAAAGTGGGACCCAAATCTGTGAAATGGAAAGCCAAAGTGACATGTCAGGGTCCATACATAGAGGTAAAAATGCAGAATTATGCTATGTCCTACAGTAGTATGAGATGTGAGAAGCAGTGCCATCCTCTTACCTGTGTCTCACTGGAAGTATTGCATGATGATGTTGTTTCGGTTGTCTATATCTTCTTCTTCTACCTCCTCTTCTTCACTGTCCACAGGCTCTGCAGCTGCCACAAGACCAGCATCAGGCCAATCCCCCTGCAGAAAAGGCACCTGGCATCGCAAAGCCAGGTTGTACAACATACAGCATGCCACGATGATCTGGCACACCTTCTTGGGTGAGTAGTATAGGGAGCCACCTGTCAGATGAAGGCACCGGAACCTGGCCTTCAGGAGGCCGAAGGTGCGCTCTATTATCCTCCTAGTTTGCCCATGTGCCTCAGTGTTACGTTCCTCTGCCCTTGTCCTGGGATTCCTCACTGGGGTCAGTAGCCATGACAGGTTGGGGTAACCTGAGTCACCTGCAAATATCGAGGGACAACTGTTAGACATTGTAGAAGGCTGGCCTGGCTTATAGTGGGTACCTTGTCGTACTTACACACTGTGCCAGGTCCAGTGATTCCTTATTAGTAGAATAGAGGTGTTTCTAGCAGCTTAGGCTGATAGAAGGTAGCTATGGCAAAGCAGCTTAGGCTGAACTAGGAGACATGCAAAGCTCCTATTATACCAATGATACCATACAGCACAATATCATAAGAAAACACAATACACAGAGTCACTAAAAATACTTTATTTTAGTGACAATTTGCCAAAAGTATCTCAGAGGATACCCTCACTTAGGAGGTAAGTAATATACACAAATTATATGTACACAAACCCAAAACAGGTAAGTAACAGTAAGAAAAGTAGTGCAAACAATGTAGAATTACAATAGGATGGAATAGGTAGACATAGGTCTAGGGGCAACACAAACCATATGCTCCAAAAGTGAAATGCGAATCACGAATGGATCCCAGACCTATGGGAGGTTGTAGAAGGTCGCTGGGACTGTAAGAAAACAGTAAGGGTGTCCAAGATACCCCACCCCAAGACCCTAAAAAGTAGAAGTATATCTACCCTACTACCCCAGAAAGACAGAATAGTCGTGATAGGGGATTCTGCAAGAACCACAAGCACCAGCAAAACACTGAAGACGGATTCCTGGACCTGAGGACTTGTAAAGGAAGGGGACCAAGTCCAAGAGTCACGCAAGTGTCCGGGGGGGGGGGGTCAGGAGCCCACAAACCCCAGGTGGAAGAAGCCGAAGATTCTGCAATAATGAAAAGAGCTAGGAACTTCTCCTTTGGATGGAAGATGTCCCACGGCGTGCTGGTGGTGGCAGAAGTGTTTCCAGGCAAAAATACTGCAAACAAGCCTTGCTAGCTGCAAGAGTCGTGGTTGAGGATTTTGGGTGCTGCTGGGGACCAGGAAGGACCAGGATGTCGCCCCTTGGAAGAGGAGACAGAGGGGGCGCTCAGCAACTCAGAGAGCCCCTGCAGAAGCAGGCAGCACCCAAATAAGTACCAGAGCAGGCAGTTAGAAGATCTGAGGACAGCGGTTGACTCAGAGTAACAAAGGAGGGTCCCACAATGTCGGATTTCAACCCAGCGAGTTGGGCAATGCAGGACGGAGGGGTGGGGACCCAGGCTAGGCTGTGCACAAAGGAAGTCCTGGAAAAGTGCACAGAAGCCGGAGCAGCTGCAAATCACGCAGTACACAGGTTTGCTGTCTGGCATGGGGAGGCAAGGACTTACTTTCACCAAATTTGGACAGAAGGGCCACTGGACTGTGAGAGACACTTGGACCCAGCTCCTGTGTTCCAGGGACCACGCTCATCAAGAGGACCGGTGATGCAGAAGTTTTGTGCCTACGTTGGCAGGGGAAAGATTCAGTCGACCCATGGGGGATTTCTTCTTGGTTTCCAGTGCAGGGTGAAGGCAGACAGCCCTCAGATCATGCACCACCAGGAAACAGTCGAGAAAGCCGGCAGGATGTTGCTGGTAGTCTTCTTCCTACTTTGCTGCGGTTTTGCAGGTGGCCTGGAGCAGTCAGCGGTCGATCCTTGGCAGAAGTTGAAGAGGGAAGTGCAGAGGAACTCTGGTGAGCTCTTGCATTCGTTATCTGAGGAATAGCCCAGAGGATAGACCCTGAATAGCCTGAAAAGGAGGTTTGGCTACTAAGAAAGGAGGCTTGGCTACTGAAAGAGGTAAGCACCTATCAGGAGGGGTCTCTGACGTCACCTGCTGATACTGGCCACTCAGAGCAGTCCATTGTGCCCCAACACCTCTGAATTCAAGATGGCAGTGTTCTGGGACACACTGGAGTAGCTCTGGGCGCCTCCACTGGGAGGTACTGGCTGGGGAGTGGTCACTCCCTTTTCCTTTATCCAGTTTCGCGCCAGAGCAGGGCTGGGGGATACAAGAACCGGTGTAGACTGGCTTATGCAGAGATGGGCACCATCTGTGCCCATCAAAGCATTTCTAGAGGCTGGGGGAGGCTACTCCTCCCCAGCCCTTCACACCTATTTCCAAAGGGAGAGGGTGTAACACCCTCTCTCAGAGGAAATCCTTTGTTCTGCCAGGGGGGCAGAAAACTGTCTGAGGGGTTGGCAGCAGCAGCAGCTGCAGTGGAAACCCCGGAAAGGCAGTTTCGCAGTAACCGGGTTCTGTGCTAGTGACCCGGGGATGCATGGAATTGTCCCTCCAATACTAGAATGGTATTGGGGTGACAATTCCATGATCCTAAACATGTTACATGGCCATGTTCGGAGTTACCATTGTGACACCACACATAGGTAGTGACCTATGTGTGGTGCACGTGTGTAATGGTGTCCCCACACTCACAAAGTCCGGGGAATTTGCACTGAACAATGTGGGGGCACCTTGGCTAGTGCCAGGGTGCCCTCACACTAAGTAACTTTGCACCTAACCTTTACCAGGTAAAGGTTAGACATATAGGTGACTTATAAGTTACTTAAGTGCAGTGTAAAATGGCTGTGAAAGAACGTGGACGTTATTTCACTCAGGCTGCAGTGGCAGGCCTGTGTAAGAATTGTCAGAGCTCCCTATGGGGGGCAAAAGAAATGCTGCAGCCCATAGGGATCTCCTGGAACCCCAATACCCTAGGTACCTCAGTACCATATACTAGGGAATTATAAGGGTGTTCCAGTAGCCAATGTAAATTGGTAAAATTGGTCACTAGCCTGTTAGTGACAATTTAAAAGAAATGAGAGAGCATAACCACTGAGGTTCTGATTAGCAGAGCCTCAGTGAGACAGTTAGGCACCACACAGGGAACACATACATATAGGCCACAACCTTATGAGCACTGGGGTCCTGACTAGCAGGGTCCCAGTGACACATAACAAACATACTGAAAACATAGGGTTTTCACTATGAGCACTGGGCCCTGGCTAGCAGGATCCCAGTGAGACAGTGAAAACACCCTCACATGCACTCACAACAGGCCAAAAGTGGAGGTAACAAGGCTAGAAAGAGGCTACTTTCTCACACAACCCCCCCCCAAACGAAGGACAATAAGGCTAACCTTGGCCAGTTGAGACTTTATTGTCTAAGTGGTGATAAGTAGAGAGTAGCTCTGCAATAGACTGGTTACTCCCTTTATCATCCACTATATGGTTACCTCCCTGTGGGGATGTAAACCACCCTGTTTGAAGTTTTTTAGCTAAGCAACAATGTGAAGATGTATTTTCAGAGTTTCTATCAGTAAGTTTTAGCTTAGAGCAGTGGGAATTGTCCACTGAACCTATTTGTAATGATGGAAATGCCAGACAGGGATGCTGTCTCAGAAAAGCCATAGCTGGGCAAAAACTTTGTCCATATGGCTGGAAGAGAGAACAGGGATGCTGTTTCTCTTGAGTTGGAGCAGGGCAGGGATGCTGTCCTGTGAGCTCCACACTAGGGCAGGGATGCTGTCCTAAGGCCCATATTTATACTTTTTGACGCTAAACTGCGCTAACGCAGTTTAGCGTCAAAAAGTTTTGCGCCGGCTAACGCCATTCTGAAGCGCCATGCGGGCGCCGTATTTATTGAATGGCGTTAGCCGGCGCAAGCAGACCGGCGCTGCCTGGTGTGCGCGAGAAAAACCACGTACACCAGGCAGCGCCGGCGTAGGGGGAAAATGGCGCATGGGCGTCTTAAAATGGGGCAAGTCAGGTTACGTCGAAAAAATCGTCGTAACCCGACTTGCGCCATTTTTTTTCGACGCCCATCCCCCATCAACATGACTCCTATCATTGTAAAGATAGGAGTCATGCCCCCTTGCCCAATGGCCATGCCCAGGGGACTTCTGTCCCCTGGGCATGGTCATTGGGCATAGTGGCATGTAGGGGGGCACAAATCAGGCCCCCCTATGCCAAAAAAAATTATTAAAAAAAAATAAAAAAATACTTACCTGAACTTACCTGAATGTCCCTGGGGTGGGTCCCTCCAGCCTTGGGTGTCCTCCTGGGGTGGGCAAGGGTGGCAGGGGGGGTCCCTGGGGGCAGGGGAGGGCACTCTGGGCTCATTTTGAGCCCACTTGTCCCTTAACGCCATGCCTGACCCAGGCGTTAAAAAGCGGCGCAAATGCGCCGTTTTTAGCCACGCCCACTCCCGGGCGTCTCTTTTGCCCGGGAGTATAAATACCACGTAAAGGCCTGGGAGTCATTTTTTAGACGGGAACGCCTCCCTTGCATATCATTAACGCAAGGAAGGGGTTCACGCTAAAAAATGACGCACATTCCGGGAACTTTGGCGCTATACGCCTCTAACGCCATAGTATAAATATGGCGTTAGTTGGCGTTAGTTTAGCGTCGAATTTGCGTCGAAAAAAACGACGCAAATTCGGCGCAAACGGAGTATAAATACGGCCCTAAGGCCCATATTTATACTTTTTGACGCTAAACTGCGCTAACGCAGTTTAGCGTCAAAAAGTTTTGCGCCGGCTAACGCCATTCTGAAGCGCCATGCGGGCGCCGTATTTATTGAATGGCGTTAGCCGGCGCAAGCAGACCGGCGCTGCCTGGTGTGCGCGAGAAAAACCACGTACACCAGGCAGCGCCGGCGTAGGGGGAAAATGGCGCATGGGCGTCTTAAAATGGGGCAAGTCAGGTTACGTCGAAAAAATCATCGTAACCCGACTTGCGCCATTTATTTTCGACGCCCATCCCCCATCAACATGACTCCTATCATTGTAAAGATAGGAGTCATGCCCCCTTGCCCAATGGCCATGCCCAGGGGACTTCTGTCCCCTGGGCATGGTCATTGGGCATAGTGGCATGTAGGGGGGCACAAATCAGGCCCCCCTATGCCACAAAAAAAAAACAAAAAAAACTTACCTGAACTTACCTTAATGTCCATGGGATGGGTCCCTCCGTCCTTGGGTGTCCTCCTGGGGTGGGCAAGGGTGGCAGGGGGGGTCCCTGGGGGCAGGGGAGGGCACTCTGGGCTCATTTTGAGCCCACTTGTCCCTTAACGCCATGCCTGACCCAGGCGTTAAAAAGCGGCGCAAATGCGCCGTTTTTAGCCACGCCCACTCCCGGGCGTCTCTTTTGCCCGGGAGTATAAATACCACGTAAAGGCCTGGGAGTCATTTTTTAGACGGGAACGCCTCCCTTGCATATCATTAACGCAAGGAAGGGGTTCACGCTAAAAAATGACGCACATTCCGGGAACTTTGGCGCTATACGCCTCTAACGCCATAGTATAAATATGGCGTTAGTTGGCGTTAGTTTAGCGTCGAATTTGCTTCGAAAAAAACGACGCAAATTCGGCGCAAACGGAGTATAAATACGGCCCTAAGTGTTGTGAAGCAGTGCAGGGTTTCTGCACTAAAGTCTCTATGGGAGGGTTGGAGGGATGCTCCATGTTAACTAAAATGGTGCTCTTTTTCTCACCAATGTTAGTTATCCCACAGAGAGGTACTTTTACCTCAGGCAGTACAGTTTTGCCAACTGATGATTCCCTTGGAACAGGTGCCACCCCAGGAGAGGTTTCTCCCACCACAGGAATGGTATCCTGAATGGTAGGGTGGTTAGGGGATACTGTGATACCCTTTTTACCTGTTGATGGAGAGGGATCCTGAGTTTTCAGGCCTTCTCTCCTTTGCTTTTTCATTTCAGTAGAAATGAGAGGGAACAATTCCTCAGGGATGCCCAGCATGGCTGCATGGGCATAAAACTCTACATCAGCCCAACCTGAGCCCTCTAGGTCATTACCTAAGAGACAGTCTAAAGGTAAGCTAGGTGATACCACCACCTGCTTAGGGCCAGTAACTCCACCCCAACTAAACTGAATTATAGCTAAGGGAAGAAACTTAGTGGAGTTATGGACATCAATAATTTTATACTGTTGTCCAATGATGTGTTGTTCAGGAGCCACTAGGTTTTCAGTCACCAAAGTGATACTGGCACCTGTGTCCCTGTAGGCCAAGGCCTCAACACCATTTATTGAAATGTCTGCCTGTACTTATCCATTGTAAGGGGACAAGCAGCCAGTGTGGCAAGGCCAATGCCACTAGGTGTGACAGAAACTGTCTTGGGACTGACTACCCCAGTTTCTACTATGGACCCATAAGTGAACCCAACTACACCCTTATCTTGACTGTTGCCAGCAGTCCCACCACTAGTACCACAACTGCTAGGGGCACTAGAGCTTGATGTATTAGTGGTGGTAGGCTCAGGGGGTTTACCTGGACAGGACTTATCCCCTGGCCTATGGCCTCTATTTTTACACACAAAGCACCAAGGCTTTTTAAATTGTGTAGGTTGAGAAGAAGAGGAAGAATTTGTTTTATCCCCACCCCCTGAAGAGTGTTTAAGATTTGAAGTGGGATCTTTGGTTTTACCCTTATCCCCATGCTTATCTTGAGATTTTTCACCATCCTTCTTCTTAGTGTTCACTTTGTCACCCCCTGTATGAACTTTTCTGTTCACACTTGTTCTGACCCATTTGTCTGCCTTCTTTCCCAATTCTTGGGGAGAGGTCAGATCAGAGTCCACCAAGTACTGGTGCAACAAATCAGACACACAATTATTAAGAATATGCTCTCTCGGGATCAAGTTATACAGGCTTTCAAAATCAGTAACTTTACTGCCATGTAACCACCCCTCCAAGGCCTTCACTGAATGGTCAATGAAATCAACCCAGTCTTGTGAAGACTCCTTTTTGGTCTCTCTGAACTTTATCCTGTATTGTTCAGTGGTTAAGCCATAACCATCCAGGAGTGCATTCTTAAGAACTGTGAAATTATTGGCATCACTTTCTTTCACAGTAAGGAGCCTATCCCTACCTTTTCCACTAAATGATAGCCATAGGATAGCAGCCCACTGCCTTTGAGGGACATCCTGTACAACACAGGCCCTCTCAAGTGCAGCAAACCACTTGTTAATGTCATCCCCCTCCTTATAAGGGGGAACTATCTTATGCAGATTCCTGGAATCATGCTCTTTTGCAGGATGACTATGGGAAATACTGCTGCTGCCACCATGGATTTCTAAACCCAACTTCTGTCTTTTCTTCTCTAGTTCTAAAGACTGTCTATCCAAATCCAGCTGTTGCTTTTTAAGCTTCAGTCTGGTTTGTTCCACCCTCAACTTATTGAGTTCCCTTTCTAACAATCTGTCATCTGGGTTGGTGGGAGGGACATTCCTAGACACAGAAGTATGATGAGAATGAACAGAAGGAGACCTGTCCCTTACAGAGTGCACCCTAGCAGCTTGGCTAACAGAAACATCACTTCTACTGTGGTGAGAATGAATGCTCTTGCTATGATGTGAGACAACACTATGTGTATGGTGTGACTCTACATCAGTACCAACTATGCTAGACTGTCTAGTAATGGGCAGGCTAAGAAGTTTCTTTCCTGAACCTTTTCCTGGGGGTGTCCCTGGATCAGATTGGGAACCATTAGCTACTTTTTCAACAGATGGGGCACTTTTAGCCTTATCTTGTTCTCTAAGCATGTTAAGTAACAATTCCAAGGAAGGATTCTTCCCTACACTCAAACCTCTCTCTATGCAGAGACTCCTTGCTCCTTTCCAGCTAAGGTGATCATATGCAATCTTGGACAGATCAACATTTTGGCCTGTGCCAGACATTTTTAGAGAGAGTTAAAGTGATAGAAAAAGAGAAAAAAGTTTTCAGAACTTTTTAGAAAGACAGAAAAAAAAACTTTTTAAACTTTTTAGAACTTTTAGAAAGTTTAGAAGTACTTTTCAGCACTTTAGAAAAGAGTGAAAAGAGGAAATGCAAAACGTTTTAGCTATGTGTACACACACTGAACTTGTTTTGTATATTTTTCTCTTATGAAAAGTACAACGACAAGAGTGGTAAGTAGTCTCAAAGCACTTATCCCACCACTGCACAACCAATGTAGGAGGCTGGACTGGCTTGTAGTGAGTACCAAGGGGTACTTGCACCCTGCACCAGGCCCAGTTATCCCTTATTAGTGTATAGGGTGTCTAGCAGCATAGGCTGATAGATAATGGTAGCTTAGCAGAGCAGCTTAGGCTGAAATAGGAGACGAGTGAAGCTCCTACAGTACCACAAGTGTCACTTGCACAATATCATAAGAAAACACAATACACAGTTATACTAAAAATAAAGGTACTTTATTTTTATGACAATATGCCAAAGTATCTCAGAGTGTACCCTCAGTGAGAGGATAGGAAATATACACAAGATATATGTACACAATACCAAAAATATGCAGTATAGTCTTAGAAAACAGTGCAAACAATGTATAGTTACAATAGGATGCAATGGGGACACATAGGGATACGGGCAACACAAACCATATACTCCAAAAGTGGAATGCGAACCACGAATGGACCCCAAACCTATGTGACCTTGTAGAGGGTCGCTGGGACTATTAGAAAATAGTGAGAGTTAGCAAAATAGCCCTCCCCAAGACCCTGAAAAGTGAGTGCAAAGTGCACTGAAGTTCCCCAAAGGACAAAGAAGTTGTGATAGAGGAATAATGCAGGAAAGACACAAACCAGCAATGCAACAACAATGGATTTCCAGTCGAGGGTACCTGTGGAACAAGGGGACCAAGTCCAAAAGTCACAAGCAAGTCGGAGATGGGCAGATGCCCAGGAAATGCCAGCTGTGGGTGCAAAGAAGCTTCTACTGGACAAAAGAAGCTGAGGATTCTGCAGGAACGAAAAGGGCTAGAGACTTCCCCTTTGGAGGACGGATCCCTCTCGCCATGGAGAGTTGTGCAGAAGTGTTTTCCCGCCAAAAGAACACCAACAAGCCTTGCTAGCTGCAAATCGTGCGGTTAGCATTTTTGGATGCTGCTGTGGCCCAGGAGGGACCAGGATGTCGCAAATCGGAACAGAAGGTAGAGGGGACATCGAGCAAGACAAGGAGCCCTCTTAGCAGCAGGTAGCACCCAGAGAAGTGCCAGAAACAGGCACTACGAGGATGCGTGAAATGGTGCTCACCCGAAGTTACACAAAGGAGTCCCACATCGCCGGAGACCAACTTAGAAAGTTGTGCAATGCAGGTTAGAGTGCCGTGGACCCAGGCTTGGCTGAGCACAAAGGATTTCCGCCGGAAGTGCACAGGGGCCGGAGTAGCTGCAAAAGTCGCGGTTACCAACAATGCAGTCTGGCGTGGGGAGGCAAGGACTTACCTCCACCAAACTTGGACTGAAGAGTCACTGGACTGTGGGAGTCACTTGGACAGAGTTGCTGGATTCAAGGGACCTCGCTCGTCGTGCTGAGAGGAGACCCAAGGGACCGGTAATGCAGCTTTTTGGTGCCTGCGGTTGCAGGGGGAAGATTCTGTCGACCCACGGGAGATTTCTTCGGAGCTTCTAGTGCAGAGAGGAGGCAGACTACCCCCACAGCATGCACCACCAGGAAAACAGTCGAGAAGGCGGCAGGATCAGCGTTACAGAGTTGCAGTAGTCGTCTTTGCTACTATGTTGCAGTTTTGCAGGCTTCCAGCGCGGTCAGCAGTCGATTCCTTGGCAGAAGGTGAAGAGAGAGATGCAGAGGAACTCTGATGAGCTCTTGCATTCGTTATCTAAAGTTTCCCCAGAGACAGAGACCCTAAATAGCCAGAAAAGAGGGTTTGGCTACCCAGGAGAGAGGATAGGCTAGCAACACCTGGAGGAGCCTATCAGAAGGAGACTCTGACGTCACCTGGTGGCACTGGCCACTCAGAGCAGTCCAGTGTGCCAGCAGCACCTCTGTTTCCAAGATGGCAGAGGTCTAGAGCACACTGGAGGAGCTCTGGACACCTCCCAGGGGAGGTGCAGGTCAGGGGAGTGGTCACTCCCCTTTCCTTGGTCCAGTTTCGCGCCAGAGCAGGGGCTAAGGGGTCCCTGAACCGGTGTAGACTGGCTTATGCAGAAATGAGCACATCTGTGCCCATGAAAGCATTTCCAGAGGCTGGGGGAGGCTACTCCTCCCCTGCCTTCACACCATTTTCCAAAGGGATAGGGTGTAACACCCTCTCTCAGAGGAAGTCCTTTGTTCTGCCATCCTGGGACAAGCCTGGCTTGACCCCAGGGGGGCAGAAACCTGTCTGAGGGGTTGGCAGCAGCAGCAGCTGCAGTGAAACCCCTGAAAAGGCAGTTTGGCAGTACCAGGGTCTGTGCTACAGATCACTGGGATCATGGGATTGTGCCAACTATGCCAGGATGGCATAGAGGGGGCAATTCCATGATCATAGACATGTTACATGGCCATATTCGGAGTTACCATTGTGAAGCTACATATAGGTAGTGACCTATACGTAGTGCACGCGTGTAATGGTGTCCCCACACTCACAAAGTTCAGGGAATTGGCTCTGAACAATGTGGGGGCACCTTGGCTAGTTCCAGGGTGCCCTCACACTAAGTAACTTTGCACCTAACCTTTACCAGGTAAAGGTTAGACATATAGGTGACTTATAAGTTACTTAAGTGCAGTGTAAAATGGCTGTGAAATAACGTGGACGTTATTTCACTCAGGCTGCAGTGGCAGGCCTGTGTAAGAATTGTCAGAGCTCCCTATGGGTGGCAAAAGAAATGCTGCAGCCCATAGGGATCTCCTGGAACCCCAATACCCTGGGTACCTCAGTACCATATACTAGGGAATTATAAGGGTGTTCCAGTAAGCCAATGTAAATTGGTAAAATTGGTCACTAGCCTGTTAGTGACAATTTGAAAAGAAATGAGAGAGCATAACCACTGAGGTTCTGGTTAGCAGAGCCTCAGTGAGACAGTTAGGCACCACACAGGGAACACATACATATAGGCCACAAACTTATGAGCACTGGGGTCCTGACTAGCAGGGTCCCAGTGACACATAACAAACATACTGAAAACATAGGGTTTTCACTATGAGCACTGGGCCCTGGCTAGCAGGATCCCAGTGAGACAGTGAAAACACCCTGACATACACTCACAAACAGGCCAAAAGTGGGGGTAACAAGGCTAGAAAGAGGCTACTTTCTCACAATGCCACATTGATTTTATGAATTATCAATAGCGCAACACTGGGTCCTTTTAAAGCTTCCTATCCCAGTACAAGCTTTTCTTGTTCTGTGGCTAAAGCCAGGTACGTGATCGACTTTGGCGGTCTTTGAAATAACTCGATCAACACAAAAAAGAGAGCTGGTGGAGAAAATCTTTCTAGATTAAAAACGATAATCCAGCGATTTTTATTGCAGTGAGAACAAGAAAAGAGTTTTCATAATTGCTTTCTTTTAAACAATGTTTTATTTCCTCCTGAATTACAGGAGATGCAGATGAAAGATTGTTCTTTTAAACTGGGACGATTGGTCGTCTTGACAGTTCTGTCACATTATGTGGGCAGATGCTGTTTTCTTGAGAAGGTGCTCAGGTCTTCAAGGCACTGCTCATAAACGACCAAGCAGAATCTACAGCACTGATTAGTTTTCTCTCAAGTGCACGGCTTGTCGCCAATGTTCTTCGTTCTTACAAACCTTGAAACGGTAAATTCAGTAATTGCTTCTGATCGTTTTACTTTAGGTGCTCGACAACGTATAATGAACAGAAGAAATGTGAGGAATCACTTCGACATTCTGCAGTTTCTTCTGCTCCACGTTCCTCACCATTCCTGGTGCGAAGGATTTCTTTTTACAGCTCTAGAATGTAGAATATTTTACTTTCTTCAAAATAATCCTTTTCATCGTGTTTCACCAAACAAAGTTTCTTTTTCGGTTAGTGTTTCAGTGACCTGTAGAAATAGAGTTAGAGATAGTAAAGTGACACCAAGAAATAATGTTTATGACAGTTTGCAGAAACAAAGCATTTACAGAAATGAGGAAGGAAACCAGCTTGAGTTGCATTTCTGACAGGGGTGACACAGCTCTCGGACACTGTGCATACAGGGAGCTTGGAACCAGTGAAACCCGAGGTTGTGTGCACAAAAATGAGTGAATACTGAAGAACGAAATGCAAGTTACACATACATTGCAACACGGATTCTCAGAACCATCCAACATCAACAATTTACTCTCCGTGACAATGGCTGGTATCACAGTAAGACATTTGAACACCTTTACTGAGTTATCAGCTATTGTTTACTCTCCTGCCCACTTAGAGGATTCATCGATTTCTTATTTCAGTGATTCCTGAAGAGACATTTTATCGGCCTTGTACTCAGTGCTTTAAATGCCGCCGTAGACTGAGGCTGTGTCCAGTTCGCTCAGTGGAATTCACCATTTCAAACTGAGGGAAGATAAGGACTTACTTGGCGGCCGGAACTCTTCCCGCTCCTCCAACAGCACCCGATTACTGCAACACCTGAAAAAGGAGAAAAATCACAACACAAAAAGAAGTAAAAAATGGACAAGAAAAGAAAAGCACATACCAAAGAAACAGAGGAAAGAGAAAAAAAAGACAAGCTCCCACTCCCACCAGAGAGACCCAGCACAACCCCTGAAGTGGCAGACAAGACAGAGAAGGGCGGGATGGGAGGACACGACTAGGCGGAAGTCAGTTCCATGAGGAAGAATGACTAACAGTCCGAGGGAGGAGAGTGTCACGTGCTGTGGAAGAGGAGACAAATGCGGGGCTACTCAAGGAACTGCTGGGCGACACAGGGACAGTGCTGAAGGCCCAGCGCGTCCAGACCCAAGGAACTGCTGGGCGACACAGGGACAAGTGCTGGAGGCCCAGCGCGTCCAGACCCAAGGAACTGCTGGGCGACACAGGGACAAGTGCTGGAGGCCCAGCGCGTCCAGACCCAAGGAACTGCTGGGCGACACAGGGACAAGTGCTGGAGGCCCAGCGCGTCCAGACCCAAGGAACTGCTGGGCGTCCAGACCCAAGGAACTGCTGGGCGACACAGGGACAAGTGCTGGAGGCCCAGCGCGTCCAGACCCAAGAAACTGCTGGGCGACACAGGGACAAGTGCTGAAGGCCCAGCGCGTCCAGACCCAAGGAACTGCTGGGCGACACAGGGACAAGTGCTGAAGGCCCAGCGCGTCCAGACCCAAGGAACTGCTGGGCGACACAGGGACAAGTGCTGAAGGCCCAGCGCGTCCAGACCCAAGGAACTGCTGGGCGACACAGGGACAAGTGCTGAAGGCCCAGCGCGTCCAGACCCAAGGAACTGCTGGGCGACACAGGGACAAGTGCTGGAGGCCTAGCGCGTCCAGACCCAAGGAACTGCTGGGCGACACAGGGACAAGTGCTGGAGGCCCAGCGCGTCCAGACCCAAGGAACTGCTGGGCGTCCAGACCCAAGGAACTGCTGGGCGACACAGGGACAGTGCTGAAGGCCCAGCGTGTCCAGACCCAAGGAACTGCTGGGCGACACAGGGACAAGTGCTGGAGGCCCAGCGCGTCCAGACCCAAGGAACTGCTGGGCGACACAGGGACAAGTGCTGAAGGCCCAGCGCGTCCAGACCCAAGGAACTGCTGGGCGACACAGGGACAAGTGCTGAAGGCCCAGCACGTCCAGACTCAAGGAACTGCTGGGTGACACAGGGACATACCCAGGAGGGGACCAGACCTGCACCAGGAGCCCACCAAATTCACATTCCGTGAGGAGTGTGGCTGCATCTGCTGGTGCCAGGGTAAGCAGGCTGTCAGCCACATCAGTGGGACTCGGGGAGGCAGGACACTGCTACAAACCCTACATGGCAACGCGCTTTGCCAGAGAAACCTTAGTATTCGTAACTGCCTTAAAGTGAGAGGCAGAAAGGAGAAAACATCACAGAGATTGTGAAACTGGAGATAGTTACCCTGACCCTGGAGTATACTAACTTGTGGAGGGGAACATTCTCAAAGCAGGTACCATAACAATAAATAAGGAAGAGGACTACATATAAGTCACATATTTGTTTTATTTTATTTCCATTTTTTATTCTCACATGCTCTATAGCTATAGAATAGTCTGGAGGGGGAGTCAAATTCCTAAAGCTGAAGAGATATAAAAAAGAGAGAGGAAGTCTAGAGAAGAAGTAGGGGTTATGGAGACTGAGGTTTTAGGAAATCTTTACCTGACATTTTTTATGTTCCTCCTAAGGTAGCAGTCCCAGTGCTTGGTCCATCCCAGAACACCTTGAAAACAAGGAAAGAGAAGCTGCAACCTATAGATTATTTGCTGCAAACATGAATCACACAACAGCACATCTCCCAAACAACCATCCTGTACTTACAAAACAAAACAAACTCTTATTCTCAGGAACAATTGTAAAGCACTTTTGGTTTATGAACAATTAGGGCTTTTTTCGGAATACTATTTTATCCTCCCGGTATCTGTGACCAAACCAACAACACACATCTTTCTTCAAATCCAAACTTCCTGTCTGTCGGGTTATCCCCCTTGTTCATGGTTGAGAGACCCCATCGTGACTTCACCCCCAAGTAATGCCCGGATACTGATTCCGAACGCCCCGGAGTCCTCAACACATTCTTTAGGGGGTCGGCAGGCTATAGCGCCTAGTGCTGTTCCATACAGAGAGGGGATCTAGGGCCAAAGGTGAAGAATAATATTAATAATGAGGCGTCCACCTCGTGAGAAAGCTCCTGCTCACATTTCTCACATCGGACTTCATTTGCTTCCCTACGAGCATTTCTTTTTTACTGGCAGCGCTTGCCTACAGTTTCTTCATGCTGTGTATCCTCGTGTGCTGCGGCTTCGTTGCTCGTAAGTATCACAGAGTTCAGGCTGCGGACTGGCTCGGCTCTTAGAGCCCGTGTACGAGCCGAGCCCTGACAATACTTGCCATGGAAAGCACCACAAACAAGCAGAATATGAACACAAAATAGTCTCTTTAGTGAACTAAAAGGCAAGACAGTTATCATGTGAACCATGTACGTGGCCCAGAATATTATAAAGCAACATTACAGTCGTTAAATTAAGCAAAACAGATTTTAATACAATTGATATTGTGAACTCACATATTCAAAAGTACTTTATATACGCAAATGCCAGATTTTCTGGAACTCAACAAAAGCTCAATTTTTAGAGTGAAGGTGGTGTAAAAGTGAATGGATATCTATTTGTGGTCCCTTTTTTAAGTTAAGGCTTTGTTTTACTTAGTTGTACATCTTTTGCCAGTTTTGTGTAGCGCCAGCTCACACAGAAGGTTTTGAAGCGCTTCACATAAGCACCAGTTTACACAAGGTCAGGTTCATTTTTACAGTCACCGGGAAATGAAGTGAGTTACCCAGAATCACGGGATAGTCAGCTAGCGCCGAGACTCGAGCCTGGCCACAGCATGTGGAGAGGGAGGGTGTCAGGCAGAAGCCTCTTGCGGGCTTGAGGTTTCCACAGCGCCTCGAGCTGAGCCAGAGCCAGGCTTCAGGCCTGAGTTTTCGGGGCTCCCCCACCTCTGAAAGCTAAGAGGGGCTCAGAGAGGCGCCTAGATACTGGCCAGGAGAACCTCAAAGGACAACAATTCACCCTGTGCAAGCGCTGTTCTGAGATAGCAAACAGCGTTAAAGGTAGTGGACGTCACTTAGCGGTCAGTGAACTGCTATGCCTCCGTAAGTGGAACCCTGTCCTGTCTTGAACTCTGACCTCGGTCAGAAGCTCAAGGCCCTCCTCCACCTGCAGGCTTCTGCCTGCGCCTCATCCCTGGTGCCTAGTGGGAGAGTTCTGCTATTCTGCTGGGCTGCCCTCTTTCCTCTTTTCTCCTCCTTTTTCTCTAAGTGTGCCAGCACTTTCCTCTTTCTTTGCCTCTTTCCCTTTTCTCCTCCTTTTTCTTTTAGTGTGCTGTTTCTGTGCCTTTCATTTTCTGCGCTTTCCTCCTCATTCTCACATCTCTCTCTTTCTTCTCTCGCTCACTCCCCCCGCCACTGCTGCCCCCGCGGCCCGCCCCCTTTTTTTCATGCCGTTCCCCGCTCCTGCCTCCCAGCTGTCCTCTCCTCCCCCCTCCCTACTTAATGGCAGTCACGCCCAGCAGGCGCCCCACTGGCACGCGTAAGGGAAACCTGTCTCCGTCCGTGTCCCAACCACGACCAGCGCCAGGACCCCTGGACCTCTCACCCACCCCTGCTACACGCCAGCAGCACTAATCGCACTCCACCCAGGACACGGCAACAACTGTAAGCAGGCATCTCCAAGTAACACCAAGGGACCCTTCACCTGTCCCCACCGCAAATTCACCAGCCTCCGTCACTCAGGACCACCCCTGAGGACCCACAAAGCAGATCACAGCCTCAGATGTATCCTGATCAACACTCGCTCCATCCACAGGCACGCCATCGAACTCTGGAACCTCATCGACACCACATCCCCGGACGTCGCCTTCCTCACAGAAACATGGCTCAACCCCTCCTCGGCTCCAGACATCGCCATCCCAGACAGCTAGAAGATCATCCGCAAAGACCGCACAAATCGCCCGGGGGAGGCATCGCCATCTTCCACAAAGAGTCCCTACGCCTCTCCACCAGCACCAAAGACTCCACAACCAACATGGAGCGCCTCCTCTTCCAGATTAAAACCAACCCTAACACCACTCTGCAGGGCACCCTCATCTACAGGACGCCGGCCCCCCGCCCACCATTCTGCGACCCCATCGCTGACCTAGCCACCACCCACGCTCTCACATCTGAGGACTAGATCCTACTGGGGGACCTCAACTTTTACCAACCCCGGACTCAAGCAACTTGTCACCGCAGCCACTCACTCGGCCGGTCACACACTCGACCCCATCTTCTCCCCCAGCAACCACATCTACGTCAGTCACACCACCGAACTCCAATGGACCGACCACTGCTGCATTCACTTCACCTTCAACAAACCCATTGGTCGCCACCACGCTACCCAACTTCCCCGCAGAAATTACCGAAGCGTCATCACACACCCCCCAACCCCCTACACCGACAATGAGTCCAGCAACATAATAGCAACCATCCACTCAGGAGCACCCACCGACCCCAGCCCTCACCACATTTTCAACAAAGCCAGTGACATCATCGCACCCAAACTCCGGCATACCGTCAACCACTCCTTCTAAACCACCACAGAGTCTGAAACACGCAGAGATCAACCCTCTACTGAAGAAACCCAGCGCTGACCCGACAGACCTCAAGAACTACCGGCCCATCTCCCTGCTCCCCTTTCCGGCCAAATTCATCAAGAAGGCAGTCAACAAACAACTCACCACCTTCCTGGAAGCCAACATTATCCTGGACCCCTCTCAGTCAGGATTCAGAGGCAACCATAGCACCGAGACCACCCTCCTCGCCGCCACAGACAACATCTACACCATCCTGGACCAAGGCGAGACCGTTGTCCTCATCCTCCTGGACCCTTCTGGCTGCGATACAGTCTCACACGACACACTACGCATCTGTCTCCACGACGCCGGCATCCAAGACTCAGCACTGCAATGGTTCTCCTCGTTCCTCACTGGCAGAACACTGAAGGACCGACTCCCCCCCTTTCTCTCGGAAGCCATCAAAATCAGCTGCGGCATACCCCAAGTATCCTCACAGAGTCCCACCCTCTCAGCTTCTACATGACCCAACTGGCTGTCATTGTCAGAAGCCACGCACTCAACATCATCTCCTATGCGGACAACACCCAACTGATAGTCTCCCTCACCAACAACTCGACCACCGCCAAGAACAATTTCCACAAAGGAATGGAAACAGTCGCCGCCTGGATGAAAGAGAGTTGCCTCAAACTGAACTTGGACAAAACAGAAGTCCTCATCCTCAACTCAACACCGTCCACCTGGAATGATTCCTGGTAGCCCACCTCCCTCGGAAATGCCCCCACCGACCACGGCCGCAACCTCAGCGTCATCTTAGAGTCATCGCTCTCAATGGACCGAGAGGTGAGTGCCGTCTTATCTGGCTGCTTCCACACCCTGCGCATGCTTAGAAAAATCTACAAGTGGATCCCTACTGAAGCCAGAAAGACAGTCACCCAGGTCCTCGTCAGCAGCCTCCTCGACTACACCAATGCACTCTACGCCGGAACCATCGCCAAGACCCAGAAAAGACTACAACGCATCCAGAATGCCTCCACACATCTCATCAAGAATGCCCTGTAGGAGGCTGGACTGGCTTGTAGTGAGTACCAAGGGGTACTTACACCTTGCACCAGGCCCAGGTATCCCTTATTAGTGTATAGGGTGTCTAGCAGCTTAGGCTGATAGATAATGGTAGCTTAGCAGAGCAGCTTAGGCTGAACTAGGAGACGAGTGAAGCTCCTACAGTACCACTAGTGTCACTTGCACAATATCATAAGAAAACACAATACACAGATATACTAAAACTAAAGGTACTTTATTTTTATGACAATATGCCAAAGTATCTCAGTGAGTACCCTCAGTATGAGGATAGCAAATATACACAAGATATATGTACACAATACCAAAAATATGCAGTATAGTCTTAGAAAACAGTGCAAACAATGTATAGTTACAATAGGATGCAATGGGGACACATAGGGATAGGGGCAACAGAAACCATATACTCCAAAAGTGGAATGCGAACCACGAATGGACCCCAAACCTATGTGACCTTGTAGAGGGTCGCTGGGACTGTAAGAAAACAGTGAGAGTTAGAAAAATAGCCCACCCCAAGACCCTGAAAAGTAAGTGCAAAGTGCACTAAAGTTCCCCAAAGAGCACAGAAGTCGTGATAGGGGAATTCTGCAGGAAAGACCAACACCAGCAATGCAACAACTGTGGATTTCCATACGAGAGTACCTGTGGAACAAGGGGACCAAGTCCAAAAGTCACAATCAAGTCGGGAGTGGGCAGATGCCCAGGAAATGCCAGCTGTGGGTGCAAAGAAGCTGCTACTAGGCAGTAGAAGCTGAGGATTCTGCAGGAACGACAAGGGCTAGAAACTTCCCCTTTGGAGGATGGATGTCCCACGTCGTGAAGAGTCGTGCAGAAGTGTTTTCCTGAAGAAAGACTGCAAACAAGCCTTGCTAGCTGCAAATCGTGCGGTAAGGGTTTTTGGATGCTGCTGTGGCCCAGGAGGGACCAGGATGTCGCCAATTGCGTGAGGGGACAGAGGGGGCGTCCAGCAAGACAAGGAGCCCTCTCAGAAGCAAGCAGCACCCAAGGAAGTGCCAGAACAGGCACTATGAAGTGGAGTGAAACAGTGCTCACCCGAAGTTGCACAAGAGAGTCCCACGCCGCCGGAGGACAACTCAGGAGGTCGTGCAATGCAGGTTAGAGTGCCGTGGACCCAGGCTTGGTTGTGCACAAAGGATTTCCGCCGGAAGTGCACAGAGGCCGGAGTAGCTGCAAAAGACGCGGTTCCCAGCAATGCAGTCTGGCGTGGGGAGGCAAGGACTTACCTCCACCAAACTTGGACTGAAGAGTCACTAGACTGTGGGAGTCACTTGGACAGAGTTGCTGGATTCAAGGGACCTCGCTCGTCGTGCTGAGAGGAGACCCAGGGGACCGGTGATGCAGTTCTTTGGTGCCTGCGGTTGCAGGGGGACGATTCCGTCGACCCACGGGAGATTTCTTCGGAGCTTCTAGTGCAGAGAGTAGTCAGACTACCCCCACAGCATGCACCACCAGGAAAACAGTCGAGAAGGCGGCAGGATCAGCGTTACAGAGTTGCAGTAGTCGTCTTTGCTACTTTGTTGCAGTTTTGCAGGCTTGAAGCGCGGTCAGCAGTCGATTCCTTGTCAGAAGGTGAAGAGAGAGATGCAGAGGAACTCTGATGAGCTCTTGCATTCGTTATCTAAGGAATTCCCCAAAGCAGAGACCCTAAATGTGAGAAGGTAGCCTCTTTCTAGCCTTGTTACCCCCACTTTTGGCCTGTTTGTGAGTGTATGTCAGGGTGTTTGTCACTGTTTTCACTGTCTCACTGGGATCCTGATAGCCAGGCCTCAGTGCTCATAGTGAAAACACTATGTTTTCAGTATGGTTGTTATGTGTCACTGGGATCCTGCTGGTCAGGACCCCAGTGCTCATAGGTTTGTGGCCTATATGTATGTGTCACTGGGACCCTGTCACACAGGGCCCCAGTGCTCATAGGTGTGCATGTGTATGTTCCCTGTGTGGTGCCTAACTGTCTCACTGAGGCTCTGCTAACCAGAACCTCAGTGGTTATGCTCTCTCATTACTTTCAAATTGTCACTAACAGGCTAGTGACCAATTTTACCAATTTACATTGGCTTACTGGAACACCCTTATAATTCCCTAGTATATGGTACTGAGGTACCCAGGGTATTGGGGTTCCAGGAGATCCCTATGGGCTGCAGCATTTCTTTTGCCACCCATAGGGAGCTCTGACAATTCTTACACAGGCCTGCCACTGCAGCCTGAGTGAAATAACGTCCATGTTATTTCACAGCCATTTTACACTGCACTTAAGTAACTTATAAGTCACCTATATGTCTAACCTTTACCTGGTAAAGGTTAGGTGCAAAGTTACTTAGTGTGAGGGCACCCTGGCACTAGCCAAGGTGCCCCCACATTGTTCAGAGCCAATTCACTGAACGTTGTGAGTGCGGGGACACCATTACACGCGTGCACTACATATAGGTCACTACCTATATGTAGCTTCACCATGGTAACTCCGAATATGGCCATGTAACATGTCTATGATCATGGAATTGCCCCCTCTATGCCATCCTGGCATTGTTGGTACAATTCCATGATCCCAGTGGTCTGTAGCACAGACCCTGGTACTGCCAGACTGCCCTTCCTGGGGTTTCTCTGCAGCTGCTGCTGCTGCCAACCCCTCAGACAGGCAGCTGCCCTCCTGGGGTCCAGCCAGGCCTGGCCCAGGATGGCAGGACAAAGAACTTCCTCTGAGAGAGGGTGTGACACCCTCTCCCTTTGGAAAATGGTGTGAAGGCAGGGGAGGAGTAGCCTCCCCCAGCCTCTGGAAATGCTTTGTTGGGCACAGATGTGCCCAATTCTGCATAAGCCAGTCTACACCGGTTCAGGGACCCCTTAGCCCCTGCTCTGGCGCGAAACTGGACAAAGGAAAGGGGAGTGACCACTCCCCTGACCTGCACCTCCCCTGGGAGGTGTCCAGAGCTCCTCCAGTGTGCTCCAGACCTCTGCCATCTTGGAAACAGAGGTGCTGCTGGCACACTGGACTGCTCTGAGTGGCCAGTGCCACCAGGTGACGTCAGAGACTCCTGCTGATAGGCTCCTTCAGGTGTTAGTAGCCTTTCCTCTCTCCTAGGTAGCCAAACCCTCTTTTCTGGCTATTTAGGGTCTCTGTCTCTGGGGAAACTTTAGATAACGAATGCATGAGCTCAGCCGAGTTCCTCTGCATCTCCCTCTTCACCTTCTGATAAGGAATCGACCGCTGACCGCGCTGGAAGCCTGCAAACCTGCAACATAGTAGCAAAGACGACTACTGCAACTCTGTAACGCTGATCCTGCCGCCTTCTCGACTGTTTTCCTGCTTGTGCATGCTGTGGGGGTAGTCTGCCTCCTCTCTGCACCAGAAGCTCCGAAGAAATCTCCCGTGGGTCGACGGAATCTTCCCCCTGCAACCGCAGGCACCAAAAAGCTGCATCTCCGGTCCCTTGGGTCTCCTCTCAGCACGACGAGCGAGGACCCTCGAATCCAGTGACACCGTCCAAGTGACCCCCACAGTCCAGTGACTCTTCAGCCCAAGTTTGGTGGAGGTAAGTCCTTGCCTCACCTCGCTGGGCTGCATTGCTGGGAACCGCGACTTTGCAAGCTTCTCCGGCCCCTGTGCACTTCCGGCGGAAATCCTGTGTGCACAGCCAAGCCTGGGTCCACGGCACTCTAACCTGCATTGCACGACTTTCTAAGTTGGTCTCCGGCGACGTGGAACTCCTTTGTGCAACTTCGGCGAGCACCGTTTCACGCATCCTCGTAGTGCCTGTTTCTGGCATTTCTCTGGGTGCTACCTGCTTCAGTGAGGGCTCTTTGTCTTGCTCGACGTCCCCTCTCTCTGCAGGTCCAATTTGCGACCTCCTGGTCCCTCCTGGGCCCCAGCAGCGTCCAAAAACGCCAAACGCACGATTTGCGTGTAGCAAGGCTTGTTGGCGTCCATCCGGCGGGAAAACACTTCTGCACGACTCTCCAAGGCGTGGGGGATCCATCCTCCAAAGGGGAAGTCTCTAGCCCTTGTCGTTCCTGCAGTATTCACAGTTCTTCAGCCTAGTAAGAGCTTCTTTGCACCAACCGCTGGCATTTCTTGGCATCTGCCCATCTCCGAGCTGCTTGTGACTTTTGGACTTGGTCCCCTTGTTCCACAGGTACCTTCAGACAGGAATCCATCGTTGTTGCATTGCTGATTTGTGTTTTCCTTGCATTCTCCCTCTAACACGACTATTTTGTCCTTAGGGGAACTTTAGTGCATTTTGCACTCACTTTTCAGGGTCTTGGGGAGGGTTATTTTTCTAACTCTCACTATTTTCTAATAGTCCCAGCGACCCTCTACAAGGTCACATAGGTTTGGGGTCCATTCGTGGTTCGCATTCCACTTCTGGAGTATATGGTTTGTGTTGCCCCTATCCCTATGTTTCCCCATTGCATCCTATTGTAACTATACATTGTTTGCACTGTTTTCTAAGACTATACTGCATATTTTTGCTATTGTGTATATATATCTTGTGTATATTTCCTATCCTCTCACTGAGGGTACACTCTAAGATACTGTGGCATATTGTCATAAAAATAAAGTACCTTTATTTTTAGTATAACTGTGTATTGTGTTTTCTTATGATATTGTGCATATGACACTAAGTGGTACTGTAGTAGCTTCACACGTCTCCTAGTTCAGCCTGAGCTGCTTTGCTAAGCTACCATTATCTATCAGCCTAAGCTGCTAGACACCCTATACACTAATAAGGGATAACTGGGCCTGGTGCAAGGTGCAAGTACCCCTTGGTACTCACTACAAGCCAGTCCAGCCTCCTACATTGGTTGTGCAGCGGTGGGATAAGTGCTTTGAGACTACTTACCACTCTTGTCATTGTACTTTTCATAAGAGAAAAATATACAAAACAAGGTCAGTGTATATACACATAGCCAAAAAGTTTTGCATTTCCTCTTTTCACTCTTTTCTAAGTGCTGAAAAGTACTTCTAAACTTTCAAAAAGTTCTTAAAAGTTTAAAAAGTTTTTTTCTGTCTTTCCAAAAAGTTCTGAAAACTTTTTTCTCTTTGTCTATCACTTTAACTCTCTCTAAAAATGTCTGGCACAGGCCAAAAAGTTGAACTGTCCAAACTTGCATATGATCACCTTAGCTGGAAAGGAGCAAGGAGTCTCTGCATAGAGAGAGGTTTGAGTGTAGGGAAGAATCCTTCCTTAGAACTGTTAATTAATATGCTTAGAGTACAGGATAAGGCCATAAGTGCCCAATCTGTAGAAAAAGTAGCTAATGGTTCTCAATCTGATCCAGGGACTCCCCCAGGAAAAGGTTCAGGAAAGAAACTTCTCAGCCTGCCCATTACTAGACAGTCTAGCATAGTTGGTACAGAGGTTGAATCACATCATACTGATGATGTGCTCTCACATTATGCTGGTAGCCAAGCTGTTAGGGTGCCCTTGGTAAGGGACAGGTCTCCTTCTGTTCATTCCCATCATACCTCTGTATCTAGAAATGTCCCTCCCACCCACCCTGATGACAGATTGTTAGAAAGGGAGCTCAATAGATTGAGAGTGGAGCAAACCAGACTGAAGCTCAAGAAGCAACAGCTGGATTTGGATAGACAGTCTTTAGAAATAGAGAGGGAAAGACAGAAGATGGGTTTAGATACCCATGGTGGCAGCAGCAGTATTCCCCATAGTCATCCTGCAAAAGAGCATGATTCCAGGAATCTGCATAAGATAGTTCCCCCTTACAAGGAGGGGATGACATTAACAAGTGGTTTGCTGCACTTGAGAGGGCCTGTGCTGTACAGGATGTCCCTCAAAAGCAGTGGGCTGCTATCCTATGGCTATCATTTAGTGGAAAAGGTAGGGATAGGCTCCTTACAGTGAAAGAAAATGATGCCAATAATTTTACAGTTCTTAAGAATGCACTCCTGGATGGTTATGGCTTAACCACTGAACAGTACAGGATAAAGTTCAGAGAGACCAAAAAGGAGTCTTCACAAGACTGGGTTGATTTCATTGACCATTCAGTGAAGGCCTTGGAGGGGTGGTTACATGGCAGTAAAGTTACTGATTATGAAAGCCTGTATAACACAATCCTGAGAGAGCATATACTTAATAATTGTGTGTCTGATTTGTTGCACCAGTACCTGGTAGACTCTGATCTGACCTCTCCCCAAGAATTGGGAAAGAAGGCAGACAAATGGGTCAGAACAAGGGTGAACAGAAAAGTTCATACAGGGGGTGACAAAGATGGCAATAAGAAGAAAGATGGTGAAAAATCTCAAGATAAGCATGGGGATAAGGGTAAAACCAAAGATCCCACTTCAAATCTTAAACACTCTTCAGAGGGTGGGGATAAAACAAATTCTTCCTCTTCTTCCCAACCTGCACACATTAAAAAGCCTTGGTGCTTTGTGTGTAAAAATAGAGGCCATAGGCCAGGGGATAAGTCCTGTCCAGGTAAACCCCCTGAGCCTACCACCACTAATACATCAAGCTCTAGTGCCCCTAGCAGTAGTGGTACTAGTGGTGGGACTGCTGGCAACAGTCAAGCAAAGGGTGTAGTTGGGTTCACTTATGGGTCCATAGTGGAAACTGATGTAATCAGTCCCAAGACAGTTTCTGTCACACCTAGTGGCACTGGCCTTGCCACCCTGGCTGCTTGTCCCCTTACAATGGATAAGTACAGGCAGACAGTTTCAATAAATGGTGTTGAGGCCTTGGCCTACAGGGACACAGGTGCCAGTTTCACTTTGGTGACTGAAAACCTAGTGCCTCCTGAACAACACATCATTGGACAACAGTATAAGATTATTGATGTCCATAACTCCACTAAGTTTCTTCCCTTAGCTATAATTCAGTTTAGTTGGGGTGGAGTTACTGGCCCTAAGCAGGTGGTGGTATCACCTAGCTTACCTGTAGACTGTCTCTTAGGTAATGACCTAGAGGCCTCAGGTTGGGCTGATGTAGAGTTTTATGCCCATGCAGCCATGCTGGGCATCCCTGAGGAATTGTTCCCTCTCATTTCAAGTGAAATGAAAAAGCAAAGGAGAGAAGGCCTGAAAACTCAGGATCCCTCTCCATCAACAGGTAAAAAGGGTATCACAGTATCCCCTAACCACCCTACCATTCAGGATACTATTCCTGTGGTGGGAGAAACCTCTCCTAGGGTGGCACCTGTTCCAAGGGAATCATCAGCTGGCAAAGCTGGACTCCCTGAGGTGGAAGTACCTCTCTGTGGGATAACTAACATTGGTGAGAAAAACAGCACCATTTTAGTTAACATGGAGCATCCCTCCAACCCTCCCAGAGAAACTTTAGTGCAGAAACCCTGCACTACCTCACAACACTTAGGACAGCATCCCTGCCCTAGTGTGGAGCTCATAGGACAGCATCCCTGCCCTGCTCCAACTCAAGAGAAACAGCATCCCTGTTCTCTCTTCCAGCCAGATGGACAAAGTTTTTGCCCAGCTATGGCTTTTCTGAGACAGCATCCCTGTCTGGCATTTCCATCACTACAAATAGGTTCAGTGGACAATTCCCACTGCTCTAAACTAAAACTTACTGATAGAAACTCTGAAAATACATCTTCACATTGTTGCTTAGCTAAAAAACTTCAAACAGGGTGGTTTACATCCCCACAGGGAAGTAACCATATAGTGGATGATAAAGGGAGTAACCAGTCTATTGCAGAGCTACTCTCTACTTATCACCACTTAGACAATAAAGTCTCAACTGGCCAAGGTTAGCCTTATTGTCCTTCGTTTGGGGGGGGTTGTGTGAGAAGGTAGCCTCTTTCTAGCCTTGTTACCCCCACTTTTGGCCTGTTTGTGAGTGTATGTCAGGGTGTTTGTCACTGTTTTCACTGTCTCACTGGGATCCTGATAGCCAGGCCTCAGTGCTCATAGTGAAAACACTATGTTTTCAGTATGGTTGTTATGTGTCACTGGGATCCTGCTGGTCAGGACCCCAGTGCTCATAGGTTTGTGGCCTATATGTATGTGTCACTGGGACCCTGTCACACAGGGCCCCAGTGCTCATAGGTGTGCATGTGTATGTTCCCTGTGTGGTGCCTAACTGTCTCACTGAGGCTCTGCTAACCAGAACCTCAGTGGTTATGCTCTCTCATTACTTTCAAATTGTCACTAACAGGCTAGTGACCAATTTTACCAATTTACATTGGCTTACTGGAACACCCTTATAATTCCCTAGTATATGGTACTGAGGTTCCCAGGGTATTGGGGTTCCAGGAGATCCCTATGGGCTGCAGCATTTCTTTTGCCACCCATAGGGAGCTCTGACAATTCTTACACAGGCCTGCCACTGCAGCCTGAGTGAAATAACGTCCACGTTATTTCACAGCCATTTTACACTGCACTTAAGTAACTTATAAGTCACCTATATGTCTAACCTTTACCTGGTAAAGGTTAGGTGCAAAGTTACTTAGTGTGAGGGCACCCTGGCACTAGCCAAGGTGCCCCCACATTGTTCAGAGCCAATTCACTGAACTTTGTGAGTGCGGGGACACCATTACACGCGTGCACTACATATAGGTCACTACCTATATGTAGCTTCACCATGGTAACTCCGAATATGGCCATGTAACATGTCTATGATCATGGAATTGCCCCCTCTATGCCATCCTGGCATTGTTGGTACAATTCCATGATCCCAGTGGTCTGTAGCAGAGACCCTGGTACTGCCAGACTGCCCTTCCTGGGGTTTCTCTGCAGCTGCTGCTGCTGCCAACCCCTCAGACAGGCAGCTGCCCTCCTGGGGTCCAGCCAGGCCTGGCCCAGGATGGCAGGACAAAGAACTTCCTCTGAGAGAGGGTGTGACACCCTCTCCCTTTGGAAAATGGTGTGAAGGCAGGGGAGGAGTAGCCTCCCCCAGCCTCTGGAAATGCTTTGTTGGGCACAGATGTGCCCAATTCTGCATAAGCCAGTCTACACCGGTTCAGGGACCCCTTAGCCCCTGCTCTGGCGCGAAACTGGACAAAGGAAAGGGGAGTGACCACTCCCCTGACCTGCACCTCCCCTGGGAGGTGTCCAGAGCTCCTCCAGTGTGCTCCAGACCTCTGCCATCTTGGAAACAGAGGTGCTGCTGGCACACTGGACTGCTCTGAGTGGCCAGTGCCACCAGGTGACGTCAGAGACTCCTGCTGATAGGCTCCTTCAGGTGTTAGTAGCCTTTCCTCTCTCCTAGGTAGCCAAACCCTCTTTTCTGGCTATTTAGGGTCTCTGTCTCTGGGGAAACTTTAGATAACGAATGCATGAGCTCAGCCGAGTTCCTCTGCATCTCCCTCTTCACCTTCTGATAAGGAATCGACCGCTGACCGCGCTGGAAGCCTGCAAACCTGCAACATAGTAGCAAAGACGACTACTGCAACTCTGTAACGCTGATCCTGCCGCCTTCTCGACTGTTTTCCTGCTTGTGCATGCTGTGGGGGTAGTCTGCCTCCTCTCTGCACCAGAAGCTCCGAAGAAATCTCCCGTGGGTCGACGGAATCTTCCCCCTGCAACCGCAGGCACCAAAAAGCTGCATCTCCGGTCCCTTGGGTCTCCTCTCAGCACGACGAGCGAGGTCCCTCGAATCCAGCGACACCGTCCAAGTGACCCCCACAGTCCAGTGACTCTTCAGCCCAAGTTTGGTGGAGGTAAGTCCTTGCCTCACCTCACTGGGCTGCATTGCTGGGAACCGCGACTTTGCAAGCTTCTCCGGCCCCTGTGCACTTCCGGCGGAAATCCTGTGTGCACAGCCAAGCCTGGGTCCACGGCACTCTAACCTGCATTGCACGACTTTCTAAGTTGGTCTCCGGCGACGTGGGACTCCTTTGTGCAACTTCGGCGAGCACCGTTTCACGCATCCTCGTAGTGCCTGTTTCTGGCATTTCTCCGGGTGCTACCTGCTTCAGTGAGGGCTCTTTGTCTTGCTCGACGTCCCCTCTCTCTGCAGGTCCAATTTGCGACCTCCTGGTCCCTCCTGGGCCCCAGCAGCGTCCAAAAACGCCAAACGCACGATTTGCGTGTAGCAAGGCTTGTTGGCGTCCATCCGGCGGGAAAACACTTCTGCACGACTCTCCAAGGCGTGGGGGATCCATCCTCCAAAGGGGAAGTCTCTAGCCCTTGTCGTTCCTGCAGTATTCACAGTTCTTCAGCCTAGTAAGAGCTTCTTTGCACCAACCGCTGGCATTTCTTGGGCATCTGCCCATCTCCGAGCTGCTTGTGACTTTTGGACTTGGTCCCCTTGTTCCACAGGTACCTTCAGACAGGAATCCATTGTTGTTGCATTGCTGATTTGTGTTTTCCTTGCATTCTCCCTCTAACACGACTATTTTGTCCTTAGGGGAACTTTAGTGCATTTTGCACTCACTTTTCAGGGTCTTGGGGAGGGTTATTTTTCTAACTCTCACTATTTTCTAATAGTCCCAGCGACCCTCTACAAGGTCACATAGGTTTGGGGTCCATTCGTGGTTCGCATTCCACTTCTGGAGTATATGGTTTGTGTTGCCCCTATCCCTATGTTTCCCCATTGCATCCTATTGTAACTATACATTGTTTGCACTGTTTTCTAAGACTATACTGCATATTTTTGCTATTGTGTATATATATCTTGTGTATATTTCCTATCCTCTCACTGAGGGTACACTCTAAGATACTGTGGCATATTGTCATAAAAATAAAGTACCTTTATTTTTAGTATAACTGTGTATTGTGTTTTCTTATGATATTGTGCATATGACACTAAGTGGTACTGTAGTAGCTTCACACGTCTCCTAGTTCAGCCTGAGCTGCTTTGCTAAGCTACCATTATCTATCAGCCTAAGCTGCTAGACACCCTATACACTAATAAGGGATAACTGGGCCTGGTGCAAGGTGCAAGTACCCCTTGGTACTCACTACAAGCCAGTCCAGCCTCCTACACTAAATAGCCAGAAAAGAGGGTTGGGCTACTTAGGAGAGAGGATAGGCTAGCAACACCTGAAGGAGCCTATCAGAAGGAGTCTCTGACGTCACCTGCTGGCCCTGGCCACTCAGAGCAGTCCAGTGTGCCAGCAGCACCTCTGTTTCCGAGATGGCAGAGGTCTGGAGCACACTGGAGGAGCTCTGGGCACCTCCCAGGGGAGGTGCAGGTCAGGGGAGTGGTCACTCCCCTTTCCTTTGTCCAGTTTCGCGCCAGAGCAGGGCTGAGGGGTCCCTGAACCGGTGTAGACTGGCTTATGCAGAAATGGGCACTATCTGTGCCCATGAAAGCATTTCCAGAGGCTGGGGGAGGCTACCCCTCCCCTGCCTTAACACCTTTTTCCAAAGGGAGAGGGTGTAACACCCTCTCTCTGAGGAAGTCCTTTGTTCTGCCTTCCTGGGCCAAGCCTGGCTGGACCCCAGGAGGGCAGAAACCTGTCTGAGGGGTTGGCAGCAGCAGCAGCTGCAGTGAAACCCCTGAAAAGGCAGTTTGGCAGTACCAGGGTCTGTGCTACAGACCAGTGGGATCATGGGATTGTGCCAACAATGCCAGGATGGCATAGAGGGGGCAATTCCATGATCTTAGACATGTTACATGGCCATATTCGGAGTTACCATTGTGAAGCTACACATAGGTAGTGACCTATGTGTAGTGCACGCGTGTAATGGTGTCCCCGCACTCACAAAGTCCGGGGAATTTGCCCTGAACAATGTGGGAGCACCTTGGCTAGTGCCAGGGTGCCCACACACTAAGTAACTTAGCACCCAACCTTTACTAAGTAAAGGTTAGACATATCGGTGACTTATAAGTTACTTAAGTGCAGTGAAAATGGCTGTGAAATAATGTGTGCATTATTTCACTCAGGCTGCAGTGGCAGGCCTGTGTAAGAATTGTCAGAGCTCCCTATGGGTGGCAAAAGAAATGCTGCAGCCCATAGGGATCTCCTGGAACCCCAATACCCTGGGTACCTTAGTACCATATACTAGGGAATTATAAGGGTGTTCCAGTATGCCAATGTGAATTGGTGAAATTGGTCACTAGCCTGTTAGTGACAATTTGGAAAGAAATGAGAGAGCGTAACCACTGAGGTTCTGGATAGCAGAGCCTCAGTGAGACAGTTAGTCATAACACAGGTAACACATTCAGGGCACACTTATGAGCACTGGGGCCCTGGCTGACAGGGTCTCAGTGACACATACAACTAAAACAACATATATACAGTGAAAAATGGGGGTAACATGCCAGGCAAGATGGTACTTTTCCTACACAACCCCCCCCCCCAAACGAAGGACAATAAGACTAGTCATTACCTGATGGGTCTTAATTGTCTAAGTGGAAATATCTGGAGAGTCCATCTGCATTGGAGTGGGTACTCCCAGGTCTATGTTCCACTGTATAGTCCATTCCCTGTAGGGATATGGACCACCTCAACAATTTAGGATTTTCACCTTTCATTTGTTTTAGCCAAAGTAGAGGTTTGTGGTCTGTCTGGACAATGAAGTGAGTGCCCAACAGGTATGGTCTCAACTTCTTCAGTGCCCAGACCACAGCAAAGGCCTCCCTCTCTATGGCAGACCAACGCTTTTCTCTAGGGGTCAACCTCCTGCTAATAAAAGCAACAGGTTGATCCTGGCCCTCAGAATTAAGTTGTGATAAGACTGCCCCTACCCCTAATTCAGATGCATCAGTTTGGACATAGAATTTTTTGGAGTAACAAGGGCTTTTCAGGACAGGTGCAGAGCACATGGCCTGCTTCAGCTTCTCAAAAGCTTTCTGACAGTTTGCTGTCCATAATACCTTTTTAGGCATTTTCTTGGATGTGAGGTCATTAAGAGGGGCTGCAATGGAGCCATAGTTCTTTATGAACCTCCTGTAATACCCAGTGAGGCCTAAAAAGGCTCTCACCTGGGTCTGAGTAGTAGGGGGAACCCAATCTATAATAGTTTGAATTTTCCCCTGAAGTGGTGCAATCTGTTCTCCACCAAACAGGTGTCCCAGATAAACCACCTTCCACTGCCCTATCTGGCACTTGGAAGCCTTGATAGTGAGGCCTGCCTTTTGCAGGGCCTCTAAAACTTTCCATAGGTGGACCAGGTGATCATCCCAGCTGGAGCTAAAGACAACTATATCGTCCAGATATGCTGCACTGAAAGCTTCCAGCCCTTGCAGGACTGTATTCACCAACCTTTGAAAAGTGGCAGGTGCATTTTTCAATCCAAAAGGCATTACTGTGAATTGGTAATGGCCTCCAATGGTTGAAAATGCAGTTTTTGCTCTTCTGACAATTTGATCTGCCAATACCCTGCAGTCAAGTCAAAAGTGCTTAGATACTTGGCAGATGCCAGTGTATCTATTAGCTCATCTGCCCTGGGTATAGGGTGAGCATCAGTTTTGGTTACCTGGTTGAGACCTCTGTAGTCAACACAAAACCGCATTTCCTTCTTTCCATCCTTGGAATGAGGTTTTGGTACAAGTACCACAGGAGAGGCCCATGGACTTTCAGAGTGCTCAACCACTCCCAGTTCAAGCATTTTCTGCACCTCTTGCTTTATGCAGTCTCTGACATGGTCAGGCTGCCTATAGATCTTACTTTTGACAGGCAAGCTGTCTCCAGCATCTATCGTGTGCTCACACCAAGAAGTGGTACCTGGCACAGTAGAGAAGAGTTCAGAAAACGGACCCAGGAGATTTATGCAGTGGTCTTTCTGCTCAGCAGTAAGACAATCTGCCCAAACTACACCTTCCACTAGAGCATCTTGCTCTGTGGAAGAGAAGAGATCAGGGAGAGGGCCACTCTCTTCTTCCTGTCCCTCATCTGTTGCCATGAGCAGGGTGAGATCAGCCCTGTCATAGTAGGGTTTCAGGCGATTGACATGGAGCACCCTAAGGGGACTCCTGGCAGTGCCTAAGTCAACTAAGTAGGTGACTTCACCCTTTTTCTCAACAATTGTGTGGGGTCCACTCCATTTGTCTTGGAGTGCTCTTGGGGCCACAGGCTCCAAGACCCACACTTTCTGCCCTGGTTGGTACTGAACCAAAACAGCCTTCTGGTCATGCCATTGCTTCTGGAGCTCTTGGCTGGCCTGAAGGTTTTTACTGGCCTTTTTCATGTACTCAGCCATCCTTGATCTGAGGCCAAGTACATAGTCCACTATGTCTTGCTTTGGAGCTTTTAAAGGTTGTTCCCAACCCTCCTTAACAAGTGTTAGAGGACCTCTCACAGGGTGTCCAAAGAGGAGTTCAAAGGGGCTGAAGCCCACTTCCTTCTGGGGTACCTCCCTGTAAGCAAAAAGGAGGCATGGTAAAAGGATTTCCCATCTCCTGCGGAGTTTTTCAGGGAGTCCCATAATCATGCCTTTGAGAGTTTTGTTAAATCTCTCCACCAGTCCATTTGTTTGTGGATGATAGGGTGTGGTGAACTTGTATGTAACACCACACTCCTTCCACATGGCCTTTAAGTAAGCAGACATGAAATTGCTTCCCCTGTCTGATACCACCTCTTTTGGGAAGCCCACCCTGGAAAAGATTCCCAGGAGGGCCTTTGCCACTGCAGGAGCTGTAGTGGTCCTTAGGGAATTGCTTCAGGATATCTGGTGGCATGGTCCACTACCACCAAGATAAACCTATTGCCTGAAGCAGTAGGAGGGTCAAGGGGGCCAACTATGTCAACCCCTACCCTTTCAAAGGGAACCCCAACCACAGGCAGTGGAATAAGGGGTGCCTTTGGAGTGCCACCTGTCTTGCCACTGGCTTGACAGGTTTCACAGGACTTACAAAATTCCTTTGTGTTCTCTGACATTCTAGGCCAATGAAACAGGGGAACAAGCCTGTCCCAAGTTTTCATTTGCCCCAAATGTCCAGCTAAGGGAATGTCGTGGGCTAGAGTTAGGAGGAACTTTCTGTACTCCTGAGGAATCACCAATCTCCTGGCAGCTCCAGGTTTTGGATCCCTTGCTTCAGTGTACAAGAGGTTGTCCTCCCAGTAAACTCTGTGAGAGTCACTGACATCCCCATTTGCTTGTTTGACAGCTTGCTGCCTTAGATTCTCTAGTGTGGGACAGGTCTGCTGTGCCACACTCAGCTCCTCCCTGGCAGGCCCCCCTTCACCCAAATGCTCAGCAGTGTCTGCTTCCAGCTCCTCTGGTGTAGGTTCTGCACAGGGTGGGAATTCTTCTTCCTCAGAATCAGAATTCACTGTAGAGGGAGGGATAGTAGGTAGTGATTTACCTTTACTAACCCTAGCTTTAGGGAGCACTTGGTCCATTCTTTCAGGATCCAAGTCACCCTGTCCTTTTTGCTTTTTGGCCTGAGCCCTAGTCAAAGCAAAAATATGCCCTGGAATGCCCAACATTGCTGCATGAGCCTCCAACTCCACTTCTGCCCAAGCTGATGTCTCTAAATCATTCCCTAATAGACAGTCTACAGGTAAATCTGAGGCAACCACAACTTTCTTTGGGCCAGTAACCCCCCCCAGTTGAGATTCACAACAGCCATGGGGTGGCTAAGGGTGTTGTTATGAGCATCGGTTACTTGGTACTGGTGACCAAGTAGGTGTTGTTCAGGGTGGACCAGTTTCTCTATTACCATTGTAACACTGGCACCTGTGTCCCTGTAGGCCTGAACCTCAACACCATTTATTAGGGGTAGATGCTTGTACTTATCCATGTTAAGGGGACAAGCAACCAAGGTGGCTAAATCAATAGCCCCCTCAGAGACTAACACAGCCTCTGTGGTCTCCCTAATTAGACCAACCCCAACTAAGTTACCAATAGTGAGCCCA
This sequence comes from Pleurodeles waltl, assembly GCF_031143425.1. NCBI lineage: Eukaryota > Metazoa > Chordata > Amphibia > Caudata > Salamandridae > Pleurodeles > Pleurodeles waltl. The sequence goes on from NC_090442.1 coordinate 10,933,502, forward strand.
GCTACTCCCTTGGACTGGCTATTAGTAGGTTTGCTCCCACCACCACTGCTATTAGTAGGGACACTAGGTGTAGCAGTAGGGGTTGTAGTGGTAGGAGGCTTGGTGCTTTTCTTTGGTCAACTGGGATCTGTTGTCCAATGGCCTTTTATTTTACATAAATAGCACCATGGTTTCCTTTTTTTGTTTTGATTTGAAGATGATTTGGGCCCACCACCCCCACCAGAGTGTTTTTGTGGGCCTGATGAAGACTCATTTTTAGATTTGTCCCCACCCTTGTCAGAAGACTCACCATCCTTCTTCTTGCCATCTTTGTCACCCCCTGTATGAACTTTTCTGTTCACCCTTGTTCTGACCCATTTGTCTGCCTTCTTTCCCAATTCTTGGGGAGAGGTCAGATCAGAGTCCACCAGGTACTGGTGCAACAAATCAGACACACAATTATTAAGTATATGCTCTCTCAGGATTAAGTTATACAGGCTTTCATAATCAGTAACTTTACTGCCATGTAACCACCCCTCCAAGGCCTTCACTGAATGGTCAACAAAGTCTACCCAGTCTTGTGAAGACTCCTTTTTGGCCTCTCTGAACTTGATCCTGTACTGTTCAGTGGTTAAGCCATAACCATCAAGGAGTGCATTCTTAAGAACTGCAAAATTATTGGCATCACTTTCTTTCACAGTAAGGAGCCTATCCCTACCCTTTCCACTAAATGATAGCCATAGGATAGCAGCCCACTGCCTTTGAGGGACATCCTGTACAACACAGGCCCTCTCAAGTGCAGCAAACCACTTGTTAATGTCATCCCCCTCCTTATAGGGGGGAACTATCTTGTGCAGATTCCTAGGATCATGCTCTTTTGCAGGATGACTATTTGGAATACTGCTGCTGCCACCATGGGGTCCAAACCCCAACTTCTGCCTTTCTTTTTCTAAGTCAAATGCTTCCCTGTCTAGATCAAGCTGTTGCTTTTTAAGCTTCAGCCTGGACTCTTCCACTCTCAATCTATTGAGTTCCCTTTCTAACACTCTGTCATCAGGGTGGGTGGGTTGGGCATGCCTTGACACAGAAGAATGGTGTGAATGAACAGAGGGAGACCTGTCCCTAACAGATGGCACCCTAACAACCTGGCCTAAGGGAGTAATCTCTATACTGTGATGAGAACTCACATAAGTACCAGCCCTGCTAGGTGGCCTGCTAAGGGGCAGGCTGAAAAGATTTCCTCCCAAATCTTTTGCTAGGGGTGCCCCAGAATCAGAATGGGAACCATCAGCTAATCTCTCACCAGACGTGCCACCTAAGGTCTTATCCTGTTCAATGAGCATATTAACTAACAGTTGTCTTTAGGGATTCTTCCCTACCCCTAAACCTCTATCTACACAGAGACTCCTTGCTTCCTTCCAGCTAACGTTGTCATAAGTTGTGCTGGCCAGATCAAGAGTTTGGCCTGTACCAGACATGATAGAAAAGGTTTAAGGGACAGAAAAAGAAAGGAAAAGTTTTCAGAACTTTTTAAGGAACCGAAAAAAAAACTTTAAAAACTTTTTAAAGAACTTCTTAGAAAGTTAGAGGTACTTTTCAGCACTTAGAAAATAAGTGAGAAGAAAAGCAAAACTTTTTGGTTATGTGTACACACACTGAACTTGTTTTGTATATTCTTCTCTTATGAAAAGTACAGTGACAAAAGTGGTAAGTAGTTGCAAAGTACTTATCCCACCGCTTCACAACCAATGTAGGAGGCTGGACTGGCTTGTAGTGAGTACCAAGGGGTACTTACACCTTGCACCAGGCCCACGTATCCCTTATTAGTGTATAGGGTGTCTAGCAGCATAGGCTGATAGATAATGGTAGCTTAGCAGAGCAGCTTAGGCTGAACTAGGAGACGAGTGACACTCCTACTATACCACTGATGTCATATGCACAATATCATAAGAAAACACAATACACAGATATACTAAAAATAAAGGTACTTTATTTTTATGACAATATGACAAAGTATCTCAGTGAGTACCCTCAGTATGAGGATAGCAAATATACACAAGATATTTGTACACAATACCAACAATATGCAGTATAGTCTTAGAAAACAGTGCAAACAATGTATAGTTACAATAGGATGCAATGGAGACACATAGGGATAGGGGCAACACAAACCATATACTCCAAAAGTGGAATGCGAACCACAAATGGACCCCAAACCTATGTGACCTTGTAGAGGGTCGCTGGGACTGTAAGAAAACAGTGAGGGATAACAAAATAGCCCACCCCAAGACCCTGAAAAGTGAGTGCAAAGTGCACTAAAGTTCCCCAAAGAGCACAGAAGTCGTGATAGGGGAATTCTGCAGGAAAGACCACCACCAGCAATGCAACAACTGTGGATTTCCATACGAGAGTACCTGTGGAACAAGGGGACCAAGTCCAAAAGTCACGATCAAGTCGGGAGTGGGCAGATGCCCAGGAAATGCCAGCTGTGGGGGCAAAGAAGCTGCTACTAGGCAGTAGAAGCTGAGGATTCTGCAGGAACGACAAGGGCTAGAAACGTCCCCTTTGGAGGATGGATGTCCCACGTCGTGAAGAGTCGTGCAGAAGTGTTTTCCTGAAGAAAGACCGCAAACAAGCCTTGCTAGCTGCAAATCGTGCGGCAAGGGTTTTTGGATGCTGCTGTGGCCCAGGAGGGACCAGGATGTCGCCAATTGCGTGAGGGGACAGAGGGGGCGTCCAGCAAGACAAGGAGCCCTCTCAGAAGCAAGCAGCACCCGGAGAAGTGCCGGGACAGGCACTACGAAGTGGAGTGAAACGGTGCTCACCCGAAGTTACAGAAGTCTCACGCCGCCGGAGGACAACTCAGGAGGTTGTGCAATGCAAGTTAGAGTGCCGTGGACCCAGGCTTGGCTGTGCACAAAGGATTTCCGCCGGAAGTGCACAGAGGCCAGAGTAGCTGCAAAAGACGCGGTTCCCAGCAATGCAGTCTGGCATGGGGAGGCAAGGACTTACCTCCACCAAACTTGGACTGAAGAATCACTGGACTGTGGGAGTCACTTGGACAGAGTTGCTGGATTCAAGGGACCTCGCTCGTCGTGCTGAGAGGAGACCCAGGGGACCGGTGATGCAGTTCTTTGGTGCCTGCGGTTGCAGGGGGACAATTCCGTCGACCCACGGGAGATTTCTTCGGAGCTTCTAGTGCAGAGAGGAGGCAGACTACCCCCACAGCATGCACCACCAGGAAAACAGTTGAGAAGGCGGCAGGATCAGCGTTACAGAGTTGCAGTAGTCGTCTTTGCTACTTTGTTGCAGTTTTGCAGGCTTCCAGCGGGGTCAGCAGTCAATTCCTTGGCAGAAGGTGAAGAGAGAGATGTAGAGGCACTCTGATGAGCTCTTGCATTCGTTATCTAAGGAATTCCCCAAAGCAGAGACCCTAAGTAGCCAGAAAAGAGGGTTTGGCTACTTAGGAGAGAGGCTAGGCTAGCAACACCTGAAGGAGCCTATCAGAAGGAGTCTCTGACGTCACCTGCTGGCCCTGGCCACTTAGAGCAGTCCAGTGTGCCAGCAGCACCTCTGTTTCCAAGATGGCAGGGGTCTGGAGCACACTGGAGGAGCTCTGGGCACTTCCCAGGGGAGGTGCAGGTCAGGGTAGTGGTCACTCCCCTTTCCTTTGTCCAGTTTCGCGCCAGAGCAGGGCTGAGGGGTCCCTGAACCGGTGTTGACTGGCTTATGCAGAAATGGGCACCATCTGTGCCCATGAAAGCATTTCCAGAGGCTGGGGGAGGCTACTCCTCCCCTGCCTTAACACCTTTTTCAAAAGGGAGAGGGTGTAACACCCTCTCTCAGAGGAAGTCCTTTGTTCTGCCTTCCTGGGCCAAGCCTGGCTGGACCCCAGGAGGGCAGAAACCTGTCAGAGGGGTTGGCAGCAGCTGCAGTGAAACCCCTGAAAAGGCAGTTTGGCAGTACCCGGGTCTGTGCTACAGACCCGTGGGATCATGGGATTGTGCCAACAATGCCAGGATGGCATAGAGGGGGCAATTCCATGATCTTAGACATGTTACATGGCCATATTCGGAGTTACCATTGTGAAGCTACACATAGGTAGTGACCTATGTGTAGTGCACGCGTGTAATGGTGTCCCCGCACTCACAAAGTCCGGGGAATTTGCCCTGAACAATGTGGGAGCACCTTGGCTAGTGCCAGGGTGCCCACACACTAAGTAACTTAGCACCCAACCTTTACTAAGTAAAGGTTAGACATATCGGTGACTTATAAGTTACTTAAGTGCAGTGAAAATGGCTGTGAAATAATGTGTGCATTATTTCACTCAGGCTGCAGTGGCAGGCCTGTGTAAGAATTGTCAGAGCTCCCTATGGGTGGCAAAAGAAATGCTGCAGCCCATAGGGATCTCCTGGAACCCCTATACCCTGGGTACCTTAGTACCATATACTAGAGAATTATAAGGGTGTTCCAGTATGCCAATGTGAATTGGTGAAATTGGTCACTAGCCTGTTAGTGACAATTTGGAAAGAAATGAGAGAGCATAACCACTGAGGTTCTGGATAGCAGAGCCTCAGTGAGACAGTTAGTCATAACACAGGTAACACATTCAGGGCACACTTATGAGCACTGGGGCCCTGGCTGACAGGGTCCCAGTGACACATACAACTAATACAACAAATATACAGTGAAAAATGGGAGTAACATGCCAGGCAAGATGGTACTTTCCTACATGCGCCATGACACAGCCACACCTCCGCCCTTCTGAGAGACCTACACTGTCTGCCTATCGACAAGAGAATCACCTTCAAGCTCCTGTCCCAAACGTACAAGGCACTACATGATGCCGGACCAGCCTACCTCAACCACAGACTCTCCTTCTACACTCCATAAAGACAACTCCGCTCCACTGAACAGGCCTTTGCCAACATCCACTGCATCCGTAAAACCACAGCCAGAGGAAGATCCTTCTCCCACATCACCACCAAGACCTGAAACACCCTCCCCATCCACCTCAGGCAGTCCCCCACCCTGTCACAGTTCAGGAAGGACCTCAAGACCTGGCTCTTTGAATGATCCTCAGCACCCGCACCTCCCCCAGCGCATTGAGACCCTCACGGGTGAGTAGCCACGCTCTACAAATCCCTGATTGATTGATTGATTGAAAGCGCTGGATTGTCACTTCTCAGTGCTGTAGCCACAGAAAGCGCTTTATGAAATGGGGAATAACTTGAAGGGACAAGTGGGGTCTTCTGGTCTCCGAGAGCAGAACCTGGACCCGAAGGTACTGGAAAGGTTTACATGAGTATTAGGTGTAATGCACCAGAACACAAGTACTTGTGCTACTTACATGAGCAGTAGGTGCAGTGCACCAGGACACAAGTACTGGTAATACTTACATGAGCAGCAGGTGCAGTGCACCGGGACACAAGTGCTGGTGCTACTTACAGCCCCCCTGAACATGCCACATCTTCTGTAGTGAAACACGAGCAATCATCCTGTTCACTTAACTCTGGCTGGGAGGTCAGAAGGGGCTGGGGCGGAGGTCACCCAAGAGCCGGAGCTCCCGAGATACACAGGGGCCGGGCAACGACCAACAGCTGACAGCTGGTGCAAGTCCGAGGGCCAGGAGCACATGTGGCATCAGGGATGTCTCCTCCCTCAATCAGGGGGCCCCACTGGGGGTCACAGATCAGTCCAAGTAAATAGGAGGAAGCGAGGGTGACCCCAAAAAATAAAGGGCACAAAGGGAAGGGGGAGGGGCCGAAAAACAGTTGACACTCTCTGCAGTGACACATGGATCTGACCACCATTGGGTCAAGGAACTAAGATGAAGGTCAGCAGTGTTATGGGGAGGTCAGGGGTCAATGCAGGGCCCTCACAACATCAAAGCAGGTCAAGGACCAATGCAGGACCCTCACAGCATCAAAGAGCATCAAAGCAGGTCAGTGGTCAATGCAGGACCCACATAGCATCAAAGCAGGTCAAGGGTCCATGCAGGACCCACATAGCATCAAAGCAGGGCATGGGTCAATGCAGGACTCTCATAGCATCAAAGCAGGTCAAGGGTCAATGCAGGACCCCCATAGCATCAAAGAAGGGCATGGGTCAATGCAGGACCCACATAGCATCAAAGAGGGTCAGTGGTCAATGCAGGACCCACATAGCATCAAAGCAGGTCAAGGGTCAATGCAGGACCCACATAGCATCAAAGCAGGGCATGGGTCAATGCAGGACCCACATAGCATCAAAGCAGGTCAAGGGTCAATGCAGGACCCTCATAGCACCAAAGGAGGCCAGGGGTCAATGCAGGACTCTCATAGCCTTAAAGCAGGTCAGGGGTCAATGCATGACCCTCATTGCATCAAAGCAGGTCAGAGGTCAATGCATGATCCTCATAGCATCAAAGCAGGTCAAGGGCCAATGCAGGACCCTCATAGCATCAAAGCAGGTCAAGGCCAATGCAGGACCCTCATAGCATCAAAGCAGGTCAGGAGTCAGTGCAGGACCCTCATAGCATCAAAGCAGGTCAAGGGTCAATGCAGGACGCTCATAGCATCTAAGCAGGTCAGGAGTCAGTGCAGGACCCTCATAAGAAGGAGGTAATTACACCCCATACTGCGCCTCTAACTCCAGAGGTGTTATTCACAGGCCCGGATCAAAGCCACTGCTCCCCTGGACCTGCCCAGAGGTGCCAGATGCAGGACTGTGGCTCGAGGCGCTTTAATACCACCCATCTAATCTAGACGCTACAACCAGACACATACTAATCACTCAGAATATGTAAATGACAGAAATGTCCAGATCCATTTTGCATCTTTCAGCCCCGGTACCTGGACAGGCTTCACCTCCTCTGCACTCCCCTCTCCTTGACAGGCCTCACCACCTCTGCACCACTCCTGCATAGGCCTCACCTCCTCTGCTCCCCATCTAGACAGGCCTCATCTCTGCCGCACCCCCCAGTAGACAGGTCCCACCTCCTCTGCACTCCCGGACAGGACAGGCCTCACCTTCTCTGTGCCCCCTTGACAGGACAGGCCTCACCTCCTCTGCACTTCTCTGGACAAGCCTGTCTGTACGCCCCCCCCCCCCCAGGAAGGCCACTCCTCCTCTGCACCCCCAGACAGGCCTCACCGTCTCTGCACCCCCTGGACAGACCTTACCACCTCAGAGCCCCCCCCTCCCCGGACAGGCCTCACCACTTGTGCCCCCCCAACCCCCTCCCCTGGACAGCCCTCACCTCCTCCGCGCCCCATTGACAAGCCTTATGTCCTCTGCACCCCTGGACAGGCCTCACCTCCTCTGCACCCCCTGGACTGACCTCACATTCCCTGCACCCCCCTGGACAGGCATCTCCTTTGCACCCCCTGGACAGGCCCAACATCCTCTGGATAGGCCTCACCTCCTCTGGACCCCTCAGGACAGGCCTCACCTCCTGTGCACCCCCTGGACAGGGCTCACCTCCCCTGCACTCCCCTGAACAGGCCTCACCTCCTGTACGCCCCCTGGACAGACCTCACCTCCTCTGAACCCCCTTGTCAGCCCTCACCTCAACTGCACCCCTGGACATGCCTCACTTCCCCTGCACTCCCCTAGACAGGCCTCAGCTCCTGCACAACCCCTGGACAGACCTCACCTCCTCTGCACTGCCTTATCAGACCTCATCTCCTTTGCACCCCCTGGACAGGTCCTACCTCCTCTGGACAGACAGGCCTCACCTCCTCTGGACCCCTCTAGACAGGCCTCGCTTCCTCTGCACCCCCCTGGATAAGCCTTAATTCCTCTGCACCCCGCTGGACAGGCCTCACTGCCTGTACACTCACTGGACAGGCCTCACCTCCGCTGCACACCCATGGACAGACCTCACCTCCTCCGCACCCCGGGACAGCCTCACCTCCTCTGCACCCCTGCGCAGGCCTGACCACCTCTGCACCCCTATAGACAGGCCTCACCTCCTCTGCTCGCCCGTACAGGCCTCATCTCCTCTGCACCCCGGACAGGCCTCAACTCCCCTGGACCCCTTCTGGACAGGCCTCAGCTCCTCTGCACCCCCTGGACAAGCCTCACCTCCCCTGCACTCCCTGGACAGGGCTCACCTCCCCTGCACCCCCCCCCGGACAGGCCTCAGCCCATCTGCACCCCCCTGGACAAGCCTCACCTTCTCTGCACCCCCTGAACAGGGCTCCCCTCCCCTGCACCCCCCTGGACAAGCCTCACCTCCTCTGCACCCCCTGGACAGGCCTCACCTCCCCTGGACCCCCCTGGACAGGCCTCAGCTCCTCTGCACCCCCTGGACAAGCCTCACTTCCCCTGCACTCCCCTGAACAGGCCTCACCTCCTCTGCACCCCCCTGGACAGGCCTCACCTCCTGTACACCCCCTGGACAGACCTCACCTCCTCTGAACCCCCTTGTCAGCCCTCACCTCAACTGCACCCCTGGACATGCCTCACCTCCCCTGCACTCCCCTAGACAGGCCTCAGCTCCTGTACACCCCCTGGACAGACCTCACCTCCTCTGCACTGCCTTATCAGACCTCATCTCCTTTGCACCCCCTGGACAGGTCCTACCTCCTCTGGACAGACAGGCCTCACCTCCTCTGGACCCCTCTAGACAGACCTCGCTTCCTCTGCACCCCCCTGGATAAGCCTTAATTCCTCTGCACCCCGCTGGACAGGCCTCACTGCCTGTACACTCACTGGACAGGCCTCACCTCCGCTGCACACCCATGGACAGACCTCACCTCCTCCGCACCCCGGGACAGGCCTCACCTCCTCTGCACCCCTGCGCAAGCCTGACCACCTCTGCACCCCTATAGACAGGCCTCACCTCCTCTGCACGCCCGTACAGGCCTCATCTCCTCTGCGTCCCCGGACAGGCCTCACCTCCCCTGCACCCCCTGGACAGGCCTCACCTCCTCTGCACCCCCTGGACAAGCCTCACCTCCCCTGGACCCCTTCTGGACAGGGCTCACCTCCCCTGCACCCCCCCGGACAGGCCTCAGCCCATCCGCATCCCCCTGGACAAGCCTCACCTTCTCTGCACCCCCTGAACAGGGCTCACCTCACCTGGACCCCTGGACTGGCCTCACCTCCCCTCCACCCCCCTGGACAAGCCTCACCTCCTCCGTGTAGACACGTGGCGCAGCGCATCGCTTAATGAACACGCATGGACCTTCAGTGTTGCTGCCACACTCGGAACTGCGTCACCGCAGTTCCTTTCTTTATTTATAGACTGGTGCTCCGTGCCCCTCCCGGACACGTCGAGCACATTGCTGAAACACGGAGAGCCCGCATGGCTCTCCGTTCACACTTTACATCTCCCCCATGTTTTACTCCACATGGACAGGGATTAACCAAATGAACTTAAACAGATGATAAAAAACATTTTCATATGAAAAGCTTCAATATAAAATTGAAATAACTCTCTCTTCGATAACAAATAACTGAAAATACCACAAATTTGTTTCTTAACACCCTGAACCCTAGTGTCGCTCACAGAGTCCCTTTTAGACGGCTGGGGGTCGTTGCACACTGTTCACATCGTTCTTCTCACAGTGTGCTTACACTCCAGACGACGCCGACACTTACTTTCCAAACAAACTATTCAACAAACAAGGGGGGTCATTCTAACTCTGGCGGGCGGTGGAGGCCGCCCGCCAGAGTTCCCCCCTCCAGAATACCGCACCGCAGTCAGAAGACCGCTGTGGTTATTCTGTGTTTCCCGCTGGGCTGGCGGGCGACCGCCAGAAGGCCGCCCGCCAGCCCAGCGGGAAACCCCCTTCCCACGAGGAAGCCGGCTCCGAATGGAGCCGGCTGAGTGGGAAGGTGCGACGGGTGCAGTTGCACCCGTCGCGAATTTCAGTGTCTGCTAAGCAGACACTGAAATTCTTTGTGGGGCCCTCTTACGGGGGCCCCTGCAGTGCCCATGCCATTGGCATGGGCACTGCAGGGGCCCCCAGGGGCCCCACGACACCCCATACCGCCATCCTGTTCCTGGCGGGCGAACCGCCAGGAACAGGATGGCGGTATGGGGTGTCTGAATCCCCATGGCGGCGCAGCGAGCTGCGCCGCCATGGAGGATTCATGAGGGCAGCGGAAAACCGGCGGGAGACCGCCGGTTTTCCTGTTCTGACCGCGGCCAAACCGCCGCGGTCAGAATGCCCTGCGGGGCACCGCCAGCCTGTTGGCGGTGCTCCTGCCGACCCTGGCCCAAATCACCCCCAAAGTCTTTTAGCTGACTGCTCGGCACAGGATTAGGGTGTAAGTTATATCTCGCACTTCTCGTGCTACCACTTCCATGTTCAAAAACACAACCAGGCCTGGTTTGTTCGATCCTCGTTGGCTCTGTAACATCCTTCCTTTCTTCAGCCAGTATTGGTGAATCATAGGAAATGTCCTCTATCTCTCCATCTTCACTGGTCGACTCTCTCAGACCAGCCCTCTTAAAATGTGATACGTTTCGTGTTACTCTTTGTCTCCCTCTTGCTGCCGTTATCATTGATCCTTTTATGCCAATCACTTCCCATACATCAGGCTCAAACGGCGTTCGGAACTTCCCTCCTCCTCGCCGACATCTCACTACCACTCGATCTCCTTCTTGGAATCCTCGATACTTCGCTCGTCATTGGACACTCGCCCTCTGGTTAGTGGCTTCTCGCCTGCTTTGAGTGGCCTTTACATCCAATACGGGAGGTTTCCATTTAGTACCGGATGGAATACAATCATGTGGAGACACTTTGAACATCAAAGAGGAGGGAGCACAACCAGTGGTGCTATGAGGCATTTGACGGTAAGCACTTAAAAATTGATACAGACATTGTTCACTATTTTCATTTTGCTCCACTCCAATCCTGAGAGCCCTGTTCAAAGTTCGCATGAACCTTTCCACATCCCCATTTGCCTGAGGCCAGTAAGGCATTATCTTACGATGACGAATTGCCAGACCGTCAAGGTATGACCTAAACTCTTGTCCATGGAAAGGAGGACCATTATCAGTTCGGACTTCATCAGGCAAACCAAACAAAGCAAATGTCTTTTGTAGAATTGGCCTTACATTTTCAAACGACGTTGACGCCACAACTTCCACCACAGGGACTTTGGTATAAGAATCAATTAAAACCACAGTCAATCTCCCATCTGGGAAACTCCCAAAGTCCATGCTCACTTTAGCCCAGGGTTTCAGAGTGGCCGGTTCAGTTACCACTGGGCAACTCGGGGGCTCTATTGACGTAATGATGCAAGAATGACATCTCCCTATCATTTCATCAACCTGAGTATCCATACCCGGGAACCAGACTTTAGCCCGTAACCTTGCTTTGGTTTTAGCAGCCCCTTGGTGCCCTTGATGAGCCAACTCGATCACCCTTGACCAGAGACATTGTGGAAGCACAATTCGCCTTCCTCGCAGAACCAACCCATCACAATCAGTAGATAGCTCATCACGCACCTTCCAGATACTCTGCATAGCCACTTTTTGATCAGGGCAGGACGTGTGGGTTTTCTCTAGAAAATATTTCCACCTTTTGTGACTTAACGCCTCTTTGACGTTACTCAACATCGCATCTTCCTGGGTAGCGTTCACAATGTCAGTTACGAGAAGAGCATTAGGACATGCCGACTGCACAACCATGCTAACAAAAACTTCAGTATTTTCTTCATCCTGTTCTTGATGAACATCAAACACCTTTGGAGACGGGTGTCGAGACAGATAATCTGCAGGATTATTCTCACCAGGCCGATATACAACCGTGAATCTATAAGGTTGAAGTAGGACAGTCCATCGTTCAATTCTCGGAGGTGCAAGACGCGGACTACCCGTAAACAAGGGGACCAAAGGCTTGTGGTCAGTCACTACTTGAAACTCGTGACCATACAAATACAGGTGGAAATGGCGGCACGCCCATCGAATGGCTAGAGCCTCACGCTCGATCTGCGCATAGCGGGTTTCAACCGCCGACAACGCCCGACTGGGGTATGCAACAGGGATCCACTCTTGATGCCTCTGTTCCTGTAAGAGCACAGCTCCAAGCCCAACGGGGCTTGCATCCACCACCACTTCAGTTTTCCTACCTGGGTTAAAATAAGCCATAGTCGCTTTATCCAGCAAGGCATTTTTAATATCCATAAAGGCCTGTTGCACATCTGGAGTCCAGTCCCAATGGTGCTGCCCTTTCGTGAGTTGTCGAAGAGGTTCAGACATGGTGGCAAGCTGTGGTATAAACCTTCCGCAATATGTGGCCATTCCTAGAAAACTACGAACTTCCGTTGGATTTTGCGGAACAGGGGCTTGACGGATCGCTTCAGCCTTCCGTGGGTCCACTTGCAGACCATCTTTTGAAAACACATATCCGAAAAACTCTACCGAGTTTTGATAGAAGGCACATTTCTTCTTATGAAGTGTTAGCCCTGCTTCAGTCAATCTTTTCAATGTCGCCCTTAGATGACGATGATGCTCTTCTCTAGTCTTAGAGTATATCAAAATATCATCACTTAAGTTGATTACCCTCGGTAATCCGGACAACGTTTCTCGAATCGCATTCTGAAATACTTCGGCGGCTGACGACACTCCAAAACTCAGTCTCTTGTACCTTCTTAGCCCCACATGTGTCGAGAAGGTAGTAATGTTCCTGCTTCCGGGGTCCAGCTCCAACTGATGATACCCCGCATTAAGATCCAACTTTAAGAACCACTGGGCCCCATTCAGGTCTGCAATGATGTCATCCATAGTAGGGGTTATGTGCCTCTCTCTCCTGATAGCCTTATTCGGCAGGCGCATGTCCACACATAGATGAATCGCTCCCGGCGGTTTAGGTTTCGGTGTGATCACCAACGGTGACACCCATGGCGTAGGCCCATCCACTTTTTCAATGACTCCTTGTTCTTCCAACGACTGCAACTCTTTCTCAACAACCGTCCGTAGATGAAAAGGCACCCGACGATGTCGTAAGGCCACAGGAACCACATTGTGGTCTATGTGCAACTTGATGCGTTTTCCTTTCAAACATCCTAGTCCCTCGAACAGCTGCGGGAATTCATGGAGAAGGCGTTCCACTTGAGTGTCATATATTTGACGCGCAAAGAATACTAACTCTAACTCTTCAGCCGTGTGACATCCTAGCAAGGTGCCACGATCCCCGGCCACGACGTAGAACTTTGCCTCTGTTGATCTGTCTCCACTGCTTACAGCCACTTCTACGGTTCCTTTGAGGGGGAGGGGATCTCTACCCCCGTAATTATATATTTTGGTAGCTGTCAAGGTAAGTGGCGGGGCAGGTACTAATTTTTTGAAAAGGGTTTCGTCCATGACATTGACAGACGCTCCTGTGTCAATGAGTACAGAAACCAGCGTGCCATTGACGTGAACGTCACTCATGGGCGGGGGTCTCTTTTTTCCTGGTTTTCCTCCCGTAAAGGATATTACAAAAATGTCCTCTTCTTCATCCTCCTCAAAGACTGGACCACTTGCTGTCGCCTGGTCCCTTACTTCCTCCGCACTTTTGGATACAGCTCTGACTTTCGTGTCTCTTCCTTTCTGTTCTCCTGGCTTATTTCTCCTAGACCTGCACATTTTAGCGAAATGGTTTGGTTTCCTACAGCGGTTACATGACTGCCCTTTTGCCGCACACCCCGCATTCGGTCGATGTTCATAGCCACAGCTTCCGCAGGCTCTATCACTGGGTTTAGCAGGGTTCAGCTTACGAGGTGTTGCCTGTCGTGTCTGGACGGCATCCACTTGTTCCTCTTTGACTTGAACTATGCGAGTCGATGACGCAGCAGCCAATGACTGACCTCTCACAGCCGCCATCGCATCTGCTCGTACTGCCGATAGTTCATGTGACCTCGCCAGAATCAGAATCTCATCAAGGGACATGCCCTGTTGCCGAAGAATAAGCTTTCTCAAAGCATTAGACCGACATCCTTGAATGATCTGTGCTCGGATCTCTTCTTGTTGGTTGAGACCCATGCACGAACTCACCAGTTTTCTCAATCTGGCGTAAAACATATCCATTGACTCGACTTCGGTCTGTTGCGCCTGTCTCAGTTTAAAACGTTCGTAATCCGAGTTAAGTTGAGGATCAAAATGCCTGTTCAAAGCAGTTACCGCTGCGTCAAAATCAGACTTGTCCCCTGTATCAGTGAGAGAATCAAAAAGCTCCTGTAGCTCATCTCCGCCCATCAGCAGCATCACAGACCTACGCACTGCTCCATCCGTCTCTCGGGTAGCGCAAAAATAGTTTTCTAGGCGATTTATCCACAGACGCCACCTTGGCGCAGCTGTGGCCGGGTCAATCAGTTGGCTAAACGGTGGTAAGGAGGTAATCGAGGAGTGAATACTATTATTTAGTTGTGCTGGGAGTTGAGGATTCCCTGGTGGTTGAGGAGGATTGGCATTGTTAGCATTGTCTTGTGGTGGGGCACTCATTTTCACACTCCCTCACTCTAGTGTGTTGCAAGGGTTAATAATATTTTTTTTTCTTCTTTTTTTTTACTATTTTCTTATTAATTTTTTTTTTCTTCTCTTTTTATTCAACCCTTTTTTCCTTTTTAAAAAAAAAAAATTTCCTGGGGGTCCACCTGCCAGTTTCACCCCCTCCTTCACTCTGGCGTTGTCAATTTCCTTCCGACACGCCTTCCTCTTCTTTTTTTTATTTTTTAAATGATTCCCAGCCTCGGGGAAAACGCGTGTCAATTTCAGCTTTCTCAGCCCCGAGACGCTCATAAACAAAGCGCTCGGCTGAGAAAGCACACGTCGTCAATTTCAGCTGCTACCCTTGCAGCACGGACACGCCCGAAGGCAAGGCGCTCAACGGAGCGATCCGCTCCACGTGACGGTCCTCTTCTGGGGGCGGGGCTGGGCTCACCTTCTTGGGTTTCCCCGACCGGGAAACCACAAGGCACCACCCTCCGCCGACGCAAGGCACACCACTAGGCGATCGGGCTCCAGCAGTGGCTTTTAGCTCCTTACAGCGGCCGGCACCGCACCGCGTGGATTTCTTATACTTTCAACGTCCGACTGGACCGCTTTTCGGGTACGTCCTTTCCGCGCTCATACCCCTTTATATAATTACTTAATTACAGCGCGATGTCTCGCATCCCGCTCGTCGCCATTGTAGACACGTGGCGCAGCGCATCGCTTAATGAACACGCATGGACCTTCAGTGTTGCTGCCACACTCAGAACTGCGTCACCGCAGTTCCTTTCTTTATTTATAGACTGGTGCTCCGTGCCCCTCCCGGACACGTCGAGCACGTTGCTGAAACACAGAGAGCCCGCATGGCTCTCCGTTCACACTTTACACTCCGCACCCCCTGGACAGGCCTTACCTCCCCTGGACCCCCCTGGACAGGCCTCAGCTCCTCTGCACCCCCTGGACAAGCCTCACTTCCCCTGCACTCCCCTGAACAGGCCTCACCTCCTCTGCACCCCCCTGGACAAGCCTCACCTCCTGTACACCCCCTGGACAGACCTCACCTCCTCTGAACCCCCTTGTCAGCCCTCACCTCAACTGCACCCCCTGGACAAGCCTCACATCCCCTGCACTCCCTGGACAGGGCTCACCTCCCCTGTACCCCCACGGACAGGCCTCAGCCCATCTGCACCCCCCTGGACAAGCCTCACCTTCTCTGCACCCCCTGAACAGGGCTCAACTCGCCTGGCCCCCTGGACAGGCCTCACCTCCCCTGCACCCCCTGGACAGGCCTCACCTCCCCTGCACCCCCCTGGACAGGCCTCAGCTCCTCTGCACCCCCTGGACAAGCCTCACCTCCTCTGCACCCCCTGGACAGGGCTCACCTCGCCTGGACCCCCTGGACATGCCTCACCTCCTCTACACCCCCTGGACAGGCCTTACCTCCTCTGCACCCCCCTGGACAGGCCTCACCTCTTCTGCACCCCTTGGGCAAGCCTGTCCTGTGCACCCCCCTGGACAGGCCTCACTTCCTCTGCACCCCCTGGACAGGCCTCACCTCCTCTGCACCTGGTGCTGCACTGACTTCTCACAGGATCTCTCAGTGAAGGATTCTTATTAAGAACAGAAGAGCCCAGATTTAGTTACACCCCGTAAAGCGCCTCGAGGCGCTATGCACAGGCCCCGAAGAGAGACGCTGCTCCCCTAGACCTGCCCATACGCGCCGGATGCAGGACTGACTCTCAGATAGGAGGCGCTTTAATACCACACACCAGACACTAGGCGCTACACATGGGGCACGTGTTAATCATTCAGAATAAGGGAAATTAAAGAAATGTCCGGATCCATTTTGCGTCTTTCAGCCCCGGAATGGGGAGGGGGTTGGGAGGGAGAAAAGAAGGGGACAGAGACAGTGGAAGAAGGGACTGAGAAAGTCGGGAGAGGGGAAGAGAGGGAGGAGAGAAGGGAAGTGAGAGATGGTAGAGAGAGAAAAAGCGGGATGAGAGAAGGTTAGAAAGAAAGAGATCGGGGGAAGGGGATGGATGGATACATGGATGGATGGACAGACTGATGGATGGATTGACTGATAGATGGAATGATGGATGGATGGAAGGATGGGTGGATGGATGGACAGATAGACCGATGGATGGATGGACAGATGGACCGATGGATGGAAGGATGGGTGGATGGTTGGACAGATGGATGGAAGGATGGGTGGATGGATACATGGAAGGATGGATGGATGGACAGAAGGATGGATGGATAGAGACTGCACGAGGAGGTGAATGGAGTGGGGCTAGTTTGAACATTGTTGCCAGGGCTGCTCTTGGGTCTCAGTCGGGCCCTGGTAACAAGGACCGCGCGGAGGCAGGAGCCGCGGGTACCACAGAGTCCTATATTACTACCACTGGAGCGGGGGCGCGTCACTCCTGTCCTAATAATCCCCCTCCTTCCTGCCCTCCTCCTAGAAGTAATGTCCAGGTGTCCGGGGATGGGTCACTCTCTGTGTCTTCAGTGTCCTGCTGTCCTGCGCTGTACACAACATCCAGTGCTTAATTTGTAAAAGAACACGTGCCGGGCCCAGAGTTGTGCTCAAAAGCCCACCGCCCGCGCTACTGAATGTCGGGTGCTGAATACGAAGGCTGCATAGTCTTGATTCCACCTCGTGGCTCTTTAATCCACCACCAGACACTCTCTGCCCCTTCATCTCTCTCTTGTAGGCTCCTGTCTTCTGCTTTTGTCACTTTTTTCCGTCTTTGTCTTCCTCCTTCTTCTTCGTGTGTTTTTCACTCTCTCGTTATGGGTCAAAGTTTGATGAAGAAATATAAGTGCCGGTCCCCAAAAATGAGTGCTGACGAGCCCCGCCTGCAACCACCAGCTCAAATGAAGCACTAATCAGCTTCTTACCCTTTGGGTGACAAATGAATAACTCAGGCCTTTGGGTATGGTGGGGGGGGGAGTAAAAACAGAGGCAGGAAAGAGAAGAATAAAGAAATGAGGAAAAAAGAGCACTAGAGAAAGAGAATACACGTGAGGAGCTCCACGACCACATCTCTCCTCTCCATCACTGTGGACTTCTGATGCAGTGACACAGTCGTCAGTGTCACCCCCTCCTTCTACCTCTCAGGGTGGAGCTTCTGCACCTCTCCTTGTAGCACCCACTCCATATGCCTCTCAGGGTGCACCTCCTGTGCCTCTCTTGTACCACCCGCTACCTCTGTCTCTAAGGGTGGAGCTTCTGCGCCTTTCCTTGTACCACCCACTCCATCTGCCTCTCAGGATGGAGTTTCTGTACCTCTCCTTGTGCCACCCCCTCCATCTGCCTCTCAGGGTGAACCTTCTGTACCTCTCCTTGTACCACCCGCTCCTTCTACCTCTCAGAGTGGAGCTTCTGCACCTCTCCTTGTACCACCCACTCCATATGCCTCTCAGGGTGGAGCTTCTGCGCCTCTCCTTGTACCACCTACTCCATATGCCTCTCAGGGTGCACTTTCTGTGCCTCTCTTGTACCACTCGCTCCATCTGCCTCTCAGGTAGAGCTTCTGTGCCTCTCCTTGTACCACCTTCTCCATCCGCCTCTCAGGGTGGAGTTTCTGCGCCTCTCCTTGTGCCACCTGCTCCATCTGCCTCTCAGGGTGGAGCTTCTGTGCCTCTCCTTGTACCACCCGCTCCATCTGCCTCTCAGGATGGAGTTTCTGCGCCTCTTCTTGTACCACCCACTTTATCTGCCTCTCAAGGTGTGCGGTCTGCACCTCTCCTTGTACCACCTGCTCCATCTACCTCTAAGGGAGGAGCTTCTGCACCTCTCCTTGTACCACCTGCTCCATTTGCCTCTAAGGGTGGACCTTCTGCACCTCTCCTTGTACCACCTGCTCCATCTGCCTCTAAGAGTGGACCTTCTGCACCTCTCCTTGTACCACCTGCTCCATCTGCCTCTAAGGGTGGACCTTCTGTGCCTCTCCTTGTACCACCTGCCCCACCTGCCTCTCAGGGTGCACCTTCTGCAGCTCCTCTTGTGCCACCTGCTCCTTCTGCCTCTCAGGATGCACCTTCTGTGCCTCTTCTTGTACCACCCACTTTATCTGCCTCTCAAGGTGTGCGTTCTGCACCTCTCCTTGTACCACCTGCTCCATCTACCTCTCAGGGTGGGCCTTCTGCGCCTCTCCTTGTGCCACCCTCTCCATCTGCCTCTCAGGGTAGAGCTTCTGCGCCTCTCCTTGTACCACCCGCTACATCTGCCTCTCAGGGTGGAGCTTCTGTGCCTTTCCTTGTACCACCCACTCCATCTGTCTCTCAGGAAGGAGCTTCTGCACCTCTCCTTGTACCACCCGCTCCATCTGCCTCTCAGGGTGGAGCTTCTGTGCCTTTCCTTGTACCACCCACTCCATCTATTTCTCAGGGAGGAGCTTCTCCACCTCTCCTTGTACCACCTGCTCCATCTGCCTCTAAGGGTGGACCTTCTGCACCTCTCCTTGTACCACCTGCTCCATCTACCTCTCAGGGTGCACCTTCTGTGCCTCTCCTTGTACCACTAGCTCCATCTGCTTCTCAGGGGGCACTTTCAGCGCCTCTTCTTGTACCACCTGCTCCATCGGCCTCTCAGGGTGCGCCTTCTGCACCTCTCCTTGTGCCACCTGCTCCTTCTGCCTCTCAGGGTGGACCTTCTGCACCTCTTCTTGTACCACCTGCTCCATCTGCCTCTCAGGGTTGACCTTCTGTACCTCTCCTTGTACCACCGCTCCTTCTACTTCTCAGGGTGTACCTTCTGCACCTCTCCTTGTGCCACCAACTCCATCTGCCTCTCAGGGTGCACTTTCTGAGCCTTCCCTTGTACCACCCATTCCATCTGCCTCTCAGGGTGCACCTTCTGTGTCTCTCCTTGTACCACCCGCTCCATCTGCCTCTCAGGGTGCACCTTCTGTGCCTCTCCTTGTGCCACCTGCTCCTTCTGCCTCTCAGGGTGGACCTTCTGCACCTCTCCTTGTACCACCTGCTCCATCTGCCTCTAAGGGTGGACCTTCTGTGCCTCTCCTTGTACCACCTGCCCCACCTGCCTCTCAGGGTGCACCTTCTGCAGCTCCTCTTGTGCCACCTGCTCCTTCTGCCTCTCAGGATGCACCTTCTGTGCCTCTTCTTGTACCACCCACTTTATCTGCCTCTCAAGGTGTGCGTTCTGCACCTCTCTTTGTACCACCTGCTCCATCTACCTCTCAGGGTGGGCCTTCTGCGCCTCTCCTTGTGCCACCCTCTCCATCTGCCTCTCAGGGTAGAGCTTCTGCGCCTCTCCTTGTACCACCCGCTACATCTGCCTCTCAGGGTGGAGCTTCTGTGCCTTTCCTTGTACCACCCACTCCATCTGTCTCTCAGGAAGGAGCTTCTGCACCTCTCCTTGTACCACCCGCTCCATCTGCCTCTCAGGGTGGAGCTTCTGTGCCTTTCCTTGTACCACCCACTCCATCTATTTCTCAGGGAGGAGCTTCTCCACCTCTCCTTGTACCACCTGCTCCATCTGCCTCTAAGGGTGGACCTTCTGCACCTCTCCTTGTACCACCTGCTCCATCTACCTCTCAGGGTGCACCTTCTGTGCCTCTCCTTGTACCACTAGCTCCATCTGCTTCTCAGGGGGCACTTTCAGCGCCTCTTCTTGTACCACCTGCTCCATCGGCCTCTCAGGGTGCGCCTTCTGCACCTCTCCTTGTGCCACCTGCTCCTTCTGCCTCTCAGGGTGGACCTTCTGCACCTCTTCTTGTACCACCTGCTCCATCTGCCTCTCAGGGTTGACCTTCTGTACCTCTCCTTGTACCACCGCTCCTTCTACTTCTCAGGGTGTACCTTCTGCACCTCTCCTTGTGCCACCAACTCCATCTGCCTCTCAGGGTGCACTTTCTGAGCCTTCCCTTGTACCACCCATTCCATCTGCCTCTCAGGGTGCACCTTCTGTGTCTCTCCTTGTACCACCCGCTCCATCTGCCTCTCAGGGTGGACCTTCTGCACCTCTCCTTGTACCACCTGCTCCATCTACCTCTCAGGGTGCACCTTCTGTGCCTCTCCTTGTACCACTAGCTCCATCTGCTTCTCAGGGGGCACTTTCAGCGCCTCTTCTTGTACCACCTGCTCCATCGGCCTCTCAGGGTGCGCCTTCTGCACCTCTCCTTGTGCCACCTGCTCCTTCTGCCTCTCAGGGTGGACCTTCTGCACCTCTTCTTGTACCACCTGCTCCATCTGCCTCTCAGGGTTGACCTTCTGTACCTCTCCTTGTACCACCGCTCCTTCTACTTCTCAGGGTGTACCTTCTGCACCTCTCCTTGTGCCACCAACTCCATCTGCCTCTCAGGGTGCACTTTCTGAGCCTTCCCTTGTACCACCCATTCCATCTGCCTCTCAGGGTGCACCTTCTGTGTCTCTCCTTGTACCACCCGCTCCATCTGCCTCTCAGGGTGCACCTTTTGTGCCTCTCCTTGTGCCACCTGCTCCTTCTGCCTCTCAGGGTGGAGCTTCTGCACCTCTCCATGTACCACCCACTTCTTCTGCCTCTCAGGGTGGAGCTTCTGTGCCTCTCCTTGTACCACCCACTCGATCTGCCTCTCAGTGTGGACCTTCTGCACCTCTCCTTGTGCCACCTGCTCCTTCTACCTCTAAGGGTGGTCCTTCTGCCCTTCTCCTGGTACCGTCTGCTCCATCTGCCTCTCAGGGTGGAGGTTCTGCACCTCACTTTGTACCACCCACTCCAACTACCTCTTAGGGAGGAGCTCCTGCACCCTTCCTTATGCCACCCACTCCATCTTCCACTCAGGGTGGACATTCTGCACCTCTCCTTGTACCATCCACTCCATCTGTCTCTAGGGGTGCATCTTCTATGCCTCTTCTTGGATCACACGCTTCATCTGCCTCTCAGGGTGCACCTTCTGTACCTCTTCTTGTACCACCGGCTCCATCTGCCTCTCAGAGTGGACCTTCTGTGTCTCTTCTTGTACCACCCGCTCCATCTGCCTCTCAGGGTGGAGCTTCTGAGCCTCTCCTTGTACTACCTGCTACATCTGCCTCTCAGGGTGGAGCTTCTGCGCCTCTCCTTGTACGACCCACTCCATCTGCCTTTCAGGGTGGTTCTTCTGCACCTCTCCTTGAACCACCCGCACCATCTGCCTCTCAGGGTGCACCTTCTGTACCTCGCCTTTCACCACCTGCTCCATCTGCCTCTCAGAAAGCACCTTCTGTCCCCAGCCGTTCAGAGCCTCTAGTTTCATGCCTGGTGATTGAGAGGGCATCACCATCATGTGAGAAAAATCTACGAGCAGCTGTACTCAACAAGCATTGGCAAAGTCAACAGGTCTCACAACTATGCAAGTGTTATTGGCTTTGCCAGTGTGTTTTAGTCATGTTGAATACCAGGGCAACTGCTTTTTAACATGGCTAAAGGTTAGTGGCATAGAGGAGAGTGTAGTGGAGTGGAACAGTGAAGACTGGAGCACAGTGTCGTAGAGAGGAGTAGCACTGAGTATTGCTTGTAGGAGAGGCACAGGGTGGAGTTGTGTAGTGTGGAGTTCAGTAGACTGGTGTAGAGTGCACTGGTGTAGTGTTGCAGAGTAAAGTGGTGTAGAGTGCAGTGGCACAGAGTGGAACTAGTGACCAGCGTACCTTAACCACCATCTGAATGTCCACCTTCCTGCCAGACACCTGCGCTCCGCCTCCCGCTACTTCACCCACACCCTCTGCATCTGCCACAGCAACAGTGGAGATTCCTCCTTATCCTTCCTTGGTGCGGAGTACCGGAACAACCTCCACATCACCTACAAACCTCACCATCTCAGCTGGAATTCAGAAATGGACTTAAGACCTGCATGTTCAACTGCGCTCTCTGCAGCAGTACTCCCAGCACCTGAATACCCTCATGGGTGCTTAGCTGCACTATACAAATCCCGATTGACTGAGTCATGTAGCATGGTGTACAGTGGAGCAGAGTAGAGTGGACTGGTGTAGAATGAACTGGTGTAGAGTGTTGCAAAGTAAAGTGGTGTAGAGTGCAGTGCACAGAGTGCAGCAGTATAGAATTCAGTGGTGTACAATGCAGCATCGTAGAATTGTAGAATGCAGTGGTGTAGATTAGAGTGTTGCATCGTAAAGTGCAGTAATGCAGAGCAGAGTGTCATAGCCAAAGTACCTTGGTTCAGTCTGTAAAATGAAATACTAAAATGTGTTTTCTGTTTGACTATTTGAAGGGATTATTTTAATGAAGAGGTAGCATGGGAGTGGGGTGGGGGTGATTCTCAGGTGACTGACTCCCCGGGAAATTGGCCTTGCAGCAGCTTCGGTATATTGCTTTCCATGCTTTTAGAGCCTTGGAGCACTGAGACATGTGCACTCTGTTGTCAAAAGAGAGAACCTTGGGTACAGCTAATGGTGAATAGTACATGTGAAACCACAATCTGCATTTTATTTCCACGTATGGCGTCTACAAGTGAAGTACTACATTGGGGTTCTAGTGGGAGGGCGAGTGTGCTCTAATGACAACCCACTCAGATCTAGTTGCAATCATCCCCCAGTTTTCAAAACAGTGAGAGTATCCCCAGAACAACCTGAAATATGTACCCAAAAGCAACACTCTCACTTTAGAGAGGAGAAGCCAACAGGACCAGCAGGCTGCTGCTCCTGTAGACAGTTTGGGGGGCACCGACCCATGCCATGCTTTCACTTTCAGTATAGAGAGGACAAGGCAGCCAGACCAGCAGGCTGCTGGTCCTGTAGACAGTTTGGATGGCACTGAGCCATTTTCACTTTCAGTATAGAGAGGACAAGGCTGCCAGACCAGCAGGCAGCTGCTCCTGTAGACAGTTTGGGTGGCACCCACCCATGCCATGCTTTCACTTTCAGTATAGAGAGGACAAGGCAGCCAGACCAGCAGGCTGCTGCTACTGTAGACAGTTTGGATGGCACCGAGCCATTTTCACTTTCAGTATAGAGAGGACAAGGCCGCCAGACCAGCAGGCGGCTGCTCCTGTAGACAGTTTGGGTGGCACCGAGCCGTGCCACGCTTTCACTTTCAGTATAGAGAGGACAAGGCCGCCAGACCAGCAGGCGGCCACTCCTATAGACAGTTTGGGTGGCACCGAGCCGTACCACGCTTTCACTTTCAGTATAGAGAGGACAAGGCCGCCAGACCAGGAGGCGGCTGCTCCTGTAGACAGTTTGGGTGACACCGACCCGTGCCACGCTTTCATAAGTCAGGTTACAAGAAACTTTTTAAAGAAGCTGAGTCGGTGCCTTGATTGGCTTAAAGTAACCAAGTAGTATAATTCATCACCTTAAAGTAATTCACACATGCTGTTTTTGTTGCAAGTAATGCATGTGTTTCTGATTGTACGTGAATGTTCCTAATTGTGCCTAAAAATGAAATAGGCACAGGGTGATGAACTGATTTGGTGAGGATCCCTCACTTAGTTATGCAGGGAAGCTGAGATTCATATGTTAATGCATTAAAGTTTTAGACCTCGTTTTCACATTTGTCCACTGCCTCAGGCAGACTCTCAAGGCCAATTTACACCATTTTCACATGCTGTCGAGGAGCAGAAAAAAGGATACAATGAGCAGGCAGCTGTTTAAACTTACAGGATTTTAGTTTGTGCTGTAATTTTGCTACAGATTTTCTTGGGCAGAACCCCTGCCTCAGAAGTCCTGCTTGACAAATATGGTGCACTTACTCTGTTTACCTTGGCACAAGCGTTTACCCACCCCCCACACACTTTAAAATTTCACCAGCTGCCACTGATGCACATGCACAATGCATAGGATGTCATGTTTCGGATTTCAGGGTCATTGTGAACTGCAGAACTTTAGTTGAATGGGCCAGTAGGCGAGCATTCACACTGTCAAGTAAAAGGCCTATCCGCCTAATTCACTAACACGGTACGCTGCCACCACCTGAAACCCTAGGCATGGATGGTAGTCCTCTGTCACTATCAGTGCACACTTGGGGCATCATTTACAAGGTCTGTGGCACAGGGCGGCACAGCAAGTGCCTTGTTGCGCCACCCTGCCCTGTTGGGAAAGGGCAGAAATGCACCATATCTACAAGATATAGGCCCTCAATATATGATTGGCGTTAAAACCCGCCTACCACCGAGGCAACAGCCACCAAAAGACAGTTGCCGCGGCTAACATCCGTCCGCCAAATTATGACCACAGCTAGATTTCGCCCGCAAGCAGGGCGGAAATCAGGCTGTGGCCATGCTGGCGGATGATGTTAAGGTGACGCTGCTACCACCAGCAGCGCCACGTCAGTAGACCATGGCCAGCCATATTATGACAAGTAATACGGCCTGACGGTGTTCTGCTTGCGGGTGCTGCTGGCGGTAGCAGTGCCCCGTCCCATCCCCTGCCGGAAGACCCCCTGGATGCAGGTAAGTCGGGTTTCCGACAGGGGAGGGGGTTGGGGGTGTTGTGTGCATGAATGTGTAGTGTGTGCGTGAATGCGAATGTGTGTGTAGTGTTGTATGCGTGTGTGTATGCATGTGTGAGAATGCGTGTATGAATGTAAATGTGAATGTGTGTGTGCTTGTCAGTGTGAATGTGTGTACGGATGTGTGCGAGAATGAATGGATGCATGCGTAAATGAATGCATGTATGCCTGTGTGAGTGAGTGTGTGTATGCGTGGTGCGAGGCTGACATTGTGCATGAATTGGGGGGTGGGGGATCGAATGGGGGGATTGGATGGAGGGGGGTGTGGGGGAGTCTGGGGAGTGTTTGGGGGGGTGGGTGAGCCTCCTACCAGTGACAGGGAAGGAATTCCCTATCACTAGTAGGGCCTACCACCACGTTTTTTGTGGCATTACGAACGGCATCAAAACCATGGCGGTAGGCAGGGTCATAATACTGTCAGCGGTACAATAGCAGCCGCTGGACTCGAGATTGTTATCCGGTCGGAGTGGTACTTTGGTGGGTTGGCTGGCAGCCAACCCGCCAATGTCATAATGTGCCAGTATGTACCACCAGCCTGTTGGTGGTACTATCGCTACATTATCACCGACCGCCGGGGTCATAATGACCCCCATAGTGCATTTCTGTCCTTTCCCTCTGAGTTGGTGCACAAATTGCTGCCATGAGCCAACGCAGGTACCCCTGCACCATAGCGCAAGGCTGCCTGCATTGTGGGGATGATTGTTTTTGTGCAGAAGGGATGGCGTGCTGCATAAAAACAATCAATGGAGGCGATGTCTTCCTCCTATGTGTGTTGCATAATGCAGCACACATACAAAGAGGAAAAAACTGGGATAAATAAAGATGTCACTCTTACCCCACCACTGAGGTGGTGTAAGAATCTGATTCATTCCCAGACTTGCAAATCTGTGAATGTGTCAGCTTCCATCGGGTCCCATGAGTGTTGTGTGGGAACACCCCAAGCAACACCCATGAAACGCCCTTTCACGCAGTCTGGCTTTGAGTGGCCTTGTAAATATGGGCTGGCACACTGCGCCACCAGAGCGTAAAAACAAATGATGCTCCGGGGGCGCAGAGTGCCGCTAGGGCCATGGTGTGTCCCTCCCTGTTCAGGACTGGGTCCAGATCCAGCAGTGTCGAAGCTTGGGCCTAGGTCAATGCACACACATTGGATTAGCGTGTAGCATGACCAAAAATAAAAAACATAGGATCATGGATACGCAGTTCGGTTACACAGGGAAGAGTACATTGTCATCTTAAAACTGCATCCCACATACTTCCCACCTCTTCTTCGGATAGTGTCAAATGGGCAACAATCATTCCTGCGAGACTCACAGGATTATTTATAAGTGAGTTCCAGACCCTCCTTCCTACATGGGTGACCACGCAGAAGAAATCCACACTGAATATTTTAGAAGGCTTTAATGAAAATGAACGCCCTGCAGATAATGCGTATACTTGTAATTGAGATGCACAGAACAAGTATGACGATATGAGCAATAAAACAGTGCATTAGAAAAAATGGGAGATTGGTGGTGGCTTTCAATTGTTAAACAATGAATGATGGACCTCCTCCCCCAGGGCCGTAGGTCAGCTAAACCCATTCAGCATGAAAGGTGCCGGCATGAGGTTCTCAGAAGGCCCTGACATGCACACTTTACAAGATGTTGTCTCGATGAGCGTTGCACGTGCGATTTGTGATGTAAAATGCACTAATTGTCATATGACCTCTGTATGCTTGAGCCATCCAGCAAGGACGGAACCACCTGAAGCTATCGGGCCCCCGCAGGTGTTCAAATCAGAACTCTTACCTGTTGTAGGTTTTATCTGTTTTTAATGCTGAATCCTCAATGCGATGCGGTGCTCTTTGTCCCTCCCTTCTGCCTTTTCTCTTCTCCACTTCCTTTCGTTCCTGCCCTCATTATGTTCTCGTCCCAGCATGCACTTTCCATGACATATATTGCAATGAGGCTCCGAGTTTACATTTTCCTAATTTTGAAAAGTCTTTGTACTTCCCAAACACCTTTCTGTGCACATTCTCTGTCCCTCTCAGGCACAGATATGAACAAGCACCTTCCTCTGGTTGTATTTCCCAGACACAGATAGAGAAAGGAACAGGCACTTACCTATGCACCTCTTATGTGTGTACCTCAGAGGCAGTGACCTTTTCATCTCCGCCCAGGCACAGAAAAGAGCAAACAGCTTCATGTGCACCTCGTCTGTGCCCCCAGATCTGCATCCCATTTATCCTTCAGCACAGCCAGTGGCACATCAATGTCTTTCCTAAGGGCTCGCTAGAGGCCCAAAACAACTGACGTCCCTGGTGGAGGTACAGAAAAAGTTACAATTATGCGTCCGAGGTTCTCCCTCATCTCCCAGCCATTTCCACCGAAGCACTTGGGCCTGAAGGAGCATCCAGCCAACCTTCTCCTTCCAATCCTGGCCCTTCTCTCACGCTGTTTAATAGCATGAGAGCAGCATCTGGATTGGATAGGGGAGCTCTTCCACTTATGCCACAGCAAACTGCAGATTCAGAACAACGAGGAGAATGTGCAGCCATGGGTAAGCACCATTTATTCCTATTTTATTTCAAGTTAGTGTAGTTGTTTTATTTTGGACTTTTGGAGGGAGTGGTTGTCTATTGTGGGGTTTTGGAGAGGGGTGTTTTATTTTGTTTTTTGGGAAGTGGTGGGGCACTTGGCTCACCTCACCACATTCAAATGTTACCAACTGCGCCTGGTTCCCAGACTGCATGCTGTGTCATAGGTGGTGCATTCATTTCTGCCCGTAAATAAGCCGGTTTTCTGCTAGTTCACCCGCAGGACTGAAATACCCCCAAACAGGTACAGGAGCTATATAGCCTTGTTGGAGTCAGAACACCTGTTCAGAAGAAAAAGTAAAAAATCATCCGGATATAATGTAATATGATGCATGCTGCCACAACTTGCCAGTCGTCATAATGCCTACTCGTTCAGCGACGTTCACCAATAGCGCCATTGCCAGAGCAAACAACAACAGAGAGAGAGGACAGGCTTGTCCTGTGCCCCTCTCCATCTGAAATCAGCCCCTCCCTCCAAGTCTAAACTCAAGCCATGGGGTTCGTATACAACATCTGCATCCATTTGTGGAAACCCCAGGCCCATCTGTTCTATCACAGCGTACAGGTAGCGCCAATCCAGACTGTCAAATGCTTTCTCAATGTCAACAGACCAACGCCTCAGACACAATATCTGGAGCATTCAACAGTAAAAAGATTAGCTGCCATACATTAAGCACCGTATTCCAGCCCAGTATTAATCATGCCTGGTCAGTATGGATCAGTTGGGTCATATACGGCAGGAGCTGCACCACCAATATCCCACTTAATATTTTATAATCAAAGTTCATCATCAAACTCGTATGCTCTGAGATCCCACTGATCCCACCAGGGTTTAACCAGGGGTATTATTGTAGGAGGCTGGACTGGCTTGTAGTGAGTACCAAGGGGTAATTGCACCTTGCACCAGGCCCAGTTATCCCTTATTAGTGTATAGGGTGTCTAGCAGCTTAGGCTGATAGATAATGGTAGCTTAGCAGAGCAGCTTAGGCTGAACTAGGAGACGTGTGAAGCTACTACAGTACCACTTAGTGTCATATGAACAATATCATAAGAAAACACAATACACAGTTATACTAAAAATAAAGGTACTTTATTTTTATGACAATATGCCAAAGTATCTTAGAGTGTACCCTCAGTGAGAGGATAGGAAATATACACAAGATATATATACACAATAGCAAAAATATGCAGTATAGTCTTAGAAAACAGTGCAAACAATGTATAGTTACAATAGGATGCAATGGGGAAACATAGGGATAGGGGCAACACAAACCATATACTCCAAAAGTGGAATGCGAACCACGAATGGACCCCAAACCTATGTGACCTTGTAGAGGGTCGCTGGGACTATTGGAAAATAGTGAGAGTTAGAAAAATAACCCTCCCCAAGACCCTGAAAAGTGAGTTCAAAGTGCACTAAAGTTCCCCTAAGGACAAAGTAATCGTGTTAGAGGAATAATGCAGGAAAGACACAAACCAGCAATGCAACAACTGTGGATTTCAAATCTAGGGTACCTGTGGAACAAGGGGACCAAGTCCAAAAGTCACAAGCAAGTCGGAGATGGGCAGATGCCCAGGAAATGCCAGCTGCGGGTGCAAAGAAGCTTCGACTGGACAGAAGAAGCTGAGGTTTCTGCAGGAACGAAAAGGGCTAGAGACTTCCCCTTTGGTGGACGGATCCCACTCGCCGTGGAGAGTCGTGCAGAAGTGTTTTCCCGCCGAAAGAACGCCAACAAGCCTTGCTAGCTGCAAATCGTGCGTTTGGCGTTTTTGGACGCTGCTGGGGCCCAGGAGGGACCAGGAGGTCGCAAATTGGACCTGAAGAGAGAGGGGACGTCGAGCAAGACAAAGAGCCCTCACTGAAGCAGGTAGCACCCGGAGAAGTGCCAGAAACAGGCACTACGAGGATGCGTGAAACGGTGCTCGCCGAAGTTGCACAAAGGAGTCCCACGTCGCCGGAGACCAACTTAGAAAGTCATGCAATGCAGGTTAGAGTGCCGTGGACCCAGGCTTGGCTGTGCATGAAGGATTTCCGCCGGAAGTGCACAGGGGCCGGAGTAGCTGCAAAGTCGCGGTTCCCAGCAATGCAGCCCAGCGAGGTGAGGCAAGGACTTACCTCCACCAAACTTGGGCTGAAGAGTCACTGGACAGTGGGGGTCACTTGGACAGCGTCGCTGGATTCGAGGGACCTCGCTCGTCGTGCTGAGAGGAGACCCAAGGGACCGGTAATGCAGCTTTTTGGTGCCTGCGGTTGCAGGGGGAAGATTCCGTCGACCCACGGGAGATTTCTTCTGAGCTTCTGGTGCAGAGAGGAGGCAGGCTACCCCCACAGCATGCACAAGCAGGAAAACAGTCGAGAAGGCGGCAGGATCAGCGTTACAGAGTTGCAGTAGTCGTCTTTGCTACTATGTTGCAGGTTTGCAGGCTTCCAGCGCGGTCAGCGGTCGTTTCCTTATCAGAAGGTGAAGAGAGAGATGCAGAGGAACTCGGATGAGCTCTTGCATTCGTTATCTAAAGGTTCCCCAGAGACGGAGACCCTAAATAGCCAGAAAAGAGGGTTTGGCTACCTAGGAGAGAGGATAGGCTACTAACACCTGAAGGAGCCTATCAGCAGGAGTCTCTGACGTCACCTGGTGGCACTGGCCACTCAGAGCAGTCCAGTGTGCCAGCAGCACCTCTGTTTCCAAGAAGGCAGAGGTCTGGAGCACACTGGAGGAGCTCTGGACACCTCCCAGGGGAGGTGCAGGTCAGGGGAGTGGTCACTCCCCTTTCCTTTGTCCAGTTTCGCGCCAGAGCAGGGGCTAAGGGGTCCCTGAACCGGTGTAGACTGGCTTATGCAGAATTGGGCACATCTGTGCCCAACAAAGCATTTCCAGAGGCTGGGGGAGGCTACTCCTCCCCTGCCTTCACACCATTTTCCAAAGGGAGAGGGTGTCACACCCTCTCTCAGAGGAAGTTCTTTGTTCTGCCATCCTGGGCCAGGCCTGGCTGGACCCCAGGAGGGCAGCTGCCTGTCTGAGGGGTTGGCAGCAGCAGCAGCTGCAGTGAAACCCCAGGAAGGGCAGTTTGGCAGTACCAGGGTCTGTGCTACAGACCACTGGGATCATGGGATTGTGCCAACTATGCCAGGATGGCATAGAGGGGGCAATTCCATGATCATAGACATGTTACATGGCCATATTCGGAGTTACCATGGTGAAGCTACATATAGGTAGTGACCTATATGTAGTGCACGCGTGTAATGGTGTCCCCGCACTCACAAAGTTCAGTGAATTGGCTCTGAACAATGTGGGGGCACCTTGGCTAGTGCCAGGGTGCCCTCACACTAAGTAACTTTGCACCTAACCTTTACCAGGTAAAGGTTAGACATATAGGTGACTTATAAGTTACTTAAGTGCAGTGTAAAATGGCTGTGAAATAACGTGGACGTTATTTCACTCAGGCTGCAGTGGCAGGCCTGTGTAAGAATTGTCAGAGCTCCCTATGGGTGGCAAAAGAAATGCTGCAGCCCATAGGGATCACCTGGAACCCCAATAACCTGGGTACCTCAGTACCATATACTAGGGAATTATAAGGGTGTTCCAGTAAGCCAATGTAAATTGGTAAAAATGGTCACTAGCCTGTCAGTGACAATTTGGAAAGAAATGAGAGAGCATAACCACTGAGGTTCTGATTAGCAGAGCCTCAGTGAGACAGTTAGTCACTACACAGGTAACACATGTAGGAGGCTGGACTGGCTTGTAGTGAGTACCAAGGGGTACTTGCACCTTGCACCAGGCCCAGTTATCCCTTATTAGTGTATAGGGTGTCTAGCAGCTTAGGCTGATAGATAATGGTAGCTTAGCAAAGCAGCTCAGGCTGAACTAGGAGACGTGTGAAGCTACTACAGTACCACTTAGTGTCATATGCACAATATCATAAGAAAACACAATACACAGTTATACTAAAAATAAAGGTACTTTATTTTTATGACAATATGCCAAAGTATCTTAGAGTGTACCCTCAGTAAGAGGATAGGAAATATACACAAGATATATATACACAATAGCAAAAATATGCAGTATAGTCTTAGAAAACAGTGCAAACAATGTATTATTACAATAGGATGCAATGGGGAAACATAGGGATAGGGGCAACACAAACCATATACTCCAAAAGTGGAATGTGAACCACGAATGGACCCCAAACCTATGTGACCTTGTAGAGGGTCGCTGGGACTATTAGAAAATAGTGAGAGTTAGAAAAATAACCCTCCCCAAGACCCTGAAAAGTGACTGCAAAGTGCACCAAAGTTCCCCTAAGGACAAAATAGTCGTGTTAGAGGGAGAATGCAAGGAAAACACAAATCAGCAATGCAACAACGATGGATTCCTGTCTGAAGGTACCTGTGGAACAAGGGGACCAAGTCCAAAAGTCACAAGCAGCTCGGAGATGGGCAGATGCCCAAGAAATGCCAGCGGTTGGTGCAAAGAAGCTCTTACTAGGCTGAAGAACTGTGAATACTGCAGGAACGACAAGGGCTAGAGACTTCCCCTTTGGAGGATGGATCCCCCACGCCTTGGAGAGTCGTGCAGAAGTGTTTTCCCGCCGGATGGACGCCAACAAGCCTTGCTACACGCAAATCGTGCGTTTGGCGTTTTTGGACGCTGCTGGGGCCCAGGAGGGACCAGAAGGTCGCAAATTGGACCTGCAGAGAGAGGGGACGTCGAGCAAGACAAAGAGCCCTCACTGAAGCAGGTAGCACCCGGAGAAGTGCCAGAAACAGGCACTACGAGGATGCGTGAAACGGTGCTCGCCGAAGTTGCACAAAGGAGTCCCACGTCGCCGGAGACCAACTTAGAAAGTCGTGCAATGCAGGTTAGAGTGCCGTGGACCCAGGCTTGGCTGTGCACACAGGATTTCCGCCGGAAGTGCACAGGGGCCGGAGAAGCTTGCAAAGTCGCGGTTCCCAGCAATGCAGCCCAGCGAGGTGAGGCAAGGACTTACCTCCACCAAACTTGGGCTGAAGAGTCACTGGACTGTGGGGGTCACTTGGACGGTGTCGCTGGATTCGAGGGACCTCGCTCGTCGTGCTGAGAGGAGACCCAAGGGACCGGAGATGCAGCTTTTTGGTGCCTGCGGTTGCAGGGGGAAGATTCCGTCGACCCACGGGAGATTTCTTCGGAGCTTCTGGTGCAGAGAGGAGGCAGACTACCCCCACAGCATGCACAAGCAGGAAAACAGTCGAGAAGGCGGCAGGATCAGCGTTACAGAGTTGCAGTAGTCGTCTTTGCTACTATGTTGCAGGTTTGCAGGCTTCCAGCGCGGTCAGCGGTCGATTCCTTATCAGAAGGTGAAGAGGGAGATGCAGAGGAACTCGGCTGAGCTCATGCATTCGTTATCTAAAGTTTCCCCAGAGACAGAGACCCTAAATAGCCAGAAAAGAGGGTTTGGCTACCTAGGAGAGAGGAAAGGCTACTAACACCTGAAGGAGCCTATCACAAGGAGTCTCTGACGTCACCTGGTGGCACTGGCCACTCAGAGCAGTCCAGTGTGCCAGCAGCACCTCTGTTTCCAAGATGGCAGAGGTCTGGAGCACACTGGAGGAGCTCTGGACGCCTCCCAGGGGAGGTGCAGGTCGGGGGAGTGGTCACTCCCCTTTCCTTTGTCCAGTTTCGCGCCAGAGCAGGGGCTAAGGGGTCCCTGAACCGGTGTAGACTGGCTTATGCAGAATTGGGCACACCTGTGCCCAACAAAGCATTTCCAGAGGCTGGGGGAGGCTACTCCTCCCCTGCCTTCACACCATTTTCCAAAGGGAGAGGGTGTCACACCCTCTCTCAGAGGAAGTTCTTTGTTCTGCCATCCTGGGCCAGGCCTGGCTGGACCCCAGGAGGGCAGCTGCCTGTCTGAGGGGTTGGCAGCAGCAGCAGCTGCAGAGAAACCCCAGGAAGGGCAGTCTGGCAGTACCAGGGTCTGTGCTACAGACCACTGGGATCATGGAATTGTACCAACAATGCCAGGATGGCATAGAGGGGGCAATTCCATGATCATAGACATGTTACATGGCCATATTCGGAGTTACCATGGTGAAGCTACATATAGGTAGTGACCTATATGTAGTGCACGCGTGTAATGGTGTCCCCG
This sequence comes from Pleurodeles waltl, assembly GCF_031143425.1. NCBI lineage: Eukaryota > Metazoa > Chordata > Amphibia > Caudata > Salamandridae > Pleurodeles > Pleurodeles waltl. Next base: position 10,967,042 of record NC_090442.1, read on the forward strand.
CACTCACAAAGTTCAGTGAATTGGCTCTGAACAATGTGGGGGCACCTTGGCTAGTGCCAGGGTGCCCTCACACTAAGTAACTTTGCACCTAACCTTTACCAGGTAAAGGTTAGACATATAGGTGACTTATAAGTTACTTAAGTGCAGTGTAAAATGGCTGTGAAATAACGTGGACGTTATTTCACTCAGGCTGCAGTGGCAGGCCTGTGTAAGAATTGTCAGAGCTCCCTATGGGTGGCAAAAGAAATGCTGCAGCCCATAGGGATCTCCTGGAACCCCAATACCCTGGGTACCTCAGTACCATATACTAGGGAATTATAAGGGTGTTCCAGTAAGCCAATGTAAATTGGTAAAAATGGTCACTAGCCTGTCAGTGACAATTTGGAAAGAAATGAGAGAGCATAACCACTGAGGTTCTGGTTAGCAGAGCCTCAGTGAGACAGTTAGGCACCACACAGGGAACATACACATGCACACCTATGAGCACTGGGGCCCTGTGTGACAGGGTCCCAGTGACACATACATATAGGCCACAAACCTATGAGCACTGGGGTCCTGACCAGCAGGATCCCAGTGACACATAACAACCATACTGAAAACATGGTGTTTTCACTATGAGCACTGAGGCCTGGCTATCAGGATCCCAGTGAGACAGTGAAAACAGTGACAAACACCCTGACATACACTCACAAACAGGCCAAAAGTGGGGGTAACAAGGCTAGAAAGAGGCTACCTTCTCACACAACCCCCCCCCCAAACGAAGGACAATAAGGCTAACCTTGGCCAGTTGAGACTTTATTGTCTAAGTGGTGATAAGTAGAGAGTAGCTCTGCAATAGACTGGTTACTCCCTTTATCATCCACTATATGGTTACTTCCCTGTGGGGATGTAAACCACCCTGTTTGAAGTTTTTTAGCTAAGCAACAATGTGAGGATGTATTTTCAGAGTTTCTATCAGTAAGTTTTAGTTTAGAGCAGTGGGAATTGTCCACTGAACCTATTTGTAGTGATGGAAATGCCAGACAGGGATGCTGTCTCAGAAAAGCCATAGCTGGGCAAAAACTTTGTCCATCTGGCTGGAAGAGAGAACAGGGATGCTGTTTCTCTTGAGTTGGAGCAGGGCAGGGATGCTGTCCTATGAGCTCCACACTAGGGCAGGGATGCTGTCCTAAGTGTTGTGAGGTAGTGCAGGGTTTCTGCCCTAAAGTTTCTCTGGGAGGGCTGGAGGGATACTCCATGTTAACTAAAATGGTGCTGTTTTTCTCACCAATGTTAGTTATCCCACAGAGAGGTACTTCCACCTCAGGGAGTCCAGCTTTGCCAGCTGATGATTCCCTTGGAACAGGTGCCACCCCAGGAGAGGTTTCTCCCACCACAGGAATAGTATCCTGAATGGTAGGGTGGTTAGGGGATACTGTGATACCCTTTTTACCTGTTGATGGAGAGGGATCCTGAGTTTTCAGGCCTTCTCTCCTTTGCTTTTTCATTTCACTTGAAATGAGAGGGAACAATTCCTCAGGGATGCCCAGCATGGCTGCATGGGCATAAAACTCTACATCAGCCCAACCTGAGGCCTCTAGGTCATTACCTAAGAGACAGTCTACAGGTAAGCTAGGTGATACCACCACCTGCTTAGGGCCAGTAACTCCACCCCAACTAAACTGAATTATAGCTAAGGGAAGAAACTTAGTGGAGTTATGAACATCAATAATCTTATACTGTTGTCCAATGATGTGTTGTTCAGGAGGCACTAGGTTTTCAGTCACCAAAGTGAAACTGGCACCTGTGTCCCTGTAGGCCAAGGCCTCAACACCATTTATTGAAACTGTCTGCCTGTACTTATCCATTGTAAGGGGACAAGCAGCCAGTGTGGCAAGGCCAGTGCCACTAGGTGTGACAGAAACTGTCTTGGGACTGATTACATCAGTTTCCACTATGGACCCATAAGTGAACCCAACTACACCCTTTGCTTGACTGTTGCCAGCAGTCCCACCACTAGTACCACTACTGCTAGGGGCACTAGAGCTTGATGTATTAGTGGTGGTAGGCTCAGGGGGTTTACCTGGACAGGACTTATCCCCTGGCCTATGGCCTCTATTTTTACACACAAAGCACCAAGGCTTTTTAATGTGTGCAGTTTGGGAAGAAGAGGAAGAATTTGTTTTATCCCCACCCTCTGAAGAGTGTTTAAGATTTGAAGTGGGATCTTTGGTTTTACCCTTATCCCCATGCTTATCTTGAGATTTTTCACCATCTTTCTTCTTATTGCCATCTTTGTCACCCCCTGTATGAACTTTTCTGTTCACTCTTGTTCTGACCCATTTGTCTGCCTTCTTTCCCAATTCTTGGGGAGAGGTCAGATCAGAGTCCACCAAGTACTGGTGCAACAAATCAGACACACAATTATTAAGAATATGCTCTCTCAGGATCAAGTTATACAGGCTGTCATAATCAGTAACTTTACTGCCATGTAACCACCCCTCCAAGGCCTTCACTGCCTGGTCAATGAAATCAACCCAGTCTTGTGAAGACTCCTTTTTGGTATCTCTGAACTTTATCCTGTACTGTTCAGTGGTTAAGCCATAACCATCCAGGAGTGCATTCTTAAGAACTGTAAAATTATTGGCATCATTTTCTTTCACAGTAAGGAGCCTATCCCTACCTTTTCCACTAAATGATAGCCATAGGATAGCAGCCCACTGCCTTTGAGGGACATCCTGTACAGCACAGGCCCTCTCAAGTGCAGCAAACCACTTGTTAATGTCATCCCCCTCCTTATAAGGGGGAACTATCTTGTGCAGATTCCTGGAATCATGCTCTTTTGCAGGATGACTATGGGGAATACTGCTGCTGCCACCATGGGTATCTAAACCCAACTTCTGTCTTTCCCTCTCTATTTCTAAAGACTGTCTATCCAAATCCAGCTGTTGCTTCTTGAGCTTCAGTCTGGTTTGTTCCACTCTCAATCTATTGAGCTCCCTTTCCAACAATCTGTCATCAGGGTGGGTGGGAGGGACATTTCTAGATACAGAGGTATGATGGGAATGAACAGAAGGAGACCTGTCCCTTACAGAGGGCACCCTACCAGCTTGGCTACCAGTATAATGTGAGAGCACATCATCAGTATGATGTGATTCAACCTCTGTACCAACTATGCTAGACTGTCTAGTAATGGGCAGGCTGAGAAGTTTCTTTCCTGAACCTTTTCCTGGGGGAGTCCCTGGATCAGATTGAGAACCATTAGCTACTTTTTCTACAGATTGGGCACTTATGGCCTTATCCTGTACTCTCAGCATATTAATTAATAGTTCTAAAGAAGGATTCTTCCCTACACTCAAACCTCTCTCTATGCAGAGACTCCTTGCTCCTTTCCAGCTAAGGTGATCATATGCAAGTTTGGACAGTTCAACATTTTGGCCTGTGCCAGACATTTTTAGAGAGAGTTAAAGTGATAGACAAAGAGAAAAAAGTTTTCAGAACTTTTTGGAAAGACAGAAAAAAACTTTTTAAACTTTTAAGAACTTTTTGAAAGTTTAGTAGTACTTTTCAGCACTTAGAAAAGAGTGAAAAGAGGAAATGCAAAACTTTTTGGCTATGTGTATATACACTGACCTTGTTTTGTATATTTTTCTCTTATGAAAAGTACAATGACAAGAGTGGTAAGTAGTCTCAAGCACTTATCCCACCACTGCACAACCAATGTAGGAGGCTGGACTGGCTTGTAGTGAGTACCAAGGGGTACTTGCACCTTGCACCAGGCCCAGTTATCCCTTATTAGTGTATAGGGTGTCTAGCAGCTTAGGCTGATAGATAATGGTAGCTTAGCAAAGCAGCTCAGGCTGAACTAGGAGACGTGTGAAGCTACTACAGTACCACTTAGTGTCATATGCACAATATCATAAGAAAACACAATACACAGTTATACTAAAAATAAAGGTACTTTATTTTTATGACAATATGCCAAAGTATCTTAGAGTGTACCCTCAGTAAGAGGATAGGAAATATACACAAGATATATATACACAATAGCAAAAATATGCAGTATAGTCTTAGAAAACAGTGCAAACAATGTATTATTACAATAGGATGCAATGGGGAAACATAGGGATAGGGGCAACACAAACCATATACTCCAAAAGTGGAATGTGAACCACGAATGGACCCCAAACCTATGTGACCTTGTAGAGGGTCGCTGGGACTATTAGAAAATAGTGAGAGTTAGAAAAATAACCCTCCCCAAGACCCTGAAAAGTGAGTGCAAAGTGCACCAAAGTTCCCCTAAGGACAAAATAGTCGTGTTAGAGGGAGAATGCAAGGAAAACACAAATCAGCAATGCAACAACGATGGATTCCTGTCTGAAGGTACCTGTGGAACAAGGGGACCAAGTCCAAAAGTCACAAGCAGCTCGGAGATGGGCAGATGCCCAAGAAATGCCAGCGGTTGGTGCAAAGAAGCTCTTACTAGGCTGAAGAACTGTGAATACTGCAGGAACGACAAGGGCTAGAGACTTCCCCTTTGGAGGATGGATCCCCCACGCCTTGGAGAGTCGTGCAGAAGTGTTTTCCCGCCGGATGGACGCCAACAAGCCTTGCTACACGCAAATCGTGCGTTTGGCGTTTTTGGACGCTGCTGGGGCCCAGGAGGGACCAGAAGGTCGCAAATTGGACCTGCAGAGAGAGGGGACGTCGAGCAAGACAAAGAGCCCTCACTGAAGCAGGTAGCACCCGGAGAAGTGCCAGAAACAGGCACTACGAGGATGCGTGAAACGGTGCTCGCCGAAGTTGCACAAAGGAGTCCCACGTCGCCGGAGACCAACTTAGAAAGTCGTGCAATGCAGGTTAGAGTGCCGTGGACCCAGGCTTGGCTGTGCACACAGGATTTCCGCCGGAAGTGCACAGGGGCCGGAGAAGCTTGCAAAGTCGCGGTTCCCAGCAATGCAGCCCAGCGAGGTGAGGCAAGGACTTACCTCCACCAAACTTGGGCTGAAGAGTCACTGGACTGTGGGGGTCACTTGGACGGTGTCGCTGGATTCGAGGGACCTCGCTCGTCGTGCTGAGAGGAGACCCAAGGGACCGGAGATGCAGCTTTTTGGTGCCTGCGGTTGCAGGGGGAAGATTCCGTCGACCCACGGGAGATTTCTTCGGAGCTTCTGGTGCAGAGAGGAGGCAGACTACCCCCACAGCATGCACAAGCAGGAAAACAGTCGAGAAGGCGGCAGGATCAGCGTTACAGAGTTGCAGTAGTCGTCTTTGCTACTATGTTGCAGGTTTGCAGGCTTCCAGCGCGGTCAGCGGTCGATTCCTTATCAGAAGGTGAAGAGGGAGATGCAGAGGAACTCGGCTGAGCTCATGCATTCGTTATCTAAAGTTTCCCCAGAGACAGAGACCCTAAATAGCCAGAAAAGAGGGTTTGGCTACCTAGGAGAGAGGAAAGGCTACTAACACCTGAAGGAGCCTATCACAAGGAGTCTCTGACGTCACCTGGTGGCACTGGCCACTCAGAGCAGTCCAGTGTGCCAGCAGCACCTCTGTTTCCAAGATGGCAGAGGTCTGGAGCACACTGGAGGAGCTCTGGACGCCTCCCAGGGGAGGTGCAGGTCGGGGGAGTGGTCACTCCCCTTTCCTTTGTCCAGTTTCGCGCCAGAGCAGGGGCTAAGGGGTCCCTGAACCGGTGTAGACTGGCTTATGCAGAATTGGGCACACCTGTGCCCAACAAAGCATTTCCAGAGGCTGGGGGAGGCTACTCCTCCCCTGCCTTCACACCATTTTCCAAAGGGAGAGGGTGTCACACCCTCTCTCAGAGGAAGTTCTTTGTTCTGCCATCCTGGGCCAGGCCTGGCTGGACCCCAGGAGGGCAGCTGCCTGTCTGAGGGGTTGGCAGCAGCAGCAGCTGCAGAGAAACCCCAGGAAGGGCAGTCTGGCAGTACCAGGGTCTGTGCTACAGACCACTGGGATCATGGAATTGTACCAACAATGCCAGGATGGCATAGAGGGGGCAATTCCATGATCATAGACATGTTACATGGCCATATTCGGAGTTACCATGGTGAAGCTACATATAGGTAGTGACCTATATGTAGTGCACGCGTGTAATGGTGTCCCCGCACTCACAAAGTTCAGTGAATTGGCTCTGAACAATGTGGGGGCACCTTGGCTAGTGCCAGGGTGCCCTCACACTAAGTAACTTTGCACCTAACCTTTACCAGGTAAAGGTTAGACATATAGGTGACTTATAAGTTACTTAAGTGCAGTGTAAAATGGCTGTGAAATAACGTGGACGTTATTTCACTCAGGCTGCAGTGGCAGGCCTGTGTAAGAATTGTCAGAGCTCCCTATGGGTGGCAAAAGAAATGCTGCAGCCCATAGGGATCTCCTGGAACCCCAATACCCTGGGTACCTCAGTACCATATACTAGGGAATTATAAGGGTGTTCCAGTAAGCCAATGTAAATTGGTAAAAATGGTCACTAGCCTGTCAGTGACAATTTGGAAAGAAATGAGAGAGCATAACCACTGAGGTTCTGGTTAGCAGAGCCTCAGTGAGACAGTTAGGCACCACACAGGGAACATACACATGCACACCTATGAGCACTGGGGCCCTGTGTGACAGGGTCCCAGTGACACATACATATAGGCCACAAACCTATGAGCACTGGGGTCCTGACCAGCAGGATCCCAGTGACACATAACAACCATACTGAAAACATGGTGTTTTCACTATGAGCACTGAGGCCTGGCTATCAGGATCCCAGTGAGACAGTGAAAACAGTGACAAACACCCTGACATACACTCACAAACAGGCCAAAAGTGGGGGTAACAAGGCTAGAAAGAGGCTACCTTCTCACAACACATTCAGGCACACTTATGAGCACTGGGGCCCTGGGTTACCAGGGTCCCAGTGACACATACAACTAAAACAACATATATACAGTGAAAAATGGGGGTAACATGCCAGGCAAGATGGTACTTTCCTACACAACCCCCCCCCAAACGAAGGACAATAAGACTAGCCATGACCTGATGAGTCTTCATTGTCTAAGTGGAAATATCTGGAGAGTCCATCTGCATTGGAGTGGCTACTCCCAGGTCTATGTTCCACTGTATAGTCCATTCCCTGTAGGGATATGGACCACCTCAACAATTTAGGATTTTCACCTTTCATTTGTTTTAGCCAAAGTAGAGGTTTGTGGTCTGTCTGAACAATGAAGTGAGTGCCAAACAGGTATGGCCTCAACTTCTTCAGAGCCCAGACCACAGCAAAGGCCTCCCTCTCAATGGCAGACCAACGCTTTTCTCTAGGGGTCAACCTCCTACTAATAAAAGCAACAGGTTGATCCTGGCCCTCAGAATTAAGTTGTGATAGGACTGCCCCTACTCCTAATTCAGATGCATCAGACTGGACATAGAATTTTTTAGAGTAACAAGGGCTTTTCAGGACAGGTGCAGAGCACATGGCCTGCTTCAGCTCCTCAAAAGCTTTCTGACAGCTTGCTGTCCATAATACCTTTTTAGGCATTTTCTTGGATGTGAGGTCATTAAGAGGGGCTGCAATGGAGCCATAGTTCTTAATGAACCTCCTGTAATACCCAGTGAGGCCTAGGAAGGCTCTCACCTGAGTCTGAGTGGTAGGGGGAACCCAATCAATAATAGTTTGGATTTTCCCCTGAAGTGGTGCAATCTGTTCCCCACCAACAAGGTGTCCCAGATAAACCACCTTACCCTGCCCTATCTGGCACTTTGAAGCCTTGATAGTGAGGCCTGCCTTTTGCAGGGCCTCCAAAACTTTCCATAGGTGGACCAGGTGATCATCCCAGCTGGAGCTAAAGACAGCTATATCGTCCAAATATGCTGCACTGAAAGCTTCCAGCCCTTGCAGGACTGTGTTCACCAACCTCTGAAAAGTGGCAGGTGCATTTTTCAAACCAAAAGGCATTACAGTAAACTGGTAATGTCCTCCAATGGTAGAAAATGCAGTCTTAGGTTTAGCATCTTCTGACAATTTGATCTGCCAATACCCTGCAGTCAAATCAAAAGTGCTTAGATACTTGGCAGATGCCAGTGTATCTATGAGCTCATCTGCCCTGGGTATAGGGTGAGCATCAGTTTTGGTTACCAAGTTGAGACCTCTATAGTCTACACAAAACCGCATTTCCTTCTTTCCATCTTTAGAATTGGGTTTTGGTACCAGTACCATAGGAGAAGCCCATGGACTGTCAGAGTGCTCAACCACTCCTAGTTCCAACATTTTCTGAACTTCTTGCTTTATGCAGTCCCTGACATGGTCAGGCTGCCTATAGATCTTACTTTTGACAGGTAAACTGTCTCCAGTATCTATAGTGTGCTCACACCAAGAAGTGGTGCCTGGCACAGTAGAGAAGAGTTCTGAAAATTGTCCTAGGAGATTTATGCAATTGTCTTTCTGCTCAGCAGTAAGACAATCAGCCAAAACTACACCTTCCACAAGAGCATCTTGTTCTGTGGAAGAGAAGAGATCAGGTAGAGGATCACTGTCTTCTTCCTGTCCCTCATCAGTTGCCATGAGCAGGGTGAGATCAGCCCTGTCATAGTAGGGTTTCAGGCGGTTGACATGGAGCACCCTAAGGGGACTCCTGGCAGTGCCTAAGTCAACCAAGTAGGTGACTTCACCCTTCTTTTCAACAATTGTGTGGGGTCCACTCCATTTATCTTGGAGTGCTCTTGGGGCCACAGGCTCCAAGACCCACACTTTCTGCCCTGGTTGGTACTGAACCAAAACAGCCTTCTGATCATGCCATTGCTTCTGGAGCTCTTGGCTGGCCTGAAGGTTTTTACTGGCCTTTTTCATGTACTCAGCCATCCTTGATCTGAGGCCAAGTACATAATCCACAATATCCTGCTTAGGAGCTTTTAAAGGTTGTTCCCAACCCTCCTTTACAAGTGTGAGTGGACCCCTAACAGGGTGTCCAAAAAGAAGTTCAAAGGGGCTGAAGCCCACTCCTTTCTGGGGTACCTCCCTGTAGGCAAAAAGGAGGCATGGTAGAAGGATATCCCATCTCCTGCGGAGTTTTTCAGGGAGACCCATAATCATGCCTTTGAGAGTTTTGTTAAATCTCTCCACCAGTCCATTAGTTTGTGGATGATAGGGTGTAGTGAACTTATAAGTCACACCACACTCCTTCCACATGGCCTTTAAGTATGCAGACATGAAATTGCTTCCCCTGTCTGATACTACTTCCTTTGGGAAGCCCACCCTGGAAAATATTCCCAGGAGGGCCTTTGCCACTGCAGGAGCTGTAGTGGTCCTTAAAGGAATAGCTTCAGGATATCTTGTGGCATGGTCCACTACCACCAAGATGAATCTATTGCCTGAAGCAGTAGGAGGGTCAAGGGGGCAACTATGTCAACCCCTACCCTTTCAAAGGGAACCCCAACCACAGGCAGTGGAATAAGGGGTACCTTTGGAGTGCCACCTGTCTTGCCACTGGCTTGACAGGTTTCACAGGACTTACAAAATTCTTTTGTGTCCTCAGACATCCTAGGCCAATGAAACAAGGGAACAAGCCTGTCCCAAGTTTTCATTTGTCCCAGGTGCCCAGCTAGGGGAATGTCGTGTGCCAGAGTTAGGAGGAACTTTCTGTACTCCTGAGGAATCACTAATCTCCTGGCAGCTCCAGGTTTAGGATCCCTATGCTCAGTGTACAAGAGGTTGTCCTCCCAGTAAACTCTGTGAGAGTCACTGACATCCCCATTAGCCTGTTTGACAGCTTGCTGTCTTAGACCCTCTAATGTGGGACAGGTTTGCTGTGCCACACTCAGCTCCTCTCTGGCAGGCCCCCCTTCACCCAAAAGCTCAGCAGTATCTGCTTCCAGCTCCTCTGGTGTAGGTTCTGCACAGGGAGGGAATTCTTCTTCCTCTGAAGTTGAATCCACTGTAGAGGGAGGGATAGTAGGAAGTGGTTTGCTTCTACTAGCCCTAGCTTTAGGGAGCACTTGGTCCATTGTTCCAGGATCCAAGCTTCCCTGTCCTTTTTGCTTTTTGGCCTGAGCCCTGGTTAAAGCAAAAATATGCCCTGGGATGCCCAGCATTACTGCATGGGCCTCCAACTCCACATCTGACCAAGCTGATGTCTCCAAATCATTTCCTAGTAGAAAGTCTACAGGTAAATCTGTGGCTACCACAACTTTCTTTGGACCAGTAACCCCCCCCCAGTTGAGATTAACAACAGCCATGGGGTGGCTAAGTGTGTTGTTGTGAGCATCGGTTACTTGGTACTGGTGACCAAGTAGGTGTTGTTCAGGGTGGACCAGTTTCTCTATGACCATAGTCACACTGGCACCAGTGTCCCTGTAGGCCTGAACCTCAACACCATTTATTAGGGGTAGCTGCTTGTACTTATCCATATTAAGGGGACAAGCAGCTAAGGTGGCTAAATCAATAGCCCCCTCAGAGACTAACACAGCCTCTGTGGCCTCCCTAACAAGGCCGACCCCAACTAAGTTACCAATAGTGAGCCCAGCTACTCCCTTGGATTGGCTATTAGTAGGTTTGCTCCCACCACCACTGCTATTAGTATGGACACTAGGTGTAGCAGTAGGGGTTGTAGTGGTAGGAGCAGTGGTGCCTTTCTTTGGACAACTGGGATCTGTTGTCAATGGCCTTTTTCTTTACAAAAATAGCACCATGGTTTCTTTTCCTTGTTCTGATTAAAAGAGGATTTGGGCCCACCACCCCCACCAGAGTGTTTTTGTGGGCCTGATGAAGACTCATTTTTAGATTTGTCCCCACCCTTGTCAGAAGACTTACCATCCTTCTTTTTGTTGCCATCTTTGTCGCCCCCTGTATGAACTTTTCTGTTCACTCTTGTTCTGACCCATTTGTCTGCCTTCTTTCCCAATTCTTGGGGAGAGGTCAGATCAGAGTCCACCAAGTACTGGTGCAACAAATCAGACACACAATTATTAAGAATATGCTCTCTCAGGATCAAGTTATACAGGCTTTCAAAGTCAGTCACTTTACTGCCATTTAACCACCCCTCCAAGGCCTTCACTGAATGGTCAATGAAATCAACCCAGTCTTGTGAAGACTCCTTTTTGGTCTCTCTGAACTTTATCCTGTATTGTTCAGTGGTTAAGCCATAACCATCCAGGAGTGCATTGTTAAGAACTTGGAAATTATTGGCATCATTTTCTTTCACAGTAAGGAGCCTATCCCTACCTTTTCCACTAAATGATAGCCATAGGATAGCAGCTCACTGCCTTTGAGGGACATCCTGTACAACACAGGCCCTCTCAAGTGCAGCAAACCACTTGTTAATGTCATCCCCCTCCTTATAAGGGGGAACTATCTTGTGCAGATTCCTGGAATCATGCTCTTTTACAGGATGACTATGGGGAATACTGCTGCTGCCACCATGGGTTTCAAAACCCAACTTCTGTCTTTCCTTCTCTAGTTCAAAAGACTGTCTATCCAAATCCAGCTGTTGCTTTTTAAGCTTCAGTCTGGTTTGTTCCACCCTCAACTTATTGAGTTACCTCTCTAACATTCTGTCATCAGGGTTGGTGGGAGGGACATTCCTAGATACAGAGGTATGATGGGAATGAACAGAAGGAGACCTGTCCCTTACAGAAGCCACCCTAACAGCTTGGCTTACAGAAACATCACTACCAGTATGGTGAGAATACATGCTTTTGCTATGATGTGAGACAACACTATTTGTATGGTGTGGCTCATCATCATTACCAACTATGCTAGACTGTCTAGCAATGGGCAGGCTAGGGAGTTTCTTCCCTGCATCTTTTCCTGGGGTAGTCCCTGGATCAGATTGAGAACCATTAGCTACTTTTTCAACAGATGGGGCACTTATGGCCTTATCCTGTTCTCTAAGCATGTTAATTAACAGTTCTAAGGAAGGATTTTTCCCTACACTCAAACCTCTCTCTATGCAGAGACTCCTTGCTCCTTTCCAGCTAAGGTGATCATATGCAAGTTTGGACAGATCAACATTTTGGCCTGTGCCAGACATTTTTAGAGAGAGTTAAAGTGATAGAAAAAGAGAAAAAAGTTTTCAGAACTTTTTGGAAAGACAGAAAAAAACTTTTTAAACTTTTAAGAACTTTTTGAAAGTTTAGAAGTACTTTTCAGCACTTAGAAAACAGTGAAAAGAGGAAATGCAAAACTTTTTAGCTATGTGTACACACACTGACCTTGTTTTGTATATTTTTCTCTTATGAAAAGTACAATGACAAGAGTGGTAAGTAGTCTCAAAGCACTTATCCCACCACTGCACAACCAATGTAGGAGGCTGGACTGGCTTGTAGTGAGTACCAAGGGGTACTTGCACCTTGCACCAGGCCCAGTTATCCCTTATTAGTGTATAGGGTGTCTAGCAGCTTAGGCTGATAGATAATGGTAGCTTAGCAGAGCAGCTTAGGCTGAACTAGGAGATGTGTGAAGCTACTACAGTACCAGAAGTGTCACTTGCACAATATCATAAGAAAACACAATACACAGTTATACTAAAAATAAAGGTACTTTATTTTTATGACAATATGCCAAAGTATCTTAGAGTGTACCCTCAGTGAGAGGATAGGAAATATACACAAGATATATGTACACAATACCAAAAATATGCAGTATAGTCTTAAAAAACAGTGCAAACAATGTATAGTTACAATAGGATGCAATGGGGACACATAGGGATAGGGGCAACACAAACCATATACTCCAAAAGTGGAATGCGAACCATGAATGGACCCCAAACCTATGTGACCTTGTAGAGGGTCGCTGGGACTATTAGAAAATAGTGAGAGTTAGAAAATTAGCCCTCCCCAAGACCCTGAAAAGTGAGTGCAAAGTGCACTAAAGTTCCCCAAGAGACAAAGAAGTCGTGATAGAGGAATAATGCAGGAAAGACACAAACCAACAATGCAACAACTGTGGATTTCCAATCTAGGGTACCTGTGGAACAAGGGGACCAAGTCCAAAAGTCACAAGCAAGTCGGAGATGGGCATATGCCCAGGAAATGCCAGCTGTGGATGCAAAGAAGCTTCTACTGGACAGAAGAAGCTGAGGTTTCTGCAGGAACGAAAAGGGCTAGAGACTTCCCCTTTGGTGGACCGATCCCTCTCGCCGTGGAGAGTCGTGCAGAAGTGTTTTCCCGCTGAAAGAACGCCAACAAGCCTTGCTAGCTGCAAATCATGCGGTTAGCGTTTTTGGACGCTGCTGTGGCCCAGGAGGGACCAGGAGGTCGTAAATTGGACCAGGAGAGAGAGGGGACATCGAGCAAGACAAGGAGCCCTCTCAGGAGCAGGTAGCACCCGGAGAAGTGCCAGAAACAGGCACTACGAGGATGTGTGAAACAGTGCTCACCCAAAGTTACACAAAGGAGTCCCACGTCGCCGGAGACCAACTTAGAAAGTCGTGCAATGCAGGTTAGAGTGCCGTGGACCCAGGCTTGGCTGTGCACAAAGGATTTCCGCCGGAAGTGCACAGGGGCCGGAGTAGCTGCAAAAGTCGCGGTTCCCAGCAATGCAGTCTAGCGAGGTGAGGCAAGGACTTACCTCCACCAAACTTGGAATGAAGAGTCACTGGACTGTGGGGGCCACTTGGACACAGTTGCCGGATTCGAGGGACCTCGCTCGTCGTGCTGAGAGGAGACCCCAGGGACCGGTAATGCAGCTTTTTGGTGCCTGCGGTTGCAGGGGGAAGATTCCGTCGACCCACTGGAGATTTCTTCGGAGCTTCTAGTGCAGAGAGGAGGCAGACTACCCCCACAGCATGCACCACCAGGAAAACAGTCGAGAAGGCGGCAGGATCAGCGTTACAGAGTTGCAGTAGTCGTCTTTGCTACTTTGTTGCAGTGTTGCAGGCTTCCAGCGCGGTCAGCAGTCGATTCCTTGGCAGAAGGTGAAGAGAGAGATGCAGAGGAACTCTGATGAGCTCTTGCATTCGTTATCTAAAGTTTCCCCAGAGACAGAGACCCTAAATAGCCAGAAAAGAGGGTTTGGCTACTTAGGAGAGAGGATAGGCTACTAACACCTGAAGGAGCCTATTAGCAGGAGTCTCTGACGTCACCTGGTGGCACTGGCCACGCAGAGCAGTCCAGTGTGCCAGCAGCACCTCTGTTTCCAAGATGGCAGAGGTCTGGAGCACACTGGAGGAGCTCTGGACACCTCCCAGGGGAGGTGCAGGTCAGGGGAGTGGTCACTCCCCTTTCCTTTGTCCAGTTTCGCGCCAGAGAAGGGGCTAAGGGGTCCCTGAACCGGTGTAGACTGGCTTATGCAGAATTGGGCACATCTGTGCCCAAGAAAGCATTTCCAGAGGCTGGGGGAGGCTACTCCTCCCCCGCCTTCACACCATTTTCCAAAGGGAGAGGGTGTAACACCCTCTCGCAGAGGAAGTCCTTTGTTCTGCCATCCTGGGACAAGCCTGGCTTGACCCCAGGGGGGCAGAAGCCTGTCTGAGGGGTTGGCAGCAGCAGCAGCTGCAGTGAAACCCCAGAAAAGGCAGTTTGGCAGTACCAGGGTCTGTGCTACAGACCACTGGGATCATGGAATTGTACCAACAATGTCAGGATGGCATAGAGGGGGCAATTCCAAGATCTTAGACATGTTACATGGCCATATTCGGAGTTACCATTGTGAAGCTACATATAGGTATTGACCTATATGTAGTGCACGCGTGTAATGGTGTCCCCGCACTCACAAAGTTCAGGGAATTGGCTCTGAACAATGTGGGGGCACCTTGGCTAGTGCCAGGGTGCCCTCACACTAAGTAACTTTGCACCTAACCTTTACCAGGTAAAGGTTAGACATATAGGTGACTTATAAGTTACTTAAGTGCAGTGTAAAATGGCTGTGAAATAACGTGGACGTTATTTCACTCATGCTGCAGTGGCAGGCCTGTGTAAGAATTGTCAGAGCTCCCTATGGGTGGCAAAAGAAATGCTGCAGCCCATAGGGATCTCCTGGAACCCCAATACCCTGGGTACCTCAGTACCATAGACTAGGGAATTATAAGGCTGTTCCAGTAAGCCAATGTAAATAGGTAAAATTGGTCACTAGCCTGTTAGTGACAATTTAGAAAGAAATGAGAGAGCATAACCACTGAGGTTCTGATTAGCAGAGCCTCAGTGAGACAGTTAGTCACTACACAGGTAACACATTCAGGCACACTTATGAGCACTGGGGCCCTGGTGAACAGGGTCCCAGTGACACATACAACTAAAACAACATATATACAGTGAAAAATGGGGGTAACATGCCAGGCAAGATGGTACTTTCCTACACCTTCCCTCAGGATCTTTAGCCCAGCGGTCCAGCACCCGGGCCTTTCCTTCCAGCCCTTGTTGCTGGTCCCACAGGTTGCATGTCAGGAGTTCTAGGTCAGCCAGTGTCCGTTCATTGTGCTTGAGTCTGTCAGCCATTTTGCACTGATCATCCTACAGGAGGGCATAGCAGCTACCACATCTCCATTTTCCATATCAAGGCTTCACTAGTGTCTTGGATGGCTAGGGTGATGGGTTCAAGTGAAGTGGACTGCTGAACACTCAACATCTGAGATGGGCTATGCGACCAAACTCCTTCCTTCGCAGTCAGCCCCTGCTCTCCCAGCTCTCAGGACCTTTCCACTTTGAGTGCCTCCCCATCTCTCTGCAGCCCTATGGGGCACGCAACAGTCCACTGTGGCACAGTAGCAAGGCTGAGTGATACGCAGCCTACCAGGCGATCAGCAGGATCTCCAGGTAACACAGCCAAGGCAGGTCTGCTCAACAAAATGCCCACACCAAGCCGTGGAATGTCCCAGGCAATCCTTGCTGATAGTCAGACGCAGTCCATTCCTCTCTGCTCAAGGGCCCAGCAACGCAGTCTCCTGAGCCCCACTGGAATCAGTAAGGCTCCCAAGCCAGCACTCTTACAGAGTAATCCCACCTGTAGCAAACCACAACTGTCAGGGCGCTGCAGCCACCTTTTTGGGCTGCGGCTCCCGTGCACGCCAAAACCAACTTTTGGGACTACAAGGGTCCCCTGGGCCCCAGAACGTGCCTCACAGTGTTCCTCCGCCCTTCAGCGAGGGTCCGGGTGGTCAGAGGGGCAAGAGGGGGCAGCAGGGAGTTCTGGATGTCACCGGAGGACGGCACGACACCAGGAGCACCGAATTGTGCGTTCTACTTCATCAATACTTAGCCACATTCCCACAATCCAGAAAACAGCTGGTGCGTAAAATAGTTAAACTGCACATGAAAAATATAATTGAACCAGTGAGCCTGGAGATGTGGAAAGTTACAAACCACAATAATGCTTTGGCAAGTATGGCACAAGAAGCATCCAGTACCAGTTCTGGTTGAGCGTCCGTCGGTGGAGGCATTGTGGGCTGGCTCACACGTCATTCTGCTCCCATCCGTGTGGGCGTTCTCAGGCTATTGTTCTTCCGCCCTCTGCACTGAGAGGCGATAGGGGATAGTTTTGTGGGATTAAGACACTGGATGACGTATACGAAGGAGATAGGCCCTAACGGCTTGAGATTTTATATACTGACTTTGGTCTCCCATCCTCCCAACAATGGAGGTACAGACAATTACCGCACTTTCTGAGAAGCAGACTTGGCCCAGCCCTATAACACTATTTACACGGCTTACAACTAAGGCGTACTGGCAAACGTGCTTTAACATAGATTATGCTGACAGGTCAGGCTTAATGGAGATTGTGGAAAGTACACTCTTTTTGGCACGGTTACCCCCACTTTTTGCTTGCTGTCAGTATGTTTTGACTGGGTTCAATGGGATCCTGCTAACCAAGACCCCAGTGACTGTGCTGTCTCCTTCTAAATTTGGTTGCTCCTGACTTAGTACACCCCACAATTGGCATACTGGTGTCCCCATGTAAGTCCCTAGTATATAGGACCTAGGCAACCAGGGCATTGGGGCACCAGGGGTTCCCCATGGGCAGCAGCATGTATTATGCCACCCATGGGAGCCCATGCAAAATGTGCCCGCAGGCCTACCATTGCAGCCTGCATGAAAAGGCACATGCACCCTTTCACTTCAGATCACTGTACGTCACCCCTATGGCAGGGCCTCCTAGCCCAGAGGGCAGAGTGCAAATAACTGTGTGTGAGGACACCCCTGCATGAGCAGAGGTGCCCCTATGAACTCCAGCTCTATTTTCCTGGACTTCGTGAGTGCGGGGACGCCATTACCCATGTACTGGACATAGGTCACTACATGTGTCCAGCTACATAATTGTAACTCCGAACCTGGGCCTGTTTGGTATCAAACATGTCAGACTCATATCCCAATACTGTTGCCAGTACTGGTTGTATGATTCCATGCACTTGGGGGCTCCTTAGAGGACCCCCAACATTGCTCCTATCAGTTTTCTGGGGTTTTCCGGGCAGCCCATTACTGCTGCTACCCCACAGACAGGTTTCTGCCCTCCTGCTGCTTGACCAGCTCAAGCCCAGGAAGGCAGAACAAAGGATTTCCTTTGGGAGAGAGAGGCAGCACCCTCTCCCTTTGGAAATAGGTGTTACATGGCTTGGGAGGGGTAGCCTCCCCAAGCCACTGGTATGCTGTGAAGGGCACATTTGGTGTCCTGCTTGCATAAACCGGTTTGCACCCCTGGTCCCTGCTCTGGCACGAAACTGGACAATGGAAAGGGGAGTGACCACTCCCCTGTTTATCACCACCCCAGGGGTGGTGCCCAGAGCGCCTCCAGGTGGCCACTTGATTCTGCCATAATGAATTCAAGGTGAGCAGAGGCCCCTGGGAGATCTGAGTTCAGCCCCTCCTGATAGGTGGTCACCCTGCTAGGTGACCAATCCCCCTTCCTGGGCTATTAGGGTCTCCCTCCAGGGTGGGTCTTCAGATCCAACGTGCAAGATTCCAGCAGGACTCCTCTGCATCATTTACTTCATCTTCTGGCCACCAGGGCTGCAACTGGACCCTCCAGGAACCAACAATCTGCAACTCCATCAATGACTCTGCTTTGCAACATTGTTTCTCCAGCTCCTTAAAGCAACTGCAACATTTCCCTAGCTGTGCATCCTCTGAGGATGATGAGTCTTCAGCCTGCACAAGAAGCAAGAAGGAATCTCCTTTGGAGTGAAGGAGTCACCCCCTTGCATCTGCAGGCACCAACTTCAACGATGTCTGGCAGCATGGATCTTCTCTCCTGCAAAACTGTGTGGATCCTGCAACACAGGTCGTGGTCTGGAGTGGTGCCCTCGGTCCTCTCTACCAGCTATCCAAATTGGGAGACAGTAAGTGTAGGAGGCTGGACTGGCTTATAGTGAGTACCAAGGGGTACTTACACCTTGCACCAGGCCCAGGTATCCCTTATTAGTGTATAGGGTGTCTAGCAGCTTAGGCTGATAGATAATGGTAGCTTAGCAGAGCAGCTTAGGCTGAACTAGGAGACGAGTGAAGCTCCTACAGTACCACTAGTGTGACTTGCACAATATCATAAGAAAACACAATACACAGATATACTAAAAATAAAGGTACTTTATTTTTATGACAATATGCCAAAGTATCTCAGAGTGTACCCTCAGTATGAGGATAGCAAATATAGTCAAGATATATGTACACAACACCAAAAATATGCAGTATAGTCTTAGAAAACAGTGCAAACAATGTATAGTTACAATAGGATGCAATGGGGACACATAGGGATAGGGGCAACACAAACCATACACTCCAAAAGTGGAATGCGAACCACGAATGGACCCCAAACCTATGTGACCTTGTAGAGGGTCGCTGGGACTATTAGAAAATAGTAAGGGTTAGAAAAATAGCCCACCCCAAGACCCTGAAAAGTGAGTGCAAAGTGCACTAAAGTTCCCCAAAGGACAAAGAAGTCGTGATAGGGGAATTCTTCAGGAAAGACACAAACCAGCAATGCAATAACGATGGATTTCCAGTCGAGGGTACCTGTGGAACAAGGGGACCAAATCCAAAAGTCACAAGCCAGTCGGAGATGGGCAGATGCCCAGGAAATGCCAGCTGTGGGTGCAAAGAAGCTGCTACAGGACAGTAGAAGCTGAGGATTCTGCAGGAACGACAAGGGCTAGAGATTTCCCCTTCAGAGGATGGATCCCACACGCCGTGGAGAGTCGTGCAGAAGTGTTTTCCCGCCGAAAGACCGCAAACAAGCCTTGCTAGCTGCAAATCGTGCGGTTAGGGTTTTTGGATGCTGCTGTGGCCCAGGAGGGACCAGGTTGTCGCCAATTGCGTCTGGGGACAGAGGGTGCATAGAGCAAGACAAGGAGCCCTCTCAGAAGCAGGCAGCACCCGCAAAAGTGCCGGAACAGGCACTACGAAGAAGAGTGAAACGGTGCTCACCCGAAGTTGCACAAAGGAGTCCAATGCCGCCGGAGACCAACTTAGAAAGTCGTGCAATGCAGGTTAGAGTGCCGTGGACCCAGGCTTGGCTGTGCACGAAGGATTTCCGCTGGAAGTGCACAGAGGCCGGAGTAGCTGCAAAAGTTGCGGTTCCCAGCAAAGCAGTCTGGCGTGGGGAGGCAAGGACTTACCTCCACCAAACTTGGACTGAAGAGTCACTGGACTGTGGGAGTCACTTGGACAGAGTTGCTGGATTCGAGGGACCTCGCTCGTCGTGCTGAAAGGAGACCCAGGGTACCGGTAATGCAGTTCTTTGGTGCCTGCGGTTGCAAGGGGACGATTCCGTCGGCCCACTGGAGATTTCTTCGGAGCTTCTAGTGCAGAGAGGAGGCAGACTACCCCCACAGCATGCACCACCAGAAAACAGTCGAGAAGGCGGCAGGATCAGCGTTACACAGTTGCAGTAGTCGTCTTCGCTACTTTGTTGCAGTTTTGCAGGCTTCCAGCGCGGTCAGCAGTCGATTCCTTGGCAGAAGGTGAAGAGAGAGATGCAGAGGAACTCTGATGAGCTCTTGCATTCGTTATCTAAGGAATTCCCCAAAGCAGAGACCCTAAATAGCCAGAAAAGAGAGTTTGGCTACTTAGGAGAGAGGATAGGCTAGCAACACCTGAAGGAGCCTATCAGAAGGAGTCTCTGACGTCACCTGCTGGCACTGGCCACTCAGAGCAGTCCAGTGTGCCAGCAGCACCTCTGTTTCCAAGATGGCAGAGGTCTGGAGCACACTGGAGGAGCTCTGGGCACCTCCCAGGGGAGGTGCAGGTCAGGGGAGTGGTCACTCCCCTTTCCTTTGTCCAGTTTCGCGCCAGAGCAGGGTTGAGGGGTCCCTGAACCGGTGTAGACTGGCTTATGCAGAAATGGGCACCATCTGTGCCCATGAAAGCATTTCCAGAGGCTGGGGGAGGCTACTCCTCCCCTGCCTTCACACCATTTTCCAAAGGGAGAGGGTGTAACACCCTCTCTCAGAGGAAGTCCTTTGTTCTGCCATTCTGGGCCAAGCCTGGCTGGACCCCAGGAGGGCAGAAACCTGTCTGAGGGGCTGGCAGCAGCTGCAGTGAAACCCCTGAAAAGGCAGTTTGGCAGTACCAGGGTCTGTGCTACAGACCACTGGGATCATGGGATTGTGCCAACTGTGCCAGGATGGCATAGAGGGGGCAATTCCATGATCATAGACATGTTACATGGCCATATTCGGAGTTACCATTGTGAAGCTGCACATAGGTAGTGACCTATGTGTAGTGCACGCGTGTAATGGTGTCCCCGCACTCACAAAGTCCGGGGAATTTGCCCTGAACAATGTGGGGGCACCTTGGCTAGTGCCAGGGTGCCCTCACACTAAGTAATTTTGCACCTAACCTTTACCAGGTAAAGGTTAGACATATAGGTGACTTATAAGTTACTTAAGTTCAGTGGTAAATGGCTGTGAAATAACGTGGACGTTATTTCACTCAGGCTGCAGTGGCAGGCCTGTGTAAGAATTGTCAGAGCTCCCTATGGGTGGCAAAAGAAATGCTGCAGCCCATAGGGATCTCCTGGAACCCCAATACCCTGGGTACCTCAGTACCATATACTAGGGAATTATAAGGGTGTTCCAGTAAGCCAATGTAAATTGGTAAAATTGGTCACTAGCCTGTTAGTGACAATTTGAAAGAAATGAGAGAGCATAACCACTGAGGTTCTGGATAGCAGAGCCTCAGTGAGACAGTTAGTCATAACACAGGTAACACTTTCAGGCACACTTATGAGCACTGGGGCCCTGGCTGGCAGGGTCCGAGTGACACATACAACTAAAACAACATATATACAGTGAAATATGGGAGTAACATGCCAGGCAAGATGGTACTTTCCTACGCAACCCCCCCCCCCAAACGAAGGACAATAAGACTAGTCATTCCCTGATGGGTCTTCATTGTCTAAGTGGAAATATCTGGAGAGTCCATCTGCATTGGAGTGGGTACTCCCAGGTCTATGTTCCACTGTATAGTCCATTCCCTGTAGGGATATGGACCACCTCAACAATTTAGGATTTTCACCTTTCATTTGTTTTAGCCAAAGTAGAGGTTTGTGGTCTGTCTGAACAATGAAGTGAGTTCCAAACAGGTATGGCCTCAACTTCTTCAGTGCCCAGACCACAGCAAAGGCCTCCCTCTTAATGGCAGACCAACGCTTTTCTCTAGGGGTCAACCTCCTACTAATAAAAGCAACAGGTTGATCCTGGCCCTCAGAATTAAGTTGTGATAGGACTGCCCCTACTCCTAATTCAGATGCATCAGTTTCGACATAGAATGTTTTAGAGTAACAAGTGCTTTTCAGGACAGGTGCAGAGCACATGGCCTGCTTCAGCTCCTCAAAAGCTTTCTGACAGTTTGCTGTCCATAATACCTTCTTAGGCATTTTCTTGGATGTGAGTTCATTAAGAGCGGCTGCAATTGAGCCATAGTTCTTAATGAACCTCCTGTAGTACCCAGTGAGGCCTAAAAAGGCTCTCACCTGAGTCTGAGTAGTAGGGGGAACCCAATCAATAATTGTTTGGATTTTCCCCTGAAGTGGTGCAATCTGTTCCCCACCAACAAGGTGTCCCAGATAAACCACCTTTCCCTGTCCTATCTGGCACTTTGAAGCCTTGATAGTGAGGCCTGCCTTCTGCAGGGCCTCCAAAACGTTCCATAGGTGGACCAGGTGATCATCCCAGCTGGAGCTAAAGACAGCTATATCATCCAAATATGCTGCACTAAAAGCTTCCAGCCCTTGCAGGACTGTGTTCACCAACCTCTGAAAAGTGGCAGGTGCATTTTTCAATCCAAAAGGCATTACTGTGAATTGGTATTGGGCTCCAATGGTTGAAAATGCAGTTTTAGGTTTAGCATCTTCTGATAGTTTGATCTGCCAATACCCTGCAGTCAAATCAAAAGTGCTTAGATACTTGGCAGATGCCAGTGTATATATGAGCTCATCTGCCTTGGGTATAGGGTGAGCATCAGTTTTGGTTACCTGGTTGAGACCTCTGTAGTCTACACAAAACCGCATTTCCTTCTTTCCATCTTTGGAATGCGGTTTTGATACAAGTACCACAGGATAAGCCCATGGACTTTCAGAGTGCTCAACCACTCCCAGTTCTAACATTTTCTGCACCTCTTGCTTTATGCAGTCTCTGACATGGTCAGGCTGCCTATAGATTTTACTTTTGACAGGCAAGCTGTCTCCAGTATCTATCGTGTGCTCACACCAAGAAGTGGTACCTGGCACAGTAGAGAAGAGTTCAGAAAACTGACCCAGGAGATTTATGCAATGGTCTTTCTGCTCAGCAGTAAGACAATCAGCCAAAACTACCCCTTCCACCAGAGCATCTTGTTCTGTGGAAGAGAAGAGATCAGGAAGAGGATCACTGTCTTCTTCCTGTCCCTCATCAGTTGCCATGAGCAGGGTGAGATCAGCCCTGTCATAGTAGGGTTTCAGGCGATTGACATGGAGCACCCTAAGGGGACTCCTGGCAGTGCCTAAGTCAACTAAGTAGGTGACTTCACCCTTTTTCTCAACAATTGTGTGGGGTCCACTCCATTTATCTTGGAGTGCTCTTGGGGCCACAGGCTCCAAGACCCACACTTTCTGCCCTGGTTGGTACTGAACCAAAACCGCCTTCTGGTCATGCCATTGCTTTTGGAGCTCTTGGCTGGCCTGAAGGTTTTTACTGGCCTTTTTCATATACTCAGCCATCCTTGATCTGAGGCCAAGTACATAATCCACAATATCTTGCTTTGGAGCTTTTAAAGGTTGTTCCCAACCCTCCTTGACAAGTGTTAGTGGACCCCTAACAGGGTGTCCAAAGAGGAGTTCAAAGGGGCTGAAGCCCACTCCTTTCTGGGGTACCTCCCTGTAGGCAAAAAGGAGGCATGGTAAAAGGATATCCCATCTCCTGCGGAGTTTTTCAGGGAGTCCCATAATCATGCCTTTGAGAGTTTTGTTAAATCTCTCCACCAGTCCATTTGTTTGTGGATGATAGGGTGTGGTGAATTTGTTTGTCACCCCATACTCCTTCCACATGGCCTTTAAGTAAGCAGACATGAAATTGCTTCCTCTGTCTGAAACTACCTCTTTTGGGAAGCCCACCATGGAAAATATTCCCAGGAGGGCCTTTGCCACTGCAGGAGCTGTAGTGGTCCTTAGAGGGATTGCTTCAGGATATCTGGTGGCATGGTCCCCTACCACCAAGATAAACCTATTGCCTGAAGCAGTAGGAGGGTCAAGGCGGTGTAGGAGGCTGGACTGGCTTGTAGTGAGTACCAAGGGGTACTTGCACCTTGCACCAGGCCCAGTTATCCCTTATTAGTGTATAGGGTGTCTAGCAGCTTAGGCTGATAGATAATGGTAGCTTAGCAGAGCAGCTTAGGCTGAACTAGGAGACGTGTGAAGCTACTACAGTACCACTTAGTGTCATATGCACAATATCATAAGAAAACACAATACACAGTTATACTAAAAATAAAGGTACTTTATTTTTATGACAATATGCCAAAGTATCTTAGAGTGTACCCTCAGTGAGAGGATAGGAAATATACACAAGATATATATACACAATAGCAAAAATATGCAGTATAGTCTTAGAAAACAGTGCAAACAATGTATAGTTACAATAGGATGCAATGGGGAAACATAGGGATAGGGGCAACACAAACCATATACTCCAAAAGTGGAATGCGAACCACGAATGGACCCCAAACCTATGTGACCTTGTAGAGGGTCGCTGAGACTATTAGAAAATAGTGGGAGTTAGAAAAATAACCCTCCCCAAGACCCTGAAAAGTGAGTGCAAAGTGCACTAAAGTTCCCCTAAGGACAAAATAGTCGTGTTAGAGGAATAATGCAGGAAAGACACAAACCAGCAATGCAACAACTGTGGATTTCCAATCTAGGGTACCTGTGGAACAAGGGGACCAAGTCCAAAAGTCACAAGCAAGTCGGAGATGGGCAGATGCCCAGGAAATGCCAGCTGCGGGTGCAAAGAAGCTTCGACTGGACAGAAGAAGCTGAGGTTTCTGCAGGAACGAAAAGGGCTAGGGACTTCCCCTTTGGTGGACGGATCCCTCTCGCCTTGGAGAGTCGTGCAGAAGTGTTTTCCCGCCGGAAGGACGCCAACAAGCCTTGCTACACGTAAATCGTGCGTTTGGCGTTTTTGGACGCTGCTGGGGCCCAGGAGGGACCAGGAGGTCGCAAATTGGACCTGAAGAGAGAGGGGACGTCGAGCAAGACAAAGAGCCCTCACTGAAGCAGGTAGCACCCGGAGAAGTGCCAGAAACAGGCACTACGAGGATGCGTGAAACGGTGCTCGCCGAAGTTGCACAAAGGAGTCCCACGTCGCCGGAGACCAACTTAGAAAGTCGTGCAATGCAGGTTAGAGTGCCGTGGACCCAGGCTTGGCTGTGCACAAAGGATTTCCGCCGGAAGTGCACAGGGGCCAGAGTAACTGCAAAGTCGCGGTTCCCAGCAATTCAGCCCAGCGAGGTGAGGCAAGGACTTACCTCCACCAAACTTGGGCTGAAGAGTCACTGGACTGTGGGGGTCACTTGGACAGAGTCGCTGGATTCGAGGGACTTCGCTCGTCGTGCTGAGAGGAGACCCAAGGGACCGGTA
Source organism: Pleurodeles waltl (assembly GCF_031143425.1). Taxonomy (NCBI): domain Eukaryota; kingdom Metazoa; phylum Chordata; class Amphibia; order Caudata; family Salamandridae; genus Pleurodeles; species Pleurodeles waltl. Next base: position 10,992,048 of record NC_090442.1, read on the forward strand.
ATGCAGCTTTTTGGTGCCTGCGGTTGCAGGGGGAAGATTCCGTCGACCCACGGGAGATTTCTTCGGAGCTTCTGGTGCAGAGAGGAGGCAGGCTACCCCCACAGCATGCACAAGCAGGAAAACAGTCGAGAAGGCGGCAGGATCAGCGTTACAGAGTTGCAGTAGTCGTCTTTGCTACTATGTTGCAGGTTTGCAGGCTTCCAGCGCGGTCAGCGGTCGTTTCCTTATCAGAAGGTGAAGAGAGAGATGCAGAGGAACCCGGCTGAGCTCATGCATTCGTTATCTAAAGTTTCCCCAGAGACAGAGACCCTAAATAGCCTGAAAAGAGGGTTTGGCTACCTAGGAGAGAGGAAAGGCTACTAACACCTGAAGGAGTCTATCAGCAGGAGTCTCTGACGTCACCTGGTGGCACTGGCCACTCAGAGCAGTCCAGTGTGCCAGCAGCACCTCTGTTTCCAAGATGGCAGAGGTCTGGAGCACACTGGAGGAGCTCTGGACACCTCCCAGGGGAGGTGCAGGTCAGGGGAGTGGTCACTCCCCTTTCCTTTGTCCAGTTTCGCGCCAGAGCAGGGGCTAAGGGGTCCCTGAACCGGTGTAGACTGGCTTATGCAGAATTGGGCACATCTGTGCCCAACAAAGCATTTCCAGAGGCTGGGGGAGGCTACTCCTCCCCTGCCTTCACACCATTTTCCAAAGGGAGAGGGTGTCACACCCTCTCTCAGAGGAAGTTCTTTGTTCTGCCATCCTGGGCCAGGCCTGGCTGGACCCCAGGAGGGCAGCTGCCTGTCTGAGGGGTTGGCAGCAGCAGCAGCTGCAGTGAAACCCCAGGAAGGGCAGTTTGGCAGTACCAGGGTCTGTGCTACAGACCACTGGGATCATGGGATTGTGCCAACTATGCCAGGATGGTATAGAGGGGGCAATTCCATGATCATAGACATGCTACATGGCCATATTCGGAGTTACCATGGTGAAGCTACATATAGGTAGTGACCTATATGTAGTGCACGCGTGTAATGGTGTCCCCGCACTCACAAAGTTCAGTGAATTGGCTCTGAACAATGTGGGGGCACCTTGGCTAGTGCCAGGGTGCCCTCACACTAAGTAACTTTGCACCTAACCTTTACCAGGTAAAGGTTAGACATATAGGTGACTTATAAGTTACTTAAGTGCAGTGTAAAATGGCTGTGAAATAACGTGGACGTTATTTCACTCAGGCTGCAGTGGCAGGCCTGTGTAAGAATTGTCAGAGCTCCCTATGGGTGGCAAAAGAAATGCTGCAGCCCATAGGGATCTCCTGGAACCCCAATACCCTGGGTACCTCAGTACCATATACTAGGGAATTATAAGGGTGTTCCAGTAAGCCAATGTAAATTGGTAAAAATGGTCACTAGCCTGTCAGTGACAATTTGGAAAGAAATGAGAGAGCATAACCACTGAGGTTCTGATTAGCAGAGCCTCAGTGAGACAGTTAGTCACTACACAGGTAACACATTCAGGCACACTTATGAGCACTGGGGCCCTGGGTTACCAGGGTCCCATTGACACATACAACTAAAACAACATATATACAGTGAAAAATGGGGGTAACATGCCAGGCAAGATGGTACTTTCCTACAGGCGGCCAACTATGTCAACCCCTACCCTTTCAAAGGGAACCCCAACCACAGGCAGTGGAATAACGGGTGCCTTTGGGGTGCCACCTGTCTTGCCACTGGCTTGACAGGTTTCACAGGACTTACAAAAATCTTTTGTGTCCTCAGACATTCTAGGCCAATGAAACAAGGGAACAAGCCTGTCCCAAGTTTTCATTTGCCCCAAATGTCCAGCAAGGGGAATGTCGTGAGCAAGAGTTAGGAGGAACTTTCTGTACTCCTGAGGAATCACCAATCTCCTGGCAGCTCCAGGCTTTGGATCCCTTGCTTCAGTGTACAAGAGGTTGTCCTCTGTAGGAGGCTGGACTGGCTTGTAGTGAGTACCAAGGGGTACTTGCACCTTGCACCAGGCCCAGTTATCCCTTATTAGTGTATAGGGTATCTAGCAGCATAGGCTGATAGATAATGGTAGCTTAGCAGAGCAGCTTAGGCTGAACTAGGAGACGAGTGAAGCTCCTACAGTACCACTAGTGTCACTTGCACAATATCATAAGAAAACACAATACACAGATATACTAAAAATAAAGGTACTTTATTTTTATGACAATATGCCAAGGTATCTCAGAGTGTACCCTCAGTATGAGGATAGCAAATATACACAAGATATATGTACACAATACCAAAAATATGCAGTATAGTCTTAGAAAACAGTGCAAACAATGTATAGTTACAATAGGATGCAATGGGGACACATAGGGATAGGGGCAACACAAACCATATACTCCAAAAGTGGAATGCGAACCACGAATGGACCCCAAACCTATGTGACCTTGTAGAGGGTCGCTGGGACTATTAGAAAATAGTGAGAGTTAGAAAAATAACCCTCCCCAAGACCCTGAAAAGTGAGTGCAAAGTGCACTAAAGTTCCCCAAAGGACATAGAAGTCGTGATAGGGAAATTCTGCAGGAAAGACACAAACCAGCAATGCAACAATGATGGATTTCCAGTCGAGGGTATCTGTGGAACAAGGGGACCAAGTCCAAAAGTCACAAGCAAGTCGAAGATGGGCAGATGCCCAGAAAATGCCAGCTGTGGGTGCAAAGAAGCTGCTACTGGACAGTAGAAGCTTAGGTTTCTGCAGGAACGACAAGGGCTAGAGACTTCCCCTTTGGAGGATGGATCCCACACGCCGTGGAGAGTCGTGCAGAAGTGTTTTCCCGCCGAAAGACCGCCAACAAGCCTTGCTAGCTGCAAATCATGCAGTTAGTGTTTTTGGATGCTGCTGTGGCCCAGGAGGGACCAGGATGTCGCCAATTGCGTCAGGGGACAGAGGTGGCGTCGAGCAAGACAAGAAGCCCTCTCAGCAGCAGGCAGCACCCGGAGAAGTGCCAGAAACAGACACTACGAGGATGTGTGAAACGTTGCTCACCCGAAGTCTCACAAAGGAGTCCCACGTCGCCGGAGACCAACTTAGAAAGTCGTGCAATGCAGGTTAGAGTGCTGTGGACCCAGGCTTGGCTGTGCACAAAGGATTTCCGCCGGAAGTGCACAGAGGCCGGAGTAGCTGCAAAAGTCGCGGTTCCCAGCAATGCAGTCTGGCGTGGGGAGGCAAGGACTTACCTCCACCAAACTTGGACTGAAGAGTCACTGGACAGTGGGAGTCACTTGGACACAGTTGCTGGATTCAAGGGACCTCGCTCGTCGTGCTGAGAGGAGACCCAGGGGACCGGTGATGAAGATCTTTGGTGCCTGCGGTTGCAGGGGGAAGATTCCGTCGACCCACGGGAGATTTCTTCAGAGCTTCTAGTGCAGAGAGGAGGCAGACTACCCCCACAGCATGCACCACCAGGAAAACAGTCGAGAAGGTGGCAGGATCAGCGTTACAGAGTTGCAGTAGTCGTCTTAGCTACTTTGTTGCAGTTTTGCAGGCTTCCAGCGCGGTCAGCAGTCGATTCCTTGGCAGAAGGTGAAGAGAGAGATGCAGAGGAACTCGGATGAGCTCTTGCATTCGTTATCTAAAGAATCCCCAGAGACAGAGACCCTAAATAGCCAGAAAAGAGGGTTTGGCTACCTAGGAGAGAGGATAGGCTAGCAACACCTGAAGGAGCCTACCAGAAGGAGTCTCTGACGTCACCTGGTGGCACTGGCCACTCAGAGCAGTCCAGTGTGCCAGCAGCACCTCTGTTTCCAAGATGGCAGAGGTATGGAGCACACTGGAGGAGCTCTGGACACCTCCCAGGGGAGGTGCAGGTCAGGGGAGTGGTCACTCCCCTTTCCTTTGTCCAGTAACGCGCCAGAGCAGGGCTAAGGGGTCCCTGAACCGGTGTAGACTGGCTTATGCAGAAATGGGCACCAAATGTGCCCATGAAAGCATTTCCAGAGGCTGGGGGAGGCTACTCCTCCCCTGCTTTCACACCATTTTCCAAAGGGAGAGGGTGTAACACCCTCTCTCAGAGGAAGTCCTTTGTTATGCCATCCTGGGACAAGCCTGGCTTGACAACAGGAGGGCAGAAACCTGTCTGAGGGGTTGGCAGCAGCAGCAGTGAAACCCCAGGAAAGGCAGTTTGGCAGTACCAGGGTCTGTGCTACAGACCACTGGGATCATGGGATTGTGCCAACTATGCCAGGATGGCATAGAGGGGGCAATTCCATGATCATAGACATGTTGCATGGCTATATTCGGAGTTACCATTGTGAAGCTACATATAGGTAGAGACCTATATGTAGTGCACGCGTGTAATGGTGTCCCCGCACTCACAAAGTCCGGGGAATTGGCCCTGAACAATGTGGGAGCACCTTGGCTAGTGCCAGGGTGCCCTCACACTAAGTAACTTTGCACCTAACCTTTACCAGGTAAAGGTTAGACATATAGGTGACTTATAAGTTACTTAAGTGCAGTGTAAAATGGCTGTGAAATAACGTGGACGTTATTTCACTCAGGCTGCACTGGCAGGCCTGTGTAAGAATTGTCTAAGCTCCCTATGGGTGGCAAAAGAAATGCTGCAGCCCATAGGGATCTCCTGGAACCCCAATACCCTGGGTACCTAGGTACCATATACAAGGGAATTATAAGGGTGTTCCAGTGTGCCAATGAGAATTGTGAAGATAGTCACTAGCCTGCAGTAACAATTGTGAAAGCAGAGAGAGCATAACCACTGAGGTTCTGGTTAGCAGAGCCTCAGTGAGACAGTTAAGCATCACACAGGGAACACATACAGGGCACATACTTATGAGCACTGGGGCCCTGCCTGGCAGGGTCCCAGCGACACATGGACTAAAACAACATATATACAGTGCAATATGGGGGTAACATGCCAGGCAAGATGGTACTTTCCTACAATTCCCTTCCTCAGTCAGAGAATTTGGAACAAACTTGGAACTGGTGGGACAGCACCTCCCACTTTTATACACCCAAAGCAAACAAGGGATGTGGATTCTCTGTCTGCACTCTCAAGAGTGTGTTTGGGGTTCTTCTGTCTTGTGTCCTCTCCAGGCTGTCTTCCAAACTCAGCTTTTGCTCAGAGTGATGCTCCAACAAATGACAGAGCTCAAGAAGACTAATCAGCAGACCCTCGCGGCAAAAGGAGCTAATCCAGTGTCTAAAGGGAGCCCTGTCTCCTCTTCCCTCCCTTCAGAGTCCAGGTTTCCTCCCTCTACTTCAGGAAAGTCAGCAAGACCCTTTCACTGTCTAGGAAAACAACTGAAACGCCACCCTGTGTACTTGGATAGTCCATGACTCTCGTTCACTCTTACACCACACTGGCTACACACAAATACACACACATAACACACACTGGAATGTTAGCACCAGGACCTGGGTAAGAGCACAAAAGCAGAATTTTACACAAGTGGGCTGGCAGGCCTCTATTCCTATGACTCGGACAAAAAGGTAGGTTCATCAGAACGATTTCACAACCCACAGTATGCTGCCCCCACTGCTCCACATGCTAAACCTACGACGGACATCTACTGTCCAACACATGGCGGCATGCTTGAGTTGCCCCTCCAGATACAGGGCAGGTCCTGGATCTCACTCATGTGAAGGGATAGGGTTAGGCCTTCCCTCACCCACTGGATTAGTGTGAAACTGGGGCAAAATCAAAACCCAGGATGCAAGATACTCGAGGTTAGGCAATCAGGGCAGGGATACATGACTGTCAGGGCAGGGATATATGACTGTCAGGGCAGGGATACATGACTGGACATTCCCAACCCAATACTAATGCTAACCCTATTAAGCATCCTACAATATTGCAGATACTTAAACAGAGGGACCCTAAATCCTGTCATCACAATGCACAGATTTACCAGGAAGAGTCTGCAGCCTATCTCCCCAAGGAGGGTCATGTATAAAGGCCTGCCACCAACTATTGGTAGTGTCAAGACCTAGTCTTTGGGGCAGTAGTCACCCATGTCTAAAGAAGTACCATATAGAGATCCCTGTAACCCACCAGAATATAGCACTGCTTCATTAGCAACTTGCTACAGTCACTTGTGATGGGACTCGTGAGGCAGGTCTCCTGCACAAGAAAACATCCTAGTTGTGCCAGTGTGCTAAAATGAAGAACAGGTTATCACATGAACATTGTGCCAGGAACTTTCACCTAACCCTACAGACAGTGTCTGCTGTTCGCCCACCAGTGTGGTCGTATGTACTACCGTTTTCTAAGAACTAGAATCCTTTCTTGGGTCGAGTCATATCTTGACTGCAGAGCTAACTAGGACTTTGTTTTTGTGGTATTCCCGATTCTACCTGCTCCACCTACATATACATTTATCCTTTTAAAAGTAGCATTCCTATGAAAAGTAACATATTTTTAAAAGTAACATCTCTAACAGGCCATGAAGTAATTTGTCTAAATTGACTCTGTCGTACTTAGGATGAGTCATGTCCTCAAGATGGCCCTTTTCCAAGCCTTCTCTTTGCTTTTACATATCGTTGTTATCGGATGTGTTGGCCAAAGAAGCTCAATTAGAATAAACAAAGACCGCAAATCAAAAATTACACTGAGAAGTTAAAATAAAACCCAAATCTGGAAAACGTGTCTCCAGTGACATGGATTCATCTTGTTGCCCAAGTCATTCCTTATGTTGAGCTCCAAACCTATAACCTCCTGAAGTAAGCCGTCACTTCTCAGAAAAGTGACCCAAATATTTCTGCAGGAAGATCTTGCATATTGTAAAAATGATTGCTGATCCCTCTAAAGAACAGCCTGGTAATGACTGACCAAAAGAACCAGTAGAAAACAAGATGTTTGAAGTTTGGTGGGTTTCCCAGGGTCAGCTCTGACTGCAGCGGTCTAGGGAAGATTACCCTTCCACCTTCAAGAGTCTCCACTAGCCGGCGGGATAGTTATCTGTAGATTTTCAATATATTACTTAGTGGAGGCCGAGTCACTGTCGGTCATAAGAACTCTGTGGCCAAGTCCTTCCAGAACAAAGTCTGCCCATTCCCTGTGCACACCAAGCATTTCTGGACAGAAACCAATTAAGGCCCATATTTATACTTTTTTAGCCCCGTATTTGCATCATTTTTTAACGCAAAAGAGGCGCAAACTTACAAAATACAATTCTATTTTGTAAGTTTGCGTTGCTTTTGCGTCAAAAAGCAACACAAATGCGACACTAAAAAAGTATAAATATGGGCCTAAGTTTTATCCACACTGTAGATGGCTGGCCTGGCTTATAGTAGGTAGCTGATGGTACTTACACCTTGTGCCAGGTCCAGTTATCCCTTATTGATAGATTAGTAGTGTTCTAGCAGCTTAGGCGGATAGAGGTAGCTATATCAGGAGGTGTCTGACGTCACCTGCTGGCACTGGCCACTCAGAGGCCTCCATTATTCCATTAAATTGATACATCAATATTATACAATGCTGTTTCCCAAACTGTGGGTAGCGACCCACTGGGGAGGCCACCAGCCAATTTCTGGTGGGTCGCGGAAGAGTAATAAATAACGGTGCCTTTACATTTTGTATTTATCTTGTCACATTTACTGTGCTGTAAAGGTAGAGGTCACACATTAGGATACGTCTTGTGACAATTTCCTGCTTATTCTTTTAACATGGTGAATGCTGTTTACTTTTCTTACTCTGGCTGCAAGGCAAGAGGAGTTTTTAAAGTGAACTGTGTGGCCACCTCGCTGGTGCACATGAGGTGTGAAAGGAAAGGCTGTGGGTGTCATTTTTGTAACACACAACATTTAAATACCTGTAACTTTCTTAACTGCAGATATAATTCAGACTATATCAACAGTTAGGAAAGCAAAAATGAAACCAGTTTTTTTGCAATTCTGAAGTGTGATGAGAACAAAGATTTTAAAATGATCAAAACAAATCAGGACAGTTTTACTGGGTGATGCACAAAGGATATTCACTGAAACTCTAATTCCTTACATTATCATTTCTATGCTATAGACCTTTATCAGTAAAGCTGTATGTCTGCTAGATTAGTGGTCATTTGAATGGAAAATGTGCTGTCTGTAGATGACACTGCGTTACTGTATGATGCTTTAATAACTTATTAGCGACTCACGCCCGCCATGCATCGTTCTGTTATCAATGATGAGATTTCAAATGTTGCAGTGACGGTATCAATGATGCTATTGAACATGTGATAAGTGATTTAATAAGTGCGGTAACTGGCTGTGCATGGTGAGGGTGTGAGTTAAAGTTACTTTAGGGCATGAGTTATGGTTACTAGAGATAATTATAACTGGTGAATTTCAGTGATTTGTGAGTTTAAAACATTACGTTGTCACTGGAATTTTTACCTAACTATAACACCACTTTAAACTCTTTTTTCAGTGAATTTCAAAGATATTTTTTAAATGTAAAGCAAGGTATAATAACTCATAACTATAACATCACCTTAACCTTGTCTATTTCAGAGAGTTTCTAGTTTTTTTTTTAACATAAAGGCTTATATTTTATTACCATATGTAAAGCCAACCCCTGCCACACACAACCTTCGTACATGCGTTACCACAGGGCTGGCCAGCTACCAGAGGGAAGCCAACACCTGTCATGCACAGTTATTACAGTCATTAAGTTGAAGGTTTTGCAGCCAGGCCCTGCATCCAACCCCTTGCACAAAAGCAACCCCCGCCACACATCGCCTTTGGTCGTGTACATCATGAGGTGGGCTGCAGGCCTGGCCTATGGACAGGTCCTGCATCCAACACGTTGCAAGCAGCCAATCCCATGCCACACAAGGTCTTCTGGCATGCGCAGGGTGCAGCATGTCCTGGTCACACTCAGGAAGACTAATAATGTTGTTAAAGAGTCACAACACCAAAATATAACAAGTGGCCTATTGGTTAAAAGAAAGACCCGAAGACATATTTTTTTTAATAAAACCAAAATGTATCTAAGTCTTTCTTTGAACATTTTTCAGCTCACAAAAGAGAATCAGAAAAAAAACACATAAGAGCCTTAAACTCCAGACCATGGAGCTCCTGTTAGGAGTGTTTCTGAAAAATATGGTAAGTTCTCCTACAGTCATGGATTCCAAGCCCTCGTCTCTCAATCATTATTCTTTTCCTTTTTATTTTAGGTGTTCCATGCAGCTCCACTCCACCGCCCTTTATAAGCCCCAGGAACCCCATCCCCAGGGCCGTACTCATTTATTTAGGGGAGGGAGCATGTACCTCTGCAGGACCACAACCTCTGGGCTCTTTTCTACTCTACAGGGAGGTGGGCTGTGCACGCCCTCCTTGATCCTCTGAAGATTCACTAAAACAACTCCCACAATGTTTGCAATGGTATGGTTTTTCCCCAGTGTGTGTTCACTGATATCTTTGTAGGTCTGATAATTGACTAAAGTTCTTCACACATTCGCCGCACCACAATGTATTTCCCCTGTGTGTGGTTGTTGATGTCTTTGTAAGCCTGATAATTGACTAAGTTCTTCACACATTCAATGCAATTTCATGGCTTTGTCCCAGGTGTGTTTGCTGATGAATCCTTAATGCTGACTTGTGACTAAAACTACTTTCACATTCATTGCAGTGATATTGCTTTTCCCCTCTGTGGTTTCTCTGATTCATCATTAGGTTTGAGGAATTACTAACTCTACTGCCACAATCACTGCCTTGGTATGGTTTTTCCCCAATGTGTGTTCATTGATGTCCTTGTAGGTCTGATAATTGACTAAAGCTCTTCACATATTCACTGCACCTAAATTGTTTTTCCCTAGTGTGTGTTCTCTGATGCTCCTTTAAGTGTGCGGGTTGAAAAAAGCTCTTCACATATTCACTGCATTTAAATGGGTTCTCTTCAGTGTGAGTTCACTGGTAAATCCTTTATGTTGAAGATTCACTAAAACTATTTTCACATTCACTGCAATGATGTGTTTTTCCCTATTATGTGTCTGATGATATCTTTGTAGGTTTGCTAATCGACTAGAGCTTTTTCCACATTCACAGCACTTTAATGGTTTTTCCCCAGTGTGCGTTCGCAGATGAATACTTACGGTTGAGTAACAACTAAAACTACTTCCACAGTCATTTCAATCATATGGTTTTTCACCTGTGTGTGTGTTCGCTGAGGACTTCGTAGTTGTGATAACCAACGAAAACTTCACACATTCACTGCAATGGAGTGTTTTTTTCCCCTGTGTGTGTTCGTTGCTGTTTTTGTAGGTCTGATAACCGACTATAGCTCTTTGCACATTCAATGCACTTGAATGGCATTTCTTCTGTGTGAGTTCGCTGATTAATCCTTAATCATGAAGAGTCAATAAAACCACTGCCACATGCACTGCAATGGTATGGTTTTTCCCCTGTGTGTGTTTGCCGGTGTCTTTGTAGGTTTGATAATTGACTAAAGCTCTATACACATCCACTGAACTTAATTGGTCTTTCCACCCTGTGTGTGTACGCTGATGCTCTTTTAGGTGTGCTGTTTCACTAAAGCTCTTTCCACATTGATTACACTTGAATGTTTTTTCTCCTGTGTGTCTTTGTTGATGAATCCTTAATGTTGAGTAGTGACTAAAACTACTTCCACATTAATTACAATCATATGGTTTTATCCCCATGTGTTCGTTCATGCACTTTTAGGTTTGATAACTGACTAAAGCTCTTCACACATTCACTGCAACTGAATGGCTTTTCTCCTGTGTGTGTTCGCAGATGGTTGTGTAGGGTTGATAACTGACTAAAGCTTTTCATACATTCAGTGCATTTAAAAGGTTTTTCCCCTGTGTGTGTTCGCTGATGAATCCTGAGATTTGAGGAATCACTAAAACTACTTCCACATTCATTGCAATGGTAGGGTTTTTCCCCAGTGTGTGTTCGTTGATGTTTTTGTAGGTCTGATAACCGAATAAAGCTCTTCACACATTCACTGCACTTGAATGGCTTTTCTCCTGTGTGACTTCGCTGATGAACCCTTAATTGTGATGAGTCAATAAAACTTCTTTCACATTCACTGCAATGGTATGGTTTTTCCCCTGTGTGTGTTCGCTGATGTTTTTGCAGGTGTGATAACTGAATAAAGCTCTTCACACAGTGACTGCACTTGAATGTTTTTTCTCTTGTGTGTGTTTGTTGATGTCTTTGTAGGACTGACAAGTGACTAAAGCTCTTCACACATTCACTGCACTTGAATGGCTTTTCCCCCATGTGTGTTAGCTGATGCCTCTACAGGGTTGACAAGTGACTAAAGCTCTTCCCACATTCACTGTACTAGAATGTTTTTCTTGTGTGTGTTCGGTGATGTCGCTTTAATAGAGATGAGAAACTAAAGCTCCCACTAAATGTGTATTATTTTCTTTCTTGGTTGGTGTCTGTGGGTTGGGTATATCTTTGTCTACATCCCAAGACTTTGTTTCCTGATGGGCCAATATGGCTGATAAAGCACTTGTGTTATTCTAACATGTCCTGTATAAGTGTGGCGTTTTGCACATTTGATTTCTGGTTTAACAATAATGTGCCATAGCCATTAAATACTTGCCACACTCATAATATGTATAACGTTTGTTTGTAGGCGATTGTGTCTTTAGATTGAATTATGGTTTTGTACGCTTGTGGGTAAAGATTCATCTTCCATCTGGCACGCGCAAGTTGGGACAGTCCATTGTATTGTAGATAGCTGAACTCCTCGTTTCTTTACCCTTCGGTTGTCTGGCTCCACTACGGTGTGCCTTTCTCTGGTTGCTGTGGTTTGACCAGAAAGAGTTTACGATACACTTAGAGCAGTGAATTATGGTCTATTATTGCTTTAGAAAACAAAGAACTGCTGTAACCACTTCATACTGATCCCACAATCAAAGCTGGTGTTGGAAACCAGTTTATTCAGGAGGTGGTTTGTATTTGTTGTTGTCTTTATTTTCTAGAGTTCATTTCTTAGTCTTGTGACATGGAAGCGCACAGCTCAGACACTTACATCCACTGAATTGCCCTCGACTGCTTCTTCAAGGATCTGTCAGTTTATATGCAGGTTCTTCTGTTGCTGATTGCATATATGTTTTCCTAAATACCGGAGCTTATTGTTGGTGACTGTTTATTGCAGATTTGCAGTTTTGTCTTCATTAATCATCATAATGTAATGCATTCAAGGCTTGTTTTCTGTTGGATGTAAAGAGATTTAAAATTACTAAATGGAAACATAATGGAATGTGAATACATAATATTTAACTGGTTGTAAATAACATTTCTTCTTTACTGTCTCTGAGACTTAGCAAAGAATATTTCAGCATACATGGATATTTAACTAATAATTATGTTGAACACGTCACATCTAATTATCTTCAGAAAAGGTGATTTACCAGTGTACACAGAGTAACTTGGTGAAGAAAACGCGGTCTCGGAGCACCCACGTGCTAAAGGTACAGTTTTAGGTAGATGCACACGGACTCGATTTAATTTAAACAAGAATAGATTATGGAAAAAAGGATGGATCAGGCCGGGCTGCTGTCTTCAGGAAGTATATAACAAAGGTAACTCATCAGGAAGTATATAACAAATGTTTATCTTCAGTAATTCTATTCACAGACTTCTCAGTCTTTTTCTGTTCACATTGGAACACCTCAAATCCTGTTCTTTAAGTCACCCTCAACACTCCCCTGGTTCAAGCATTTTTGGTTTCTTGTAAGCAGGAAGACTGGAGCATTACTGCAAGTTAAGGTAGGATTCCTATAGCCATAACGTCAGTCCATCTGCCTAAAACTAGTGTAGCTCACAGGGCCTGCTTCTGGCCCTGAAAGACAACTTAAAAAAGAAAATATATGCACAGATAAGGCAAACAAACATTGATTCATAACATTTATTATTCAACGATATCAGTCATTTAGTCCTTATAGTGAATCCATCACAATCAATAGTTTACCCCACATATCTCAGCATCAGATGTGTGCATATTCATCTTTTCTATCCCCTTTTTTCTACCTTTACATGATATTTGACTTAATGTTGTCCATCTGGGGCCCAGGATGCTACTTTGTGGGTGTACATTGTGCCCAGTGTCTTTTCAGTGTTGGAAAGCCTCAGTTTTATTAGAGGCACTGTATTATCTCACCACTGCTGGGGCTTGCAGTCATAAGGCCATTACTTAAGTTGGGAGGACCATGGACTTTCAAGATGGAAGTGAACAGATTTCAGCAGCTACTTTGATCCACACTGCTTGTGAATACTATATAGGAAATAAAAACTTCTGAATTAGCACAAGCCTGATAATTGTATCACTATAAACACTACTGGACACATTGGAGGAGATGTACAGTGTGATTTGCCTGTACCTGACTGAAACCCTTCGTCTTCTGCTAGTAGTGATGAGCCCTGATGAAGTCCCTGAGTGGATGATATTCTGCGTGAAAAGTGGTTTATTATATGGTGTGGTTGTGCAACCTCATCATAAAATGAAGGCACAATCCCGTATCGAGACAAGTCAGGTTTGTTTGTAAAACCTCAGCTCAGTCCTGGGCAGCCGTAGCTTGGAGCAGTCAGGCTTGATCAAAGGAACAGGTGTAAAGCACGAAGATGTACCAGAACTGTTGAATAAAAAGAAAACACAATAAAAATCCAACATCAAATTATAAAATAGATTGTATTTCTATCTTTGAATAGACACTTCAATGACAAACATCTGGAGATGTTAACTAATAAATCAATGCTTTCCACTAATGCATTAAATATTTTTAATCTACGTGACTCATGGTTAGGGTTAGCCACAACAGGTAACTTGAATATAGGTACAAGAGCACTCTTGTGTGGTCCAACTCCAATACGGAACCAGTCAGGTCCAGTAGTTTCCTCTTGGTTTAAGCAGTCTTAAGTTCCAGGTCCTAACAGTAAACTGCTGTTGAAATCAATGGAGTGGTCCTGATGCAAGAGATGCAGGATGCTGAAGAGTCTCAAGGATGCAAAGGGAACCAGTCACGGGGACCAGTCAGGTCCAGTAGTTACCTCTTGGCTCAAGCAGTCTTAAGTTCCAGGTCCTATCGGTGAACTGCTGTTGAAATCAATGGAGTGGTCCTCATGCAAGAGATGCAAGACGGTGAAGATTCTCAAGGATCCTGAGGTGGCTGAGCCAGTGTTATGGGGTCCTCATATGGCAACCCCTTGGCCCACGAGCTTGAGGGAGCGACTTTAACCTCAGCGGTCGAAGTCCTGCAACTTCCAGTTGGAAAACAGCACAAAAACAGTTGCCACTGGTCTACTGTTCTCCTGTTACAACAAATTCAACAGTTCCCTTTAACTTTCAGTAACTTATGTACAGAGCCACCAAACTGCACTCTGACATCTCTTCCTGGTCCAACAGACTGAGGCACAATGTTTGAGGGTCAGGACTTGGTCTCCCAGCCTGCACCTCAGCTTCCGGTGATGTTCAGGCTTGTTGGTGTCGGGCTCTCAATGGTGCAGTATGTTAATTCCCTGCGGCTGTAACTGTAACAGGTTTTCAGCCATCTGACTCTTGGTGTCACCTTCTCTGCCAGGGGCTTGTAGACAACTACAGGCAGAGCCCTCTCTTTGCTAGTTTAAGGTCCAAGGCACAGTCCTGTCTTTGGTGCAGCCTCTTTTTGCTGGGTCCAGGGACAACAGGGCAGCCTTTCTTTGGTCCTCTCTCCAGTACAGATGTTACCTGAGAAATGGGTGTCAGGGGTGCCACTTCTATGCCCACTACAAGCTAGGGGGATGTGGCTACTAACTAGCCAATGGGCTACCAGGTCCCCTCCGCCTGATGACGCCCACTCCAAACATGGCAGAACTCTTTTCTCATTGTGATGAGCACCCTAGCACAGCCCAGAGGTGTGGCTACCTAGAGGTGCACTCTCCTTCAAAACACGGTTTGACAATAGCTTCTCCCTCTAGGCCCGCGATGCCAGCCTGTCTCCTAAAACAAAAGAACCAATGGGACGATGGCGAGGACTTTGGATTGGCTCCATTCGATCCATGTGAGTCAAAGCACATTCATAGCAGAAAGTCTGAGCACTGGATTATTTCCATGTTTGCGCGCATCACAAGAATGGGCCTTTTAAAAACACCTCAAGGATAGACCAGAGGTTGATGTACCAGTGACTTTGTATTTGGTTGTAACCGCACTACGGCGGCTTAATTTTATGATATATGGTCTGATTTATTATACAATGCAGTCTGGCCACCTTACCACTTATAAAGGCTGTATTAGTGAACAAGATTTTGATATCCAGTCTTTTGTTCATCCTGAAGAGGCCTAAAATGATTAAAGGCGAAACATGTCAACCTATCTTTGTAACAGAGGATTTACTATAAGATGAATGATGATGCAAATTTCATGTGAAAGGGCCTGGACCATTTAATGGCCTTTGCTATTGGTTTCACCTTCCCTCCTTTTTTTTTGCTACCACCAGGTGGATCATGAACTCAAATATATTTGATGTACCACCTACTCTAAAAACAATGAATATTTGGAAAGACAATGAATGGTTGTGTAGGTAAGAATGTACAAATAACAAAAGCATTAGATGTTGCTTTGTTATTGTGTATTCATGTACATGTAATTCTTTTGATAATCCAGGTTATTGTTGTCCTTTTTATATGGTTTATATTATTCGTTTGCTAATAAAAAGGAATCATTAACAAGTACACACAAGCGATAGAACAGGGAGAAATGAGTTTTCATCAATTATGTGGTTGAATAATTTGAGATGAGAAATTCATACTAATGTAATCAAATTAAGGTAAATTTGTGGTCAAGTCATCAGGATATTTTTCTCATGCTTTCCACATCATCTGTTCATGCTAAAACAAAAGAGAAGCCCCTTCCATGAGCTTCGCCTCTGAAGTTCACCTTTGGGAGCACACCTACTCTGGCCATCTTGCCAGTCGCACCTCTTCCTTCGGCAGGTCCTTTGTTCCTCTTCCCGAGAGTCGTTCTCACATCTCCCCAGGAGGGCAGAAGGCTACCTCGAGGACAGCAGCCTTTGTGGAACCATAAACGGCAACAGGAACACTTTGGGCAATAAAGTGGCAACTTTTGTACAAAAGGTACATTAAATTCTACTTGAGCAACAAGTCAGTTTCATACAATGATTTATTTGAGAACTTCAAGTACCATATTCAGTAGTATAATTTTGAAGACACCACTTCTGAGTTGTTAGAGTCTAACTCCATACTCGCCAATGGGGCTACTAGCCTTTCCACAGTAAAAACAACAATGTGGAGTTTTTAGTGTCAGGACATGTAAAGTCAATAAAACACATGTCCTTCTTTTCAATATAATGCCTCCTACCTTTAGAAAAAGGAAGGTGTTGGACTTTGCCATTAATTTAAAGGGCATACTCAAGTTAACAAGTAGAAAGTGCTCTGCCAGCCAGCAGCAGTGGGCGGGGAGTCATGTGTTGCTTGGTCACACTTGTGGTGGTACAATAAGTGCTGGAGTCCACGGGGGGCACTTACCTTACAGGCACTAGGTACCACTGGTATCATATACTAGGCATATATGAGTATTTTAACTTATGCCAGTTGTGGGTAAACCAATTAGACACACACATGTTAGGGATCAAAGCAATGTCACAGAGGTCTGAGTGGCAGGACTCAGTGCACCTTCAGAGTCAAAAAACCGGCAGCATCAGTCCAAAGGTTTGGGGTTCTCATGCCAACACTTTGGCTGTGTCTTTAAAAGTGGATTTGTAATTAAGAAGTATTTTTCACTAAATGGCGGACTGGCAATGAATTCTTCTGTCCTAGGAATTCCAATGTGCTGTTCGCCTCTCCTGTGCGATCTGCATGTGAATAACAAACAAAGAACACTTGGGACTAGTACTGCTCAATGTTGGTGGACTGAATACAAGAGACATCTGTGAGTTCTGGCACTTTTATTGGAGTAATGTTAGCTCTATAGTAAAATAGGATTTATGCTTGAAATTTGGAACCGGGTATTGAGTGCTTCTTCTACTAGGATGTATTTCTGCTTAAATTCTGGATTTAGTGGCAGTTGATAGCAGCTGGACTCCCAAGAGGTGAGCTCCAAAACATTCAGTCGCCACATCTGGGGTTAGGTGCAGTATGGGTATGCCATGACTTCATTTTTTGTGTTATCTGCCACCCTTGCCAGACTTCTTTTCTCTTCTTGTTCCAGTGCTTGTCACCCATCATCATGAACTGTCCAGAGTCGACTTCACTATTGGTTCACTCTGATGTTTCCATTGATTAATGCTCTTTACCTTACTGACTTTTCTCCATTTTTTTACCAATGGCATCGTCAGACAAGAAGACGGGTTGCATCAAGAGAGTCAATGAGAGCCCATCTGGTTTAGACTTTTGTAGTCATGAATTCCAATGGCCGCTGGGAACTGCAGTCTTTTGGTAACTGCATTTAACTTGACTACTCTACAGACAAAGAAAGTAAAGTAATTCATAATGCTTGCCTCTGTGCTTTTAATGAATTTGAGATTTTCAACGCTTTCCACTCAGGAAATTCTAAACTCAGAGCATTCATACAAGATATGTCATGGTGTAATGTTATCTGTATTTGACAACCGACTATTTTGACCACTGACTCCATTTTGTGCTTAGCTTCAGTTGCCGTCACAGTGGCGGTGCAGGGTTTTTCCACACCGAGCGTGTTTTCCACATAGAACTTGTTTGCGCTTTTCTCACCAACACAGGGTTACACCGTATTGGAACAAAACACGGGGATGTGAAAGGTGGACGTGATAAGAGAGAATCTCAGCCTGGGAATGTTTTCATCAAGGAAAAGTACAGCTCCTCTGTCTCTGGAATGCGCACTGGGGCAGGGCTCATTCCTTTTGAGTGTTTACGACGCAGACCGAGTACAGCCACCACTTGAATGTCATAACCGAAAGGGGGGGAGATTGCCAGAATCTTCCTCTTGAGTTTGTTTGAGGTATATAAGGTGGGCAAACTTGGCACTGAGGTAGAAGGAGCTCACCTGAACGTGGACGCACGGTTCAGGAAAAACTCTAATGTTGGGAATACCTCCTGTCTCAGCCGTCCAGGGTTCCTCAGCTTGATCCTGGCAAGGATGAAGAATTCAACCCCCACATGACGCATTTTAATTCTTAAGTATTTAACCTGACTGCATGTGTGTGTGTATGTATATATATATATATATATTCATTGTCGATGTATTAAACATTTTCTGTCTGTCATTGTTTAACTGCTGTGAGTATTTTGGCATCTACACGTGGGTCACTGCATTCAAGTTAAACGCTCATGTTCATATTTTTGTGTGCTTTTATTTGATATCTGGCAAGTGTCTTAATAAATTAATTATTCAGACTGAGAGTTCTACATTCTTTGGCATTGTTTCCTCTTAGTTTAAAGTAGAGCATAACACATGGGATGTGCATACTTGGTAGATAACATATTCAGTTGGTTGAAAGGAAAGAAGCTGGAAAAGAGAAAATGCAGAAGGGAAGATAAGGGCAAAAGAAACCCAGCATCTCCGAGGGCTCAGCCTCTAAAGGATATAGGCCCTCATTATGATACTGGTGGTAAAAACCACCTACTGCAGCGGCGATGGCTGCCAAAAGAGTGTCGACGCCAGTAGACCACCGCCAGCTGTATTATGAGAAATAATACTGCCTGGTGGTGTTCTGCTGGGGGACACTGCTGGTGGCAGCAGTGCCCCGTCCCATCTCTTGCCGGAGGACCCCCTGCACACAGGTAAGTGGTGGTCTGACAGGGGAGGGGGGTGGGGGTGTTGTGTGTGTGTGGGGGTACATGTCACATAGTTAAGAGGTCCACAGAAAAGTAAATCTCTCTTGTTTTTTGCCCCATCTTTAGGTGTTTATAAATGGTGGTTTGTGTATATGTTTTAAGGCCACACCTGTTAGATATTCACCCTGCCGCACAGACACACCTGCCATACAGCCTTAATTGCAACAGAACAAAGGGCAGAATAACATGGGGCTTAACCTACATGAGGAGACTTATTCCCCTGGGCAAAACCTCCACACAGCTTAATACCTGTTAAGCAAGGGCTGTAAAGGACATTGAATTAGGCTTTTCCACTGAGTGAGACTCTTTCCAGTTATTTGCACCTGTGCCTCATCCTCATCTTCTTCGTATACTGCTGAGAACCTGTAGAGCCAGAAAATTAATGTAGGAAGAGGAACTTAGCTAAAGAGGGGGGTGCAGTGCTTCACTATTAGAGTCAAGTGAATTATAATCTCATTGTGTTGTGTAATAGTTTGTTTTACTGCAAGATTAAAGCACTCCCTTTGGACATTGAGGCCCTCATCGTGAAATTGTCGGTAAATTCCGCTAACCGCCATGGTGACAGCTGCCAATGTACTGCTGCGGAGGCGAACATCTGTGATACTATTAATTGTGTTTCACCAATGACTTTGTGTTTCACCATTGCGCATATTAGTTGCTCAATGTTCACCAGTAGCACATTATATGTTTTGTTCAGTTTAGCTGCCTATTGGCTTTGACATGGCATTAGCCATTACATTCTGTATTCAGTTTAGCTGCCTATTGGCTTTGACATGACATTAGACATTACATTTGATATTTAGGTTAGCTGCCTATTGGCTTTAACGTGGGGTTAGACATTGCAGATGAGCTGTGTTTTTCCACAAGATGGACCAAGCTGTTTTCTTCACACCAGACCTTAGCTGATAAGAGCACGTAGATTTTGTGTTTACCTCGCAATTCAGTCTGAAAACGAGGAGCTTGAGAGAATTGGCCACTCTCCAGGTTTCTCTGGTTCTCACACTGAGTTTGCTTTTAAGTATGACTCTGGGCTACAGCAGAGGTAGATTGAATCTGCTTGACTTCAGACTGGAACGGAGACTTCAGTTGCCTGTCTCCCGTTTGGGTAGAAAATCTCTTTCTCGCAGTTTACCGGAGTCATCAACTTGCAGACCCCAGAAAGATGAAGCTTAATATAGGCCCTACAGCCTAGCCCATACCGTGATGAATTTTGACTTTTATGCTTTGCTTTGAAGTTATGCTATAATATAATCACATCTATTTGCTGTGTACATTGCAACTGAGAAGTACTTTGATATATTTTGCTTTCACTGCTGCAACTACTTTTGAACGTGTGCTTCCAATCTACTAATTTCGTCTCTCAAGAACCTTGTTGTGGAGAATTAATAACAATAAATGTCTTCTTTAAACTCAGAAGTGCATTCCAGAGAGGTTCTGTAAGCTCGGTTATGAGTTAAGGGCAGGAAAGCAGAACAACATCCGTTCACCAAATTATGATACACACACACCAATGCAACAGAATACTGCCACATACACAAATCCACTAACCCAAAGGTCAGTGTTAAAGTGTCCGTACCACTACCCATACCGTTACGCCAACAAAACAACACCCACCACATCATGACCCAAGAGTCACCATGGCGGACATTCAATGGTGGTAAACCATTGGCGGTACACACTGGCACGCGCAGAATGGATACCCAAATACTAAACTACACAACACTCGCCAATACCAAAAACACACACCGGACACCAATACGCACCTCACACCCACCCACCCACAGTACTATAAAACACACACACACATTACCCACAACCTTTTACAACTACAAATTATTGGACAACACATACACCCATACATCCCTCACACACCTCAATTCACACACCCAACCCCATTACCCTCATACTTACATACACCACACAACACACGTCCCCACTAAGGCACCCCCGTTTTACAAATGAGGAGCTGCAGGTCATGGTGGAGGAAATATTCAGAGCAGAGCCACAGCTGTTTGGAGCACAGGTAC
Organism: Pleurodeles waltl; assembly: GCF_031143425.1. NCBI lineage: Eukaryota > Metazoa > Chordata > Amphibia > Caudata > Salamandridae > Pleurodeles > Pleurodeles waltl. The sequence continues at coordinate 11,012,831 of NC_090442.1, forward strand.
AGCAAATATCCATTGCCAGGAAGATGGAGCTTATCACCCCCCATACCTGCATGCCATCTCAACCCTTCATTCTCACTCCCATCACTCCACTCCATCCCACACACTGTACCTACACATCTGACTAACCCCAATGCCAAGCTCTGCATGCTATACCAATGCAGGGACAGCCCTCCCAGCCCTGCATGTACACCCATCACAAATGCATGCACAGCATAAGGGAACTAACAATGCCACAATACATCACCATAGACATACAAAGGTGGCAGGGCAATAGCAACGATAGAGGGGAAGCTAGGGATGTACAATATGTCACAGACATGAAGCATAATACATCACTTACATCCGAAGAGGTGCCCCAGCCAATCTCAGCGGAAAGGATTTGCCATGACTAACCAGTCCCCCAAAAGAAGATGCCCCACGTGTTAACAGTAACTCTGGACTTCTGGATCTGGATGAACTACCTGGCCCATCAGGGACCACTGGTCAGTCGGCCACCCCAGCCCACTCCCAGTCAACAACAGAGCCTCCCCCATCAGTATCCAATACCACATCACCCACCCAGTGTCGCCACACCTTTGTCCCCAGAACACGTCAATCAGCAGTGTGCCCACCTGTATAGGGACCCCAGTCCACATGTCGCCCCCAAGACAATCAGGGACGTAGGTTCAGTGGCAGTGGGCACAGCGTTCAGGGGACACAGGGCAACAGGGACAGTGGAAGGACCGCTGTGTGCCAGGGGAGTAGAGGCCCAGGGAACCAACTCTCCAGGAGGCACTCACCAAGATCCTAGGGGCCTACCAACAATCCCAGGACATGATGGACCAGCTCCTTATCAACATGCAAGAGAACGAGCGGCTGCAGGAGGAACACCATCAGGAGATCACGGAGGACTTGCAGGCCCTCAACACCACCATGATCTCCATAGCAGGGGTGCTGGCAGACATGGCCAATATCATGAGGGAATCGACAGCGCAGCAGCGGGCCCCGCCACTAGCCAGTATATTGACCAGTCCTCCACTTCCGCTGCAGCTAGTGGGGACGGAGGTTCTGCCACAGGACCCATAGGCCACCAGCACCCCTCCCCTGCAGAAGGTGAACCACCCCAAAAACATTCCCTGTGGCCCAGACAGAAGCCAGAGACACTTGCCAAGACCAAGACCACTGTCAGGAAATGAGACTCTCCTGATTGTCCCCCTTGTGTCCCACTCTGTCATCTTGTCCACTTTCAACTGCCTTTGCTCCCCTTCCTATGGCGCCTTGGACACTGGACCTGTGCTACAAACAGACTGGAACATTACCCTGGACTTTCCTCTACCATCACCCCATTCCATTGCACCTTTTCCTCAATTATTTGCACTACAATAAACCCCCCTGAACACAACTTGAGTGACAATGTTTTATGTGTTGAAAATGCACATTTATGGGAACAGTCACATCTAGTGCAAATGGTCTGAACACTGTGATAGCATACTAATAATGACCTGTAGCTGTCTGTAGTGGACTGTTGTCATATCACCAACATCTGTACAATTACAAGCCATAGGTGACAGTAAGTTGAGATGCAAATTAAGTGAATGCCTTCATGCTACAGCCACACAGATAAAATCAATCGTCAGAGTAATGGTCAGTTCCACTGTCTCACCTGTGTGTCATTGGAAGTATTGATGTATAACTGATGTTCTGTTGTCCTCATCCTCTGCCTCCTCATCCTCACCATCCTTAGGGTCCACTGCTGCCACATGGGCATCTCCAGTCTCCTCCTCCTGCAGAAAAGGCACATGTCGTTTGAGGGCAAGGTTGTGCAACATGCAGTATGCCACTACTATCTGGCAGACCTTCTCGGGTGAGTAGCACAGGGATCCACCTGTCAGATGGAGGCATCTGAATCTGGCCTTCAGGAGGCCATAGGTCCTTTCGATTATTCTCCTGGTTCGCGCTTGTGCATCATTATAACGGTCAAGAGCCATGATAGGCTTAGGTGGCCAGGGTCACCTGCAAGTATTGAGGGACAAACATTAGCCTTACACAATGCTATGGGGATAACACCTGAAGACATACACTGACATACAGTGGGTGGGGACTCTGGCTCACCTATTAGCCACACCCTGTGCCATCACATTTGGGATGCTGTTATTCCTCAGAACAAAGGCGTCATGCATCGACCCAGGATACTTGGCAGTGACGTGGCAGATGTACTGGTCCGCCAGGCACACCATTTGCACAGTCAGACATTCAGTGAGTGGAATCTCTTCCGATTCCTGAACACCTGTTCATTCTCGTGGGGGGGGGGGAGGGGACACAAATGCAATATGTGTACCGTCAATCGCCCCAATAATAATGGGTATATGTCCCATTGCATAGAATCCAGCCTTCACTGTGGCCAAACCTTCCACCTGGGGGAAAGCAATGTACCTGCACATGTGCTTCACCAAGGCAGACAATAGCCTTGCCAGTACGACTGAGAACATTGGCTGTGACATTCCTGCTGCCAAGCCCACTGTCACTTGGAAAGAACCAGTTGCCAGGAAATAGCACTGATAGAACATGCACAAGAGGGGGGATCCCAATGGGATGATGGATAGCCGACATCAGGTCAGGCTCGAATTGGGCACACAGCTCTGTGATTGTGGCCCTGTTCAGTCTATAGGTGAGTATTATGTGCCTGTCCTCCAATGTAGCTAAGTCCACAAGGGGTCTGTACACGGGGGTTTGTCTCCTCCTATTCATCCGCTGTGGTAGGTATCTAAGGGACACAAGATTGAGTAGGCTGTCACAATTTGAACAATGGAACCACAACCTTAGTGTACATACAGCATTAATGTGATGGGACAGTGGGAATGGCAATGTATGTGCAATTTTCAGCAATGACGCAGTTATGGAAGATCTGAATGTTGTCCACCAACATGAAATGTCGACCACCTGTCCTGTATGTAGGGACAGGTGGAAGTAACATTGGGCGTCGTGGCAGAAGGCGATCCTGCACCGCTGTGCAATTCCTCATTGGCTAATATGGAGCTCTATGGAGTACAGTGACCAATGGGGATCAGCGGTGACGGTGTACACTGTGAGGACGTGACTGCCATTTTCCATCTGAATCCTCACTTGATTCCTTACTCTCCACAGGACAACACCTACACTGCGTGTGCTGCTGTGACCTGTGTCTGGAACCTACCATGGCTCGTGTGACTGGGGAAAGGGCCCCAGCCTTCACTTCGATGGAGTTGGAGCGCTTGGTGGATAGGGTCCTACCCCAGTATGAACAGCTGTATGGGCCTCCAGACCAACAGGTGAGTATACCTTGGGCACGATGCATGTGGGAAGGCTGCATGGAAATGTGTGTGCAGGAATCGCGTAATTTGGGGGGGGGGGTGCCTGTTGGTAATGTACATGTTGGGCGCCGGTCGATGTGTGTGCCAATGAAGCTGGAAATGGGATTTGTGGGCCATATGTGTGACAGGCTGGATTGTATGAGTAATGGTGTTCTCCTGTCTGTATTACCTCTGCAGGTCATCACCCATCAAAAGAAGGGATTGTGGCGTGCCATCGCCAAGGAAGTGTGGACCCTGGGGGTCTACAGCAGGCGTGGCACCCACTGCAGGAAACAGAGGGAGGACCTGAGACGCTGGGCATGGATGACCATGGAGGCCTAGCTGGGGATGGCCTTCCAACGAGGAAGGGGTGCCCGTCGGAACCTGACCCCCCTGATGGCCCACATACATCCGGTTGGTGGGTATGAGTTAGTGGGTGTCCCTTAATGCCAGGTCAGACATTGCAGCGTCATCCAGCTCAAAGGGTAATGGGTGTGTAGCAAATTCAGGTAACCTAGCTTGGTTGCATTCCATGTCAGGCAGGGCTTTGTGGGTCCCAGGAGGGGTGCAGTTGGCGGTGGTTGGCCCTCATCTTGCTGTGGCATCTAGCCAATTGAATGCCAGTGCAATGCATAGTGCTCAATCCTGATCGCTGTGTGTGACGGTACTGTGTATGCCAATTGTGGTGTTGGTGCTGTAATTGAGCCAGTGCTCCCTTTCTCTCACTCCTTTCTCCTTCTGTCATCCTGTTCATGTGTGCATTAGCATCATCTGGCGGAGGAGCAGGGGCACCAGTGACAGAGGGAGCTGCATCCCACTGGACCCAGGAGGCAGAGTCCACTGACGCAGAGGAAAACAGTGGGACGGAGGGCGAGGGGAGCACCACGGCGGAGACAGGAGGTGACAACACAGACTCTGATTCCTCCTCCGATGAAAGTTCCCTGGTGGTGGCGGACACCTCTGTGACCACCCCAGCTGCAGGTACAGCCGGCACCCCCGTACCAGCACTGCCCTCCCAGTAGCCCCTCAGAGAGTTGCCCGTGCCCGCTCACCCAGAGGGTGGGCATCGACTTCGCCCCAGGCACCTTAGGTCCTTCCCCAGTGAGCTCTGCTGCCCTGAATGAGGAGGCTACTGACCTCTTGAGATCCATCTCTGTAGGGCACTTAACCATTGTGTATACCATCCAGTGGCTGGCATCCCAGATGCAGCAATGCTATGCATTCCCGGAGGGCATCCACAGTGGATTGGCGGCCCAAGGAAGATCGATTCAGGCTCTGGCCTCCTTTCTGATGGCAGCCACTGCCCCTATTTCTACCGTCCCCCCTCCAACTACCACTTCCCAGTCCCAGTCTCCTCAACCCCAACCCATCTCATGCACATATACAGACGAGCATGAACACAAGGCATCACACAAAAGAGTGGCACAGTCAAACACAGGCACCATACTTCAGTCCACAAGCACTCACACAAACAACAGACAGTTCACATCCACATCCCCTGCCTCCTCTGTCTCCTCCTCCTCCTCCCTCACAGTCACGTCCACACTCACACCTGCATGCACTGCTTCAACAGCCACCACCAGCATCACCACACCAAGCAGCACACGCACCTCACTAGCAGACACCTCCACAACATCCATCCATGCATCCCCTGTGTCCTCTCGCACCCTGTCTGTCCCCCCATCCTAAAGGACACAAACGTAGGCACTCAGACCCCCAACAGCCATCCACCTCACATCAGCACACTGCCCATGCACCTGCACCCAAGTCCAGCAGACGTACTCCTCCAACAACCACTCCCTCAGCTTCCACTCCCATCCCTCCTCCCTCATCCCGCCCCAATGTCCCTAAGAAGCTTTTCCATGCCCAACTTGACCTCTTCCCTCCCCCCATCCTGTCCATAAGAGCAGGGTCCAAACGACCCAGCCCAGCACCTCAGCCAAATAGTCCATGGGGACAGTGGAGGCACCTCCTAGTCAGGGAGGCAAGACAGTGAAGGATCCCACTCCACCAGCCAGGAAAGGGATGCATCCCACTCCACCAGCCAGGAAAGGGAAGAAGCCCTCACTTCCTGCTGAGACACAGCAGCTCTCACCTCCTGCCGAGGCTGGCAGGGTACCAACACGATCACCACCAGTGGGCACGGGCCCTCATCTCCTGCTGAGACACGGCAGCCCTCGTCTCCAACAGAGGCTGCCCAGGAGGCACCTTCCCCTGCTGAGACACAGAAGCCCTCACCTCCTGCAGAGGCTGGCAGGGTACCAACACCACCACCACCAATGGTCATGGAGCCCTCACCTCCAGCAGAGGGCATGTAGGCCACCCTCCAGGGACTGCTGTACAAGAAGCCCCCTCTAGAAGCATTGGGCACATTCCCCACCTCAGAGACTGTGACCTTGCACTCCCCAGCAACGTGAAATGGGCATGGAGCCCCATCCAGAACCAGTGTGCATGTTCCAGACTTCAGCTGAGGTTCCCCCCACCCCACTTCCCCCTGAGGTGCATGTCCACTTCCGAGATGTTGCTCCTGCACAGTTTTGTGCAGAGTTAGTCAGGATCAAGTTGGGGCTTGCCATGGTCTTAACTTGGCTGTAATTTCGCCAGCCTCTCAGCGGTATTACCGCCACTTTAACAGTCACCACCAACGTCCAAATGAGCACCTATGTGTCCCTCATAATACTATGAACCACAATACCTACTGAGCAGCCTGTGACAGCTCGCCCTCACTGGCATGAGAGTCAAGTGTGGTAAGGGTTACACCTGACCCAGTGTCCACAACCAAAGTAGGATGTATCCCAGGACCCCATTGGTAAACGACCTCAACCACCACAGATAGGCCTAGTCACCCCTTTCTGCCGATTAGCCCCTGAATTAAATCTGTCAGTTGGTGGCCAGTTGTGGAATATCTGAATGTTCCATCTCCAGCTGTTCTGAACATGACATTAAGGACAAGTTTTATAGAGGCCCACTTAGATAATCTGGTTCATAGGGAGGAAACTGTGTTGGATTTAGAGGAAGGTGGTTGACAGGATCCCCTGGAGGAAGTGGCCTGATGTCGGACCTTAGCACAGGTCTTCCCCAGACACATGCCAAATGTGTCCTCACATCTACTTTCCATGGTTTCCTCGAGAAATTCTCTATCTCCCCTTGAATTTCAAGGGCACCCCTGTCATCAACTCCAGGAGTTATTAACTAGGGTGGGTTAAGCCTAACTGAGACCCTGAACGTGTAATCTGCTCTCCTGAAGGGAGAAAAGAGGCAGAAGAAACACAAGGAATAGGTTCAAGAAAAAATGAACAAGGCGAGGGGAGGGAACTGGAGGGAGAAATGATAGCCTTAGAGAATTAAAGCTCAGAATGTCAGCAGAGACGGCTACATCTGGGAAAGGAGATCCCACCTCCATCTCAACAGATGTTCGTGCAAAAGCTTTAAACGAGATTATGCACACGTATATGCAGGGACTAGATATTTTGGAAAGGCTTGTACGCTTTGAGATTGCTTGTAGGGCTCAGGCATTGAATGGTTTGTCTAAAGGAGGCATTGTAATGAGTGAGTTGCCCATAGAGGGCACAGCAGTCACTGGCTGAATGCCAGTGGCAGAGCAGATGAACTGTGAGTGAATGAAAGAAGCTCTAATCAGACTGTCTGGGCTGAAGAAAACTCAATACCCTTAGAGGAACTCAAGTGAGTGGCTGGCGTTCCATGAAACAAATTTATTAACTGAAATGAGTGGGTGAGAGGGGTGGGAAGGATTTTTACGCCCTTAACCAATAGATGGTGACAGAGTGACTCAAGAAGGAGTGCCCTACCCCACTTAGGTAACACCTGTCAGATGTGACAGTTAATGATCCAGAGAAGATCCAGTGTTAACTCACAGATGGTTTACTAGTTGGGCTGGAGCACATTGTCTTTAAACCAAAACGAGGGCAGAATTTTCAACAGAGGTTTTACCCCAGAGGATAAGGTCCAGGGCAAATTCCAAGGGACCAAGAGAGGACACAGGCAAAAAAGGGAATTGGGTTCCAAGTCAGGACACACAAGGACAAGAAAAGTCTTCCAAGCTCACAGTGATTATTTGCTACAAGGGTAACCAAATGGACTTCACGTAAGGGACTGTACCAGCTGCACTTGTGATAGCAAGTGTGTTGGGTATGGGTGAAGGGGACCCAAGAGGTACATGTTGCAGTTAATCTAGTAGCTATAGACATTTGGGAGTGGCGTATCCATCCAAAACGTACAGGGTATATGTTGGAAGCTAATATCAACAGGAGGAATATCCGTGCCATGAAAGGTACTACGGTTTAGAGGAAGATCCTCAAGCCCAAGGAGATTCTCCCAAGAGCCAGTGGCAAAGGCTAGGTAACTCATGGGGATGACATGGAGAAAACGATGACCCAAGTTGAGGTCGAAATGAATGACAAACCAATCATGGCCTATGGAGGGATGAAGCAAGGTGCTGAATGTCCCTTGGGCAATGGTTAGATTAGCCCTAGTTTAGTACCAGGGCCAGAAGCTGACAGGGTTTGAACCACATCAGGTGTGTTGACCACAGCACAGGTTGCATGTACATCTAAGGAATAGACAGGGACCAACTCTGAGTTGGAAGGACCAGAGAAAGGCAGTGAGTGGATCAGAAGAGACTCTGAGAAGTCACAGATTGTGGCGTTCATCATCCCTGCTCCAGAAGGAGAGGAGGATGAGAAACCCAAAGCAGACCTGGGGCCATAATATACATCCTGCCCCAGGGGCACAAAGTGCGTGAGGAACCAGGAGGTCTCCTTCCCAGCGGCGGAGGGACACCATAGTCCTCAGAGTCAGTTTAGCAGAGAGTACACAAATCAAGCGGAGTCACCAACTGGAGGAATAAACAGAAGTTTATTACATGGATTATAGCTCGAGCTAATACAGAGTTCCAGGACAGTCAAGTGACTATCCTACAGAGGCTGCCCCTTCACTCTGGGGCACCCAACCTTATATACACACAAAACTGCTTAGCCAGAGGACAACTCCACCCCTACGTATTCAAGGTCCTCTGCGGCCTTCAGAATATTTCAGGGATACACGTGTGGTGGGAGAAGGTACAGATGCAGCTGGCAGGAGGTGGCAACTACCTGTACAAATCTGTTCTGGCAGTTACTGATCACGCACAAACATTCTCGGAACTACGGTTAGAACAAGTAAATTACAGCGATAAGCAGATTCCAGCCCAAGGCTGCGAGCACAAGGTCAATCATCAAAGTTCAGGAGGTTTGTCGAGCACATGGCAACATAATAAAGATAAACGGATGCCTAGCAGCTATGGTGTATGATTAAGTTTATGTACATTTTCTCATGCGTATGTTCCTTCTTGGTCCTCATCCTCCCCTCCCGGGGCACAATGGTATTACAGAAGGGACCACAGGGGGTTGCTTGGCACCATGCAAATGAGGGAATCTATTTGCTTCTCCGCAAAGGAGCAGAGCAGACGTTGAGGCAAACATGCCCTTGGGAGGGCAACTGAAAGTATGACACAAAAAAGTGGTGCACTCTCAGTGTGCACCCCGAGGGCAGCCCTCTCAAGGGAAGAACGGGGGTCTCCTGGACAGCTCAGACATCCCCCTGCAGGCACGTGTACTCACTTACTGACCCGCCTGCAAAGGGATTTCTAATCCTGCTTCAAAGTGCAGGATTGTTGCCTTCTGTACAGAGAAACACGGAGAAGCTCTGAAGCAGCTGCTCCATATTTCACTTGAATGTACTGCCCCAGGCCAGCTTCACTCATGGCTACCCTGAGAGCAGCACATTCATCATAAAAGGTTATATTTTCCCTGTTTGCACATGATGCACCGTTGTGCAAACAGGGAAATATGCCCTATTCGTAATATGGGTTCAGGTGTTTGAGTCTGGGTCGGAGTTGCAAGAGTTGTCAGCTGCTAGAGAACTCACCTGAGAGAAATTCCACCAGACACAAGCTGAATGCCTTACACTGGTGGGACTTCGGAAAGTAACCCAGGAATGAGTCAGCAAAGGAGAGGCTGAAGGCATAATGTTGACCGGAGAATGGACTGCTTTACTATAAGCCTGTGAATTTCTGGGTCGGGTTAGAGGCTGTAAATCCATTACTGCACAGAGACCCTTAGCAGGATACTTGGGATTTAGGAAGAGTCAGGATAAGTTGGACTCTTTGTTCTGCTGGTTGGGGATATACAGAGACACAGAGAGATTCTCTAGAAACTGCCCTACTTGCCAACTGAGAGGAACGTCACAAGTTAAGACCATGGCACTAGTGATCCCACTGTCAGGTAAGAGGCATACCATTTGGGTGAGTGTGCACTGACATTGTTAGCTCATTTGATCTCCTCCTCGACAGTGTACCTCTGAGGAGCACGACTACAAAGATAGCTATATGACACTCCTTGAGATCTTATCAAGCAATGGATTTCTTAAAATAGTCATTTCTGACTGGTGAACAAAATATTTATTTTTAAATGAGAAAGGTGTAGAAGCCAGCTGACATGATCTAGCACTTTCATGCAGCATACCACTGGCAAACTAGTGGGTTGGAGGAACGGTCTAACAAGACCCAGACAAAAGCTTGATGGAAACTCTACAGAGAACCTCAGCAGGAAGTGGGGTTTTCTGTTGTCATGTCTCTTCCTTGTTTGCAAAAAGATTCAGCAGAAAGGAGTCGGATTCAGTCTCTTAAACCTCTGTTTGGACACCCAGTGTGAGGCCCGCTCACCTCAGAGAGAGAAGTGTGGAATAGAACTTCAGAGAAGGATGCAGAGGACTATGAGATTGGCCTCAGGAATTTCATGGCATACACGGGTCAGGTGAAGAAAGGTGAAGAAAGCCTTTGGCAAGCCAAAAGCTGATGACTGGTATGACAAGAAAGCAATACTGAGGGGACATCAGGAGGGTCAGGAGGTGTTGAATTCCCTTTGACCAAGAGATTTGGGGGACACAAAGTGCAGGCCATTTAAGGTAGTACAAGGGACAAAAGCGTGTAATATTTGACATGATTTAAGATTGTCATGGTCTATCATGATTAAGCACTAATCTGTTAGGATGTGCAATCCATTGGTGATGAAACCGAACGACAGATGCTGGTTCCCTATGCCTCAGCTAGACGGCCCAGGCCCAAAGTTTTAACACTTGGGAATGAGCTACTTCTAGTAGGGAGAAGAGAAAGGCATGTGAGAAAAAAAAAACTGAGAGAAGACATCCTCAGTGTGTGCTTTCCAAATATTACTAGTCTTGATCTCAATGCAGTAGGTCCATCTTTTAGTGCAGGCGTCAACTGTGCTCTGAGATAAACAAACTAATGAGTGAAATGTGACTACAACATTCCACTATACATCTAAGTAAGATTCTTGCATATCTTACCAAACTCAGGGTCATCTGGTCTTTGCTTTTCTGAGAAAAGGTAAGCCATATCAGTTACTAAAAAATAGCTACATAATCATTTCTTGTTCCTTCCTCTAATCTCGTTTTCTTAATACCCGGAGTTCCAATCACTGGATTCTTTTCCTTATGAATTTACTAACAGGAATTAGCTCCATTCCTTGAACTCCTGGATCTGTCAAACTTTTGAAAATTAACTTTGCTGATTCAAACAACTGTCTTGCACTTGTTAAACATGAACATGTTAAGCGTTGACCCCACACTTCACCCTTGACTTAATTTTTCCTTTCTTATCTTTTTCTAGGATCAGGATATAACAAAGGAAACAAAAACCTCTTTAATCAGAAGGAGGTGAGTGAGCCGATAAAGAAAAAGTGCTGCACACACACTCGTTACCATTTTAATGTAGAGACTTCTGTTGGTGATTCATTTCTTTCTTACTGTTAGATTTTTTGGTGCCACAAAGGAAGATTCTGTTAGGAATCTCCAGAAAATACACCAACCTGCTGAGGATCAGAAGGCCATGAAAACATCCGAGTCAGAAAAATGGATCCTGCCGGATGCTGGTCTCAGAAAGAGTAATCAATAACAGACATGAATCCCTGGATGAGTGAAGATGAAATAGCCCAGTACACCCAACAAGGTTGCCATTCTCGTACAAGTGGAATTCAAACGAGAATGCGGTCACTTGAATTTGCAGAGAGGAGATAAGCATGAACCAAGCACCAGTTCTACATGGCAGCACACTTTTTGCATTCAATAAAATGGTAACTGTGCAAGGACTGCCAGTGAAGGTAACTGGCTGAGTCCAAAGTGCATTAAGATTGAGGCTGCCAAGATGTGGACTTCGGGTGATTCAGCTTTTTTGTAATCCTTGGGCCAGTCCAGATGTATTGGTGCCCAAGAAAGGATTCATAGACCGCACTTTTGATTGGACTCCCAGGCCATCGATAATGTGACCAAGACGATGCACATCCGGTTCAGAGAGATGATGAGCTAGTGGACAGGTTGGGAACTGCTTGCATCTCTGATCTGACCGGTGCCTGGTGGAAGATCAACTTAATACCTAGCACCTAGGAGCAGAGGACCCTCTGTGTCAGAGGGGTTGTACTAGTTTAGGGCCATATCCTTCACTCTCATGAATGCTCCTACCACATTTTGGCACCTGATTAACAACTTTCTTTCAGTGTTGGAAGAGTTCTGCATGCCCTATATTGATGTTAAATCCTAAAAGGTGTTTTTCTGGATACAGGTGGTGAAACTGATTTTCAAGGCTACCAATGTGAGTAGTGTTCAAAAACGAAAAGAATCCTAGAATGGTTCAGGTGAGAACGAGTAAAACCGGGGCACCCAATTCCAAAGGTCTCCTACCCACACAATCTAGATGTGTGATGGATCCATGGTCACAATGTCAAGGTGTCACACAGACAAAAATACACACAAACCTTAATGCATAAACATGCCACAGGGAAATAGCACACTGAACATTATCAGTCCAAATGCACAGGCCTGAATGCCCAAGTCAAATGACTTGCAGTCGTGTCACTGCAACATGAATCAGCCTGCAACATGTCTCATACAAGAGCCACGCCTCCTAGAAAACGACTGATTTAGGTCCAAAATGTTAATCTATTAATTTGTGTCTTCCTCTAAGTCAGAGGAGTTGCAATACTATATGCTACATCCTTCTGCCGGGAAGCATGGAATAAAATATTCGAAGAAAAGAAGAGTGTGCTGGCCATACCAATCAAACATAACTCCATGACCCAAAGATTGCCAACATTTACTCATCTACCTCTTCCTAAAGGAAATTTCTGCGACAAGTAGTGTCTGCGATACTACATATATAGAATTATAGACGGCTAATAGTAAACTGCGGGGATGTTTTTCACTGAGTAGTTCTGAGTGACATCAAATAGACAATGAGAGCAAAGCTCAAGTTGTCGGTGATGTGAGTCAGCACCATTTACTTTCAAAGGATATTATTTCAGCACAATGGAACGTATCACCTATTTTAAGGCACCTCGCCTCTCCCCACTGCCCGAATACCTGTCTGTCCAGCCTCAAGCTGAACTCTGTGTTCCCACAGAGGGGTATAAATGGGGGTGAATGTTTAGCAAGCTGTAGCTGTTCTACCATTGCATCCTATATTTGTAGTGGTATCCCATTTATTGGAGAATGAGTCAAGTCGTGGCCCTCCATTTTGGAATGTGCCACAAGTCTGATTCCGACCCCGGTCACTCTAACAGGAAGTTCTATTGTGTTGCTTAATAACAGGCCTTATAACTTGGGATCTACAGGCCTCGCTTTCTCAGGGGCTGGTTGCAGCCCTAATTTTAACTCGCCTTTATAAATCCTTTGTAGATATATGGCAATGCCTCCATCTATGAAGAAGGCATTAATTACTGTGCTTCCCTATAAGGGAAAGAAAGCATACAGTGATCATCATAAAGATTTCTCATAGTGTAGTAAGATGCAGGGCACAGATCCCCTCTTTAACACAAATGATGACCACAAACACCCCCAGGCCCGGAAGGAAAGCCCCCCAGAGGTCCCCGGATAGAAGGGCCCAGCTCAGCCCGGCTCCTGGCAGAGATTTCCTCCAGGATAATTCAGTCTATTTCTACAAACACAGCAGAAGGTGCTGACAATCTCCTACCTGAGCAGGAACCTGTGCAGACATTTCCAGGCTCTCTCCTCCTCCTGGGGGGTGGGGGGGGGGGGCAGGTGCAGATTTGGGGTCTGGGGGGTCTGTGAGGGTCTGAAGATGAAGATAACTGCACAGACAGACAGGGGGTCCTTCCTCCTCTGCAGCAGGCTGGACACAGAGGGAGAGGCCGGAAGTGATGTCAGCATCCGCTGCTGGTGCTGTCTCTGCCGCCGCTGACCCGGAAGTAGAAACTTCTATCCGTGTTAGTAGCAGGACGGGACCTTGTGCTGGAGACAAACATTGACGTTTACTAGACATCCTTTTCTCTCTTCTTACAAAGATCTGTTCAACTCGAGCTGCTTTTATATCTGAGCGCAGAACAAGCGCCGTCTCTTCGGAACCTGAGACCGGAAACTCCCTCTCGTGAGAGGGCGAAGGGTTTCCTCTTCCGGGTCAGTGGTGGCAGAGACAGCACCAGCAGCGGATGCTGACATCACCAGTTTCCTCTTCCGGGTCAGCGGCGGCAGAGACAGCACCAGCAGCGGATGTGACATCACTTCCGGCCGCTCCCTCCTGCTCCCGCCTCCTGTGCTGATGGTTCTCCCGGACTCCTGCCTGAGGTGAGTTCACTTCAGTTTGTTGATCCGTCTGGGTTCGGGGTCTCCCCGCTCCGCGGCCTGAGAGAGGGACCCTGACACTGAAAGAGAGGGGTTTTACACGTGAGCTGAGACGCATTCCTGCCCAGCCCTGCAGGTACCACGCATCAGGAGTTAGACTCACGCATTTTAGTGCAGGTGTGCGCATCACCGCACTAAGGTGCATTAGTCACGCATAATTGGAGCTCCTCTGATTTTGTGAGATCACGAGGCGCTGCATTTGTTTGCACACAATGACTCCAGCATGCTCGGTTGTCTCAGTGCTGCCAGGCACTTTTTACAGAGCTGCTATGACACAGAATTACTTAACACTTTCCAGCGCAGCCACCAACGTGGATATCATGTTCCTGTAGGGAAATGGATCTTAGAGTAAACCTGCCCCTCCCCCCAATCACGTGTATTTGGCTATGAGTGTCTTCCCCAATAAACACGCAGATGCCACCTTTCGCTGTGTTTTTCGGGGAGGCACCCCACGCATAGCAGGGCTGTCTTACTGCCTTAGTCTAAATCCTGATGTATGATACTTGGCAGGGCTGTCTTATTGCCTAAGTCTAACTCCTGATGCGTGGTACTTGGCAGGGTTGTATCATAGCGTTAGTCTAACTCCTGATGCGAGGTACTTGGCAGGGCTGTATCATAGCGTTAGTCTAACTCCTGATGCGTGGTACTTGACAGGGTTGTATCATAGCGTTAGTCTAACTCCTGATGCGTGGCACTTGGCAGGGCTGTCTCATAGTGTTAGTCTAACTCCTGATGCGTGGTACTTGACAGGGTTGTATCATAGCGTTAGTCTAACTCCTGATGTGTTGTACTGGGCAGGACTGTATCATAGCGTTAGTCTAACTCCTGATGTGTGGTACTTGGCAGGGCTGTATCATAGCGTTAGTCTAACTCCTGATATGTTGTACGGGCAGGGCTGCTAACTCTCATATTGCACCATGGCATTACAGAGGGAATCTTGCCATAAGTGGTACACAGCCAGAAGCAATGTATGCTGTTTAAGAGAGGTAGAAAGGTACTGATAGCTGTGGAAGGTAGAGATTTATTTTTGCGGTTTTATGTAGCGTGACCTCGACCCACAAGCATTGGTGCACTTGACATGAGCACAAGTTACATTACACAGGGTCACATTAATTTTTTAAGCCTTTCACCCTTTTTCGGTCTATGTTTCTCTAAGTTTCTGTCTTTCTGCCCCGTGTTTGTAATTGTCAGTGCAAGTTCACCCATCCCTTTATGCTCCACATATTGATTTTGGTATGCGTGCCCTGGCCCCTGCTTTTATGCTCTAAATCTGCATTAAGTTGTAGTGGCAGCCTGCTCAGGTGTTTATGCATATGTTACTGTGTCTGTGTGTCTCAGTGTCCGTCTGTCAGTCTTACTGTGTCTTTGTGTCTCAGTGTCCATCTGTCCATGTCTGCATTAAGTTGTAGTGGCAGCCTACTCATGTCTTTATGCGCCTGTTACTGTGTCTGTGTGTCTCAGTGTCGGTCTGTCTGTGTCTGCATTAAGTTGTAGTTGCAGCCTGCTCATGTCTTTATGCGCCTGTTACTGTGTCTGTGTGTCTCAGTGTCCGTGTCTGCATTAAGTTGTCGTGGCAGCCTGCTCATGTTTTTATGTACCTGTTAATGTGTCTGGGTGTCTCAGTGTCCGCCTGTCCGTGTCTGCATTAAGTTGCAGTGGCTGCCTGCTCGTGCTATTATGCCCTGTGTCTGTACATAGTGTCTGTTACTGTGTCTGGGTGTCTCAGTGTCGGTCTGTCTGTGTCTGCATTAAGTTGTAGTTGCAGCCTGCTCATGTCTTTATGCGCCTGTTACTGTGTCTTTGTGTCTCAGTGTCCGTCTGTCCGTGTCTGCATTAAGTTGTAGTTGCAGCCTGCTCATGTCTTTATGCGCCTGTTACTGTGTCTTTGTGTCTCAGTGTCCGTCTGTCTGTGTCTGCATTAAGTTGTAGTGGCAGCCTACTCATGTCGTTATGCGCCTGTTACTGTGTCTGTGTGTCTCAGTGTCCGTCTGTCTGTGTCTGCATTAAGTTGTAGTTGCAGCCTGCTCATGTCTTTATGCGCCTGTTACTGTGTCTTTGTGTCTCAGTGTCCGTGTCTGCATTAAGTTGTAGTGGCAGCCTACTCATGTCTTTATGCGCCTGTGACTGTGTCTGTGTGTTTCAGTGTCCGTCTGTCTGTGTCTGCATTAAGTTGTAGTTGCAGCCTGCTCATGTCTTTATGCGCCTGTTCCTGTGTCTGTGTGTCTCAGAGTCCGCCTGTCTGTATTAAGTTGTAGTGGCTGCCTGCTCATGTCTTTATGCTCTATGTCTGTACATAGAGCTTGTTACTGTGTCTGTGTGTCCCAGTGTCCGTCTGTCAATGTCTGCATTACGTTGTAGTGGCAGTCTGCTCATCTCTTTATGCACCTGTTACTGTGTCTGTGTGTCAGTGTCCGTCTGACAGTGTCTGCATTAAGTGGCAGTGGCTGCCTGCTCATGCCATTATGCCCTGTTTCTGTATATAATAGTGTCTGTTACTGTGTCTGTGTGTCTCAGTGTCCGTCTGTCCATGTCTGCATTAAGTTGTAATGGCTGCCTGCTCATGTCTTTATGCCTCATGCCTGTGCTTATCACCTCTTACTGTGTCTGTGTGTCTCAGTGTCCGTCTGTCCGTGTCTGCATTAAGATGCAGTGGCTGCCTGCTCATGCCATTATGCCCTGTGTCTGTACATAACCACCTGTTACTGTCTGCGTGTCTCAGTGTCCATCTGTCCGTGTTACTGTGTCTGCATGTCTCCATGTCTGTCTGTCCGTGTTACTGTGTCTCCGTCTGTCCTGTCTGCCTGCTCATGCCATTATACCCTTTGTCTGTACATAGGCGCCTGTTACTGTGTCGGTGTGTCTCCGTGTCCGTCTGTCCGTGTCTGCATTAAGTTGCAGTGTCTGCCTGCTCATATCTTTATGCCTCATGTCTGTACATAGCACCTGTTACTGTGGCTGTGTGTCTCAGTGTCCATCTGTCCATGTTATTGTGTTTATGTGTCTCAGTGTCCGTCTGTCCGTGCCTGCATTAAGTTGCAGTGGCTGCCTGCTCATGCCATTATGCCCTATGTCTGTACATAGGAGCCTGTTACTGTGTGTCTCAGTGTCCGTCTGTCCGTGTTACTGTGTCTATGTGTCCATCTGTCCGTGTCTGCATTAAGTTGCAGTGGCTGCCCTTGTCAAAGCAAAAATATGCAGAGGAATGCCCAGCATTGCTGCATGAGCCTCCAACTCCACTTCTGCCCAAGCTGATGTCTCTAAATCGTTCCCTAGTAGAGAGTCTACAGGTAAATCTGAGGCAACCACAACTTTCTTTGGACCAGTAACCCCCCCTCCCCAGTTGAGATTCACAACAGCCATGGGGTGGCTAAGAGTGTTGTTATGAGCGTCTGTCACTTGGTACTGGTGACCAAGTAGGTGTTGTTCAGGGTGCACCAGTTTCTCTATCACCATGGTAACACTGGCTCCTGTGTCCCTGTAGGCCTGAACCTCAACACCATTTATTAGGGGAAGTTGCTTGTACTTATCCATATTAAGGGGACAAGCAACCAAGGTGGCCATATCAATGGCACCTTCAGAGACTAACACAGCCTCTGTGGTCGCCCTAACAAGACCAACCCCAACTAAATTACCAAAAGTGAGCCCAGCTACTCCCTTGGATTGGCTATTAGTAGGTTTGCTCCCACCACCACTGCTATTACTAGGGGCACTAGAATTTGCAGTAGGGGTTGTGATAGTGGGAGGTTTGGTGTTTTTCTTTGGACAACTGGCATCAGTTGTCAAATGGCCTTTGACTTTACACAAATAACACCAAGGCTTTTTAGGTTGATTATTGGAAGAGGATTTGGACCCACCACCCCCACCAGAGGATTTTTTTGGGCCTGATGAAGACTTATTTTTACTTTTGTCACCACCCTTGTCGGAAGACTTACCATCCTTCTTCTTGCCATCCTTGTCACCTCCTGTATGAACTTTTCTGTTCCCTCTTGTCCTGACCCATTTGTCTGCCTTCTTCCCCAATTCTTGGGGAGAGGTCAGATCTGAGTCCACTAGATATTGGTATAACAAGTCAGACACACAGTTATTCAGGATATGCTCTCTCAGAATAAGATTATACAGGCTTTCATAGTCAGAAACTCTACTGCCATGTAACCACCCCTCCAAGGCCTTCACTGAACAGTCTACAAAGTCTGTCCAGTCTTGTGAGGACTCTTTTCTGGTGTCTCTGAACTTAATCCTGTATTGTTCAGTGGTTAAGCCAAATCCATCAAAGAGTGCATCCTTCAAAACTGAAAAATTGTTAGCATCACTTTCTCTAACAGTAAGGAGCCTATCCCTACACTTTCCAGTGAAAGATAGCCACAATATAGCAGCCCACTGCCTTTGAGGGACCCCCTGTACCATACAGGCCCTTTCAAGTGCAGCAAACCACTTGTTGATGTCACCCCCCTCCTTGTAAGGGGGGACTATCTTGTGCAGATTCCTGGAATCATGCTCTCTAACAGGATTACTATCAGGAATACTGCTGTTGCTGCCACCATGGGGTCCTAACCCCAATCTCTGTCTTTCCTTATCCAGGTCTAGGGATTCCCTATCTAAGGCCAGCTGTTGCTGTTTAAGCTTCAGTCTGGTCTCTTCAACCCTCAACTTTTTGAGTTCCTTTTCTAACATGTTGTCTTCAGGGTGGGTGGGTTGGGAATGCTCGAACACAGAAGATAAATTGGAAACAACAGAGGGGGATCTGTCCCTAACTGACTGAACCCTATCAACTTGGCCTCTAGGAATAAAGACTTCCCTACTGTGATGGGAACCTCCATTACTACCAACATTACTGGGTGTCTTGTTAGAGGGCAAATCCTGATCAGAACTCTCCCTACTTCCCTCAAGGAGATCCCCTGAGTCAGATTGGGAACCTTCTATTAACCTCTCATTTGAAGTGCCTGCTTGGGACTCATCATTCACAATAAGCATGTTAAATAGAAATTCTTTGGTAGGGTTCTTTCCTATCACTAAACCTCTATATAAGTAGAGACTCCTTAGGCTCTTGAAATTCAAATTGTCATAAGTAGTATTGACCATTTTAAGAGTAGAATCTTCTACAGACATGATAGTAAAAGGTTTAGAAATAGTGAGAAGGAAGAAAAAGTTTCAGAACTTTTTAAAGAACAGAGAAACAACTTTTTCTAACTTTTTAGAAACTTTTAGAAGTTTTAGAATACTTTTCGCACTTTGTAAAAAGTTTAAGAGGAGAAAAGCAAAACTTTTTGGTTAGGTGTACATACATTGAACTGTTTTCTATATTATTCTCTTATAAAAAAGTACACAACGGCAAAGTGGTAAGTAGTTACAAGTACTTATCCCACTGCAGCACAACCAATGTAGGAGGCTGGCCTGGCTTATAGTGGGTACCAGAGGTACTTACACCTTGTGCCAGGTCTAGTTATCCCTTATTAGTGTAGAAGAGGTGTTTCTAGCAGCTTAGGCTGATAGAAGGTAGCTATGGCAAAGCAGCTTAGGCTGAACTAGGAGACATGTAAAGCTCCTACTATACCACTGGTGTCATATGCACAATATGATAGGAAAACACAATACGCAGAAGTACTAAAAATAAAGATACTTTATTTTTATGACAATTTGCCAAAAGTATCTCAGTGAGTACCCTCAGTATGAGGCTAAGATATATACACAAGATATATGTACACAAACCAAACTTATATAAGTAATAGCAAAAAAAGTAATGTAAACAGTGTAGAATTACAATAGATTGCAATAGGAGCCCATAGGTATAAGGGTAACACAAACCATATACTCCAAAAGTGGAATGCGAACCACGAATGGACCACAAACCTATGTGAGCTTGTAGAGGGTCGATGGGACTGTAAGAAAACAGCGAGGGTTAGAAAAATAGCCCACCCCAAGACCCTGAAACGTAGGTGCCCCAGAGAGCACAGAAGTTGTGATAGGGGGATTCTGCAGGAAGAACAAACACCAGCAATGCAACAACAGTGGATTATCGGACCTGAGTACCTGTAAGACAAGGGGACCAAGTCCAATAGTCGTGACAGTGTCAAGAGTGGGCAGGAGCCGAGGAAATGCCAGCTGAGGGTGCAAGGAAGCTGCCACCGGATGGAATAAGCTTGGAGTTCTGCAAGAAAGAAGAGAGCTAGGGACTTCTCCTTTGGAAGACGGATGTCCCACATCGCGATGAAGCTTCCAGAGGTGTTCCCAAGCAGAAAGACCGCAAACAAGCCTTGCTAGCTGCAAGGGTCGCGGTAGAGGTTTTTGGGTGCTGCTGTGGCCCAGGAGGGACCAGGATGTCACCACTTGAAGAAGGAGATAGAGGGGGCGCCCAGCAACTCAGGGAGCCTTCACAGAAGCAGGCAGCACCTGCAGACGTACCTGAACAGGCACATGGAAGAAGAGTGAACCGGGTGCGAAGTCACAATAGGGAGTCCCACGACGCTGGAGGACAACTCAGACGTTTGTGCACGGCAGGTTAGAGTGTCGGGGACCCAGGCTTTGCTGTGCACGAAGGAAATCCTGGAAGAGTGCACAGGAGCCGAAGCAGCTGCAAATCACGCGGTACCCAGCAGTGCAGTCTAGCGTGGGGAGGCAAGGACTTACCTCCACCAAACTTGGACTGAAGAGTCACTGGACTGTGGGAGTCATTTGGACAGAGTTGCTGAGTTCCGGGGACCACGCTCGTCGGGCTGAGAGGGGACCCAGAGGACCAGTGATGCAGTCTTTGGGTGCCTGCGGTTGCAGGGGGAAGATTCCTTCGACCCACAGGAGATTTCTTTAGAGCTCCTGGTGCAAGGAGGAGGCAGGCTACCCCCAGAGCATGCACCACCTTGAAACAGACGAGAAAGCCGGCAGGATGAGGCGATACAAGGTTGCTAGTAGTCGTCTTGCTACTTTGTTGCGGTTTTGCAGGCGTCCTGAGCAGTCAGCGGTCTATTCTTTGGTAGAAGGTGAAGAGGGAGATGCAGAGGAACTCTGGTGAGCTCTTGCATTCGTTATCTAAACAATTCCCCAAAGCAGAGACCCTAAATAGCCAGAAAAGGAGGTTTGGCTACCAAGGAAGGAGGATTGGCTACCAAGAGAGGTAAGAGCCTATCCGAAGGAGCCTCTGACATCACCTGCTGGCACTGGCCACTCAGAGCAGTCCAATGTGCCACAAACACCTCTGTTTCCAAGATGGCAGAAGTCTGGGACACACTGGAGGAGCTCTGGGCACCTCCCTTGGGAGGTGCAGGTCAGGGGAGTGGTCACTCCCCTTTCCTTTGTCCAGTTTCGCGCCAGAGCAGGGCTGGGGGATCCCTAAACCGGTGTAGACTGGCTTATGCAGAGATGGGCACCATATGTGCCCATAAAAGCATTTCCAGAGGCTGGGGGAGGCTACTCCTCCCCAGCCCTGACACCTATTTCCAAAGGGAGAGGGGGTTACACCCTCTCTCAGAGGAAATCCTTCGTTCTGCCTTCCTGGGCCAGGGCTGCCTGGACCACAGAAGGGCAGTAACCTGTCTGAGGGGTTGGCAGCAGTAGCAGTTGCAGTGGAGACCCCAGAAAGGCAGTTTGGCAGTACCCGGGTACTATGCTAGAGACCCGGGGGATCATGGAATTGTCCCCCCCAATGTCAGAATGGCATTGGGGTGACAATTCCATGATCTTAGACATGTTACATGGCCATGTTCGGAGTTACCATTGTGACGCTGTACATAGGTAGTGACCTATGTACAGTGCAGGCGTGTAATGGTGTTCCCACACTCACAAAGTCCGGAGAATTTGCCCTGAACGATGTGGGGGCACTTTGGCTAGTGCCAGGGTGCCCACACACTAAGTAACTTTGCACCCAACTTTCACCAGGTGAAGGTTAGACATATAGGTGACTTATAAGTTACTTAAGTGCAGTGGTAAATGGCTGTGAAATAACGTAAACGTTATTTCACGCAGGCTGCAGTGGCAGGCCTGTGTAAGAATTGTCAGAGCTCCCTATGGGTGGCAAAAGAAATGCTGCAGCCCATAGGGATCTCCTGGAACCCCAATACCCTGGGTACCTCAGTACCATATACTAGGGAATTATATGGGTGTACCAGTATGCCAATGTGAATTGGTAAAAATGGTCACTAGCCTGTCAGTGACAATTTGGAAAGAAATGAGAGAGCATAACCACTGAGGTACTGGTTAGCAGAGCCTCAGTGAGACAGTTAGGCATCACACAGGGAACACATACAGGGCACACTTATGAGCACTGGGGCCCTGGCTGGCAGGGTCCCAGTGACACATAGACTAAAACAACATATATACAGTGAAATATGGGGGTAACATGCCAGGCAAGATGGTACTTTCCTACAGTCACTGCACTGCATCTTACTGAAGCATGAGAAACAAGTGCACACTGCAGCACAAAGAATCTGCGCACACTGCACTGCTTTTTACTGCACAATGAGAAACCTGTGCATGCTGGAATTCATCTTAGTGCAGTGTGAGAGATCTGAGCACACTACACTGCCTTTTAGTGTATTATTAGTAATCTGTGCACACTGCACTGTAGCTCACAAGACACAGAGAGCAAAAGCAGTGTCCTTGCGCAAAGGAATTCTGATGGTAGAGGGGTGTCTAGGGCGCAGTTCATACCATTCATTCAGACAATGGTCCTGCATTGGTGCAAAAGAGAAGCTACGCCTGCTCTGATATTATGCCCACATTACTTACACCAATTTTGTGCTGAGCAATAGGTTAGTAGAGTGTGTCAATAGTATTAAGTACAAGAGTGAGTTGGTTACATAATCTGGATGGCATTCAGAGAGCTTTGAATAATTTGCCTGGAGGATGCCTAGATGGTATGAACTGTGCCCTAGACACCCCTGTACCATCAGAATTCCTTTGCGGCTATACCCACAGAAATCTGGGTCGGGGAGGGAGTGGTGCGGAGGTGGAGGACAAGGGCGCTCCAGGCTTTGGCTTTAAGGTAGAAGAAGGAGGGTCCTCCAGTGAAGCACCAGCGTATGATTGGTACCTTTGTAAGTGTCAGTCGAGTGAAGTTTCCTGTTCGGTTGGTAGAGGAGAAGGCGGTGGTTCAGGTAGGCGGGGTCTTGGTTATGGAGGGCTTTGCAGGCATGTGTCAGAAGTTTGAAGTTGCATCTCTTCTGGACCTGGAGCCAGTGGAGGTTTTTTAGGTGTTGGGTGATGTGGGGTCTCTTGGGTAGGTTGAGGATCAGTCTGGCGGTTGCGTTCTGGATAGTCTGGAGTCTTTGGGTTCAGTGGTGGTACCTCCGTAGAGTGCGTTGCCGTAGTCCAGTCATCAGCTGGTGATGAGAGCTTGCGTCACTGTCTTCCTTGTGCTGATGGGGAGTCAGTTGGAAAATCATGCGAAGTGTGTGGAAACAGGCTGAGGAAACCGCATTGACCTGGCATTTCGTGGAGAGTTCACTGCCAAGGATGAGGCCAAGGTTTTGGGCATGATCTTTAGGTGTAGGGGTGAGTGGGGCTCTGAAGGCCACCAGGAGTCATTCCAGAGGGCTGAGTGGCTTCCAAATATCAGAACATCTGATTTTTGTCAGTGTTGAGCTTCAGACAGTTGTTCTTCATCCATGCGGAAATGTTATTCGTACAGTTGGGGAAGTTGGTCTTTGTCCTGGTGGGGTCGGTCGAGAGCGAGAAGATGAGCGGTGTGTCATTTGCATAAGAGTTGATGTTGATGTTGGGCGATCTCACAATGTCTGCGTGGGGTGTCATGTAGACGTTGAAGAGAGTAGGGCTGACGGAGGAGCCTTGGAACACCGGAGATGGATTGGTTTGGGAGATGAAAGGGAGGCGGAGGACTCCCTGGGTGCCTCCCGTGAGGTAGGATTCTGTCCAGCATCTGTGATTCTGGTCTGGCATAGTCAGTTGATAAGTGTGCGGTCGGAGACAGTATCAAAAGCGGTCGAGCAGGATCAGGACGGCTGCCTCTCCTCTGTCGAGCACGATGCAGATGTTGTCTGTTGCAGTGATTAGAAGCTGTCTCGGTGCTGGGATTGGCTCTGAATCCCGATTGTGAGGGGTCTAGCAGGTCGTTTCTCTCCAGGTATTCGGTGAGTTTGAGGTTGATGGCCTTATTCAGTACCATAGTGAGGAACAGTAGCAGAGACTGGTCGGTAGTTTTGGAGCACACTGGGGTCTGCTGAGGGCTACTTGAAAAGAGCTTCGCAGACTTCTTGTGATGAGGGGATGGAGTTCTAATTGGTTGTCAGGCAGGCAAACTCTTGGACGATGGTGAAGAGTTCCTTGGTTTGGTTGGCGCTGGTTTCGACTCAGTGGGCTAGGGCTTCTATTCTTGCAGTTTAGATCTGGCATTGGTCGCTGTTGAAGGGCAATTTGGAGGTGACTCGGCCAGTGTGGTTCTTGCTGGTGTGCCACCTCCTCTCCAGTTGTTTGCACCTGCGTTTTGAATTGCTGACCTCCGGGGTGCTGGCGTGTTAAATGAACAATTTCATCTAACATTTGATCCAAAATGCAGGAACCACTGATTTGTTTGGATTAGTAGTTTTACACTCAGAAATTACCTTAATGGCCCAATCTGGGTCCGCTCAGGTAAAAAAATCTACCTGAAAAGTTTGTTGACTGTTCACATTAACCCCTTAACTGGTGGGTCTCCCCGTCCTGTGCTGAGTCCATTTATTGTCTATTTGGGGTAGTTTGCGCTTAGGGCTCCATAACGTTTTTCAACATAAAGTACCCACTGCAAATTTGTGCCCTCTTTTTTTCTAACATCCTAGGGATTGTAAAGGTACCCAGGGTTTGTGGATGCCCCTAGAGGAGCCTGAGAGAATAGGCAAAATATAGCTATATTTTTCGTTTAAAAAAAAAAAAAATTAAAAGTGCGCTGGATAAAAGTGTCTGTTTTCCCCTAAAAATTGCATCATCAAATATTTGCTGTACTAAGGTCACCGTCATATATTAGCCTGATTATGAGCTAGTTAATTTATCCAAAGAGAGGCACAGTTTGGTTGTGGTGGTCTTTCTTATTATCTAGTACTTTCCTCAATTATTGATATACAGATTATATGACAGTTTTCCAGGGAATAATCTCCTTTCGGTTCTCTTGTTCCGGGTCCTAGGTCTGGAGTCCTCCTGCCAGTCATTTGGAATGAAG
Organism: Pleurodeles waltl; assembly: GCF_031143425.1. Taxonomy (NCBI): domain Eukaryota; kingdom Metazoa; phylum Chordata; class Amphibia; order Caudata; family Salamandridae; genus Pleurodeles; species Pleurodeles waltl. The sequence goes on from NC_090442.1 coordinate 11,037,986, forward strand.
GGAAATAATGCAGGTAAGTCACCTACTAGATTTATAATGTTCCTTTTTTAAAAAAAATCTCCACTATGTCCTTTCTCCCTAGTGATATGCAACCAGGAGTGCGTAGGGTTGGAGAACAGCGCTCAAAAGATAAACATCTCCCTTTGTCGGTTTGGAAATCTATTCACATCATAAGTGTTAAAATTAAGGAAAAATATAGTCTTGCCCGGAAGAACAATCAGGCTGATTAACTCTATGGGGAGATTTAGGAAAGAATTGAAGACTTTTTTGTTTAAGCAGGATTGAGCAGTTGTGGGTGGGTGCAACTTACCCTTTCATCTTACCTAGAGTGCTGTGCACTATATAAGTACTCTGCATTCATTCATTAATGAGGTACAGAGTCTTTGTCCTACCCCCTTGGTTTCTATATAATGCAGGATGAGGAGCAGTTTGCTCCCTCTCCCCTTGTGTTTAAAAGCTGGTAAGCTCACTCGGGATGTCCCTGTGTGCCTGTGGAGTGGTACTGTGACTTGTGAAGACTTGGACAGCAGGGCAGCCACCCCAGATAACTCTTTGTCTGCTCTCTATTACTTCTTTTCTCCACTGATGAAGGGCTAAAACCAGAAACACGTGTCTAGAGATAACAGCACTACCTGCACCAACTTTGGTGAAAAGCTACAGCAGCTTTGAAGTGAGTGATGTGAGTGGATGTGATGGTGGCAGCAGTTTCTTCTGGGTTGATGATGGACCATTTGGTTAACATTGTCTGTTTGGATAAGATCGGGAGGCATTTGACTAGGTCTGTCGGGTCCGATAGCAGGTTGAAGATACTGTAAATGGCTGGAGATTTGTTGCTGAAAAATTGAGAAGGGTCCTCCGAGGTGGTATTGGTACCAAACAGCAATAATCGATACTCAGTGGGTTTCGTAGAGCCTTCGGCCCCTATGCCACTCCACCTGCTGTACAATCAAATAGTGGCCTCTAGTGCCTACAAGGAAACTGCAGTTGTGACTGCTTGTTTAGTAGTAAAATATAGAAATAATCGGTGCTCAGTGGTTTTCCTAGAGCTTTTGACCCCTGTGCCATTGCACTTGTTGTACCAGTCATAATATTATGGTTTTCCTAGAACTTTTGCCCACTGCGCCATTGCACTTGTTGCACCAGTCATATCATGGCCCTAGTGCTTGCAAGGTAACTGCTCTTAGTACTGCTTGTTCAGTGGCAACATATAGCAATAATTGGTGGGTTTCCTAGAGCTTTTGGCCTCTGTGCCCCCTGTGAACAACACCTCCCCGTGGAATGACACCTGGTAGCCTTCAGAACTCGGACCCACTCCGACAGAGCACACCTGCAACCTCAGCATCATCCCAGGCAGCAAACTCCCCATGAAATGCCAGATCAACGTAGTCTCCTCCGCCTGCTTCCACACCCTTCGCATGCCCAAAATGATATTCAGGTGTCTCTCTGTCAACACCAGGAAAGTCATCACCCAAGCTCAAGTCACCAGCCGGCTGGGCTGCGGCAATGCACTCTACACAGGACTCATTCCCCGTATCTGCTGAAGCAACAGTGGAGGATACTTCGCCGCCAAGTCCTGGAACAACCTCTCCCTGCCCTTCAGAATATCATCCTCTCTCCATGAATTCAGAAAAGGACTCAATACCTGGTGCTTCACCTGATCCCAGCAGAAACCCAGTGCCTGGATACCCTACAGGTAATTAGCTGTGCTCTACAAATCTGAATTGACTGATTGATTGATAAGCCAAGTATGAGTTTGCCAGTAGTTGGCCCCTCACCGACTTTGCGGTTTAAGGAGTTCCATAGAAGACAGATTTGTTTCCTGGCGAAACACAATGTGAGTCTGCTTCGAAAGTAGGAATAAAATAATTGACTGCATCTGTGTTTGGCCATTCCCTGGATATTCAACGACAGTATGAAATATGTGGGCATAAATGTTGTGTGATGCTTTAGCATTTCAGTGTCTAGGTGTCCATCTGCCCTCCTCCAGCTTTGAAATTCTATAGGCTGTGATCACAGTCAGTCCCCCACCCACGTGTATAGAGTAATGCTGAGTGTCCACGAACAAAAACATAAAATAATTACCCCAACCCCCATTCCTGGTTGTGTCTCAAACATGGCCATGACCAAAGGAAAGCTGAAAAGGAAATCGGAGAAGAGAGGAACATGTTCCATCAAGGTCCGGGAGATTACAGTCTCTTGGGTTGTCCAAGTGAGATATGCACAATCCGTACCCTAATAGTGGTGCCCATTTTTGCTCTCCCTATCCCCCAGCCAAGGCCACGAGGAATATAGCCTTCTCAACATGCGCTCTGAGAGGCTCCTCCACTCCAAAACAGGGCACAGTTGTGGTGTCATGTCACTTGGTCAGACGTCATTGGCATTAATTTCATGTGATGTGATGTGGGTCAGCGAGGGCGCAATCCAGCCAGCACTGACTTGTTCATATCTATTCTGTCCCTGAGGATGGCCTGATCTGCTTGTAGGAGCCCATTATCAATCACTAAGAAGTCTAATTTAGTTTCCACAATAGTTTATACATCCTTGATGGCCTGATGGCACCTGAGCTGATCCAGTGTGAACAGGAAAGCATTGAAGTATGTGAATGCAGTTACCTTTGTTATATACTTCCAGAGGAATTAACTTTGTTATATACACTTCCCGAAACTAAAGAAACAGCAGTACATCCGGATCCTTCTTTCTCCACCATCTATTTTTGTTTAAATGAAATCTTGTCCATGTGCATCTCCCTAAAGCTGCACCTGTAGCATGTAGGTGCTCCATGCTCGCCGTTTCTTTAATAAGTAACTATGTGATCACTGGTAAATCACCTCCTTTTAAGAAGAAAATAGGATGTAATGTGTTCCACAGAACCTTTAGTTAAATATCTGTGTATGGTGAATTAACCCTCGCTACGTTTCAATCATGGTAAAGAAAAGATGGTGTTTATATCCAGTTAAATATTGTGTATCACTTTCTAGTACATTTGTATTTCGTAATTTTAAATCTCTTTACATCCCACAGGACAAATTCCTTGAATGCATCAATTGCTTAGGAATAACAGCAATGATTCAGTAAATCAACAACAAATGGTCATAAATAATCAACTCCAGTATTCAGGAAAACATCAGTGCAATCATAGACTGAGGACCCTGAACATAAATTGACAGACGTTGGAAGAAGCTCTGAAGGACAATTCAGTGAACGCAGGAGTCTGAGCTTTGCACCTTTACACCACAAGACTAAGAAATAACCTCTAGAAAATTAAGGCAACAACACTGACAAACCACCTCCTGAATAAACGGGCGACCAACATCAGTTTTGAATATGGGATTTGTATGATGTGACTACCACAGTGCTCCGATACCTAAAATGATAACAGGCCATAAGTCAGTGCTCTAGGTGTATTGTAAACTATTCCTCCCTACACCACAGCAACCAAAGAAAAGTACAAAGGAGTGAAGAAAACAACTGAAGGGTAAAGGAGAGAGGAATTCTGCTGTCTTCAATACTGCGGACTGTCCCAATCTGCGCCAACCGAAATGAGGTTAATCCTTACCCACAAGCATTGAAAAATGTTATCCAATCCAATCTAATCTCTAGTAAGGAAGCCTTGCTCATATTATGAGTGTGGCAAGTATTTAGTGACCATTGTATTTTACTTTTAAATTGGAAATCAAATGTCCTTAATACAAACAAATACAGGGAAGTGAGAATAACACAAGTGCTTTATCAACCATGTTGGCCCGTCAGGAAACACAGTCATGGGATGTAGAAAAATATATACCCGACCTAGAGGCACTACCCAATAAAGAAGAATCATACACAGGCAGTGAGAGCTTTAGTTTGTCATCACTTTTAAAGCACCATCAGCAAACACACACAGGAGAAAAGCCATTCAGATGTAGTGAATGTGCGAAACGTTTTAGTCAGTTATCATACCTCCAAGTACATCAGCGAACACACACTGGGGAAAAACCATACCATTGCAGTGAATGTGTGAAGAGCTTCAATTGGTTATCACACCTACGAATACATCAGCGAACGCACACAGGGGAGAAACCATACCACTGCAGTGAATGTGTGAAGAGCTTTAGCCAGTTATCAACCCTACAACAACATCAGCGAACACACACCAGGAAAAAATCGTACAATTGCAGTGAGTGTGGAAAGAGCTTTAGTTCTTTATCACACCTCCAAAGACATCAGCGAACACACACGGGGGAGAGACCATACCATTGCAATGAATGTGTGAAGAGCTTCAGTCATTTATCAGATCTCCAAAAACATCACCGAACACACACAGTGGAGAAACCATACCATTGCAGTGAATGTGTGAAGAGCTTTAGCCACTTATCAACCCTACAACAACATCAGCGATTACACACTGGGGAAAAACCGTACCATTGCAGTGAATGTAGAAAGAGCTTTAGTCTATTATCATACCTCCAAAGACATCAGAGAACACACACAGGGGAGAAACCATACTATTACAAAGAATGTGTGAAGAGCTTCAGTCATTTATCAGATCTCCAAAAACAACAGCAATCACAAACAGGCGAAAAACCATACCATTGCAATGAATGTGTAAAGAGTTTCAGTCTTTTATCAAATCTCCAAAAACATCAGCGATCACATTCAGGCGAAAAACCATACCATTGCAGCGAATGTGGAAGTAGTTTTAGTGAATCTTCATCATTAAGGAAACATCAGCGAATACACACAGGTGAAAAGCCATTCAAGTGCAATGAATGTGTGAAAAGCTTTAGTCAATTATCAGCTCTCCAGTGCCATCAGCGAACACACACTGGGGAAAAACCGTACCAGTGCAGCGAATGTGGAAGTAGTTTTAGTCATTCTTCAACATTAAAGAAACATCAGCGAATACACACAGGGGAAAAGCCATTCAAGTGCACTGAATGTGTGAAGAGCTTTAGTCAATCATCACACCTCCTAAGCCATCAGCGAACACACACAGGGGAAAAGCCATACCATTGCAGTGACTGTGGAAGTAGCTTTAGTCACTCTTCAACATTAAGGACTCATCAGCGAATACACACAGGAGAAAAGCCATTCAAGTGCAATGACTGTGGAAAGAGCTTCAGTTTTTTATCGAACCTAAAACAGCATCAGCGAACACACACTGGGGAGAAATGATATGACTGCAGTGAATGTGGAAGTAGCTTTAGTCAAATATCACAATTACAAAGACATCAGCTAACACACTCGGGTGAAAAAACATTCAGTTGAACTGAGTGTGTGAAGAGCTTTAGTCACTCAGCACACCTAATTAGACATCAACATACACACTTGAGGGAAAAAACATTCAGATGCAGTGAATGTATGAAGAGTTACAGTCGGTTAGCACATCTCCAAAGACATTATCGAACACACGCAGGGGAAAAACCATACAGTTGCAGTGATGTTATCAAGAGCTTTAGTTGGTTGTCACACCTCCAAATACATCAGTAAACACACACAGGGGGAAACCATTCAAGTGCAGTGAATGTGTGACAAGTTTTAGTCTATTACCAAGCCTACAAAGCCATCAGCGAATTACAGAAGAAGATACAATTACAACTATGTGGGACCTCCAAATGGCAGATGATCAAAAGGTTGATGATAGAAGTCCCGACTAGTCAGAAAAGAAAAATCACACACAAAGCTTTGTAGAATTATAAGAGCGTCTGTTGTCAGTGATTGCTCATTTCTCTACAAATAAGAAAAAAAGAGAAGTTGCAAGGCACACATTAATACATCAGCAGAGTGTGGACTAAAAGATATGAAACTTTTCTTCTCCCATGAAGTAGAGTCATAAAGAAAACCATCCAAGCATACCTGTCATTGCTGCCTGTAAAGGCAACACTACAACCAATACTTGGACTAACAAGTGTATTTTCAGCTAACTTTGGGATGTAGTGGTAAAACCTATAAACACATCACACTCAAACTGATTTAACAAGCACACCCTGGAGACTATTCATAGCTGGTTGTGGTGTTTGGTACTTGTATGCAACATTGATGGTTGAGTAACAGCAGCCAGAGAACAGTGTCCAAAAGCATGAGAATTGAAAATAGGAAAATGTGAGCTGTAACTCTCTGGGTTAATGCTTGTAGTGCACAACATGTACCTCCCAAGGCCTGATGCATGAGAAGTGATGATCATTTCCATCATCACATGGTCCTTCCCATGGTCCTTCCCCAGTGCCGTTCAACAGCTGCATCCTTAGGAGACTGGACGGCTCACCATGGACTACGTAAATGATTAATTGTTAGAATAATTGCATGTAAATATATTTTATGAGTTTCTTATTTGCAGAGAATCATTCATCCAAATCCTGTTTGGTGCAAGGTTAGAATCAGTGTATGCTAGTCAAAGAGCGAATCAGTGTATACTAATCAAGGAGCGAATCAGTGTATGCCAATCAAGGAGTGAATCAGTGTATGTTAATCAATTAATAATAACTTAATTTAGTTGTTGTCAGCTGTACAGTGCATTATTACGATTTATACGAAAACCCATCTACCCACCATATCATGCTATCATGCAGTATTTCATCATGAACAGCTTATACAAATCACAACCTTGTCCAAAGCAGTTTCCTTCAACCCTAACGTGCATTATTCAAACATTATTAAGATCACAGTCACATTTTATAGCTTTTATAAACTCCATAACAAACTTAAGATCACATATTAAAACCTATCAATAAAATCATGCGACTATCTTAAAATACTATTATTTTAAAATGAACTATTAACTAGGTGCGTTGAGAGACATGTTAGCTACGAATATGATAAATCACCACTCCCATCCTTTAATTGGCTGACTTCATTCTAATTTTGTATTATTAATAGCTTTGCACATGCCAATATAGTATATTGTCCTAGATGTACGTATGGTGCTTTTTCAAGAAGAGCATTTATAGTAGTAGCAAATTCTGCTCCACAACATGCCAAAGGGATTGACGTTCCTGATAGGCAAGTAATAATGGCTTGCCTACAAGCGCGTATATTCATCTCCTTGAAAGTTGGTTTAAAAGATTTCTTCGTGGAAGTAGTGACTCTTGGACATGTGCACATTAAATGACAAAGTGACTCTAATTTATAACCTCATAAATGACAATTTGTTTCTGTCTTTTCACCCCTCTACGCTGGGGTAAGATCTTTGGGCTCAAATATGCCAAATCGAAAAAACGTGAAATGCTGTTTAGAGACATGATGGAAGTGTATGGCAATGTATGCTTGAGGTTTCCAACTGGTATACATATCCATAACAGTCCAGGCGTGCCGTTGTTTAACTAGGATTTCTTTAATCTAAAATGAATTACTTGTTTTTTGAAGAAAGATTACTGCACCTAGCAAATGCTGCAAGCCTCCTCTAGGCCTAGCTCTGTCATAGATTCCTCAAGATAGGCACCCCACGAGTTGGCCTGCTTTCCTTCCATCTGGGTCTTTATCTCCAACCTGCAGAGACTAGTCAAAGCTCCTCTTTCTGCAATACGGAGACGCCAACATAATTTCACGAAGGCATTTAGTCGTTTGAATTTTTGATGTTGAAGTCAAAATTCCAAACAAACGTGTGCTGGAGAAGTTTCTTTTGGGAGGCAAAGGACTGCCTTGTAGGCCATTGTTTGAAGCTGATTTAAAGTAGCAGTTTCTTTGCCGTGCCAGAGTTCAACACCATATGTCAGAGAGGTTGAATCGATAGTAAACAAACGACAAATTACGTCCCACAGACACTCCCAGGTATTTATATGAATAAACAGATTCAACCTGCTGGCCTTTTACAAACCACCTGTGTGCTTTATATTTGAAGTCCACCAGCTGCACCACTTTTGTTTTCAGTAAGTTCAGCTCTTGCTTCACAATATAACTTCCCAGAGCATTGATCGATCTTTGAAGGCCAATGGGAGTTTGACTTAGTATTACTATGTCATCTGCATATTGCAGGAACACTATCTTCTCCTTCGCTAATACTGGAGGGTGGCTATCTTCAACTCACAAATATTTATACAAATCTGCTAGATATAAATTATAAAGGCACGTGGCCAAAACACATCCTTGTTTTAAGCCATTCCTTGTACAAATATTTGAAGTGAGTCTATTGCCATCCTCTAACTTCACCTGGACCCACATATCACTATATATGCCAATAATTGCAATTAGCATTTTCTCTGGCATGCCCCAATGCTCCAATTTCCTCCATAGACGGGTTTGCAGCACTCAATCAAAAGCTGACTAAAGATCAATAAAACAGGCAAACAACCTAGATAGAATCACTGTATGATAGCAAAATTATTGCTAGGAGAAAAAGACATTGAAAAGTTTAGTTCCTAACAGGTTTTTCAAGACTTGACGGTTAAGACTGAATCTTGAGTAGTAAAGAATTGCAGCTCTTAGAAGCTAGAATCCAGAACTATCCACTCCCTGCTGCACATTTCTGGAGCCTTGACACTGGAAAATAAATCTGGATTCAGAAGAAAAACGACACAAATGATAATCAGGTTTGTGTCTATGAACAAAAAAGAACGCTCATTTTATAAATTCTGCTTGTGAATGCAGGAACTCAAAAAGTATGTGCTGCCTCGTGAGTAAAGAGAGAACATTTGTGACACAGTTGAGCCTTTCTCAAGCCACAAATAAGATAGACCTCAGCTTTCTAAATCATCTACTTTTGTGTTGCTGGAGCTGCCAAATGTGCAGCCTTCGCATAGCCCAGCCTTGTGCAAACGAAGGAGTCTCCAATAAAATATTCATGGGAATGCATTCCACTGAATTAATAGTAACAAAGCGCCGAGTCCCTGCTGCTGACCACCATCAGCACATCCTAGCAGGGGTAGTTTGGGATGGGGTCGCTTTTAGAACTTGGAAATGAAACTGTTACTTGCTGTTAAATGCCAGAATCAGCACAGCACATCTGTGCCGCCAGAGCGCTGTCCATCCGGGCATGATTCATATTGAATGTTTTGTGAACCAGTGAGTCAAGAGTATCAGCACCTGTGACTATAGAGAGACCGCTTCTGAAGGATACTTCTACCTGCTGATTCCTCACTGTTAGAAATGGAGTTTTTGGTTGGCAGTCAGGTTGCCCTCTGTCCAAGCAAGAACCCTCACTCTAGTCAGGGTAAGTCACACACAATCCAAAATCAGCCTGTGCTCACCCTCCGGTAGCTTGGCACGAGCAGTCAGGCTTAACTTAAAAGGCAATGTGTAAAGCATTTGTGCAATAAATCATACAACACCATAGCATAACACCACAAAAATACACCACACAGTGTTTAGAAAAATATATAATATTCCTGGGTATCTTCAGGTCAAAACGATCAAAGTTGCAATACGAATTTGTAAGATATCACTGAAAAGTGATAGAGAGTGTCTTAAGTCTTTAGAAAGTAAACAAAGTCTCTTTCAAACACAAAGTACCTGGTTTCTGGTGGAAAATCTCCTCAGAGGGCCACAGGAGAAGAGGTGCGTGGAAAACTGGTGTGTGCGTCGATTTCTCCTCAGCACACACGGACTTGCGTCGTTATTTTCCACGCGGGGAGTCGGGCGTCGTCTTCCGGCGCGCGGACAGTCTCTTACTGTGGTTTGCGGGGAGTACCAGATGTCCCGGGTCTGTGCGTGGATTTTCCTGCTTGTTTTCCGGCTGCGTGTCGTTCTGCGGGGCTGCGCGTCGAAGTTTCGATCTCACGGCAGGCGTCGCGTCGATTTCTCCGGCGGAGTCGGGCGGCGTTGTCCTTGCGAGGCCATGCGTCAAAGTTTTGATCTCACGGCAGGCGTCGCGTCGATTTCTCCTGGAAAGTCAGGCAGCGTTGTCCTTGCGAGGCCGTGCGTCAAAGTTTCGATCTCACAGCAGGCGTCGCGTCGATTTCTCCTGCGGAGTCGGGCGGCGTTGTCCTTGCGAGGCCGTGCGTCAAAGTTTTGATCTCACGGCAGGCGTCGCGTCGATTTCTCCCGGGAAGTCGGGCGGCGTTGTCCTTGCGAGGCCGTGCGTCAAAGTTTCGGTCGTCCCGAAGACGTCGCGTTGATCAGCGTCGGTGTGCGGCGTTTTTCTTGCCGCGGAACAAGCTGTGCGTCGAAAAGTTCGGCGCACGGAGCGTCCAAGAGGAAGAGAGAAGTCTTTTTGGTCCTGAGACTTCAGGGAACAGGAGGCAAGCTCTATCCAAGCCCTTGGAGAGCACTTTTACAGCCAGACAAGAGTTCAGCAAGGCAGCAGGCCAACAGCAAGGCAGCAGTCCTTTGTAGAAAAGCGGACAGGTGAGTCCTTTGAGCAGCCAGGCAGTTCTTCTTGGCAGGATGTAGTTTCTGGTTCAGGTTTCTTCTCCAGCAAGTGTCTGATGAGGTAGGGCAGAGGCCCTGTTTTATACTAAGTTGTGCCTTTGAAGTGCGGGTGACTTCAAAGAGTCTCTAAGAAATGCACCAAGCCCCCTTTCAGTTCAATCCTGTCTGCCAGAGTCCCAGTAGGGAGTGTGGCAGTCCTTTGTGTGAGGGCAGGCCCTCCACCCTCCCAGCCCAGGAAGACCCATTCAAAATGCAGATGTATGCAAGTGAGGCTGAGTACCCTGTGTTTGGGGTGTGTCTGAGTGAATGCACAAGGAGCTGTCAACTAAACCTAGCCAGACGTGGATTGAAGGGCACAACAAGATTTTAGTGCAAAGAAATGCTCACTTTCTAAAAGTGGCATTTCTAGAATGGTAATATTAAATCCGACTTCACCAGTCAGCAGGATTTTGTATTACCATTCTGGCCATACTAAATATGACCTTCCTGCTCCTTTCAGATCAGCAGCTGCCACTTCAACACTGTATGAGGGCAGCCCCAATGTTAGCCTATGAAAGGAGCAGGCCTCACAGTAGTGTAAAAACGAATTTAGGAGTTTTACACTACCAGGACATATAACTACACAGGTACATGTCCTGCCTTTTACCTACACAGCACCCTGCTCTAGGGGTTACCTAGGGCACACGTTAGGGATGACTTATATGTAGTAAAAGGGGAGTTCTAGGCTTGGCAAGTACTTTTAAATGCCAAGTCGAAGTGGCAGTGAAACTGCACACACAGGCCTTGCAATGGCAGGCCTGAGACAGGGTTAAGGGGCTACTGAGGTGGGTGGCACAACCAGTGCTGCAGGCCCACTAGTAGCATTTAATCTACCTGCCCTAGGCACATGTAGTGCACTCTACCAGGGACTTACAAGTAAATTAAATAGTCAATCATGGATAAACCAATCAGTAGTACAATTTACCCAGAGAGCATATGCACTTTAGCACTGGTTAGCAGTGGTAAAGTGCCCAGAGGTCAAAAGCCAACAACAACAGGTCAGAAAAAATAGGAGGAAGGAGGCAAAAAGTTTGGGGATGTCCCTGTCAAAAAGCCAGGTCCAACATGACCCCCTACCAGCCTAAAGCCAGGGGAGAACAATCACTATCCTGATGTACTTCCCTGTTTGAGGCGACAGAACAAGGACCCAGGCCCACAACAGCAGGGGCATGCTCCAGTTCTTCGCCTTCCTGACTCCAATTGGATCACTCTGTCCATACTCTCAGGGCCCACTAAGCCAACCCATGGGGAACCTTTCTCCTTACCTGCGGATCCCATCTGTGCAGCACCTAACCTTACTTTGCTCACAGATGTATCCCAGGAGCAGGATAGTACCACCATGACCAACACAGTGGTGTTGCCCACTCTACCCCCGGGGTGTGACACTTGTCCCCTCCCCAGGGATAACTCTGTCCACCCGGACAGCAAGCCACAGTGATTACTGACAGCTGCCAGGGATGAGAGCCAGGCCCCAGGCCTCTCAAAGCTCTCCAACCACTGTGGCTGTGGAGAGTGGGGGGCGGTAGCCCCAGGTGCTGGGCTCCCTTTAACCACTCTCCCTTCCACCAGGTCAGGGATGACAGCCTGAACCTGGTCCTCCCCTCTGGGGCTCTGTACCCTCCCTCCTGGAGCGGTACCCCCAGAGTCCAACATGGTCAGGGTGCTTACAGAAGTCGCCCTGTACCATTCCTCCACCAGTGCAGGGCTGTTAACCTGCAACTGGCCCTCCAACCTGGGGCCTGTACCTTCAGGTTGGACTAGGGCCCGGGGTGAGGCTTCCCTCCCCCTGCCCTCCCTTCTGGGATCCAGCACCCTCCAACTAGGAGTGGCCTCCTCAGAAGACAACATGGTAGGGGCACTGTTATCAGTAGCCCCTCCCTCCAGGTCCGGGGGGACACCCTGAACCTGGTCTTCCAGCCCAGGGTCTGTACCCTCAGACTGGATCACTGCCTGGCCAACCAGGACTTCCTGGGAGGCACACCTACCCCCCACCAGGTCAGAGTTTAACCTCTGCACCTGACCATTCAACTCAGAGTCACCACCCTGAAGTTGAACAATTGCCTGGCACGCCAGGACTTCCTGGAGGGCACACTGACCCTCCACCAGGTCAGAGTTTAACCTCTGAACTGGGCCATTCAACTCAGAGTCACCACCCTGAAGTTGAACAATTGCCTGGCGCACCAGGACTTTCTGGGAGGCACACCTACCTCCCTCCAGGTCAGAGTTTAACCTCTGAGCCTGGTTCCCCAACCCAGGGTCACCACCCTGAGGTTGGGCAATTGCCTGGCACGCCAGGACTTTCTGGGGGGCACACCTACCCCCCACTAGGTCATAGTTTAACCTCTGAACCTGGTCATCCAACCCAGAGTCAACACCCTGAGGTTGGACAATTGCCTGGCACAGCAGGACTTCTTGGGAGGCACACCTACCTCCCACCAGGTCAGAGTTTAACCTCTGAACCTGGGTATCCAACCCAGGGTCACCACCCTGAGGTTGAACAATTGCCTGGCACGCCAGGACTTTCTGGGGGACACACCTACCCCCCACCAGGTCAGAGCTTAACCTCTGAACCCGGTTAGCCAACCCAGAGTCAGCGCTCTGAGGTTGGACCACTGCCTGGTACACCAGGACTTTCTGGGGGGCACACCTACCCCCCAACAGGTCAGAGCTTATCCCCTGAACCTGGTTAGCCAACCCAGAGTCACCACCCTGAGGTTGAACCATTGCCTGGCAGGCCAGGACTTCCAGGGAGGCAGCCCTACCTCCCACCAGGTCAGAGTTTAACCTCTGAGCCTGGTTCCCTAACCCAGGGTCACCACCCTGAGGTTGGGCAATTGCCTGGCACGCCAGGACTTTCTGGGGGGCACACCTACCCCCCACCAGGTCAGAGTTTAACCTCTGAACCTGGTCATCCAACCCAGAGTCAACACCCTGAGGTTGGACAATTGCCTGGCACAGCAGGACTTCTTGGGAGGCACATCTACCTCCCACCAGGTCAGAGTTTAACCTCTGAACCTGGGTATCCAACCCAGAGTCACCACCCTGAGGTTGAATCTTTGCCTGGCATGCCAGGACTTCCCGGGGGGCACTCTCACCCCCCACAAGGGACACACCGTCCCCAAGGGCCACACAAGAGTCTGGTTGGCACAGGTCTCCCGACCTCTGCCCATCCGGCAGAGTCTGGGTTTCCCCCAAACCAGAAACGGTTTCACCTGGGTCATTCCTGGGGGGCTATGCTCTCAGAGCTGTCCCCTGACTCTCAAGGTCCTCCACTGGGGTCTGCAACCCCCTCTCAACCCTATGTCTGGACTTCTGCACCCCCTCCCTAGGAGGGGTACTGCCAGACACCAGAACTGTTGGGATGCTGGCTACAGTCACCCCCCCAAGTTCTTCTGACACTGCGGGGCTTCCCTCAAAAGGTGGCCCTACGGTACAGGCTAGGCTTCCCTCCTGGTGTTCCCCCATGGAACCCTCTAGGACCTGGGACCTACCTGGGACACTACAATCCTTTCCCACCACACTCGGTTGGGAACCACCTAGACCACTCCCTTGGGGTCAGAGAACTCACACTCCACCTGGTGTTGGCGTAGCTCTGGAAAATAAAGACCAGACATATGCTCTCCAGCAATTACATCACTCTGCCCTTCACATGTATTAACCACAGTACCCTTCACCCAACCACCCAGTAACTCAACCTTGGAAAAGCACTCTACTTCACCCTCCTGAGACTGGTGAGACAGTAGCTGTCTGTCCCTGACACTCAACCCATACTCTTCTGGGATGTCTCTACACTCTATATCCAGGACGTCCACCAGGGGGGAACCCTTTTCTCTGTCACTCTCTGCTAGAGTCAGTAAAGTGTCCCTCCCCCCAGTAGGAATATGACTCCCTGTGCCAGTTCCCCAATCCTTCTCAGGGACCCTGTGCATAACGGGAACTACCTCATACCCTTGAACCGCCTGGGGTGTGTCAACTCCCTTCTTCAAGTTGGGCACCACATCTCTGGGCTTGTGCCCTTCTTCAGCAGTACTAGATGCAAGATTTTTGCTGCCACCATCTGAACTGGACTCAGCCCTTCCGGCCTCCAGTTTCAGCTCTTTACAGCTCAGCTCTTGAGCTGCAATCTTTTCTTCTTCCAGGGCTAAGAGTCTTTTTGCCTCAACCTCTGCAAGATACTCCTCTAATTGTTGCTCCTGTCGCCTTTGACGTCGGAGCCATTCATCTATTTCTGGGTCACTGTCCAACTCTGAGTAGTCTTCCTCCTCATGTGAGCAGTCTTCCTCCTCATGTGCGTAGTCCTCCTCCTCATCTGAGGGGTACTTAGTCATTTGGTTTCTTGCTGCCTCTCTCTCTGCCCATCTTTCCTCCCCCCAGACTATGTAGTGATGGAGCACCTCCGCCTTAGTAGATCTCCTTGCTACAGGAAGGCCCCATTTTCTGCAAAGCTTCCTTAGGTCAGCCTTAGTGAGGTGGTCAGTACGAACAAAGAATGAGTAGGTACACAATCCCATTCTGATAAGATCTTATCAGCAAAAAAACAAAATCCAAAGTCCAAAATATCAATAGTATATCCAGGAGGACATCAGAGAACCAAAAGCCAAAAAAGATGAAAAATCAAGTTGACCTTCAACTGTGGGTAGGTAGTGAAATACTTAGCTACTGTATGTCACTGCACAAACACAAGTCCTATCCTCACCGCTGATCACCAATGTTAGAAATGGGGTTTTTGGTTGGCAGTCAGGTTGCCCTCTGTCCAAGCAAGAACCCTCACTCTAGTCAGGGTAAGTCACACACAATCCAAAATCAGCCTGTGCTCACCCTCCGGTAGCTTGGCACGAGCAGTCAGGCTTAACTTAGAAGGCAATGTGTAAAGCATTTGTGCAATAAATCATACAACACCATAGCATAACACCACAAAAATACACCACACAGTGTTTAGAAAAATATATAATATTTATCTGGGTATCTGTAGGAAAGTACCATCTTGCCTGGCATGTTACCCCCATTTTTCACTGTATATATGTTGTTTTAGTTGTATGTGTCACTGGGACCCTGGTAACCCAGGGCCCCAGTGCTCATAAGTGTGCCTGAATGTGTTACCTGTGTAGTGACTAACTGTCTCACTGAGGCTCTGCTAATCAGAACCTCAGTGGTTATGCTCTCTCATTTCTTTCCAAATTGTCACTAACAGGCTAGTGACCATTTTTACCAATTTACATTGGCTTACTGGAACACCCTTATAATTCCCTAGTATATGGTACTGAGGTACCCAGGGTATTGGGGTTCCAGGAGATCCCTATGGGCTGCAGCATTTCTTTTGCCACCCCGAGGGAGCTCTGACAATTCTTACACAGGCCTGCCACTGCAGCCTGAGTGAAATAACGTCCACGTTATTTCACAGCCATTTTACACTGCACTTAAGTAACTTATAAGTCACCTATATGTCTAACCTTTACCTGGTAAAGGTTAGGTGCAAAGTTACTTAGTGTGAGGGCACCCTGGCACTAGCCAAGGTGCCCCCACATTGTTCAGAGCCAATTCCCTGAACTTTGTGAGTGCGGGGACACCATTACACGCGTGCACTACATATAGGTCACTACCTATATGTAGCTTCACCATGGTAACTCCGAATATGGCCATGTAACATGTCTATGATCATGGAATTGCCCCCTCTATGCCATCCTGGCATGGTTGGGACAATCCCATGATCCCAGTGGTCTGTAGCACAGACCCTGGTACTGCCAAACTGCCCTTCCTGGGGTTTCACTGCAGCTGCTGCTGCTGCCAACCCCTCAGACAGGCAGCTGCCCTCCTGGGGTCCAGCCAGGCCTGGCCCAGGATGGCAGAACAACGAACTTCCTCTGAGAGAGGGTGTGACACCCTCTCCCTTTGGAAAATGGTGTGAAGGCAGGGGAGGAGTAGCCTCCCCCAGCCTCTGGAAATGCTTTGTTGGGCACAGAGGTGCCCAATTCTGCATAAGCCAGTCTACACCGGTTCAGGGACCCCTTAGCCCCTGCTCTGGCGCGAAACTGGACAAAGGAAAGGGGAGTGACCACTCCCCTGACCTGCACCTCCCCTGGGAGGTGTCCAGAGCTCCTCCAGTGTGCTCCAGACCTCTGCCATCTTGGAAACAGAGGTGCTGCTGGCACACTGGACTGCTCTGAGTGGCCAGTGCCACCAGGTGACGTCAGAGACTCCTGCTGATAGGCTCCTTCAGGTGTTAGTAGCCTATCCTCTCTCCTAGGTAGCCAAACCCTCTTTTCTGGCTATTTAGGGTCTCTGTCTCTGGGGAAACTTTAGATAACGAATGCATGAGCTCAGCCGAGTTCCTCTGCATCTCTCTCTTCACCTTCTGATAAGGAATCGACCGCTGACCGCGCTGGAAGCCTGCAAACCTGCA
Organism: Pleurodeles waltl; assembly: GCF_031143425.1. Classification (NCBI taxonomy): domain Eukaryota; kingdom Metazoa; phylum Chordata; class Amphibia; order Caudata; family Salamandridae; genus Pleurodeles; species Pleurodeles waltl. The sequence continues at coordinate 11,054,706 of NC_090442.1, forward strand.
ACATAGTAGCAAAGACGACTACTGCAACTCTGTAACGCTGATCCTGCCGCCTTCTCGACTGTTTTCCTGCTTGTGCATGCTGTGGGGGTAGTCTGCCTCCTCTCTGCACCAGAAGCTCCGAAGAAATCTCCCGTGGGTCGACGGAATCTTCCCCCTGCAACCGCAGGCACCAAAAAGCTGCATTACCAGTCCCTTGGGTCTCCTCTCAGCACGACGAGCGAGGTCCCTCGAATCCAGCGACTCTGTCCAAGTGACCCCCACAGTCCAGTGACTCTTCAGTCCAAGTTTGGTGGAGGTAAGTCCTTGCCTCACCTCGCTGGGCTGCATTGCTGGGAACCGCGACTTTGCAAGCTACTCCGGCCCCTGTGCACTTCCGGCGGAAATCCTTTGTGCACAGCCAAGCCTGGGTCCACGGCACTCTAACCTGCATTGCACGACTTTCTAAGTTGGTCTCCGGCGACGTGGGACTCCTTTGTGCAACTTCGGCGAGCACCGTTTCACGCATCCTCGTAGTGCCTGTTTCTGGCACTTCTCCGGGTGCTACCTGCTTCAGTGAGGGCTCTTTGTCTTGCTCGACGTCCCCTCTCTCTTCAGGTCCAATTTGCGACCTCCTGGTCCCTCCTGGGCCCCAGCAGCGTCCAAAAACGCCAAACGCACGATTTGCAGCTAGCAAGGCTTGTTGGCGTTCTTTCGGCGGGAAAACACTTCTGCACGACTCTCCACGGCGAGAGGGATCCGTCCACCAAAGGGGAAGTCTCTAGCCCTTTTCGTTCCTGCAGAAACCTCAGCTTCTTCTGTCCAGTCGAAGCTTCTTTGCACCCGCAGCTGGCATTTCCTGGGCATCTGCCCATCTCCGACTTGCTTGTGACTTTTGGACTTGGTCCCCTTGTTCCACAGGTACCCTAGATTGGAAATCCACAGTTGTTGCATTGCTGGTTTGTGTCTTTCCTGCATTATTCCTCTAACACGACTATTTTGTCCTTAGGGGAACTTTAGTGCACTTTGCACTCACTTTTCAGGGTCTTGGGGAGGGTTATTTTTCTAACTCTCACTATTTTCTAATAGTCCCCGCGACCCACTACAAGGTCACATAGGTTTGGGGTCCATTCATGGTTCGCATTCCACTTTTGGAGTATATGGTTTGTGTTGCCCCTATCCCTATGTTTCCCCATTGCATCCTATTGTAACTATACATTGTTTGCACTGTTTTCTAAGACTATGCTGCATATTTTTGCTATTGTGTATATATATCTTGTGTATATTTCCTATCCTCTCACTGAGGGTACACTCTAAGATACTTTGGCATATTGTCATAAAAATAAAGTACCTTTATTTTTAGTATAACTGTGTATTGTGTTTACTTATGATATTGTGCATATGACACTAAGTGGTACTGTAGTAGCTTCACACGTCTCCTAGTTCAGCCTAAGCTGCTCTGCTAAGCTACCATTATCTATCAGCCTAAGCTGCTAGACACCCTATACACTAATAAGGGATAACTGGGCCTGGTGCAAGGTGCAAGTACCCCTTGGTACTCACTACAAGCCAGTCCAGCCTCCTACATTGGTTGTGCAGTGGTGGGATAAGTGCTTGAGACTACTTACCACTCTTGTCATTGTACTTTTCATAAGAGAAAAATATACAAAACAAGGTCAGTGTATATACACATAGCCAAAAAGTTTTGCATTTCCTCTTTTCACTCTTTTCTAAGTGCTGAAAAGTACTTCTAAACTTTCAAAAAGTTCTTAAAAGTTTAAAAAGGTTTTTTCTGTCTTTCCAAAAAGTTCTGAAAACTTTTTTCTCTTTTTCTATCACTTTAACTCTCTCTACAAAATGTCTGGCACAGGCCAAAGTGTTGATCTGTCCAAACTTGCATATGACAACCTTAGCTGGAAAAGAGCAATGAGTCTCTGTATAGAGAGAGGTTTGAGTGTAGGGAAGAATCCTGCCTTGGAACTGTTACTTAACATGCTTAGAGAACAGGATAAGGCCATAGGTGCCCCATCTGTTGAAAAAGTACCTAATAGTTCCCAATCTGATTCAGGGACTCCCCCAGGAAAAGATTCAGGAAAGAAACTTCCTAGCCTGCCCATTACTAGACAGTCTAGCATAGATGGTAATGATGATGAGCCACACCAGAGAAATAGTGTTGTCTCACATCATAGCAAAAGCATATATTCTCACCATACTGGTAGTAATGTTTCTGTAAACCAAGCTGTTAGGGTGCCTTCTGTTCATTCCCATCATAGCTCTGTTTCTAGAAATGTCCCTCCCACCAACCATGATGACAGAATGTTAGAGAGGGAACTCAATAAGTTGAGGGTGGAACAAACCAGACTGAAGCTTAAAAAGCAACAGCTGGATTTGGATAGACAGTCTTTTGAATTAGAGAAGGAAAGACAGAAGTTGGGTTTAGATACCCATGGTGGCAGCAGCAGTATTCCCCATAGTCATCCTGCAAAAGAGCATGATTCCAGGAATCTGCACAAGATAGTTCCCCCTTATAAGGAGGGGGATGACATTAACAAGTGGTTTGCTGGACTTGAGAGGGCCTGTGTTGTACAGGATGTCCCTCAAAGGCAGTGGGCTGCTATCCTATGGCTATCATTTAGTGGAAAAGGTAGGGATAGGCTCCTTACTGTGAAAGAAAATAATGCTAATAATTTCCAAGTTCTTAAGAATGCACTCCTGGATGGTTATGGCTTAACCACTGAACAGTACAGGATAAAGTTCAGAGAGACCAAAAAGGAGTCTTCACAAGACTGGGTTGATTTCATTGACCAGGCAGTGAAGGCCTTGGAGGGGTGGTTACATGGCAGTAAAGTTACTGATTATGACAGCCTGTATAACTTAATCCTGAGAGAGCATATTCTTAATAATTGTGTGTCTGATTTGTTGCACCAGTACTTGGTGGAGTCTGATCTGACCTCTCCCCAAGAATTGGGAAAGAAGGCAGACAAATGGGTCAGAACAAGAGTGAACAGAAAAGTTCATACAGGGGGTGACAAAGATGGCAACAAAAAGAAGGATGATAAGTCTTCTGACAAGGGTGGGGACAAATCTAAAAATGAGTCTTCATCAGTCCCACAAAAACACTCTGGTGGGGGTGGTGGGTCCAAATCCTCCTTTAATCAGAACAAGGAAAAGAAACCATGGTGCTATTTATGTAAAATAAAAGGCCATTGGACAACAGATCCCAGTTGTCCAAAGAAAGGCACCACTGCTCCTACCACTACAACCCCTACTGCTACACCTAGTGTCCCTACTAATAGCAGTGGTGGTGGGAGCAAACCTACTAATAGCCAATCCAAGGGAGTAGCTGGGCTCACTTTTGGTAATTTAGTTGGGGTTGGTCTGATTAGGGAGACCACAGAGGCTACTTTAGTATCTGAAGGGGCTATTGATTTAGCCACTTTGGTTGCTTGCCCCCATAACTTGGAGAAGTACAAGCAACTAACCCTAATAAATGGTGTTGAGGTCCAGGCCTACAGGGACACAGGTGCCAGTGTCACAATGGTGATTGAGAAACTGGTGCACCCTGAACAACACATACTTGGACACCAGTACCAAGTAACCGATGCTCACAACATAACACAAAGCCACCCCATGGCTGTTGTAAATCTCAACTGGGGGGGGGTAACTGGTCCAAAGAAAGTTGTGGTAGCTTCAGATTTACCTGTAGACTGTCTATTAGGGAATGATTTGGAGACATCAGCTTGGTCAGATGTGGAGTTGGAGGCCCATGCAGCAATGCTGGGCATCCCAGGGCATATTTTTGCTTTGACAAGGGCTCAGGCCAAAAAGCAAAAAGGACAGGGAAGCTTGGATCCTGGAACAATGGACCAAGTGCTCCCTAAAGCTAGGGCTAGTAGAAGCAAACCACTTCCTACTATCCCTCCCTCTACAGTGGATTCTACTTCTGAGGAAGAAGAATTCCCTCCCTGTGCAGAACCTACACCAGAGGAGCTGGAAGCAGACACTGCTGAGCTTTTGGGTGAAGGGGGGCCTGCCAGAGAGGAGCTGAGTGTGGCACAGCAAACCTGTCCCACATTAGAGGGTCTCAGACAGCAAGATGTCAAACAGGCTAATGGGGATGTCAGTGACTCTCACAGAGTTTACTGGGAGGACAACCTCTTGTACACTGAGCATAGGGATCCTAAACCTGGAGCTGCCAGGAGATTAGTGATTCCTCAGGAGTACAGAAAGTTCCTCCTAACACTGGCACATGACATTCCCCTAGCTGGGCACCTGGGTCAAATGAAAACTTGGGACAGATTGGTTCCATTGTTTCATTGGCCTAGGATGTCTGAGGACACAAAGGAATTTTGTAAGTCCTGTGAAACCTGTCAAGCCAGTGGCAAGACAGGTGGCACTCCAAAGGCACCCTTTATCCCACTGCCTGTGGTTGGGGTTCCCTTTGAAAGGGTAGGGGTTGACATAGTTGGCCCCCTTGACCCTCCTACTGCTTCAGGCAATAGGTTTATCTTGGTGGTAGTGGACCATGCCACAAGATATCCTGAAGCTATTCCTTTAAGGACCACTACAGCACCTGCAGTGGCAAAGGCCCTCCTGGGAATATTTTCCAGGGTGGGCTTCCCAAAGGAAGTGGTATCAGACAGGGGAAGCAATTTCATGTCTGCATACTTAAAGGCCATGTGGAAGGAGTGTGGTGTAACGTACAAGTTCACAACACCCTATCATCCACAAACAAATGGACTGGTGGAGAGATTTAATAAAACTCTCAAAGGCATGATTATGGGTCTCCCTGAAAAACTCCGCAGGAGATGGGATATCCTTCTACCATGCCTCCTTTTTGCCTACAGGGAGGTACCCCAGAAAGGAGTGGGCTTCAGCCCCTTTGAACTTCTTTTTGGACACCCTGTTAGGGGTCCACTCACACTTGTAAAGGAGGGTTGGGAACAACCTGTAAAAGCTCCTAAGCAGGATATTGTGGATTATGTACTTGGCCTCAGATCAAGGATGGCTGAGTACATGAAAAAGGCCAGTAAAAACCTTCAGGCCAGCCAAGAGCTCCAGAAGCAATGGCATGATCAGAAAGCTGTTTTGGTTCAGTACCAACCAGGGCAGAAAGTGTGGGTCTTGGAGCTTGTGGCCCCAAGAGCACTCCAAGATAAATGGAGTGGACCCCACACAATTGTTGAAAAGAAGGGTGAAGTCACCTACTTGGTTGACTTAGGCACTGCCAGGAGTCCCCTTAGGGTGCTCCATGTCAACCGCCTGAAACCCTACTATGACAGGGCTGATCTCACCCTGCTCATGGCAACAGATGAGGGACAGGAAGAAGACAGTGATCCTCTACCTGATCTCTTCTCTTCCACAGAACAAGATGCTCTTGTGGAAGGTGTAGTTTTGGCTGATTGTCTTACTGCTGAGCAGAAAGACAATTGCATAAATCTCCTAGGACAATTTTCAGAACTCTTCTCTACTGTGCCAGGCACCACTTCTTGGTGTGAGCACACTATAGATACTGGAGACAGTTTACCTGTCAAAAGTAAGATCTATAGGCAGCCTGACCATGTCAGGGACTGCATAAAGCAAGAAGTTCAGAAAATGTTGGAACTAGGAGTGGTTGAGCACTCTGACAGTCCATGGGCTTCTCCTGTGGTACTGGTACCAAAACCCAATTCTAAAGATGGAAAGAAAGAAATGCGGTTTTGTGTAGACTATAGAGGTCTCAACTTGGTAACCAAAACTGATGCTCACCCTATACCCAGGGCAGATGAGCTCATAGATACACTGGCATCTGCCAAGTATCTAAGCACTTTTGATTTGACTGCAGGGTATTGACAGATCAAATTGTCAGAAGATGCTAAACCTAAGACTGCATTTTCTACCATTGGAGGACATTACCAGTTTACTGTAATGCCTTTTGGTTTGAAAAATGCACCTGCCACTTTTCAGAGGTTGGTGAACACAGTCCTGCAAGGGCTGGAAGCTTTCAGTGCAGCATATTTGGACGATATAGCTGTCTTTAGCTCCAGCTGGGATGATCACCTGGTCCACCTATGGAAAGTTTTGGAGGCCCTGCAAAAGGCAGGCCTCACTATCAAGGCTTCAAAGTGCCAGATAGGGCAGGGTAAGGTGGTTTATCTGGGACACCTTGTTGGTGGGGAACAGATTGCACCACTTCAGGGGAAAATCCAAACTATTATTGATTGGGTTCCCCCTACCACTCAGACTCAGGTGAGAGCCTTCCTAGGCCTCACTGGGTATTACAGGAGGTTCATTAAGAACTATGGCTCCATTGCAGCCCCTCTTAATGACCTCACATCCAAGAAAATGCCTAAAAAGGTATTATGGACAGCAAGCTGTCAGAAAGCTTTTGAGGAGCTGAAGCAGGCCATGTGCTCTGCACCTGTCCTGAAAAGCCCTTGTTACTCTAAAAAATTCTATGTCCAAACTGATGCATCTGAATTAGGAGTAGGGGCAGTCCTATCACAACTTAATTCTGAGGGCCAGGATCAACCTGTTGCTTTTATTAGTAGAAGGTTGACCCCTAGAGAAAAGCGTTGGTCTGCCATTGAGAGGGAGGCCTTTGCTGTGGTCTGGGCTCTGAAGAAGTTGAGGCCATACCTGTTTGGCACTCACTTCATTGTTCAGACAGACCACAAACCTCTACTTTGGCTAAAACAAATGAAAGGTGAAAATCCTAAATTGTTGAGGTGGTCCATATCCCTACAGGGAATGGACTATACAGTGGAACATAGACCTTGGAGTAGCCACTCCAATGCAGATGGACTCTCCAGATATTTCCACTTAGACAATGAAGACTCATCAGGTCATGGCTAGTCTTATTGTCCTTCGTTTGGGGGGGGGGTTGTGTAGGAAAGTACCATCTTGCCTGGCATGTTACCCCCATTTGTCACTGTATATATGTTGTTTTAGTTGTATGTGTCACTGGGACCCTGGTAACCCAGGGCCCCAGTGCTCATAAGTGTGCCTGAATGTGTTACCTGTGTAGTGACTAACTGTCTCACTGAGGCTCTGCTAATCAGAACCTCAGTGGTTATGCTCTCTCATTTCTTTCCAAATTGTCACTAACAGGCTAGTGACCATTTTTACCAATTTACATTGGCTTACTGGAACACCCTTATAATTCCCTAGTATATGGTACTGAGGTACCCAGGGTATTGGGGTTCCAGGAGATCCCTATGGGCTGCAGCATTTATTTTGCCACCCATAGGGAGCTCTGACAATTCTTACACAGGCCTGCCACTGCAGCCTGAGTGAAATAACGTCCACGTTATTTCACAGCCATTTTACACTGCACTTAAGTAACTTATAAGTCACCTATATGTCTAACCTTTACCTGGTAAAGGTTAGGTGCAAAGTTACTTAGTGTGAGGGCACCCTGGCACTAGCCAAGGTGCCCCCACATTGTTCAGAGCCAATTCCCTGAACTTTGTGAGTGCGGGGACACCATTACACGCGTGCACTACATATAGGTCACTACCTATATGTAGCTTCACCATGGTAACTCCGAATATGGCCATGTAACATGTCTATGATCATGGAATTGCCCCCTCTATGCCATCCTGGCATGGTTGGGACAATCCCATGATCCCAGTGGTCTGTAGCACAGACCCTGGTACTGCCAAACTGCCCTTCCTGGGGTTTCACTGCAGCTGCTGCTGCTGCCAACCCCTCAGACAGGCAGCTGACCTCCTGGGGTCCAGCCAGGCCTGGCCCAGGATGGCAGAACAAAGAACTTCCTCTGAGAGAGGGTGTGACACCCTCTCCCTTTGGAAAATGGTGTGAAGGCAGGGGAGGAGTAGCCTCCCCCAGCCTCTGGAAATGCTTTGTTGGGCACAGAGGTGCCCAATTCTGCATAAGCCAGTCTACACCGGTTCAGGGACCCCTTAGCCCCTGCTCTGGCGCGAAACTGGACAAAGGAAAGGGGAGTGACCACTCCCCTGACCTGCACCTCCCCTGGGAGGTGTCCAGAGCTCCTCCAGTGTGCTCCAGACCTCTGCCATCTTGGAAACAGAGGTGCTGCTGGCACACTGGACTGCTCTGAGTGGCCAGTGCCACCAGGTGACGTCAGAGACTCCTGCTGATAGGCTCCTTCAGGTGTTAGTAGCCTATCCTCTCTCCTAGGTAGCCAAACCCTCTTTTCTGGCTATTTAGGGTCTCTGTCTCTGGGGAAACTTTAGATAACGAATGCATGAGCTCAGCCGAGTTCCTCTGCATCTCTCTCTTCACCTTCTGATAAGGAATCGACCGCTGACCGCGCTGGAAGCCTGCAAACCTGCAACATAGTAGCAAAGACGACTACTGCAACTCTGTAACGCTGATCCTGCCGCCTTCTCGACTGTTTTCCTGCTTGTGCATGCTGTGGGGGTAGTCTGCCTCCTCTCTGCACCAGAAGCTCCGAAGAAATCTCCCGTGGGTCGACGGAATCTTCCCCCTGCAACCGCAGGCACCAAAAAGCTGCATTACCGGTCCCTTGGGTCTCCTCTCAGCACGACGAGCGAGGTCCCTCGAATCCAGCGACTCTGTCCAAGTGACCCCCACAGTCCAGTGACTCTTCAGTCCAAGTTTGGTGGAGGTAAGTCCTTGCCTCACCTCGCTGGGCTGCATTGCTGGGAACCGCGACTTTGCAAGCTACTCCGGCCCCTGTGCACTTCCGGCGGAAATCCTTTGTGCACAGCCAAGCCTGGGTCCACGGCACTCTAACCTGCATTGCACGACTTTCTAAGTTGGTCTCCGGCGACGTGGGACTCCTTTGTGCAACTTCGGCGAGCATCGTTTCACGCATCCTCGTAGTGCCTGTTTCTGGCACTTCTCCGGGTGCTACCTGCTTCAGTGAGGGCTCTTTGTCTTGCTCGACGTCCCCTCTCTCTTCAGGACCAATTTGCGACCTCCTGGTCCCTCCTGGGCCCCAGCAGCGTCCAAAAACGCCAAACGCACGATTTGCAGCTAGCAAGGCTTGTTGGCGTTCTGTCGGCGGGAAAACACTTCTGCACGACTCTCCACGGCGAGAGGGATCCGTCCACCAAAGGGGAAGTCTCTAGCCCTTTTCGTTCCTGCAGAAACCTCAGCTTCTTCTGTCCAGTCGAAGCTTCTTTGCACCCGCAGCTGGCATTTCCTGGGCATCTGCCCATCTCCGACTTGCTTGTGACTTTTGGACTTGGTCCCCTTGTTCCACAGGTACCCTAGATTGGAAATCCACAGTTGTTGCATTGCTGGTTTGTGTCTTTCCTGCATTATTCCTCTAACACGACTATTTTGTCCTTAGGGGAACTTTAGTGCACTTTGCACTCACTTTTCAGGGTCTTGGGGAGGGTTATTTTTCTAACTCTCACTATTTTCTAATAGTCCCCGCGACCCACTACAAGGTCACATAGGTTTGGGGTCCATTCGTGGTTCGCATTCCACTTTTGGAGTACATGGTTTGTGTTGCCCCTATCCCTATGTTTCCCCATTGCATCCTATTGTAACTATACATTGTTTGCACTGTTTTCTAAGACTATACTGCATATTTTTGCTGTTGTGTATATATATCTTGTGTATATTTCCTATCCTCTCACTGAGGGTACACTCTAAGATACTTTGGCATATTGTCATAAAAATAAAGTACCTTTATTTTTAGTATAACTGTGTATTGTGTTTTCTTATGATATTGTGCATATGACACTAAGTGGTACTGTAGTAGCTTCACACGTCTCCTAGTTCAGCCTAAGCTGCTCTGCTAAGCTACCATTATCTATCAGCCTAAGCTGCTAGACACCCTATACACTAATAAGGGATAACTGGGCCTGGTGCAAGGTGCAAGTACCCCTTGGTACTCACTACAAGCCAGTCCAGCCTCCTACAGTATCTTCAGGTCAAAACGATCAAAGTTGCAATACGAATTTGTAAGATATCACTGAAAAGTGATAGAGAGTGTCTTAAGTCTTTAGAAAGTAAACAAAGTCTCTTTCAAACGCAAAGTACCTGGTTTCTGGTGGAAAATCTCCTCAGAGGGCCACAGGAGAAGAGGTGCGTGGAAAACTGGTGTGTGCGTCGATTTCTCCTCAGCACACACGGACTTGCGTCGTTATTTTCCACGCGGGGAGTCGGGCGTCGTCTTCCGGCGCGCGGACAGTCTCTTACTGTGGTTTGCGGGGAGTACCAGATGTCCCGGGTCTGTGCGTGGATTTTCCTGCTTGTTTTCCGGCTGCGCGTCGTTCTGCGGGGCTGCGCTTCGAAGTTTCGATCTCACGGCAGGCGTCGCGTCGATTTCTCCGGCGGAGTCGGGCGGCGTTGTCCTTGCGAGGCCGTGCGTCAAAGTTGTGATCTCACGGCAGGCGTCGCGTCGATTTCTCCTGGAAAGTCGGGCGGCGTTGTTCTTGCGATGCCGTGCGTCAAAGTTTCGATCTCACGGCAGGCGTCGCGTCGATTTCTCCTGCGGAGTCGGGCGGCGTTGTCCTTGCGAGGCCGTGCGTCAAAGTTTTGATCTCACGGCAGGCTTTGCGTCGATTTCTCCCAGGAAGTCGGGCGGCGTTGTCCTTGCGAGGCCGTGCGTCAAAGTTTCGGTCGTCCCGAAGACGTCGCGTTGATCAGCGTCGGTGTGCGGCGTTTTTCTTGCCGCGGAACAAGCTGTGCGTCGAAAAGTTCGGCGCACGGAGCGTCCAAGAGGAAGAGAGAAGTCTTTTTGGTCCTGAGACTTCAGGAAACAGGAGGCAAGCTCTATCCAAGCCCTTGGAGAGCACTTTTACAGCCAGACAAGAGTTCAGCAAGGCAGCAGGCCAACAGCAAGGCAGCAGTCCTTTGTAGAAAAGCAGACAGGTGAGTCCTTTGAGCAGCCAGGCAGTTCTTCTTGGCAGGATGTAGTTTCTGGTTCAGGTTTCTTCTCCAGCAAGTGTCTGATGAGGTAGGGCAGAGGCCCTGTTTTATACTAAGTTGTGCCTTTGAAGTGGGGGTGACTTCAAAGAATCTCTAAGAAATGCACCAAGCCCCCTTTCAGTTCAATCCGGTCTGCCAGAGTCCCAGTAGGGGGTGTGGCAGTCCTTTGTGTGAGGGCAGGCCCTCCACCCTCCCAGCCCAGGAAGACCCATTCAAAATGCAGATGTATGCAAGTGAGGCTGAGTACCCTGTGTTTGGGGTGTGTCTGAGTGAATGCACAAGGAGCTGTCAACTAAACCTAGCCAGACGTGGATTGAAGGGCACAACAAGATTTTAGTGCAAAGAAATGCTCACTTTCTAAAAGTGGCATTTCTAGAATGGTAATATTAAATCCGACTTCACCAGTCAGCAGGATTTTGTATTACCATTCTGGCCATACTAAATATGACCTTCCTGCTCCTTTCAGATCAGCAGCTGCCACTTCAACAGTGTATGAGGGCAGCCCCAATGTTAGCCTATGAAAGGAGCAGGCCTCACAGTAGTGTAAAAACAAATTTAGGAGTTTTACACTACCAGGACATATAACTACACAGGTACATGTCCTGCCTTTTACCTACACAGCACTCTGCTCTAGGGGTTACCTAGGGCACACGTTAGGGATGACTTATATGTAGTAAAAGGGGAGTTCTAGGCTTGGCAAGTACTTTTAAATGCCAAGTCGAAGTGGCAGTGAAACTGCACACACAGGCCTTGCAATGGCAGGCCTGAGACAGGGTTAAGGGGCTACTGAGGTGGGTGGCACAACCAGTGCTGCAGGCCCACTAGTAGCATTTCATCTACCTGCCCTAGGCACATGTAGTGCACTCTACCAGGGACTTACAAGTAAATTAAATAGTCAATCATGGATAAACCAATCAGTAGTACAATTTACCCAGAGAGCATATGCACTTTAGCACTGGTTAGCAGTGGTAAAGTGCCCAGAGGTCAAAAGCCAACAACAACAGGTCAGAAAAAATAGGAGGAAGGAGGCAAAAAGTTTGGGGATGTCCCTGTCAAAAAGCCAGGTCCAACACTCACCTATAGCATGATCCCCAGATACCAGTCTGGATCAAGAACCTTCAAGGCTATCACATTGCCGGTAGAGAGCGTGGCATTGCATCATTGCCAAAAGCGGCATTCAGTGGCGTCACCAAAGCCATATGGCGTTCACTCTGGCACAAAGACAGTTTTTGTTTTCTACTCTTGGTGCAGATATGGAGCTCGCTTTCTCAAAGAGTCTTGACTTTTCTCTTCACTTGGGGGTATTGCAATGTGAAGAGCATGCACGTAGAGGAAGATTGTTTTGTAGACACCTTTGGGGCTTCTTCTGTGCAGCCCAAGCTACTCTGTACACAAGGACTTAAGGATAGGTTACATAGAGGATTTTATAAAGCCACGTCCGCTGCTGCGGAGTTTCAATTGGACAAATGATTGTGCATCCTTTAATCTAATTGTAATCGAAGAGTGTCCTTCCTGTAACTTTGGTTACAAAGTACTCTGGCTTCATTATACCAGGACCACCCTAGCTGGACCGGGGAGACCTTCTTTATTTATTTCCCCTGCTTCAAAAGCTGCTAGTGAAAAGCAGCGGTTGAAGTTGTCCTTTATGAATGTAAGGCCGGCGGCCACAGAATCTGTGGAACATCAAAAACCTTTTATCAGGGCCTTTGGGGTGGTCCATACCACACTGGGGCTTGAACCCTCTCTTATCACAATACATACTTGGTAACGAGCACTCTTAGACAATTTAGTTTGGGCATTCTTTGTTGTCATTTATCCTTTCCATTAGGATAATATGAAAGTCTCAGTCTGTATTTGTCACTGCAATAAATTATCACCACAAACACTGTTACGTTTGACTTTTTTGTGCAAATATTATAAGCCTTTTATCAGTCGCTACTCAACACGCCTCTTGAAAATATTAGGTTTCGACAGACCAGCCTTATGTTATTTACAAATGTTTTCCACACCTGAGGTTTGCTTGAAAGTGGTGCTTTTTTCAAAATCAACTATTTGGCACTGCAAATCTTTGTTGTTTTAATAGTATTCATTTTATGTGCTGCATGTTTTTTTTAATCGTAAACCTAAAAATACTGTATTGGTTATTCAATGTGCTAGGTTTTCTAAGTATGTTTTAATCTTGGCTTATTTATTGTTTTTATGTGTTTTTTTTCTATTTTTATGTGCTATTATGATTATTCACTAGTTTTCGAATAAACATGGATTGATTGATAATGAGAGGTTGTGGATTTGCCGTTATTTTTAAGGAACACTGGAGCAACAAAACACTATAGTTTTATGCCCCTCACATTACTGAATTATCTGACTTAGTGCTAAAACCCTCTCCCTCTGTGTCCCTAGTTGTGGTTATATCTTACCGCCCCCTGATAGTAACTTTGTTCACTCCTTGATCAAACTGACTTCACCGGCACTATCTTACCCTCATTTGTTATCTTAAGGGGTTTTAATTTAATATTAGGGTAGATGATGTCTCAGATGCAATTTCTAGAGACCTTTTGGGCTCTATGGAGGCAGTTGGTCTTAGGCAGCCGATTACTGGACCTACTCATAAGGACGGTCATAGTATTCACCTTATCCTTGTTGTGGATAATTTGATAACCATCAACAAAACACTCACCCAGATTTGGACTGGTCATTTTCTTATTCTATTTCGTCGTCAAGCTTCTGATTCCTTACACTCCATCTGCTCTTTGACTAAAATTATCATTTAGAAATGCCCAAGGGCGAAACTGGCACCTGAAGCTTTGTCGAGTGCGCTTTATACCACCTTATTCTGGTCAGCCGAAGCTGAGGCCGACAATAATAGTTCAGCCCCTGCTCTGGACACAGAAGTGCCTGAATCAGTCCCCTTTTTGCCACCTGAATTTTCAGTGGAGGAAGCTGCCGTTTTATATCAGAAATGGATTAAGCAAACCTTGCGCCTGTATTCCAGATAAGACAATTCGTCCCTGCAAACGGCCCTCCGCACCATGTTAAAAGGACGACCTAGGACTAGTTATGCTTGAGTGTAAAACTATTGAAAAGCATTGGCGAGTAAACTACTCCTAAGAAATTAATGGCCTGATTTAGAGTTTGGCAAACGGATTACTCCTTCACAAACGTGATATATATCCTGTCCGCAGTATTATGATTCCCATAGGTTATGATGGGATTCTGAAACGGAGGATGGGATATCCATCACGTTTGTGATGGAGCAACCCAATCCGACAAAAATCTAAATCAGGTCCAAAGTCTGAGTTATTAAGAGCACAAAAAAGAAACTATTCACTCATTTCTGCTGCTGAAACAGAGCACTATACTAGAGAATTACTCAATGCGTATACCGCCTCTAAACAACTGTTCTCTGTAGTCCAGTCTCCAGCAAAACCATCCTCACCTCCAATACAGTTGAACTCTCTCAACAGTTGTGTGACTGTCTCTCATTTTGGTTTGAGAAAAAAGTTGTAAATATTGTGAGTAGTACCATCTGGCGGGTAAAAAGCTGTGGTGATTTCACTCAAAAAATGCCAACCGACCCCTCGGTCTCTAGTTATTTTAGACGTATTTCTCTGCTCTATTTTTCGGACTTCAGAAAAATATGTCAACAAGCTTCTTTCCTATTTCCTTGAAGATCATAATTTCCTTGATCCAGCAGAGTCTGGCTTTTGACCAGCTCATCGAACAGAATCTGACTAGGTGCCTCTGTTAGATGATGTTAGAAGGGCAGCAGAGAAGGGTGATTTTTAGGTCGAGCCTAGACAGCGCTTGCACTGTCAAGTGATCTGTTGTATTCAGTTTGTGGGCTTGTGACTCCTCCCATTGCTGCTATTCCTTAGAACAAAAGCATCTTGCACTGACCCAGATTACTTAGCATTGACGCGGGAGATGTACTGTTCCACCAAGCACACCATGTGCACAGTCATGGAGCGGAAACTCTTACGATTCCTGAACACCTGTTCATTCTGGTGGGGGGGGGACAAATGCAATATGTGTTCCATCAATCGCCCCAATTATATTGGGGATATTTCCCATTGCATAAAACTCGACCTTCACAGTGGCCAAATCCTCAACCCGGGGGAATGCAATGTAGCTGCACATGTGTATTTATCAGGGCAGACAATACTCTTGTCAGTACTATTGAGAACATTGGCTGTGACATTCCTGCTGCCAAGCCCACTGTCACTTGGAAAGAACCAGTTGCCAGGAAATGGAGTACTGATAGCACTTGCACAAGAGGGGGATCCCAGTGGGGTGACGGATAGCAGATATCAGTTCAGGCTCCAATTGGGCACACAGCTCTGTGATTGTGGCCCTGTCCAGTCTATAGGTGAGTATTATGTGCCTGTCCTCCATTGTAGCCAAGTCCATCAGTGGTCTGTACACAGGGGTATGTCTCCTTCTCTTATTCATCTGCAGCGGTAGGAATCTATGGGACAAAAGAGTGAGGAGCCTGTCACAAACTGAACAATGGAGCCACAACATTAGTTTGCATTCTGTAAACATGTAATGGGTCAGTGTAATTTTTCCAGTATGTGCCTATTTCTCCTGTGACGCAGCATTATTCTATAGGGCTGCCCACCCCCCTGAAATGGCGTCCACCTGTCCTGTGTGGAGGGATTGGTGGAAGTGAGGTAATTTGGCTGACGTGCGCCGTGGCGGGAGTCGGACGGGAACTGCCGTGCAACTCCTCATTGGTTAATATTGGGCCCTATGGGTTACAGTGGCCAGTGGTGATCCACGCCGGCGGAGGCGGTATGCACCGCCGCGGACGTACCCGCCATTTTCTATCTGATTCCTCACTTGTTACTTGACCTTCCATAGGAGAGGACCTACACTGCATGTGCTGCTGTGACCTGTGTCTGGAACCTACCATGGCACGTGTGACCGGGGAAAGGGCTCCAGCCTTCACTTCGGAGGAGTTGGAGCTATTGGTGGATGGGGTCCTACCCTAGTACGACTGCTGTATGGGCCTCCAGACCAACAGGTGAGGTACACTGTGGGCACGATGCATGTGGCATGGATGCATGGAGATGTGTATGAAGGCATTGTGTAAGGGGGGATTATTTGTTGGCGGTGTAAATGTTGTGAGCTGGGCTATGTATGTGCCTATGGTGCTTGAAAGGGGTATGGTGGGCCATGTGTGTGACAGGCTGGACTGTCTGTTTAATGGTATTCTCCTGTCTGTATTGCCTCTGTAGGTCACTGCCCATCAAAAGAAGGGTATATGGCGTGCCATTGCCAAGGAGGTGCGGACCCTGCGGGTCTATGGCAGGCAGAACACCCACTGTCGCAAACGGTGGTCTGGCCTGAGACACTAGGCACGGAATACCGCAGAGGCCCAGTTGGGGATAGCCTCCCAACGAGGAAGGGGTGCCCGTCGGACCCGGACCCCCCTGATGGCCTGCATACTGGAGGTGACCTATCCAGAGCTGAATTGGGCGCTTGAGGGTAACACAGCAGCCACAAGGGGGTGAGTACAGTGGCTATCATTACAGCTTACGCCTGGTGGGGTGGTATCCGGGTGGTGGTTGTGTATCAGTGGGTGCCCCTAGGCCAGGCCAGACATAGCAGCGTAGGTCCTCTGGTGGCTAGGGGTCTGAAGGGAAAATAATGGCTACCTAACTTGTTAGCATTCACTACTGGCCAGGGCTGCATGGGTCCCAGGTTTGCCGCAGTTGGCGCTGTGTGCCCCTCCTCATGCCTTGGTGGCATATCACTGGTAGTGCAATGCATAGTGTGTAGGCCTGTTCCCTGTGTGTGAGGTTGCTGTGTACGCCAACGGTGGTGTTGGTGCAGTCATTGTCCCAGTGTATCCTTTGTCTCTCTCCCCCCCTTTCTTGTTTTGTCATCCTGTCCTTATGTGCATTAGCATC
The DNA here is from genome assembly GCF_031143425.1 of Pleurodeles waltl. Classification (NCBI taxonomy): domain Eukaryota; kingdom Metazoa; phylum Chordata; class Amphibia; order Caudata; family Salamandridae; genus Pleurodeles; species Pleurodeles waltl. The sequence continues at coordinate 11,071,466 of NC_090442.1, forward strand.
ATCTGGCGGAGCAGCAGAGACACCGGTGACGGAGGGAGTTGCATCCCACAGGACCCAGGAGGTAGAGTCCACCGACACTGAGGGCACCAGTGAGATGGAGGGTGAGGGGAGCACCATGGCGGAGACTGCAGGGGACAATACAGACTGATACCTTCTCCGATGGGAGCTCCCTGGTGGTGGTAGACACCTCTGTGACCACCCTAGCTACATGTACAGCCGCCACCCCCGTACTAGCACTGCCCTCCCAGCAGCCCCTCAGCGAGTTGCCTGTGCCTGCTCACCCAGGAGGGTGGGCAACTCCTTCGCCCAAGGCACCTCAAGCCCAGCCCCAGTCACCCCTGCTGCCCTGAATGAGGAGGCTATTTACCGCCTGAGATCCATCTCTGTAGGGCTGTCAACCATTGTGAATGCCATCCAGGGGCTGGTAGCCCAGATGCAACAATCTAATGCATTCCTGGGGGGCATTCACACTGGATTGGCGGCCCAAGAGAGATTGATTCAGGCTCTGGCCTCCTCTCTGATAGCAGCCATTGTCCCTGTTTCTACCGCCCCCCCTCCAACTTCCACTTCCCAGGCCCATTCTCCTCAACCACAACCCATCCCAAGCACACAGCCTGACAAGCATGCACACATGACAACACCCAAGAGTGTCACAGGCAAACACGAGCACCACACTTCATCCCACAGGCACTCACACAAACACCATCCAGTTGCAGACACAACAGCATCCACTATTTCCACTGTCTCCCTCTCTTCCTCCTCCTCCACCTCCCACCCAGCCAAGTCCACATTCATGCCTGCATGCACTACATCATCATCCACTACCTGCATCATCACCACACCAAGCAAAACACACACCTCACTGGCAGACACCTCCACAACAGCCACGCACACGTCCCCTGTGTCTTCTCCCACCATGTCTGTCCCCCCCCAAGGTACACAGTCGCAAGCACTCAGACACCCAACAGCCATCCACCTCACAATAGCATACAGACCATGCACCTGCACCCAAATCCAGCAGACAAAAACTTCCAACAACCACTCCCTCATCCTCCACTCTCATTACTTCTCCCTCTTCCTGCCCCAGTGTCCCTAAAAATATTTTCCTTTCCCCCAATGACCTCTTCCCTACCCCTCCCGTCATGCATGTATGGCCAGGATATCAAGAACCCAGCCAAGCACCACAGCCGCACAGTCCACGGGCCCACTTCCATCCGTACCTACTCGTGGTGGAAAGGATTCCAGGCAACAGATACTGAAGGGGAAGGAGCCTGCACCAGCTAGCAGAAAGGGAAAGGAGCCTGCACCAGCCAGAAGAAAGAGGAAGGAGTCTGCAGCAGCAGGCAAGAAGGGGAAGGAGCCTGCACCAGCAGCTGTCACAGAGCCCCCACCCCTAACTGTGGCTGTGCAGCCATCAGTGACTACAGGGACTGAGCAGGAGCCTCCCACTACCTCCACCACCACCACCACAGTGCAGCCATCGCAGGGTGCAGGGGCTGAGCAGGAGCCTCCACTACCAACACCACCACCACAGTGCAGCCATCACAAGGTGCAGGGGCTAATCAGGAGCCTCCCACTACCACCACCCCAACCACAGTGCAGCCATCGCAGGGGCTGAGCTGCAGCCTCCCACTACAACCACGACCACCACAGTGCAGCCATCGCAGGGTGCAGGGGCTGAGCAGGAGCCTCCCACTACCACCATAGTGCAGCCATCGCAAGGTGCAGGGCCTGAGCAGGAGCCTCCCACTACCAGCACCACCACCACAGTGCAGCCGTCACCGCCAGTGGACGCAATGTTATCCAGCCTCCATGGGCTACTGTGCAGCCTGTCCCCTCCAGAACCAGTGGGGAAGACACCCATCCGAGAGACTGTGGCCTTGCACTCCCCAGGACCAAGCACAGGGCATGTTGCCCCCTCCAGAACCAGTGGTCTTGTTCCCGCATCTGGCTGAGGTACCCCCCCTGAGGTGCCTGCCTATTTGCCAACTGATGCCCCTGCAGTGTTCTCCCCGTATTGATGCAGGTAACAAGTGGGGCCTTGGAATTTGCCCTGTGGCCATGTGGCCCCCGTGAACTGAGGACTGGGCAGCATCCCTTTTTTGTACATGTGTACATATCTGTTGCATTGGCAAACTTATTATTAATATTGTGTTGATCTTATTACAATCACTTTAGTAAATTCCTGTTGTCCTTACATTATTCAGCTGATTTACGCGGACTAACTTGTTTTCTTGGGCAGCTGGTTGTGTGTATGGTGTGTGTGTCTGGGGTGTGTGTTGTGCATGTGTGTGTCACTCTTGTTTTCCTCCCCGCCCTCCCTTGTGTGCGAGGCGGCTGTACTCACCGTCGGCGTCGGTGTTCATGGTGGAGCAAGACGTGTAATATCATCAGGAAAATTTGCAGTTCTGGTTCCATGGCGGTGTGGTTCTTCCCTGTGTCTCGCATGGTGAGTCCTTTCACTTCTGCAAAGTGTTTCCGTCAGGCTTTTTAAGGCATTGGTAGCGCCCCGGAAAAGGTGGTGGATTGTCTTGTCATAATATGGTGGGTGGAACTTTGTCTTCTGTGACTGTTATTTCCGCCCGGCGGTCGGTGTGGCACATTGGCTGTCTTTTGGAGATCTTTCCGCCATGGTCATAATTTGTCGATAGTTACCGCCAGACTGTTGGCGGTATTACCGACACTTTATCACCGACCGCCAGGATCATAATGAGGGCCACAATGTGGTCATAATATGGCGGATGGAATATCCATCACGTTTGTGACAGAGTAACCCCATCCACCGAACTCTAAATCAGACCCAGTCTTTGGCGACAGTGGTGACTGCTGCTCGTGGATCACGGTGCATCTGCAATTCATGAGCAGGAATCTGTTTGAATGCCGCTGCTGGAAAGGTGAGACTCTCCCCTTTCTGGTAATGCCTGCCTCAGACTGCAGTGTTCCCTGGGGACAGGCAGAAGGACAAGGGGAGGGAGGTTTCATCATTGAATACAAGCGCCGTTTCCTTACCTGCTCCTCATCGCGCCATCCAGTGAAATCAGTGATATCGGCAATGGGGAGCATTTACCGACATGGAAGCGATTCCGTGTCTGCACTGATAAATATTTCCATATGACAGTCCACCTGCCTCTAAATAGAGTGGGGAGACCTGATTGCCAGACATAGTTGTGGAGTGCTCTGTCCTTCACACTGACTATCCACCCACTCTACTTAGAGTTAGAATCAGGGGCCATATGTACGAACACATTTTCCCATAGACACAGAATGGGCAAAACTGCTTGCTACATCTGGCCCCAGGTGACGGTCAGGTTTATGCCGGTGGAGCCCCTAGCTTGGAGCCATTAGAGAGGGTGGTCTATTTTTGTTTATGACCACCAGTAAAGTTCTGGCAGTCTCAAAGAGTATAATTAAATAATGACTGATGCAGGCTTGGAGACAACTCCCAGGGTGTCGAGGTTGTTGTTATGTTTAACAAGAAACGATGCCCACTTTGGGAGTTAGTTTTATAAAATGAAAAGAATTGATGAGCGTTGGCATGAAGCATGACAGCTGCTCAGCGATCTTTTGGTGCCTAAAACGTGCAGTAGTATGTACATATTTATGTGGAATTTATGTGGCACAAACCTAACCAATAGGCAGCAGAGAGCTGTACAGGTCATGGCTGCCTGCTCCAATTCAGGAAACAGTTCAAGACGCATCTCCTTAAATAAGTAGGTCACTAAATTTAGCGTGCAGTAGAGTGTATGTATTTATATAGAATGTTTGTACCATGAACCTAGCCACACGGCTGAAGAGCTCTGGACAGGGTCGAAGCTGCTCCAATTCAGGAAAGAGTGGAAGAGGCACCTCTTCAAGAACACACACCATGCATTAACCACGCACAAACGTCTCCTGTCATTTGTTGACTTTATGTTTATCTTAAACCCTGTACAGTACTCCACTGCCTTTTGGCTAGGTTTGCTATACACGTACAACATATGCACATAGAATGGACAACACCTATTTGATTCTACACAGCATCGCTGTATTGATATCATATCTGCCATTTGACTTTTCCCGTTGTGAGATATTTGTTTTTTAATGTACCCAACATTTGTTACTACATTGAGGCCCCTTCCCGACTCAAAGAGCCTATATGTGTAGATGTCTGCATTGTCACCATGATCCGAAGGACCTTAAATGGAACCTTTGTGAGCCCCTTCTGGCTCAAGTCTTCAGCGGCATAGCAAACTGCACTTGATTAAAGCCTGAATTCTAAAGTCACTATAGCTGGATGTATAATGCTTGTTCCGGGGGTCCTTTCCTGTTAACTGACCCAGTCCTTGAATTCACTGGTATGTGGGGGACGTTGACCAAAGGGGTCAGGCTCTGGGATGAAAAGCTGCAGTGGAATGCTGGTGTTGTGTACTTGGTGGGTGTGAGGATAAGAAAATGAAGAAATAATCAAGGGCATTACTTAGGATGAAATGACCATATACTAGCCAGGTATCTTTTCCTTGTCACTCATTAGATACAGATCCTACAGCGCTACCACTTCCCTTATAAGAGCTAGGACTGGATGTGGAAAGGTTTATCGATTTGCTCACCAATGTGCATCGGGTGTGTACAAAAGGACATTTCAACCAATAAAAACTGAGAGAACAGAACAAACAGCGAATTGATACTTTTCCAAATCGTGATTCCTTATTTGGTTACACCTAAAGAATCCCTAGTTAAATGTACAAAGGATTGGCAGTTACTGAACAGGCACAGATTGGGCCTTTTGATCATGCAGTTTACCACCAAGTGGAAGCAGGCAGCAACCAGGTACAAACTATAAAAGTAGACCCAAAATGCAATACATGTTTTACAATGGTAACCCTGCATGCTATGGCGAAGAGAATACAGATCTAGCTGGTACTGACGATGGCGTAGGCCCGCAGGTGAAACCAGTAGAGTTCCATTCCGTGGGGATGATGTGGTTATATTTCTTCAGGTTCTTCTTGTGATCTGCAGCTGGTTGCAGAATCCCTGGGAAGGAGAGGAGGAAAGAGTGTGGAGTCAGGGAGGAGGCAGGGCATGCTTAACAGTTTACGATCCCTGAAGTTCATTTTCTGGGAGGAACAATTTAACTTTTGTAAGTAGAATGGTTTTCACTTTCTTTGACATAATAAGATAATTAAATTACATTAAATAATTTTCCATAAAATAAAAAGCTTGAGGTATGGTCAAAGTACTGGGGACAAGGAAATTGGAAGATACACTTAAAAAAATGTTAAAACCTAGTTCTACAATGTAGTGGCTGTCAACATAATACTCACCTCTGTGTCCTTAATAGAATCTAAATTTCTTGACTCGAAAGCTAGAAAATGTTTTATTCAGGATCGGAGGCTTGGTATTATGCTTGTTTAAAGCTGTTGTAACAATAGAAGCCACATCTAGTATAGGCTTATAATAGAATGTTTTAAATGCTGAATCCGTAGACCAATCCGCACCTTTCATGAAGTCCTGCAACTGTGAACCTAAGGAGTAAGATTTAGAAGCAATGGCTCCTCGCACTGAATGTGGACCAAACATAGATGTGTCTGTACCTGTTGCTGACAAAATCCAATTCACCAAGCAAGCTAACGTAGCGGATGACACTGGGTGAAAGGGTTTTTGAAGGGCAATCAGGAGTTGACCGCTGTTGGACTGTCTAAATTCTCGTGTGCAGTCTTCATATTCTTTTATATAATTTACAACAAAAGGCCCTCATTACAACCCTGGCGGTCGGTGTTAAAGCGGCGGTAAAAAAAATTGAATCACGACCATGGAGGAAACCGCCAACATAGACAGCCACTTTAACACTCCGACCGCCAAGGCAGTAGAAACAAACAGCGCGGCGGTCACCGCTAACAGACAGGCGGAAGACAATGTACCGCCCACCCTGTCACAACCCGGCAATCCGCCACCTTTTCCGGGGCGGAACCAACGCAAACAAAAACACGGCAGAAACAGGACTTGGAAGGGAAAACACTCACCTCTCCACACCCCACGAGGAACCAGGATGCCATGGACCCAGAACTCCAAATACTCCCTGCGATGGACTTCCTGCTCCTCTATCAGGAGCACCAAAGACGCCGGTGACGACGACCACGGTCAGTATTGCACCTACAACACAGGGGAGGGGGGAGGGAAAAAGAGTGACACACTCGCAACACCCACACCCCCACCCTCACCCACAACACCATACTCACAAATACATGCAGCAAAGGAATTGATTTGAACAAATGTAATCAATAAAAATCAGATAGTGTAATTTCAAAAATCAGTATATACAATTATGTACACCAACTACACAAGTCCGGATATTATTCAAACATCGTCCGTGGATCAGAGTCCCAAAATGCATGGGCGAGGCCCACACATGACACCAGACTTCAAACGGAGAGAACACTGCAGGAGCATCAGATTGAAATGAAACAGGCACCTCAGGTGGAGGGGGGGCACCTCAACCTGATGAATGCCACTGCTCCATGAGGGGGTTCCATGCCCACTGCTGTATCCTGGGGAGTGCAAAGCCACAGTCTCTCAAGTCTCTCCAGTGGGTGGTTTGCCCACTGCTTTATCCTGGGGAGTGTAAAGCCACAGTCTCTCAAGTCTCTCCAGTGGGTGTTTTGCCCACTGCTTTATCCTGGGGAGTGCAAAGCCACAGTCTCTCAAGTCTCTCCAGTGGGTGGTTTTCCCACTGCTTTATCCTGGGTAGTGCAAAGCCACAGTATCCTGTATCCACAGTCTCTCAAGTGGATAACAGTCTCCACTGGTTCTGGAGGGGGCTTTGTGCCCAGAGTGCTTCATCCTGCCAAGGACTGAGGTAGTGGATGTGATACTCCACTGGTTCTGGAGGGGGCTTTGTGCCCAGAGTGCTTCATCCTGCCAAGAAATGAGGTAGTGGATGTATTTCTCCACTGGTTCTGGAGGGGGCTTGGTGCCCAGAGTGCTTCATCCTGCCAAGGACTGAGGTAGTGGATGCCTTTCTCCACTAGTTCTGGAGGGGGCATTGTGCCCAGAGTGCTTCATCCTGCCAAGGACAGAGGTAGTGGATGTTATACTCCACTGGTTCTGGAGGGGGCTTTGTGCCCAGAGTGCTTTATCCTGCCAAGGACTGAGGTAGTGGATTTGATACTCCACTGGTTCTGGAGGGGGCTTTGAGCCCAGAGTGCTTCATCCTGCCAAGGACTGAGGTAGTGGATGCCTTTCTCCACTGGTTCTGGAGGGGGCATTGTGCCCAAAGTGCTTCATCCTGCCAAGGACTGAGGTAGTGGATGCCTTTTTCCACTGAAAGTCGTGCATCATGGAAGCTGCCCAGGCTCCTGGAACTGACCACCAGCCTCGGACGACTGGCCACTGGGGATGGCAGCCATGTCTGCGGTGGTGCCACAGGCTCAGGATGTCACGGGGCCGCTGGCGGTGCCTGCGACGGGGTCAGTCGCTGCGGTGCTGGCGGCGGGCTCTGTGGCATCGGGGCTGGCGGCGGGGTCTGTGGCGGCAGTGCTTGCGGCGGCCTCTGTGGCATCGGGGTTGGCGGCGGGCTCTGTGACAGCGGTGCTGGTGGCGGGCTCTGTGGCAGCGGTGCTGGTGGCGGGCTCTGGCAGCGGGCTCTGTGGCAGTGGTGCTTGCGGCGGGCTCTGTGGTGGCAGTGCTGGTGGCGGGCTCAGTGACTGCGGTGCTGGTGGCGGGCTCAATGACAGCGGTGCTGGTGGCAGTCTTCTCCGCCTTACAGGTTGGCATCGGCGTGGACAGAAGGTGTGACACTGGTCCAACTGTCGGTGCCACCATGCCCTCTCCTGACCTGCCCTTTATTTTCTGGCCCTTCCCCACCTTGGATGGTGGTGCAACTGTCTTGCCACCATCCCCTTTCGTTTTCCCTGAGCCCTTGGTGGCAGGTGTTTTCTGCTTCTCCCTCAGGGATGTGGGCAACTTTCTTACTTTTGCAGGTGGCGGAATGTCCTTGCCCTCGCTCCGTGGCACACTGGCAGCCCTGTTGGTTGGCGCACTCCAATAGCCCGCAGTTGCTGGCACCACTGTGCCTGGTGATGTGGTGGCTGAGGTGCTGGGTCGGGACCTGGAAAGCCTGGCTCTAGGGGAAGGACGGGGTGTAGGGAAGTGGTCAATATTAGCCAGGAAATGTTTTTTAGACACACTGGGATGGGTAGATGGAGGGGGTTTAGGAGTGGAGGAAGAGGTAGTGGTTGTAGGAGGTGTACATTTGCTGAATTTGGGTGAAGGTGCATGGGCTGGAGGCTGTTGTGAAGTGGATGGCTGTTGGGTGGGTGTGTGTCTTTGTTTGTGTACTTTGGGAGGAGGGCTCAAAGACACACTGGTAGAGGACACAGGGGATGTGTGAATGGTAGTGGGGGTGGTGAGTGCACGTTAGCGGTGTGTGGTTATGGGCGTGCTGTTGATGTAGGTAGTGGCTGAAGATGTAGTGCATGCAGGTGTGAGTGGAGACGAGACAGCAGGGAGGAGGAGGACAAGGAGGAGGGGGACACAGTGGAGGCAGTGGATGTTGGTATGTGTGCATGGGTATGATTCTTGTGTGAGTGCCGGTGGGATGTGTGGTGCTTATGTTTGCCTGAGCCACCCTTCTGTGTTGAGGTGTGTGCATGCTCGTCTGATGGTGTGCTTGGGATAGGCTGAGGTACAGGGGATTGGGTCTGGGTGGAGGAAGTTAGAGGGGGGAGGCTGGACACACGGACAATGGCTGCCATCAGTGCTGAGGCCAGAGCCTGAAATGCTCTCTGTTGGGCTGCCTGGCCAGAACGAATGCCCTCCAGGCAGGCATTTGTTTGTTGCAAATGCCTCTCGACACCCTGGATGGCATTCACAATGGTAGATTGCCAACAGTGAGGGATCTCAGGAGGTCAATAGTCTCCTCACTGAGGGCAGCAGGGCTGACTGGGGCAGGGCCTGAGGTGCCTGGGGCGAAGAAGATGCCCACCCTCCTGGGTGAGCAGCCACTGGACACACGCTGAGGGGCTGCTGGGAGGGCAGTGCTGGTAGGGGGGTGGCGGCTGTACCTGTTGATGCGGGGGACACAGAGAGGCCCACCACCGCAAGGGAGCTCCCATCAGAGGAGGAGTCGCTGTCGCTGCTCTCACCTCCTGTCCCCGCCGTGGAGCTCCCCTCGCCCTCCGTCCCACTGGTGGCTTCAGACTCCGTTGTCTCGCCCTCGAGGGCCAAGTGGGATGCAGTCCCTCCTGCTCCGGTGCCACTGCTCCTCAGCCTGATGATGCTATTGCACACAAGAACAGGGAGACCACAAAAAGGGGGGATGAAGACAGAAGAAAGACATGTTCAGTGCATGCAATACCACTACCGTTTGCAGACACTACAGACACAGCAGCCTTCTGCACTAGGCCATGCACTTATAGTTCCTAGATTATTCACAGGGCCATCGGGTACAAGGCCAATGCCCGATTGTTGCACACATGGAAGTCACAGGAGCCTGACTAGGTGTAGATGGCTCTTACCACTGGTGGGGTTGGGGTTCCACATAGGTTGCCTCACAAAGCGACCTTGCCTACAAAGCTCACCCTGGCCTAGGGGAACCCACTGCCCACCTCCCCCACCCAGACACCTCGTAATGCACGCAGAGTCAGATGGATGTGACTGTGCTCACCCCTTTGTGGCTGCTGTGATGCCCTCAAGCGCCCATTCAACTCTGGATATGCCACCGCCAGGATCCGGAACATCAGGGGGGTCATGGTGCGACGGGCACCCCTCCCACGTTGGGAGGCCATCCCCAGCTGGGCCTCCAACGTCTTCTTGCTCCAGCGGCGATTGTCCTCCCATCTTTTCCGACAGTGGGTGCTCTGTCTGTGGTGGACCCCCAGGGTCCGGACGTCCTTGGCGATGGCACGCCAAATATCCTTCTGGTGGGTGCTGATCTACAGGAATAGTACAGGGGACAAGGAAAAACTTTAACCATCCGGACCGTCACAATCATTGGCCCACGTTTCCACCCTTGCCCTGACACACATACACTCACGGTCCGCTCATGCAGGGCTCAGTCCCCCCCCATGTATCTTCCATCCACACCACTCCAAACAGGCATTGTCCATGCAGCATGCTCACAATGTACTCACCTGTTTGTCTGGAGGACCGTAGAGTAGCGTGTACTGGGGGAGGACCCCATCCACTAACTTCTCCAACCCCTCCGAAGTGAAGGCAGGGTTCCTTTCCCCAGTAACATGAGCCATCGTCGCTTCCAGACTGAGGTCACAGCAGCACTTGCAGTGTAGGTCCTCTCTTGTTGAAGGTCAGGTATCAAGTGAGTGTACAGATAGAAAATGGCGGTCACGTCCGCGGCGGTGCATACCGTCACCACCAGCGTACATCGTCATTGGCTCCTGGGATCCATAGGGTCCAATGTTAACCAATGCAGGATTGTGCCGCGGTCTTCGACCGCCTACCGCGACGGTGTAAAACGCCAACGCAGTTACCTCATATCCCCTTGTGCCACCTTACAGGTCAGGCAGCCGCCATTTCAGGGGGCCACATGGCATTAATAATAACTGTGTCACACCTATCTAGGCCTTGCATACACCCAGTGACAGGCACATTGCCAATTTAGAAATTTTTGCAAATGACATTTTGTAATACCTCAGTGTTGGCTGACTCTCTGCTCACTGTTGTCCTCCATAGGACACGTCCGCTGGGGCAGGTGATGAGATGGCGGCATCCTCCGGTGTACAGACCGCTGGTGGACCTGTCGACAATGGAAGAGATACATGTAATAGTCACCTACAGACTTGATCGTGCAACAATCAATGAACTGTGTGCCCAGTTGGAGCCAGACCTGATGTCAGCTATCTGCCATCCCATAGGAATACCCCCTCTAGTGCAGGTCCTGTCAGTACTCCATTTCCGGGCAAGTGGATCTTTTCAAATTACAGTCGCCCTTGCATCAGGGATGTCCCAGCCAATGTTCTCTAACGTGTTGTCCAGATTGTTGTCTGCCCTGCTGAAACACATTCGCAGCTACATCGTTTTCCCTCAGGTGGAGGATTTGCCTACAGTGAAAGGTGACTTCTATGCCCTGGGACATATCCCCAACATCATTTGTGCCACTGATGGTACACATGTGGCATTAGTACCCCCCGCAGGAGTGAACAGGTGTACAGAAACCGGAAGAGCTACCATTCTATGAATGTGCAGATGGTGTGTTTGGCCAACCAGTACATCTCCCATGTGAATGCCAAGTTTCCTGGCTCAGTGCATGACGCTTACATTCTGAGGAATAGCAGCATCCCTTATGTGATGGGGCAACTCCAGAGGCACCCTGTGTGGCTAATTGGTGAGGACAAGGACCCTATACCCTGTGAATAGTTATCTGGGTCTGGGGTTGTCCCTACGGGTTAGTGTGTGTCTAACAGTTGTCCCTCGACATTTGCAGGTGACTCTGGGTACCCCAACCTGTCATGGCTACTGACCCCAGTGAGGAACCCCAGGACAAGGGCAGAGGAATGCTACAATGAGGCACATGGGCGAACTAGGAGGTTTATAGAAAGAACCTTCGGCCTCCTGAAGGCCAGGTTCCGGTGCCTCCATATGACAGGTGGTTCTCTCTGCTACTCACCAAAGAAGGTGTGCCAGATCATCGTGGCCTGCTGTATGCTGCACAACCTGGCTTTGCGACGACAGGTGCCTTTTCTGCAGGAGGATGGTCCAGCTGGGGGTCTTGTGGCAGCTGTGGAGCCTGTGGACAGTGAAGAAGAGGAGGCAGAAGAAGAGGATATTGACAACACAAACAACGTTATCCGGCAATACTTCCAGTGAGACACAGGTAAGAAGATATCACTGTTCCATAGTTATTGTAAATACACATTTGTGAAAGCACAGACTGACTCCAGATTGTTTTGTGATTCAAGGGTGTTTATTTCTGTGCAAATAAGTGGAGGGGGTTGTAAAATGGGCAGGGGTGATCGTGGAGGAATGTCCATGGCAGAGTCCAGTCTATTCATTTCACAGGTGCATTGTCCAAAGGGGCATAGGAAGTGGAGCTAGGGCAGTTGATGGATGGACAGGGTGACAAAGTGGGACAGAAGGATGACATTCAGGGGGGTCTCATTTCCTGGCGGGGGTCTTGGCATTGCTCTCTGTCTCGTTCCTGGATCGAAGGGACCGTTTGCGGGGTGGTTCTCCATCTGCAGGGGGTGGGGTGCTGGTGTCGTGATCCTGTGGCGGTGCCTCCTGTCCACTAGCGCCAGCGGAGGTGGTGGGCTGTTCATCATCCAGGCTAGTGTCAGGGGCCCCTTGTTGTGCCACAGTGTCCCTCCTGGTGTTGGCAAGGTCCTTCAGCACCCCTACAATGGTGACCAGGGTGGTGTTGATGGTTTTGAGTTCCTCCCTGATCCCCAGATAGTGTTCCTCCTGCAGCCGCTGGGTCTCCTGAAAGTTGGCCAGTACCGTTGCCATCGTCACCTGGGAATGATGGTATGTTCCCATGATGTTGGAGAGTGCCTCGTAGAGAGTGGGTTCCCTGGGCCTGTCCTCCCCTGTCGCACAGCAGTCCTCCCAGTTCCCCTGTTTTCCTGTGGCTCTGTCCCCTGAACCGTGTGCCCATTGCCACTGCCCCCCGGTCCCTGATTTTCTTGGGGTGGTGGGTTTGCCTGGGTTCCCTGTAGTGGTGGACACACTGCTGCTTGATGTGTCTTGGGGACAGAGGGATGAGTCCGCTGGGTGGGTGCTGTGCTGGTGTTTCCTGAGGGGGGAGGCTCTGTGGTGGCTTGTGCCAGTGTCAGGGGAACCGACTGTCCTGAGGTCCCAGACAGGCCGGTTTGGTCATCTTGATCCAGTTGGACAGAGCTGCTGTCATCACTGTGGGCCTCTTCTGTGGGGGTACAGGATATGTCTAGTACCTCCTGTCCGGTGTCATTGGTTAGGGGTCCTGCAGGGGTGTAAAGGCATGATTATTGCATCTGTGGGTGCCATTGTGTGCAATGGGTGAGTGACCCTGTACTCCAGTGCTTGCATTCTTGTCTAGGACCTTGTGTGATAATTGGTTTGGAGTCTGTGTGGGTATCTGTTGTGGACATGCTTTGGTGATGGGTGTCCATGCTTTGGTGTTGCATGCAGGGCTTGGTGTTGGGATGTGTGGGTTGTGATAGTGGGACATTTGTGAGGTGTTGGAGTGATAGGGTGAGGGTGGGGGTATGTGATAGCATGCAGGTAGTGTGGGGGGGATGAGGTAGTAAAGATTTGCCTTACCAGAGTCCATTCATCCTGCTACTCCTGCGAGGCCCTCAGGATGCAGTATAGCCAAGACTTGCTCTTCCCATATTGTTAGTTGTTGGGGAGGAGGTGGGGGTCCGCCGCCAGTCCTCTGTACTGCAGTCTGGTGTCTTGAGACCACGTAACGCACCTTCCCCCGTAGGCCGTTCCACCTCTTCCTGATGTCATCCCTAGTTCTTGTATGCTGTCCCACTGCGTTGACCCTATCGCCTATTCTGCGCCATAGCTCCATCTTCCTAGCAGTGACGGTGTGCTGCACCTGTGATCCGAATAACTGTGGCTCTACCCGGACGATTTCCTCTACCATGACCCTTAGCTCCTCCTCAGAGAACCCGGGGTGTTGTTGAGGTGCAATGATGTGGTGTGGGTGATGTGTGAGGTGGTGTGTGAGGGGATGTGTGAGGGGATGTGTTTGTGTGTGTTGTCTGAGGTGCGTAGATGGTGTGTGAGTGATGGTGTTGTGTGCCTGTGGATGCTAGTGTTGTTTCTGGTGGTGTCTCTCTCTGGCCTTCTTTCTCAATTTTGGTAGTAAGGGTTTGTGGGTGATGTGGGTGTGTGTTTTATATTGTATTGGGTGTGTGGGAATGGTGTGTTTATGTGCATCAGGTGTGTGTATTTCGAATTGTCCAATGTGGTTGTGTTTTGTAAATGTGTGTGTATTTTGAGCGCGGCGGTGTGTACCGCCAATGGAATACCACGGTTGAAAGACCACCGCGTGGATTCGTGGGTCGTGATAATGTGTGGGCGTATTCCTGTTGGCGTGATGGTGGAGGTTTTGTTATCGCCAGTTTACCACTGACCTTTGGTGTGGCCGACTTGTGTTGGTGTCTGGATTTTGGCGGATTCTGAGCTGTGGGTCGTAATACCTGTAGCGGAATTCCACTGCTGCAGCGGTGTGTTGGCGGTCTTCTGCACGGTCGTAAGCGAGATTTTCTGCTAATGTTGTAATGAGGGCCAAAGTTTCTAGTTTTCATGAAAACTGGGATAAGAAATCTGCTTAGAGAAAGTTTTTGTGCGTCTTGAGATGGAAAAGGCGACCCCCTATGGAGAAAATACACAACCTGAGAGAACCAGAGCCATGACATCAGACACTCTTCTGCATGACACTAAGCATAACAGGAGCATTAATTTGGCTAAGAGCTGTTACCTAGACAGGTCAGCGTTACATGGCCAAGGTTGCAGGAATTTAAGAACAATGTTGATGTCCCAGAGAACTGAATATTTGGGAGTAGGAGGATTAGCTAGGCGAATGCCTTGCATGACTCTACTTACCAGAGGATGTTCCCCTATAGGTTTACCATCCAGAGGGGTATGTCCAGAGGAAATGGCTGTAGGAAAGTACCATCTTCCCTGGCATGTTACCCCCATATTTCACTGTATATATGTTGTTTTAGTTGTATGTGTCACTGGGACCCTGCCAGCCAGGGCCCCAGTGCTCATAAGTGTGCCCTGTATGTGTTACCTTTGTTATGACTAACTGTCTCACTGAGGCTCTGCTATCCAGAACCTCAGTGGTTATGCTCTCTCATTTCTTTCCAAATTGTCACTAACAGGCTAGTGACCAATTTCACCAATTTACATTGGCATACTGGAACACCCTTATAATTCCCTAGTATATGGTACTGAGGTATTGGGGTTCCAGGAGATCCCTATGGGCTGCAGCATTTCTTGTGCCACCCTTAGGGAGATCTGACAATTCTTACACATGCCTGCCCTTGCAGCCTGAGTGAAATAACGTCCACGTTATTTCACAGCCATTTACCACTGCACTTAAGTAACTTATAAGTCACCTATATGTCTAACCTTTACCTGGTAAAGGTTGGGTGCTAAGTTACTTAGTGTGTGGGCACCCTGGCACTAGCCAAGGTGCTCCCACATTGTTCAGGGCAAATTCCACGGACTTTGTGAGTGAGGGGACACCATTACACGCGTGCACTATACATATGTCACGACATATTATAGCGTCACAATGGTAACTCCGAACATGGCCATGTAACATGTCTAAGATCATGGAATTGTCACCCCAATGCCATTCTGGCATTGGGGAGACAATTCCATGATCCCCCGAGTCTCTAGCTCAGACCCGGGTACTGCCAAACTACCTTTCCCGGGGTTTCACTGCAGCTGCTGCTGCTGCCAACCCCTCAGACAGGTTTCTGCCCTCCTGGGGTCCAGCCAGGCTTGGCCCAGGAAGGCAGAACAAAGGACTTCCTCAGAGAGAGGGTGTTACACCCTCTCCTTTTGGAAAAAGGTGTCAGGGCTGGGGAGGAGTAGCCTCCCCCAGCCTCTGGAAATGCTTTGATGGGCACAGATGGTGCCCATCTCTGCATAAGCCAGTCTACACCGGTTCAGGGATCCCCAAGCCCTGCTCTGGCGCGAAACTGGACAAAGGAAAGGGGAGTGACCACTCCCCTGACCTGCACCTCTCCTGGGAGGTGCCCAGAGCTCCTCCAGTGTGCTCCAGACCTCTGCCATCTTGGAAACAGAGGTGCTGCTGGCACACTGGACTGCTCTGAGTGGCCAGTGCCAGCAGGTGACGTCAGAGACTCCTTCTGATAGGCTCCTCCAGGTGTTGCTAGCCTATCCTCTCTCCTAGGTAGCCAAACCTCCTTTTCTGGCTATTTAGGGTCTCTGCTTTGGGGAATTCTTTAGATAACGAATGCAAGAGCTCATCAGAGTTCCTCTGCATCTCTCTCTCTTCACCTTCTGCCAAGGAATCGACTGCTGACCGCGCTGGAAGCCTGCAAAACTGCAACAAAGTAGCAAAGACGACTACTGCGACCTTGTAACGCTGATCCTGCTGCCTTCTCAACTGTTTTCCTGGTGGTGCATGGTGTTGGGATAGTCTGCCTCCTCTCTGCACTAGAAGCTCCGAAGAAATCTCCTGTGGGTCGACTGAATCTTCCCCCTGCAACCGCAGGCACCAAAGAACTGCATCACCGGTCCTCTGGGTCTCCTCTCAGCACGACGAGCGAGGTCCCTTGAACTCAGCAACTCTGTCCAAGTGACTCCCACAGTCCAGTGACTCTTCAGTCCAAGTTTGGTGGAGGTAAGTCCTTGCCTCCCCACGCTAGACTGCATTGCTGGGAACTGTGTGTTTTGCAGCTACTCCGGCTCCTGTGCACTCTTCCAGGATTTCCTTTGTGCACAGCCAAGCCTGGTTTCCCGGCACTCTAACCTGCAGTGCACGACCTCCTGAGTTGTCCTCCGGCGTCGTGGGACCCCCCTTTGTGACTTCGGGTGAGCTCCGGGTCACTCCACTTCGTAGTGCCTGTTCCGGCACTTCTGCGGGTGCTGCTTGCTTCTGAGTGGGCTCTTTGTCTTGCTGGACGCCCCCTCTGTCTCCTCACGCAATTGGCGACATCCTGGTCCCTCCTGGGCCACAGCAGTATCCAAAAACCCTAACCGCGACCCTTGCAGCTAGCAAGGCTTGTTGGCGGTCTTTCTGCACGGAAACACCTCTGCACGACTCTTCACCACGTGGGACATCCATCCTCCAAAGGGGAAGTTTCTAGCCCTTGTCTTTCTTGCCGAATCCACAGCTTCTACCATCCGGTGGCAGCTTCTTTGCACCCACAGCTGGCATTTCCTGGGCATTTGCCCACTCCCGACTTGATCGTGACTCTTGGACTTGGTCCCCTTGTTCCACAGGTACTCTTGTCAGGAAATCCATCGTTGTTGCATTGCTGGTGTTGGTCTTCCTTGCAGAATTCCCCTATCACGACTTCTGTGCTCTTTGGGGAACTTAGGTGCACTTTGCACCCATTTTTCAGGGTCTTGGGGTGGGCTATTTTTCTAACCCTCACTGTTTTCTTACAGTCCCAGTGACCCTCTACAAGGTCACATAGGTTCGGGGTCCATTCGTGGTTCGCATTCCATTTCTAGAGTATATGGTTTGTGTTGCCCCTATCCCTATGTGCCCCCATTGCATTTTATTGTGACTATACATTGTTTGCACTGTTTTCTATTGCTATTACTGCATATTTTGGTATTGTGTACATATATCTTGTGTATATTTGCTATCCTCATACTGAGGGTACTCACTGAGATACTTTGGCATATTGTCATAAAAATAAAGTACCTTTATTTTTAGTATATCTGTGTATTGTGTTTTCTTATGATATTGTGCATGTGACACTAGTGGTACTGTAGGAGCTTCACTCGTCTCCTAGTTCAGCCTAAGCTGCTCTGCTAAGCTACCTTTTCTATCAGCCTAAGCTGCTAGACACCCCTCTACACTAATAAAGGATACCTGGGCCTGGTGCAAGGTGTTAGTACCTCTTGGTACCCACTACAAGCCAGTCCAGCCTCCTACAATGGCTGACTGGTAATTGTTGGACCATTGGAGGCCATTTCCGCTAGGAAATTGATGACAAAGGTAATGGGAGCCCCCAAGGGATCAACATTCCGTGAGTCGCACCAACTCATCCACCTTTGCCATGCTGAGGCATATCTCTTTGGAGTGGATTCAGACAAAGATGTGGAGTTGAAGTTAACAGCCTGTTCTGAAAGGTTTGGCACAAACCATCTTGTCCGGAAAAGCGCCAAGCCATGAGTTGAAGGTTTCCCTGTTGAAGAAGAGGGTGTCTGTGTCCCAACTGATCTTTCAAAACATCCGGTAATGAGGGGATCAGCACAGGGCAATCTAGCGACATCTCCAACAGAATAGTAAACTAGCGTTGTGGTCTCCAGAACGGAGTGATCAGTATCAGGTCAGCTTGTTGAAGGAGGGTTTGGGCTGCAACCCTCAGGATCAAGAGAAATGGGGGAAAGGCATATTGCAGATGCACCCCCCCCCCCACCTCCCCAATGTTGGAGAAAGGCATCTGTGGCCTTGGCCAGATGATCCAGTCTCCAGGAGCAAAACCTGGGCACATGATGTGACAGGCGAGATGCAAACAGGTCTGTTCGGCACGGGCCCATCAATTCTGGAGAGCTCGGAAGACTGAAGGCAGTATCTTCCATTCGCTGGAGTCTCTGAGGCATCTTGAGTTCCAGTCTGCCATCACATTGCACTTACCTGGAAGGTATTCTGCAGTTACCAAAATGTGATGCTGGAGACAGAACTGCCAAAAGCTCTTTGCTATCTCCGTCAGAATATGGGTGTGCGTTCTCCCCAGTTTGTTGATATAATGAACCACTGAAATATTGTCCATCCGCATCAGAACGCAACATTTGGAGAGGGGAGTCAGAATCTGGATTGCGAAGGACCCGGCTAAGAGCTCTAAGCAATTGATGTGCAGTTGGGATTCCTCTAGGGACCATCGACCCTCCGGTGGAGATGTCGCCACATCTGGTGCCCCAACCCCACCGACTGGCGTCTGATTCCAGAACTACATCTGGTTGAGAGCCGAAGATGGCGCTGCCATTCCATGCCAACATGTTTTCTAGCCACCATTGAAGTTCGGCTTTTGTCTCTGAGCTGAAAGGAATGAGATCTGAGTACCCTACTACCTTCTGGAGGTGTCTAATCTTCAATCGTTGAAGCGCCCTGTAATGTAGAGGAGCAGGGAAGTTCGCTTGGACCAAGGATGCAAGCAGACCTACAATCCTGGCTAGGGATCTGAGGGAAATATGGTCTTTGTGAAGGACACACTTTATTTATTTCTGAACCGTCTTCAGTTTATGAGGAGGGAGAGAGAGGAGAAAGGACTGGGAGTTGATCTTAAAGCCTAGAAACTCTATGCAATGGGAGGGAGAAAGGACCGATTTCTTATAGTTGATAGCAAGTTACAGAGGAATTGCATGACTATACAGAGCAACGTGGCCGAAAGGAGGGCTCCTTTATATTATAGGTACTCGTAAACATTTTTCCAGGGAACACAAAGTTTGGTCAGTGATGTAAATATAATAAATAATCGCATTTTTTTTATTTTTGTTGCAGAAAGAGGAAGGATGTAAATGCTTTAGTTACATGCAAGGCCGCTGGAATTATCTGGCAGAAATGACCAAATTATGCAGCAGGGCTGACCAATTTATGTGGCAAGAAAAGTCCAGTTATGCATTTAAACCAACAGCTCTAACTCAGACAAATGTGAGACCTATTGCATTGCAAATGCTTGTTTTACATTTAATAAATAGCAAAGAAAGAAAGCATGATATGAAGCCTCCGGTCCTGACATAGAATCCCTGACACGCCTGAGAAGAGCTTCCTGCATTCGCTGCTGGTGCTGACTCTGCCGCCGCTGGCCCGGAAGTGATTCTCTGGATCGGCTCATGAGGACCTCCAGGGTATTTTCTGTTGGTGCTGACTCTGCCGCCGCTAACCCTGGAGTGATTCCACCGACATGCCTGAGGCGAGCTTCCTCGCATTCGCTGCTGGTGCTGACTCTGCCACCTCTAACCTGAACACTGTAATACTTCAAAGCCCGAGAGGCCCTTATCGGCATCCGTTGCTTGTGCTGTCGCTGCCCCAGCTTACCCGGATATTATACTCACGTGCCTCAGAGGAGCTTCGCAATATCCGGTGCTAGGCCTGACGGGCTCCGATCACCCGGAAGGGAATCTGTTCAGCAGTTCCTCGCAGAGGGTTTATTTATTTTATTTAATGCGTTTTTATATAGCGCGGACTTTACCCGAAGGTGTCAGAGCACTTCACAATAGGCAAAGTAAAGATACAAGAGGAGAAGAATTACAAGTGAGCCTGTTACAAAAACAAGCGTTACATTACAAGAGGCAATCGTGATAATTGTGCACGTATCAAGAGCAAAAAATAAACGAGGTAGCAAATGATACGTTATGAGAGGAAAAAGTGACGTGTGCAGGTTACAAGAGCAAATAGAGTACGAATAGAGGTAAAAAAGTTGCAATCAATGGTAGACACTCAAAACACTAAAACAATAGTTACGTTACATGAGGCAGTGGTGGCCGTTGTGCATGTATCAAAAGCAAACAAGATATAAGAGGTAGCAAATGATACGTTGAAAAGGAAAGGTGCCGTGTGCATGTTACAAACGAGTACAAGATACAGGTAGAGGTAAAATACTGCACTACATGGCAGACACTCAAAACACAAAAACACCCTGGGAAGGCACTTCTATAGGCATGGAGAACAGAATATCCTATAATGGAAGGACTTCCTTCTGAAAACAGAGGGCTTGAATTAACTTTGGAAGTGTCTTTGAAGGAGGAGAGCTTTGAGGTCAGCTTTGAAGGCCTGGGAAGAGGTGGTGGTCCGAAGCTGAGGCGGAAGTGAGTTCCAGATTCTCACCGCGTTGCCTGAAAAGGATTGGGCCATCAATCTTTCCTTCTTGAAAATGGGAGGTTCAAGCAATAACTTTTCTGCATTACGTGATGGTCTGGAGCCCCCAGAGAGTTTCAGTTTATTCACCAGGTAGCGAGGGGAGGAGGAGTGCACGGCTTTGTGGGTGATACATGCAGTTTTGTAGATAGATCTTGCCTCTATGGGAAGCCAACGGAGGGTGGATAAAATGGGTGTGATGTGGTCGCTTCTTTTGGCCCCATATATGAAACGAGCTGCTGAATGGAGAATAGACTTCAGGGGGGAAAGGTGGGATTTGGGAAGGCCAGTAAGAAGAGAGTTGCAGTAGTCCAATCTGGAGAGAACCAGCGCTTGGACCAGGGTTTTAAGGTCGTGCTCCGGGAAGAAGCGACGAATCCCCCAAAGAAGGCGCAGTTGGTGTCGAGCAGACTTTGCAATGGAGTTAATGTGGGAGAGTAGATTGAGTTTTTTGTCGAGAATGACACCAAGGGATTTTGCGCTCTCGACAATGATGGGCTTATTGTTCATTAGATTGATCTGATCCATCCATGTTTGCACTGGGGGATGAGAAAGGGAGGAGGAAAGGAGGAGGAATTCTGTTTTGGAGGGATTCAGGATCAGTTGATGAGTTACCATCCAGTTTTGAATGGAGTCGAGAGTAGAGCTAAGGAAGGAGAGATCGTGAATGGAGGCCACCTTAAGGTAAATCTGAGTGTCATCCGCATATAGATGATAGTGGATCCCGGATTTACTCAGCAGATTTCCCAATGGTTCTAAATAGAGATTGAACAGTGTGGGTGCAAGTATGGAGCCTTGAGGAACACCTTGACTGACTGCTACAGGAGCTGAAAGACTGTTCGCTATTTTGATCATTTGGGATCTATCAGAGAGGAAGGAGGCAAACCATTTGAGCACAGTGCCCTCCATGCCCATTCTCTGAATGAAGTGGAGATTTCCAGACCAGACTGAGGTGAGTCTTGGGGGGCCCGAGGCAGAGGGAAGCGGGGGGGACACTGCAACGGGGGTAGGAGGGCCTGGGGTGGGGGAGGAGGAGGAGCCGGTGCAGGAGGGGAGGAGGCGGCCACTGAAATGGGGAGGAGGGCCCGGGGTGGTTGGGGAGGTGGGAGAGGAGGAGGGGCTGGGGCAAAGTGTGTGTGTGTGTGGGGGGGGGTGCCTAAGGGGAAGGGGCTGTTTCAAAGGCAGAGGGGCAGGAGGAGGGGCTGGTGCAGAGACGTTGATCTGTGTTGTTAGCTGTTGTGCCCCTTGGGGTGTTAACTCCAACAGCATCAATTATTGTGATGTCATCAGAGTCACCTACGACACTTCCTGGGAGAATTAAGTGACAACACTCATATGTTGTCACTTCCTGTGTTAGCATCAGGGTAAAGGGCAAGTGATGTCACTTCTGCTATTCCTGGTATCTTGATGAATACAACATTTTCTAGCTTTGCGTTAAGAATTTTAGATTCTATTAAGGACAGAGAGGCGAGGATTATGCTTCTCAATCTTTACTACTCAAAAAAACAGCAGCCAATAAGAAAACACACTAAATGAGGCTTTGAACCATGCCTCTCATAAGCCACCAATAGTAGTCCAACACAGTCAATAAACTGGAGAGGCACAATCTGACTTTCCTCTTTTTTGTAAAAATTCAATACCACTCTCAGACCATATCCGGAAAAGACTCTCCTGGACGGCTTGAAATCATCAGACTCATTGTCATTTCTGCCAAAAACAAACTCAGAAGATCCACAAAACTTTACCCCTGTTTGGAATCTGTTTCTGAAAGAGAAAACAATTATGAGACTCAAATCTAATACAACTGGTAAATTCAAGGAGGGGTAAAAATACCTTCATAACAATGCAAAGTATGCAATTAATGTTATTTACTGGGTGGGATAATCCTCGCCTCCGTGTGCTTAATAGAAACATTTTAAACATGGAGTCACTAGACCAATTGGCAGCTCTAAGAATATTTTCTAGCCTAGAACCCATAAGAAAAGCTTTGGATGCCATAGCACCTCTGGTGGAATGAGCACCATATAAGGACATATCAGTGTCTGCTTCTGACATCACCCACCGAACCCAGCGTGCCAAGTGGCAGCTGAAACCGGTTGGAAAGGTTTTTGAATGGATAGCAGAAGAGGTCCCAGAGGATCGGTTCTATAACTAGCAGTGCGTTCCTCATAAACCTTTATTCACTTAACCACACAGAGATTTGCATTATGAGGAAAAGCAGAATAATGAACAGAAGTAGACATGCATTTTGTACCTTTAGATATAAGAAAAGAAAGTCCATAAGGAGAGAATAACCTACCTGCTAGATCTAAGGCTTTCACATCTGAAACTCCGCGACATTCGATCAAACATAACAACATGGTCAATTTGGCCGATAATTGTTTCATTGATAACAAATGATTGTCAGGCCAATTGCTCAAGAAGGATAGCACAATATTTACATCCCACAGCTGTAAGTAACGTGGTTTGGGTGTATTCGCCAGCCTGATACCTTTAAGCAATTTACATACTAAGGGATGTTGACCTACTGGTTTATTATTTATCAATGAATGTCCTGCAGAAATAGCTGGTCTAAAGTTATTTACTGACCTGTAACACAAGCCTGATTCAGCGCATTCGGACAAAAAGTTTATAGTGTTTTTGATCTCGCATCCCACTGGATCCACTTCCCTTGGAAGGCACCAACCCACCCACTTTTTCCATGCCAGAGAGTATCTTTTGTGGGTAGACAGAGCCCAAGCTTGTCGTATAAAAGAGGTAGCTGAAGACGAAAGGCCTTGCACTTGTGAATGTCTCCCAATATATTCCAGGCCATGAGATGCTCTGATAGCAGAAGGGGATGAGGAAATCCCACAGAATCCAGAAGGAGCTGAGGAAATACCAGGAGCTGCAGAGGTAGAGCAATAGAGAGTTCTAGAAAAGATGGAAACCACAGTTGACTCTTCCACACTGGCGTGATGAGAACCACAGATGCTGCTTGGTCCCTGTTTCGGTTCCACTCCTAGGCCCTTGCACTGGAATCCGTAACAACACAATGAGGCAATCCTGTGGCAAAACTATGCAAATTGTGAGCATTCACAAGACACTTCTTAACATCTTCACATTCCCTCTCACTTTCCTTACTCCACACTTAGCCTACACCCTACCCCAGATGGGCTCATATGGCACAAGTAAATAAGTGCAAACTCAGGCCAAAATCTGGCTTTAAAAAAGTGTTTGTGCCTCTTCTTCCTTCAGGAGTCTAGGTATTTCTTCTATGGCTTTAATTAAATCATCTTTGGGCAAGACCCCATCAGCAGAGATTACATGACCTAGGTGGTCCAATTCCTGAGAGGCAAACTTGTATTTTTCCATTAATTAAAATCCCTTATCCCTCAAGACTCAACTACAAAAGTCTGTTAAATGATAGGTTTATGGTTGATCAGATCATACTGACAAATATAAAAGCTTTACTTATCAGCTCTGGATAGGGCAGTCCTTTCAGGCAGGGCAGAGCACACATGAATGGATTATAACTATATCACAGAGGGGCAGCACTGACCAGGATTTAGATGTGCAACAGAGCAACTCCTGATACTGGTACCGCCAGAAGTAGTCTGCGCAGAACTTCACAACCTGCACATGATGAGTCTTATTTGTACAGACACCTTCAGTTGAAAGAAGCTTCTTTGTGATGCTTGTGATGTTCCTCGAGAGCAGCCTGACCTCGGGTAGCGTGGATCCTATCCAGCTCTTGACATCAGCTAGGTATTTTGTTTTAGCAACCAGTGTTTTAAGCTGGTAGTTAGACTATTGCAGATAGAAGTCCTAGAGGTGGGGGTGGGAGGCTGGTGGAGGCTAAACAAGGTTCCAAAGAGTTCTAAATTCCGACAGCATAGATCATTAATTCAGATTTTACCAATTTGAAAAGGGTGGCATATAGCATTAAAATAATGAATCATTACTTTTTACTTGAAGCCTAAACTGAGAACACAGGGGCTTGACGAGAACGGGAATGAGAATGTTGGCTTAATTCTCTTGTGATAATGTTTTTTCTTTTCTCTTTTCCTTTCTTCACAGACACTTGAATTACAGAATGGGGAGAAGACAGGCTCCAGGGAAAAAAAGAAAAGTACAGTGTTCACCTGAATGTGTAAGAGCCGCACTCCCGGTTTTGCCTGTCCTTAATGTGTCAGCTTCAAGAGCACAACAAAATGCTGAGCGGGACCATGAGCTGGAGCCGCTATCGGGGAGCCTGCCCAACGTGATCCTTTTATCTATGCTAGAGGAGGTGGAAGCCAAACTGGATAAATTGCAGAATACCCTAGAGGATGTACCGTCTAGAGTCGCTGGGCTTATGGAGCAAATATGGATAGAAAAGGGTCAATATTACCTGCAAAATGGTGGTGTTTCCGTGGGATGGTCAGTCCGGTGACAGTTGGGGATTGTTCTTTCAGAAGACCCCCTCCAATCAATCTTTCAGTCAGGGCAAGGGAGCTGAACCAGTGCCTTCAGCCTACATCCCCACAAGGTTGTGAACCACTTAAGAGCCAGTGTCTTCAACCTACATCTCCACACTGGCTTGAACCACAGCAGAGCCAGTGCCTCCAACCTATGTCTCTGGATGGCCATGGACTACAGCAGGACAGTGCTATCTCCACGTGCCCTCCTCTGGATGTTCCTGTCATCCCAGGTGAACCAAACCTTTGTCACGCACCAACGTTTGATGAGGAAGAGGAACCACAGCAGGACCAGTGCACACAGCCAGAACCAGAGGAACTTGTGAAGAAAGAACAATTGTATGGAGATAGTTGGGGCCCACAACAGAACATCTGCCTTCATCCACCATTTCACGAAGGACATGAGCCACAGCAAAACCACTGCAGACAACCAGTTCTCCCAGATGAGAAGGAATTAGATGAACGCATAAAGCAAGAGTTGCTGTGCTTTGATGGCGAGGGTCCACAGCAAACCCACTGCAGACAACCAGCATTTCAAGAGGAACAGAGTCTACAGCACAGCGCAAGCCTGCAGCAGGTGCTCTCTGATGCACATGAACAACGTCAGAAGTGCAAGATGGAACCAATGCACCCTGAGGCACAGAATGCAGATCAGCACTACAAGCTGTAACCACTGTATCCTGAGAACTGCTATCAGAGCTACAAGCAAGAACCACTGCATCCTGAGGATTGTAATAAGAACTCAAACCTACAACCGACATGTACTGATGTGCAGGGCCCTTTGGTATCCTGCTCCTTCCTGGCACAGAATACTGCTAATACAGATGGAGCTATCGCCACAGAACCATTGGAGAGAGGAAAATCAGATGTATTGCTGTTCAAAGCCATCCCAGGTATTTGTTTTTTTATAAATAAACATTCAGAACATGGACTAAATTTGTCTAGTTCTGAAATAATGTAACATACAGCATCCCCAAATTGGATGTTTCCAGATTCTTAGTAAGACTTGCAAGGGGCCAAATCATAGTTGTGTGGAGTGAGATCATTGGGGGCTGGAGACTTGTTCAGAAATAGGCTGAGAATTGGGACACTGCATATGAAAATGACCTGAATTCTGGTCCATGCATGATAGTCCATATTCCAGGCTCAAGAACTTTGAGGAATTAGTGGCAGAATCTGTGATTTCAATCCAAGTGCTGCACTACTCATCGTCCCCTAAGTGTCAGATGCAAGTGAGGTGTTATTTATTCACTGAGAGTAGTAGAAACATTGCCCTTTTTTATTGCTAGTGGAAACTGAAGCACTTTAAAGATTGGGCAGGGTCTGTGTGATGTTTGAATGTAGAGAATATAAGAGGATTTGTGGGTCTGTCAGGGTCTGCGCTTATGCGGTGAGGACGGCAGTGAGAAGAAAACGAGTGATCTGTAAATCAGGCGTAATCTGTAGTGATGGAAGGGATAGGGCAAGGTCCACTGGACCCCAGAGCGTTCAATACGACATGGTCTGTTTTTTTGTAGTGCATATGTTCATGTGGATTGAACTGGGGGGCCTGCAACTCAGACCACAAGGGTTGGTTGGTTGTGAAACATACTGAACGACTTGATACCAGCTCCATCCAAAAACTCCTTTGTCTCCCTCAAGACTCAACTGCCAGCTATTGTCTGATACCAGCTCACACAGAAAACCCCCTCTGGCAAAAATGTCAGTAAGAAAAGTAATGACACTTCGAGTGCTTGGTTCACTTACAAAGCTTACTTCTTACCACTTTGACTTGTAGTCCACAAGCACAATGGCATAGTTCTGATCGACCGGACTACGGAAACACCCTTTACACCGGAACCACGGCCAAACTACAGAAAAGACTCCAACGCATCCAGAACGCCTCCGCACGCCTCATCCTCAACATCCCTCGACACAGCCACATCTCCGGACACCTGAGAGACCTGCACTGGCTCCCCGTCAGCAAGAGAATCACGTTCCGTCTCCTCACCCACGCACACAAGGCCCTCCACGACATGGGCCCCAGGTACCTCAACAACCGCCTGACCTTCTACACTCCCACCCGCCAGCTACGATTGATCAGCCGCGCCCTCGCCGCCGTTCCACGCATCAGGAAAGCCACCGCGGGAGGAAGATCCTTCTCCTACCTGGCAGCCAAGACTTGGAACTCCCTCCCCATCCACCTCCGTCTGACCCAAGACCACCTCTCCTTCAGGAAGCAACTCAAGACCTGGCTGTTCGAGCAGTAGCGGTCCCCCCCCTCCCCCAGCGGCTTGAGACCCTCCGGGTGAGTAGCGCGCTTTACAAATGACTGATTGATTGATTGATTGATTGATTGATTGATTGATTGATGCACTGGAAGGAAACATACCACAAAAAATCAATGTACTCTTTGTCCCACACTCTTACAGGCAAAACAACCCACGTCTGTCACAGAACTCTATAGATCAGTTTTTATTGTTTTGCAAAAAGACGTCCACGCTCTAACAACCCTTTCCACATCCCTGTCCATGGCAGTCTGCCAGTATTGCATCATGAGTCTGTTCTTGTTAGATGTCATGCCTAAAAGTCTTCATAGCTCAACTCTAACCCTGATCAAGTAGGGCGGAGCAAGTGTATCCTGACGAAAAAATACTCCACCCACCAATGAAACCTCTGGGTGGACATTGAAATTCTGGGCTCCGGAACTCTGAGGAATTAGTGGCAGAATCTGGGATTTCAATCCAAGCGTCATCCTACTCATCGTCCCCAAAGTGTCCGATGCAAGTGAGGTGTTAATCATTCAGAGTGACAGAAACAGTGTGCATTTTTCATACTAATGCATACTAAACATTTTAAACATTGAGCAGGGTCTGCATGATGTTTCGGTGTACAGAATACAAGGGGATTTGTGTGTCAGTCAAGGTCTGCTGCTTAGGAGGGGAGGAAGACAGGTTGTAGAGGAGAAGGTAATGTGTAAATCAGGTGTGGTGGGTAGTGGTGAAACCGATAGGGCAAGGTCCATGGCACTTAAAACAGTGTCTTATTTTCTGTAGGTTGTAGGGACATGTGCATAGATAGAACTGGGGCACCTGCAGGTCAGAGATGGTCCCTTGTATCATAACATACTGTATCATATAGAACAACTTACTAGTTCAAAGGGTTTTCAAGATTAGGTGGTGCTGTGGTCTGTAGGGTTATGTACACGATGGTCTGAATGTCAAGCTGGGTTAGTTGTATTGCAGTAAACAGGATTGGGTGATATATTTGCCTACTTTTATTTTATCTAATATAGGCCTCTATATGCTTCTGTCTGTATTTCCTCCTGCTAAGTCACCAATATCAGTGGTACAAGTAACTGCTGGGTGAGTAAGTGAAGTTAATGGTGATTACTCTGAGGTATGTGGAATTACTGGGGGCATTTGGCATCTGATTCCCCTTGTAAGTCCTGAGCAGTATGATTGTTGAACAAATAATTGGCTAGGTGATCATGTCATTGTGAACAATAGCTTCACAATATCATATGCATCTCTTGATGGTTGATCCATCTTTAGAAGGCTAATGTATCTTAGCCCCTCTTTAGACTGTCCAATGAACATTACGTGGTCCAAATCATGCAAGTGTCTACCTTTCTGTGCACTAAATGCTGCAGCATGGTGTGTTATGGTAAGCCCAAAGGAAAGCTCTACTTTGACATTGATGTGAAGTTATTTTAGTAGCTTTTATGGGCATGTTATTTTAGCAATAGGCCTGCCGCTTGTGGCTTTTAGCCTAGTAACAATTAATTTTATATTCTGAGCAGAAGCTCTCTTCTGTGATGATGTTTTATTTTCCTTTATCTCATACTCTTTTAGCACAGAAATTGTTTTCATTTCTTTAACTCTAACACTCTCGTTCTATGCTTTGCTCAAGGCTGTCTCCAATATGTTGTCAGTACAAAGTGGAACACCGAAATCTCTGCCACTTCACGAGAAACATACTTGTTCTTACGTTAGGGCAGGTTTCCACAAAACACCAGTTGTTTTATTATAAAAACATCCCTCTGCCCCCTATACGTTAGAGGGAGAGTTCCAGCCAGAAAATTGCCACTGCATGCTGTCACTTCACTGCAGCTGTCTGCTGAGACTTGGCGTCTTTTCATCATCAACACAAGCTTTATTCGTTCAACTGACCACCAAAGCGTCTTTTCATTTACATGAGAGAGGACTCTCAGTAGACCAACAGCCCTCTTCACTCCTAACATGTTCAGGTATGTGGGTTGGTGTCTTCCTAGGGAACCTGAAGGGCAGATTAGGGCTAAAACTGCTGTGCTCTTGCAGTACCCTAGTGGTGTAGGTAGGAATCCTGACACTTAGCACCCTGACACTATGGTGGGACTTTTCTTGTGTTTCACTTTCCTTGTCACCCTATTGCTATTATTCTGTTTTATCACCCTAATCATTACAGTACATGGTATTTTATCTAGAACGCAGTTGATTCAAGTAAAATATATTGAACTGATTTCTGCTTCTATTTGTCTTTGTATGTGTGAGACAAATGTAACTGGGAGAATATGATGAGATTGGTTGCACCACGATTTTCCTGAGAAATCAGAATGTCATGCACACGGCTGCCACAAATCACTGCCACCTTTAGGTGCTGGTGAGGTACTGCTAGCTGGCCTGAAGGGTTAGGCCATCAGTTATCACACGGAGTGGAATTGGACTCCATTCCCCACAGCCTGGTGGTACTGCCGCCTGAATCCAGCAGTCTCATTTAGTATAATGAGAGTCAAACACCACAACACCTGCCACCAAAAATCCTCTGATACACTCACTCACCACTCTGTTCATCCTTTCTACTTGTCCCATAATCTGTGGGTGATAAAGACTAGCACATTTATGCTTATTACTAGTTCCACCCAAATCTCAATCTCCCTCAAGACAAATTGTACAACATTATCCAATACCAACTCATACAGAAAACCCTCTCCGGAAAATACAAACCTCACCTCTATCCACTTTGACATGTATTCCACAAGCATAATAGCAAATTTCTGATGCACAGGGACCCCCTTCTTTTATAGGCAGAACTCTAGATGTAGTTTTTTTTAAATCATTTTGCAAACAACAGGTAGTCTCTCTCTAATGAACCTTGCCACATTGCTGTTCAGTATTGCATCATCAATCTTTTCTTGTTAGATATCATACCTGAATGTCCTTCATGGCTCAACTCTCAAAGTCCCGACTTAGCTATAGATCTACAATTCACACAAACCATTTCTGTTTTCTCTTGGCCATCCTTTCTTGATGAAATCAATCATTTTAAATAAAATAAGGTCTTCATCCAATGTCTTTCTCTACTTTTGTTTACACACACACTCTTTACATGAACAACAAATATTTGCTACAATATGCTTCAATTCATAAGCTTTATTCAGCAAATACAAAAATAGCCATAAAAGTACATAAATATTAAATCATTGTACACAGTCCCAATCAAAGTCATAATATTGATTATCATAAATAATTAAAACAAAACACAGCCCGTAGAATTACTCATATCCAGATAGTACAGAAACTAAAAAGAGAAGCTTTTCCTTATATAGATGGCATTTAAAATGTATAACACCACCATATAACTCAAGTGGGGATTATTTAAATCTGACAAAAATTCCAGTGTGGCCAAATAAGTTCTTATATTCTGTGCAATTAAGAGGTTTAAGATAAAAGATCCTGTGGTTGTAGGAGGCTGGACTGGCTTGTAGTGAGTACCAAGGGGTACTTGCACCTTGCACCAGGCCCAGTTATCCCTTATTAGTGTATAGGGTGTCTAGCAGCTTAGGCTGATAGATAATGGTAGCTTAGCAAAGCAGCTCAGGCTGAACTAGGAGACGTGTGAAGCTACTACAGTACCACCTAGTGTCATATGCACAATATCATAAGAAAACACAATACACAGTTATACTAAAAATAAAGGTACTTTATTTTTATGACAATATGCCAAAGTATCTTAGAATGTACCCTCAGTGAGAGGATAGGAAATATACACAAGATATATATACACAATAGCAAAAATATGCAGTATAGTCTTAGAAAACAGTGCAAACAATGTATAGTTACAATAGGATGCAATGGGGAAACATAGGGATAGGGGCAACACAAACCATATACTCCAGAAGTGGAATGCGAACCACGAATGGACCCCAAACCTATGTGACCTTGTAGAGGGTCGCTGGGACTATTAGAAAATAGTGAGAGTTAGCAAAATAACCCACCCCAAGACCCTGAAAAGTGAGTGCAAAGTGCACCAAAGTTCCCCTAAGGACAAAATAGTCGTGTTAGAGGGAGAATGCAAGGAAAACACAAATCAGCAATGCAACAACGATGGATTCCTGTCTGAGGGTACCTGTGGAACAAGGGGACCAAGTCCAAAAGTCACAAGCAGCTCGGAGATGGGCAGATGCCCAAGAAATGCCAGCGGTTGGTGCAAAGAAGCTCTTACTAGGCTGAAGAACTGTGAATACTGCAGGAACGACAAGGGCTAGAGACTTCCCCTTTGGAGGATGGATCCCCCACGCCTTGGAGAGTCGTGCAGAAGTGTTTTCCCGCCGGATGGACGCCAACAAGCCTTGCTACACGCAAATCGTGCGTTTGGCGTTTTTGGACGCTGCTGGGGCCCAGGAGGGACCAGGAGGTCGCAAATTGGACCTGCAGAGAGAGGGGACGTCGAGCAAGACAAAGAGCCCTCACTGAAGCAGGTAGCACCCGGAGAAGTGCCAGAAACAGGCACTACGAGGATGCGTGAAACGGTGCTCGCCGAAGTTGCACAAAGGAGTCCCACGTCGCCGGAGACCAACTTAGAAAGTCGTGCAATGCAGGTTAGAGTGCCGTGGACCCAGGCTTGGCTGTGCACACAGGATTTCCGCCGGAAGTGCACAGGGGCCGGAGAAGCTTGCAAAGTCGCGGTTCCCAGCAATGCAGCCCAGTGAGGTGAGGCAAGGACTTACCTCCACCAAACTTGGGCTGAAGAGTCACTGGACTGTGGGGGTCACTTGGACGGTGTCGCTGGATTCGAGGGACCTCGCTCGTCGTGCTGAGAGGAGACCTAAGGGACCGGAGATGCAGCTTTTTGGTGCCTGCGGTTGCAGGGGGAAGATTCCGTCGACCCACGGGAGATTTCTTCGGAGCTTCTGGTGCAGAGAGGAGGCAGACTACCCCCACAGCATGCACAAGCAGGAAAACAGTCGAGAAGGCGGCAGGATCAGCGTTACAGAGTTGCAGTAGTCGTCTTTGCTACTATGTTGCAGGTTTGCAGGCTTCCAGCGCGGTCAGCGGTCGATTCCTTATCAGAAGGTGAAGAGGGAGATGCAGAGGAACTCGGCTGAGCTCATGCATTCGTTATCTAAAGTTTCCCCAGAGACAGAGACCCTAAATAGCCAGAAAAGAGGGTTTGGCTACCTAGGAGAGAGGAAAGGCTACTAACACCTGAAGGAGCCTATCAGCAGGAGTCTCTGACGTCACCTGGTGGCACTGGCCACTCAGAGCAGTCCAGTGTGCCAGCAGCACCTCTGTTTCCAAGATGGCAGAGGTCTGGAGCACACTGGAGGAGCTCTGGACACCTCCCAGGGGAGGTGCAGGTCAGGGGAGTGGTCACTCCCCTTTCCTTTGTCCAGTTTCGCGCCAGAGCAGGGGCTAAGGGGTCCCTGAACCGGTGTAGACTGGCTTATGCAGAATTGGGCACATCTGTGCCCAACAAAGCATTTCCAGAGGCTGGGGGAGGCTACTCCTCCCCTGCCTTCACACCATTTTCCAAAGGGAGAGGGTGTCACACCCTCTCTCAGAGGAAGTTCTTTGTTCTGCCATCCTGGGCCAGGCCTGGCTGGACCCCAGGAGGGCAGCTGCCTGTCTGAGGGGTTGGCAGCAGCAGCAGCTGCAGAGAAACCCCAGGAAGGGCAGTCTGGCAGTACCAGGGTCTGTGCTACAGACCACTGGGATCATGGAATTGTACCAACAATGCCAGGATGGCATAGAGGGGGCAATTCCATGATCATAGACATGTTACATGGCCATATTCGGAGTTACCATGGTGAAGCTACATATAGGTAGTGACCTATATGTAGTGCACGCGTGTAATGGTGTCCCCGCACTCACAAAGTTCAGTGAATTGGCTCTGAACAATGTGGGGGCACCTTGGCTAGTGCCAGGGTGCCCTCACACTAAGTAACTTTGCACCTAACCTTTACCAGGTAAAGGTTAGACATATAGGTGACTTATAAGTTACTTAAGTGCAGTGTAAAATGGCTGTGAAATAACGTGGACGTTATTTCACTCAGGCTGCAGTGGCAGGCCTGTGTAAGAATTGTCAGAGCTCCCTATGGGTGGCAAAAGAAATGCTGCAGCCCATAGGGATCTCCTGGAACCCCAATACCCTGGGTACCTCAGTACCATATACTAGGGAATTATAAGGGTGTTCCAGTAAGCCAATGTAAATTGGTAAAAATGGTCACTAGCCTGTCAGTGACAATTTGGAAAGAAATGAGAGAGCATAACCACTGAGGTTCTGATTAGCAGAGCCTCAGTGAGACAGTTAGTCACTACACAGGTAACACATTCAGGCACACTTATGAGCACTGGGGCCCTGGGTTACCAGGGTCCCAGTGACACATACAACTAAAACAACATATATACAGTGAAAAATGGGGGTAACATGCCAGGCAAGATGGTACTTTCCTACACAACCCCCCCCAAACGAAGGACAATAAGACTAGCCATTACCTGATGAGTCTTCATTGTCTAAGTGGAAATATCTGGAGAGTCCATCTGCATTGGAGTGGCTACTCCCAGGTCTATGTTCCACTGTATAGTCCATTCCCTGTAGGGATATGGACCACCTCAACAATTTAGGATTTTCACCTTTCATTTGTTTTAGCCAAAGTAGAGGTTTGTGGTCTGTCTGAACAATGAAGTGAGTGCCAAACAGGTATGGCCTCAACTTCTTCAGAGCCCAGACCACAGCAAAGGCCTCCCTCTCAATGGCAGACCAACGCTTTTCTCTAGGGGTCAACCTTCTACTAATAAAAGCAACAGGTTGATCCTGGCCCTCAGAATTAAGTTGTGATAGGACTGCCCCTACTCCTAATTCAGATGCATCAGTCTGGACATAGAATTTTTTAGAGTAACAAGGGCTTTTCAGGACAGGTGCAGAGCACATGGCCTGCTTCAGCTCCTCAAAAGCTTTCTGACAGTTTGCTGTCCATAATACCTTTTTAGGCATTTTCTTGGATGTGAGGTCAGTAAGAGGGGCTGCAATGGAGCCATAGTTCTTAATGAACCTCCTGTAATACCCAGTGAGGCCTAGGAAGGCTCTCACCTGAGTCTGAGTGGTAGGGGGAACCCAATCAATAATAGTTTGGATTTTCCCCTGAAGTGGTGCAATCTGTTCCCCACCAACAAGGTGTCCCAGATAAACCACCTTACCCTGCCCTATCTGGCACTTTGAAGCCTTGATAGTGAGGCCTGCCTTTTGCAGGGCCTCCAAAACTTTCCATAGGTGGACCAGGTGATCATCCCAGCTGGAGCTAAAGACAGCTATATCATCCAAATATGCTGCACTGAAAGCTTCCAGCCCTTGCAGGACTGTGTTCACCAACCTCTGAAAAGTGGCAGGTGCATTTTTCAAACCAAAAGGCATTACAGTAAACTGGTAATGTCCTCCAATGGTAGAAAATGCAGTCTTAGGTTTAGCATCTTCTGACATTTTGATCTGCCAATACCCTGCAGTCAAATCAAAAGTGCTTAGATACTTGGCAGATGCCAGTGTATCTATTAGCTCATCTGCCCTGGGTATAGGGTGAGCATCAGTTTTGGTTACCAAGTTGAGACCTCTATAGTCTACACAAAACCTCATTTCCTTCTTTCCATCTTTCGAATTGGGTTTTGGTACCAGTACCACAGGAGAAGCCCATGGACTGTCAGAGTGCTCAACCACTCCTAGTTCCAACATCTTCTGAACTTCTTGCTTTATGCAGTCCCTGACATGGTCAGGCTGCCTATAGATCTTACTTTTGACAGGTAAACTGTCTCCAGTATCTATAGTGTGCTCACACCAAGAAGTGGTGCCTGGCACAATGGAGAAGAGTTCTGAAAATTGTCCTAGGAGATTTATGCAATTATCTTTCTGCTCAGCAGTAAGACAATCAGCCAAAACTACACCTTCCACAAGAGCATCTTGTTCTGTGGAAGAGAAGAGATCAGGTAGAGGATCACTGTCTTCTTCCTGTCCCTCATCTGTTGCCATGAGCAGGGTGAGATCAGCCCTGTCATAGTAGGGTTTCAGGCGGTTGACATGGAGCACCCTAAGGGGACTCCTGGCAGTGCCTAAGTCAACCAAGTAGGTGACTTCACCCTTCTTTTCAACAATTGTGTGGGGTCCACTCCATTTATCTTGGAGTGCTCTTGGGGCCACAGGCTCCAAGACCCACACTTTCTGCCCTGGTTGGTACTGAACCAAAACAGCCTTCTGATCATGCCATTGCTTCTGGAGCTCTTGGCTGGCCTGAAGGTTTTTACTGGCCTTTTTCATGTACTCAGCCATCCTTGATCTGAGGCCAAGTACATAATCCACAATATCCTGCTTAGGAGCTTTTAAAGGTTGTTCCCAACCCTCCTTTACAAGTGTGAGTGGACCCCTAACAGGGTGTCCAAAAAGAAGTTCAAAGGGGCTGAAGCCCACTCCTTTCTGGGGTACCTCCCTGTAGGCAAAAAGGAGGCATGGTAGAAGGATATCCCATCTCCTGCGGAGTTTTTCAGGGAGTCCCATAATCATGCCTTTGAGAGTTTTATTAAATCTCTCCACCAGTCCATTTGTTTGTGGATGATAGGGTGTTGTGAACTTGTAAGTTACACCACACTCCTTCCACATGGCCTTTAAGTATGCAGACATGAAATTGCTTCCTCTGTCTGATACTACTTCCTTTGGGAAGCCCACCCTGGAAAATATTCCCAGGAGGGCCTTTGCCACTGCAGGAGCTGTAGTGGTCCTTAAAGGAATAGCTTCAGGATATCTTGTGGCATGGTCCACTACCACCAAGATAAACCTATTGCCTGAAGCAGTAGGAGGGTCAAGGGGGCCAACTATGTCAACCCCTACCCTTTCAAAGGGAACCCCAACCACAGGCAGTGGGATAAGGGGTGCCTTTGGAGTGCCACCTGTCTTGCCACTGGCTTGACAGGTTTCACAGGACTTACAAAATTCTTTTGTGTCCTCAGACATCCTAGGCCAATGAAACAGTGGTACCAATCTGTCCCAAGTTTTCATTTGACCCAGGTGCCCAGCTAAGGGAATGTCATGTGCCAGTGTTAGGAGAAACTTTCTGTACTCCTGAGGAATCACTAATCTCCTGGCAGCTCCAGGTTTAGGATCCCTATGCTCAGTGTACAAGAGGTTGTCCTCCCAGTAAACTCTGTGTGAGTCACTGACATCCCCATTAGCCTGTTTGACAGCTTGCTGTCTGAGACCCTCTAATGTGGGACAGGTTTGCTGTGCCACACTCAGCTCCTCTCTGGCAGGCCCCCCTTCACCCAAAAGCTCAGCAGTGTCTGCTTCTAGCTCCTCTGGTGTAGGTTCTGCACAGGGAGGGAATTCTTCTTCCTCAGAAGTAGAATCCACTGTAGAGGGAGGGATAGTAGGAAGTGGTTTGCTTCTACTAGCCCTAGCTTTAGGGAGCACTTGGTCCATTGTTCCAGGATCCAAGCTTCCCTGTCCTTTTTGCTTTTTGGCCTGAGCCCTTGTCAAAGCAAAAATATGCCCTGGGATGCCCAGCATTGCTGCATGGGCCTCCAACTCCACATCTGACCAAGCTGATGTCTCCAAATCGTTCCCTAATAGACAGTCTACAGGTAAATCTGAAGCTACCACAACTTTCTTTGGACCAGATACCCCCCCCCAGTTGAGATTTACAACAGCCATGGGGTGGCTTTGTGTTATGTTGTGAGCATCGGTTACTTGGTACTGGTGTCCAAGTATGTGTTGTTCAGGGTGCACCAGTTTCTCAATCACCATTGTGACACTGGCACCTGTGTCCCTGTAGGCCTGGACCTCAACACCATTTATTAGGGTTAGTTGCTTGTACTTCTCCAAGTTATGGGGGCAAGCAACCAAAGTGGCTAAGTCAATAGCCCCTTCAGAGACTAAAGTAGCCTCTGTGGTCTCCCTAATCAGACCAACCCCAACTAAATTACCAAAAGTGAGCCCAGCTACTCCCTTGGATTGGCTATTAGTAGGTTTGCTCCCACCACCACTGCTATTAGTAGGGACACTAGGTGTAGCAGTAGGGGTTGTAGTGGTAGGAGCTGTGGTGCCTTTCTTTGGACAACTGGGATCTGTTGTCCAATGGCCTTTTATCTTACATAAATAGCACCATGGTTTCTTTTCCTTGTTCTGATTAAAGGAGGATTTGGGCCCACCACCCCCACCAGAGTGTTTTTGTGGGCCTGATGAAGACTCATTTTTAGATTTGTCCCCACCCTTGTCAGAAGACTTACCATCCTTCTTTTTGTTGCCATCTTTGTCACCCCCTGTATGAACTTTTCTGTTCACTCTTGTTCTGACCCATTTGTCTGCCTTCTTTCCCAATTCTTGGGGAGAGGTCAGATCAGAGTCCACCAAGTACTGGTGCAACAAATCAGACACACAATTATTAAGAATATGCTCTCTCAGGATCAAGTTATACAGGCTGTCATAATCAGTAACTTTACTGCCATGTAACCACCCCTCCAAGGCCTTCACTGCCTGGTCAATGAAATCAACCCAGTCTTGTGAAGACTCCTTTTTGGTATCTCTGAACTTTATCCTGTACTGTTCAGTGGTTAAGCCATAACCATCCAGGAGTGCATTCTTAAGAACTTGGAAATTGTTAGCATCATTTTCTTTTACAGTAAGGAGCCTATCCCTACCTTTTCCAGTAAATGATAGCCATAGGATAGCAGCCCACTGCTTTTGAGGGACATCCTGTACAACACAGGCCCTCTCAAGTGCAGCAAACCACTTGTTAATGTCATCCCCCTCCTTGTAAGGGGGAACTATCTTATGCAGATTCCTGGAATCATGCTCTTTTGCAGGATGACTATGGGGAATACTGCTGCTGCCACCATGGGTATCTAAACCCATTTTCTGTCTTTCCCTCTCTATTTCTAAAGACTGTCTATCCAAATCCAGCTGTTGCTTCTTGAGCTTCAGTCTGGTTTGTTCCACTCTCAATCTATTGAGCTCCCTTTCTAACAATCTGTCATCAGGGTGGGTGGGAGGGACATTTCTAGATACAGAGGTATGATGGGAATGAACAGAAGGAGACCTGTCCCTTACCAAGGGCACCCTAACAGCTTGGCTACCAGCATAATGTGAGAGCACATCATCAGTATGATGTGATTCAACCTCTGTACCAACTATGCTAGACTGTCTAGTAATGGGCAGGCTGAGAAGTTTCTTTCCTGAACCTTTTCCTGGGGGAGTCCCTGGATCAGATTGAGAACCATTAGCTACTTTTTCTACAGATTGGGCACTTATGGCCTTATCCTGTACTCTAAGCATATTAATTAACAGTTCTAAGGAAGGATTCTTCCCTACACTCAAACCTCTCTCTATGCAGAGACTCCTTGCTCCTTTCCAGCTAAGGTGATCATATGCAAGTTTGGACAGTTCAACTTTTTGGCCTGTGCCAGACATTTTTAGAGAGAGTTAAAGTGATAGACAAAGAGAAAAAAGTTTTCAGAACTTTTTGGAAAGACAGAAAAAAACTTTTTAAACTTTTAAGAACTTTTTTGAAAGTTTAGAAGTACTTTTCAGCACTTAGAAAAGAGTGAAAAGAGGAAATGCAAAACTTTTTGGCTATGTGTATATACACTGACCTTGTTTTGTATATTTTTCTCTTATGAAAAGTACAATGACAAGAGTGGTAAGTAGTCTCAAAGCACTTATCCCACCGCTGCACAACCAATGTAGGAGGCTGGACTGGCTTGTAGTGAGTACCAAGGGGTACTTGCACCTTGCACCAGGCCCAGTTATCCCTTATTAGTGTATAGGGTGTCTAGCAGCTTAGGCTGATAGATAATGGTAGCTTAGCAAAGCAGCTCAGGCTGAACTAGGAGACGTGTGAAGCTACTACAGTACCACCTAGTGTCATATGCACAATATCATAAGAAAACACAATACACAGTTATACTAAAAATAAAGGTACTTTATTTTTATGACAATATGCCAAAGTATCTTAGAATGTACCCTCAGTGAGAGGATAGGAAATATACACAAGATATATATACACAATAGCAAAAATATGCAGTATAGTCTTAGAAAACAGTGCAAACAATGTATAGTTACAATAGGATGCAATGGGGAAACATAGGGATAGGGGCAACACAAACCATATACTCCAGAAGTGGAATGCGAACCACGAATGGACCCCAAACCTATGTGACCTTGTAGAGGGTCGCTGGGACTATTAGAAAATAGTGAGAGTTAGCAAAATAACCCACCCCAAGACCCTGAAAAGTGAGTGCAAAGTGCACCAAAGTTCCCCTAAGGACAAAATAGTCGTGTTAGAGGGAGAATGCAAGGAAAACACAAATCAGCAATGCAACAACGATGGATTCCTGTCTGAGGGTACCTGTGGAACAAGGGGACCAAGTCCAAAAGTCACAAGCAGCTCGGAGATGGGCAGATGCCCAAGAAATGCCAGCGGTTGGTGCAAAGAAGCTCTTACTAGGCTGAAGAACTGTGAATACTGCAGGAACGACAAGGGCTAGAGACTTCCCCTTTGGAGGATGGATCCCCCACGCCTTGGAGAGTCGTGCAGAAGTGTTTTCCCGCCGGATGGACGCCAACAAGCCTTGCTACACGCAAATCGTGCGTTTGGCGTTTTTGGACGCTGCTGGGGCCCAGGAGGGACCAGGAGGTCGCAAATTGGACCTGCAGAGAGAGGGGACGTCGAGCAAGACAGAGCCCTCACTGAAGCAGGTAGCACCCGGAGAAGTGCCAGAAACAGGCACTACGAGGATGCGTGAAACGGTGCTCGCCGAAGTTGCACAAAGGAGTCCCACGTCGCCGGAGACCAACTTAGAAAGTCGTGCAATGCAGGTTAGAGTGCCGTGGACCCAGGCTTGGCTGTGCACACAGGATTTCCGCCGGAAGTGCACAGGGGCCGGAGAAGCTTGCAAAGTCGCGGTTCCCAGCAATGCAGCCCAGTGAGGTGAGGCAAGGACTTACCTCCACCAAACTTGGGCTGAAGAGTCACTGGACTGTGGGGGTCACTTGGACGGTGTCGCTGGATTCGAGGGACCTCGCTCGTTGTGCTGAGAGGAGACCCAAGGGACCGGAGATGCAGCTTTTTGGTGCCTGCGGTTGCAGGGGGAAGATTCCGTCGACCCACGGGAGATTTCTTCGGAGCTTCTGGTGCAGAGAGGAGGCAGACTACCCCCACAGCATGCACAAGCAGGAAAACAGTCGAGAAGGCGGCAGGATCAGCGTTACAGAGTTGCAGTAGTCGTCTTTGCTACTATGTTGCAGGTTTGCAGGCTTCCAGCGCGGTCAGCGGTCGATTCCTTATCAGAAGGTGAAGAGGGAGATGCAGAGGAACTCGGCTGAGCTCATGCATTCGTTATCTAAAGTTTCCCCAGAGACAGAGACCCTAAATAGCCAGAAAAGAGGGTTTGGCTACCTAGGAGAGAGGAAAGGCTACTAACACCTGAAGGAGCCTATCAGCAGGAGTCTCTGACGTCACCTGGTGGCACTGGCCACTCAGAGCAGTCCAGTGTGCCAGCAGCACCTCTGTTTCCAAGATGGCAGAGGTCTGGAGCACACTGGAGGAGCTCTGGACACCTCCCAGGGGAGGTGCAGGTCAGGGGAGTGGTCACTCCCCTTTCCTTTGTCCAGTTTCGCGCCAGAGCAGGGGCTAAGGGGTCCCTGAACCGGTGTAGACTGGCTTATGCAGAATTGGGCACATCTGTGCCCAACAAAGCATTTCCAGAGGCTGGGGGAGGCTACTCCTCCCCTGCCTTCACACCATTTTCCAAAGGGAGAGGGTGTCACACCCTCTCTCAGAGGAAGTTCTTTGTTCTGCCATCCTGGGCCAGGCCTGGCTGGACCCCAGGAGGGCAGCTGCCTGTCTGAGGGGTTGGCAGCAGCAGCAGCTGCAGAGAAACCCCAGGAAGGGCAGTCTGGCAGTACCAGGGTCTGTGCTACAGACCACTGGGATCATGGAATTGTACCAACAATGCCAGGATGGCATAGAGGGGGCAATTCCATGATCATAGACATGTTACATGGCCATATTCGGAGTTACCATGGTGAAGCTACATATAGGTAGTGACCTATATGTAGTGCACGCGTGTAATGGTGTCCCCGCACTCACAAAGTTCAGTGAATTGGCTCTGAACAATGTGGGGGCACCTTGGCTAGTGCCAGGGTGCCCTCACACTAAGTAACTTTGCACCTAACCTTTACCAGGTAAAGGTTAGACATATAGGTGACTTATAAGTTACTTAAGTGCAGTGTAAAATGGCTGTGAAATAAC
Organism: Pleurodeles waltl; assembly: GCF_031143425.1. Classification (NCBI taxonomy): domain Eukaryota; kingdom Metazoa; phylum Chordata; class Amphibia; order Caudata; family Salamandridae; genus Pleurodeles; species Pleurodeles waltl. The sequence goes on from NC_090442.1 coordinate 11,112,924, forward strand.
GTGGACGTTATTTCACTCAGGCTGCAGTGGCAGGCCTGTGTAAGAATTGTCAGAGCTCCCTATGGGTGGCAAAAGAAATGCTGCAGCCCATAGGGATCTCCTGGAACCCCAATACCCTGGGTACCTCAGTACCATATACTAGGGAATTACAAGGGTGTTCCAGTAAGCCAATGTAAATTGGTAAAAATGGTCACTAGCCTGTCAGTGACAATTTGGAAAGAAATGAGAGAGCATAACCACTGAGGTTCTGATTAGCAGAGCCTCAGTGAGACAGTTAGTCACTACACAGGTAACACATTCAGGCACACTTATGAGCACTGGGGCCCTGGGTTACCAGGGTCCCAGTGACACATACAACTAAAACAACATATATACAGTGAAAAATGGGGGTAACATGCCAGGCAAGATGGTACTTTCCTACAGTGGTGTACATAAAATTTGCAGAATACCATAAAGTGCAAAGTGCTCTGTTTAATAGCGCAGTCACAAGGGCAGCGGTCCGTATCACTAGGGCAAGTCCTCATTTTAGGAAATGCTACTTAATGAGGCACCATTCCCAGTCTAAGGCCCTCATTACGACCCTGGCTGTTCGAAGACCGCCAGGGCTGCGGTGGCGGTCTCACCGCCACATTACGGGTGTGGCGGATTGACCTCTGTCAAACCGTCACATTGCCGCTGGTTCTGCCAGGGCGGTCGGATCGCCGGGCCCGGAGGTCGGCACCTCTGGTCCGGCGGTCCACTGAAGACCGCCAGCGGTATTATGAGTCGCCTTTCCACCAGGGATTCAGCAGCAGTAGCACCACCACGAAAACCCTGGCGGAAAGGCTGCCGGCAACGACTCCACCACCCCCACTTCCCTCACATGACCTCCCAACCCCCTTCCATCACATGGCCCCCCACCACCATTACAATGACAGCACCCCCTACCCCAATCCCCGCTCCCCGTGCTTGCTCCCTCACCCCACACGCACCCCGCAGATATGCAGCCACAAACACCTACATTCATGCATTCACCAACAACTACATTCATGCATTCACCAACACTTACATTTGTGCATTCATTAACACTTACATTTGCGCATTCACCAACATTTACATTCACTCATTCACCAACATTTACATTCATGCATTCACTAAGACTTACATTCACGCATTCACCAACACTTACATTCACCAACACGCATACATACACTCAGTGACTCGCACCAACAGACACACATTCACACAAACATACGAACACACACTCACTTCAACAATCACGCATGCATTCACATCACCTTTCAAACATGCATGCACTTCCACATTCACACTTCAACATACACACACGTATACACACTTAAATTCACACACACAACTCCTCGCACCCTCCTCCCCTTTCGGACGATCCACTTACTTGTCTGGCGAGGATGTTGTCCGACAGGGAACGGGACCCGACGCTTCCACTGCCACCAAAGCCCCGCCATCAGGACACTGCCACACCGTATTACATGTCATAATACGGCGGGTGGAGTTTCTTTGGCGTTGCAGTGACGGTGTTGGAACCGCTTCTTCCTCGCCGACCGCCAGCATAACCGAGATCATTCATAATACAGTGGTCTGAAGACCACCAGTACTGGCGGTGTTTTGGTGGACACGGCTTCGGCGGTCTTATAAAAATACTGCCAAAGTTGTAATGAGGGCCTAAATCTTGTCAGGACGAAACGATGCTGCATTTTAGTAACGCTTGAGAAATATAATTTGCTACTTTCCTCAGAAGAAAAGGACATATATACACCAACTGTAGATTTTGTCATTTTGGTGGCTTTCCTGCCATCCAACCTATATTGCAGGAATGTAACCTTAATAAGTTTCTTTGAGAGTGTCAACACTCATTCTGAGTCTGGTTTTATTGTTATATTAAACAATTTGTAAAAGCAGGAATCGATATAAGCAAGCCAGGGGATACATAAGGCATTGTCCAATTTTAAACAATCTGAAATAAGTTTCGTCTTTGGACCAAATATTGTACCATAAAAGCAACTGGCTCATCTGCTACACATCCTCCAAATATTGGAGACCCATCCCATGGTGTACAATCCAGTTAGATGCTGGGGTAGGTAAGGATAGCAACTGTTTTAAAAAGCAATTTTCCTCTGTTTGCAGAGGAGTACTCTTAGTATGACCCCACACTCCTGCACCATAAGCTACCATAGATAAAACTCTGGCCCTATAGATATCCATCATAGCTGTTATACGACGACTCCCCAATTTGCTGGCAAATCTAAAAATGACATGCAAATTCTTACACATTTTGTTTCTACCCATGTGGATATGCTGTTCCCAAGACCCTTTGCTTTAAAATAGGACACCCAGACAACTGAAGGAACTAACAGTGGTTATTTGCGTGTTCTGGATGGAGAAGCTCTTACATTTGTGGGCTTTTTGTCCACAGGCCATTGTGAAGGTTTTGGATTTGTTAAGCATCATACCCTTAAGTGTCATTAATTGTTTGAAACCGTTCATTAATTTCTGTAGTCCCACTGGAGTCCCTGAAATCAGGACAGCATCATCGGCATATAGTAACACAGATGTGGGACGCCATGATACCTGAGGTGGGTCTGCCTGTATGGTCTGTAGAAATGTATCCACCCCATTAATAAATAGTGAGAATAAGAACGGACAGAGCCTTGATGAATACCTCTCCCAACCCTAAAGGGACAGGTGCATTCTCCCATTGGCCCAAAACAAACTTTACATGTTAGGTTTTTATATAGACAGGCCAAACAGTCAATGATATCTCTCAAGACCCAGTTCCAGTAGTGTAGGCCACAGTAGGATATGCTCTACTAGGTCCAAGGCAGTACTGAGATCTGCGAAACATAGGTATAATGCCCATGGTTTGGCCTTTGTATATTTCCCTATCAACAGATCTAGATCTACACATTGTTCAATAGTACCTAATCCTTTTCTAAAACCAAATTGAACAGGAGAGAGAATACTGTTGTCCAATGCCCACTCATCAAGTCTTGCCAATAAGACCCTACTTAGGACTTTCATAGATGAGTCCATCAGTGACATTGGTCGATAGTTGTTTGGGTCTGAGTTATCTCTTTTTTTATGTATGACTACAATAATGGAGGAAGTCCAGGATAACGGGATATCTCCAGTTGTTACTGCGTTAAACACCCTAGTGAGGATAAGGGCCCAGAGATTTATATTGGCTTTAAAAACATCCACCGGTACCCTATCAGGACTGGGGGCCCTACCCCTAGCACTGCCTAAGATGGCCAGGAGGACCTCCTCCAAGTTAATATTTAAATAAATGGGATACCCACACCACGGCTCTTGTTGTCCAGATATGTCTACCACCCCTCTCTTTTGCTTAAAAATCTCAGAGAAGTGGGCTATCCAAGCTTCACAGACACGCTGGAGCCTAATTTGGGAACCACCTCATTAGACAAAAAGGGCTTGTTAACTTGTTTCCCAGAACAAATTGTTATTATTTGTTTCTGTGGCCAGGGATTATTTTGACCAGGCATATTCCCTCAGCAAAGTCTTCCTTCGCTCTAGGGCTTACCAATATGTGCCACGTAATGACCTAATTGCCACAGGATCTCTAGGGGAGATATGAAAGGCTGACTTAAGTTCCCCCGGGCTTTAGTACATGCATGGTCAAACCATTCTCTTCCTCTCGAGCTGCCTAGCTTTTTGGTTTGCGTGTCAGAAGAACCTTGGTATAAGTAATAACATGATTAAAACTACTAAGCAACCTTGTAGGTTCAATTTGGTCTTGCAGACAATAATTAAATTCGGACAGACATTCTCCCCCCCACAATATTCTGTAATAGGCCATCTGGGTCAATGTCTTTCCATTTCAATCTCACTCCGTTAGGCCTATAAGGATCAACCTGGTTCATAATGGTATGAGACTTACACTTAGAGCCCCAAAGTAGGGTTGGGAGGATAATCAGGTGATGGTCACTCAGTGATGATTGAGCAATATGGGGTGTGTCACATGCATTATTAGCAGATGAGGACACTAAGATGTGATTAATAACGGATGAGGAGTGATTACCTCTAAGGGATGGAATCACTTCCCCATTATCTCCATGTTTACTTCCCAATAGCATCAGGTCTAATATGGATAGGATTAAATTAAGAGCCTCTCCATATTCATTGTGACAGAAATAATCATGGCCTACCTGTAGGAGGCTGGACTGGCTTGTAGTGAGTACCAAGGGGTACTTGCACCTTGCACCAGGCCCAGTTATCCCTTATTAGTGTATAGGGTGTCTAGCAGCTTAGGCTGATAGATAATGGTAGCTTAGCAGAGCAGCTTAGGCTGAACTAGGAGACGTGTGAAGCTACTACAGTACCACTTAGTGTCATATGCACAATATCATAAGAAAACACAATACACAGTTATACTAAAAATAAAGGTACTTTATTTTTATGATAATATGCCAAAGTATCTTAGAGTGTACCCTCAGTGAGAGGATAGGAAATATACACAAGATATATATACACAATAGCAAAAATATGCAGTATAGTCTTAGAAAACAGTGCAAACAATGTATAGTTACAATAGGATGCAATGGGGAAACATAGGGATAGGGGCAACACAAACCATATACTCCAAAAGTGGAATGCGAACCACGAATGGACCCCAAACCTATGTGACCTTGTAGAGGGTCGCTGGGACTATTAGAAAATAGTGAGAGTTAGAAAAATAACCCTCCCCAAGACCCTGAAAAGTGAGTGCAAAGTGCACTAGAGTTCCCCTAAGGACAAAGTAGTCGTGTTAGAGGAATAATGCAGGAAAGACACAAACCAGCAATGCAACAACTGTGGATTTCCAATCTAGGGTACCTGTGGAACAAGGGGACCAAGTCCAAAAGTCACAAGCAAGTCGGAGATGGGCAGATGCCCAGGAAATGCCAGCTGCGGGTGCAAAGAAGCTTCGACTGGACAGAAGAAGCTGAGGTTTCTGCAGGAACGAAAAGGGCTAGGGACTTCCCCTTTGGTGGACGGATCCCTCTCGCCTTGGAGAGTCGTGCAGAAGTGTTTTCCCGCCGAAAGAACGCCAACAAGCCTTGCTAGCTGCAAATCGTACGTTTGGCGTTTTTGGACGCTGCTGGGGCCCAGGAGGGACCAGGAGGTCGCAAATTGGACCTGAAGAGAGAGGGGATGTCGAGCAAGACAAAGAGCCCTCACTGAAGCAGGTAGCATCCGGAGAAGTGCCAGAAACAGGCACTACGAGGATGCGTGAAACGGTGCTCGCCGAAGTTGCACAAAGGAGTCCCACGTCGCCGGAGACCAACTTAGAAAGTCGTGCAATGCAGGTTAGAGTGCCGTGGACCCAGGCTTGGCTGTGCACAAAGGATTTCCGCCGCAAGTGCACAAGGGCCGGAGTAGCTGCAAAGTCGCGGTTCCCAGCAATACAGCCCAGCGAGGTGAGGCAAGGACTTACCTCCACCAAACTTGGGCTGAAGAGTCACTGGACTGTGGGGGTCACTTGGACAGAGTTGCTGGATTCGAGGGACCTCGCTCGTCGTGCTGAGAGGAGACCCAAGGGACCGGTAATGCAGCTTTTTGGTGCCTGCGGTTGCAGGGGGAAGATTCCGTCGACCCACGGGAGATTTCTTCGGAGCTTCTGGTGCAGAGAGGAGGCAGGCTACCCCCACAGCATGCACAAGCAGGAAAACAGTCGAGAAGGCGGCAGGATCAGCGTTACAGAGTTGCAGTAGTCGTCTTTGCTACTATGTTGCAAGGTTTGCAGGCTTCCAGCGCGGTCAGCAGTCAATTCCTTATCAGAAGGTGAAGAGGGAGATACAGAGGAACTCGGATGAGCTCTTGCATTCGTTATCTAAAGTTTCCCCAGAGACAGAGACCCTAAATAGCCAGAAAAGAGGGTTTGGCTACCTAGGAGAGAGGATAGGCTAGCAACACCTGAAGGAGCCTATCACAAGGAGTCTCTGACGTCACCTGGTGGCACTGGCCACTCAGAGCAGTCCAGTGTGCCAGTAGCACCTCTGTTTCCAAGATGGCAGAGGACTGGAGCACACTGGAGGAGCTCTGGGCACCTCCCAGGGGAGGTGCAGGTCAGGGGAGTGGTCACTCCCCTTTCCTTTGTCCAGTTTCGCGCCAGAGCAGGGGCTAAGGGGTCCCTGAACCGGTGTAGACTGGCTTATGCAGAATTGGGCACATCTGTGCCCAACAAAGCATTTCCAGAGGCTGGGGGAGGCTACTCCTCCCCTGCCTTCACACCATTTTCCAAAGGGAGAGGGTGTCACACCCTCTCTCAGAGGAAGTTCTTTGTTCTGCCATCCTGGGCCAGGCCTGGCTGGACCCCAGGAGGGCAGCTGCCTGTCTGAGGGGTTGGCAGCAGCAGCAGCTGCAGTGAAACCCCAGGAAGGGCAGTTTGGCAGTACCAGGGTCTGTGCTACAGACCACTGGGATCATGGGATTGTGCCAACTATGCCAGGATGGCATAGAGGGGGCAATTCCATGATCATAGACATGTTACATGGCCATATTCGGAGTTACCATTGTGAAGCTACATATAGGTAGTGACCTATATGTAGTGCACGCGTGTAATGGTGTCCCCGCACTCACAAAGTTCAGGGAATTGGCTCTGAACAATGTGGGGGCACCTTGGCTAGTGCCAGGGTGCCCTCACACTAAGTAACTTTGCACCTAACCTTTACCAGGTAAAGGTTAGACATATAGGTGACTTATAAGTTACTTAAGTGCAGTGTAAAATGGCTGTGAAATAACGTGGACGTTATTTCATTCAGGCTGCAGTGGCAGGCCTGTGTAAGAATTGTCAGAGCTCCCTATGGGTGGCAAAAGAAATGCTGCAGCCCATAGGGATCTCCTGGAACCCCAATACCCTGGGTACCTCAGTACCATATACTAGGGAATTATAAGGGTGTTCCAGTAAGCCAATGTAAATTGGTAAAAATGGTCACTAGCCTGTTAGTGACAATTTGGAAAGAAATGAGAGAGCATAACCACTGAGGTTCTGATTAGCAGAGCCTCAGTGAGACAGTTAGTCACTACACAGGTAACACATTCAGGCACACTTATGAGCACTGGGGCCCTGGGTTACCAGGGTCCCAGTGACACATACAACTAAAACAACATATATACAGTGAAAAATGGGGGTAACATGCCAGGCAAGATGGTACTTTCCTACACAACCCCCCCCCCAAACGAAGGACAATAAGACTAGCCATGACCTGATGAGTCTTCATTGTCTAAGTGGAAATATCTGGAGAGTCCATCTGCATTGTAGTGGCTACTCCCAGGTCTATGTTCCACTGTATAGTCCATTCCCTGTAGGGATATGGACCACCTCAACAATTTAGGATTTTCACCTTTCATTTGTTTTAGCCAAAGTAGAGGTTTGTGGTCTGTCTGAACAATGAAGTGAGTGCCAAACAGGTATGGCCTCAACTTCTTCAGAGCCCAGACCACAGCAAAGGCCTCCCTCTCAATGGCAGACCAACGCTTTTCTCTAGGGGTCAACCTTCTACTAATAAAAGCAACAGGTTGATCCTGGCCCTCAGAATTAAGTTGTGATAGGACTGCCCCTACTCCTAATTCAGATGCATCAGTTTGGACATAGAATTTTTTAGAGTAACAAGGGCTTTTCAGGACAGGTGCAGAGCACATGGCCTGCTTCAGCTCCTCAAAAGCTTTCTGACAGCTTGCTGTCCATAATACCTTTTTAGGCATTTTCTTGGATGTGAGGTCATTAAGAGGGGCTGCAATGGAGCCATAGTTCTTAATGAACCTCCTGTAATACCCAGTGAGGCCTAGGAAGGCTCTCACCTGAGTCTGAGTGGTAGGGGGAACCCAATCAATAATTGTTTGGATTTTCCCCTGAAGTGGTGCAATCTGTTCCCCACCAACAAGGTGTCCCAGATAAACCACCTTACCCTGCCCTATCTGGCACTTTGAAGCCTTGATAGTGAGGCCTGCCTTTTGCAGGGCCTCCAAAGCTTTCCATAGGTGGACCAGGTGATCATCCCAGCTGGAGCTAAAGACAGCTATATCGTCCAAATATGCTGCACTGAAAGCTTCCAGCCCTTGCAGGACTGTGTTCACCAACCTCTGAAAAGTGGCAGGTGCATTTTTCAAACCAAAAGGCATTACAGTAAACTGGTAATGTCCTCCAATGGTAGAAAATGCAGTCTTAGGTTTAGCATCTTCTGATAATTTGATCTGCCAATACCCTGCAGTCAAATCAAAAGTGCTTAGATACTTGGCAGATGCCAGTGTATCTATAAGCTCATCTGCCCTGGGTATAGGGTGAGCATCAGTTTTGGTTACCAAGTTGAGACCTCTATAGTCTACACAAAACCGCATTTCCTTCTTTCCATCTTTAGAATTGGGTTTTGGTACCAGTACCACAGGAGAAGCCCATGGACTGTCAGAGTGCTCAACCACTCCTAGTTCCAACATTTTCTGAACTTCTTGCTTTATGCAGTCCCTGACATGGTCAGGCTGCCTATAGATCTTACTTTTGGCAGGTAAACTGTCTCCAGTATCTATAGTGTGCTCACACCAAGAAGTGGTGCCTGGCACAGTAGAGAAGAGTTCTGAAAATTGTCCTAGGAGGTTTATGCAATTGTCTTTCTGCTCAGCAGTAAGACAATCAGCCAAAACTACACCTTCCACAAGAGCATCTTGATCTGTGGAAGAGAAGAGATCAGGTAGAGGATCACTGTCTTCTTCCTGTCCCTCATCTGTTGCCATGAGCAGGGTGAGATCAGCCCTGTCATAGTAGGGTTTCAGGCGGTTGACATGGAGCACCCTAAGGGGACTCCTGGCAGTGCCTAAGTCAACCAAGTAGGTGACTTCACCCTTCTTTTCAACAATTGTGTGGGGTCCACTCCATTTATCTTGGAGTGCTCTTGGGGCCACAGGCTCCAAGACCCACACTTTCTGCCCTGGTTGGTACTGAACCAAAACAGCCTTCTGATCATGCCATTGCTTCTGGAGCTCTTGGCTGGCCTGAAGGTTTTTACTGGCCTTTTTCATGTACTCAGCCATCCTTGATCTGAGGCCAAGTACATAATCCACAATATCCTGCTTAGGAGCTTTTAAAGGTTGTTCCCAACCCTCCTTTACAAGTGTGAGTGGACCCCTAACAGGGTGTCCAAAAAGAAGTTCAAAGGGGCTGAAGCCCACTCCTTTCTGGGATACCTCCCTGTAGGCAAAAAGGAGGCATGGTAGAAGGATATCCCATCTCCTGCGGAGTTTTTCAGGGAGACCCATAATCATGCCTTTGAGAGTTTTATTAAATCTCTCCACCAGTCCATTTGTTTGTGGATGATAGGGTGTTGTGAACTTGTACGTTACACCACACTCCTTCCACATGGCCTTTAAGTATGCAGACATGAAATTGCTTCCCCTGTCTGATACTACTTCCTTTGGGAAGCCCACCCTGGAAAATATTCCCAGGAGGGCCTTTGCCACTGCAGGAGCTGTAGTGGTCCTTAAAGGAATTGCTTCAGGATATCTTGTGGCATGGTCCACTACCACCAAGATAAACCTATTGCCTGAAGCAGTAGGAGGGTCAAGGGGGCCAACTATGTCAACCCCTACCCTTTCAACGGGAACCCCAACCACAGGCAGTGGGATAAGGGGTGCCTTTGGAGTGCCACCTGTCTTGCCACTGGCTTGACAGGTTTCACAGGACTTACAAAATTCCTTTGTGTCCTCAGACATCCTAGGCCAATGAAACAATGGAACCAATCTGTCCCAAGTTTTCATTTGACCCAGGTGCCCAGCTAGGGGAATGTCATGTGCCAGTGTTAGGAGGAACTTTCTGTACTCCTGAGGAATCACTAATCTCCTGGCAGCTCCAGGTTTAGGATCCGTATGCTCAGTGTACAAGAGGTTGTCCTCCCAGTAAACTCTGTGAGAGTCACTGACATCCCCATTAGCCTGTTTGACAGCTTGCTGTCTGAGACCCTCTAATGTGGGACAGGTTTGCTGTGCCACACTCAGCTCCTCTCTGGCAGGCCCCCCTTCACCCAAAAGCTCAGCAGTGTCTGCTTCCAGCTCCTCTGGTGTAGGTTCTGCACAGGGAGGGAATTCTTCTTCCTCAGAAGTAGAATCCACTGTAGAGGGAGGGATAGTAGGAAGTGGTTTGCTTCTACTAGCCCTAGCTTTAGGGAGCACTTGGTCCATTGTTCCAGGATCCAAGCTTCCCTGTCCTTTTTGCTTTTTGGCCTGAGCCCTTGTCAAAGCAAAAATATGCCCTGGGATGCTCAGCATTGCTGCATGGGCCTCCAACTCCACATCTGACCAAGCTGATGTCTCCAAATCATTCCCTAATAGACAGTCTACAGGTAAATCTGAAGCTACCACAACTTTCTTTGGACCAGTTACCCCCCCCCAGTTGAGATTTACAACAGCCATGGGGTGGCTTTGTGTTATGTTGTGAGCATCGGTTACTTGGTACTGGTGTCCAAGTATGTGTTGTTCAGGGTGCACCAGTTTCTCAATCACCATTGTGACACTGGCACCTGTGTCCCTGTAGGCCTGGACCTCAACACCATTTATTAGGGTTAGTTGCTTGTACTTCTCCAAGTTATGGGGGCAAGCAACCAAAGTGGCTAAATCAATAGCCCCTTCAGAGACTAAAGTAGCCTCTGTGGTCTCCCTAATCAGACCAACCCCAATTAAGTTACCAAAAGTGAGCCCAGCTACTCCCTTGGATTGGCTATTAGTAGGTTTGCTCCCACCACCACTGCTATTAGTAGGGACACTAGGTGTAGCAGTAGGGGTTGTAGTGGTAGGAGCTGTGGTGCCTTTCTTTGGACAACTGGGGTCTGTTGTCCAATGGCCTTTTATTTTACATAAATAGCAACATGGTTTCTTTTCCTTGTTCTGATTAAAGGAGGATTTGGACCCACCACCCCCACCAGAGTGTTTTTGTGGGCCTGATGAAGACTCATTTTTAGATTTGTCCCCACCCTTGTCAGAAGACTTACCATCCTTCTTTTTGTTGCCATCTTTGTCACCCCCTGTATGAACTTTTCTGTTCACTCTTGTTCTGACCCATTTGTCTGCCTTCTTTCCCAATTCTTGGGGAGAGGTCAGATCAGAGTCCACCAAGTACTGGTGCAACAAATCAGACACACAATTATTAAGAATATGCTCTCTCAGGATCAAGTTATACAGGCTGTCATAATCAGTAACTTTACTGCCATGTAACCACCCCTCCAGGGCCTTCACTGCCTGGTCAATGAAATCAACCCAGTCTTGTGAAGACTCCTTTTTGGTCTCTCTGAACTTTATCCTGTACTGTTCAGTGGTTAAGCCATAACCATCCGGGAGTGCATTCTTAAGAACTTGGAAATTATTAGCATCATTTTCTTTCACAGTAAGGAGCCTATCCCTACCTTTTCCACTAAATGATAGCCATAGGATAGCAGCCCACTGCCTTTGAGGGACATCCTGTACAACACAGGCCCTCTCAAGTGCAGCAAACCACTTGTTAATGTCATCCCCCTCCTTATAAGGGGGAACTATCTTGTGCAGATTCCTGGAATCATGCTCTTTTGCAGGATGACTATGGGGAATACTGCTGCTGCCACCATGGGTATCTAAACCCAACTTCTGTCTTTCCTTCTCTAATTCAAAAGACTGTCTATCCAAATCCAGCTGTTGCTTTTTAAGCTTCAGTCTGGTTTGTTCCACCCTCAACTTATTGAGTTCCCTCTCTAACATTCTGTCATCAGGGTTGGTGGGAGGGACATTTCTAGAAACAGAGCTATGATGGGAATGAACAGAAGGAGACCTGTCCCTTACAGAAGCCACCCTAACAGCTTGGTTTACAGAAACATTACTACCAGTATGGTGAGAATAAATGCTTTTGCTATGATGTGAGACAACACTATTTATTTGGTGTGGCTCATCATCATTACCATCTATGCTAGATTGTCTAGTAATGGGCAGGCTAGGAAGTTTCTTTCCTGAATCTTTTCCTGGGGGAGTCCCTGAATCAGATTGGGAACTATTAGGTACTTTTTCAACAGATGGGGCACCTATGGCCTTATCCTGTTCTCTAAGCATGTTAAGTAACAGTTCTAAGGAAGGATTTTTCCCTACACTCAAACCTCTCTCTATACAGAGACTCCTTGCTCTTTTCCAGCTAAGGTTGTCATATGCAAGTTTGGACAGATCAACACTTTGGCCTGTGCCAGACATTTTTTAGAGAGAGTTAAAGTGATAGAAAAAGAGAAAAAAGTTTTCAGAACTTTTTGGAAAGACAGAAAAATAACTTTTTAAACTTTTAAGAACTTTTTGAAAGTTTAGAAGTACTTTTCAGCACTTAGAAAAGAGTGAAAAGAGGAAATGCAAAACTTTTTGGCTATGTGTATATACACTGACCTTGTTTTGTATATTTTTCTCTTATGAAAAGTACAATGACAAGAGTGGTAAGTAGTCTCAAGCACTTATCCCACCGCTGCCACCAATGTAGGAGCCTGGACTGGCTTGTAGTGAGTACCAAGGGATACTTGCACCTTGCACCAGGCCCAGTTATCCCTTATTAGTGTATAGGGTGTCTAGCAGCTTAGGCTGATAGATAATGGTAGCTTAGCAGAGCAGCTTAGGCTGAACTAGGAGACGTGTGAAGCTACTACAGTACCACTTAGTGTCACATGCACAATATCATAAGAAAACACAATACACAGTTATACTAAAAATAAAGGTACTTTATTTTTATGACAATATGCCAAAGTATCTTAGAGTGTACCCTCAGTGAGAGGATAGGAAATATACACAAGATATATATACACAATAGCAAAAATATGCAGTATAGTCTTAGAAAACAGTGCAAACAATGTATAGTTACAATAGGATGCAATGGGGAAACATAGGGATAGGGGCAACACAAACCATATACTCCAAAAGTGGAATGCGAACCACGAATGGACCCCAAACCTATGTGACCTTGTAGAGGGTCGCTGGGACTATTAGAAAATAGTGAGAGTTAGAAAAATAACCCTCCCCAAGACCCTGAAAAGTGAGTGCAAAGTGCACTAGAGTTCCCCTAAGGACAAAGTAGTCGTGTTAGAGGAATAATGCCGGAAAGACACAAACCAGCAATGCAACAACTGTGGATTTCCAATCTAGGGTACCTGTGGAACAAGGGGACCAAGTCCAAAAGTCACAAGCAAGTCGGAGATGCCAGGAAATGCCAGCTGCGGGTGCAAAGAAGCTTCGACTGGACAGAAGAAGCTGAGGTTTCTGCAGGAACGAAAAGGGCTAGAGACTTCCCCTTTGGTGGACGGATCCCTCTCGCCTTGGAGAGTCGTGCAGAAGTGTTTTCCCGCCGGATGGACGCCAACAAGCCTTGCTACACGCAAATCGTGCGTTTGGCGTTTTTGGACGCTGCTGGGGCCCAGGAGGGACCAGGAGGTCGCAAATTGGACCTGAAGAGAGAGGGGACGTCGAGCAAGACAAAGAGCCCTCACTGAAGCAGGTAGCACCCGAAGAAGTGCCAGAAACAGGCACTACGAGGATGCGTGAAACGGTGCTCGCCGAAGTTGCACAAAGGAGTCCCACGTCGCCGGAGACCAACTTAGAAAGTCGTGCAATGCAGGTTAGAGTGCCGTGGACCCAGGCTTGGCTGTGCACAAAGGATTTCCGCCGGAAGTGCACAGGGGCCGGAGTAGCTGCAAAGTCGCGGTTCCCAGCAACGCAGCCCAGCGAGGTGAGGCAAGGACTTACCTCCACCAAACTGGGGCTGAAGAGTCACTGGACTGTGGGGGTCACTTGGACAGAGTCGCTGGATTCGAGGGACCTCGCTCGTCGTGCTGAGAGGAGACCCAAGGGACCGGTAATGCAGCTTTTTGGTGCCTGCGGTTGCAGGGGGAAGATTCCGTCGACCCACGGGAGATTTCTTCGGAGCTTCTGGTGCAGAGAGGAGGCAGGCTACCCCCACAGCATGCACAAGCAGGAAAACAGTCGAGAAGGCGGCAGGATCAGCGTTACAGAGTTGCAGTAGTCGTCTTTGCTACTATGTTGCAGGTTTGCAGGCTTCCAGCGCGGTCAGCAGTCGATTCCTTATCAGAAGGTGAAGAGAGAGATGCAGAGGAACTCGGCTGAGCTCATGCATTCGTTATCTGAAGTTTCCCCAGAGACAGAGACCCTAAATAGCCCGAAAAGAGGGTTTGGCTACCTAGGAGAGAGGATAGGCTACTAACACCTGAAGGAGCCTATCACAAGGAGTCTCTGACGTCACCTGGTGGCACTGGCCACTCAGAGCAGTCCAGTGTGCCAGCAGCACCTCTGTTTCCAAGATGGCAGAGGTCTGGAGCACACTGGAGGAGCTCTGGACACCTCCCAGGGGAGGTGCAGGTCAGGGGAGTGGTCACTCCCCTTTCCTTTGTCCAGTTTCGCGCCAGAGCAGGGGCTAAGGGGTCCCTGAACCGGTGTAGACTGGCTTATGCAGAATTGGGCACATCTGTGCCCAAGAAAGCATTTCCAGAGGCTGGGGGAGGCTACTCCTCCCCTGCCTTCACACCATTTTCCAAAGGGAGAGGGTGTCACACCCTCTCTCAGAGGAAGTTCTTTGTTCTGCCATCCTGGGCCAGGCCTGGCTGGACCCCAGGAGGGCAGATGCCTGTCTGAGGGGTTGGCAGCAGCAGCAGCTGCAGTGAAACCCCAGGAAGGGCAGTTTGGCAGTACCAGGGTCTGTGCTACAGACCACTGGGATCATGGGATTGTGCCAACTATGCCAGGATGGCATAGAGGGGGCAATTCCATGATCATAGACATGTTACATGGCCATATTCGGAGTTACCATTGTGAAGCTACATATAGGTAGTGACCTATATGTAGTGCACGTGTGTAATGGTGTCCCCGCACTCACAAAGTTCAGGGAATTGGCTCTGAACAATGTGGGGGCACCTTGGCTAGTGCCAGGGTGCCCTCACACTAAGTAACTTTGCACCTAACCTTTACCAGGTAAAGGTTAGACATATAGGTGACTTATAAGTTACTTAAGTGCAGTGTAAAATGGCTGTGAAATAACGTGGACGTTATTTCACTCAGGCTGCAGTGGCAGGCCTGTGTAAGAATTGTCAGAGCTCCCTATGGGTGGCAAAAGAAATGCTGCAGCCCATAGGGATCTCCTGGAACCCCAATACCCTGGGTACCTCAGTACCATATACTAGGGAATTATAAGGGTGTTCCAGTAAGCCAATGTAAATTGGTAAAAATGGTCACTAGCCTGTTAGTGACAATTTGGAAAGAAATGAGAGAGCATAACCACTGAGGTTCTGATTAGCAGAGCCTCAGTGAGACAGTTAGTCACTACACAGGTAACACATTCAGGCACACTTATGAGCACTGGGGCCCTGGGTTACCAGGGTCCCAGTGACACATACAACTAAAACAACATATATACAGTGAAAAATGGGGGTAACATGCCAGGCAAGATGGTACTTTCCTACAAATATCTCTAAGAGAATCCTCAAGCCCCTGAATTTCCACTTCCAGTGACCGTCGGACCCCTATGTTCTCATTGATACAGGTTCCTCTGATTACTGTTTTGAACGTCTCCCATTCAAGTGCTCTGGAAGACGCTGCCCAGAGTTGATTGTAAAAGACTTGCCAATTGTCGTTTGTAGTTGGTGTTTAAAAGCTTCGTCTTCTAGCATTTCTGCTCTGAGACGCCATATTGGAATACTCGGTCTATCTTTACCCCAGGTCAGCAAAATAAGTAGAGGGTTGTGATCAGATATTGTACGACATAAGTATTCACCTGTTATTACTTTGCTTTGTGTTTCAGGGGATGCTAGGAAGGTGTCAAGTCGGACATGTAAGTCGTGTAATGAGGAGTAAAATGAGTAATCTTGAGTATGCGGGTGTAGCTGTCTCCAGCTATCTCTCAGTTTCAAATGTTGTTGCCATTCTGTAAACAATTTAGCAGTTTCTTTAGCCTTAGAGTGTAGTAGGGGACGATGCGACCTGTCTACAGTAATATTTGCTATACAGTGAAAGTCTCCTCCTATTATGTTGGTCCTATTAGATATGGTCCTAATTCCAGCGATAGCCTGTTAAGGAAAGTTCCCTGTTCTTGATTTGCGTGCGTATATACTACCTATTGTTATGTCCTTTCATTTTAGTTTCCCCACTACTAAGACATATCTCCCTTCTTTATCTATGATCTCGTGCAGTTTTTAGAAGGGGACCCCTGGTTGAATCTATAACAGCACTCCTCTGGCAAATGCTGAGTAAGTAATAGCGGATATTAGGCATCTCAATCTCTTTGAAAGGGCTCTGACTTCATGCTCTATGAGGTGGGTTTCTTGTATTAGAGCTATGTGTATTCCTCTGCGCTTAAGCTGGTTATACACCTTATACCGCTTAGACATGTTATTTAAGCGCCTGACATTCCAGGTAGCAATTTTTTACTTCATGGCAATATTCATGGGTTTCTAGCATAGAGTAATTATGATGTGTACCCTCTCCAGGGTGTTTAGGTTTACACCTCAATAGAGTTTCTTTAGTGTGAAAGCTGGGTGAGATTATGACGGTGGGTGCATGATTTATCAAACATACAAAATTAGTAACCCAAACTCCCAACTCCCTCACCCCTGGACCTGTAACCACAACTATCCCTGTCCAAACTATTAAAACTTTAACTAGCAGGTGGGTGACGCGCCAGAAGCCAAGAGCCTGCGCTCCGGGCCGTCCACGTGGCCCAATCAAATTATATTAGCTACCCACAAGTTTGTTATTCAATTTTCTTTGTCCATTTTCCTCCCCGGTGTACCATGGTAATACTTATTATAGTTTTAGATAATAACAACCTAGTCCTAGGTTATTTCATCATTTATACTGTTCCTTCATTCCCCCTTGTATTACTTATTGTCCCTTTCAGCCCCTAGACTTTTTATTTTTAATTTTTTTATACTGTTATAAATCGATATACCTGGCTGATTGTTCACTCGTCGCTACTCACGGATCCTCGATATACTAAAGTTCAAATAAGGTCTTCCGATGATCTCAGGGTCACTTTTGGCATACTGATGGAGGTATCCCGCGAGGAAACAGAGGAGCCCCCGCAGCTCGAGTCATGATCTGAGATAGCCCCACTCAGCGCTGCTGCTGCATCCACTGCTTCTCGCATTTCTTGGTGCGTTTGGTGTCTTGGGGGAGCAGCCTCCATCCCTCGTTTCTTGGATCTGCTGCGTTTCCTATGGGATGTTCGGAAGCCACTGCTCTGGGGTTTGGAAGAAGTGATGTTCGAAGATTCCAGCCAGTCCCATACCAGTTGTGGCAAGGTGAAAAAATGGGCCTTGCCCTCGTATTCTACTCTTAATTTGACTGGAAAGAGCATTGCATATTGAATTCCGCGTTCCCGTAGTAAGCATTTGGAATCTTTGAAGGAGGCTCTTTGCGCTTGCGTTTCTTTCGTGAAGTCTGAGAAGATCATGACTCGTTGGTTTTCCAGGGTTATTTCGCCTTTTAGTCGAGTTTGCGTTAAGGTAAAGTCTCTATCTTTGAAGTGAAGCAATTTTGCAACTATCGGTCGTGGTCTTGCTCCTGGAGGAGGGGTTCTGCTAGGAACTCTGTGGGCTCTCTCTATTGCAAAAAAGGATGATAAGCCCTCTGGGGCCACTATCTCCCTAATCCAGTTCTCTAGGAAGGATTCCATGTTCGCTGCTGAAGATTCCTTTCTCTCCGTAGATCTATCAGTCTGAGGTTGCTCCTGCGGGCGCGTTTTTCTGCATCCTCCGCTCTCGCTTCCAGCATTTTTACCCGAGAGGTAAGTCCAGTGAGGTCTGTGGACAAAGTCTTCTGGATTGGGGTCAGTTGTTCGAGCGCCTTTTCATTTGACCCCACTCTTTCAGTTAGTCTACGATTGTCATCTCTTAACAATGAAAGATCTACAGTTAAATTGTCTATTTTCTGTTCAAGGGCTTCGCAGGATTCTCTGATTGCTTGCAGTATTCTCTCCAGCGTTGTTTCTTGACTTAATGTGCTATCCTGAGTGCTTGGCCTAGGGGGTTGTTCAGAGGGCTTAGTTACGTTAGTCTCCTCAAGGTCTTGGCCCTCACGTTTTTTTGGTTTACCCATCTTGTTGCCCCTTTGACTGTTCTCGTGGGTAGAACTGCTTTCTCCGATTGAGCTCAAGGTTTTATTTAATCAGCAATTATTAAAGGAGGGCCCCTCCTGCTGCCTCATGGACTTTCGAAAGATTCCGAGTGGGAGGGCCAGTAGCGCTAGAGGTTTCAGCGTAGCATTTGTTCACTTTCCGTATATATTGTATTTATGTCGGTGAATTGAGGGCCCGGGGAGGGGCTACAGGGGGCTAGGCTGTATGGTTTTCCTGTCTATTTAGGTGAATGATTTCCTTCTAACTTGTGACTATTCATTCTTATAGTTGTCACCGGCATATCTATTCTCCCCCCGTTCCTGCGGTTTACTTTTTTCTGGTCTGGGGCTCTTTTCGTGGACGTTTCACATTACTTTGAGTTATGCTCTAAAGTCGCGTTTTGCGATCAATTAGTCACAACCTTCGTGCTCAACAGGGAGTGGGCAATCCAGGTGATTTCCAGCACTCCGTCCTTCCGCAGCAGCAGGATGCAGCCCAATAAACAGCTCCTGCCGTTCCATCCAGATGGGGCACTTCGCCCTCACACTTGCGTTCATACGGACCTCCCCTTCCCCTCTTACCTCTTCCGATTCTCACTGAGGGGGAGCGCTGCTATTTGCGCCTTTATCGTTGGTGGGTTTTATTCCCGGCGACCGCAGCCTCCGGTGGATCCTCGCGCTCTCCGGAAGGAAGAACGCAGCTCCGGTTCAGTGCTGGGCCGAGGCCGCCATTTTGTTTTCGTTCGGCCGCGAGCTCCGATCTCCGGATCTTCCCCTGCTGCCACTCGATTCACTTTGTGAGTGCTCCCGTTTATGCTCCGGGCCTTCAGAAGCAGGAGGCACCGTCCGGTGTCCCGCTCTGGGTCGCTATTTCTTTAGGATTAGGTTGGCCCCGCCTATGGTCCCAGGAGCGTCGCGCTTAGGCGAGCGGCTTCATCGGCTACAGGCCACGCCCCCAAGGGGCAGTGACACTTGTTCTGCTATCCCGTGTTCCCCCAAGTCTCCCGATAAAAATGGTACCTCACGTTGCGTGGGTAGGCCTAATGCCCACGACAGGAAACGCTACATGGACACGTCACATTTTTACATTGAAAACTGACGTGTTTTTTGGAAAGTGTGTAGGTGTGGATTTTGGCCTCTAGTTCAGCCGGCACCTAAGGAAACCTACCAAACCTGGGCATTTCTTAAAACTAGACACCTAGGGGAATCCAAGATGGGGTGACTTTTGGGGCTCTCACCAGGTTCTGTTACCCAGAATCCTTTGTAAACCTCAATATTTGGCAGAAAAACACTTTTTCCTCACATTTCGGTGACAGAAAGTTCTGGAAACTGAGAGGAGCCACGAATTTCCTTCCAACCAGCGCTCCCCCAAGTCTCCCGATAAAAATAGTACCTCGCTTGTGTGAGTATGCCTAGTGAAACTATGGGGCTGCAGTGCGAGGTTCTGCATTGTGATCGAGGAGGCCGTTGACGAAGGGGTTTGTGATGCGTGGGCCTGTGTTGGTGATGCGTTGCACAGCAGTGGTTCCAATGAGGCTGCAAGGGTAATGCTATGTCCTGGCGCTGAGAAAATCTGTGCAACAGAGGTGATGTGTTGTTACTGCTCAGGGTTGCACCGCACACCAGAGGAGATTCATTGGTTCTGCTGGGTCCAAGTTTGGGCTAGAAGAGCAACTTCTGGCCTGATTTCAAGAGTCCGGGACTAAGGTGGCACCACTTGGCAGGGTAGGACTCACAGATGGCAGAGTCCAGGTGTTGGGTTTCAAAGCTTTTGAATGCGTGTTATGTCCCTGAGGCTTCTGACCAGGAAGCCAACCATCTAGCTTGTCCTTGGAGTGACTCTGGGGTCCTGGGTTCAGATTTCCATGTCCAGTCCTTCTCACCCAGGCAAGAGGGCAGGCAAGAAACTGCACAGCAGAGCAGCAGGCCTTCACAGTAGCAGTCTGGCAGAGTGGCAGTCCTTTCAGAAACACAGACAGGCTTTCCTGGCAAAGTCCACAGGACCCAAAGTGTACTGAAGCGTTTGTGTCTGAGGTCCAATATTTATTCCTGGTGCCTTCATTGAAGTAGGAGAAGCTTCTAAAGGATTCCCTTTGAAGTCCACAGCTTTCCTGCCTCATCTCTCCTGGCTCTAGATAAACTATGGGGGTATGCAGCCATTTGTGTGAAGGCAGTACACAGCCTAGTCAGGTGTAAGTGGGGTTATACATAACTGTGCCCTCCTATCTTGCCAGTGATGGACCATTCAGGCACACCTAAGCTCTTAATTGCATATTGCTGTCTACGAGGAGTACACAAAGACTAACTGTCAAATACACCTATTCATGTTACCCAGAGACAGGCTGCAGGCACTAAATAGCCAATGCAACAAAATGCTAACTTTCTAAAAGTGCCATTTTCAGAATTGCAATTCAGAATCCAACTTTACCATTAAAGATGGCTTTTAATTACAATTCTTTAGACACCAAACCTGCCTGTCTACCTGCTCTCAATTAGAAGTTACAGCTTTTTAGGTGACTTCAATGTTATCCTATGGCCCTCGGGGGAGCGTAAAACAAATGTAAACATTTTTCACTACCAGGACATGTAAAACCTAAAGGTACGTGTCTACTTTTTTACATTCACTCCACCCTGCCCCATGGGCTGTTTAGGGCATACCCTAGGGGTGTTTCATATGTATTAAAAAGGAATGTTTGGGCCAAGAAAAATAATTATTTTGCCAGGTGAAAATGGTGGTTTAAAACTCCACATACAGGATGCTGAGTCATGGTTACAAGGGATATTTAAGTGGGTGATACAATCAGTGCTGCAGACCCGCTAGTAGCATTTAATTTACAGGCCTGGGGTACATGTGGTACCACACTTCTAGGGACTTACATGTAAATTAAATGTGGCAAGTGGGGATGAGCCATTTCCACCATGTTTTAGAGAGCGAGAACAAGCACTTTAGGACTGGCTAGTAGTGGGAAAGTGCGCAGAATCTTTTTTCTTTTAATGTTATTGAAATGTTAAGAATACAAAACCACCCCCTGAACACAGTAGGAATACAATAAATATACAGATATCCTCTCAGGCCATATAATTAGTTCACATAATTCATAGATTCCTGCCATTGTGTATTCGAAAAGGGATAAACAGGAGAGAGGTGCGTGGTGCAGTGAATTCATTCATTCACATTGGCCCATGCTCCCTCAAAGACAGAAGCTAATAATCCCAAGGGTATGACATCATCCTGACCAGATACTTCAGAGCGAGGAGCCCTCCCACCCCTCCTTTTGATCCTTAATCTACTCTTCAAGGGGGGGGGGCAAATCAACAGCCCCCTTATCCTTATTCTTTGGCCTTTCTGCAGATACAGAGCCCTTTCAAGGTTGTATATTGCCAGCAACCGAGCCAACCACTGACTAGAAGCGGGAGGCATAGGGTCAAGCCAGGCCGAGGCGATACACAGCCGAAATACAACCAAAGTGGTAAGCAAAAATGATGCTGCATTTTTTATAACGGTTTCTTCCTGAATACCAAGTAGAATCAGCTGGGAGGACAAGGAGATTTTCAGCCTAAATTTTTGATTACAGAATTCAGAGATTTCATCGATAATCACAACTAGAGCAGGGTACCCAGTGAACATTAATATTGTCTGCCCCATTAACTTGACATCTTGGTCATCAAGTCCCCTTATCCCCACCCCACTTAGCAATCTGCCCCAGAGTGTGATATAAATCAAAACATCTTGCAAATTAGCAGAAAAAACAGGTTTGGCAAGGCAGAGAGAATCTGGGATAGTAGGGTTTATGGTAGCAAATTTCTCCTGCCACGGTTATCCTGATCATCCTTCATGAGTAGATTCAGGGGACCATATATTTCTCCTAATGGGCATGGCCTACCTCTTAATGGAACATCCACCAGGTCCAACCTAGAGAACCCGAAAGGACATCTCCCTTCCAGCTGAGGAAGTCATGAATTTGAAGGTTATTGAAAAACTCCCTATGGCCGGTCTTATATTTGTTTTTGAGTTCCTCAAAAGAAACCAAGCCAGAATAAGAGTAAAAATTCCCCAGCCTAATAAGGCTGCGCACCTTCCAGCGAGAAATGGAGGGATCTTGAAATATATCTGCCAATAACAGATTATTATAAAGAGGTGTATAAAAATTCAGAAGGCCAATGTCCAGATTTTTGTGAACAACAGACAAGACCTTAAAAACACCCTGCAGGTACTTAAATTGGACATTCTTGAAGTAGCTAAATTCAAGTTGCTCCCACAAACACCCCCAAGCCTTTTCCCTCAGCAGCAACTCACAGGGAGAAGGAGTATGCTCAACTGTCCCAATACTTCATCTTTATCTTGAAGCAAAATTAAACTTTGTTGAAGTATCGTAGCCCAGTAATATAGCTTAAGATGCTGAACTGCCCACCCCACCTTTCCCGTGGAAGTGTGAGAAACCTCAGTGCTCTCCTAGTCTTAGCATAGGTCCAAAAAAACCTATTCATAATGTCCTCAAGTTTTTTAAACCAATGATTTTCTACTTCCATTGGGATGGTATGGAAGTGGTATAAAACCTTTGGGAGGAGCAACATTTTCACGATATTATATCTGTCCACCAATAAGAGATGTAAGTTGTTCAACCTACAAAAGTCCTTTCTAGCTTTCCCTATGAGGGTGGTCGATATTATTACCCCCAAATTTTATCTATGTTGGCAGAGATATTGACCCCTAAGTAGACCCCACTATCTGCAACCCGAGTGTCCCTCAGCACATTTGCGGCTTGCCGAGGTTACCAGGGGCGGTTCGGCGCGCGGGGGGGCAGGAATTTGAATAAACTTTCAAAACCACAGCGCTGCCACTCCTCCGTCTTGCAGTGCAGGCACAGACTACCAGCCTGCCCTGCGGACACTCCTGATGCTGCTCATAGCAGCGACAGGATTGGCTGGGAGCACCCAGCGAGGGCACTCCCAGGCAGACTGAAAGCCTGTGTCTGCTCTCTCCAGACTGGCAACACAGTGCCGGGCTGGAGAAAGCACACTGTGCTTGTGTGTTTGGCTGGCCCAAAACAGCCAGCCAAACATACATGCGCATTGAGGGGAGTGCACAGTGCACTGCCCTCACTGCTTGTCATCCCATGGCCCACACCTTTCACAACGAAGGGATAATAAACCTGGTTTATTATCTCTTCATTATGAAAGGTTTGCAGCCTCATGCTGGCGTGGGTGTGGGGGACGCTCCTCCACCATAGCAGAGGAGCAGTCACTGCCTCAGCAGGATATTACTATTAATAACATCTTGTGTTTTATCATTGTTCAGTAAGTATCCAAAAAATCGTCCAAACCCATTAGCCTCACTTTCAATATCTTTTAAAGTTACAGCGGGCCAGATGTGACCAGCACCACGTCGTCAGCATATGCTATAATCTTTGTATCCCATCCATTAAAATGAATTGGAGGGATTGCAAGGTTATTGTCGAGCCTCCATATATAGGGATCAATATAAATGGCAAAAAGTAGAGGAGAGCATGGGCAGCCCTGCCCTGCCTTGTTCCCTTTTGAATCATAACTGGGCCTGACTAACTACCCATTACAGTAACCCTGGTGACAGGGTCTTGGTATAATGCTCCAATTCCCTTGATAAATCCTGACCCAATACCAACTCTTCGCTTAGCGTCCCAAAGATACCGCCAGGAGACCATATCAAATGCTTTTTCAGCATCCAACAAAAAATAAAGCCATAAGGTCTCCGGCTACTGCAGAAGCATCGAAGAGAGATATCACGCGATGAATATGATCCGTCATTCCTTTCCCAGGCATAAACCTGTGCTGTTTGGGAGACACGATTTTGTTAATCACCCTGGAGAGGCACATGGCCAACACTTTATAATACATTTTAGAGTCCCCATTAATCAAGGTAATTGGACAATATGAACCAAGAACCTATGAAAGGAGGCACAGAAACCTTCAGGATCCGAGACTAACCCAAACGTGGGATCGCTTACTTCCCTGATTTCCCTTTGAGCCTGTTTTTGTCAAGTACTAATGACGAGAGGTGACCCACCTGCTCGTCGAACTCAAAAGATTTTTCTTTCCAGGCCCAAAATGTGTCATCTGCCTTTCTGGCAGCTATTTCCAAAATTGTTTTAGTAATTGCCACCTCTTGTTGAGCTTCCTGGATATTATTCCATTTGAGGCTGCAGTTATAAGCTTAGTTTCGGCAGCTGACAAAGCCTCACACACACGCAACACCCCCACCCTCGCATATTACAACACACACACCAATGCATTTACAAACATCACAGTAACAACCCACAAACCCCCCGGAAGAATGCAAACACAAAACAAAATCATTTCAAACATTATAATGTATCAATATACATGTCTCAAATATATACAGATATATTATAAAATCATTCAAAAGTATATACAGTACGAGAAGTAGTGCAGATATGCACATATCAATGTCCGTGCACCACTAGTCCAAAAATGTATGGGCGAAGCCCACACAAGATACCTGTCCACAAACGGAGAGAACACTGCCGGGGCATCAGAGAGAAATACAACAGGCACCTCAGGGGGAAGGGAAGGGGGGAGGGCACCTCAGCCGGATGAGTGCAAAGCCAGATCCACGACAGGGCTCCATGCCCATTGATGTATCCTGGGGAGTGCAAAGCCACAGTCTCTCAAGTCTCTACGGTGGGTGGGTTGCCCACTGGACCATCCTGGGGAGTGCAAAGCCACAGTCTCTCAAGTTTCTACAGTGGGTGGGTTGCCCACTGGACCATCCTGGGGAGTGCAAAGCCATAGTCTCTCAAGTCTCTACAGTGGGTGGGCTGCCCACTGGACCATCCTGGGGAGTGCAAAGCCACAGTCTCTCAAGTCTCTACAGTGGATGGGTTGCCCACTGGACCATCCTGGGGAGTGCAAAGCCACAGTCTCTCAAGTAGATAACAGCCTCCACTGGTTCTGGAGGGGGACTGGTGCCCAGACTGCTTCATCCTGTGAAGGACAGACAGAGTGGATGGATCTCTCCACTGGTTCTGGAGGGGGAATGGTGCCCAGACTGGATAAGTCTCCCCGTGACAGTTCCTGTCCCGTCACTGTCCCAGCTGCACATTGGATAACGATGCTTGATGTGGCGGTCTTTTCCTTCTTCAGCGGTGCATGCCCTGTTCAGCGGTGCATGCCCTGTTCAGCGGTGCTTTGCCATGGCGGTCTCTGGACTGTTCAGCGGTGCTTTTGCCATGGCGGTTCTGGACTGTTCAGCGGTGCTTTGCCATGGCGGTCTCTGGACTGTTTAGCTGTGCTTTGCCATGGGGGTCTCTGGACTGTTCAGCAGTGCTTTGCCATGGCAGTTCTGGACTGTTCAGCGGTGCTTTGCCATGGCGGTTCTGGACTGTTCAGCGGTGCTTTGCCATGGTGGTCTCTGGACTGTTCAGCAGTGCTTTGCCATGGCGGTTCTGGACTGTTCAGCGGTGCTTTGCCATGGCAGTCTCTGGACTGTTCAGCAGTGCTTTGCCATGGCGGTCTCTGGACTGGGCATTGGTGTGTGGCATGACGTTCTCTGGACTGGGCATTGGTGTGTGGCATGACGGTCCCTCATTGCCCAGTGGGGCTGTGGCTGCCGGGGCCCTCCTGGGCAATGACTCTGGCGGTGGTCTCCTGACCAGTGATGATACTTGGGCCCTCCTGGGCACTGACTCCGGCGGTGGTCTCCTGACCAGTGATGATACTTGGGCCCTCCTGGGCACTGACTCCGGCGGTGGCGGTGGTCTCCTGTCCAGTGACGATACTTGGGCCCTCCTGGGCACTGACTCTAGTGGAGGCGGTGGTCTCCTGACCAGTGACGATACTTGGGCCCTCCTGGGCACTAACTCTGGTGGTGGCTTTGGTCTCCTGACCAGTGACGATACTTGGGCCCTCCTGGGCAATGACTCCGGTGGTGGCGGTGGTCTCCTGACCAGTGACGATACTTGGGCCCTCCTGGGCAATGACTCTGGCGGTGGTCTCATGACCAGTGACAATACTTGGGCCCTCCTGGGCACTGACTCCGGCGGTGGCGGTGATCTCCTGACCAGTGACGATACTTGGGCCCTCCTGGGTACTGACTCTGGCGGTGGTCTCCTGAACAGTGACGATACTTGGGCCCTCCTGGGCAATGACTCTTGCGGTGGTCTCCTGACCAGTGACGATACTTGGGCCCTCCTGGGCAATGACTCCGGCGGTGGCGGTGGTCTCCTGACCAGTGACGATACTTGTGCCCTCCTGGGCAATGACTCTGGCGGTGGTCTCATGACCAGTGACGATACTTGGGCCCTCCTGGGCACTGACTCCGGCAGTGGCGGTGGTCTCATGACCAGTGACAATACTTGGGCCCTCCTGGCCAATGACTCTGGCGGTGGTCTCATGACCAGTGACGACGTTGCTGGCGGTGGCGTCCTGGCCGCCGGGAAGGATGCCGCCCTTCTCCGCCGTGATGCTCACACCAGGCTGTGCAGACTTCTTCTGGCCCTTCTCCACCTTTGGAGGAGTCACAGCTGACTCTGCAATCCCCCTGGGACCCCTGTGAGATGTTTTGCCTCCAGGAGTCTTCACACAGTCCCGTCGGCCACTTTCCAACTTCAGAGCCTTTACAGGGGGTGGACTGGCAATGCCTTGGCTCCGTGTCACACTGCCTGCCCTGGTGGCCGGTGCACTCCACACACCTTGAACACGCACCACTGGTACTGGAGGCTTTTTGGCTGAGGCGCTACGACGGGACTGATGAATTGGAGGGGGTGGGGACAAAAAGGTCAACTTTGCAGAGGGACAGTTTCTGACGAACACTGGGATGGGTAGCCGGAGGGGGTCTGGGAGTGGAGGAAGAGGAGGTGGTTGTAGGAGGTGTCACTTTAGGTGTTTTGGGTGCAGATACTGGAGGCTGTCGTGAGGTGGATGGATGTTGGGTGTGTGGGTGCCCGCGTTTGTGTACTTTGGGAGGGGGCGTCACAGACACACTGGGAGAGGACACCGGGGACGTGTAAATGGGAGTGGAGGTGGTGATTGCAGGTGAGCGGGTGTGGTGCTGGGTGTTCTGGTGCGAGTCCTGGTGCCTGTAGATGTAGTGCATGCAGGTGAGAGTGTAGACGACACTGGGAGGGAGGAGGGAGACGATGAGGAGGGGGACACAGTGGAGGCAGTGGATGTTGCTGTGTCCGTATGTGTGTGATGCTTGTGTGAGTGCCTGCGGGATGTGTGGTGTCTGTTTGCCTGAGCTACTTTTGTGTGTTGACGTATGTGCATGCTGGTCTGATGGTGTGCTTGGGATGGGCTGGGGTACAGGGGATTGGGTCTGGGTGGAGGAGGTTGGAGGGGGGAGGCTAGACACAGGGACAATGGCTGCCATCAGTGCTGAGGCCAGAGATTGACGGGTTCACTGAAGGACAGCCTGACCAGAATGAATGCCCTCCAGGAATGCATTACCGTGTTGCAACTCCCTTTCTACACCCTGGATGGCATTCACAATGGTAGACTGCCCAACAGTGAGTGACCTGAGGAGGTCAATGGCCTCCTCACTGAGAGCAGCAGGGGTGACTGGGGCAGGGCCTGAGATGCCTGGGGCGAAGGTGATGCCCACCCTCCTGGGTGAGCGGGCACGGGGCGAATGCAGAGGGGCTGCTGGGAAGGCGGTGCTGGTAGGGGAGGTGGCGGCTGTACCTGTAGAAGTGGGGCGCACAGATGGTGCCGCCACCACAAGGGAGCTCCCATCGGCGGACGAGTCCGTGTCGCTGGTTGGTGATCCGGTGGCCGACGTGAAGCTCCCCTCGCCCTCCGTCCCACTGGTGCATTCTGAGTCCGTGGTGTGGCCCTCCATGGCCATGTGGGATGCAGCTCCCTCGTGCTCCGGTGCCACTGTACCTCCGCCTGATGATGCTGATGCACAAAAGAACAGGGAGAGCACAAAAAGGGGGGGGGGGGAGACAGAAGAAAGACAGGTTGAGCGCATGGCATACCGCTACCGTTGGCGGACAATACAGACACAGCAGCCCCCTGCACTACGCCGTGCTCCTGGCCTCTACAGATGCAATTTCTGGGATCTGGCCTACATCGCTATGGTGGACATCTGCACACATGGATGCCACAGGGGCATGTATACCTGTACTTGGCACTCTACTGCGGTGGGGTAGAGTACCACATGGCCTGCATTACGGAGGGGCTTAGCCTACGTATTTCTGCCTGGCCTAGGTACACCCACAGCCCTCCTCCCTCAGCCAGCCCCTCCACTGCGTGCCGAGTACCCAGAATGAGGTTGTACTCACCCCCTTGGGTCTGCTGTGATGCCCTCAAGCGCCCATCCAACTCCGGGTAGGCCACCGCCAGGATCTGGAACATCATGGGGGTCATGGTGCGACGGGCACCCCTCCCACGTTGGGAGGCCATCCCCAGCTGAGCCTCCGCCGTCTTCTTGCTCCAGCGGCGAATATCCTCCCATCTTTTCCGGCAGTGGGTGCCCCGTCTCTGGTGGACCCCCAGGGTCCGGACGTCCTTGGCGATGGCACGCCAAGTGTCCTTCTTCTGGTGGGCGCTGACCTACATGACATGCACAAGGGAAGAAGAGAAGTCATTACCAACTGCACCGTCGATGTGAGTGTCCCCCCTCCCTACCCTAGCCATGTGGCACATTCATTCACATGCATTAATGTTCCCTGAACTCTGCCCCCTTCCCTCTTACAACCAGCCCTCTCCACCCAGGCCTAGCCCATACAACGTGCTACCTGTGTACTAACCTATTGGTCTGGAGGACCGTAGAGTAGCGTGTACTGGGAGAGGACCCTATCCACGAGTTTCTCCAACTCCTGAGCAGTGAAGGCAGGGGCCCTTTCCCCAGACGCAGCAGCCATCGTCGCTTCCAGACCGAGGTCACAGCAGCACTTGCAGTGTAGGTCCTCTCCTGTCGAAGATCAGGTATCTAGTGATTGAACAGATAGAAAATGGCGGTGACGTCCGCGGCGGTGCGTATCATCACCGGCGGCGCACTTGTTCATTGGCTCCTGGGACCCATAGGGTCCAATGTTAACCAATGCAGCATTGCGCCGCGGTCTACAACCGCCTACCGCGACGGTGTGCAACGGCAACGCAGTTACCCCACAATTCCATTGTCCCAGTTTAGAGGTCAGGCAGCCGCCATTTCAGGGGCCCACATGGCTTCATTTACTTCTGCGTCACACATAGCTAGGCCTACACTCAACACACATACAGGAAGGGTTTTGTGTTTGGTGTCGTGTTCTGTGTAACTGTGGGTACATACCTGGAAAATAGTTGACTCTGTGGTCGCTGTTGTCCTTCCTAGGCACCGTCATTTGGGACAATTGAGAAGATGGCGGAATCCTCCGGTGTACCGACCGCTGGTGGACCTGTTGACAATGGAGGAGCGACATTTAATCGTCACCTACAGGTTTGACCGTGCCACTATCCATGAACTATGTACCCAGTTGGAGCCAGACCTGATGTCACCAATCCGCCATCCCACTGGAATCCCCCCTGACGTGCAGGTGCTGTCAGTGCTCCATTTCCTTGCAAGTTGGTCTTTTCAGACAACAGTGGCCATGGCATCAGCTGACCCCTCCCCCCCCCTCCTACCTCTTATGGCGGCCGTTGCGCGACAGTGGTAGCGACCCTTGACCCAAGGGTAGGTCGCTCCCCCTGCCCCTGCAGCTCCTCCAAGTTCCCGAGTTCCTGTGTTCCTGAGACCCACCTAACTGTAAGTACCCCCCTCCTCCCAGCCCCTCGCCCTGCCCCGCGCCACTCACCTTCTCTCCTGCTCCTGCTTCTTTTCCTCCTCTCTGTCTCTTCCTCCTCGCCCCCCCTCTGCAATCTTCTTCTGTGTTCTTCTGTTCTTCTCTTCTGTTCTTCTGTTCTTCCCTTCTGTTCTTCTGTGTTCTTCCGGTCTTCTGTGTTCTTCTTCTCTGTTCTTCTCGGTGCTTCTGTGTTCTTCTTCTCGGTTCTTCTGTGTTCTTCTCTGTTCTTCTCTGTTCTTCTCTGTTCTTCTGCTCTTCCGATCTTCTGTGCTTCTGTCTTCTGTTCTTCTGTCTTCTGTTCTCCTGTCTTCGGCTCTTCTACCTCCTCCGTCTTCTTCCCCCGAGCCTGCCCTCCTGCTCCTTCCTCATCCCCCTCCCTCACTCGCCTCCCCCTCTCTCACCCCTAGCTAACCCGTTCGCTATCTACCTCCCTCACTCCTCCTATCTTCCTATCTCTCTAGCTCCCTATCTCACTATCTAACTCCCCCACTCTCCACCTCCTCCTACCTACCTATCTGTCTATCTATCTATTTCCCTATCTATCGACTTCTCTATCTATTTTCTCTATCTATTTCTCTATCTCTCCCCCCCTCCCGCCACCCCCTCTACTACCTATCTCCCTATCCTCTCACTCTACCTCTCTCCCTCACCCACCTCTACAACCCCCCCTCCCCTATCTTCACAACCCTACTCCTATCTCTCTCCCTAACCTCCAAACCTCCTAACACTCACCCTCCTCCACCCTAAACCCCCTCCCCCAGCTCCTCTCACTCTACCTGTCCCCCCCCCTCCCTCGCGCTTTCCCGCCGCGACCTCCTGCACGCCCCCGCCCCCCAGCTCCCATTCGCCCCCAGCTGACCCCTCCCCCCCCCTCCTACCTCTTATGGCGGCCGCTGCGCGACAGTGGTAGCGACCCTTGACCCAAGGGTAGGTCGCTCCCCCTGCCGCTGCAGCTCCTCCAAGTTCCCGAGTTCCTGTGTTCCTGAGACCCACCTAACTGTAAGTACCCCCCTCCTCCCAGCCCCTCGCCCTGCCCCGCGCCACTCACCTTCTCTCCTGCTCCTGCTTCTTTTCCTCCTCTCTGTCTCTTCCTCCTCGCCCCCCCTCTGCAATCTTCTTCTGTGTTCTTCTGTTCTTCTCTTCTGTTCTTCTGTTCTTCCCTTCTGTTCTTCTGTGTTCTTCCGGTCTTCTGTGTTCTTCTTCTCTGTTCTTCTCGGTGCTTCTGTGTTCTTCTTCTCGGTTCTTCTCTGTTCTTCTCTGTTCTTCTCTGTTCTTCTCTGTTCTTCTGCTCTTCCGATCTTCTGTGCTTCTGTCTTCTGTTCTTCTGTCTTCTGTTCTCCTGTCTTCTGTTCTCCTGTCTTCGGCTCTTCTACCTCCTCCGTCTTCTTCCCCCGAGCCTGCCCTCCTGCTCCTTCCTCATCCCCCTCCCTCACTCGCCTCCCCCTCTCTCACCCCTAGCTAACCCGTTCGCTATCTACCTCCCTCACTCCTCCTATCTTCCTATCTCTCTAGCTCCCTATCTCACTATCTAACTCCCCCACTCTCCACCTCCTCCTACCTACCTATCTGTCTATCTATCTATTTCCCTATCTATCGACTTCTCTATCTATTTTCTCTATCTATTTCTCTATCTCTCCCCCCCTCCCGCCACCCCCTCTACTACCTATCTCCCTATCCTCTCACTCTACCTCTCTCCCTCACCCACCTCTACAACCCTCCCTCCCCTATCTTCACAACCCTACTCCTATCTCTCTCCCTAACCTCCAAACCTCCTAACACTCACCCTCCTCCACCCTAAACCCCCTCCCCCAGCTCCTCTCACTCTACCTGTCCCCCCCCCTCCCTCGCGCTTTCCCGCCGCGACCTCCTGCACGCCCCCGCCCCCCAGCTCCCATTCGCCCCCAGCTGACCCCTCCCCCCCCTCCTACCTCTTATGGCGGCCGCTGCGCGACAGTGGTAGCGACCCCTGACCCAAGGGTAGGTCGCTCCCCCTGCCGCTGCAGCTCCTCCAAGTTCCCGAGTTCCTGTGTTCCTGAGACCCACCTAACTGTAAGTACCCCCCTCCTCCCAGCCCCTCGCCCTGCCCCGCACCACTCACCTTCTCTCCTGCTCCTGCTTCTTTTCCTCCTCTCTGTCTCTTCCTCCTCGCCCCCCCTCTGCAATCTTCTTCTGTGTTCTTCTGTTCTTCTGTTCTGTTCTTCTGTTCTTCCCTTCTGTTCTTCTGTGTTCTTCCGGTCTTCTGTGTTCTTCTTCTCTGTTCTTCTCGGTGCTTCTGTGTTCTTCTTCTCGGTCCTTCTGTGTTCTTCTCTGTTCTTCTCTGTTCTTCTCTGTTCTTCTGCTCTTCCGATCTTCTGTGCTTCTGTCTTCTGTTCTTCTGTCTTCTGTTCTCCTGTCTTCGGCTCTTCTACCTCCTCCGTCTTCTTCCCCCGAGCCTGCCCTCCTGCTCCTTCCTCATCCCCCTCCCTCACTCGCCTCCCCCTCTCTCACCCCTAGCTAACCCGTTCGCTATCTACCTCCCTCACTCCTCCTATCTTCCTATCTCTCTAGCTCCCTATCTCACTATCTAACTCCCCCACTCTCCACCTCCTCCTACCTACCTATCTGTCTATCTATCTATTTCCCTATCTATCGACTTCTCTATCTATTTTCTCTATCTATTTCTGTATCTCTCCCCCCCTCTACTACCTATCTCTCTATCCTCTCACTCTACCTCTCTCCCTCACCCACCTCTACAACCCCCCCTCCCCTATCTTCACAACCCTACTCCTATCTCTCTCCCTAACCTCCAAACCTCCTAACACTCACCCTCCTCCACCCTAAACCCCCTCCCCCAGCTCCTCTCACTCTACCTGTCCCCCCCCTCCCTCGCGCTTTCCCGCCGCGACCTCCTGCACGCCCCCGCCCCCCAGCTCCCATTCGCCCCCAGCTGACCCCTCCCCCCCCCTCCTACCTCTTATGGCGGCCGCTGCGCGACAGTGGTAGCGACCCTTGACCCAAGGGTAGGTCGCTCCCCCTGCCGCTGCAGCTCCTCCAAGTTCCCGAGTTCCTGTGTTCCTGAGACCCACCTAACTGTAAGTACCCCCCTCCTCCCAGCCCCTCGCCCTGCCCCGCGCCACTCACCTTCTCTCCTGCTCCTGCTTCTTTTCCTCCTCTCTGTCTCTTCCTCCTCGCCCCCCCTCTGCAATCTTCTTCTGTGTTCTTCTGTTCTTCTCTTCTGTTCTTCTGTTCTTCCCTTCTGTTCTTCTGTGTTCTTCCGGTCTTCTGTGTTCTTCTTCTCTGTTCTTCTCGGTGCTTCTGTGTTCTTCTTCTCGGTTCTTCTCTGTTCTTCTCTGTTCTTCTCTGTTCTTCTCTGTTCTTCTGCTCTTCCGATCTTCTGTGCTTCTGTCTTCTGTTCTTCTGTCTTCTGTTCTCCTGTCTTCTGTTCTCCTGTCTTCGGCTCTTCTACCTCCTCCGTCTTCTTCCCCCGAGCCTGCCCTCCTGCTCCTTCCTCATCCCCCTCCCTCACTTGCCTCCCCCTCTCTCACCCCTAGCTAACCCGTTCGCTATCTACCTCCCTCACTCCTCCTATCTTCCTATCTCTCTAGCTCCCTATCTCACTATCTAACTCCCCCACTCTCCACCTCCTCCTACCTACCTATCTGTCTATCTATCTATTTCCCTATCTATCGACTTCTCTATCTATTTTCTCTATCTATTTCTCTATCTCTCCCCCCCTCCCGCCACCCCCTCTACTACCTATCTCCCTATCCTCTCACTCTACCTCTCTCCCTCACCCACCTCTACAACCCCCCCTCCCCTATCTTCACAACCCTACTCCTATCTCTCTCCCTAACCTCCAAACCTCCTAACACTCACCCTCCTCCACCCTAAACCCCCTCCCCCAGCTCCTCTCACTCTACCTGTCCCCCCCCCTCCCTCGCGCTTTCCCGCCGCGACCTCCTGCACGCCCCCGCCCCCCAGCTCCCATTCGCCCCCAGCTGACCCCTCCCCCCCTCCTACCTCTTATGGCGGCCGCTGCGCGACAGTGGTAGCGACCCCTGACCCAAGGGTAGGTCGCTCCCCCTGCCGCTGCAGCTCCTCCAAGTTCCCGAGTTCCTGTGTTCCTGAGACCCACCTAACTGTAAGTACCCCCCTCCTCCCAGCCCCTCGCCCTGCCCCGCGCCACTCACCTTCTCTCCTGCTCCTGCTTCTTTTCCTCCTCTCTGTCTCTTCCTCCTCGCCCCCCCTCTGCAATCTTCTTCTGTGTTCTTCTGTTCTTCTCTTCTGTTCTTCTGTTCTTCCCTTCTGTTCTTCTGTGTTCTTCCGGTCTTCTGTGTTCTTCTTCTCTGTTCTTCTCGGTGCTTCTGTGTTCTTCTTCTCGGTCCTTCTGTGTTCTTCTCTGTTCTTCTCTGTTCTTCTGCTCTTCCGATCTTCTGTGCTTCTGTCTTCTGTTCTTCTGTCTTCTGTTCTCCTGTCTTCAGCTCTTCTACCTCCTCCGTCTTCTTCCCCCGAGCCTGCCCTCCTGCTCCTTCCTCATCCCCTCCCTCACTCGCCTCCCCCTCTCTCACCCCTAGCTAACCCGTTCGCTATCTACCTCCCTCACTCCTCCTATCTTCCTATCTCTCTAGCTCCCTATCTCACTATCTAACTCCCCCACTCTCCACCTCCTCCTACCTACCTATCTGTCTATCTATCTATTTCCCTATCTATCGACTTCTCTATCTATTTTCTCTATCTATTTCTCTATCTCTCCCCCCCTCCCGCCACCCCCTCTACTACCTATCTCCCTATCCTCTCACTCTACCTCTCTCCCTCACCCACCTCTACAACCCCCCCTCCCCTATCTTCACAACCCTACTCCTATCTCTCTCCCTAACCTCCAAACCTCCTAACACTCACCCTCCTCCACCCTAAACCCCCTCCCCCAGCTCCTCTCACTCTACCTGTCCCCCCCCTCCCTCGCGCTTTCCCGCCGCGACCTCCTGCACGCCCCCGCCCCCCAGCTCCCATTCGCCCCCAGCTGACCCCTCCCCCCCTCCTACCTCTTATGGCGGCCGCTGCGCGACTGCGCAGCGGGCGCGCCGGAGGCGCGCCAGAGGCAAGCCCGTCTGCGCCCGTCCGCGCCTGGCCCGCGCCCAGCGCCACGACCCCTGGTCCCCAGCTCCCCCAAGCCCCGCTGATCTGCTACGACCCCACCACCCTCCACGCCCTCAACCCAGGGCGCTCCAAAACCTGCTTCCTAGCTCACCCCAAACGCACCCATGGACCCTTCGCCTGCAACTCCTGCAAACGCATCTTCCACCACGCAACTACCACGACCACAAGCCCACGCGCCATCAACCACCTCAAGTGCATCCTGATCAACGCTCGTTCCGTCCACAAGCACGCCGTTGAACTTTGGGACCTCCTGGACTCCACAGCCCCGGACGTCGCCTTCATCACGGAGACATGGATGAACGCCTCCTCTGCTCCAGACATCGCTACCGCCATCCCCGAAGGCTACAAGATCTCCAGAAAAGACTGCACCAACCAAGTAGGAGGAGGTGTCGCCATCATCTTCAAAGACTCCATCAGCGTCACCACCTCCACCGAAGACCCCCCCCTCGCCGCTGAACACCTGCATTTTCAGATTCGCACCGACCCAAGGACCACCCTCAGAGGTCTTTTGTTTCCCGACTGTCGATTGAAGGTTATGAATATTGGTCAAATAATGTTGATTTGAAAAGTGTTTGGGGAACAAAACATTGGCAGACAAAGGGTAGGGAAACATTGTTTAGAGCATGGGTACTCACAAACTTTTTCTCGGGGCCAAAATTGCAGTATGGTTTGCGGCCGAGGGCCGCACTGAAGTGACAGCGGGGGGCGGGGCTTAGAGGGGGCGGGGCTTAGAGGGGGAACAACCACCCCACACCCTTTTTCAAAACAATGCTAAACAATGCTGTATTTTGAATCCAGGTATAACTACAAACCTACAAAGGGGACATTTTGAAAAACATTTTTATTATCAGACAATAGTAATCTTAAGAGGCATGGCATGGTAATTCTTGTGAACAGGATATTCAGCACAGGCCCAATGCAGCACAGTTTTCTCTGAGTCTGGAAAATAGGTATGTCAAAGGAAGACATACTACGAACTTATTTTGCACTTCATGTCTCTTATTAGTGTTCTGTAATCTGGTATTATGTCTGAAACGGCAAGCCTTAAGAGCTGATCCAGATGTAAGTCTGTTATCTTATTTCTGAATTTACTCTTCAAAAGTCCCATTGTGGAAAACGAACTTTCGCAAACATATGTTGACCCGAACATACAAATTATTTTCTGGGCCACTGTAAAAAGAACAGGAAATTTGTCAGAAGGCACAGTGTTCCAGAATTCTTCTGGTGCCTGCCCCAAAAAAGATGCTTCAAGAGCTGAGTTATGCTGCATGTCTATCAGCTCCATTTGTGCTTGCGGTCTTTTCACGCCAATAAGTTCAACAGCATCAAGATTTCGTGCACTTACCATCCAGGGGTTTTCAACCAGCCTGAATAGGGGGGTGAGGGTTCTGAATTGAGAAAATCGCCTTTTGATCTCCCCAGAAATTTCCTCAAGACATGCACCAAGATTTAGCGTTGGCAGCATTTCTTGTGCATTTGGAAACCTCTGAGTCACAGCCAACAGTTTTGGAAAGTGGGTGAAGTCAGCAACATCCAGTTGTTCTTTGAATAGCACAAGCTTACTTTCAAATGAGTAAATACCATTCATCATGGACCACACAAGCTGTTGTTTGCCTTGCAGCATCAAATTAAGAGCATTGAAGTGTGCAAACAGATCTGAAAGAAAATGGAGCATTAAAAGCCATTTCACATCCTTTAGTTCTGGGAATGTTTGACCTCTGCTGTTTGTAAAGTGTTCAATTTCAGGAAGCAAAGCAATGAACCGCTCCAGAACTTTCCCTTTGCTTAGCCATCGCACTTCAGTGTGCATCAAGAGGTCTGTATATTCAGCTTCAGAATCCTGCAGCATAGCCTTAAAAAGTCTATGGTTAAGGGCTTTGGCACGAATAAAATTAACAATTTTCACTGCAAGTTTTAGGACGTTATTCAGTTCTCCATGCTTTAATTTTGCACACAGAACTTCCTAATGAATAATGCAGTGGTAGTCTATTACAGGCTGTCCAGTGAGCTTCTTTTTAAGCAAAGATACAAAGCCTCTGTCATGGCCTACCATAGCAGGCGCGCCATCTGTTGTGATGCTAACAAGACTGTCCAGTGGTATGTGATGTGTTTCGAAGTAGTTGCAGATACTGTCCAGAATATCTTCTCCTCTTGTGTGCCCGTGCAGGGGTAGAAGGCACAGGAGCTCTTCTTTGGGATGAAGTGATTGGTCCAAATACCTCACCCAAACTAATAACTGGGCCACATCGCCTATATCTGTGGACTCATCCATGGCAATGCTGAAGAACGGTGACTCTCTGACAGCTTTGATCACCTGCTCCTGGATATTTTCACCCATTGCCTCTATTCTGCGTGCACAAGTGGAATCCGATAGCTGTAAGGCACCAATTTCTTTTAAAATGCTGGATTTGTTGCTATAGTTCTCAAACAAAATTTCAGCTGCTGAAAGGAAACATTTCTTCACCAGCTCTGCCTCCGTGAATGGCTTCTTATGTTTGGCAAGCAGGTAGCATATTTTGAATAATGCTTCTGTAACAGCCTCAGATTCCTTCATTTGGCAAAGGAAGAGCTTCTGCTGGGAAAGAAGTGTTTGCTTTAACGATGCCACTTTTGCTGAACGCAGTTGTGAGTGCAATGGGAAGTTCTCACTATAACTTGCGTGTCGAGTTTTGTAGTGCCGTTCCAGGTTATATCTCTTAAGAACATTTACTTTCTCTTTGCAAAGCAAACAGGTAGCTTTCTCCTTTGGCCATTCAACAAACAAGTACTCTTCTTCCCATGCTGCCTGGAATGATCTGTGTTCACTCTGTATGGATCTGGGTCGTTTGCAAGGCTTGGTAACTGGACTGTAGGCCATTGGTCTCAGCAAGTTTGTGCAATGATTTTCAAGGGTCAGGAATCAGATTTTCCCCTCACAGCCAAAGGACCGACACCACTTCACGACCGACAACACTTCATGAGCGACCGATGGACCGACACCGCCTCACGACCAATGGACCAACACTGCGTCTCGCTACAGACCTCTGTGCACAACAGCAAAGTAATATAAAGTGATGTGTAAAAGGAAACAAAGCATACCGTGATCTAACAATTGGCAACACACATGCTGGCCTTTGCCGATTCCCAGAGGACCATGTTATAAAAAGTATTTTTTGCAATTATGCTTGCAACCTGCTAGGAATACTAGAGTGATAATGAGGCCAATGAATGGTATACGGGCCTCTATTTAGAAACAGTTTTTTTTCAGCATGCTGGGTCACACAGCAATAGAAATCAACTGTGCGCGAAATGCCAGGGGCCAGATAAAAAAAAGTGTATTATTGTAAGACATTTTCAACAGCCCTGGCTCTAGTAGTATATTCCTACACTAATCACAAGAGCCAAATGGGAATGTTCCAGAGTATATCCCTATCCTAATCACAAGAGACATTTAATTAGATGCAGCAGCCATTTATCATCCGCACCCCTGGGAGGAGGAGTAAGCTGAAGGTGTTTGCCCATCACACAAAGTGTACCCCACTGGTCACTTCACAAATGGTTTGATTTATATTGGGATTGTCATCTGATTTTTGGTAGTTTTCATGGGTGGGTGGTTTCTCTCTGGCTGTACTGGGTTGGTGGGTATGGGTTATAAAAGTAAGCATTATTGTTTAGAGGTTGCACAAACAAAGGTCTAACTTGGTGCCTAAGCATTACAAGACAAAGATACAGCAGCACAGTTCTTACCCTTGCAGGGTCCGGTCTATCACACACAGCGCCATCTGCTCTCACCCCTATCGCCATCTGCACACAGCGCCATCTGCTCTCACCCCTACCCCAGTAACACACACTGCGCCATCTGCACACAGCGCCATCTGCTCCCACCCCTACCCCAGTAACACACACAGCGCCATCTGCACACAGCGCCATCTGCTCTCACCCCTACCCCAGTAACACACACAGCGCCATCTGCTCTCACCCCTAACCCAGTAACACACACAGCGCCATCTGCTCTCACCCCTACCCCAGTAACACACACAGCGCCATCTGCTCTCACCCCTACCCCAGTAACACACACAGCGCCATCTGCTCTCACCCCTACCCCAGTAACACACACAGCGCCATCTGCACACAGCGCCATCTGCTCCCACCCCTACCCCAGTAACACACACAGCGCCATCTGCATACAGCGCCATCTGCTCCCACCCCTACCCCAGTAACACACACAGCGCCATCTGCTCTCACCCCTACCCCAGTAACACACACTGCGCCATCTGCACACAGCGCCATCTGCTCTCACCCCTACCCCAGTAACACACACAGCGCCATCTGCACACAGCGCCATCTGCTCTCACCCCTACCCCAGTAACACACACAGCGCCATCTGCTCTCACCCCTACCCCAGTAACACACACAGCGCCATCTGCTCTCACCCCTACCCCAGTAACACACACAGCGCCAACTGCACACAGCGCCATCTGCTCTCACCCCTACCCCAGTAACACACACAGCGCCATCTGCACACAGCGCCATCTTCTCCCACCCCTACCCCAGTAACACACACAGCGCCATCTGCATACAGCGCCATCTGCTCCCACCCCTACCCCAGTAACACACACAGCGCCATCTGCTCTCACCCCTACCCCAGTAACACACAGCGCGCACACATATAGCGCCATCTGCTCTCACCCCTACCCCAGTAACACACACAGCGCGCACACACACAGCGCCATCTGCTCTCACCCCTACCCCAGTAACACACACAGCGCCATCTGCATACAGCGCCATCTGCATACAGCGCCATCTGCTCCCACCCCTACCCCAGTAACACACACAGCGCCATCTGCTCTCACCCCTACCCCAGTAACACACACTGCGCCATCTGCACACAGCGCCATCTGCTCTCACCCCACCCCAGTAACACACACAGCGCGCACACACACAGCGCCATCTGCTCTCACCCCTACCCCAGTAACACACACAGCGCGCACACATACAGCGCCATCTGTTCTCACCCCTACCCCAGTAACACACACAGCGCACACACACACAGCGCCATCTGCTCTCACCCCTACCCCAGTAACACACACAGCGCCATCTGCATACAGCACCATCTGCTCCCACCCCTACCCCAGTAACACACACAGCACCATCTGCTCTCACCCCTACCCCAGTAACACACACTGGGCCATCTGCACACAGCGCCATCTGCTCTCACCCCACCCCAGTAACACACACACACAGCGCCATCTGCTCTCACCCCTACCCCAGTAACACACACAGCGCGCACACATACAGCGCCATCTGCTCTCACCCCTACCCCAGTAACACACACAGCGCGCACACACACAGCGCCATCTGCTCTCACCCCTACCCC
The DNA here is from genome assembly GCF_031143425.1 of Pleurodeles waltl. Lineage (NCBI taxonomy): Eukaryota > Metazoa > Chordata > Amphibia > Caudata > Salamandridae > Pleurodeles > Pleurodeles waltl. The sequence continues at coordinate 11,153,286 of NC_090442.1, forward strand.
AGTAACACACACACACACAGCGCAATCTGCTCTCACGCCTACCCCAGTAACACACACTACATTAAAAACAAATAAATAAATAACCAAAGAGCCTTACCTGACTCAAAGCACTGTAAAGATGCCACAAATCTGGAACAGCAGGCAGGCAGGCGGGCAGCAGATGTGGAGCCGGTGACAGCAAGCAGACGACCAAAGCCCCGTAAAAGTTAGCTGCAAGCGCTGACTTTTATGGGGCTTTGGCTTCCAGGATCGTCAGGGCAACGCAATAAACAATGGCCGCCGTATGTAAACATAGACGAGGGCCGCGGGAGCATGCTCCCGCGGCCCTCTTCTATGTTTACATACGGCTGCCATTATGATATGGCGTTTGGTGTGCGTCTCGCGGGCCGCCAAGCTAGGTCCGTGGGGCCGCTGGCGGCCCGCGGGCCGTACTTTGAGTACCGTTGGTTTAGAGCATGTCTCATTCCCGTCCAAATGATTTTTTTAAATGAAACAGTACAACAGACTAGCTGTTTGGGCTTTGCAACGATTAGAGAATTGAACATGCCTAGTATACCTGTCCCTACAAAAATTAATGATTGGCAGAAATACATAAATGCCACTTTTAGTGAGCTTACAGAGTGGGTCCAGAATTGTACATTTAACACTTCATTGACACGTCCGGGCGCGTGGTTATTGTGGCCTATAGACACCAATGGGTGTCATCAATGTTTTGTCACCTCCTCGGGGGGTTTCAGGGCGATTCGGGCAGACCCTCACTACATATCACCTGAACTTGCTGAAATTATTACTACATATGGTGTGGGGAAATTGTGTCAACAATGGTTAAAATCATCCTCGCTAGATGCAGTCAAGACACATCTCACTCTCCTGTCTAATAACACTGACTTTGAAGATTTTTTGGCAGGCCCGAAGACACCACGTAGGAAGCGTTTCTTGTACGAAGTGTACAATGAAATATGGAAACTTTCCCAACAAGAGGCTGCAGCCCGGTTAAGGCAAATAGATCAGGAAAATTTGAAAAAGGCATTAGCTGTTGTGGATAATGGAATTCACACCTTGTCCGACCGAATATATACCATTGACAACATTGTTTCTTCTGCTATAGACATTATACCATCTGATATGTCTTCTTTATATCATGGACAAAGTCAAACAAGGTCCATTATGCAGTTGGGTTGGACACTTCAGACATTGAAGGCGGGTTGCGTTCCGTGGCAGCACATCAGTGCCAGGGAGATATTTTTTTCCTTTCATTTGACACGACAACAACAACTGATGGATAAAAAGGAGGCGACTTATGTCATGCTTAACATTGAAAAATTGGAAAGATTGCCTTTTACCGTGGCCGAGATTCCCTCAGCTGAGTGGTTGATACACGGGGTTATTAATCTGCCTATTTCTACACTACAATTCACTTCTTGTTTAAAACATGTTCCGGTAGGCAGATATGAAAAGCTGGGAGATAGTTGTATACATGAGGTGTGGCAACTTCCCTTCTTGTACAAATGTCTCAATGGCATGAGAGAGGTTTTTCTTAGCATTAGTGAATACAAGACTTCAGTCAGCCATTCGATGATTTGTAAGCAGCTGTCCTTGCATGGGGCATGTAATGCCTCAGTTGCGAACTTGGCTTGCTATCTGAAGGGAGTTCCGGTCCCCTTGATTAAACGCACATTCCAGGTGCTTTTCAAACGGCAGCTCCTCAATAGTGAAGCCTGTTGTGGCATGCGGGCCGGAATAGTTTACGTTGTTTTGGTCACCAAGGTCGCTACTTGCTGCGGGAATGTGTTGGTTCCCCCCACTAAATTAAGGGAGGTAGCAGATATCCGGCCTCACATTGCTACTTCCAAGGTGAATTTCGACAAGTTAAGTGACTAAAGGCTTTATTGTTTCAGAAGCATGTGGCCCTTACATCTGCACGTGAGACCTACGCGCTTCAGGTGGCAAGGTCATCAGCAGAAATACAGTCCCTGTTAAATACCAACTTTCCAAGCCACTTTGGTGAACTCGTGGGACGTATATTTAATGCGTCCAGCACAGCTGGATTAGCACATTTTTTCAAAGCCGTAGGTGTTGGTTTCGTTCACACCTTCTCTTCCATATTTGGTTAATACCTCCGGCTATTCATTCAATTTTCGGAAGCATTTTTGGGGGATTTCCGATCACTTTGGCTTTATTAGCCGGCATTTTGCTGTTGCAGTTGTTTTTCCGGAATGGCTGTCCCGCCGCAACAAGGGCGAATGTGGGCGCTCCCATCAGCGCAGCTGTGTCGTGAACGTGTGATGCAGCACTTTGGAGCAACACTCCTGGGACATTTGGAGTGTGACTGGTCTCTGTCATTCAGACCGGTTTTGGATTGTGTGCAGCCCGTGTTTCCGTGCCGTTGGTGCTCTTTTGAACATGCACTAGACGTCTGTCTCTCACAGCGACGCCCCCCAGTGGTTGATGCTGATCTGTTGATGTTCCTGATGAGGGCTCATTCCCAGACATGCGCGCTGCGGCTGCATTTGCTTCGTGAGGCTGATTACGAGATACCCTTCCTGGAGGAAGTTGATATTAACTCGTTTACGGACTGTGTACGGGATGCCGCCTTTTTTGATTCTGGGGCTTTGGAACAAACCTGCTCCTTAATAGTCTTTGGCGTGGATTTTCTGGTCTTGTCATCTACTGAAGTGGAGAATCTCCTGCTTTCCATGACTACTGTTTGAATTGGATTTGGTCTAAATTGACACTGTTACATGAATTTGGCTCTTAGCCGCATGCCTATTTTCAAATTTAGGATTACTGTGCTTTGGTGTCAACTTGACTTGTTGAAATTATATAAGGTTTTAGTTAATTGTTTTAATTTAGGGCATTTTTTAGCTTCGGCTTAAACCACTTTCTACCGACAAGGGGAGGGTGTAGTGTGGCCATTTTTTAATGTAGCTTTTTCGCGTTTGCTTATAGTATTAGGCCTCTGTGCACTTTGTCCTAGATGCATTTTATTTAGCCTCGCACTGTTATTTTACAATAACCAGTTTCACGGTCTTGTTTTATTTTCTTCTATCACACTGTTTAGTTTACTTCAGCACTGGAGTTCTCAAACAATACATTCTTGCTCGCTCTGTGCTTCAGTCAAGGATACAGTCTGGTACATTGCCGATAGACGTGGTAGAAGTTTAGTCTTTAGGGTTCATAGAAAGTACACATTATTACGCAGGGACGTTTCTTAGAACACCGGCGTGTTAGTTATAAAAACACTTCCTAGTCCTGGTACACGTAAGAGGGAGATTCTGACCAGGGAACCACAACTAGACGCTGACTGCCCTGTTGCAGATGCTGATCCCGATCACAGGCCTTTGCTCAGGTATGAGGGTTGATGTCCTCCCGGGGGAACCTGAAAGGCAGGCTTAGAGCTTAACATGCTGTGCTCAAAATAGAACTTAGAAGAGAGAACGTAATCTAGTAGCACTATGATAGCGTTATTCTTATGTTTCCCTCTCCTCGTTACTATTTCAATCCTACTGTGTTGTATGGTTCTGGTTATTGCGGCTCACGCCTTGTTATCCAAAATGCAGTTGTTTTATTAAACCAATCTTTAAAACTCAAACTGCCTTTGTCATTTATAAATGAGACCACACTGTGTATGAGAGAACTGGTTGGGATCTGAGTGACCACGACTTCTCTGGGAAGCCCTAAGATGTCATGCGCTCGGCTGCCCAATTGTCTCTTCCCTTTGGGAGAGATGAGGCACTGCTAGTTAGCCGGAGCTCAACCCGGATTTGGGGTGGCAAGGGTCCTTCGCCGTGGGTTAGACTTAGTCCCCCACACTGTGAACGATCCTGCCACCCAAAAATTCAGTAGTCTCATTAGGATAATGAGAGCCTACGCGACACCATTACAGGGTGACTATAGAGGAACTCAAGATAGCGGAATCCTACTCCTTTCTGCGCTATTCCCTTTATGCAAAGAGCAGGGCAAGAGGATGTCACACTTCCATCTCATGGGCTCCGGTAGGCCCAGAATCATGTCTTCGAGGGTCTTGTTGAATCTCCCAACAACCCTGTTAGTCTGGGGTGATAAGGTGTGAAGAACTTATAGGTTACCCCACATTGCTTCCACGTGGACTTCATGTATGTGGACATGAAGCTGATGCCCCTTTCCTTGGGAAAATCCACTCGGGTAAAAATCCCTGTCAAGGTCCTAGCCACTGCAGGTGTAGTTATGATCCTCAGAGAGAGGCTCTGGGTAGTGTGTTGGATGGCCTACCAAGCCCAGGGTAAGCCTGTGGCCCAAGACAGTTTTGGGGTCCAAGGACCCAGCAATGTTGATGCCTCCCTTTCAAAGGGGGTGCCAACAGGCATGGGACTCAGGGGGGCTTGAGCTTCTTCCTGTTCTTCCCACTGGCTTGGCAGGTGAGCCTAGTCCTACAGAAAGCATCTGAGGCTATCATCATCTGGGGCTAATAAAAGTGGGTGACAAACCTGTCAAAGGTTTTTTCCTGCCCCAGATATCCTGCCGGGGAATCTCCTGAGCCAAACCCTGTAAACAGGGCCTGTGACATTCGGGAACCATCAACACAGGTGCTGCCCCATGCACAGGTGTCTAAGAGGAGGCTGTTCTCCCAGTAAATAAGGTGATCACTGATCTGCAGAGGTATCATCAGCTGCCTGCACTTTGGTCTGCTGCCTAAGCCCCTCTGGGGTTGGCAATGTCTCTACTCCTTGCAGAATTCCTCCCTGGTAAGCCCACCCTTAATTTGCCATTCAGCAAGCTCAGGCAGGTCTCCTACAGAGGCAGTGTCCTCCCTGGTTGGCTCCAGGGCTGCCTCCTCCAGCACCCCATCTACCGGTACTGCAGGAGCTTCAGAGGCTTATTTCCCACGCCTCCTGCCCTTCCATTTCTTTGCAGCTGACCATTCTTCCAGGCTCTCTTGTCTCTCCTCCCTGTCTGCATCATGAATGGATCACCCCAGGATCAACAGTAGCCCTCATGTAAGGACTACCATTGACCATTGTGTGATCTATTCCTGTCAGGGTCACTAGGTTCAGGCACACCAGTGAGGTAGCGTTTTCATCAAGACAAGTTGGGCAAAGCTGGGTGGTAAGCAGTTTGTTAATCCCTGCATGTTCCTGTAGTTTATATCACAGAAATTAAAGGAAAATAGTGTTTTTATTCAACGTTTTACCTTTGCAGGCATTCTGGGGAATACACTTTGGGGAATCCTCAAAAACGATACCTCCCTGGACTCCTCTTGAGGTCTACTTTTCAGAAATGTCTGGGTTTGATAGGTTTCCCTAAAAGGTTCCCGATGTCAAGACTAATTAATACACTCACCTTAGTTATCATTATCGCCACAACACATTTTGGGACCTTCCCTGTGGCGGGCACTAAGCCTACCCCCTCAAGTGAGGTACCATTTTTATCACGAGACTTGGGGCAACACAGAATGGAAGAACAAGTGTTATTTTCAATTGTCTTTCTCTACATTTTTCCTTGCAAATGTAAGAAAGAAGTCATTTTGAGAAATGCCCTGTAATTCACATGCTAGTATGGGCACCCCAGAATTCAGAGATGTGCAAATAACCGCTGCTTCTAAACTCCATATTTTGTGCCCATTTCAGAAATACAAGCCCTATATAGCTCCACAACCAGAAGACTCCAGCAGACGTAGTTGTATATTGCTCTACAAAATCTGCCATAGCTGAAAAAAGATACAGAAGAAAACGTAGACAGGAATAGCTGATTTTTTAAACTCAATTTCAATATTCTTTTTATTTCAACTGTTATTTTCAATAGGAAAACTTTGAAGGATCTACACAAATGACCCCTTGCTGATTTCAGAATTTTGTCTTCTTTTCAGGAATGTTTAGCTGTCCAGGATCTACCATTGGTTTCACACCCATATCTGTCACTTACTGGAATAAGGCTAAAAGCACAAAATAATGGGAAAAATGGGGTATGTCCCGGTAAAATACCAAAACTGTATTGAAAAATGTGTTTTTCTGATTCAAGTCCAACTGTTCCTGAAAGCTGAGAAGATGATGATTTTAGCATTGCACCCCTTCGTTGATCCTATTTCCAGAACAAAAAACAGATGCTTCTTCTGACGTACCCTTTTCCCATTTCTCCCCCCCAAAAAACAAATTTTAGCTGTATTTTGGCTAATTTATTGGTCCCCTCTAGGGAAACCCACAAACTCTGGGTACCTTTAGAATCCCCAGGATGTTGGAAATAGAGGCCTGACTGCAAACAACCCCAAATAGCCAAATAAGGGCTCAGCACGGGGGAGAAAGGCCCAGCAGCTAAGGAGTTAATAGCCTGTTTGGTTTCTGCTTCCAGAGGGTATTGAAGGCCCCATCAACCACTAAGTTGATGTAAGACATCAGGCACCGGCAGGCCTCGACTAATGCAAACACAATGCACATAATGAATGCATTGTTATGTTTATGGATGCATGAGGGTGAAATTTTACACCGAGTCAAAACAAACACAACATAAATACCTCTCAGCCATTGAAGTGTAGAGCTAGAGTTGTTTTGGTTGAAGCCATTGAAATGCACATATGTTAAAGATTTTAGTGAGGACTGTTTTAGGAGTGGTAATTCTATTGAAGTCAACATAGAAAGGGTTTTGCTAGTTTGGCGTAGAAGATAAATCCATGAAGGGTGACACAAACAAAATAATATAGAGTATCAGTGCTAACTTTCTAACTTTCTAATAGTGGCATTTTCAGAATTGCAATTCAAAATCCAACTTTACCATTAAAGATGGCTTTTAATTACAGTTCTTTAGAAACCAAACTTGTCCTGTTTATCTGCTCTCAATTAGAAGTTATAGCTTTTTAAGTGACTTCAGTGTTATCCTATGGGCCTTGGAGGAGTGAAAAACAAATTTAAAGGTTTTTCACCACCAGGATATGTAAAACCTAAAGATACATGTCCTACTCTTTAGGGTCAAGCCTGCATGTGTTTTGCTTGCAAGACGCTTTAGGAGTTAGAAAAGGGCTCGGAGCCCCGTCCATGTCACGTCAGTGTCTTTCATTGGTTCGTGGGCTTGCCTGTTAAAATCTGCTTGTTTTCATTAGTGGAAGGCATGCATACGTCATGCCTTTTCCGGTGGTTAGCCCTCCTAGAGCACAGCGACCAAGTACTGAAAACATGCGAGGCTCGCTGTTTCCCATCAGGTTTGTGGACTACTTTTTATCTTTTTTTTCGCAGTGCGATTTCACTTGGCAGAATTCGAGCGCTTTGCATAACATCGACCCTGTTACATAGATAATTGCATTTTTGCCGGTTACGTAGATAATTGCACTTTTGCCGATAGGTTTCCCTACGAGTGAACTGTAGCAGCGCGGTCGCGCTGTTTTTTTTCATTTTATGTGGCAAGAAAAATCCAGTTGGGAGTTTACAACTGCAAATAGCTCTAACTCGGAGAAATGTGAGACCCTATTGCATTGCAAATGCTTGTTTACATTCACTCCACCCTGCCCTATGGGCTGTTTAGGGCATGCCCTAGGGGTGTTGTATATGTATTAAAAAGAAAAGTTTGGGCCCAGCAAAATAATTAATTGGCCAGGTGAAAATGGTGGTTTAAAACTGCACACACAGGCTGCAGAGTCATGTTTACAAGGGATATTTAAGTGGGTGATACAATCAATGCTGAAGACCCACTAGTAGCATTTAATTTACTGGACCTGGGTACATGTGGTACCACACTTCTAGGGACTTGCAAGTAAATTAAATGTGCCAAGTGGGTATGAACCAATTCCGTCATGTTTTAGAGAGCGAGAACAAGCACTTTACGACTGGCTAGTAGTGGTAAAGTGCAAAGAGTCCTTTAAAAAAAATATATATATCATTGAAATTCTAAGAATATATAAAAACCATACAAATCCACCCCCGAAAACACAGTAGGAATACAATAAATATACAAGATATCCTCTCAGACCATATACTTAGTTCACATAATTCATAGATTCCTGCCTTTGTGTACCCGAAAAGGAATAAACAGGAGAGAAGTGCTTGGTGCAGTGAATTCATGTATTCACACTGGCCTATGGACCCTCAAAGACTGAAGCCAATAATCCCAATGGTATGACATCATTCTGACCAGACACTTCAGAGCTAGGAGCCCTCCCACTCCTCCTTTTGATTCTTAATCCACTCTTCAAGGGGACCCAAATCATCAGCCCCCTTTTCCTTATTCTTTGTCCCTTCCGCAAGTAGCAATTTCACACATTAGTTAGTTCTGCCTTTTTAGCTAACGGCTCATTCTTGCAGTGTGTGTACGAGAGAAACTACAAGTCCCAGAATGCAGTTGCTGCTGTTTAAAAAAACAGTAATGGTTAAAGGTTCCAGTACAGCTCTGATCGAAAAGGGGAAAAACATTATTTCCCCCATTCCCAGTTCAAATGAGGAACTCAATTTTGTAGCTAGAAAACAATTTCATTTTAGCTTTTAAATGCTTAAAATTCCCACCACTCCATTGCCAACAAGGACTTTCATTTCACCCACATTTTTATCAAATCTCTCTCTTAGTTTTTTTAAAATTGCATCGTGACACGTGGGGGTGCCAAAGTCTTATTGAAGAATCATGTCCACAGAAATAGGAACATTAGAAAAAATGTCCAGTTTAATTGCAGCTGCTGCCTCCGTTCCCATATATTTAATTAACTACAAAAATGTATTTTAAACAAAATTGCAGTAGAGAAGAAACGCAGGCTCTTTAAAACCTTGTTAGAAATAAATCTATTGTAATAGAACCAGCTGACAAGGGTGGAGGTTTAGTTGTCATTGACAGTGAGAAATATGATCAAGAAGTCTTACGCCAATTTAACACCCCAACACACTACAGATTAATCACAGAGAACCTTTCTACAGAGTTAGCGGTCAGATTAAGGAAATCTCACAACTACAGCAGACACAGGGAGGATGTGCAAAAAAGAGTTTGAATTTCTGAATAGGGAAGACCCCAGAATGTCAGTTATATCCGTCCTTCCCAAAATCAACAAAGATCTTGAACATCCCCCAGGTAGACCTATACTTTCAGCTTGCGGGTCCCTCCTTGATCAATGGACATCATCAATAAAATAGTTAAAATATAACACAAACAGTGAACTTCTTGTGATGTCTGATATAGAGGCACTCTATACAAATAGTTTGCAAGATGAGGCCCTAAATGTCATCAAAGAAGTAATGGCATCAAGACCAATGCCCTCACAATGTCCCAACTGAATTTTTGGTGTCCTCGGCCTCGATATGCTGTAAGAATGTTTTTGCTTTCAAAGATGACCTATACCTACAGATAAGGGATTAGTGATGGGGTGTAGCTTCGCCCCAGAGGTAGCAGATATTTAGTGAGTATACAACACTGAAAACCTTTTTAGGAACAATATTAGGCATTGGTTCCTCTATCCTGAAGATGTGCTCATGATCTGAAGCAGCACCAAATAGCCACTTTCTGCTTTTCATGACTGGCTGGCCCCAGGGACAGGGGACATCAGATGCACTTTCTGATGTGACAACACATCCTGATGAACACTGGGCATTAATGTGGCACTCCACTTAGTTATGAGGGAGGCTGTCTTCAGTAGATTAAAGATGGGTTGGGGTATCAAAATAAAAGATATATATATATATATATATATATATATATATATGTGATGAGATCGACTAGATAAGGTTTTAATGCCTGCAATGCACCTGTCTGCTTTGAATATTACATTTTGCTTGTTTACTGGCACTTGTTGTTGAAACCCTCTTTAATTGAGCACATTCATAGAATTGTTTGAAGATAATATAAAGAATATATTCGACACAAACAGAAAATAATAGGAAAACGCTGTCCAGTATAATTGCAGCACCAGCTGTCTACATTTTCATATATTTAATGAAAAACAAGGTTTTCAATTCCCATCTGGAGCCTGGAGGCTGCGATTCTCTCAGCGGCAACAAGAGGGCACTCCTCGCCTGCAGATGAAATCCACTGAGCACGTTGTATGAAAGGGAGAAAGGTTTCCTCTTCCGGGTCAGCGGCAGCAGAGACAGCACCAGCAGCGGATGCTGACATCACTTCCGGCCTCTCCCACTGTGTCCAGCCTGCTGCAGAGGAGGAAGGACCCCTGTCTGTCTGTACAGTTATCTTCATCTTCCTGCCCTCCCAGCCCCAGGAGGAGGAGTGAAAAAGACGCCATCCAGGTTTTCTCTTCCAAAGGTTTATTTTCAGTAAGTAAGACTGTACCAACCCTGGCAGCTCCAGCAGCAACTGTCACTGCTGTCACTGCTCACAATCTTTCCACTCCCTGCATTCCGTCCTGTTGCTTAGACGCTGTTACATGTCAAACATTCCACCAAAACATTCCACCACATAACCCAACATATCTCCCTCCTTTAACAAAATAAACTTAATAACAAATAAGTTACAATAACTATTTACACTAAATATGATTTCCCAAAACAAAATATCCTGCATGGACATAAATGTCAAAACTTCAGCAATAATATATGTGTTGCCTACACTGCCTATGCAATGTAGTCCCTCAAATAATCTGGTCTCTTGACCATTCTTTTTTTCTTTTCCTCCAACACCGTTTTCCTCCCCTCTTCACCCTGCTCTCCATGCTTGCATGCAACATTCTTCCACTTTCTCATTTCCAACTCATTACATTTCACCACACTACCCACATTCCATTTTCTTCCATCATCCACAACCACACTATATTTACTCACTTTCGTTATGCACTTGGGTACAGACCACCTGGACAAGCCTTTTTTCGACTTCTCCCAATTCTTTGTTCTTACCCAATCACCAACCGCCAGATTTCGTTCCGCGACACCACCCATTTCTCCGCCATCATACCTCCCTTGCCCTTCGGCAACACAAATCCTCAATCTCCTCTCATTCACTCTCTTTCTACCAGCCTTGCCCATCCACCCTGGCACGGCCTTAGTACACGGTTTCCTCCCTTTCAATAACTTAAACGGAGTTTCCATGGTAAGAGAATGCAGAGTGGTGCGGTAGTTCCATAACATATCCTTGATTTCCTACTTCCAACTCAACCCATTTTGCACAGCCAACTGAATGTTCTCTCCCAACACCCTGTTAAATCTTTCCACTAGTCCATTTTCCCTGGGATGTGCAACAGCAGTTTTGATATGCTTAACCCCACAGTTCTCCAAATAGTTCTTAAATTCATTAGACGTAAATTGCGGACCATTATCAGTCACCAGCCCCTCAGGATAACCTTCTCGCCTCCACACCTCTTCACAAAATTCAATGACCACGCCAGACTTGATCTCACGCACTAAACTGACCTCTGGCCATTTAGAATAGTAATCCATCATCACGATGGCATAGGTTTTACCACATCCATCCAATTCAAATGGACCGCACACATCCATGCCCACCTTCTGCCATGGCTCACGAGGAAACGGTATAGGGACCACAGGAGTGCTCTTTCCAACGTTTGTTTTATTGCTGCACGCACAACACACGCAATTTCTAACAAATCTCTCAACATCACGATCCATGCCTGGCCACCAAAAATCCTCTCAAGCTTTCCTCTTCATACCTGATATTCCACCATGACCCTCATGCAAAATCCCCAATACATTCTTTCTCAAATTGCGCAGTACTATTACTCTGTCACCTCTTCTCAAAACACCATTATGTTCCGATAATTCTGGCCACACATTCTTGAAATCTGACAACACAATTGACACATCTTCTCATAACTCCCGCCAATGTTTGTTCAAATTATCCTTTAACAATTTCAATTGCACATCCTCTTCCATCTCCCTCTTCCATACACTCTCTTCTAGCGCTTTTGTTTCCATAGCTTGTATGTCCGCCACCAACCATTCTTCATCTTCCTCACCCACAAATCCTTCAATTGGTAATCTAGATAGACAGTCAGCATTCACATTTGCTATCCCCGGCACATATTCAATTACAAAATCATACTCTTGCAATCTGTAGAGCCATTTAGCTATTCGAGGAGACGCGCAATTTGCACCCTTTGTTGTAAAGATGTCCACCAAGTGTTTATGTTTGGTTCGTAATACAAACCTTCTACCCCAAACATAATTCCTGAAATGTTGAACCCCCCCACCAACATGCAAGAGCTTCTTTTTCAATTTCAGAATATGTGCTTTCTGCACCTTTAAGCGTTCTTGATGCAAATGCAATCACATGCTCTCTCCCTTTACTCACTTGCATCCATACTGCACCCAAGCCATACATACTCGCATCTGTGGAAATAATTGTATGATTTTTCGTTACAAATGGCTTCAATTCGACAGCCTCGATGATGTTGCACTTTAATGTATCAAATGCTTGTTGGCATTTCTCAGACCACTCAAACCTTTGGTTTTTCTTCATCAACGCTCTTAAAGATTGGGCAATATCAGCAAAATTTGATGATACGCATTTGATAAATCCAGTGTGGAAAACACCTTACCACCTTGAATGCTGGTCAACAACTCATTTATGTTGGGGATAGGATGTCTATCAACCCATATCTCCTTGTTTAAATCCCTCAAATCCACACACATTCTAATCTTACTGTTGGGTTTCCGAGCCAACACCACCGGACTCAACCACTCTGACGATTCTATCTCCTCTATCACTCCCAACTACAGCAATATTGCCAATTCAACTTTCAGCGCATCTCTTAACACCAATGGTACCCCTCTCACTTTATGTACTTTGGGTACAGCACCTTCCTTTAAGATGATCCTATGTTGAAACTTCTCCAGACAACCTAGTTTTCCTCCAAACAACCTTGGAAATTCTACTTCCCACCTCTTTGCTTTAGATTCATCACGTAACACAGTCAACACTTGTTCCTTAGTATTAGGGTTCAATATAATACTTAACGCCCTTTGCTCTTTCCACCCCAGCAAACACTTTCCAGTTTCCACCACATACACACAACACTTGACTTCCCTCTGTTTAAAACTTACCATCCCATGGAAACACCCCATAACCAGTATCTTGCTACCCCCATACCCTACCAGAGCAATTTTGGAAGCAGTCAATTCCACCTTGCCCAGTTTACCCCATGCATACTTATCTATGAGCGTCTATGGGGAACAAGAATCTGCCCACATGATGATGTGTATACCATTTAAACTCACGTCACACTTAGGTGGTCTGTAGCGATCATTATCTAACAACATAATATCATCTTCGTCCAAATCTTCTTCTGGAACGGCTTCGCCTAACATCAACACCTGTATGCGGTCAACATCTTCATCTGAAGACGTTTTGTTCCCTTCATTACAATCGTTCTGTAGACAATTTATACTTTTCTTTTTTACTGTACTCTTCTTCTGGTTACAATTAAAACATTTGACACTTGCCGCCGGACAATTCCCAGAAAAGGCCATGTGTCTCATACTACCACATCTATAGCATCTCCTTGTCCCTTCAACTTTCCTGTCACCCTTACTGTTCTTAACTCTATCAACTTCTTGCATTGTCACTTGCTCAGCATAATTTTTTCCTAATTCCTTAATATATCCTGAAGTATCTTCAATGCGCCGTGCAATGACAATCGCTTCCTCCAAAGACGGATCCTTCATGCTTAAGAGTTTTTCTTGAATTTTTAAACTTTTAGTGTGGTTTATTAGCTGGTCCCTTATTATTTCTTCGTGCAAATCCCTAAACTTGCACGTATTCACCAATGTTCGTAAAGCACTTACAAATTGGTCAATCGATTCACTGGGTGCTTGTGCTCTAGAGAAAAATTTGTGACGTTCTACCACAATACTCACTTTCTTACTAAAATGATTTTCCAGTGCTATCATGGCCCTGGTATATACAACATCCTCCTCTGTCTCCTCATCAGAGCCTTCCCCTTTTACAGCAAAGTTGTCACATGGTAAGGTTTTCAGTACTTTCCTGACTTCCACTCCCAGATTATGTTTTAATAAAGCTAATTTTCGCTTAGCAGTAAAAATAGCACCACCCAAAGCCTCCAAGTAGGTCTCGAAGGCTTCTTGCCAATCTTCCCACGGCATATTCGGTTCACCAGGTACAGCCAAGAGCATGGGAGGAGGCGCGATTGACTGTATTGTGTTAATAGCAATGGAACAAAACAAATTTATGACAGTGCAAACCGGAACAATTCATATACATTTTAACACTCCTTTCCCCATTTATGCATGTCCATACTTATTTCAGCAACCTGAAGCGTTTTCATGATGGTCGTTCAGTTCCAATAATGTAATGCGGAGCGTCCCTACGTTTGTTGCCTTGGTTACGGCAACGTCAATCTTACTTATGTTATTGACAGCGTACATCTATCTAGAGTCGGTTGCCCTTGTCTCGGCAACGCAGAGTGTCTCTACGTTGGTTGCCGTAGTTACAGCAACGTCATCCTCCGTCTCTTGTTCCCCGATGCACGCGGTGGAGCAGCCCGTGCGGTGACAGCTTCTCTGCATGAGCCCCCTTGCAGCGAGAGGTTTTGCAATGGCTGTACCTCGCGGTGATCCTCTGATGCGCGGTGGAGCAACCCGTGCAGTAACAGCTTCCCTGCACGAGCCCCTCTGTGGTAGGAGGATTCGTAACGGTTGTTCCTCGTGGTAGGTTTGAATACACCGCTGCGCGTCCCACGCCGTTCCCGAAATACTGTTGTAAAACTTATATTGTACAAATAGTTCGCACAGTTCTTATCTGTCTTAGCGTTCACTCATACAGAAAGTACCAAAACACCCTACGGACTTCACTACACGGTACCTCAGCCTGTAGGACTGGATCCTTAAGTACGCTCCTCCTTGTTTTCTGCTTTACATTTAGACGTTCAGCCCTTCCCAGACTCGTCCAGTTTTTCCTGGGTTCTTTTCCACGGTACACTCCACACTTCTTGGTTTCCAGGTCACAATTTCTTTCTGGCACAATGCACCCCAAATCTGCTTCTTCCCAGCACGGTTGACACTCTGCCAGGGTTGGCTACCCTTGGTATCCCATCCTCGTCGCCACTGAAAAAGAAGCCTTCCAGGTTTTCTCTTCCAAAGGTTTATTTTCAGTAAGTAAGACTGTACCAACCCTGGCAGCTCCAGCAGCAACTGTCACTGCTCACAATCTTTCCACTCCCTGCATTCCGTCCTGTTGCTTAGACACCGTTACATGTCAAACATTCCACCAAAACATTCCACCACATAACTCAACAAGGAGAGAGACTGGAAATGTCTGCACAGGTTTCCTCTCAGGTAGGAGATTGTCAGCACCTTCTGCTGTGTTTGTAGAAATAGACTGAATAATCCTGGAGGAAATCTCTGCCAGGAGCCGGGCTCTTCTATCCGGGGGCCTCTGGGGATCTGTCCTTCCGGGCCTGGGGGTGTTTGTGGTCATCATTTGTGTTAAAGAGGGGATATGTGCACTGCACTACATCTTACTGCTCTGTGAGAGATCTGTGCACTGCATCTTACTGCACTGTGAGGCAATCTCTGCCAGGAGCCGGGCTGAGCTGGGCTCTTCTATCCGGGGACCTCTGGGGAGCTTTCCTTCTGGCCCTGGGGGTGTTTGTGGTCATCATTTGTGTTACAGAGGGGATCTGTGCACTGCATTGCATCTTACTGCACTGAGCGGTAGGTGCACTGCACTGCATCTTACTGCGCTGAGGGATCTGTGTTCACTGTACTGCAACTTACTGCACTGTGAGAAATCTGTGCACTGCATCTTACTGCACTGTGAGGAATCTGTGCACTGCATCTTACTGCACTGTGAGGAATCTGTTCACTTCACTGCATCTTACTGCGCTGAGGGATCTGTGTTCACTGCACTGCAACTTACTGCACTGTGAGAAATCTGTGCACTGCATCTTACTGCACTGTGAGGAATCTGTGCACTGCATCTTACTGCACTGTGAGGAATCTACACACTTCACTGCATCTTACTGCACTGTGAGGAATCTGTGCACTTCACTGCATCGTACTGCACTGTGTGGAATCTGTGCACTGTACTGTATCTTATTGCACTGTGAGGAATCTGTGCTCACTGCATCTTACTGCACTGTGAGGAATCTGTGCACTGCACTGCATCTTACTGCAAAGTGAGGAATCTGTGCACTGCACTGCATCCTACTGCACTGTGAGAAATCTGTACTGCATCTTAGAGGAATCTGTACTGCATCTTACTACACTGTGGGGGATCTGTGTCACTGCACTGCATCTTACTGCACTGTGAGGAATCTGTGCACACTGCATCTTACCGCACTGTGAGGAATCTGTGCACACTGCATCTTACCGCACTGTGAGGAGTTTGTGCACTGCGCTGCATCCTACTGCACTGTGAGGGATCTGTGCACGGCACTGCATCTTGGTGCACTATGAAGAATCTGTACACACTGCACTGCATCTTACTGCACTGTGAGGAATCTGTGCATGACGCTGCATCTTACTGCACTGAGGGATATGTGCACACTGCACTGCATCTTACTGCACTGTGACGAGTCTGTGGACTGCATTTTACTGCACTGTGATTGATTTGTCCACTGAACTGCATCTTATTGCAGTATGAGGAATCTGCAAACTGCACTGCATCTTCACTATGAGGAATCTGTGCACTGCATGTTACTGCTGTATGAGGCATCTGTGCACTGTACTGCATCTTACCGCGCTGATGAATTTGTGCACTGCTCCATATTGCACTGTGAGGAATCTGTGTCACTACACTGCATCTTACTGTACTTTGACCCATCTGTGCAGACTGCACTGCATCTTACTGTACTATGAGGAATCTATACACACTGTACTGTATCTTACTGCACTGTGTGTAATCTGTGCACTGCATTTTACTTGCATTGTGAGGGATCTGTGTATTCAGCTGTATCCTATTGTACTGTGAGAAATCTGTGTACACTGCACTGCATTTTACTGCACTGAGAGGAATCTGTGCACTGTACTGCATCTTACTGCACTGAGGAATCTGCACTGCACCTTACTGCAAGGAATCTGTGTCACTACACTACATGTTACTGTAGTTTGAGCAATCTGTGCACCCTGTACTGCATCTTATTGTACTATAAGGAATCTGTACATTGTGCACTGCATCTTACTGCACTATGAGGAATATGTGCACTACACTGCATCTTAGTGCACTGTGAGAAATCTGTACACACTGCACTGCATCTTGCTGCACTGCGGGATATCTGTACATGCTGCACTGCGTCTCACTGCACTGTGAGGAATCTGTACAGGAGGAAATACGTTTTACCACAAAATGAAGGATGGTTACAAAAGTGCATCTGTACATACTGAACTTTTCACTGCTTTTGACTCAGCAAGAGGGATGTTTATAGCATGTAGGAAGTCTGCACTACACTACAAGGGGTGTTTAAGAAAGAGAAAATCTTTGCACATTGCATGATCTTTTGCTCACACTATGAGCAATCTGTATTTATTGCACTGCTTTAGTATTCAGACAAAATATTGATTTAAAAATATTAAGTTGCAGGAATATTGAGTTTTTAATATTGTGACACAGAAATATCCTGTGCAAAATATCGGTTACAAGAATATTGATATTTTAAGGTAAGAAATATAGGGCCTCATTACGACCCTGTCAGCCGGCGGTAAGCTGGCGGTAACACCACCAACAGTCTGGTGGTGTTTCACCAGTTATTATGATCGTGGCGCAATAGCCACGGCCATACCGCCGGCCCCTCCAACATACCGCCAGGCTTCTGCCCCATCGCGCATTTCACTGCCCGAATTCTACTGCACCCGCTGCACATCAACATTGCCGCCGGCTCTATTACGAGCCGGCGGCAATTTTGATGTGACTTTTCTGCTGGGCCAGTGGACGGAAACACTGTTACCGTCCGCTGGCCCAGCGGAAACGTCATAATAGGGAGCCAGAAATACCACCAGCAATGGCGGTATACTGG
Source organism: Pleurodeles waltl (assembly GCF_031143425.1). Taxonomy (NCBI): domain Eukaryota; kingdom Metazoa; phylum Chordata; class Amphibia; order Caudata; family Salamandridae; genus Pleurodeles; species Pleurodeles waltl. The sequence goes on from NC_090442.1 coordinate 11,171,161, forward strand.
CGCCCGCAGCTTCGGCGGTCTTTGGCCAAGACCGCCGAAGTTGTAATAAGGCCCATAATGTTTTACATTTCTTTATGTGTTTTAATTGTTTAATTGTGCTTTATGTGTTCAAATAATGTTATAATAATATTTAATAATGTTGTATATTGGTGTAATTGCTGTTAATGTTTTTAAATAAAGTTTGTAATTTTAGGTTACTTATATTATTAATTTATTTGTAAAACAGTAATTTATTTTGTCATAGCTGGTTGTGAGGTTTGTAGGGGTACAGAGTGGGAAGTTAACTAAGTATAAATAATATATATATAATTTTTTAGTTAATATTTATTTATATTGGTTATTAAGTATGTAAATAATATTTTTTAAAGTTATAATTTAGGTGCAGGTTAATGGGTTTGTAGGCGTATCGTGTGGGTTGTTAATGAGATAATAATGTATTAGTTATTAATCATTGATAAATTATTTATTAATTCATTGTTTATTATGTAAATTGTGTAATTATTATAATGTTTTAATTTATATTTTAGGCGCGGCTGTTGGTTTGTAGGGATATAGGGTGGGAAGTTCATCAAAAAATAATTTATTAATTATACAATATTTACTTATTAATTGATTACTTGTTAATTATGTGAATTGTTTAATAATTATAATGTTTTAGACATATGTTAAATGTGGGACTGTAGTGTGAGAATGTAATGAAATAAATATTAAATAACATTTTTGTAAATAATTATTAAAACAATTATAATTATTTTAATTGTTTGTTTTTTAATCTGTATATTTAATTTTATATTATGTCGTTTTTATAATTGTATGACCTTAATACTTGTTTTATCATAAGGTATGTGTTTGAGGTGAAGTACTGTCCCTACTGGAATGGGAACAATACATTTTACCCCTCCTGAGTCCAACTCATTCCCTACTGCTTCACAGACTGGGGGGGATAGTAACTTTTACTGTACCACGACAAAGAGAGAGATAAAGGGGGCGGCTATTACCATAGAAACGCACTGGCCCCTTAATCTGACACATACACAAAAGAGGTGCAATCCCTGCTATACATGGTACTTGAAAAACTGTTTCAGGCCCCACAAAAGGAGAGGAAATCACTCACAGTCTCTCATTACACCTACCTTTTTATCCATAGTCTAGGGGTGGCTCCTCCGCTAAGGCAGAGGAGCGTCGCCCGCTGGATTTTTAAAAAAGGAAAAATAAAATGATAACAACGTACGCTACGTTATCATTTTTTTTTTCCTTGTAGTAAGTGTAGGAAAGTACCATCTTGCCTGGCATGTTACCCCCATATTTCACTGTATATATGTTGTTTTAGTTGTATGTGTCACTGGGACCCTGGTAACCCAGGGCCCCAGTGCTCATAAGTGTGCCCTGTACTGTATGTGTTACCTGTGTTATAACTAACTGTCTCACTGAGGCTCTGCTATCCAGAACCTCAGTGGTTATGCTCTCTCATTTCTTTCCAAATTGTCACTAACAGGCTAGTGACCAATTTCACCAATTCACATTGGCATACTGGAACACCCTTATAATTCCCTAGTATATGGTACTGAGGTACCCAGGGTATTGGGGTTCCAGGAGATCCCTATGGGCTGCAGCATTTCTTTTGCCACCCATAGGGAGCTCTGACAATTCTTACACAGGCCTGCTACTGCAGCCTGAGTGAAATAATGGATAAATTATTTCACAGCCATTTTCACTGCACTTAAGTAACTTATAAGTCACCTATATGTCTAACCGTTACCTGGTAAAGGTTGGGTGCTAAGTTACTTAGTGTGTGGACACCCTGGCACTAGCCAAGGTGACCCCACATTGTTCAGGGCCAATTCCCCGGACTTTGTGAGTGCGGGGACACCATTACACGCGTGCACTACATATAGGTCACTACCTATATGTAGCTTCACAATGGTAACTCCGAATATGGCCATGTAATATGTCTATGATCATGGAATTGCCCCCTCTATACCATCCTGGCATAGTTGGCACAATCCCATGATCCCAGTGGTCTGTAGCACAGACCCTGGTACTGCCAAACTGCCTTTCCCGGGGTTTCACTGCAGCTGCTGCTGCTGCCAACCCCTCAGACAGGCATCTGCCCTCCTGGGGTCCAGCCAGGCCTGGCCCAGGATGGCAGAACAAAGGACTTCCTCTGAGAGAGGGTGTTACACCCTCTCCCTTTGGAAAATGGTGTGAAGGCAGGGGAGGAGTAGCCTCCCCCAGCCTCTGGAAATGCTTTCATGGGCACATTTGGTGCCCATTTCTGCATAAGCCAGTCTACACCGGTTCAGGGACCCCTTAGCCCTGCTCTGGCGTGAAACTGGACAAAGGAAAGGGGAGTGACCACTCCCCTGGGAGGTGCCCAGAGCTCAGAAACTCCTCCTGATAGGCTCCTTCAGGTGTTGCTAGCCTATCCTCTCTCCTAGGTAGCCAAACCCTCTTTTCTGGCTATTTAGGGTCTCTGTCTCTTGGGATTCCTTAGATAACGAATGCAAGAGCTCATCCGAGTTCCTCTGCATCTCTCTCTTCACCTTCTGCCAAGGAATCGACTGCTGACCGCGCTGGAAGCCTGCAAAACTGCAACATAGTAACAAAGACGACTACTGCAACTCTGTAACGCTGATCCTGCCGCCTTCTCGACTGTTTTCCTGGTGGTGCATGCTGTGGGGGTAGTCTGCCTCCTCTCAGCACTAGAAGCTCCGAAGAAATCTCCCGTGGGTCGACGGAATCGTCCCCCTGCAACCGCAGGCACCAAAGAACTGCATCACCGGTACCTTGGGTCTCCTCTCAGCACGACGAGCGAGGTCCCTTGAATCCAGCAACTCTGTCCAAGTGACTCCCACAGTCCAGTGACTCTTCAGTCCAAGTTTGGTGGAGGTAAGTCCTTGCCTCCCCACGCCAGACTGCATTGTTGGAAACCGCAACTTTTGCAGCTACTCCGGCCTCCGTGCACTTCCGGCGGAAATCCCTTGTGCACAGTCCAGCCTAGGTCCACGGCACTCTAACCTGCATTGCACGACCTCCTAAGTTGTTCTCCGGCGACGTGGGACTCCTTTGTGCGACTTCGGGTGAGCACTGTTTCACGCATCCTCGTAGTGCCTGTTTCTGGCACTTCTCCGGGTGCTGCCTGCTGCTGAGAGGGCTCCTTGTCTTGCTCGATGTCCCCTCTGTCCCCTGACGCAATTTGCGACATCCTGGTCCCTCCTGGGCCACAGCAGCATCCAAAAACCCTTACCGCACGATTTGCAACTAGCAAGGCTTGTTGGCGGTCTTTCGGCGGGAAAACACTTCTGCACGACTCTCCACGGCGTGAGGGATCCGTCCTCCAAAGGGGAAGTCTCTAGCCCTTGTCGTTCTTGCAGAAACCTACGCTTCTACTGTCCAGTAGCAGCTCCTTTGCACCCACAGCTGGCATTTCCTGGGCATCTGCCCATCTCCGACTTGCTTGTGACTTTTGGACTTGGTCCCCTTGTTCCACAGGTACCCTCGACTGGAAATCCATTGTTGTTGTATTGTTGGTTTGTGTCTTTCCTGCAGAATTCCCCTATCACGACTTCTATGTCCTTTGGGGAACTTTAGTGCACTTTGCACTCACTTTTCAGGGTCTTGGGGTGGGCTATTTTTCTAACCCTTACTATTTTCTAATAGTCCCAGCGACCCTCTACAAGGTCCATTCGTGGTTCGCATTCCACTTTTGGAGTATATGGTTTGTGTTGCCCCTATCCCTATGTGTCTCCAATGCATCCTATTGTAACTATACATTGTTTGCACTGTTTTCTAATACTATTACTGCATATTTTGGTATTGTGTACACATATCTTGTATATATTTGCTATCCTCATACTGAGGGTACTCACTGAGATACTTTTGGCATATTGTCATAAAAATAAAGTACCTTTATTTTTAGTATATCTGTGTATTGTGTTTTCTTATTATATTGTGCATATGACACTAAGTGGTACTGTAGGAGCTTCACTCGTCTCCTAGTTCAGCCTAAGCTGCTCTGCTAAGCTACCATTATCTATCAGCCTATGCTGCTAGACACCCTATACACTAATAAGGGATAACTGGGCCTGGTGCAAGGTGCAAGTACCCCTAGGTACTCACTACAAGCCAGTCCAGCCTCCTACAGTAAGGGGCAGGGTTGGGCTGGAAGGAGGGGCCGCAGGATGGTTATGCAGCACAATGTGCGCATGTCTGTTTTGCTGGCCATGTTGGGCCGGCCTAACACACATGCGCTCTTTGCATGTTCTCTACAAGTGGAGAACAGGCACAGAAACCCACTCCCAGTCTGAGCGGCAAAGCAGGACGCTCAGACCAATCCTGGACAAATTACCAGGACCCAGATAACTAACTCGTGAGAGTGGCATCCTTGATGAATGTGTGACCACAGGAGGCGCCCACCCCCTACAGGCCATGAGGCATAAGTCCTTAGGTGATTAGGTTAATTGATCTTTGGAGGGTATGGTAAGGTAGGACTTGCATTATTACTCACACTAAAAGGGTGTTCGGAGTGGAGGTTGATCTGTGCACCCTGCAGTGCTTTGTGATCACACTAGTGTCGCATGGGTTCTTATTACCCTAATGAGACTACTGGATTTGAATGGTGGAATGACTTGCACTGTGGGAGACCGAGTCTGAGCCCACTACAAGTGACACCTGTTGGCCCAATCCAAGTTTTATTCCGGCTAACTAGCAGTGCCTCATCTTCACCCAAGAGCAGGGATGATTGGGCAACCGGGAACATGACACAAATGACTCCTCAGGGAAATCATTGTCACTCAGATCTCATCTGTTTCTCTCAGTTACATTAGCCTCACATATGCAAGGACAATCAGAGGCAGAGTATAGTCCAATAAGATTTTATTGAAGTAACTGCATCTTAGATAATAAAGCATGTATTGCAATAGCTAGGACGATGAAGCATGAGAGGATTAAAATTGTGACAAGGAGAGTAAAACATAAAAATAGCGCTACCATATTGTCACTAAGATCGGTAGGAAGAGCTCCTACTTAGGCTATGTTAGACCACAGCATATTAAACTCTAATTCTGCCCTTCAGGTTCCCCTGGGAAGACATCATCCCTCATACCTGAGCAAGAGGCCTGTAGTCTTCATAAGCAGCTGCAGCGAAGCAATCAGCAATCAGCGTACAGTCGTGGTCATCTGGCTGAAATCTCCCTCTAACGTACAGGGCTCAAAGTAGTGTTTTTATAATAAAAATAGCTGATGTTCCAAGAAAGGATCCCCACGTAAGAGTGTGTATGTTTCTGTGAACATTAGAGACAAAGCGTACCACTTTTGGCGGCAACCTATCTTACTGCATCTTTGAGAAGCACAGAGTGAAAGACATGGCTTGTTGCTGGCCTAGGCGAAGAACAGCTAGATAGAGAAAATAAAACAAGATTTCAAATGTGGCTATTGTTAAAATAATAAAAACAAAGCTGAATAAATCTAGGTTCAAGTGCACAGCGGCAGGCAGAGTTTGCTAAAATAATGTGTATAAAACTATAGCTAAAATGGCTACACAACACTAGGAGGGCATTTACAGTGGAAACTAAACCATGTCCAGGCATGTGCACTTTATAAAATAAGATACCACAAAGCCTCACAAAAGTTGAACACTGGTCCCTCATGAGATTTCATCCTAATTGCTGGTGGTTTATGACAGAGATCCGTAGGTTGCTGTATTTGAGTCGTAGCAGCAATCCAGCTGTTCCTCGTCATGTGTGGATGTGTTTCCTTGCTGCTGTAGTTATTGATTTCAAGTTTGATCCAAATTAGTGAGCTGAAGCTTTAGCTTGCTGTGCAGTTGCATATGTATGACAAGGTGCGGCTGCAGGACTCTTACTTCAAGATTTTGGATGTTTACAGATATTCTCACAGGCACAGCCTAATTTAATGACAAAAACATGAAGTATGATCTGTCTGTCCAAGCATGTGCGTATGTATCCCTGAGTAAAGTGATTGTGTTTCTTTGTCAGCTCCTCAACACCACAACATTTTCCCCATACTCCATGTATCTAGGCATGTGCAGGGGTCAGACCAGGGTCAGACCAATAATTCTTCTAGCTGTCGGGCTCAGCAAGTCCTACTGCTGGTGCTTTAGAAGGTCAGGTGGGTGCACCACACAGACTGCCCATAGCTGATCATCCTCCTACGAAGGATGCTCCTCAGTGTAGGCTCTCTTCCCTGGCGTCCCTCCCTGAACCTTCTTCCTAGCTCCATCTGCGTAGATAAATATCTTTGTGCAGAGATCTGATCAGGCTGGTGGCTGAAGGATACCAACCTGCCCCAGCAGAAATATGCTGGTCAAGTTGCTGAGGCCAGTGGCGTAACACAACTTGATGGGGACAGTAAAATACATTGATGGTTCCCCCAACCCAGTCTGGAGCGATTAGGCCAAGGGCCCGCGGCCTGTACACATTGTACGATGTACTGAAGCTTGGGGGCATGGAGCGGTGGGGGTTGCGGGGCCTAATGTTACATCACTGGCCAAGACCTAAGGCGTGTAACAGACTGAATTGGTGGTTGACTTCAAAAATTAATTAGCAGATGAGAAATCCAGTAAGAGTCACAAAGGGCAAACGCTGTTGAAAGGCATTTGTTTTAGTAGATCCTAGTTAAGATAATAATTAAGAGGTTGGTGGTATCCATTGTAATAAGCAAATGTCCTGTTATAACCACCTCTCAGTTCCCCTGCCTCATTTAGAGTTTGGAATATCATTGAATTTCCAGTGGCACATTCACCACAGGACTGCCAGCTCATAGAGAATCGCCTACGGATATTGTCAGGGCCTCTTGAATGATGTGTCGGGAGACTACTAAATTATGCAGCAGGGTTGTCTAAACTGCATGGCATGTAAAGGCAAACTATCTGTCACATTTTCTAATGGCATTACTTCATCATTTTGTAATTCTTACATATGGTAATACTGTCTAGGGAAATATTTCACCTCATTAGTACCAGTTTAACAACCAAATATAAAAATAATCAAGAAAGATGAGCAGATAACCTTTGTGCGGTCTAGCTGATGGTGGTCAGGTGGCGGGGACTGCAGGTGGGAATTCAATGCAGTTTTCTACATATGTGTCAATGCATACGTGTACATTTTGTCCAAAATGTGCACATGTGCATATATACTTGTGAAAATACATATGTCCATGTACCGTCCAATTGCTGAACTCTACACATATATGTCCAATCCAGTCAATGACAGGGATTTTTTTCCGGGGGTTAGGTGGCATCTACAATGGGGGGCCCTGGGCGAAGGGGTCCACGTAGGGAACTGCAGGTAAAAGAAAGAAATGGGGGAGCTAGCCCATCCTTTTTTTAAAAGTGGTGCTACAGTGTATGCAGTGCCACTTTTCTTGCAGCCCCTTGCGACCCCCCCTACCGCCACCATGTGTGCTCTGTATTTAAAATATGGTGCACCAGGGTGCGGGGTAGGGGGCAATAGCGTCAGAATTTCTGATGCTGTTGTTGTACAGTTCAGGGTTAGCGCCACATTTTAGGTGCTAACCCTGAACAGTACATAGGGGCCTGTTGAAAACAATGGCATGCCCCCTTTAAACGCCTGAGCAGGCATTAAAAGTGCCAAAAACAATGACACAAAGAAATCTCTGATTTATTGCCCCCTCAATGGTGGAATGCCCTCATTGCATACATTATGCATGGCGCTGGTATAATGTAGTACAAAGTGTTATAAAGTGGCGCAATGCATGCATTTTGCCACTTTGTAAATTTGGCGTGGGGAAAAGGACACCTTATGGTAAAAAAAATTACGCTACGGTGGCGCTAAAGTGGCGCTAGGCCCTCTTAAGTCTGGGCCATGGTTTCTTCAGAAAACCCAGCTAACTCAATTATTCTGCCCTCATATGCTACAGAGAGCGATCAAGGGGCTCCAAAACCTTTCCAGGCCATTTCTCCCATAATATTTCTTCCATAATTTTTGTTATTCTAGCTCCCGAGCCAACTAGTATTCTGATAGTTTTATTTCCTATTAATACATCAATGTAAGGATCAACACATCCAGCTGGATCACCTGTCTTAGGGCCTGAATACGAGTCTGGCGGGACTAAGACTGCCAAACGCAGGGTAGCGGTCGGACTGCCACAGCTGTGATGATCTGATCTGATCTAAGATCCTGACGTGCTGACGGCAGTCTTGGTTGTAATCAGCCAAGTCGGCGGTTCCACCACCATGAAAAGACTGGTGGAAAACAAGTATAGCCAACCGCTAGTCCATCTTCGAGATTAGGAAAGCACTGGAGGATTAGTTGGCAATTTGTTTTGTAAAATATCCTCTCAGATTCATTTGAAGATTTGGAAAGAGGTCTGCAAATATAATATGAAAGTCTTAAGAGGAGTACAAGATGGCAGGATGAGGCTCTTTGCTGCATGCATGATTTTTTAAGGAGAAAATATTAAGCACAGCTAGTACAGGCATTTCTGTAGAGCACTAGAATATTACGCATCAGCTTAGTACACTTGGGCAGTCTCACATGAAGGCACAATTAGTCTCTTCTCCTTAAAGGGGGGCTTATGTGTATTTCATCCCTCGAAGTAACAATTCCTCTGGGAAGCCCCCTCATCATTTGGCCCCTCTATGATTAGATCATGGGACGTGCCTCTGTTCCGCCCTCAAGCCCAAAGAAGCCCTTCCAAGGCCTTCATAGCTTTTAAATTACCTGGGACATCCCTTACCTGTAGACCCCATTCTGCCAACTTCCTTGCATTGATCCTTTCAGGTCAACCATCTTGTCCTAGGCATTAGCTCGTTCGCCCATATGTCTGTAATTACCCTTTTTTGCGTCTATCAAGCCTTGTTTCCCAATGTTGGTTTATGCCTCTGTGGATCAAATGCTTTCATCTATCCCAGCAGGACATAGTGAGGTATCATGAGGCATGTAGCATCTCATACCCCAGAGAGCACACCCTCCACCTCGGTGCAAAACTCCTGTATTACACGCCAGACCCAATGGGAGTGCACCAGGTCCCTTGCGCAGTTCTCCATTTGAGACTCATCTTTGCCTGTTACAGTCACATGCTCCAGGCTGTTCCTCATGTAGTTGACCTTTTGAGGATTTGTCGTCTTATTAATCTGAAGTTACCACAAATTGAAACCTCCCTAGGGTGTTGCAGTGCTCCTAAATCCTACCTCATTTTTCCTAAAATGCTGCAGATCCTTCAGGTCATTATTTATTAATTTTCCACAGATTTGGGATATTACCCCTTTATCTAGTTCACAGAGAGGAGCCTGTTCTGCAGTGGTCGTGCATCCGACACCTCCTGCAGTCCCTATACTCCACAACCTAATCTGAATATATCCAGACAGTGCCCAGGGTGCAGAGGGATGGGTGACTGGATGCCCATGAGATGGGCATGTCCTGCTTTGGTGAGATATTGGGGATCTCATGTTGGTGACTGTATTGGAATTAAAATAAACCTGTGTCCCTGATCTTCAATCTTGGATAGCTCTGGATATTATAGATTTCTTTCAGTAGTAAGTATTTGTTTGTATCAGTAATGGGTGGTTCATGGAAAGCCAAAGAGCCACTAGAATGATTCACAACAAAAGTAGGAAAACATTTAGGGATTGTTTGCAAATGTTAGTCATTTGAGATGTCATTATTGATGTAAATGACCTTGTCATGAGTGAAGTAAGGAGGGAGGTCATGAGCCGTGCATTGCTGTGGGATAGGTTTTATTGTTAGCTCAGGTAACTATAACTGATGAATTTCACTGGTTTTGTGCGAGTGAAATGTGAGCCTATATAACGTCCCTGGAAGCTTTGATTTTTCAAGTGAATTTCTAGTTTTTTTAATTTTATTTCCTAACTATAATAGCCCTTTCACCTTTGGGTTTTTTAAAGTGAATTTTTAAGTTTTTTAAATTGTATTTTCTAACTGTAACCACTAACCTCTGACAGTGAGTGTGAGAGTGTCTGAGTAGGTCTGGGAGTGGGTGTGAGAGTGTCTGAGTAGGTCTGTGAGTGGGTACATGAGTCTCTGAGTAGGTTTGTGAGTGAGTGCATGAGTTTCTGAATGGGTATGTGGGTGAGTGCGTGAGTATCTGAGTGGGTCTGTGAGTGAGTGCGTGAGGCTCTGAGTGGGTCTGTGAGTGAGTGCGTGAGTCTCTGAGTGGGTCTGTGAGTGGGTAGAAGGGAAGGGGGCCATGCACCCCCTCGAGGGACCTATTTTGGCCCCCAGGGACCCCATCCCCCAGGGCCTGGCTGTAGGAGGATGTCCCTCTATTTAGTGTGCAAAAACATGCACACTGTGCAGGGGGTCCAGACAACCACACGTTGGTTTACAGAGTTAAAAACTAGATCACTTAATGCTCTCATTTTTATGGGCGCTCAGTCGAGCAGTTAGGCTAATCTTGTGGAAGTGCAAAGCATTTGTTGTACTCATAGTATCACTAAAGCAAGACACATACTCAAAAGAATAACTCAAGACCAATTTACAAAAAATACTTCAGATTTTTATTACATTTTTAAGATCAAGATCATCAAAATTGGGTAAGTACTTTATAAGTTATGAATTTTAAAAGTTTTAATAAAAATAGTCTTTTGTAATTATGCACCATAGGAATCAATGGATAAATACTTAAAAAATGCACATAAAATCAGGAAATGCGTTTACCATTGCCTCTTTTTGCAGGTATGTGGAGGTCATCAATGGGCCCTATGGACCAGCTGGAGCAGTTTGGGTGATTCCCGGTTTCATCGAGAGCAGTTGCAGAAAGTCATTGGAGCTGGTGCCTGGCCACTGCGGGGGACCACTTGGAATAGCACTGCACAGGCGGACTTAAAGGTAGGTCCGGTGGGTCCCCTTGGAGTGTTGAGGTTGCAAGGGGTGGGGGACTCTTAAGGCACAGCTGGTTCTTCGGTGCAGGGCACAGGGTGGCTGGGTGCGGAGGGAATCGGTGAGCCATGAGCTTGTGCAGTAGTGCCCTTAGAAGCAGGAGGTAGGTCTCTTTGAGGGTCGCTTACAGGTCAGCATGGGCACTCTGGTGGGAGGCCCTGGTAGTTTCCCTATGCCTCTGGGAGTGTGCAACCGCTGCCACATTTGGGACAAGGCCTGCTCTCTGGGTTTCTGCCCTCTCACACTGGGTTCAAATCCTCACTTCTCTTGGTTCCCTGACACACTTTGTAGGAGGCTGGCCCTCAATGTAGTGTATAAAGCTAGGCACACTGTGCAGGGGTAAAAACTATACCACCTAATGCTGTACCTTGTATGATAGCTTGGTTGAGCAGTTAGGCCAATCTTGGAGAAGTGCAAAGCATTTGTTGTACTCACCACATCAATCTTGCAACTCACACACTCAAAGGAATAACTTGCGACTAATTTATAAAAATACTTCTGATATTTATATAAATGTTTAGACCAAGATCATTAGAATTCATTAAGTACTTTTTGAGATAGGAGGTTTTGAAGTTCAATAAAAATAGTCTGTCTGTGCGTAATTATGCACAATAGGAATCAATGGAAGATAACTTTTAAAAATACATATAAAATCATACACGTGGTTTACCCGGTTCTTCTTTTGCAGGTTGGCCGAGGTTGTCAATGGGCACACTGTGCCAGACAGAGAAGTTCAAGTGGCTCCCAGTTCCGGCGGTAGCATCAGGAAAAGGTCTCTGGAGCTGGTGCAGGGCCACTGCGAGGGACCACTTGGAAAAGCACTGCACAGGTAAGTTTAAAGGTGAATCCTGGGGTCCCCTTGGAGTGTCGAGGTCACAAGGGGTAGGGCACCCTTAGAACACAGCAGGTACTTTGTTGCAGGGAACAGGGTGACGGGTGCAGAGTATATGGGCGATCCAGGTGCTGTGCGCAAGGATGCCCTCAGAAGCAGGAGGTAAGTTGATTCAAGGGTCATTTGCAGGACAACGGGGGCACTCTGGCGGGAGGTCGAGGTTGTTTCTGAAGTCCCTCGAATGGGGCTTCCTGGTCCTTTCTGAGTCCCGCTAGACAATTTTTTCGGGTTGTCCGAAGGTAGGTGACCAATACCTAGGGTACTGTGTGGTTCAGCTGCTAGAGGGTGTAGTGCCACCAAACTTGGCACGCTGGCAGAGTTTATCTTCGTGGTTGTTGGGGTGAAGGTTGGTGAGGCTGCAGTGCCCGGTTCGGGAGTTAGCAGCCGGTCAGTGAAGTGCACTTCACTGGCTTGTTGGTTCCTTGTGGATTTAGGGCCAGATGTAGGTAGAAAAGGGTTTGCAACTCTCAAATTGCGAGTCGGAGCGGCTCGTAATTTGCGAGTCGCAAACCCATATGCAGAATGGTGTCCCTGACACCATCTGCGAATCGCAAGGGGGTCGCAAAGACCCACCTCATTAATATTGATGAGGTGGGTCACAATTTGCGACCCCCTTGTGATTCCCTGCACTCACAGGGATGGTGGCCTGCTGGAGACAGCAGACCACCATGTCTGTGACTGCTTTTTTGATTAAAGCAGTTTTTTTTGTTTTGTATTGCAGTCCGTTTTCCTTAAAGGAAAAGGAGTTGCAACACACTCTGGAAAATGAAACCATTTGGTTTCATTTTTTCAGAGTAGGCAGTGGTCCTTTGGACCACTGCCTGCTCTGAAAAAATATTTTTGGCGCCATTCACAAAGGGGAAGGGATCCCATGGGGACCTCTTCACTTTTGCAAATGAGTTAGCACCCACTTCACATGGGTACTAACTGCAAATTGCTTTGAGACCGTGTTCGCAGTCACAAAGCAATTCTGCATCGCGGTGCGACTCGCAAATAGGAAGGGAAACACCCCTTCCTATTTGCAAGTCGCATTTCCATTTTGCGAGTCGGTACTGACTCACAAAATGGGAATGTGCAGCTCAATGCGCGTTTTGCATGGCGCAAACTGCGAATTTTGCAGTTTGCGCCATGCAAAACGGTTCCTACATCTGGCCCCTAGAGTGGTACCTACACTCTGAAAGGAGTTCTCTGGTAATTTGTGAAGCCTGGAGGTCCTCTGGGGTTCTTTTAAGAGTTGTCCAGTGGGCCAGCAGCTCTTCAGCTGGATTGTCGGGTCCTGGGTGCAGCAGGCAGGGTTTGACACCTTTTGTTTGTGAAGCAGCTCCACAGTTCTCATGCCTTTGGATCTTCTTGGTGCTGGTCCTCTTCTGTCCATTGAATCCGAGTTTGTGGTCTAGGGATGCCCACTAAATACTGTATTTCGTGGTGGGTCTTTTAGGAGGAACCTGGTAGTGACCAATGGGTCATCTACCTTAGGGTGGCTACTTCCAGTGGGCAGGGATCACGTCCCTACACCTGGTTGCCTATTTTCTTTCCATTCAAGATGGAGGTAATTTAAATGGAAAGTCCACCTTGCATGCAACACCTTAGGGTTGGTGCATGCTAGGTAGGGCCACTCATCCTGTCCTAGGTTTGGATTTTCAGCCATTGCTCCCACCAAAAGAGGGGGCTTGCAGCAGGGCGATCATCTGCTGCTAGCAGCAGACCTGGAGGTCAAGTTTCAAAGGCTGTAAGCTCTTTGAAGCTTACCAGTAGGGCTGTGCACATTCCTGAGGGAGCAGGTTTTAGCACCTCCACCAAAGAAGGGCTTTGTTCTGTATCCCAGAGGGCTGACCCCTAACCCCAGGAGTCAGATTTGAGTCTGGAAGTGCCAGGCTGGTTAGCACCTGTCAGAAAGCATGTCAGGGTTGTTAGCTTTTGCAGGAGTCACCTCTAAGGTGACCTCTGGGTACATTTTATAATAAATTCAACACGGGTACCAGTTTGAATGTATCAATCTGAGTTGTTTGATACCAAATAACCCAGGGTTCAGAGTGGCCATCATGTAGCTATGAACCTCACATTGGCCAGTTTCCAACACATGTATTTAAATGGCTGCTCTGTTCACTCACTATGTCCCAGGTATGGCAAGGAGACAGTGGGGGCATATTGCACATGCAGCTATGCACTCACATACAGTATGGTGCACCCTGCCTTAAGCATGGAAGGCCTGCCAGAGGGGTGCCTTACCCATAGTGCATGCAGTTTATAGGGGTAGGGCACACAGACTGTGTGCCATGTTGAGTTTGTGTTTTTGGTTTGCACCAGAGCACTCAGTCTACAATGGTAGGACTTGGTAGATCTGGATGCATGGCCCTGGAGAGTTGCACAATCAGTGCTGCTGCCCTCAGGGACTTACCCTTAGTACCCCATGCCCTGGGTACTTAAGTACCATTTACTGGGGACTTATAGTGGCAGCTAAAGATGTTGCCAATTACCTTTTTAATTTGTAGGGAAAGAACATTAGCACTTGGAGCATGGTTAGCAGGATCCCAGTGCACTCCAGTCCAAGTTGCATCTAGAAACCAGGCAAAAAGTGTAGGGGGGGGAGGTACTGCAACAAAGTGCCAGTTTCCCACACACGTAATGACCTCTCCTATCTTTGACTTCTGTTTGAGTTGATCTATTTCCCTGATCATGTGGCCCTGATTACAAATGACTGTATTCCACCACAGCAGTAAATATTTATCGAATTCTGCCACTGGCAAACCTGCAAAATACTGACCCACCAATTATGGGTCCGAATATTCCAGACTCAGAAATTCCAGGCCTAGAGACACTGGTCCAGTTTCACTGGGTCTGGATGTGAAACCTCTGCATTTGCCCTAAATTTGGGGATTGCATTTAGGACCCATGCTTTCAAGAGCATGGGAGGTGCAGTGGCCGTCCACTCCCATTCCAAACTGTCTTCGCTCATGTGTAAAGAGAAAGAGGACATAAGTGGAGGAGAAATAGAGAAGAACAAACCGGAAGAGGCTGGGAGAGGGGGTATAAAAAGACTATCCCCCCTGCCCACCTGGATACCAGAGAAAGCCAGAGATGAAAACGTGAGCGTGACTCTGTGGACGAGCACTGCGGACAGGAGGATAAGGAAGAAACCCATGGGGAGTTTAGAGGCCGCAATAACCATAGTGACGGACAGAAATAGGAAAGCAGATCTGACAGAATTATATAAGGAGGAAATATAAGAGAGCCCAAGTACGGCTGGAGCAGAGGAAACGGAGCCTGAGTACAAAGAGAGGTGACCCACCCGATAGTGCGTTTGAGCTCCACCTCTATCCAGGAGGGTCAGGTAGGGTTGGGCCTACAAGAAGCCACTGAAAACTTATGAGCAATGAGTCAAGGGTTCAAGGTGCAGTAAAGGGGAAAATGAAGGGAAACACTGAAACATATGTGCTTAAAAAGGACCAATTTGGGAACAGTGTTTAATTCTTAGCTACTAATTAGTAACAACAGAAGGTCATTTGCACAACACATTGACAAGAGGAAAGGCAGGAAAACGAAGAGGAAAAAGTGAAATGAACCCGTAATCATGGCATGTGTGGCATCTAGTGCCCCTGACTCTTTTAAATGCTTTCTTTCTTCAGCGCCTGATAGCATCGTTAGTGCAACAGTTAGTGGTACTTTTTTCTTGGGAAGCCAAAATGTAATTTATATATATTTTATATAAATGTAGATCACTGACTCTGTTTGCTGGATCAGGACTACGTTGGCCATAATCCCTGCCACAGGACGAAAGAGGGGCCTTGAGGGGAGCGCCTCATAGCGCAAGGTGACTTCCCGCACGCGGGAGATCACGGACTCTGCTTGACGGGACAGGGCTATTCTGCCCATAAGAGGGGCCATGGGGGGAGTGATTCGTAATGCGAGGAAACTTCCAACACGTGGGACACACCTGGGCACAGCCCAGGCCAAGCGTGAGCCCGTCTGTGCCCACCAGAGCCCAGAAGAGGCTTCGCTATGCCACCCTTCTTGGCTCCTATTTCTCCCTGTAACTCTCTGTGCTCTTCATATCATTTAAATTTAAGGAAATATGGGGAAAAGGAAGCACTGCAACCTCCCAGTGAGGAAAGACTCACTCCTGGCTGTTTATAATTTTCTATGCATTGATATGGGGGTTATTGAACACACACTTGATGCCGTCACAGAGCAGATGACGTTACAGGGGCTAACAAAGAATACTGGGGGCCATCGCCAGCAAGGACACCCCAGGCATTGCTGTTAACTGAATCACATTCTGGCAGACCTGAGAACAGTTACCAGGGCTAACCCTCATGTATTTGACATGCCAGTGCTATTGCTATCCAGGGCCCTAGGAAAAGTCTCCATTTTTTGTGCATTCACCCCCGGTGCATTCCAACTAATGGAGGGGCCAAGAAAGGGTCAAGTCTATCCTGCACGCCCCCGCCCCCCAGCTCCCATTCGCCCCCAGCTGACCCCGCCCCCCCCCCCTCCTACCTCATATGGCGGCCGCTGCACGATAGTGGTAGCGACCCTTGACCCAAGGGTAGGTCGCTCCCCCTGCCGCTGCAGCTCCTCCAGGTTCCTGAGTTCCTGAGACCCACCTCACAGTAAGTACCCCCCACCTCCCAGCCCCTCGCTCTGCCCCGCGCTACTCACCCTCTCTCCTGCTCCTGCTTCTTTTCTTCTTTTCTTCTTCTCTGTTCTTCCTCCTCGCTCCTCGTCTGTAATCTTCTGCTGTACTCTTCTTTTCCCCGTCTTCTCTCTTCTTCTCTTCTTCCTCATCTTCTTCTGTGGTCTTCTGCCTTCTGTTCTTCGTTTTCTGTATCTTCTTCTGTGTTCTTCTGTGTTCTTCTGTGTTCTTCTGTTCTTCTGTTCTTCTGTTCTTCCATTCTTCCATCTTCTATCTTCTGCCTTCAGCTCTTCTGCCTCCTCCGTCTTCTTCTCCCCGCGCCTGCCCTCCTGCTCCTGCCTCATCCCCCTCCCTCACTCGCATCCCCCTCTCTATCTCCCCTATCTAACCCGTTCACTATCTACCTCCCTCACTCCTCCTATCTACCTATCTCTCTATCTCTCTATCCCACTATCTAACTCCCTCACTCTCCACCTCCTCCTATCTTCCTATCTCTCTATCTATTTCTCTATCTATCGATTTCTCTATCTATCTATCTATTTTCTCTATCTATTTCTCTATCTCTCCCCCCCTCCCGCCACCCCCTCTATTACCTATCTTCCTATCCTCTCACTCTACCCCTCACCCTCACCCACCTCTACAACCCCCCCTCCCCTATCTTCACAACCCTACTCCTATCTTTCTCCCTAATCTCCTAAACCTCCTAACACTCACCCCCCTCCACCCTTAAACCCCCCTCCCCCAGCTCTTCTCACTCTACCTGTCCCCCCTCCCTCGCGCTTTCCCGCCGCGACCTCCTGCACGCCCCCGCCCCCAGCTGACCCCTCCCCCCCTCCTACCTCATATGGCGGCCGCTGCGCGACCGCGCCGCTGGCGCGCCAGAGGCGCACCAGAGGCAAGCCCGTCTGCGCCCGTCCGCGCCTGGCCCGCGCCCAGCGCCACGACCCCTGGTCCCCAGCTCTCCCAAGCCCCGCTGATCCGCTACGAGCCCACCACCCTCCACGCCCTCAACCCAGGACGCTCCAACACCTGCTTCCAAGCTCACCCCAAACGCACCCATGGACCCTTCGCCTGCAACTCCTGCAAACGCATCTTCCACCACGCAACTACCACAACCACAAGCCCACGCGCCATCAACCACCTCAAGTGCATCCTAGTCAACGCCCACTCCGTCCACAAACACGCCGTTGAACTATGGGACCTCCTGGACTCCACAGCACCGGACGTCGCCTTCATCACGGAGACCTGGATGAACGCCTCCTCTGCTCCAGACATCGCCACCGCTATCCCCGAAGGCTACAAGATCTCCAGGAAAGACCGCACCAACCAAACAGTAGGAGGTATCGCCATCGTCTTCAAAGACTCCATCAGCGTCACCACCTCCACCGAAGACACCCCTCTCGCCGCTGAACATCTGCATTTCCAGATTCGCACCGACCCGAGGACCACCCTCAGAGGATCCCTCGTCTACCGTCCTCCCGGACCACGCGCCCCTTTCAGCGACGCCATCGCCGACTTCATCTCCCCGCACACCCTCGCCTCACCGGACTACATCCTCCTAGGCGACCTCAACTTCCATCTGGAACAAAACAATGACCCCAACACCACCACCCTGCTCGACAACCTCGCCAACCTCGGCCTCAAACAACTGGTGAACACCGCCACCCACATCGCCGGACACACGCTCGACCCTATCTTCTCCGCCAGCAAACACGTCTTCTTCAGCCACACCTCCGCCCTACACTGGACCGACCACAGCTGCGTCCACTTCACATTCCGACGCGAGACCCACCACCTCCGCACTCAACCCATCGCTCGTCGACAGTGGAACAAGATCCCTGAAGAGCAAATCCTCTCCGCACTCGCCGCCAACCAACCCACCCTCACCACTGACCCCAACGACGCAGCCCTCAACCTCACAAACTGGATCTCCAACTGCGCAGACAACCTTGCTCCCCTCAAACGCACGCATCGACAGGCCAACACCAAAAAACCTCTCTGGTTCTCTGACACCCTCAAAGAATCAAAGAAAACTTGTCGCGCCCTTGAGAAAGCCTGGCGCAAGGACCACACCGCTGACAACATGAACGCCCTCAAGAACGCTACCCGCGAACACCACCACCTGATCCGCACTGCCAAAAGGAACTTCTTCACCGACAGACTGGACAAAAACAGCCACAACAGCAGAGAACTCTTCAGCATCGTCAAGGAGTTCTCCAACGCCAACGCCGTCACGCCCTCATAGGATCTGTGCGAATCCCTCGCCACTTTCTTCCATCGCAAGATCAGCGACCTCCACGACAGCTTCAGACACCAGACCCTACCAAACACCACCGAACCCGCATCCCCGGCCACCCCCATCAACACGGAAGAAACCAAATCCATCATGAACTCTATCCACTCCGGCGCCCCTTCGGACCCCTGCCCGCACTTCATCTTTAACAAAGCCAACGACATCATCGCCCCGCACCTCCAGACCGTCATCAACTCTTTTTTTTCTTCTGCTACCTTCCCCGAATGCTGGAAACACGCCGAAGTCAACGCCCTACTAAAGAAACCTACGGCTGACCTGAGCGACCTGAAAAACTTACGCCCCATCTCTCTTCTGCCTTTCCCAGCCAAAGTAATAGAGAAGACCGTCAACAAACAGCTGACCACCTTCCTGGAAGACAACAACCTGCTCGACCCCTCACAAACCGGATTCCGAACCAACCACAGCACTGAAACCGCCCTAATCTCAGTCACAGACGACATCAGAACCCTGATGGACAACGGTGAAACAGTCGCCCTCATTCTCCTCGACCTCTCGGCTGCCTTTGACACCGTCTGTCACCGCACCCTAATCACCCGCCTCCGCTCCACCGGGATCCAAGGCCAGGCCCTGGACTGGATCGCCTCCTTCCTTGCAAACCGTTCACAAAGAGTTTACCTCCCTCCGTTTCGCTCAGAACCCACCGAGATCATCTGCGGCGTACCTCAAGGCTCATCACTCAGCCCGACACTCTTCAATGTCTACATGAGCCCCCTCGCCAACATCGTACGCAAGCACGACATCATCATCACCTCCTACGCCGACGACACCCAACTTATACTCTCCCTCACCAAGGACCCCGCCAGCGCCAAGACCAACCTACAAGAGGGTATGAAGGACGTCGCAGATTGGATGAGGCTCAGCCGCCTAAAGCTGAACTCTGAAAAAACGGAAGTCCTCATCCTAGGCAACACCCCGTCCGCCTGGGACGACTCCTGGTGGCCCACGGCCCTCGGCACCGCACCGACCCCCACAGACCACGCCCGCAACCTCGGCTTCATCTTGGACCCTCTTCTCACCATGACTAAGCAAGTCAACGCCGTGTCCTCCGCCTGCTTCCTCACCCTCCGCATGCTCTGTAAGATCTTCCGCTGGATCCCCGCCGACACCAGAAAAACCGTGACCCACGCCCTCGTCACGAGCCGCCTGGACTACGGCAACACCCTCTACGCCGGGACCACAGCCAAACTCCAAAATCGCCTGCAACGCATTCAAAACGCCTCGGCCCGCCTCATCCTAGACGTACCCCGCAGCAGCGACATCTCCGCACACCTGAGACACCTGCATTGGCTCCCAGTCAGCAAAAGGATCACCTTTCGACTTCTCACCCATGCACACAAAGCCCTCCACGACAAGGGACCGGAATACCTCAACAGACGCCTCAGCTTCTACGTCCCCACCCGCCACCTGCGCTCCTCTGGCCTCGCACTTGCTGCTGTCCCTCGCATCCGCCGTTCCACGGCAGGTGGGAGATCTTTCTCCTTCCTGGCGGCCAAGACCTGGAACTCCCTCCCCACCAGCCTCAGAACCACCCAGGACCACTCCGCTTTCCGGAGACTCCTAAAGACCTGGCTGTTCGAGCAGCGATAACCCCCCCTTTTTTCCCCTAGCGCCTTGAGACCCGCACGGGTGAGTAGCGCGCTTTATAAATGTTAATGATTTGATTTGATTTGATTTGATCCTTGTTGCAGTCCACTTGCAACTGTGAAAATTCTACTAAAGCGGTTGTGACCAAAGGGGATTTCAGTTCTATTTGTCTTCTGCTCACACATTTGAAGAATGGATAGTTGGCTTCATGGAAACTGTATCAGGTTGTCTTGGGGTGATGGAAGATTTATTGATGAAACTTCATCCAGATTGAAGCGCAGATCTGACCAACTAAAAACAATGTAATCTACTTCAGCAGCAGATGATTGCCTTCTCAGGCAAGACTCTGCCCATGCAAGTAGCCACATAAAGAGAAAGGCTCAGCATGTGTTAAAAGGCACTGCACCTCTAATGTTGCCTAGATTGTCAGTGCATCACCCTGATCTGAACCACCTGACCAGATCATTAAACCCCAGGATGGACAAACTCAGGCAGTGGCCCCTGGTGGCACAAGGCAGCTTCTGACAGTGAGGAGAACCCTGGCTGGATCTTTTCACCACAATCGTGAATGCACAGTTGTAGGAAGTTCGCTCTGTATATACTATCTCAAAGTGAGAGATAGTGTGCACAGAGTCCAAGGGTTCCCCTTAGAGGTAAGATAGTGGCAAAATTAGATAATTCTAATGCTTTATTTTGTGGTAGTGTGGTCGAGCAGTAGGCTTATTAGAGGGTAGTGTTAAGCATTTGTTGTACACACACAGGCAATAAATGAGCAACACACACTAAAAGACTTAACTCCAGGTCAATAGTTTTTATATAGAAAAATATATTTTCCTAATTTATTTTATAACCACAAGATTGAAGATTTGAAGTAAATGCATAAAATGCAAGGTACTCCACACAGGTAAGTTAAGAACTTTGAATTAGAGCAGTAACATACACAGTTTTACTTAAAATGGCAATAAGCTATTTTAAAAGTGGACAGTGCAAAAATCAACAGTTCCTGGGGGAGGTAAGTAATGGTTAGTTTTTCAGGTAAGTAAGGCACTTACAAGTTTAAGTTCCTGGGCATAGGCAGCCCACGGTTGGGGGTTCAAAGCAACCCCAAAGTTACCACACCAGCAGCATAGGGCCGGTCGGGTGCAAAGAGGAGCTCAAAACACATAGGATCATATGAAAAACAGGGATGCTCCGGTTCCAGTCTGCTAGCAGGTAAGTACCCGCGTCCTCGGAGGGCAGACCAGGGGGGTTTGTAGAGCACTGGGGGGGAACACAAGTAGGCACACAAAACACACCCTCAGCGGCACAGGGCGGCCGGGTACAGTGTGCAAAGCAGCCGGGTTTGTAATAGAAATCAATGGAGGGACCCGGGGGCCACTCTAGCGGTGCAGGCAGGGCACAGGGGGGCTTCTCGGGCCAGCCACAGACTGGGATAGGCAGAGGGTCGCCTGGTGGTCACTCCTGCACTGAAGTTTGGTTCCTTCTGGTCGTGGGGGCTGCGGGTGCAGTGCTTGGTCCAGGCGTCTGGTTCCTTGTTACAGGCAGTCGCGGTCAGGGGGAACCGCTGGATTCTCTCTGCATGCGTTGCTGTGGAGGTCCAGGGGGGTCGTCTCGGGTTACTCATGAGGTCGCAGTCACCTGGGAGTCCTCCATGTAGTGTTGGTTCTCTGGAGCTCGAGCCGGGGGCCTCAGGTACAGAGTGTGAAGTCTCACGCTTCCGGCGGGAAGAGTGAGCCCTTTGAAAGTTGTTAGAAAGTTGCAAAAATGTTGATGTAGGTGAACAGTGCCGCTGTTCTCGGGAGTTTCTTGGTCCTTCGGATTTCAGGGCAGTCTTCTGAGGCTTTAGAGGTCGCTGGTCCCTGTCGGATGCGTCGCTGTGCAGTTTTCTTTGAGGTCGGGAGACAGGCCGGTAGGGCTGGGGCCAAAGCAGTTGTCGTCTCCGTCATCTCTGCAAGGCTTTCAGGTCAGCAGTCCTTCTTCTTTTTTCAGTTTGCAGGAATCTGATTTCCTGGGTTCTGGGGTGCCCCTAAATACTAGATTTAGGGGTGTGTTTAGGTCAGGAGGGCAGTAGCCAATGGCTACTGCCCTGGAGGGTGGCCACACCCTCTTTGTGCCTCCTCCCTGAGAGGAGGGGGGCACATCCCTAATCCTATTGGGGCAATCCTCCAATCTCAAGATAGAGGATTTCTAAAGGCAGGGGTCACCTCAGCTCAGGACACCTTAGGGGCTGTCCTGACTGGTGGGTGACTCCTTGTTTTTCTCATTATCTCCTCCAGCCTTGCCGCCAAATGTGGGGGCAGTGGCCAGAGGGGCGGGTATCTCCACTAGCTGGGATACCCTGGGGTGCTGTAACAAAAGGCATGAGTCTTTGAGGCTCACCGCCAGGTGTTACAGTTCCAGCAGGGGGAGGTGAGAAGCACCTCCACCCAGTGCAGGCTTTGTTCCTGGCCACAGAGTGACAAAGGCACTCTCCCCATGTGGCCAGCAACTCAGCTGGTTGTGGCAGGCTGCCAGAAACTGGTCAGCCTAGCACTAGGAGTCGGACTGGTATTCAGGGGGCATCTCTAAGATGCCCTCTGGGTGGATTTTACAATAAATCACACACTGGCATCAGTGTGCATTTTATTGTGCTGAGAAGTTTGATACCAAACTTCCCAGATTTCAGTGTAGCCATTATGGAACTGTGGAGTTCCTATTTGACAAACTCCCAGACCATATACTGTTTATGGCGACCCTGCACTTACAATGTCTAAGGTTTTGCTTAGACACTGTAGGGGCATAGTGCTCATGCACATATGCCCTCACCTGTGGTATAGTGCACCCTGCCTTATGGCTGTAAGGCCTGCTAGAGGGGTGACTTACCTATGCCACAGGCAGTGTGAGGTTGGCATGGCACTCTAAGGGGAGTGCCATGTCGACTTAGTCATTTTCTCCCCACCTGCACACACAAGCTGTGAGGCAATGTGCCTGTGCTGAGTGAGGGGTTCCCAGGGTGGCATAATACATGCTGCAGCCCTTAGAGACCTTCCCTGGCATCAGGGCCCTTTGTGCCAGGGGTACCATTTACAAGAGACTTATCTGGGTGCCAGGGCTGTGCCAATTGTGGAAGCAAAGATACAGTTTAGGGAAAGAACACTGGTGCTAGGGCCTGGTTAGCAGGGTCCCAGTGCACTTTCAATCATAACTGGCATCATCAAAAGGCAAAAAGTCAGGGGGTTACCATGCCAAGGAGGCATTTCCTTACAACAGTGTAAAGGCCTTTACACTTTGAGATTCAAAAGAAATCTTTCTCTAGGAGATGGTTTGAATGGATCATGGACTTCTGTACGCCATTTCTTCTCTCAATCAATCAATCAGCACTGTCACCCACAGGGATGCTGAGGGTGCTATGTCTACATCGAACAGCCAAGTCTTGAGTTTCTTTTTTAAGTCTACCAGGGAGGATGCTGTTCAGAGGTGGGAGGACAGGTCGTTCCAGGCCTTGGCGGCGATGTAGGAGAAGGAGCACCCCCGCTGTGGCTCCAATGGATGCAGAGGGTGTGTGCGTGGGCAACTGAGAAGGAGTGCATGTGTCTTGTGGATAGATGGTAGTTCATTTGATGGTTGATGTAGGACAGTCCTTGATTATGTAGATCTTTGTAAGTACACATGAAGATCTTGAGCTTGCATCTCTTATGGATGGGAAGCTACTGTAGGTATAGGTTTCTGAGGTGGGGAGGTGATGTGGGTCCACTTGGGGAGATCCGGGATGAGTCTAGCTGAAGAATTATGTATGGTCTGGAGTTTTCCAATGATCTGGCTGAAGATGCCGGCGTAGAGAGTATTGCCGTAGTGGAGGTGACTGGTGACCAGGGTATGGGTGACGATCGGTCTGGTGTTGACTGGGATCCATCTGAAGATTCTGTGGAATTTCATGGTCAGTTCACTGTTGAGGATGATGCATAGATTGCGTCCATGGTCTGTTGGTGTCATTGTGGATATGTGTTCTGCTGGCCACCAGCTGTGCTTCCAAACATAGATGTTCTTCCTAAAGATCAGTATTTCTGTCTTGTCGGAGTTGAGTTTGAGGCAGTTGCCTCTCATCCAGTTGGCTACATTGGGTGTGGCATCGGCTGAAGTTGGTTGAAGTGGTACTCAGTGAGTCAGAGGAGGAGTTGAGTTTCGTCTGCGAAATAGATTATGTTGAGGCCGTGGGATCTGACGATTGTCTGCGAGGTGGGTCATGTAGGTGTTGAACAGGGTGCACCTGAGTACGCCGCACATGATGTCCTTGGGTTCTGAAGTTAAGGGAGGAAGTTGGGGGCTCTGTGTGCGTCCTGGTAAGAAGGAGGCGATCCATTTGAGGGCATTTTGCTGTATGCTGATGTTGTGGACTCTGTTGATGAGGATATGGGGGAGATAGTGTGGAATGCAGCAGAGAGGCTTAGGAGGATCATGCAAATGGTCGGGGAGAGTTCTGATGTAATCTGTAGCAGCGATCAGAGCAGTCTTGGTGCAGTGGTTGGCACAGAATCCTGCTTGGAACGCGTCAAGTGGGTGGTTTTGTTCGAGGTATTTAGGGAGCTGTTGGTTGATGGCTTACTAAAGTACTTTGGATGGGAATTGTAGTAGGTAAATTGATCAATAATTTTTGAGATCGCTGGGATCAGCAGAGGGTTTCTTTAGGAGGGGTCTGATCTCCATGTGATTCCATCTGTTCAGAAAGGTTGCTGTGCAGATGGAGGTGTTGATGCTGGTGAGATGCGTGCTGATTGGTTTGGATCATAGGTTGAAGAGACGTGGGGGCAGGTGTTGGTGGGCACCCCAGACTGGATGGAAGACATGATGGTTGTGGTGATCTGGGTGGTGATTATGTGGCTGGTGTGCAGTGGTTGGTTGAGGCTGTTGAGATAGAGAGTAGCGGGTTGGGGGTCAAAACTGTTGTAGGTGGTGGAGATCTTGTTGTGGAAGTAGTCCGAAAGAGAGTTGTAGAGTTCTTGGGAGGGTTGGATGGTGTTTTCTGTGGCTGTCAGGTAGGAGAATTCCTGGAATACTTTGAAGAGTTCCTTTGTGTGGTTGGCCGCTGTCCTCTGCTTATTCTTTCCAAGTTATGAAGAGGATCAGGAATTACTATTGTCACGTGGGCTCTCATTATCCTAAATGAGACTACTGGAATTCTAGGCAGCAGGATCGATAACGGTGTGGGGGACTGAGTCTGACCCACGTGTAAGGAACTCTGTCACCCTAAATCCGGTTTTTGCTCCGGCTAACTAGCAGTGTCTCATTTCTCCCACGGGGAAGAAATGATTAGGCAGCCGAGCGCATGACATCTTTGGAACTTCTCAGGGAAGTCGTGGTCACTCAGATCCAAACCAACTCTCTCATTTACAATATGATCTCATATACAAATGACAAAGACAGTATAAGTTTTATATAATGTTTTAATAAAACAACTGTATTTTAGATAATAAGGCGTGAGCCGCAATAACTAGAACAATACAACACAGTAGGATTGAAATAGTCACCAGGAGAGTAAAACATAAGAACAAAGCTATCATAGTGCCTAACAGTTTCTACTCTCCCTCTGCTTGTTCTATTTAGAGCACAGCATGTTAAGCTTCTAGCTTGCCTTTCCGAATCACTGGGGAGACATCAGCCCTCATACCTGAGCAAAGGCCTGTGATCTGGTTCAGCATCTGCAACGAGGCAGTCAGCGTCTAGTTGTGGTTCCCTGGTGGGAATCTCCCTCTTGCGTGTATTGGGACAAGGAAGTGATTTTATAACTAACATGTCATCGTGATCACAAAATGTCCCTACGCAGGAATGCCAAATCTAAACTCCTACCACGTCTAGCGTCAATGTACCAGACTGTATCCTTGACTGAAGCACAGAGTGAATATGTTATGGAGAACTCCAGTGCTGAAGTAGGCAAAACAGTGTGATATGAATAAGAAAACAACACCGTAGAACTGGCTATTTGAAAAATAACAGTACGAAGCCTAATAAAAAGCATTTAGAGCAAAGTGCACAGAGGCTCTAAGCTGCCAGCAAATGAATAAAACACATCCAGGGCAAAGTGCACAAAGGCCTGAAGCTAATGCGCAAAGGATAAGTAAAACTAACCACACTACACTATGTCCAAGTCATCCTTGTGACTCCAGATTGGGCCACAAAAGTGTGCGACCCTGACCTTCTAGTGATGAGCACCTGTCCTCCATTTAGGTTACTGCAGCAGCAGGGCATGGTTTTACAACCAAACCTGTGCAATCTGCACCTCCATGCAAAACTGTTGTATTGTTTTCTTTTGTCTTAGCCCAAGTAAGGTCTTCTGGTGGCCACTGTTAAAGGTTATTTGTCGGCCCTTTCAGCTTTTTTGCATTTGCCAGACCAAACATCTTGTGGAATGCCTTAGTGGGACCTTAACTTGGTTGTGATATTCTTGCACACCTTTCGAACCAATGCACAGTTGCTATTTGCATCTTCTAACTCTCAAGACAGTTGTTCTCATTGTATTCACTTCAGCTTGTAGCAAGCGGGAGTCCTGGACTTTTTCAGTACAACTGCTATATACCAACTTTTATCCAAACATTCTGGTGCTGAGGACCCGAGCGACCTTTTTTTGTTTTCTTTTACAAAGGTTGTGACTTCTTTTTACTTTGATTAATCCATCACTATCCCAGCAATCTGTGCCCCACCTCACCCCTCGAAGGAGGGGAGATCCCATCTGTTGGACCAGGTAAAGCTTTATAAGAGTGTGATCATCTATTACTACTCTAGGGAAATTAGTTTGTGTAACTGAATCCCATAAAAGCTGTAAAAACCACTCCAATCATGAATCCAAAACCATAGCAATGAAGGCTTCTGGCATATTATTGGCTCACTCAGCCACATTCCAGAAGGAACAGGTGTAAGAATAGTAAACGTCATCCCAGATCCTGGCACTGAAGCCAGCATGTGCAGAAGCTAACCCTTCATGAGCTGCTCCAATGAACCTAACGTTTTCATTAGGTGTAGGCTTCTCGCCCACCCCTGATATAGACACCATGGGCACATTCTCTGTGATTACAGTCTATGCACACCTAGAAGGGAAACCATCAGGAAGCTTTTCCCTTTTAATGTTGCCTTGATTGCCATCGTGCTCTCTGCGTTGATCTGTGTTTGCAATCAACTTACAGCAGCAACCTTGAATCTTTGCACCACTGTCTTCATCGCTAATTAAGCAGCACGGTTCCCTTTACCCTGAATTCTGTATCCATTTTTGAGCCAGTTACAGCAGCAACCTTGAAGGTTTGCTCCACTATCTTCACTGCCAAACAGCTTCACAGCTCTCTTTAACATCAATGTCTTCTATTTTTGGGCTGTGGTATTCTGAACATGGACCAAAGGTCCCGGGCAGCCACCTTTCCTCAAAGCTGTGTGGCTTTTGTCGATTTACCTTCGAGACTCTGAATCTGTTAAGGTGCCAATGCATCAAATCCACTTGTATCTGTGTACTGAGAATGCCTAATCCTCCACTATTAGAGTGGGACTGACAGATCAGCTTTCTGAAGGACAAGCAAGAGGGCATTAATCTGATTTATTTGACCAGGACAATCCACCAGCACGTACTGCTTTGTGGTCACCATCTTCAAAAACTCCTCGCACATCAGTGCAAGCTGCAAAAGATTTTTGCTTAGTTCCAGTTGCAGGCTGCACAGAGCTGGGGTGGTGGAACACGCTCTTACCTTCATGTATTGGTTACATTGCAGGCTGCGCAGAGCTGGGCCGCCGCCACAGAGGCCTGCTCCAGGCAGACTCCTGCTCGACACAGACATAGTAATGTTCCTTCAAGGGGGACTGTGGTTCCTCATGTTCAGTAGGAGGGCACAGGCCCTGAGTGCGAAAACAGTCTCAGGATACCACCCCTGAGATTGCTGCAGTGTGAGTGGAAGGAGGGTAACTACCATCTGAGGGTGTAGCCCCCATACCCATCTCTGAAAAACCTAAAAGGCGAGGGAGACCTCAGGAGAATGGGAGGGATTCCTTGCCAAACTCTGGCCTGGAGGTGGGGCATGCCCAGAGCCACAGACTGGAAGCTCCACCTGGTAGTTGATGGCTAGGGACCTGACCCTTGCTATTGACAGATGTCAGTGACCTCTGTTTGTTACCGTCTTTGTGGGTTGGGAACAGAAATCTGACTCAGGGCAGAATGGGTTGCATCACCGAATTGGCCATAGCGGTACAACCTCCTTAGTGGAATCACAGATAAAGCCTCACAGATGTCATCTGTAGGTGGGGAGAAGGGTTCCACATGGGCCAGTTCAGTAGCCAAAGAGGATGGTGACAGGGGTACAGAAAGGTTCAAAGGGGCCTACAACAGACACGTGCCACTGCAGAAGAAAACTTCCCACATTCTATCGCCTGAGCAGGGTATTGATTAGCCTAGCATAGCTTTTGGCTGGAGCGAAGTTACCTTAATGTTGAACCTTATTTTTGCTGGCTACAGAACTTTGTGCACTTTACCCTGCCAACCAATAGTAAAGTGATTGTATGCTTCTTTTCAACTCATTAAAATTGGTTTACACCTGATTGGCTTGTTTAATTTCCCATAAGTCCCTAGTATTTGGTACAAAGTGTACCCCTGACCTATAAATTAAATGGTACCATTGGACTGCAGCACATTTCGTGCCATCCACTGCAGTGGCCCTGTTAAGCAGGTCTCTGGACTTACCATTGTAGTCTGGCCATGCAGTTTTAAACTACACATTCAAATCATCAAAATAACTTCTTTTGACAGCCCTAAGCTTTCCTTAGAAATATTATTAAGACCCTCCCTACTTAGGCGTCATTACCCATAAGTCACGGTACACCGTATTTAAAAGTAGGATATGTAAAGGTTTACTTTTCCACATGTCAGTACAATGAAAAAGGTCCAAAAGATGTTTTTATTGTAACAAGGCTGCCTGCACAGTAGAAAAAGAGTGGGTTACATTATGACATCCAATAATGCTAATTTATGTTTGGAAGCAGATAGAAAAATAATGTAAGAACTCTTTTTAAGAGATATTTAAACTCAAATTCAGTGGTAACAATCACATTTTGTATATCTATTATGGAAAAGGTACTTTTAGAAAGTTACCTTTTCCCAGCCTTAGAAGATCCCTAGAGAATTGGGCCTGCTGTCTTTGCTACCCAGGACAAAGAAGTTGACTTCAAGGATTATAAAACTGACCTTTTGTTCAAGCTACAGGGATCCATCAAGCGACAAGAAATCTTTCTTCAACCGCCAAGTTGATCTAGGGCAACTGGGCCTGGACTGGCCTTTGCCTGACACCAACTAAGGCCCTCATTTTGACAGTGGCGGTAACAACCACCTACTGCCATGGCGACGGCTGCCAAAACACCATTGCCGTGTCTACCAGTAGGGCAGCACATCCAGCTTTATCTCTGTTTCCACAATCTGCTCGTGTATAAATTAAATCTTGTCCATTTGCATCGTCCTAAAGCTGTACCTGTAGCACTTGGTGCTCCGTGAGAGCCCTTTCTTTACTAAGTTACTCTGTGGACACTGGTAAATCACCTCCTTGTCCATGTGCATCTTCCTAAAGCTGTACCTGTAGCACATGGTGCTCCGTGAGCGCACGTTCTTTACTAAGTTACTCTGTGAACGCTGATAAATCACCTCCTTGTCCATGTGCATCTTCCTAAAGCTGTACCTGTAGCACGTGAGTGCTCCGTGAGCACCCGTTCTTTACTTAGTTACTCTGTGAACACTGGTAAATCACCTCCTTGTCCATGTGCATCTTCCTAAAGCTGTACCTGTAGCACGTGATGCTCTGTGAGCGCACTTTCTTTACTAAGTTACTCTGTGGACGCTGGTAAATCACCTCCTTATCCATGTGCATCTTCCTAAAGCTGTACCTGTAGCAGGTGGTGCTCCGGGCCACCCTTTCTTTACTAAGTTACTCTGTGAACACTGGTAAATCACCTGCTGGTCCATGTGCATCTTCCTAAAGCTGTATCTGTAGCACGTGGTGCTCCGTGAGCGCCCGTTCTTTACTAAGTTACTCTGTGGACACTGGTAAATCACCTCCTTGTCCACGTGCATCTTCCTAAAGCTGTACCTATAGCACGTGGTGCTCCGTGAGCGCCCTTTCTTTACTAAGTTACTCTGTGAACATTGGTAAATCACCTGC
Source organism: Pleurodeles waltl (assembly GCF_031143425.1). Lineage (NCBI taxonomy): Eukaryota > Metazoa > Chordata > Amphibia > Caudata > Salamandridae > Pleurodeles > Pleurodeles waltl. The sequence continues at coordinate 11,201,618 of NC_090442.1, forward strand.
TTGTCCATGTGCATCTTCCTAAAGCTGTACCTGTAGCACGTGGTGGTGTGTGACCGCCCTTTCTTTACTAAGTTACTCTGTGGACGTTGGTAAATCACCTGCTTGTCCATGTGCATCTTTCTAAAGCTGTACCTGTAACACGAGGTGGTCTGTGAGCGCCCTATCTTTACCAAGTTACTTTATGAACGCAGGTGTATCACCTCCTTGTTCATGTGCATCTTCCTAAAGCTGTACCTGTAGCACGTGGGGCTCCTGGAGCGCCCGTTCTTTACTAAGTTACCCTGTGGACACTGGTAAATCACTTCATTTTCTGAAGTAAATACAATGAGACGTATTCAACAGAACTTTTAGTTGAATATCTATGTGTGGTGAAATATCCTTTGTTACGTTTTAAAGACAGCAAAGAAGAGATGTCTTTTACAGCCAGATAACTATTGTGTATTCACAGTACATTGCATTTGCATTCAGTAATTTTGAATCTCTTTCCAATCAACAGGAACGACACCTTGAATGTACAAAATATTTATGTATAATGAAGATAATACTTGAAATCTGCAAAACAGCTGTAAGAAACAATGTGTAACAGAATCACGCTAAACATTGGTGCAGTCAGAGACAGAGGAACCTGAACATAACCTGACAGATCCTGGAAGAATCAGTCAAGGGCAGTTCAGTGAAAGTCTGAGCTGTGCACCTCCACGCCACACGACTAAAGGAATGAACTCTAGAAACAAATTAAGGCAACAGCACTGATCAACCACCAGCTTTGAATGGATCAGTATGAACTGGTTACCGCAGTGCTCTGCTTCCTAAAATGATGACAGATCATCATTCAGTGCTCTAGGTGTATTGTAAACTCTTTCTAGCCAAACCACAGCAACCAGAGCAAAGCACAACAGAGTGGAGACAAACAACTGAAGGGTGAATGAAAGAGGAGTTCTGCTATTTAAATTACAGAGTACTGTCCCAATTTGCACCAACCAGAAGGAGGAGGATTAATCTTCACCCACAAGCATCAAACACTGTTATTTATTCTAAAGACACAGTCACAAAGAAGCCTGACACATATTGTGAGTGTGGCAAGAATTTAGTTACTATTGTATTTTATTGTTAAATTGCAAATCAAATGTTCTGAATACCAACACATACAGCAAATGTGAGAATAGTACAAGTGTTTTATCAACCATGTTGGCCCGTCAGGAAACACAGTCGTGGGAAGTGGACAAATATATCCCTGACCCAGAGACACCAACCAAGAAAGAAAAATCATACACGTGCAGCGAGAGCTTTAATTTGTCATTGCTACAAAAGCACCATCAGCAAACTCACACAGGAGAAGAACTATTCTATTGCATTGAATGTGTGCAAAGCTTTAGTCATTTAGCACTCCTTAAAGAGCATCAGCGATCACACACAGGGGAAAAGCCATTCAGATGTAGTGACTGTATAAAGAGCTTTTGTCAGTTATCACACCTCCAAAGACACCAGCAAACACACACAAGGGAAACACCATACAGTTGCAGTGAATGTGTGAAGAGCTTTAGTTGGTTATCACACCTCCAAGTACATCAACGAACACACACAGGGGAAAAACCATACCATTGCAGCAAGAGCAATCAGATCTCCAAAGACATCAGCAAACACACACAGGGGAAAAACCATTTGATTGCAGTGAATGTTGCAAGAGTTTTAGTCGCTTACCAGACCTCCAAGTACATCAGCAAACACACAGGGGAAAGACCATACTATTGCAATGAATGTGGAAGTAGTTTTAGTCGGTTATCACACCTCCAAGTACATCAACGAACACACACAGGAGAAAAACCATACCATTGCAATGAATGTGGAAGTAGGTTTAGTCAGTCTTCAGCATTAAGGAATCACCAGCGAACACACACAGGGGAAAAGCCATTCAAGTGCAGTGAATGTGTGAAGAGCTTTAGTCAGTTATCAGGTCTCCAAAGACATCAGCAAACACACACTGGGGAAAAAATATATAATTGTAGTGAATGTGGAAGTAGTTTTAGTCAATCTTCAGCATTAAGAAATCATCAGCGAACACACACAGGGGAAAAGCCATTCAACTGTAGTGAATGTGTGAAGAGCTGACATCGATCGTGCTTATAAAGCCATCAGCAAATTATAAAAGATGATTATGTTACAATTATGTGGGATGTTTAAATGCCAGAAGATTATTAGTAGATTATATAAGACCCGTGTAAGAACGAGGCGTACGTAAAAGCTCCAGAAGTAACTTGTGTTGTTTATTGTAGAAACAGTAATTCTATCCGTAGAGAAAGCATCCCGACCTCCGCCTCTCTCCGCAACCGTCCACTCTCTCAACTCACGCACCTTCCATTCCATCGCACGCTCACCATTCTCCATTTGTATCCTCGCGCACACACAGCACACACATTCTCACATTCACCTTCTTGCGCTCCCACCTGGATATAGGATATAACAACCCGATTATCAGAAAAGATGAAAAAAAAAAAATCATAAAATCATAAAAGTGTCTGTTCTCAGCAATTGCTCATTTCTCTACAAATAAGAAAAAGAAATGAAACATCACAAAACCCTCTGGGACTTTAGCACAGTGCGGACTAAAAAAAAAGAAAGTGTTGATTTTTATTCTATGAAGTAGAGCTATAAAGAACAACATCCAAGAACACCTGAACAGGCTACCTGTACAAGCAACACTATGAACAATGCTTGGACTAACAGGGGGATCAGTGATAAAACCCTTAAACCCAACACACTTGAACCAATTTAACAGTGTTCACTTTATGGTTCTGTGACAGCGTTAGAGAACACGTTCCAAAGGTAGAAGTAAAGGTGGGAAAATGTTAGCAGTAATTCTTAGTGGTTAATGCTTGCAATGCACGACATCTTCTGCTGTTAGGAGCTAGAATCGAGAATCATTGACTCACAGCTTTACATTTCTGGAACCTTGGCACTGGAAAAGAAATCTGAATTCAGAAGAAAAGAAACATGAATGATTTTCAAGACTGTTTCCAAGCACAAAGGAATCCCCATTGTATATAAACTCTGCTGGTTAATGCATGAACTTGAAATGTATGTGCTGCTTGTGAGCAAACAGTGAAAGTATGTGATGCTGTTGAGACTTTCTTAGACCAGGAATGTCACTGACTGCAGCATTCTGAATCACTTGAAAATGAGCTGTGTGATGCTGGAACCCTCAAATACACAGTGTTCTCATAGCCCAACCTTGCGTAAAGGAAGGAATTCACCAATCAAATATGCAAGTCAGAAGAAATAAAAATAAACCTCTTCAGTAGCCAAAGATGGCAAAAACTAATGCATCCACTGAATTAATTTCAACAAATTGCTGAGTTCCTGCTGCAGACCATCATCTCCACCACCCAGTAGTGTTAGTTTGGAACGAGGTCACTTTCAGAACTAAGAAGAAAAACTATTACTTGCTGCTAAAGAATAGAATAAAATATGGAATTTACATAGCACAACTGTCACTCCCAAGGAAGCATCCTGGTGCTGCGTGGGGAGACCATAGCTCTCGGAAGTGACAGCCTGGGGGGAACAAGATTAATGTATGAGTGACTGGCAAAGAGCTTCAGGGGCATTAAAAATCCAAGTCTTAAGCTGTTTTCTGAAAAGTGCTTAAGATACCAGAATGAGCACAGCATACCTATGCCTTCAGCGTTTCGTCTATGCAGGTATGTTTCAAATGGAAGGTTTCGTGAACCGATGAGTCGATAGTCTCAGCACCTTTGACTAAAGATGGAATTGTGATGGATAATAACTTGCAGATTCTGCACCTATAGGATAATCCTCAGGCACCAGTCTGGATCTGAATATTCAAAGCCATCATATTGAGGTGACTCAGACTTTGCATTTGCACCAGAAGTGGCATCCAGTGACATCACCGATGACATATAGTGCTCACCTCGGCACAAGCACATCTGTTCCCTTTTTCCTATTCCTTTGGCGCAGATCCACCAACCACTTTTTCAAAGAGTCTTGCGTTTTCTCACAGAAATGTTTCCAACAAGTGCCGTACCATGACTCCTTCCAAGAGATAAGAGGTTGATGATCTTCATGTGATGTATTTTGTTAGACAGCATTTTCAATTTAACCAACTGCTGCTGCTTTCTGATTTGCACAAGCACTTTGCAGATGACCAAGACCCCCTCTAGTCATCCTTTGAAACCATCTTATATGCTTGAGAAGTATACGCAGCAACATATTGTTTGATGGCAATATTGCTGCCTGTTTGGTTTCTGCACTAGAACTTTTGTTTACTGCAACACTGTAACCTGTGTATGTCTAGTTATGCAACTTAAAAGCTTTTTTATTATGTATACTTTTTTAACAGTTGTAATGGTTTTAAATAACTGCATAAAGTTAATCATATTAAAGGGGTCAAGCCCTGTACAGATTGTGAAGGACAGATGTCCATAACGGATCCTCATTGTCCCTGGAGCCTCAGTTCGGACCACGACTCCAGGTCCTGTGCCAGAGCAAGCACCCAAAGGCCATCAAGGACCATGAGCCAAGGCTCTTCCTGGCCTGGGCTAGGAACGAGAGTCACAGTTGACACTGCTTCCAACCTCGCCCCAGGTCACAGCCGCTCTACTCTTCAGGTGGAACGAGGGGAAAGCACAACAAGCATTGCAATAGAGGAATCACCTCGATGTCCTCCGACTCCCCTGGAACTAGAGTTAGTTGTCATAGAAGTGGTTCCTTCTCCAAGCTGCCCCGCTTCGGTGACATCACTGGACCTGGCCCAGAAGTGTTTCGACCTCCACGAGTCTGTCCCCGAACTTCCTGGATCCTTTAGTGCCGGGGCCCTCTCTCCCAGCAGTTATGACACCTGCCTTCCCCAAGTTCCAGGCTCCAGTTTCTGATCTGGCAACATTTCTTAATGGCATGCACTCAATCTTTGCCTGGCATTCCTTCAAGCCTAAGCATTGTATGCCCTCCTATGTTTATGTCCTTGGCTCTGAAGCCATTATTCACCATCCCATCTGGAGCAACGTCGACTCGTCCATCTGTCAATCCAGCTTTTAGACATGTCACGTTTCCGCCACCTATTACATGGCCCACCCCGCCACCCCCCATGCTGCCACTACTCCCACTTCCAGTGCCAATCGCTGAAATTGTGCCTCCGACTAAGTCACAGAAGGAAGCACAAAGAGTGTTGGAGGAAAAAAGGTATACATTTTGAGCATCAATGACCAGGGATAAGAGATTGCAGGCCTGCCTTCTGCAAGAGGATTAGACACCACTCGAGAGATGGAAATGGACATTCCACCTGGGCTGCCGACACAGGAAGTGCTGTCCTTCTATTTGGTGATGAATGAGGCAGCTGACCTGGTAGCTGAGGTCCAGAGCTCCCTATAGTCAAAGTTAAAACTAATGTCTTTATGGAGGTCCTCCTGCAGGTGGTGCCTACTGCTGAGCTGTTACTGCTTTTCAGTGATGCCCTGCTGGATCTAGTCCTGGAGGCCTGGGAGAAACCAACTTCTGCCCCAACAGTCAACAGGCTCATGTTACTCTGACACTGGAGACCCTCCATTTCTCTCTTCCCATACCTCATCTGAAAGCTTAGTTATCCAGGCTTCGTGGTCATCTGGACAGTTGGCTAGGAGCTTTTCAACAGTTCCCTCAGACAGAGAATGTAAGCGCCTGGGGCAAATTGCTTTTTCAACAGAAAGCATGGCATTGAAGTTCTTAAATACAAACTCCTTTGCGAGATGGGATATGGCTGAGATGGTTGTGCCTCACATCACAGAGGAAATGTGCGTCCACTTCCGAGAGGAGGTCCTGGATGGTCAGAACTCATCATGCCACATAATAAAATCTGGACTGGACACTGCTGATTTAATAGCCGGAACCATGGGTGCTTCGATCTCCATCCGTAGACACACCTTTGTTACGCACTTTTGCCTTCTAATCCTAATGTCGAGGCCAACCTCCTGTTTGACAGGGCATGACTGTTTGGATTTAGAAGTTCAGGGTCAGATAATCTGGAGCCCGCTTTGTGGGACTTCAATTGCCACCTCCTACACCAATTTTCCACATTTTCATGACTGTTGAAGGAATTCTCCTTTCGCCAACTTCGACCTTACCAACTCCAAACCCAGCAGTAGCAAAACCGCTGGTCAAACAGTATAAGGGTCGAGCCAGAGAAAAGGGCTGTGAATCCATCCAGCAAACCTCTTCTTCAGTCTCCTCTTCCCTTACACTAGCAGGAAAGAAAATGTACTCGCTTATCCTAACCCACTTGCAGTGTCTGGTATTGTCCTCCTTAGTCTTGGCACTGAAGGCTGATACTTCGGATCAGTGGGTCCTGCAAATCATAGGACTAGGCTACACCCTGTTATTCCTCCAGGCTCCATCTCCACCATCCACCAGTCGCACCCCCTGTAGGAGGCTGGCCTGGTTTGTAGTGGGTACCTAAGGTACTTACACTTTATACCAGGTCCAATTATCCCATATTAGTTAAATGTAGGCAGTGTCTAGAAGCCAGTAGCTGTGGATGAGCAGCCAAGCCTTATCTAGGAGATATGCAAAGCTCATGCAATACCACTGTAGTCACACAGGAAAAATAGTCAGGGGCATATTTATACTCTGTTTGCGCCGGACTTGCGTCGTTTTTTTTTTACGCAAATCCGACGCAAAGCTAACTCCATATTTATACTTTGGCGTTAGACCCGTCTAGCGCCAAAGATCTTGGAGTTTGCGTCATTTTTTAGCGTGGACACCTACCTTGCGTTAATGATATGCAAGGTAGGCGTTCCCGTCTAAAAAATGACTCCAAGGCATGTGCGCCTTATTTAAACTCCCGTGCAAAAATGACGCACGGGAGTGGGCGGGTCAAAAGAAATGACGTCCAGCCGCTTTTGCGTCATTTTTTAACGCCTGGTCAGGGCAGGCGTTAAGGGACCTGTGGGCTCGGAAGGAGCCCAGAGGTGCCCTCCCTTGCCCCCAGGGACACCCCCTGCCACCCTTGCCCACCCCAGGAGGACGCCCAAGGATGGAGGGACCCATCCCAGGGAACTTAAGGTAAGTTCAGGTAAGTATATATATATATATATTTTTTGTGGCATAGGGGGGCCTGATTTGTGCCCCCCTACATGCCACTATGCCCAATGGCCATGCCCAGGGGACATAAGTCCCCTGGGCATGGCCATTGGGCAAGGGGGCATGACTCCTGTCTGTGCTAAGACAGGAGTCATTTCAATGGGGGTTGGGAGTCAAAAAAAATGGCGCAAATCGGGTTGAGGCCAATATTTTGCCTCAGACCTGACTTGCCCCATTTTTTGACGCCCAAGCTCCATTTTCCCCTACGCCGGCGCTGCCTGGTGTGGGTCATTTTTTTTCACGCACACCAGTCAGCTGCGCCGGCTAACGTCATTCCATAAATAAGGCGCCTGCATGGCGCTTTGGAATGGCGTTAGCCGGCGTTAAAATGTTTGACGCACAACTGTGTTGGCGCAGTTGTGCGTCAAAAAGTATAAATATGGCCCTCAGTGTTATAAAAATAAAGGTACTTTATTTTGGTGCCACAAATGCCATAAATACCATGGAGACTATACTCCCTTAGGAGGTAAGTAATACACAAATTATATACACTAGTATGCAGAAATAAGCATGAAAACAGTGTGTTAGAAATGGGGTCTTTAGTTGGCAGTCAGGTTACCCCCTGTCCAAGAAAGGACCCTCACTCTAGTCAGGGTAAATCACACACAATCCAAATTATCCTGTGCCCACCCTCTGGTAGCTTGGCACTGAGCAGTCAGGCTTAACTTAGAAGGCAATGTGTAAAGTATTTGTGCAATAAATCATACAATAACACCATGTAGCACCACAAAAATACACCACACAGTGTTTAGAAAAATAGATATTTATCTTGATAAATGCAGGTCAAAACGATCAGATGCAATAAGTAAATGTAGAGATATCACTGAAAAGTGATATACAGTGTCTTGAGTCTTTTTAAAGCAAACAAAGTCTCTTTCAAGCACAAAGTACGTGGTTCGCATGAAAAATCTCTGCAAAGGGCCGCAGAGGAGGAGATGCGTTGAAACAAAGGGGTGTGCGTAGATTTCTCGGGCCGCACACAGCGATGCAGTGTTTAGTTTCCACGCAGGGACGGCTGTGCATCGATTTCTGGCGCTCGGTCGTGGATCCTCTTTGGGTTGTGGGGTATTCAGACGCCCCGGGGACGGTGCGTGGATTTCCTGTGCTGGCAGGACGAAGTCACAGGAGCTGCGTCGATCCAGTGGGCGGTGCGTCGAATTTTCTACTGCACGACAGGCGCTGCGTCGATTCATCTTTGGAAGTCAGGCTGTGTCATTCCGGCTCGGCTATGCGTCGATCCACTGGGCCGTGCGTCCAATTTCCGGTAACTACGCTGGCGCTGCGTCGATCTTCTTGTTGCAAAGTCAGGCTGCGTCATTCCGATTCGGCGTGTGATGAAATTTTCAGCATGGTGCAGGCTGTGCGTCGTTTTTGGCAGGCTGTGCGTTGAATTTCGCCACACAAGGAGTCCTTCTTGAAGAGATAAAGGGGGTCATTCTGACCCCAGCGGTCATGGACCGCCTGGGCCAGGGTTGGCGGGAGCACCGCCAACAAGCTGGCGGTGCCCCGCAGGGCATTCTGACCGCGGCGGTTCAGCCGCGGTCAGAAAGGGAAAACCGGCGGTCTCCCGACGGTTTTCCGCTGCCCTGTAGAATCCTCCATGGCGGCGCAGCTCGCTGCGCCGCCATGGGGATTCTGACACCCCATACCGCCATCCTGTTCCCGTGGGGCCCCTGGGGGCCCCTGCAGTGCCCATGCCAATGGCATGGGCACTGCAGGGGCCCCCGTAAGAGGGCCCCACTTTGTATTTCAGTGTCTGCTTTGCAGACACTGAAATACGCGACGGGTGCCACTGCACCCGTCGCACCTTCCCACTCCGCCGGCTCAATTCTGAGCCGGCGTCCTAGTGGGAAGGCTGTTTTGCACTGGGCTGGCGGGCGGCCTTTTGGCGGTCGCCCGCCAGCCCAGTGCAAAACCCAAAATACCCTCAGCGGTCTTGCGACAACCACTCAGGAAGATGTGCAGCACAGGACAGAGTGCTGGGGGCCAGAGCTGCACGTTGCACGAAGAACTTCATGGAAGGATGCCGACAAGCCTTGGCAACTGCAAAACAAGTGGTGCATGGGGTACTGTGTTGCACGGGGAGGTAAGCCTTTATCTCCAGCAAAGTTAGACAGTAGGACGTCAGGACCGTCGGGACCACTTCAGTCCACCACCTGTGATTCAGGGTCGACACAACTTGTCAGGAGAGGGGACCCACGCAGCCGGTCATCGTTGCAGAGCGGTATCTGAGACGCAGGGGAGTGACTCCTTCACTCCAAGGGAGATTCCTTGGTTCTTCTGGTGCAGGCTGAAGGCAGGCTGTCCTCTGAGGATGCACGACTGGGAAACAGTTGCAGTTGCTGGCAGGACCTGAAGATGTTGCAGGAGTCGTCTTTGCTTCTTTGTTGCAATTTGTAGAGTTCCTGGAGGGTCCAGATGCAGTTTTTCAGTGAGAAGATGAAGTAAAGGATGCAGAGGATTCCTGCTGGAGTCTTGCAGTCCAAATCTGAAGAACCACCCAAGAGAGAGGGTGGTGATGGACAGGGGAGTAGTCACTCCCCTTTCCTTTGTCCAGTTTCGCGCCAGAGCAGGGACTGGAGGTCCCTGAACCGGTGTAGGCTGGATTATGCAAGGAGGGCACCAAATGTGCCCTTCAAAGCATTTCCAGTGGCTTGGAGAGGCTACCCCTCCCAAGCCTGCAACACCTATTTCCAAAGGGAGAGGGTGTAACAACCCTCTCCCAAAGGAAATGCTTTTTTCTGCCTTCCTGGACTTGAGCTTCTCAAGCAACAGGAGGGCTGAGAGGTGGCAGCAGCTGGGGCTTCCTGGAAATCCTCAGAAGGCTGGAATGGCAATACTGGGGGTCCTCTAAGGAGCCCACAGAGTGCATGGAATCATACAACCAATACTTGCAAAAGTCTTGGGGTATGATTCCAACATGTTTGATACCAAACATGCCTATGTTCAGAGTTACCATTATGTAGATGGACATAGGAAGTGACCCATATCCAGTACACGTGTAAAATGGAGTCCCCGCACTTCCGGGGAAATGGTCCTGGAGGTTGTGGGGGCACCTCTGCTAATGCAGGGGTGACCTCACATACAGGTACTCTGCACCCTGCCCTCAGGATGGAAGGCCTGCTATAGGGGTGACTTATAAGTGACCTGGTACAGTGTACATAGCAGTGAAAGAGTGCATGCACCTTTTCACGAAGGCTGCAAATGCAGTCCTGCAGAAGCCTTTGCAAGGGCTCCCTATGGGTGGCAAAAGAAATGCTGCAGCCCATATAGATCCCCTGGAACCCCAAAGCCCTGGGTACCTAGGTTCCATATACTAGGGACTTATAAGGGGGCACCAGTATGCCAATTTTGGGTGAAATACTGGGTTACCAGTATGCAACAATAAAATTTAGAGAGCGAGCATAATCACTGGGGTCCTGGTTAGCAGGATCCCAGTGAACACCGTGAAGAACACTGACATCAGGCAGAAAATGAGGGTAGCTGTAGGAAAGTAGCCTCTTTCTAGCATGGTTACCCCCCACTTTTGGCCTGTTTGTGAGTGTGTGTCAGTGTGTTTTTACTGTGTCACTGGGATCCTGCTAGCCAGGACCCCAGTGCTTATAGTTTATGGCCTAATGTGTATGCTTGTGTAGTGCCTAACTGTTTCACTGAGGCTCTGCCAACCAGAACCTCGGTGCTTATGCCCTCTCTGCTTTTAAATTTATCACTGTAGGCCAGTGACTTCATTTACCAATTTCAATTGGCATCCTGGGGGCTCTACCATGGATCCCCAGTACTGCGAAACCAGCTCTCTGAGGATTGCACTGCAGCTACAGCTGCTGCCACCCCACAGACAGGGTTCTGCCCTCCTGGGGTCTGGGCAGCCCAGTCCCAGGAAGGCAGAATAAATAATTTCCTTTGAGAAAGGGTGTTACACGCTCTCCGTTTGGAAATAGGTGTTAATGGCTGGGGAGGAGTTGCCTCCTCCAGTCTCTGGAAATACTTTGAAGGGCACAGATGGTGCCCTCCTTGCATAAGCCAGTCTACACAAGTTCAGGGAACCCCCAGTCCCTGCTCTGGCACGAAATTGGACAAAGGAAAAGGGAGTGACCACTCCCCTGTCCATCACCACCCCAGGGGTGGTGCCCTGAGCTCCTCCAGTGTGTCCCAGACCTCTGCCATCTTGAATCCAGGGGTGTAAGGGCACAACGGAGGCATCTGAGTGACCAGTGCCAGCAGGTGACGTAAGAGACCCCTCCTGATAGGTGCTTACCTCACTAGGTGGCCAATCCTCTTCTGAGGGCTATTGGTGGGCATTTCCTCAGATAACAACTTGCAAGAATACACCAGAGTTCCTCTGCACCTCTCTTTTCGACTTCTGCAAAGGATCGACCGCTGACTGCTCCAGGGCGCCTGCAAAACTGCAACAAAGTAGCAAGAAGACTACCAGCGACATTGTAGCGCCTAATCCTGCCGGCTTTCTCAACTGTTTCCTGGTGGTGCATGCTCTGAGGGCTGTGTGCCTTCACCCTGCACTGGAAGCCACGAAGAAATCTCCTATGGGTTGACGGAATCTTCCCCCTGCTCCAGCAGGCACCTAACTTCAGCGTCACCGGTACTCTGGGACCCCTCTCATCCTGACGAGTGTGGCCCCTAGACTGTCCAGTGGTTCACTGTCCAAATTTGGAGGAGGTAAGTCCTCTTCCCTCTCCATACAGTAATCCTGTGCACCGCGTGAACTGCAGCTGCTAGGGCTTCTGTGCACTTTTGCAAGGAATTCTTCACGCACAGCCTAGCCCAGGTCCCCAGCACTCCGTCCTGCATTGCTCAACTCGCTGAGTTGACCACCGGCTTGGTGGGACCCTCTTTTGTAGGGTTGAGACGACAGCTGTGCTCAGTTTTCTTGAACACATGTTCAAGTACTTCTGTGGGTGCTGCCTTCTTGTGCGTGGGCTCTGTGTGTTGCTGAGGGCCCCCTCTGTCTCCTCTCCCAAGTGGCGACATTCTGGTCCTTCCTGGGCCCAGGCAGCACCCTTTTTCTTCAACTGTGACCTTTGCAGCTAGCAAGTCTTGTTTGCGGTCTTTCTCCAAAGAAATAACGCTGCATCCTCCAGCACTCCGTGGGACATCTCCTGCACAAAGGAGAAGTTCCTAGAACCTTTTGTTGTTGCAGAATCTTCAGCTTCTTCCATCCGGAGGCAGCTATTTTGCACCTTCATCTGGGGTTTAGTGGGCTCCTGCCTCCCACCCCCCGGACACTTTCGTAAACCCTTGGACTTGGTCCCCTTCCTTTGCAGGTCCTCAGGTCCAGGAATCCGTCTTCAGCGCTTTGCAGTCTGTTGTGGTCTTTACAGAATCCTCTATCACGAGTTTAGGGCCAGATGTAGGAAGCGTTTTGCATTGTGCAAACAGCGAATTTCGCTGTTTGCGCCATGCAAAACGCACATCGCGATGCTCATTCCAATTTTGCGAGTCGGTAACCTGGTTACCGACTCGCAAAATGGGAATGCGACTCACAAATAGGAAGGCGTGTTCCTCTTCCTATTTGCGATTCGCATCGCGATGTAGAATTGCTTTGTGACCGCGAATGCGGTTGCAAAGCAATTTGCAGTTAGCACCCAGTTGGGACCCCTTCCCCTTTGTGAATGGCTCTAAAAACATTTTTGCAGAGCAGGCAGTGGACCACTGCCTGCTCTGAAAAAATTAAACAAAAACGTTTCATTTTTTCGGGTGTATTGCAACTCGTTTTCCTTTAAGGAAAACGGGCTGCAATACAAAAAAAAACTGCTTTATTTACAAGCAGTCACAGACATGGAGGTCTGCTGTCTCCAGCAGGTCACCATCCCTGTGAGTGCTGCGAATCGCAAGGGGGTCGCAGATTGCGACCCACCTCATTGATATTAATGAGGTGGGTCTTTGCGACCCCCTTGCGATTCGCAGGTGGTGTCAGGGACACCATCTTGCATCTGGGTTTGCGACTCACAAATTGCAAGTCGCTCAGACTCGCAATTTGCGAGTCGCAAACCCAAACATACGTACATCTGGCCCTTAGTTTGTTTCTGGGGAAGTAGTATCACTTTACTCCTACTTTTCAGGGTCTTGGAGTGGGGTATTGTGGACACCCTTAGTGTTTTCTTACACTCCCAGCAACCCTCTACACCCTACACTAGCCTAGGGGTCAATTTGTGGTTTGCATTCCACTTTCAGAGAATATGGTTTGTGTTGCCCCTAGGCCTATTGCATCCTATTGTATTCTACAGTGAACTACTTTTCTAACTGTTTACTTACCTGATTTTGGTTTGTGTGTACATTTTGTGTATTTTACTTACCTCCTAAGGGAGTATATTTTCTGAGATATTTTTGGCACATTGTCACTAAAATAAAGTACCTTTATTTCAAGTAATTCTGAGTATTATGGGCCGTATTTATACTTTTTGGCTTTCAATGGAGCTTGGGCGCAAAAAAATGGGCCAAGTCAGGCTGAGGCAAAATTTTCGCCTCAACCCGATTTGCGCCATTTTTTTTTACTCCCAACCCCCATTGAAATGACTCCTGTCTTAGCAAAGACAGGAGTCATGCCCCCTTGCCCAATGGCCATGCCCAGGGGACTTATGTCCCCTGGGCATGGTCATTGGGCATAGTGGCATGTAGGGGGGCACAAATCAGGCCCCCCTATGCCACAAAAAAATAAAATAAAAATTACTTACCTGAACTTACCTTAAGTTCCCTGGGATGGGTCCCTCCATCATTGGGCGTCCTCCTGGGGTGGGCAAGGGTGGCAGGGGGTGTCCCTGGGGGCATGGGAGGGCACCTCTGGGCTCCTTCCGAGCCCACAGGTCCCTTAACGCCTGCCCTGACCAGGCGTTAAAAAATGACGCTAAAACGGCTGGACGTCATTTTTTTTGACCCGCCCACTCCCGGGCATCATTTTTGCCCGGGAGTGTAAATACGGCGCACATGCCTCGGAGTCATTTTTTAGACGGGAACGCCTACCTTGCATATCATTAACGCAAGGAAGGTGTCCACGCTAAAAAATGACACAAACTCCAAGATCTTTGGCGCTAGACGGGTCTAACGCCAAAGTATAAATATGGAGTTAGTTTTGCGTCGGATTTGCGTAAAAAAAAACGACGCAAATCCAGTGCAAACAGAGTATAAATATGCCCCTATGTTTCTTATGATATAGTACCTATATGATATAAGTGGTATAGCAGGAGCTTTGCATGTCTCCTAGTTCAGCCTAAGCTGCTCTGCTATAGCTACGTCTATCAGCCTAAGCTGCTAGAACACTACTACTCTACTAATTAGGGATAACTGGACCTGGCACAAGGTGTAAGTACCATCAGGTACCCACTATAAGCCAGGCCAGCCTCCTACATCCAGTGTGTCCCAGACTTCAGCCATCTTCCTTTGCAAGGTGGGGGGGCACTCTGGAGGGCTCTTAGTGGCCAGTGCCAGCAGGTGACGTCAGAGACCCCTCCTGATTGGTCCATACCTGATAAAGTAGCCAATCCCCCTCTCAGGGCTATTTATGGTCTCTCCTGTGGATTCTCTTCAGATTCTGCTTGCAAGTTTCCTTCAGGAATCCTCTGCAACAACTTCAGACTCTTCTGACCTCAGATCAACCGCAGCATTCTGCTCCAAGAAATGCTGTAACTGCAACAAAGTTTCTACAAGAGACACTTTTCTCAGCTCCAAGTCAGCAACTGCAACAGTGTCCATGGTGTGCATGCTCTGGGGACTCCCTATCTTCATCCTGCTCCAGAAGGACTGAAGAAATCTCCCGTGGAGTGATGGAGTCACTCTCCTTCTCCAAGCAGGCACCTTCCAAGACGATGACCGGTACCCTGGGACTCCTCTCACAATGACAAGCGTGCTTCTAAGGACACAGAGGGTGGACATCATCGACATAGACTGTCCTGAGGTCTTGCTGACGCAATTTGGAGGAGGTAAGACCTTGCCTTCCCCGTCAACGACGGCACCCCTGTGTACTGTGTCTTCTTCACCTCCTGAGGCCTCTGTGCACTCTTTGCAAAATTCCTTCATGCACAGCCTGGCCCAGGTCCCCAGCACTCCACCCTGCGATGCTCAACTCGCTGAGTTGTTCTCTGGCGGCGTGGGACCTTCTTTTGTTGTGCTGCATCAACCGCGTTTTGCACCTCTTTTGAACCCAGATCCTGCAGCTTCTCGGGGTGCTGGTTGGCATCCTGAGGGCTCTCTAAAGTGCTGAGAGCCCCTTCTTCCTCCTCACCCACAGTTGAGGCCCCCCCAGGTCCCTCCTGGGTCCATCCAGTGCCATTTTGATGAAAAATGCACTTTTGCCGTAACCAAGGCTTGTTGGCGCCTTCCAACACGAAATCTTGTCTGCAACAATCTTCACGCCGTGGGACATCTTTTGCATCATGCAGGAACCTGCTGGCATCTTCCTAGGGTGCATTTCTGCAGTCTTCGACTAACCAGGGACTCTTCATTTGCGCCCTCTTCTGGGTTGGCAGGGGCTCCTGACCTTCCTGGAACTTCTTTCAACTTCTGGACTTGGTCTCCTTCCTTTGCAGGTCTTCAGGTCCTATAATCCAGCAGTTGTTCTCTGCAGACTTGGTTGGCTGCTGCAAAATCCCAGAACCGAGGTGTAGTGTGTCCTAAGGAAACTTGCAGTACTTTACTCCTGCTTTTCTGGGCTCTGGGGTGAGGTAATTTACTTACCTTTACTGTATTCATACTCTCCCAGCGATTCAGCACACACTACACTTGTCTAGGGGGGAATTCATGATTCACATTCCACTTTTTTAGTATATGGTTTGTGTTGCCCCTAGACCTATTTTCTCCCCATTGCATTCTATAGGATTCTATAGGATTCTATAGGATTTCCTACTGTTTGCATTGTTCTATGACTATTTACTTGTCTAATTCTGGTGTGTAGTGTATATATTGTGTATAATACTTATCTCCAGAAGGAGTATTCTCTCTAAGATATTTTTGGTACTGTGTCACCCAAATAAATACCTTTATTTTTGGTAACACTGTGTAACTATAAGTGGTATTGCATGAGCTTTGCATGTCTCCTAGTTCAGCCTAAGCTGCTCTGCTATAGCTACCTCTATCAGCGTACGCTGCTAGAACACTACTACTTCACTTTTAAGGGATAACTGGACCTCTTATAAGGTGTAAATACCCAAGGTACCCACTACTTACCAGGCCAGCCTCCTACAATAACCATGGCAAAAAGAGGGTACTTTCCTACACAACCCCTCCCAGCCCCCCCCCCCCAAAAAAAAGAGGGACAGTAAGGCTAACCTTGCCCAGATGAGTCTTCATTGTCTAAGTGGACATATCTGGAGAGTCCATCTGCATTGGAGTGGGTACTCCCAGGTCTATGTTCCACTGTATAGTCCATTCCCTGTAGAGATATGGACCACCTCAACAATTTAGGGTTTTCTCCTTTCATTTGCTTTAGCCTTGAGAGAGGTTTGTGGTCTGTCTGGACAATGAAGTAATTCCCAAAGAGGTATGGTCTCAACTTCTTCAAGGCCCAGACCACAGCAAAGGCCTCCCTCTCTATGGCTGACCAACGCTTTTCTCTAGGGGTAAATAAAGTATATTAACAATACATTATTATTTAATAGTACACACTTCTGCTGATAAAAGCTACTGGTTGATCGTGGCCCTCTGTAGTTAGTTGTGATAAAACTGCCCCAACCTCTACCTCTAAAGCATCAGTCTGAACGATGGTCTTCTTGGAGTAGTTTGGGCTTTTTAAGACAGGTGCACATGGCCTGCTTTAGTTCCTCAAAAGCTTTCTGATAGCTAGCTCTCCATAATACCTTTTTAGGCATCTTCTTTGAGGTGAGGTCATTAAGAGGGGCAGCAATGGAGTCATAGTTCTTAATGAACCTCCTGTAATACCCAGTGAGACCAAGAAAGGCTCTGACCTGGGTCTGTGTTGTAGGGGGAGCCCAGTCTAAAATAGTCTGGATCTTCCCCTGTAGTAGTTCAATCTGTTCTCTACCTACCAGGTGTCCCAGATAAACCACCTTCCCCTGCCCTAATCAACCTTTTGAAGCCTTGATAGTGAGGCCTGCCTTTTGCAGAGCCTTTAAAACTGTCCAAAGGTGGAGCAGGTGGTCATCCCAGATGGAGCTAAAGACTGCAATATCATCAAGATATGCTACACTGAAAGCTTCCAGACCTTGGAGGACTGTATTCACCAACCTCTGAAAAGTGGCAGGTGCATTCTTCAAACCAATGGGCATAACTGTAAACTGATAATGCCCCCAATGGTTGAGAAAGCTGTCTTTGGTTTAGCTTGTTCTGATAGTTTGATCTGCCAATACCCTGCAGCCAAATCAAAAGTGCTTAGATACTTGACAGAATCCAGTGTATCTATTAGCTCATCTGCTCTGGGTATAGGGTGAGCATCAGTCTTGGTGACTGCTTTGAGCCCTCATTAATCCACACAGAATCTAATTTGCCTTTTTTTGAGAGGGAGGTTTGGGTACAAGCTCCAGAGTGCTCAATCACTCCTAGGTCAAGCATTTTCTGAACCTCAGCTTTAATGCAGTCACTTACATGGTCAGGCTGCCTATAAATCTTACTTTTGACAGGTACACTGTCCCCTGTATCAATGGCGTGCTCACACCATGTAGTCTGACCAGGTGTCCGAGAAAAGGGTTCAGAAAATTGACCTAGAGATTCTTGCCGTCCTCCTTCTGAGCCTCACTAAGGCAGTCTGTTAGGACTACTCCATCCACTGAGCCGTCAGCTGCAGTTTTGGATATGAGATCAGGTAGACGGTCACTCTCTTCTTCCTGTCCCTCATCAGTGGCCATGATCAGGGTTAAGTCAGCCCTGTCATAGAAGGGCTTCAGGTGGTTCACAAGAAGTACTCTAAGAGGACTTCTAGGAGTGCCTGAGTCAACTAAATAAGTGACCTCACCCTTCTTCTCCACTATGATGTGTGGTCCACTCCATTTATCTTGGAGTGCTCTGGGTGCCACAGGCTCTAGGACCCACACCTTCTGTCCTGGTTGGTACACTGTCAGGACAGCCTTCTGGGCATGCCATTGCTTTTGCAATTCCTGGCTTGCCTGAAGGTTTTTAGTGGCCTTTTTCATGTGCACAGCCATTCTAGATCTTAGGCCAAGCACATAATCCACTATATATTGTTTAGGGGGCTTCAAGGGTTGCTCACACCCCTCTTTCACAAGAGCTAATGGACCTCTAACAGTGTGACCAAAGAGGGTCTCAAAGGGGCTATAGCCTACTCCTTTCTGGGGTACCTCCCTGTCGACAAAAAGGAGGCATGGTAACAGGACATCCCATCTCCTCCTGAGCTTTTCAGAGAGTCCCATAATCATGCCTTTTAAAACACTCAACCAAACCATTTGTCTGGGAATGATAAGGTGTGGTGAACTTGTAAGTTACCCCACACTCTTTCCACATTGCTTTTAGATATGCAGACATGATGTTACTACATAAATCTGACACCACCTCTTTTGGGAAACTCACCCAGCAGGGCTTTGACCACTGCAGGAGCTGTAGTGGTCCTAAGAGGTATATCTTCTGGATATCTAGTGGCATGGTTTACCACCACCAGAATGAATCTATTACCAGAAGCTGTGGGAGGGTCAAGGGGGCCAAGAATGTCAAGGGCACCCTAACCACTGGCAGTGGGATTACGGGGGCCTTTGGGGTGCCACCTGTCTTGCCACTGGTTTGGCAAGTAACACAGGAGTGGCAAAACTCCTTGGTGTCTTCAGACATGTGAGGGCAGTGAAAGTGAGGGACCAGTCTATCCAAGGTCTTACTTTGCCCCAGATGTCCAGCAAGGGGAATATCATGTGCCAAAGTCAACAGAAACTCTCTGTATAGCAGAGGAATGACCAATCTCTTGGTGGCACCAGGTTTGGGTTCCCTTGCTTCTGAATACAGGAAGGTGTTTTCCCAGTACACCCTGTGGGTGCCACTGACATCCCCTGCCTCCTCTTTGACAGCTTGCTGTCTTAAACCCTCAAGTGTGAGGCAGGTTTTCTGTGCCACACTTAACTCCTCCCTGGCAGCCCCCCCGCACCTAAGTGCAATGCGAAGGGGAAGAGTATTGCGATGTCGTCCTCTAACAGGCCCCGCTTCTTCTTGGTGACATTCTTCTCCATAAAACTTTGGGCTGGTGCAGTGCGGCCATGACTCCATCATGAGGCCAAGAGGAGGGAGCGTCTTTTGATGTACTAGGAAGGGAAGAACTCCCTTTCGCGGAATTACTCTCTGATAAGGGAATAAGACTTTGGGTTTCAGGGCCAACTCTGTTGTTACAGCCTGAGTATGGCGTCTACGGCACTGACAGGAAGCCGGGAATGTGAAAAATGCGTGCAATTCCCGGTGTCCTGTCAGTGTCAGAGGAGGAGAAATGAACGTAGGACAGTGTGTAGCCCAATCCTACTACAATAGCCCAACTGGGCTCCGCGCTTGTCTCAGGCTCTCTGCCCGGGCCTGACAAGGGAAAGGCTCCGTGCTGGTGCGGATCTGCTGTCGTGAGGGGAAAAGGAAACACTGTTGAAGAAATTAGCAAACACATCCAGCACACCGCGTGCTGAAAACTACTGACCTGTCACGACGTCTGTCTTATCCAGGTGACTGGTTGACACCTGTTCGGTATAAGTCAATAAGGACGCTCAATGAAGGACCACGCGCCAATTATAAATACAATTTAGCTTTACTAGAATTTCAGGTAAATGTAGGCATTTAGCACGTTAATAATAGTAGAATAAGAATAGCAATGAAAAGCAGCTATTTATATATAAGAACACTACAAAGAGCATCTATGCATATATAGAAGCAAAAGGTTCATTGACAGATATACGTTTTGATTAACTGTATACCAAAATGCATCACATTACGATGTTCAGGAAGCAAAATATAAATGAGTTGAATACTTCAGATAAGCTTTGATTTACTGCACACCAAAATGCATGTTTCAATGACTGCAACAGGCTCACACTACGATGTTCAGGAAGCAAAATATAAACAAGCTGAATACTTCAGATAAGCTTTGATTTACTGCACACCAAAATGCATGTTTCAGTTACTGCTGCAGGCTCACACTACGATGTTTAGAAAGCAAAATATAAACGAGCTGCTTTTTGACACAAAGGCAGCGCAAACTTACAAAATACAATTGTATCTTGTAAGTTTGCACCGCTCTTGCTTCAAAACAGGTTGCATTCGCAAAGTAGAACTATGGCCCTGTATGTTTAACTAGCATTCCACATGTTCAAAAACATTGCCTGCAGCATATGAACAAATCAGCTACTGTCACTACAGAGCATTTAAACATGCACATTACTCTGATTTATATTCACCAACAGGGCCACCAATCAGAATCTCCAGGTGGTCCAGCAGGTCTTGCGCCCTGGAAACAAGGTCAGCCCAGCGGTGCTTCAGCTGGTGGTCATTGCGCGGTGTGTTGTAGATTCTCTGGAGATGCATACAGCCATGGTACACTGTCACTATTTGTCACTCATGCATACATGAAACCCAGACAAGGGATAGGCCATAATTCGGCTATTTGGAGACAAGTTCCTCCCCATGGTACGATAAATAAACAGATTATGCTATACAATGTATTTGAGTATGTATTGTAGACTCACCTGACACAATACCCAGGAGGAATGTGAGGGATGGGAAAGCAACTATGATACAAATGTAGCCACAAGGAACCTTTAGGGTAACGCACAGAGACAGGAGCCAGTCAGGCTAACAGGATGCAGGGTCAATCAGGATCCAGGTCCTACAGACTACAAGCCAGTGCATTATTTAACCTGACGTCCATGCAGACAGAAGTACAATGACTATGGCATACCATACTAAAGAGGGAAGCACACTGGATTATCATTGTGAGTCTGGGTGTGTGTAGAGGAGGGATTATCTGGGGACACATATTCCCATTCCAGGGACCTCTGAAGAAGGGTGGGCTGATACAGGGAACATGGGTGTAGCTGGACTTAGGACATGGGCTGCCATGTGCAGGGGATGTCATGTGAGCAATGCTAGTCATACCTGGGGCACTTGTGCTATTTATTTGCTGCTTATATGGAAATCTTGTCAAACATAGTCCTTGCAAAGATAGGTGATGTAAAACGTACTGCTGTCAAGAGTGTGGTCATATCTTCGTGTCACCAATGCAATAGCACATCCACTGCCTCATGTATGAGGCATTTTCTTCCCTTATTGACTGATGGTGTCTTAGTTGTGTGTCATTTGCTGTGATGAACCATGTAGCCAACATGTATGTGTGAAATAGGTGTGTTCCTCTGGTATTGCCCTTCAAATGTGAAATGCACAGGATATATGTCATTTACAGTGTTTGTATGAATGTGGCTGTACATTCATACGCATTTAAATAGATTTGGAATTTTCTGTGTCCTACACTGTATTTCAGCAATGCTCCATGAGGCTATACTCTGATTCTGATAGTTAGAGATAATGTAATGCAAAAATGATTACCCAGACCATGATATAGTGAATAGAATATGTGTTTATTGACATATGGTAAGATAGTGGTGATGGTGAGTAGAGTCAAAAGAAATTTTGGACAATATGTTGGCACCGAAGCAATCCTGCAGCTGTGTTTGGATGGTCCCCCTCATGTTGATGGATAGCATCCTCCTCTTCAGGCATTTGTGGGTCGGGATCATATAGGGGAATGTTCCTTCTTACACATATGTTGTGAAGGATGGCACAGGTCAAAATTATTTTGCACACCATTTCTGGTGAGTATAGGAGGCTGCCTCTAGTGATGTCGAGGCACCTGAATCTTGACTTCAGGATGCCAAAGGTCCTATCGACTATGGTGCGTGTCCTTCTATGTGCCTCATTAGAGGCACGCTCTTCTGCAGTGCCTGGGTTTGCAAATGGGGTCATGATCCACGGCTGGATCCCATGCCCATTGGGTGTGGATCTCAAACATACCTAGTAGGTGTCACAACCTCATTGTCTTCCTGTCCACATGTCGATGTCGTGGTGTATGTGTTGTGTGTCCTAGAGGGTTGCTGTGCAGTGTGTATATAACTGGGTTTCTGTACTTACCAACAAGTAGGTGTAGGAGGCTGGACTGGCTTGTAGTGAGTACCTAGGGGTACTTGCACCTTGCACCAGGCCCAGTTATCCCTTATTAGTGTATAGGGTGTCTAGCAGCTTAGACTGATAGATAATGGTAGCTTAGCAGAGCAGCTTAGGCTGAACTAGGAGACGTGTGAAGCTACTACAGTACCAACAAGTGTCATATGCACAATATCATAAGAAAACACAATACACAGTTATACTAAAAATAAAGGTACTTTATTTTTATGACAATATGCCAAAGTATCTCAGAGTGTACCCTCAGTGAGAGGATAGGAAATATACACAAGATATATATACACAATACCAGAAATATGCAGTATAGTCTTAGAAAACAGTGCAAACAATGTATAGTTACAATAGGATGCAATGGGGACACATAGGGATAGGGGCAACACAAACCATATACTCCAAAAGTGGAATGCGAACCACGAATGGACCCCAAACCTATGTGACCTTGTAGAGGGTCGCTGGGACTATTAGAAAATAGTGAGGGTTAGAAAAATAGCCCACCCCAAGACCCTGAAAAGTGAGTGCAAAGTGCACTAAAGTTCCCCAAGGGCCAAAGAAGTCGAGACTAGGGGAATAAGGCAGGAAAGACACAAACCAACAATGCAACAACGCTGGATTTCCAATCTGGGGTACCTGTGGAACAAGGGGACCAAGTCCAAAAGTCACAAGCAAGTCGGAGATGGGCAGATGCCCAGGAAATGCCAGCTGCGGGTGCAAAGAAGCTTCGACTGGACTGAAGAAGCTGCGGTTTCTGCAGGAACGCAAAGGGCTAGAGACTTCCCCTTTGGAGGACGGATCCCTCTCGCCTTGTAGAGTCGTGCAGAAGTGTTTTCCCGCCGAAAGAACGCCAACAAGCCTTGCTAGCTGCAAATCGTGCGGTTAGCGTTTTTGGGCGCTGCTGCGGCCCAGGAGGTCGCAAATGGGACCAGGAGGTAGAGGGGACGTCGAGCAAGACAAGGAGCCCTCTTAGCAGCAGTGATGCGTGAAACGGTGCTCACCCGAAGTTACACAAAGGAGTCCCACGTCGCCGGAGACCAACTTAGAAAGTCGTGCAATGCAGGTTAGAGTGTCGTGGACCCAGGCTTGGCTGTGCACGAAGGATTTCCGCCGGAAGTGCACAGGGGCCGGAGTAGCTGCAAAAGTCGTGGTTCCCAGCAATGCAGTCTAGCGAGGTGAGGCAAGGACTTACCTCCACCAAACTTGGACTGAAGAGTCACTGGACTGTGGGAGTCACTTGGACAGAGTTGCTGGATTCGAGGGACCTCGCTCGTCGTGCTGAGAGGAGACCCAAGGGACCGGTAATGCAGCTTTTTGGTGCCTGCGGTTGCAGGGGGACGATTCCGTCGACCCACAGGAGATTTCTTCGGAGCTTCTAGTGCAGAGAGGAGGCAGACTACCCCCACAGCATGCACCACCAGGAAAACAGTCGAGAAGGCGGCAGGATCAGCGTTACAGAGTTGCAGTAGTCGTCTTTGCTACTATGTTGCAGGTTTGCAGGCTTCCAGCGCGGTCAGCAGTCGATTCCTTGGCAGAAGGTGAAGAGAGAGATGCAGAGGAACTCGGATGAGCTCTTGCATTCGTTATCTAAAGTTTCCCCAGAGACAGAGACCCTAAATAGCCAGAAAAGAGGGTTTGGCTACCTAGGAGAGAGGATAGGCTAGCAACACCTGAAGGAGCCTATCACAAGGAGTCTCTGACGTCACCTGGTGGCACTGGCCACTCAGAGCAGTCCAGTGTGCCAACAGCACCTCTGTTTCCAAGATGGCAGAGGTCTGGAGCACACTGGAGGAGCTCTGGGCACCTCCCAGGGGAGGTACAGGTCAGGGGAGTGGTCACTCCCCTTTCCTTTGTCCAGTTTCGCGCCAGAGCAGGGCTAAGGGGTCCCCTGAACCGGTGTAGACTGGCTTATGCACATCTGTGCCCAAGAAAGCATTTCCAGAGGCTGGGGGAGGCTACTCCTCCCCTGCCTTCACACCATTTTCCAAAGGGAGAGGGTGTAACACCCTCTCTCAGAGGAAGTCCTTTGTTCTGCCATCCTGGGCCAGGCCTGGCTGGACCCCAGGAGGGCAGATGCCTGTCTGAGGGGTTGGCAGCAGCAGCAGCTGCAGTGAAACCCCAGGAAGGGCAGTTTGGCAGTACCAGGGTCTGTGCTACAGACCACTGGGATCATGGGATTGTGCCAACTATGCCAGGATGGTATAGAGGGGGCAATTCCATGATCATAGACATGTTACATGGTCATATTCGGAGTTACCATTGTGAAGCTACATATAGGTAGTGACCTATATGTAGTGCACGCGTGTAATGGTGTCCCCGCACTCACAAAGTCCGGGGAATTGGCCCTGAACAATGTGGGGGCACCTTGGCTAGTGCCAGGGTGCCCTCACACTAAGTAACTTTGCACCTAACCTTTACCAGGTAAAGGTTAGACATATAGGTGACTTATAAGTTACTTAAGTGCAGTGTAAAATGGCTGTGAAATAACGTGGACGTTATTTCACTCAGGCTGCAGTGGCAGGCCTGTGTAAGAATTGTCAGAGCTCCCTATGGGTGGCAAAAGAAATGCTGCAGCCCATAGGGATCTCCTGGAACCCCAATACCCTGGGTACCTCAGTACCATATACTAGGGAATTATAAGGGTGTTCCAGTAAGCCAATGTAAATTGGTAAAATTGGTCACTAGCCTGTTAGTGACAATTTGAAAGAAATGAGAGAGCATAACCACTGAGGTTCTGGTTAGCAGAGCCTCAGTGAGACAGTTAGGCACCACACAGGGAACACATACATATAGGCCACAAACTTATGAGCACTGGGATCCTGACTAGCAGGGTCCCAGTGACACATAACAAACATACTGAAAACATAGGGGCATATTTATACTCCGTTTGCGCCGAATTAGCGTCGTTTTTTTCGACGCAAATTTGGCGCAAAACTAACGCCATATTTATACTTTGGCGCTAGACGCGTCTAGCGCCAAAGTATGAGTAAAGAGCGTCATTTTTTAGCGTGAACGCCTTCCTTGCGTTAATGAGATGTAAGGTAGGCGTTCCCGTCCAAAAAAATGACTGCGACGGAAATGCGTCGTATTTATACTCCCGGGCAAAAATCACGCCCGGGAGTTGGCGGGGCAGAAAACCCTGCATTTGCGCCACTTTTTAACGCCTGGGTCAGGGCAGGCGTTAAGGGACCTGTGGGCTCAAAATGAGCCCACAGCTGCCCTCCCATGCCCCCAGGGACCCCCCCTGCCACCCTTGCCCACCCCAGGAGGACACCCAAGGAAGGAGGGACCCACCCCAGGGACATTCAGGTAAGTTCAGGTAAGTATAAATATTTTTTTCTTTATATTTTTTTGTGGCATGGGGGGCCTGATTTGTGCCCCCCTACATGCCTCAATGCCCAATGACCATGCCCAGGGGACATAAGTCCCCTGGGCATGGCCATTGGGCAAGGGGGCATGACTCCTGTCTTTACTAAGACAGGAGTCATGTAAATGGCGTCTGGGCGTCGTTAAAAATGGCGCAAATCGGGTGGAGGCGATTTTTTGCGTCAACCTTACTTGCACCATTTTTAAGACGCCCTAGCGCCATTTTTCCCTACGCCGGCGCTGCCTGGTGTACGTGGTTTTTTTTGCACGCACACCAGGCAGCGCCGGTCTGCTTGCGCCGGCTAACGCCATTCAATAAATACGCGCCCGCATGGTGCTTCAGAATGGCGTTAGCCGGCGCTGATTTTTTTGACGAAAAAATGCATTGGCGCAGTTTTGCGTCAAAAAGTATAAATATGGGCCTATGTTCGCAGAAGGCAGGAGAGGATATTCCACACCAGGACAACCCTTCTGGGACTCCGGCAACACAACATCATCCAGATGTACAGACTCAACTGGCAGGCCATTCAGCAGCTGCTGCGCAACACTGAGACGGAGGTGGCGCCGAGCGTGCAGACACCCCGCACCGTCCTTCCGAGCCCACAGGTCCCTTAACGTGCCGGGGTGAGTATAAATTTTCGTTTATAAATATGCTCCTGTGTGTTTTAGATTTTAGCTAAACTGAGGCCCACTGCACCTGCGCCCTTGTCTCCCAGGGTCGGGCGTGAGGGCCTCCGGTCCGCGGCCGGGACCCTCCGGCGAGAGCGCAGCGCCTCGATGCATTCATCAGCAGCGCGAGCAGCACAATAAAGCCACAGGCTCTAAGGAGGGGGTGAAAAAATATATATTTTTTAAATTTTTTTTATTTAATGCGTTTTTATATAGCGCGGACTTTACCCGAAGGTGTCAGAGCGCTTCACAATAGGCAAAGTAAAGATACAAGAGGAGAAGAATTACAAGTGAGCCTGTTACAAAAACAAGCGTTACATTACAAGAGGCAATCGTGATAATTGTGCACGTATCAAGAGCAAAAAATAAACGAGGTAGCAAATGATACGTTATGAGAGGAAAAAGTGACGTGTGCAGGTTACAAGAGCAAATAGAGTACGAATAGAGGTAAAAAAGTCGCAATCAATGGTAGACACTCAAAACACTAAAACAATAGTTACGTTACATGAGGCAGTGGTGGCCGTTGTGCATGTATCAAAAGCAAACAAGATATAAGAGGTAGCAAATGATACGTTGAAAAGGAAAGGTGCCGTGTGCATGTTACAAACGAGTACAAAATACAGGTAGAGGTATAATACTGCACTAAATGGCAGACACTCAAAACACAAAAACGCCCTGGGAAGGCACTTCTATAGGCATGGAGAACAGAATATCCTATAATGGAAGGACTTCCTTCTGAAAACAGAGGGCGTGAATTAACTTTGGAAGTGTCTTTGCAGGAGGAGAGCTTTGAGGTCAGCTTTGAAGGCCTGGGAAGAGGTGGTGGTCCGAAGCTGAGGCGGAAGTGAGTTCCAGATTCTCACCGCGTTGCCTGAAAAGGATTGGGCCATCAATCTTTCCTTCTTGAAAATGGGAGGTTCAAGCAATAACTTTTCTGCATTACGTGATGGTCTGGAGCCCCCAGAGAGTTGTATGAATGTATAATCACAATCCCTCCCTTCAGTATTAAACGAATGTCTCTTTCCCGTGACCATGACCCGCGTGTTCACCGCGGTGGCTTCTGGGTATGCAGATTTCTATTTCCGGCGTCACTGCCGGGGATACCTTGCTGCTTGGCTCCGCCCCTCGGGTGCGCTCCTTCCGGAGGAAGCGAAGAGCGCGCGGCTGTTCACAGACCGGGGACTGCGAGAGTGTCTCATGAGACGCTTGCTATTTATTCATTTTAACTAATGTTTCTATACTTGACATTCCTCCATTTTACAGATTAATGAGCTTCTTAATGAAGAAACTCTCCAAAAATTCCCATCCGGTTGTCATCGCCACACACAGTGCGCATGAGCCACGGAGATGGGCAAGGTTATGCAACATACGAAAGGCTTTTCTGTGTTCTCTTTCCTAATGAAAACAGGCCCTTGTAATGGTAGGCCAACCTTTAAATGTCCAAAATTAAAATATTACGAATTCCTCGCAATACATAAGAAAAGCTATTGCTTCCATTATTACATAAATGTTTATTTTACCCCGATCCTCAGCGGAAAGTGCTCACCGCGGTGGCTTCTGGGTATGCACATTGCTGCTTGCATCACCACGCCGCCAAAGTACACAGTACACGTCATCCTGCTGCAGGCCGCGCCCCTCCCTAATAACATCCTCCTGCAGCAGGCCCCGCCTCTTCCTAGTGACGTCTCCGCAGCAGGCCCCGCCCTTTCCTCATGACCAGCAAGAGCGTGCTGCAGGACGTCGCGAGGAAAGGGCGGTGCCTGCAGGACGAGGAGATCACTAGTAAGGGGCGGGGTTTCTGACGAGACGTCACTAGTACGTCACTACGCCCCGACCCAAGGCACCCAGGCATGAGTTCCCTATGGGGGCGTGGCGCTAACATCACATATCTGCATACCCAGAAGCCACCGCGGTGAACACTTCCGTTTGATGATCACGTGTGAAACCGACATTTGTTCAATATGAAAAGGAGTGGCTATTATTATAGATTCGAAAACATCTACAATATTGAGTTGAGTGGGGACATATTATAGTTGCACTAGTATTCGTGGGTTAACTTTTATCACCATTAAAACAGCAGTGTGCTGAGCTCAGTTTACGCTCTTTCTCTGATCTCCATTCGGAGTGCGAGTGGCGATGAGACACGGAGGCGGTAAATCAAATCAAATCATTAACATTTATAAAGCGCGTATCTAGGAGTCTCCGGAAAGCGGAGTGGTCCTGGGTGTCCTGGGTGGTCCTGAGGCTGGTGGGGAGGGAGTTCCAGGTCTTGGCCGCCAGGAAGGAGAAAGATCTCCCACCCGCCGTGTGCGAGGCCAGCGGAGCGGAGGGGGCGGGTGGGGACGTAGAAGCTGAGGCGTCTGTTGAGGTATTCCGGTCCCTTGTCGTGGAGGGCTTTGTGTGCGTGGGTGAGAAGACGGAAGGCGATCCTTTTGCTGACTGGGAGCCAATGCAGGTGTCTCAGGTGTGCGGAGATGTGGCTGCTGCGGGGTACGTCGAGGATGAGGCGGGCCGAGGCGTTTTGGATGCGTTGCAGGCGGTTTTGGAGTTTGGCTGTGGTCCCGGCGTAGAGGGTGTTGCCGTAGTCCAGGCGGCTCGTGACGAGGGCGTGGGTCACGGTTTTTCTGGTGTCGGCGGGGATGCAGCGGAAGATCTTACGGAGCATGCGGAGAGTGAGGAAGCAGGCGGAGGACACGGCGTTGACTTGCTTGGTCATGGTGAGAAGAGGGTCCAAGATGAAGCCGAGGTTGCGGGCGTGGTCTGCGGGGGTCGGTGCGGTGCCGAGGGCCGTGGGCCACCAGGAGTCGTCCCAGGCGGACGGGGTGTTGCCGAGGATGAGGACTTCCGTTTTTTCAGAGTTCAGCTTTAGGCGGCTGAGCCTCATCCAATCTGCGACGTCCTTCATACCCTCTTGTAGGTTGGTCTTGGCGCTGGCGGGGTCCTTGGTGAGGGAGAGTACAAGTTGGGTGTCGTCGGCGTAGGAGGTGATGATGATGTCGTGCTTGCGTACGATGTCGGCGAGGGGGCTCATGTAGACATTGAAGAGTGTCGGGCTGAGCGATGAGCCTTGAGGTACGCCGCAGATGATCTTGGTGGGTTCTGAGCGAAACGGAGGGAGGTAAACTCTTTGGGAGCGGTTAGCGAGGAAGGAGGCGATCCAGTCCAGGGCCTGGCCTTGGATCCCGGTGGAGCGTAGGCGGGTGATTAGGGTGCGGTGACAGACGGTGTCAAAGGCAGCCGAGAGGTCGAGGACAATGAGGGCGACTGTTTCACCGTTGTCCATCAGGGTTCTGATGTCGTCTGTGACTGAGATGAGGGTGGTTTCCGTGCTGTGGTTGGTTCGGAATCCGGTTTGTGAAGGGTCGAGCAGGTTGTTGTCTTCCAGGAAGGTGGTCAGCTGTTTGTTGACGGTCTTTTCTATTACCTTGGCTGGGAAAGGTAGAAGAGAGATGGGGCGGAAGTTTTTCAGGTCGCTTGGGTCAGCCGTAGGTTTCTTTAGTAGGGCGTTGACTTCAGCGTGCTTCCAGCATTCGGGGAAGGTAGCAGAAGAAAAAGAAGAGTTGATGACGATCTGGAGGTGCGGGGCGATGATGTCGTCGGCTTTGTTAAAGATGAAGTGCGGGCAGGGGTCCGAAGGGGCGCCGGAGTGGATAGAGTTCATGATGGATTTGGTTTCTTCCGTGTTGATGTGGGTCCAGTTGTTGAGGGTGATGTCCGGGGAAGCGGGTTCAGTGGTGTATGGTTGGGTCTGGTGTCCGAAGCTGTCGTGGAGGTCGCTGATCTTGCGATGGAAGAAAGTGGCGAGGGATTCGCACAAATCCTGTGAGGGCGTGACGGCGTTGGCGCTGGCGCTGGGGTTGGAGAACTCTTTGACGATGCTGAAGAGTTCTCTGCTGTTGTGGCTGTTTTTGTCTAGTCTGTCGGTGAAAAAGTTCCTTTTGGCAGTGCGGATCAGGTGGTGGTGTTCGCGTGTAGCGTTCTTGAGGGCGGTCATGTTGTCAGCGGTGTGGTCCTTGCGCCAGGCCTTCTCAAGGGTAATGTCAATGCAGTTCATTAACTTGTGGAAATATCGTCTCGAAAAGTATTTAATAATAAACATTATCACTGATGGTCTGTGTTCAGTAACAGACGGGAGCTCAGTCCCTGGGGTGGGTTGTTGGCTGTGGCCGCCCCCTGTGGTTTTCTGTAGGGTGGGGGCCGCCATGTTGCTTTGGTTTTTTCTCATCCGCTCAGGAGGCGCCATCACAGGTTGGTGTACAGGAGGCCGCCATGTTGCTTTGGTTTTTTCTCATCTGCTCCGCTCAGGAGGCGCCATCACAGGTTGGTGTAGAGGAGGCCGCCATGTTGCTTTGGTTTTTTCTCATCTGCTCCACTCAGGAGGCGCCATCACAGGTCGGTAACACGGAATCAATCAGCAGATTTGCAGAGCGCGACTAGTCCCCCGCTAGGGTCTGAAGGCGCTGGAGGGGGGCAGCAAGGAATCAGCCGTCAATGATCAGTTGGGAGTCAGTGGAAGACAGAGTGGGAGATCTTCTGAGGTGGACGGGAGAGAGTTCCAGGTCTTGGCGGTGTGAGAAGCATCTTCCTCCGGCTGTGGTCTTCCGGATGAGTGGGACGGCAGCAAGGGTGAATGAGTGGGACGGCAGCGAGGGTGAGGTCGGCGGAGCGGAGCTGTGTGGCGGGCGTGTGGAAGTGGAGTCTGCGGTTGAGGTATTCTGGTCCGGTGTTGTGGAGGGCTTCGTAGGCGTGCGTGAGAAGCGTGAATGTTATTCTCTTGTCTATTGGGAGCCTGTGCAAGTCACTCAGTAGGGAGGAGGTGCAGTTGTGTCTGGGGGTGTTCTTGATGAGACGGGCAGAGGCGTTCTGGATGCGTTGCAGTCTTTTCCGTACCTTGGCGGTGGTTCCGGCGTAGAGTGCGTTGCTGTTGTCTAGGCGACTGCTGACGAGGGCCTGGGTGAATGTTCTTTTGGATTCGGTTGCGATCCATTTGAAGATCTTCTGGAGCATGCGCATGGTGTAGAAGCAGGCGGTGGAGACTGCGCTGACTTGGCGGTTCATCGAGAGTGCTGAGTCCAGGATGAAGCTGAGGTTGCGGGCGTGGTCGGTAAGGGCCGCAGTTCTTCGAGGGCAGTAGCACACCACAAGTCTTCCGAGGTGGAGTGGTTGTTGCCAATGACGAGGACTTCTGTTTTGTCAGGATTTAGCTTGAGGCAGCTAGCCCTCATCCAGGCAGCGACTGCCCTCATTCCGTTGTGGAGGTTGGCTTTGGCTGTGTGCAGGTCGTTGGTGAGGGAGATGATTAGCTGTGTATCGTTGGCGTATGAGCCGAAATTGAGCGCGTGGTGTCTGGCGATGGTTGCTAGTTGGGCCATGTAGACGTTGAAGACAGTGGGGTTCAGAGAGGATCATTGTGGGACACCACACTAGATCTTGGTGGCCTCTGAGTAGAAGTGAGGGAGTCAGACTTTTTGGGTCCTGTCAGTGAGGAAGGAGGTGATCCATTCTAGTGCCCTGTCGTGGATGCCGGCGTCATGGAGACAAGTCCGTAGAGTGTGGTGGGAGATGGTGTCAAAGGCGGCGGACAGGTCTAGGAGGATGAGAGCCGCGGCCTCACCACTCTAGGAGGATGCGAATGTCATCTGTGGCAGCGAAGAGGGCGGTCTCGGTGCTGTGGTTGCTCCGGAAGCCTGACTGAAGGGTTCAGGATGTTGTTGTCTTCAATGTGTTGGGTGAGTTGTCTGTTGACAGCTTTTTCTATGACATTCGCTGGGAAGGGGAGCAGAGAGATGGGCCGGAAGTTCTTGAGGTCATCTGGGTCTGCAGTGGGTTTCTTCAATAAGGGGTTGATTTTGGCGTGCTTCCAGATTTCTGGGAAGGTGGCGGTTTCAAAGGAGCGGTTGATGATGTACCGGAGTTTGGGCGCAATGGTGCTGCCTGCTTTGTTGAAGATGTCATGGGGGCAGGGTTCGGAGGGTGAGCTGGAGTGGATGGTGTTCATGATGTTGAGGGTTTCTTAATCGGAGATGTTGGACCAACCGAGTAGGTGGCGGGGGTTTGGAGGAGCTTCAGTGGTGGTTATGACAGTGGCGGGTGTTGGGTGGTCCTGAGCCTGGAAGCTGTCGTAGATGTTTGACATCTTGCGGTAGAAGTAAGTGGAGAGGTTGTTGCAGAGTTCTTGGGAGGGGGATGTCCTTGGAGTTCGCTCCTATTTATTTCTTTTTTTTTCTTTTTTTTGAGGGGCTGCATTTATCCTACTGCCTCAAACATTTACTGCGAGCAAAAGTCATATAAGAAGGACGGAGAAAGAGAAAAACGAAAAAGCTTAACAATGGGAGAAAGCAGAAAGTTGCAAGAGTGAGCTGCATGGGGGATGGGGAGGCTTTAAATGTATTGAAGAGGCTCGAGATGGTGTTAGGTTTACTCGGCCTCAATATTCAGTGTTCGCACATTTAATTGTAGCAGTCGGATGTTTAAGAGGAGGGCTTTGGGAACCGGTGCGTTTTTATTAACAAATTAAGCCCTGGGGTCCCCGAGTCGCACATCGCTCGGGGACCCCAGTTATTAATTTAACATCACGTGGTCTCTGAGGACGGAGTTGTTAAGTTAATAACTAGGGTTTCCGAGAGCTGTGTGGCTCAGAAACCTTCGTTATTAACTTAACAGCTCCGCTCTCAGAGGCCACGCGGTCTCTGAGAGCAGAGAGATGTGTTAGTAACGAGGGTCCATGAGCGCTGTATGGCTCGAAGCCCTTCGTTATCGGCAGAATAGATCTATTCGTGCGGCCTCTGAGAGCAGATCGGTTCTGTTGATAACAGAGGCCCACAGAGCTGCACAGCGCTTGGGGGCCTCTAGGTATTAATAGAACAGGCCTACTCTCAGAGGCCGCCGGGGACACCGCACGGCTTCTGAGAGCAAGTCGGGCTGGTTAATAACAGAGACAGCCGAGTGTGTTGCAGCATGGTGTCCACGGCGGCCTCTGAGAGCAGGACTGGCCGGGATAATGGCAGGAGGCCTCGTACCCCTTAGGGGATGAGAGGGTCTAGCACGAAGGCCTCCTGCCACCATTTGGTGCATGGGGAAACCGCAGATGGCACGAGGTACGCCATCTCGCGCCATGGCTCGGGTTCGGGCCCTCAGGCCCTTACAGTGTAAAAATAAGGTAGAGGCCCTTGGGACCTGAGCACGAGGCTCGGGCCCCCAGGGGCCCACATGTCTGCCTTTTTTTTAATGGTAAATAAAATAAAATAAAAGGAGCAAATAAATAAAAAAATGAATAAAAAATAAATAAATACAGACTAAACAAACAATTACTGGGGGCTACAGTATGCTCTGTGTCCTCTGCTCCCCTATAGTCGCCACAGCCCCAACCATACAACTTATCAAGGGTGGGGGAGCAGCAGGCTCAAGCCCCACAAACCCCCCATCCACTCACCTTAGGTCAGAGTCCTGTTGTCCTGGGGAAATGTTGCGCACAACGCAAGGGGCACCCATGCTGCCTCCACAGCAAGCAATGTTGAAAAAAGACGGTGTCTAGGGTGTTGGAGCTGGCTCAGCCTATTTGCTCCACCCAGGAGGCTGGAGTTTAGAGTTAGCTCCGCCCCCACACATGGTTCAGAGCATTGGAGAGCTAGGGCGAAAACATGGCGTGGATCCCAGGATCTGGCCTCCAGTCTATTGTACATGTGTATATTCAATGAACTGTAATGTTTTTAAATTGTGTTGAGTTATATATTTTTATAATAAGTGTAATTATATGGCGTTATAAAGACCATAGGCTGTATTGTGATATGCGTAAAATAAGGTTATGGAACCCTTCGAATTATATAAATAATGCTTTACAAAGAGAATCCTAGAGCTTATGTTGCTCGTCATGTGGACTTCATAAATGAACAGTGTATGGTTTTTGAGAAAATGTGAACAAATGGCTTTGTGTATTGTACCTTCAGAGCATGGGGGCTTAACAGATGGCATCTTGAGAGACTTTTGTTTTGTTTTTTACAACCTTTTTGCGAGATTTTATGAGTCTGTTATGCATGTAACATTAAGGCCCGTATTTATACTCCGTTTGCGCCGAATTTGCGTCGTTTTTTTCGACGCAAAACCAACGCCAACTAACGCCATATTTATACTATGGCGTTAGACGCTTCGGGCGCCAAAGTGCCCGGAGTGTGCGTCATTTTTTAGCGTGAACCCCTTCCTTGCGTTAATGATATGCAAGGGAGGCGTTCCCGTCTTAAAAAATGACTCCCAGGCCTTTACGTGGTATTTATACTCCCGGGCAAAAATGACGCCCGGGAGTGGGCGTGGCCAAAAACGGCGCATTTGCGCCGCTTTTTAACGCCTGGGTCAGGGATGGCGTTAAGGGACAAGTGGGCTCAAAATGAGCCCACAGTGCCCTTCCCTGCCCCCAGGGACCCCCCCTGCCACCCCTGCCCACCCCAGGAGGACACCCAAGGATGGAGGGACCCACCCCAGGGACATTCCGGTAAGTTCAGGTAAGTATTATTTTTTATATTTTTTTATTTTTTTTTGGGTGGCATAGGGGGGCCTGATTTGTGCCCCCCTACATGCCACTATGCCCAATGACCATTCCCAGGGGACATAAGTCCCCTGGGCATGGCCATTGGGCAAGGGGGCATGACTCCTATCTTTACAATGATAGGAGTCATGTTGATGGGGGATGGGCGTCGAAAAAAAATGGCGCAAGTCGGGTTACGACGATTTTTTCGACGTAACCTGACTTGCCCCATTTTAAGACGCCCATACGCCATTTTCCCCCTACGCCGGCGCTGTCTGGTGTACGTGGTTTTTTTCCACGCACACCAGGCAGCGCCGGTCCGCTTGCGCCGGCTAACGCCATTCCATAAATACGGCGCCCGCATGGCGCTTCAGAATGGCGTTAGACGGCGCACAATTTTTTGACGCTAAACTGCGTTAGCGCAGTTTAGCGTCAAAAAGTATAAATATGGGCCTAAATGAGTTATGCTTAAAGTCAATTTTGTCTCTTTTGTACATTGGATCCCCAAGAGCCTGCATTGTCCCCAGAGGAAATGGAGGCAAAGCAATAAGGTACATCAGATATCCGGGTCATCGCCCGTTCAAAACAAAGATGTCATGATTGTTATTTTTTATTTTACCATTAATGGTTTCCTATGTGTTTGTGTGCTTTTATAGGTTAGGATGCAGAACTACAGCTTGCAGTTGGGGCTCTGCAACAAATCCTCCAGGCTCAAGATGGTCCAAAGCACACATAGTGCATCATTCTGGATGGGAGATATCAAAGGCTACCCGCCTAAAGCCACTGTGAATAAGATGGAAACTGTTGAAACGCGTTAGTGGTGGTGTGTGTTTCAACATGGATTACAGCTGCCAATAAAGGATTGTGAATATATGTTCCTGGGAGTGCAGCGTTTCCTTTTGGAATATAAAATGTTTATGAAGTTGGTCAATCCCCATGCGTTTGCACCAACAGCTGAGTGTGCCATGATTTAATGGCTCCTGTTTGTGGATTATAACGTGAGCAGCGGCACCCGATCTCAGATGCATTTGAAAATTTCTGGCAGCCATGGACAGGGATACTTATCCTTGCGTGTGTATTTTACACTTGTAGATAAAGTCTGGATTTACATGAACTCCAATGATGCCAGTTCCTTGTTTGCTGGAACATTTGCATCATTTTTGATTGATGTAGCCCATCACTGGAACAATTATCAGTAGGTGGGCCCAGGTACAATTTCTTCTCTATTTTTTGTGGCTGCAGTAGTTAATGTTATCCTCACAAGCATGTCGATGTTTGTATTTTTGAACTTGTTCACATTGGGAGATGAACATATAAAAGAGCTGCTGGCAGACAGAACAGAGTACTGAAGATTAGATAGTATTGAATATATGCGTGAGAAGGGAAACAGAACTACTTTTTTATACCTGTTTATGAAATTGTGCACTGAGCTGGGATGAACTGTTAGTAATTTCAGACAATTCCATCAATGCATATCTCACACAGTTTTCAAACTTTTCAGGACATTGGGATGCAATTCGCTGACAGTATTTATATAAAACAACATTTCCAACAGTGCATCATTCTGGATGGGAGATATAAAAGGCTTGTTTGATGGAAATCATTTACCCGTCTAAAGCCACTGTGAACAAGACGGAAACTGTTGAAATGCGTTAGTGGTGGTGTGTGTTTCAACATGAATTACAGCTGCCAATAAAGGATTGTGAATATATGTACCTGAGAGTGAAGCATATTATATTGTAAATATAACATTTTAATCTTTTTTTTTTTTCTTCAGGCCCCCTGTGGTACAAGCGACTCCAGTGGTAACAACGTTGACTGTGGTAGGGCCCATTGAAAAGACGACCTGCAGAAGGAAATCCCCAGCGTCTAAGGAAGGTCCGCCTATGAGGAAAGGTCCCTCACAACGGAACACCTCAGGTGGGTTTTTAGAAACTGTAGAGCCAGATGAATTAAATCTTTAATGTGTCTCAAACCTCTTTCACCACCATGGTATAGCGGCTATAACAACACCTAAAATGTATCTTGTTATCTTTACATCCTAGAGTCATCACGAAAGAGCTCTGGAGGAGTCGGCCATCAGACTACGCTGAGTGTATCATCTTCAAAGGACAGCCGCACAACACTTCAAAACCCCATGGCACCAGCTGTATCCGTGAACATCATAGGACCCCTGGACAAACTCTGCAACAGCTCTACAGACAGTGGTCATGGCCCAGGCACAGCACTTAACTACACTGCATCAACAGTAATAAAGGCTATGCCCAGTACCGCGAGCAGTTCTACAGTAACTACCTATGCACAGTGGTTTGGACAATGTGACAGCGTAACGCTTGCAGCCATAGACACACACCATCCTGTACCATGTAAAACCTCTGGAGGGGGCCATAACCAGAACAATAAACCTAAAATAAATCGGTTGTCCTTAACCGCAAGAAGAAGCTGCAGACCGCTGAGCTACAAGCCGTGCCTCTAGACCTGTCTTTTAAAACGTTTGTTAAGGCTCATCCTGTTCCACCTAAACCCTGTGTTCTAATTGTTCAACGCTTGAGATGTCTAATATAGTTGGGTCTGTCAGCACCCTAGTCCCGGCAGTCTGTATAACTAGCCCTCCCCGTTTACACGACACACACACAGAAACAGATAGCACCATAGAGGATCCATATTCTGGGTGTATAGGACTTCTAAAGGCACGAGCTGGTCTGATAGAGAGTCCTGAAGCCACAGCAACACCATGTGCCCCTTCTAATGCAACACCCAATGGGATGTAATCACAAGGGCCTCAATCACCCACACCCAGCCACAGTGCTTCAGATGTATCGGAGGCTTTGAATCATTCTAACCAACATTTAACCTCCCTATGTCTCAATTACACCCCCTGGAGCGTACCACCCCACCAGCCCGTCACCAAGTGCCTGCACACAATGGTTTTCACCATCCTCCTCAATATACCCTAATAGCAGTACAGGATGTAGCGGCTCACAAAATCAGAGCTTTGGAACGCCATCTTGCGATGATCAGGTCTCCCAAGCGTCGGGGTGTTCATGCTGGGGCCCTGTTCTTTTGACCCAGCCAGATCCACCAGTTCAAAAAGGGCTTACTGCAGTTAACAGTGATCAGACCTCTCGGGTGGTTATGGTAGATATGTAGCACCCAGCTAAAGTCACCTGTAGTGGAAAAAAATGTGGAGCCCTGAACCCCAATAGGGTTTTGGAAACATACTTGAAAGAAATACAACAAACCGCTAGGAAGCTAAAATCACGACTGAAGCTCAAGACCTCAAACCTGGGGAAGTCGAGGGTCGATACTCGGTCCTCCAGACCAGCCCAGACAGCGTTAATCCTGCGGTTAGCAAGGTGTAGTAGGGAGGCGGTCATAGCTTGTGAATTAGCCGCGGCAGACATAGACAGTATATCGGCGTGGCTAGGCAACCGTGTAGCCCTAAGGAGTGCCCTATCGGCTTTTTGTAAAAAGGGTGTCCATACGTCTAAATATAAAAAGAAGACTCTGGATGTACTCTGTAAAGCTCTACGTGTTTTACGAGTGCTCAAAACCAAAAAGTGGTGATAGCCAGCCCCCAACTGTTTAAAACTCCTAAAAGCAGAACCCTCAACACCTAAAACACTCACAATAAGGCCTCAAAATATTAATTTAGGAGAGAATATGGGCATTTTCAGGGCCTCAAGGGGTAAAGTTCAGAGCAGGCTTAACCCCAAACATCCTGAAGGATCCCCACCCGTATTAGGTGAAATGTCAAGGGCAGCTCCTGCAAACACCCCAACTATTGTTCAACTAGGTTGTGGTCGGTTGCCAAAAAACAGCTGGGCTTGTAAGAAACAGATGTGGGCTAGTGGCACTAGAAATTGCAAGCTTTTAATAACAAAATTAAAGAAAGCGAGACTAAGCGTTACAATAAGGCATAAAAATACCCCAACAACTAACCGTAGTCAACTACCTTCGGATGATACCCCCGGGGAGCCCTCCAGCCTCCACCGGTCCTCAAGCTGAGGATTCAGAACCGGTGTTTTTGGAAAGTGTAAGAAGGTACAGTCGGACTGTAGAGAGGTTTAACGCTACAGAGCTGTAAGGAAATGCCTCCTTGGCATGGTTACCCCCTGACTTTTTGCCTTTTGTTGACACCAGTTATAATTGAAAGTGTGCTGGGATCCTGCTAACCAGGTCCCAGCACCAGTGTTCTTTCCCTAAACTGTACCTTTGTTCCCACAATTGGGACAGCCCTGGCAGACAGATAAGTCCGTTGTAAATGGTACCCCTGGTACCAAGGGCCCTGATGCCAGACAAGATCTCTAAGGGCTAAAGCATGTCCTATGCCACCCTGGGGACCCCTCACTCAGCACATGCACACTGCCTCACAGCTTGTATGTGCTGATGGAGAGAAAATGACTAAGTCAACATGGCACTCCCCTCAGAGTGCCATGCCCACCTCACACTGCCTGTGGCATAGGTAAGTCACCCCTCTAGCAGGCCGTACAACCCTAAGGCATGGTGCACTATACCACAGGTGAGGACAAATGTACATGAGCACTATGCTCCTACAGTGTCTAAGCAAAACCTCAGACAGTGTAAGTGCAGGGTAGCCATAAAGAGTATATGGTCTGGGAGTTTGTCAAACACAAACTCCACAGTTCCATAATGGCTGCACTGAAATCTGGGAAGTATGGCATCAAACTTCTCAGCACAATAAATGCACACTGATGCCAGTGTGGAATTTACTGTAAAATGCACCCAGGGGGCATCTTGAAGATGCCCCCTGAATACCAGTCCGACTCCTAGTGCTAGACTGACCAGTTTCTGCCAGCCTGCCACAACCAGATGAGTTTTTGGCCACATGGGGAAAGTGCCTTTGTCACTCTGTGGCCAGGAACAAAGCCTGTACTAGGTGGAGGTGCTTCTCATCTCCCCCTGCAGGAGCTGTAACACCTGGCAGTGAGCCTCAAAGGCTCATGCCTTTTGTTACAGCACCCCAGGGCATCCCAGCTAGTGGATATGCCCCCCCCCCTCCGGCCACTGCCCCCACTTTTGGTGGCGAGGCTGGAGGAGATAATTAGAAAAACGAGGAGGAGTCACCCACCAGTCACCCTCCTGACCTAAACACACCCCTAAATCTTGTACTTAGGGGCGACCCAGAACCCAGGAAATCAGATTCCTGCAACCTACAACAAGAAGAAGGACTGCTGACCTGAAAGCCCTGCAGAGACGATGGAGACGACAACTGACTTGGCTCCAGCCCTACTGGCCTGTCTCCAGACTCAAAGAACCTGCACAGCGACGCATCCGACAGGGACCAGCGACCTCTGAAGCCTCAGAGGACTGCCCTGAACCCAAAGGACCAAGAAACTCCCGAGAACAGTGGCACTGTTCAAAAACAGCAACAACTTTGCAACTTTCTTGCAACTTTCAAAGCATGGAGGAAGCATGAGACTTCACACTCTGCACCGACGACCCTGGCTCGAGCTCCAGAGAACCAACACTGCAGGGAGTACTCCCAGACAGCTACGACCTCGTGAGTAACTGTCTGGACCCCCACAGCGACGCCTGCAGAGAGGATCGAGAGGCTCCCCCTGCTGCGACTGCCTGGAGCAAAGAACCCGATGCTTGGACCAAGCACTGCACCACAGCCCCCAGGACCAGAAGGAACCAAACTCCAGTGCAGGAGTGACCATCAGGTGACCCTCTGCCTAGCCCAGTCGGTGGTTGACCCGAGAAGCCCCCCCGTGCCCCACCTGCACCATTAGAGTGACTCCTGTGTCTCTCCATTGATTCCTATTGAAAACCTGATGCCTGCTAAGCACACTGCACCCGGCCTCCCTATGCCGTCGAGGGTGTGTTTTATGTGTCTACTTGTGTCCCCTCCTGTGCTCTACAAAACCACCCTGGTCTGCCTTCCAAAGATGCAGGTACTTACCTGTTGGCAGACTGGAACCGGAGTACCCTTGTTCTTCATAGCCTATGTGTTTTGGGCCCTCCTTTGACCTCTACACTTCACCGGCCCTGTGTTGCTGGTGCGGTGACTTTGGGGTTGCCTTGAACCCCCAATGGTGGGCTGCCTATGCCCAGGAACTTGAACTTGTAAGTGCCTTACTTACCTGAAAAACTAACCAATACTTACCTCCCCCAGGAACTGTTGATTTTTGCACTAAGGGTCCACTTTTAAAATAGCTTATTGCCATTTTAACAAAAACTGTATGTTACTGCTCTAATTCAAAGTTCCTTACTTACCTGTGTGGAGTACCTTGCATTTTATGTATTTACTTCAAATCTTGAATCTTGTGGTTCTAAAATAAATTAAGAAAATATATTTTTCTATATAAAAACTATTGGCCTGGAGTTAAGTCTTTGAGTGTGTGTTCCTCATTTATTGCCTGTGTGTGTACAACAAATGCTTAACACTACCCTCTGATAAGCCTACTGCTGGACCACACTACCACAAAATAGAGCATTATAATTATCTAATTTGGCCACTATCTTACCTCTAAGGGGAACCCTTGGACTCTGTGCACACTATCTATTACTTTGAGATAGTATATACAGAGCCAACTTCCTACATTGGTGGATCAGTGGTGGGGTCTAAGACTTTAAGGCCCATATTTATACTTTTTGACGCAAAACTGCGCCAACGCAGTTTTGCGTCAAAAAAATTAGCGTATTTATTGAATGACGTTAGCCGGCGTTAGCCGCCGGCGCCGTCTGGTGTGCGTTAAAAAAAACGACGTACACCAGGCAGCGCCGGCGTAGGGGGATATGGAGCTTGGGCGTCAAGAAATGGGGCAAGTCAATTTTTTCGCCTCAACCCGATTTGCGCCTTTTTATTTCACTCCCAACCCCCACTCCCAACCCTCTTAGCAAAGACAGGAGTCATGCCCCCTTGCCCAATGGCCATGCCCAGGGGACTTCTGTCCCCTGGGCATGGTCATTGGGCATAGTGGCATGTAGGGGGGCACAAATCAGGCCCCCCTATGCCACAAAAAAAAAAATAGAAAACACTTACCTGAACTTACCTTAATGTCCCTGGGATGGGTCCCTCCA
The DNA here is from genome assembly GCF_031143425.1 of Pleurodeles waltl. Classification (NCBI taxonomy): domain Eukaryota; kingdom Metazoa; phylum Chordata; class Amphibia; order Caudata; family Salamandridae; genus Pleurodeles; species Pleurodeles waltl. The sequence goes on from NC_090442.1 coordinate 11,243,445, forward strand.
GCCTTGGGTGTCCTCCTGGGGTGGGCATGGGGGCAGGGGGTGTCCCTGGGAGCATGGGGGGGCACCTCTGGGCTCCTTCAGAGCCCACAGGTCCCTTAACGCCTGCCTTTTGCAGGCGCTAAAAAACGGCGCAAAAGCGGCCGTACGTCATTTTTTTTGACCCGCCCACTCCCGGGCGTGATTTTTGCCCGGGAGTATAAATCCCACGCACATGCCTCGGAGTCGATTTTTTAGACGGGAACGCCTACCTTGCATATAATTAAAGCAAAGTAGGTGTCCACGCTAAAAAATGACGCTAACTCCATGGACTTTGGCGCTAGACGCGTCTAATGCCAAAGTATAAATATGGAGTTAGTTTTGCGTCAAAATTGCGTCAAAAAAACGACGCAATTTCGGCGCAAACGGAGTATAAATATGCCCCTAAATTTGCTGGACTACTCAGTCAATACCTGAACACACAACTAAATTCAAAAAATTGTCTTTATAAACTGATTTTTGAAATTTGAGCTATTTTTCTAAATTTTTAAAAGTCCTGCTAGGCCCTTGTGTAAGTCCCTGTTAGCATTTCTTTTAGAGTTTAAACGTTTATAAAATTTTGGATTTCAGTTCTAGAAGCAGTTTTTAGATTCTTAGGGCCATATTTATATTTTTTGACGCACAACTGCGCCAACGCAGTTGTGCATCAAAAAAGTTAACGCCGGCTAACGCCATTCCAAAGCGCCATGCGGGCGCCTTATTTATGGAATGACGTTAGCCGGCACAGCTGACTGGTGTGCATCAAAAAAAATGACCCACACCAGGCAGCGCCGGCGTAGGGGAAAATGGAGCTTGGGCGTCAAAAAATGGGGCAAGTCAGGGCTGAGGCAAAATATTGGCCTCAACCCGATTTGCGCCATTTTTTTTGACTCCCAACCCTCATTGAAATTACTCCTGTCTTAGCACAGACAGGAGTCATGCCCCCTTGCCCAATGGTCATGCCGAGGGGACTTATGTCCCCTGGGCATGGTCATTGGGCATAGTGGCATGTAGGGGGCACAAATCAGGCCCCCCTATGCCACAAAAAAATAAAATAAAAATTACTTACCTGAACTTACCTTAAGTTCCCTGGGATGGGTCACTCCATCCTTGGGCGTCCTCCTGGGGTGGGCAAGGGTGGCAGGGTGTGTCCCTGGGGGCATGGGAGGGCACCTCTGGGCTCCTTCCGAGCCCACAGGTCCCTTAACGCCTACCCTGACCAGGCGGTAAAAAATGACGCTAAAGCGGCTGGACGTAATTTTTTTTGACCCGCCCACTCCCGTGCGTCATTTTTGCACGGGAGTTTAAATAAGGCGCACATGCCTTGGAGTCATTTTTTAGACGGGAACGCCTACCTTGCATATCATTAACGCAAGGTAGGTGTCCGCTAAAAAATGACGCAAACTCCAAGATCTTTGGCGCTAGACGGGTCTAACGCCAAAGTATAAATATGGAGTTAGCTTTGCGTCGGATTTGCGTAAAAAAAAACGACGCAATTCCGGCGCAAAGAGAGTATAAATATGCCCCTAAGTCCCATATTTATACTTTTTGACGCAAACCAGCGCGGCACTGGTTTGAGTAAAAAATTTTACTGCCGGCTAACGCCATTCCTAAGCACCATGCAGGCGCCTTATTTAAGGAATGACGTTAGCCGGCGCTGCGGACTGCTCTGAGTAAAAAAAAATGACTCAAACCAGACAGTGCCGGCGTAGGGGAAAATGGGTGTTATGCATCAAAAAATGGTGCAAGTCAGGTTTGAGGCAAAAATCATGCCTCAAACCAGACTTGCGCCATTTTTTGACGCACAACTCCCATTGAAATGACTCCTGTCTTAGCAAAGACAGGAGTCATGCCCCCTTGCCCGATGGCCATGCCCAGGGGACTACTGTCCCTTGGGCATGGTCATTGGGCACAGTGGCATATAGGGGGGCCCAAATTAGGCCCCCCTATGCCACTTTAAAAAAAAATTAAAAAATACTTACCTCAACTTACCTGTACTTACCAGGGATGGGTTCCCCCATCCATGGGTGTCCTCCAGGGGTGGGCGAGGGTGGCAGGGGGTGTCCCTGGGGGCAGGGAATGGCACCTCTGGACTCCTTCCATGGTCAGAGACCATGGAAGTGAGCCCACAGGCCCCTTAACGCCTGCCCTGACCCAGGTGTTAAAAAACGGCGCACATCAGGTTGTGTGCCATTTTTTAAGGCCTGCCCCATCCTGTGCGTCAAAATGACGCTGGAGTATAAATAAGGCGCACAGGCCTTAAACTCATTTTTTGGGCGGGAGCGCCTACCTTGCATGTCATTAACGCAAGGCAGTTTCCCGCATCCCAAAATGACGCACACAGAGGAATTTTGACGTCCATTGGCTCGGGCGTCAAAGTTTAAATATGGTGCACGGTTTGCGCTGAATGTGCGTCAAAAGGTTTTACGCACATTCAGCGCAAACAGAGTATAAATATGCCCCTTAAAAAGTTATCCCAACCTTTAGAGAAATAATGCCTAGCACAGATGAGATCGTGGTGGAACTCATCCTCACCCCTTACCTGCATCTAGGGATGTCAGAGTTAAGGACTCTCTGTAAGCTACAAAATATAAAGACTGGGTCCAACCCTACCAAAGTAAAGCTACAGGAGCTTTTGGCAGAGTTTGCAAAGGACCACCCTTCTGATGATAATCCTACAGAATGGGAAGTTAGTGAGCAGGAGGATGATTTCCTCCCTCCTGTCCTAACCAGAGAGAACAGGGTTTCTCAAACCATGACTCCACAAGTAATAATCAGAAAGACTGGTTCCTCCACAGGGGAGACCTGTAACTCTGGAAGCATTGAGGGCAGCCTCAATGAAGATGATGTCCTGTTAGCCAGGATGGCCAAAAGGTTGGATTTGGAGAGACAGCTCCTAGCCATAGAAAGGGAAAGACAAGAGATGGGTTTAGCTCCCATCTATGGTGCCCACCACTTAAATAGGGTCAGAGAGAATACTGACATCCTAAAAATCCCCAAAGGGATTGTAACAAATTATGAAGACGGTGATGATATCACCAAATGGTTCACAGCTTTTGAGAGGGCTTGTGCAACCCAAAAAGTAAACAAATCTCACTGGGGTGCTCTCCTTTGGGAAATGTTCACTGGAAAGCGTATGGATAGACTCCTCACACTCTCTGGAAAAGATTAAGAATCCTATGACCTCATGAAGGCTACCCTGATTGAGGGCTTTGGATTCTTAACTGAGGAGTACTGGATTAGGTTCCGGGGGTTCTCAAGAGCCAGACCTGGGTTGATTTTGTGGACTTCTCAGTCAAAACACCAGATGGTTGGATAACTGGCAGTGGTGTATTTTATTATGATGGGCTGTATAACTTGTTTATGAAAGAACATCTGTTAAGTAATTGTTTCAATGACAAATTGCATCAACTTCTGGTAGACCTAGGTCCAATTTCTCCCCAAGAATTGGGAAAGAAGGCAGACCATTGGGTCAAGACTAGGATGACCAAGACTTCCACAGGGGGTGACCAAAAGAAAAGAGTCACAAAGCCTCCCCAGGGGAAGAGTGTGGAGACATCAAAGGAAAAAAGTAAAGAGTCTTCTACAGGGTCCCAAAAACCTGCTCAGGAGGGTGGGCCCAGAGCCTCTTCACAATACTCAAATGGGTATAAGGGTAAAAACTTTGATCCCAAGAAGGCTGGTGTCGCATCTGTACTCAGCATGGACACCAAACTGGAGACAAGGCCTGTCCCAAAAAAAGTCCCACAACTAATACTACTCCAGTTAGCACTGGAATAGCCAGTCTCCAGGTGGGATCAACAGTGTGCCCAGAGCATATCTGAGTTCACACTAAAGCTACATTAGTCTCTGAGGGTGGGGTGGACCTAGCCACACTTGCTGCCTGGCAGCCTAACATGCAAAAATACAGGCAGCAGCTCTTAATCAATGGGACTAGGGTAGAATCCCTGAGGGATACAGGTGCCAGTGTCACAATGGTGACAGACAAACTGGTTTTCCCAGACAGTACCTAGCTGGACAGACATATCCAGTCACCAGTGCTGACAATCAGACTAAAGTCCATTCCATGGCAATGGTAACTTTACAATGGGGAGGGGTCACTGGCCTGAAACAGGTCTGCAATTACAGTAGAATGTCTGCTAGGGAATGATCTGGAGTCCTCAGCATGGGCTGAAGTAGAGCTCAAGACCCATGCAGCCATGCTGGGTATCCCTGAACTGGTGTGTGTCAAGACAAGGGCACAGTGCAGGGCTGAGGGTGAAAAAGAAGTGTTGAAGTCTGGAATAATGGCCCAACCTTCCAAGAGAAAAGGAAAGAAGACTGGGGAACCAGCTTCAACACAGCAAAATAAACAACATAACCTCTCTTCCCAGGAAGAAGTTCTATCTCCTGAGGGAACTGAGTCCATGGAGCTGGGACCTTACCAGGTTGAGCTCTTGGGCCCAGGGGGGCCCTCAATCGAACAGCTGTGTAAGCAGCAAGAAACTTGTCCCTCTTTTGAAGGCCTAAGACAGCAAGCAGCTGAGCAAGAAAAAGGAAATGTCAGTGGAACTCACAGGGCCTATTGGGTAGATGGACTCCTTTACACTGAGGTAAGAGATCCCAAGCCTGGTGCCACTAGGAGAGTGGTAGTGCCTCGGGAGTTTAGGGAGTTCATTCTGACCTTAGCCCATGACATTCCCTTGCTGGGCATTTGGGGCAAAGAGATTAGTCAACCATTTCTACTGGCCCAATATGTCCCAGAAGGTAAAGGAGTTTTGCACCTCCTGTGTTACCTGTCAAACCAGTGGTAAGAGAGGTGGCCATCCAAAGGCCCCCCTCATTCCACTTCCAGTGGTGGGGGTCCCCTTTGAAAGAGTAGGAGTGGACATAGTGGGTCCACTTGAACCTCCCACAGCCTCAGGGAACCAGTATATCCTAGTAGTAGTGGATCACGCTACTAGGTACCCTAAAGCAATTCCCCTTAGGTCCACTACTGCCCCTGCAGTAGCCAAAGCACGCATTGGTATTTTTACCAGAGTGGGATTTCATAAGGAGGTGGTTTCTGACAAAGGTAGTAACTTCATGTCAGTTTACCTGAAACACATGTGGAATGAGTGTGGGGTGACTTATAAATTCACCACACCATACCATCCACAAACCAATGGTCTTGTTGAGAGATTCAACAAGACATTGAAGGGCATGATCATGGGGCTCCCTGAAAAACTCAAAAGGAGATGGGATGTCCTCTTTCCAGCCTACTTTTCGTCTACAGAGAGGTGCCACAGAAGGGAGTAGGGTTCTCCACCTTTGAGCTTCTGTTTGGCCATCCTGTTAGGGGACCACTAGCACTTGTAAAAGAAGGCTGGGAGAGACCTCTCCATGAGCCTAAACAACATGTGGTGGACTATGTACTAGGCCTACGTTCAAGGATGGCAGAGTACACGGAAAAGTCAAGCAAAAACCTGGAGGCCAGCCAACAGCTCCAGAAAATGTGAAATTATCAAAAGGCTGCTATGGTTGAGTTTCAGCCAGGGCAGAACGTCTGGGTTCTGGAGCCTGTGGCTCCAAGTGCACTTCGGGACAGATGGAGTGGCCCTTACCCAGTTCTTGAGAAAAAGAGTCAGGTCACCTACCTGGTGGACCTAGGCACTAGCAGGACCCCCAAAAGGGTGATCAGTGTGAACCGCCTCAAACTCTTTCATGATAGGGCTGATGTAAACATGTTAATGGTTACAGATGAGGACCAGGAAGCAGAGAGTGAACCTCTCCCTGATCTCCTCTCCCCTGACCCTAAAGATGGCTCAGTAGATGGAGTTATCTATTCAGACATCCTCTCTGGCCAACAGCAGGCTGACTGCAGGCAAGTCCTCCAGCAGTTTGCTGACCTCTTTTCTTTGACCCCTGGCCAGACACACCTGTGTACCCATGATGTGGACACAGGAGACAGTATGTCAAGAATAAAACATTCAGACAGTCTGACCAAGTTAAGGAAAGTATCAAAGTGGAAGTCCACAAGATGCTGGAGTTGGGAGTGATTGAGCACTCTGACAGTCCCTGGGCTAGCCCAGTGGTCTTGGTCCCCAAACCTCACACAAAAGATGGCAAGAGAGAGGTGAGATTTTGTGTGGACTACAGAGGGCTCAACTCTGTCAACAAGAGAGATGCTCACCCCATCCAAAGGGCAGATGAGCTAATAAACAAATTAGGTGCAGCCAAATACTTAAGTACCTTTGACTTAACAGCAGGGTACTGATAAATAAAAATGGCACCTGGAGCAAAAGAGAAAACAGCATTCTTTACACCTGATGGGCACTACCATTTTATTGTGATGCCCTTTGGCTTAAAGAATGCCCCTGCCACCTTCCAAAGGTTGGTGAATCAAGTCCTTGCTGGCTTGGAGTCCTTTAGTACAGCTTATCTTGATGATATTACTCTCTTTAGCTCCAACTGGCAGGATCACCTGGTCCACATGAAGAAGGTTTTGAAGGCCTTGCAAGCAGTTCACAATTTAAAAATACATATTTTAGTAAAGTTGATTTTAAGATTGTGTGTTTGAAAATGCCACTTTTAGAATGTGAGCATTTTCTTGCTTATACCATTTCTGTGACTCTGCCTGTTTGTGGATTCCCTGTCTGGGTCAGTTTGACAGCTAGGCTGTTTGCACCTCTCTCTAGACAGTGACACAAAGGGAGCTGGGGTGTAGCCTGCATATCCTGATGAGCCATCTGTGCTAGGAGGGAGGGGAGGAGTGGTCACTTGTACCTGAAAGGGCTGTGCCTGCCCTCACACAATGCAGTCTCCAACCCCCTGGTGAGTGTCTGGGGCCTGGCCTGGGCACGGCAGGATTTCACATTCAAAAGAGACTTTACTTTGAAGTAGGTCTACTTCAAAGGAGAAATTGGGTATAAGAAGGGTACCCAAAACCACAGACTTTAGATCACTTCTGGACATCAAGAGGAACCTCTGCCTGACAAGGGGTGCCCTATCCAGTCCCGGGGCCCTTGAAAGGAAAAGCATGTGAAAATTCAAGGAAATCAACTTCGGACAACTATGGACCGCGGCCGCTGCTAAATCCAGTGACGCCACCTGCAACCGACTCCGTGATCTTCGCTGGAATGCAACGACCTTCGCAGGCCCAACACTGCTGCAGTTTTCACTCTTCACTCTTTCACTCTTCACCAAAGGTACTGAACCTGGGGGTCTATGTGCCACTGGTGTCGGATTGTTGGGAACGACTCCGTCACAATGCCGTATTAACACCTCATCAAAGCATTTTGGGCCATATTTATACTTTTTGACGCACAACTGCGCCAACGCAGTTGTGCGTCAAAAAAGTTAACGCCGGCTAACGCAATTCCAAAGCGCCATGCGGGCGCCTTATTTATGGAATGATGTTAGCCGGCGCAGCTGACTGGTGTGCGTCAAAAAAAATGACCCACACCAGGCAGCGTCGGCGAAGGGGAAAATGGAGCTTGGGCGTCAAAAAATGGGGCAAGTCAGGGCTGAGGCAAAATATTGGCCTCAATCCGATTTGCGCAATTTTCTTTGACTCCCAACCCCCATTGAAATGACTCCTGTCTTAGCACAGACAGGAGTCATGCCCCCTTGCCCAATGGCCATGCCCAGGGTACTTATGTCCCCTGGGCATGGTCATTGGGCATAGTGGCATGTAGGGGGGCACAAATCAGGCCCCCCTATGCCACAAAAAAATTATAAAAAAATTACTTACCTGAACTTACCTTAAGTTCCCTGGGATGGGGCCCTCCATCCTTGGGTGTCCTCCTGGGATGGGCAAGGGTGGCAGGGGGTGTCCCTGGGGGCATGGGAGGGCACCTCTGGGCTCCTTCCGAGCCCACTGGTCCCTTAACGCCTGCCCTGACCAGGCGCTAAAAAATGACGCAAAAGCGGCTGGACGTCATTTTTTTTGACCCGCCGACTCCTGTGCGCCATTTTTGCAGGGGAGTTTAAATAAGGCGCACATGCCTTGGAGTCATTTTTTAGACGGGAACGCCTACCTTGCATATCATTAACGCAAGGTAGGTGTCCACGCTAAAAAATGACGCAAACTCCCAGATCTTTGGCGCTAGACGGGTCTAACGCCAAAGTATAAATATGGAGTTAGCTTTGCGTCGGATTTGCGTAAAAAAAAAACGACGCAATTCCGGCGCAAACAGAGTGTAAATATGCCCCTTTGTGTTTCTAAGTGCTATTTTTGGATTTAATCTTTAAAAATTCAGAACTTGACTTGTGTATGTTGGATTTTTGTAATTTTGGTCTTGTTTTGTTTAGATAAATATTTCCTATTTTTCTAACTGGTGTTGTGTCATTTTGTAGTGTTTTCATTAAGTTACTGTGTGTGTTGGTACAGATACTTTAATCTAGCACTCTGAAGTTAAGCCTACTGCTCTGCCCAGCTACCAAGGGGGTAAGCAGGGGTTAGGTGAGGGTGATTCTCTTTTACCTTGACTAGAGTGAGGGTCCTTGCTTGAACAGGGGGTAACCTGACTGTCAACCAAATATCCCATGTCTAACACCTCCCATCCCCTTACGCACAGACATTGACCACCAGACATGCAGCATTCTGTCCAGGACCCCTCAGCCCCCCCCTACACAAGGCTTACACACACAGCAATTCATATATTCATGGCCCACGCATCATGCTCACAGTGTACTCACCTGTTTGTCTGGAGGACCATACATTAAAGTGTACTGAGGAGGACCCCATCCACCAGTCTCTCCAACTCCTCCAAAGTGAATGCGGGGCCCTTTCCCCAGACACTCGAGCCATTGTAGCTTCCAGACACAGTTCACAGCAGCACTTGCAGTGCAGGTCCTCTCCTGTTGAAGGTCAGGTAGCAAGTTAGTGAACAGATATAAAATGGTGGTCACGTCCGCGGCGGTGCGTACCGTTACCGCCGGCGTACATCGCCATTGGCTCTTGGAACCCATAGGGCCCAATGATAACCAATGCGAAGTTGCGCAGCGGTCATTGACCGCCCACCGCAACGGCGCACAACGCCAGCAGAATTACCTCATTTCCACTTGTCTCTCCTCACATGTCAGTCAGCCGCCATTTCAGGGGGGCACAGGCCATGGCACCTAACTGCATCACAACAGACATTGGCACAGCAACTGACTTTCGTATTCATATACTGTTTCTGTAAAGGGAAAAATTCATTTTTAATTTCACATATGTGTGAATATGACCCTCTGTTCACCGTAGATCCCTAGAGTTCAACCGATGAGGATGAATAAGAGATGGAGACATCCCCCCATGTACAAACCCCTGGTGGACCTGGTGACAATGGAGGACAGACACATTATCCTTACCTACAGACTTGATAGGGCCACAGTCAAAGAACTGTGTGCCCAATTGGAGCCAGACCTAATTTCAGCTATCCGCCAGCCCACAGGTATCCCCCCTCTAGTGCAGATCCTGTCAGTGCTCCATTTCCTGGCAAGTGGTTCCTTCCAAGCAACAGTGGCCATGGCATCAGGGACGTCTCAGCCTATGTTCTCCGATGTGTTGACCAGAGTGTTGTCTGCCCTGCTGAAACACATGCGCAGCTACATCGTATTCCCCCAGGTGAAGGATTTGGCCACAGTGAAGGCTGACTTTTATGCCCTGGGACATATCCCCAACATCATTGGTGCCATTGATGGTACACATATAGCATTTGTCCCCCCCAGAGAAATGAACAAGTTTTCAGGAATAGAAAAAGCTTTCACTCCCTGAATGTGCAGATGGTGTGTTTGGCGGACCAGCACATCTCCCATGTGAATGCCAAGTATTCTGGCTCTGTGCATGATGCCTTTATCTTGAGGAATAGCAGCATTCCATATGTGATGTCTCAACTCCAGAGGCACGGGTGTGGCTAATAGGTGAGCCCATGGTCCCCACCCAGTTGATGTAGGTATATGGGTGTGGGGCTGTCCCTAAGGGTGAGTGTGTGTCTAACATGTATCCCTCGATATTTGCAGGTGACTCTGGTTACCCCAACCTCTCATGGCTGCTGACCCCAGTAAGGAATGCCAGGACAAGGGCAGAGGAACACTACAATGAGGCACATCGGCGAACAAGGAGGATAATTGAGAGAACCTTTGGCCTCCTGAAGGCCAGATTCCGGTGCCTCCATCTAGCAGGTGGATCCCTGTACTACGCACCCAAGAAGGTGTGCCAGATCATCGTGGCATGCTGTATGTTGCACAACCTGGCCTTGAGATGCCAGGTGCCTTTTCTGTAGGAGGATGAGCTTGGAGATGATCTTGTACAGCAGTGGAGCCTGTGGACAGTGAGGAAGAGGAGGCAGAGGAAGTAGATGTGGACAACAGAAGTTCACTCATTCAACAGTACTTCCAGTGACACACAGGTAGGACACTGTAAATTCACTTTCCATTGCAGTTTTGTGTTAGACATTGAGGCCCATATTTATACTTTTTGACGCTAAACTGCGCTAACGCAGTTTAGCGTCAAAAAATTTTGCGCCGTCTAACGCCATTCTGAAGCGCCATGCGGGCGCCATATTTATGGAATGGCGTTAAGCGGACCGGCGCTGCCTGGTGTGCGTGGAAAAAAACCACGTACACCAGACAGCGCCGGCGTAGGGGGAAAATGGCGTATGGGCGTCTTAAAATAGGGCAAGTCAGGTTACGTCGAAAAAATCGTCGTAACCCGACTTGCGCCATTTTTTTTCGACGCCCATCCCCCATCAACATGACTCCTATCATTGTAAAGATAGGAGTCATGCCCCCTTGCCCAATGGCCATGCCCAGGGGACTTATGTCCCCTGGGCATGGTCATTGGGCATAGTGGCATGTAGGGGGGCACAAATCAGGCCCCCCTATGCCACCCAAAAAAAAAAATATATATATAAAAAATAATACTTACCTGAACTTACCGGAATGTCCCTGGGGTGGGTCCCTCCATCCTTGGGTGTCCTCCTGGGGTGGGCAGGGGTGGCAGGGGGGGTCCCTGGGGGCAGGGGAGGGCACTGTGGGCTCATTTTGAGCCCACTTGTCCCTTAACGCCATCCCTGACCCAGGCGTTAAAAAGCGGCGCAAATGCGCCGTTTTTGGCCACGCCCACTCCCGGGCGTCATTTTTGCCCGGGAGTATAAATACCACGTAAAGGCCTGGGAGTCATTTTTTAAGACGGGAACGCCTCCCTTGCATATCATTAACGCAAGGAAGGGGTTCACGCTAAAAAATGACGCACACTCCGGGCACTTTGGCGCCCGAAGCGTCTAACGCCATAGTATAAATATGGCGTTAGTTGGCGTTGGTTTTGCGTCGAATTTGCGTCGAAAAAAACGACGCAAATTCGGCGCAAACGGAGTATAAATACGGGCCTGAACATGGCAGCCTGATTTCCCTATGTCTATGGCCACTTACTGTACCCTTTGGCATCTCTATTTTCAGATCTCAGAGCCCCACTCTGGCTACTGGTGTGTTTACTGCTGCGCACTACAGGTCATACCTATGTATATATAACTGTACTTTTGAATTTCAATGTTTACAGCTTGTTAAACTAATACATATTTCAATCAATTGACAGACTCCATACTTGTATTTGTTCCAATGGTGTTTATTTATGTGCTAATAAGTGGAGATGGTATTGCAATGGGCTGGGTTGCTGATGGAGGAAAGTCCAGGGTAGAGTCCAGTCTATTTGTATCACGGGTGCATTGTCCAAGGGGGCATAGGAAGGGGAGCAATGGCAGTACAAGGTGGACAAGGTGACAGAGTGGGACACAAGGGTGACATTCAGGAGAGTCTTATTTCCTGGCGGGGGTCTTGGCAATGTTCTCTGGCTTCTGCCTAGATCGCAGGGACCATTTGCGGGGTGGTTATCCTTCTGCAGGGGGTGGGGTGCTGGTGGCCTGTTGGTCCTGTGGCGGGGTCTCCTGTCCACTATCGCCGGCGGAGGTGGAGGGCTGTTCTTCGGTGTGGCTAGTGTCAGGGGCCCGTTGTTGTGCCACTGCCTCCCTCATGGTGTTGGCCATGTCTGCCAGTACCCCTGCAATGGTGACCAGGGTGGTCTGGATTTCTTTCAGGTCCTCCCTGATCCCCAGGTACTGTCCCTCCTGCAGCCGCTGGGTCTCCTGCAACTTGTACAGTATCTGGCCCATGGTCTCCTGGGAATGGCAGTATGCTCCCAGGATCCCTGCAAGTGCCTCATGGAGAGTGGGTTCCCTTGGCTTGCCCTCACCCTTTTGCACAGCAGTCCTCCCAGCTTCCCTGTTGTCCTGTGCCTCTGTCCCCTGAACCGTGTGCCCACTGCCACTGACCCCAGGTCTCTGATTGTCTTGGGTTTGTGGGGTTGCCTGGGGTCCCTGTAGTGGTGGACACACTGCTGATTGACCTGTCCTGGGGACAGAGGTATGGGCCCGCTGGGTTGGTGCTGTGCTGGTGTTTCCTGAGGGGGGAGGCTCTGTGGTGTGTTGGGACTGAAGCAGGGTAACCGACTGTCCGGAAATCCCTGATGGGCCAGGTTGGTCATCGTGATCCAGGCGTGCAGAGCTGCTGTCATCACTGTGGGCCTCTTCTGTCGGGGGACTGGATGTTGGTGGCACCTCATCTCCGGTGACGTTGAGTGGGGGTCCTGTGGGGATGTAAATGCAGTGTTATTGTATCTGCGTGTGTCATCTTGTGCATGGATATGTTTCCCTCTATGGTTGTTATTAGCAAGGCACATTTGGGTTGTGTGAGATGTTATTGGTTTGGCTAAGGGATTGTCACTAGTGTGCATGCTGTGGTGATGGGTGTCCATGCAGGTCTATGATGGGTGTCCATGCATTGGTGTTGCATGCTGGGCTTGGTATTGGGATGGGTGGGTTGTGATAGTGGGGTATATGTGAGGTGGTGGAGTGATGGGGGTGAGGGTAGGGCTAGGAGTAGGGGTAGGAGTTTGTGATGGCATGCAGGTAGGGTGGGGATATAGTAGTAAAGATTTGACTTACCAGAGTCCAGTCCTCCTGCTACTCCTGCGTCCCATGTTGTTAGTTGTGGGGGAGGAGGTAGGGGTCCACCGCCAGTCCTCTGTACGGCTACCTGGTGTCTTGCTACCACGGAACGCACTTTCCCCCGTAGGTCGTTCCACCTCTTCCTGATGTCATCCCTTGTTCTTGGGTGCTGTCCCATGGCGTTGACCCTGTCCACGACTCTCTGCCATAGCTCCATCTTCCTAGCAATGGACATCTGCTGCACCTGTGATCCGAATAGCTGTGGTTCTACACAAATCATTTCCTCCACAATGACCGTCAGCTCCTCCTCTGAAAACCTGGGGTGTCTTTGTGGTGCCATGGGTGTAGTGTGAGTGGTACGTGTGAGGGTGTGTGGGGTGATGTGTTGGGGTGTGTGCTGTGAGGTGCGTGGATGGTGTGTGGGTGATGGTGTTATGTGGCTCTGATTCAGCAGGTGCTCCTGGCTTGTCTCTCTCTCAGTTGGCAATATTTTTTTTGGTCGTAAGGGGTTGTGGGTATTGTGGGTGGGTGTTTTATATTGGATTGGGTGTGTGGGTATGGTGTGTGTATGTGTGTCAGGTGTATATAGTTTGAATTGTCCAATGTGGTGTAGTTTTGTTAGTGTGTGTGTATTTTGAGCGCAGCGTTGTGTAAAGCCAATGGTTTACCGCGGTTGAATGACCGCCACGGTGATTCGTGCGTCATGATGCTGTGGCCGTATTTCTGTGGGCGTAACGGCGTGGGTTTTGGTACCACCAGTTTATCACTGACCTTTTGGCTGGCGGATTTGTGTGGGTGTCTGTATAGTGGTGGATTTCTCTGTGTGGGTCATAATACCCGTAATGGTATACCACCGCGGTCACGTTTTGTTGGCGGCTGTCAACACGGCGGTCGGCGGCATTTACCGCCAGGATTGTAATGAGGGCCTCAATGACTTAACTCCAGATCAATAGGTTTGCATATAGAAAAATATCTTTTGTTAATTTATTTCTAGAACCAAAGGATTCATTTAGCAGGTAAGTACATTAAATGAAAGGTACTTTGCATAGGTAAGTTCAACACTTTGAATTAAATTGACAAAAAACTATTTTGAAAGTGGACACTGCAATTTTCAACAGTTCCTGTGGGAGGTAAGTAAAGTACAGTTTCTGAGGTAAGTACCACACTTACAGGTTTAGTCTCCGGGGCCTAGGTAGCCCACTGTTGGGGGTTCAAGATAACCCCAAACACCCAGCACCAGCAACACAGGGCCGGTCAGGTGCAGAGGTCAAACAGGAGCCAAAATAACATGGGCGTCTATGGAGACGGGGTACTCCGGTTCCGGTCTGCTTGCAGGTAAGTACCCACGTTGTCAGAGGGAAGACCAGGGGGGTTTTGTAGAGTATTGGAGGGGCCCCAAGTAGGCACAGAAACCACACCCTCAGCAGCACAGGGATGGCCGGGTGCAGTGTGCAAACGGGGCGTCGAGTTCTTCATAGAACTCAGTGGAGGGACCCGGGGGTTTCAGGCAGGGCACGGGGGGTTTCTCGGGCAAGCAACCAACTGGGCAAGGGTGAGGGCCGCATAGTGGTGGTTGCTGCACCGGTGGTCAGTCTCTCCTTGTCCTTGGGGCTGAGGGTGAAGTGCTTCTCCAGGTGTTGGAAAGCTTTGTCCCGCTTAGTTGCAGTCAGTGGGGTCCTCGGGATTCCGTCTGCAGGCGTCATCGTGGGTGTCTTGAGAGGTCAGCCCGGGGTGGACACTTGGTCAGAATTGCTTGGGGGTCCTCTCTGGGCCATTGGTTCCTCTGGACTCAGGCCAGGGGCATCGGGTGTAGAGTAGTTTGGACTCACACTTCTGGACTGAGGTGAGAGTCCCTTTAAAGATGATTCCCTTTTTCTCTTGTTGGACAAATCCGCTGTCCACAGGAGTTTCTTGGTCCTCGGTGATGTAGGCAGTCCTCATGAGGCTTTTCAGAGGTCACTGGTCCTGCAGAACGCGTTGCTTGGTCTTTTTCAGCTTTTTTGAAGCAGGAGATAGGCCAGTCGGGCTGGTGCCAAGTCAGTAGTTGTCTCCTCTTCTCTGTGGGGTAGTCAGCTCTCTCAATCTGCTGAGCTGGGTTCGGGGTCGTCCTGAAATACTAAGGCCCGTATTTATACTCCGTTTGCGCCGAATTTGCGTCGTTTTTTTCGACGCAAATTCGACGCAAAACCAACGCCAACTAACGCCATATTTATACTATGGCGTTAGACGCTTCGGGCGCCAAAGTGCCCGGAGTGTGCGTCATTTTTTAGCGTGAACCCCTTCCTTGCGTTAATGAGATGCAAGGGAGGCGTTCCCGTCTTAAAAAATGACTCCCAGGCCTTTACGTGGTATTTATACTCCCGGGCAAAAATGACGCCCGGGAGTGGGCGTGGCCAAAAACGGCGCATTTGCGCCGCTTTTTAACGCCTGGGTCAGGGATGGCGTTAAGGGACAAGTGGGCTCAAAATGAGCCCACAGTGCCCTCCCCTGCCCCCAGGGACCCCCCCTGCCACCCCTGCCCACCCCAGGAGGACACCCAAGGACGGAGGGACCCACCCCAGGGACATTCCGGTAAGTTCAGGTAAGTATTATTTTTTAATTTTTTTTTTTTTTTTGGGTGGCATAGGGGGGCCTGATTTGTGCCCCCCTACATGCCACTATGCCCAATGACCATGCCCAGGGGACATAAGTCCCCTGGGCATGGCCATTGGGCAAGGGGGCATGACTCCTATCTTTACAATGATAGGAGTCATGTTGATGGGGGATGGGCGTCGAAAAAAAATGGCGCAAGTCGGGTTACGACGATTTTTTCGACGTAACCTGACTTGCCCCATTTTAAGACGCCCATACGCCATTTTCCCCCTACGCCGGCGCTGTCTGGTGTACGTGGTTTTTTTCCACGCACACCAGGCAGCGCCGGTCCGCTTGCGCCGGCTAACGCCATTCCATAAATACGGCGCCCGCATGGCGCTTCAGAATGGCGTTAGACGGCGCAAAATTTTTTGACGCTAAACTGCGTTAGCGCAGTTTAGCGTCAAAAAGTATAAATATGGGCCTAAATCTAGGGGTGTGTTAAGGTGAAGGGGCAGTAGCCAATGGCCCTGAGGGTGGCCACACCCTCCTTGAGCCCACTCCCACTGGGGAGGAGAGCACAACCCTATCCCTTTTGGGCCTAATCCTCGAAAGCAAGATGGAGGATTTCTCAAGGAGAGGGTCACTTCAGCTCTGGTCACCTTAGGGGTGGACCTGGCTGAGGTGGTGACTCCTCAATGTTTTTCTCATTATCCCTCTGGACATGCCACCAAGAAGTGGGGGCTTGCCCGGGGGGGGGCATCTCCACTGGCTGGAGTGCCCTGGGGCACTGTAACACCAGGCTTGAGCCTTTGAGGCTCACTGCCAGGTGTTACAGTGTGAAGCACCTCCACCCAGGACAGGCTTTGTTTCCGACCACAGAGTGCACAAAGGCACTCACCCCATGTGGTCAGAAACTCGTCTCGAAGTGACAGGCTGGCACAGACCGGTCAGTCACACACTAACAGTAGGGATAACATACAGGGGGTATCTCCAAGATGCCCTCTGTGTGCATTTTTCAATAAATCCCACACTGTCATCAGTGTGGGTTTATTGTGCTGAGACGTTTGATACAAAACTTCCCAGTATTCAGTGTAGTCATTATGGAAGTGTGGAGTTTGTTTGTGACAAACTCCCAGACCATATACTCAGTATGGCTACCCTGCACTTACAATGCCTGAGAATTAACTTAGACACTGTAGGGGCATAGTTCTCATGCAGCTACGCCCTCACCTGTGGTATAGTGCACCCTGCCTTAGGGGTCTAAGGCCTGCTAGAGGGGTGACTTACCTATGCCACAGTCAGTGGTTTGTGGGCATGGCACTCTGAGGGGAGTGCCATGTCGACTTAGTCTTTTTCTTCCCACCAGCACACACAAACTGTAAGGCAGTGTGCATGTTCTGAGAGAGGGGTCCCCAGGGATGCCTTGTAGTGGGTACCAAGGGGTACTTACACTCTGTACCAGGTCCAGTTATCCCTTAATAGTGTAGAAGAGGTTTTTCTAGCAGCTTAGGCTGATAGAAGGAAGCTATAGCAGAGCAGCTTAGGCTGAACTAGGAGACATGCAAAGCTCCTACTATACCACTGGTGTCATCTGCACTATATCATAAGAAAACACAATACACAGATATACTAAAAATAAAGGTACTTTATTTTTATGACAATATGCCAGAAGTATCTCAGTGAGTACCCTCAGTATGAGGATGCCAAATATACACAAGATATATGTACACAATACCAAAAATATGCCGTAATAGCAAAAGGAAGTAATGCAAGCAATGTAGAATTACAATAGATTGCAATAGGAGCACATAGGTTTAGGGGCAAAACAAACCATATACTCCAAAAGTGGAATGCGAACCACGAATGGACCTCAAACCTATGTGAGCTTGTAGAGGGTCGCTGGGACTGTAAGAAAACAGTGAGGGTTAGAAAAATAGCCCACCCCAAGACCCTGAAAAGTAGGTGTAAAGTGCACCTATATTCCCCAGAGAGCACAGAAGTCGTGATAGGGGAATTCTGCAAGGAAGACCAACAGAAGCAATGCAACCAAAGTGGATTTACGGACGAGAGTACCTGTGGAACAAGAGGACCAAGTCCAAGAGTCGCGACAAAGTTGAGATTGGGCAGATGCCCAGGAAATGCCAGCTGAGGGTGCAAAGAAGCTGCCACCGGGTGGGAGAAGCTGTGGATTCTGCAAGAACGAAAAGGGCTAGAAACTTCCCCTTTGGAGGATGGATGTCCCACGTCGTGAAGAAGCTTGCAGAGGTGTTCCCACGCAGAAAGACTGCAAACAAGCCTTGCTAGCTGCAAGGGTCGCGGTTAGGGTTTTTGGATGCTGCTGTGGCCCAGGAGGGACCAGGATGTCGCCACTTGGATGAGGAGACAGAGGGGGCGCCCAGCAAGTAAGAGAGCCCTCACAGGAGCAGGCAGCACCCGCAGAAAAGCCGGAACAGGCACTACAAAGAGGAGTGAACCGGAGCTCACCCGAAGACACAAAAGGGGATCCCACGACGCCGGAGGACAACTCAGGAGGTTGTGCACTGCAGGTTAGAGTGTGGGGGACCCAGGCTTGGCTGTGCACAAAGGAAATCCTGGAAGAGTGCACAGGAGCCGGAGCAGCTGCAAATCACGCGGTACCCAGCAATGCAGTCTAGCGTGGGGAGGCAAGGACTTACCTCCACCAAACTTGGACTGAAGAGTCACTGGACTGTGGGAGTCACTTGGACAGAGTTGCTGAGTTCCAGGGACCACGCTCGTTGTGCTGAGAGGGGACCCAGAGGACCGGTGATGCAGTCTTTTGTTGCCTGCGGTTGCAGGGGGAAGATTCTGTTGTCCCAAGGGAGATTTCTTCAGAGCTCCTAGTGCAGAGAGGAGGCAGGTTACCCACACAGCCTGCACCACCAGGAAAACAGTTGAGAAGGCGTCAGGATCAGCGATACAAGGTTGCAGTAGTCGTCTTTGCTACTTTGTTGCGGTTTTGCAGGCTTCCTGAGCAGTCAGCGGTCAATCCTTTGGCAGAAGGTGAAGAGAGAGATGCAGAGGAACTCTGATGAGCACTTGCATTCGTTATCTAAAGAATTCCCCAAAGCAGAGACCCTAAATAGCCAGAAAAGGAGGTTTGGCTACCTAGGAAGGAGGATAGGCTAGCAACACAGGTAAGAGCCTATCAGAAGGAGTCTCTGATGTCACCTGCTGGCACTGACCACTCAGAGCAGTCCAGTGTGCCAGCAGCACCTCTGTTTCCAAGATGGCAGAGGTCTGGAGCACACTGGAGGAGCTCTGGGCACCTCCCCTCGGAGGTGAAGGTCAGGGGAGTGGTCACTTCCCTTTCCTTTGTTCAGTTTCGCGCCAGAGCAGGGCTGGGGGATCCCTGAACCGGTGTAGACTGGCTCATGCAGAGATGGGCACCATCTGTGTCCATCAAAGCATTTCCAGAGGCTGGAGGAGGCTACTCCTCCCCAGCCCTGACACCTTTTTCCAAAGGGAGAGGGTGTAACACCCTCTCTCTGAGGAAGTCCTTTGTTCTGCCTTCCTGGGCCAAGCCTGGCTGGACCCCAGGAGGGCAGAAACCTGTCTGAGGGGTTGGCAGCAGCAGCAGCTGCAGTGAAACCCCGGGAAAGGTAGTTTGGCAGTACTCTGGTCTGTGCTAGAGACTCGGGGGATCATGGAATTGTCTTCCCAATGCCAGAATGGCATTGGGGTGACAATTCCATGATCTTAGACATGTTACATGGCCATGTTCGGAGTTACCATTGTGACGCTATACATAGGTAGTGACCTATGTATAGTGCACGCGTGTAATGGTGTCCCCGCACTCACAAAGTCCGGGGAATTTGCCCTGAACGATGTGGGGGAATCTTGGCTAGTGCCAGGGTGCCCACACACTAAGGAACTTAGCACCCAACCTTTACCAGGTAAAGGTTAGACATATAGGTGACTTATAAGTTACTTAAGAGCAGTGGTAAATGGCTGTGAAATAACGTGGACGTTATTTCACTCAGGCTGCAGTGGCAGGCCTGTGTAAGAATTGTCAGAGCTCTCTATGGGTGGCAAAAGAAATGCTGCAGCCCATAGGGATCTCCTGGAACCCCAATACCCTGGGTACCTCAGTACCATATACTAGGGAATTATAAGGGTGTTCCAGTATGCCAATGTGAATTGGTGAAATTGGTCACTAGCCTGTTAGTGACAATTTGGAAAGCAGAGAGAGCATAACCACTGAGGTTCTGGTTAGCAGAGCCTCAGTGAGACAGTTAGTCATCACACAGGGAACACATACAGGGCACACTTATGAGCACTGTGGCCCTGGCTGGCAGGGTCCCAGTGACACATACACTAAAACAACATATATACAGTGAAATATGGGGGTAACATGCCAGGCAAGATGGTACTTTCCTACACAACACCCCCCAAACGAAGGACAATAAGACTAGCCATGACCTGATGAGTCTTCATTGTCTAAGTGGAAATATCTGGAGAGTCCATCTGCATTGGAGTGGGTACTCCCAGGTCTATGTTCCACTGTATAGTCCATTCCCTGTAGAGATATGGACCACCTCAACAATTTAGGGTTTTCACCTTTCATTTGTTTTAGCCAAAGTAGAGGTTTGTGGTCTGTCTGAACAATGAAGTGAGTGCCAAACAGGTATGGCCTCAACTTCTTCAGTGCCCAGACCACAGCAAAGGCATCCCTCTCTATGGCAGACCAACGCTTTTCTCTAGGGGTCAACCTCCTGCTGATAAAAGCAACAGGTTGATCCTGGCCCTTAAAATTGAGTTGTGATAAGACTGCCCCTACCCCTAATTCAGATGCATCAGTTTGAACAATGAATTTCTTGGAGTAACATGGGCTTTTTAGGACAGGTGCAGTGCACATGGCCTGTTTCAGCTCATCTAAAAGCTTTCTGACAGCTAGCTGTCCACAATACCTTTTTAGGCATCTTCTTTGAAGCGAGGTCATTAAGAGGGGCTGCAATGGAGCCATAGTTCTTTATGAACCTCCTGTAATACCCAGTGAGGCCTAAGAAGGCTCTCACCTGGGTCTGAGTTGTAGGGGGAACCCAATCTATGATAGTTTGGATTTTCCCCTGAAGTGGTGCAATCTGTTCTCCACCTACAAGGTGTCCCAGATAAACCACTTTCCCCTGCCCTATCTGGCACTTTGAAGCCTTGATAGTGAGGTCTGCCTTTTGCAGGGCCTCCAAAACTTTTCACAGGTGGACCAGGTGATCATCCCAGGTGGAGCTAAAGACAGCTATATCATCTAGATATGCTGCACTAAAAGCCTCCAAGCCTTGCAGGACTGTATTCACCAACCTCTGAAAAGTGGCAGGTGCATTTTTCAAACCAAAGGGCATTACTGTGAATTGGTAGTGCCCTCCAATAGTCAAAAATGCAGTTTTTGCTTTTGCATCCTCTGATAACTTGATCTGCCAATACCCTGAGTCAAATCAAAGGTGCTTAGATACTTGGCAGATGCCAGTGTATCTATTAGCTCATCTGCCCTGGGTATAGGGTGAGCATCAGTTTTAGTTACCTGGTTGAGACCTCTGTAATCTACACAAAACCACATTTCCCTTTTCCCATCTTTGGGATGAGGCTTTGGTACAAGTACCACAGGAGAGGCCCATGGACTTTCAGAGTGCTCAACCACTCCCAGTTCAAGCATTTTCTGAACTTCTTGTTTTATGCAGTCTCTGACATGGTCGGGCTGCCTATAGATCTTACTTTTGACAGGCATGCTGTCTCCAGTATCTATACTGTGCTCACACCAAGAAGTGGTGCCTGGCACAGTAGAAAAGAGTTCAGAAAACTGACCCAGGAGATTTATGCAGTGGTCTTTCTGCTCAGCAGTAAAACAATCTGCTAAAACTACACCTTCCACTAGAGCATCTTGTTCTGTGGAAGAGAAGAGATCAGGGAGAGGGTCACTCTCTTCTTCCTGTCCTTCATCTGTTGCCATGAGCAGGGTGAGATCAGCCACTTCATAGGAGGGTTTCAGGCGATTGACATGGAGCACCCTAAGGGGACTCCTGGCAGTGCCCAAGTCAACCAAGTAGGTGACTTCTCCCTTCTTTTCAACAATAATGTGGGGTCCACTCCATTTGTCTTGGAGTGCTCTTGGGGCCACAGGCTCCAAGACCCACACCTTCTGTCCTGGTTGGTACTGAATCAGAACAGCCTTCTGGTCATGCCATTGCTTTTGGAGCTCTTGGCTGGCCTGAAGGTTTCTGCTGGCCTTTTTCATATACTCAGCCATTCTGGATCTTAGGCCAAGTACATAGTCCACTATGTCTTGCTTAGGAGCTTTTAAAGGTTGTTCCCAACCCTCCTTTACAAGTGTTAGACGACCTCTTACAGGGTGTCCAAATAGGAGTTCAAAGGGACTGAAGCCCACTCCATTTTGGGGTACCTCCCTGTAAGCAAAAAGGAGGCAAGGTAACAGGACATCCCATCTCCTCCTGAGTTTTTCAGGGAGTCCCATTATCATTCCTTTGAGAGTTTTATTAAACTTCTCAACCAGTCCATTTGTTTGTGGATGATAAGGTGTGGTGAATTTGTATGTTACACCACATTCCTTCCACATGGCCTTCAAGTATGCAGACATAAAGTTGCTACCCCTGTCTGATACCACCTCTTTTGGGAAACCCACCCTGGATAAGATTCCCAGGAGGGCTTTTGCCACTGCAGGAGCTGTAGTGGTCCTTAGAGGAATTGCTTCAGGATATCTTGTGGCATGGTCCACTACCACCAAGATAAACCTATTGCCTGAAGCAGTAGGAGGGTCAAGGGGGCCAACTATGTCAACCCCTACCCTTTCAAAGGGGACCCCAACCACAGGCAGTGGAATAAGGGGAGCCTTTGGGGTGCCACCAGTTTTGCCACTGGCTTGACAG
Source organism: Pleurodeles waltl (assembly GCF_031143425.1). NCBI lineage: Eukaryota > Metazoa > Chordata > Amphibia > Caudata > Salamandridae > Pleurodeles > Pleurodeles waltl. Next base: position 11,265,874 of record NC_090442.1, read on the forward strand.
GTGACACAGGGCTTACAAAAATCTTTTGTGTCCTCTGACATCCTTGGCCAATGAAACAGGGGGACAAGCCTTTCCCATGTTTTAATTTGCCCTAGATGTCCAGCCAAGGGAATGTCGTGGGCTAGAGTTAGGAGGAACTCTCTGTATTGCAGGGGAATGACCAATCTCCTGGCAGCTCCAGGTTTTGTGTCCTTTGCCTCTGTGTACAAGAGGTTGTCCTCCCAGTAAACCTCATGAGAGTCACTGATATCCCCATTTTGCTGTTTGACAGCTTGCTGTCTTAGACCCTCTAATGTGGAACAGGTTTGCTGTGCCACACTCAGCTCCTCCCTGGCAGGCCCCCCTCCACCCAAAAGCTCAGCAGTGTCTGCTTCCAGCTCCTCTGGTGAAGGTTCTGCACAGGGGGGAAATTCTTCTTCCTCAGAAGTTGAATCATCTGTAGAGGGAGTGATAGTGGGTAGGGATTTACCCTTACTAACCCCAGCTTTAGGGAGCACTTGGTCCATTGTTCCAGGATCCAAGTCACCCTGTCCTTTTTGCTTTTTGGCCTGAGCCCTTGTCAAAGCAAAAATATGCCCAGGAATGCCCAGCATTGCTGCATGAGCCTCCAACTCCACTTCTGCCCAAGCTGATGTTTCTAAATCGTTACCTAGTAGACAGTCTACAGGTAAATCTGAGGCAACCACAACTTTCTTTGGACCAGTAACCCCCCCCCACCCCCCACCCCCAGTTGAGATTCACAACAGCCATGGGGTGGCTAAGAGTGTTGTTATGAGCATCAGTCACTTGGTACTGGTGACCAAGTAGGTGTTGTTCAGGGTGTACCAGTTTCTCTATTACCATGGTAACACTGTCACCTGTGTCCCTGTAGGCCTGAACCTCAACACCATTTATTAGGGGAAGTTGCTTGTACTTATCCGTATTAAGGGGACAAGCAACCAAGGTGGCCAAATCAATGGCACCTTCAGAAACTAACACAGCCTCTGTGGTCTCCCTAACAAGACCAACCCCAACTAAATTACCAAACATGAGCACAGCTACTCCCTTAGATTGGCTATTAGTAGGTTTGCTCCCACCACCACTGCTATTACTAGGGGCACTAGGTGTAGCAGTAGGGGTTGTGGTAGTGGGAGGCTTGGTGCTTTTCTTTGGACAACTGGCATCAGTTGTCCAATGGCCTTTTACTTTACATAAATAGCACCATGGTTTCTTTACTTGATTAGAAGAGGATTTGGACCCACCACCCCCACCAAAGTGTTTTTGTGGGCCTGATGAAGACTCATTTTTAGATTTGTCCCCACCCTTGTCTGAAGACTTACCATCCTTCTTCTTGCCATCCTTGTCAACCCCTGTATGAACTTTTCTGTTCACTCTTGTTCTGACCCATTTGTCTGCCTTCTTTCCCAATTCTTGGGGAGAGGTCAGATCTGAGTCCACTAGATATTGGTGTAACAAATCAGACACACAGTTATTCAGAATATGCTCTCTCAGGATCAGATTATACAGGCTTTCATAGTCAGAAACTTTACTGCCATGTAACCACCCCTCCAAGGCCTTCACTGAATAGTCAACAAAGTCTACCCAGTCTTGTGAGGACTCTTTTCTGGTTTCTCTGAACTAAATCCTGTATTGTTCAGTGGTTAAGCCAAATCCGTCCAAGAGTGCATTCTTCAAAACTGTAAAATTATTGGCATCACTTTCCTTAACAGAAAGGAGCCTATCCCTACCCTTTCCACTGAAAGATAGCCATAGGATAGCAGCCCACTGCCTTTGAGGGACATCCTGTACAGCACAGGCCCTCTCAAGTGCAGCAAACCACTTGTTAATGTCATCCCCCTCCTTGTAAGGGGGAACTATCTTATGCAGATTCCTAGAAAAATGCTCTTTCACAGGATTACTATCTGGAATACTGCTGCTGCCACCATGGGGTCCAAACCCCAACCTCTGTCTTTCTTTTTCTAAGTCTAAAGATTCCCTGTCTAGAGCCAGCTGTTGCTGTTTAAGCTTCAGCCTGGACTCTTCCACTCTCAATCTATTGAGTTCCCTTTCTAACATTCTGTCATCAGGGTGGGTGGGTTGGGTATGCTTTGATACAGAAGAATGATGTGAATGAACAGAGGGAGACCTGTCCCTAACAGTTGGCACTCTAACAACTTGACCTGCAGGAATGACATCCCTACTGTGATGAGAGCTCACATTAGTACCAGTTATGCTAGGTGGTCTGCTAAGGGGCAGGTTGGGAAGGATACCATCTAACACTCTTCCTAGGGGTGCCCCAGAGTCAGAGTGTGAACCATCTCCTAACTTCTCAATGGATGTGCCAGCTAAGGCCTTATCATTCTCAATAAGCATGTTAGATAACAATTCTCTAGAGGGATTCTTCCCTACCTCTAAACCTCTATCAATGCAGAGACTCCTCAAACCTTTCCAGTTAATGTGGTCATAAGCTGAGCTGACCAGATCAAGAGAAGGACCTACATCAGACATGATAGAAAAAGGTTTAGGGACAGATAAAAGAAAGAAAAAGTTTCAGGACTTTTTAAGAAAACAGAAAAAAAACTTTTTCAACTTTTTAGAAACTTTTTGAAAGTTTAGAGGTACTTTTCAGCACTTTCAAGGATAATAACAAGTTTATTAGTTAATTAAAACCATAAAACTTTTCCTTCCACGTAAACAATAACAGAACAATTTTAGTTCAAGAAGACAATTACAGTTCTTTGGCTTAGGGTGAAATGGTAAGTCAAATTTTCTTCCACATAATTTTTTTTAGAAAAAACATACTAGTGCTATAAGGCATTGATAATAGGGCAACAGAACAATCTTATTGAAGGTAAGAAAAAATACAGCGCCAAATAAAATCTTATGTTTAAAATGAAATGATATATGAAGTTTTCCTTCCACAAAGAAATATAAACAGTAACCCAATAAGGTATTGGTAAAAATAGGGCAAAGTGGGAAGAGACCTTCTATCGATTTTATTTACCCCTACTTAAGTCTGGTTGTTGGTACCAGACTTTATTATGACACAAGCTAAACAACCCAATGGACTACCTAGGAGCCTTCCCTTCTTTAAGATGTTGAAAGCGGGTTATAGGGATTTCGCTATTGTTTCTGCCCTCCCTCTGAGTTGGTTATTTCGAGAGGCTGTGGTTTTTAGAGTGAAAATTTCCAAAAATTGAACCAGCCTAATGTTCAATATTGTATTTCTAGGGTTAAAGGCTGCAATTAATGCTTGTCTGCAAGATCTAATTTTTAAACCGTTAAATTCTTTTTTTAGTAAGAGTATCCTTTCGGCCACCAGGGCTGGGCAAATGCAGACCACATGCATCAAGTTTTCATCTTCTAGATGACAGAGACGGCACTCCTGGGAGCCTACTTGCCGCTCCTTCTTCCATTTTGGCGTGAGGTCTAAAGTAGGGACTTCACCGAGCCTAAGTCTGAGAAAGGATTGCTTGATTTTCCTTGAGTAGGGGCCAGCCATAAGTGGTGATTATTTAAATGTTTTGTAGGAGTTAAGAATCAACCAACTATGCTCCCTTTTGGCCAATGAGATCTTATCTTCTAACAAGCTCTGTAATTTACTTGCTTTATTCACTGCTTTATTGAAAACGGGGATGGGTAGAGACCGGTTCCATACATCATCTAAGTTCAAAAGATTCTTACTTTTTTCTAGATACCTTATGTAGTTGGGGTTCCCTCTTTCTAGGATAATTTCCTGCCAGACTAGATTGGCTAAAGACCCTTTTGAAGCGTGACTCAGTTTGTAGCAGCATTTAATGTATGCTGCCGGTCGGGCTAACGACTGTTTGACCAGCATAAATTCCAATCTGACCTGGGCTGGCGATGCACGTCCGGGCAGCCGAAAAACGCGCTTATAGGTTTTTATCAGAAGTTTATCCAGGAGACCTACTTCCATCCCCCTCATTATTTCGGTCCCATAGGTAATAGATGGAAGTAGCTTCGCTCTCATTACTGCTGTTAGTGGGTTCAGAGCATGACCACAGATTGAAATTGCTAGCTTGCAAAAGGCGTAAGTAAGGGCCTGCGTCTTGTTTTTTATAGCCTCTTTTTGTGGCGTTTAATTAACTCTAGCATCTACCACCAATCCTAGGTATCTGTATCATGTTACTTCCTCTAGGGTTTTCCCATTCATATGCCATTTACCTTGGGTGGTTGGTACAAAAAATAGGTAAAGTCCCACTCAAAACGGTTCTTGACGTTATCAAATTTTTTCAAATTTTTATTTCATTGTTGTACAGACTAAACGTGTTGATTCCATTTATTTAACAAATGTTTTTGTTCAAAGCAAAAGTATTGTCCAAAGCGATGACAGAGACAAAGGAAAGATCAGCCGACACGTGTTTCAGACTCCTATTACAGAAGAAACCGCATGTACGTTATATTTTTAAGTTGTGCATTGTCGGGGGAGCAAGATAGCATACACGGTAAGGTTCGAATGCCAGTGGATCTACTCAGCGATGCATACTTCTGAAGTTGATACAATGAATATTATTGAGTTGAGCATGTCTAATTCATTATTGAAATCATAAATGTTTGCCTTATCTTTAACGCCTTGAGAAAGCCCCGGCGCATATAGCCAGAGTGGGCGAAACACGTGTCGGCTGATCTTTCCTTTGTCTCTGTCATCGCTTTGGACAATACTTTTGCTTCGAACAAAAACATTTGTTAAATAAATGGAATCAACACGTTTAGTCTGTACAACAATGAAATAAAAATGTGAAAAAATTTGATAACGTCAAGAACCGTTTTGAGTGGGACTTTACCTATTTTTTGTACCATATACTCTTTCTAGAGGACTTCGGTCCTTGTCCTCTGGTCAAGTCCCCCATTACCATGAACAAGGCATTTTTTATAGGAGAATAGTGACTTTGGACCCTCTCCAGTTTTTGGAGCTTTGGTTTTTCACTACCTTGGGTGGTTGGCCTGCGGTTTAAGGTAATCATTTTAGATTTTTTATGATTAATTTCTAAATCATTAGAACCTGAGTATTCTTCTAATGCCTTTAACAATTTCTGCATGCCTATTCTGGTATTACTGATTAGTAGTAGGTCATCTGCATATAGTAGGTTGGATACTTGTTGACCTCCCAGTGATGGAGAGTGGGATGAGTGACCATTTAACTTGGCGGGGAGATCTGCTATGTACAGGTTGAAGAGTGTTGGAGGCAATACACAGCCTTGCTTCACCCCCACTGTTGTTTTGACTGCCCTGGATAGGTGAGATCCTTCCCCCAATTTAACCTTTACCCAAGTATCAGAGTATAACATTTTGATGGCATTTAAAATAGGGTGTGGCAGCCCCCACTGTAGTAATTTGGCCCACATTTTGCCACGGGGACACAGTCAAAAGCAGCTTTAAAGTCAACAAATCATAAATAAGTTGGAGTCCCCTTTGCTTTTGCTCTGTTTATGATCAAGCCTAGCCCCATAAGATTTGTTAATGTTCCTTGGTGCTTGGTAAACCCGGTTTGATTAAAGGGTAGAATATTTTTCTCTGTAATCCAGGCTTCTAGATGTTTAAGCACACAGCAGGAAAAGTACTTGAGGTCAACGTCTAAAAGAGCGATTAGTCTGTAGTTGCTTGGGGAGAGCGCGCTCCCACCCTTATATATGGGGTGGATTATTGAGCCTTTCCAGGATGCCGGGACAATGCCTGTTGTGATCACCTCATTAAACATTGCTGCCAGGAAATTGGCCCATCTTTCCGTGTCTTGTTTAAATAGTGCTTGCAGTAAGCCATTGGGGCCAGGGGCACAGTCCATTCGTGACTTTCCAATGATTTTTATTAGTTCTGGTGCTGTAAATTTCAAAGGTTCAGGGGTGTTGGGATCCCCACCAATCATATGTGACTGCATTTGGGGGCCTTCTTCGATGGTCGATTCTTTTAGATGTGACTTTAAATGGGATACCCATACTTCCTCTGTTATGTTTGCGTTATTGCCTGCTTTTGCACCATTGTCTATTGTATTGATGATTTTCCAAAATCTTTTGGAGTCAGATGTTTTGGTCGCAAAATGTAGTTTGGCACACAGGGCCTCCTGTTGGTCTTTTTTAAAGGTCCATAGAACCCTTTTATACAATTTCCTTTGCTATCTAAGGGCGGTCAATATTGATCCATTATCTGGGCATTTACGCAGTGACCTTAATAATTTACCTACTGCTGCTTTCCTTTTGCGTACTGGCAGCGGTAAAAGTGAACTTTGGCGGTGATTCAATTGTGCTCCCTTTCTCGTGTTACTTGAGGAATCTTTTTTTATGAGGTTGAGGGCGAAGTTCTCCCAGACTGTTGTCAACTTTGCCCCACTTGTGATAGTTGATTCTAGGTTCCGTAGGGCCTCTTCTGCTTGTCTTTCAATGGTGTCAGAGGACCATTTGAGTCGCTTTAGATTTTCGAAGCCTAGTGTCCCGTTTAGGGCTGCCACTTTCTCCGGTTTTTGCGGTGATGCACAAATCCCAAATACCTGTGGTTTGTGGTCGCTTTCCGTGCGGTCCATGATGGTAAAGGTGTTTACTAACTTATATAAAGCAGGGGACACCAAAGTGTAGTCTAGATAGGAGACCGACTTCCCAGAGAATCTTGTCCATGCCGGTGGAATATCAGGGCACTTCCGTCCGTTTAGCGCGAAGAGGCCTACTAATTCACAGGTGCGTATGAAACTCTCCCCTATTTTATCTTTCCTACGTTTTTTGGGAGGGTTTGGTCGGGCATTCTTACAACTGTTTGGATGTGATCCTCAGTGGGGTTGTGGAATAAGCCGAGATTGAAGTCGCCCGACATTAACCAGAATGCTGATTTTATTGTTCCTTTTATCCTTAATAGTTGAGTTAGAAGTTTGTTTGCTTAAATTTTTTTATTTTTAGGATTGATGTATGTGTTGACCAGAATCAATGGCTCCTGTGTGTTTTTCCCCCAATCGTCTAGCTGGAGCAATTGGAAAGGTTGGTCTTCCTCCTTATACTCAGAGATTTTTACCAAAAGGCTGGTGCTAACGTAAATGGCGAGGCCTCCCTTTGGCCTTCCAGGCCTATTTGTTTTCGTTGCTGGGCTAAGATATTCCATGAATGCGATTATCGGTATTGATTCCATTGCCCAGGATTCCTGTATGAGTAAAATGTCGAAGGAGCTGAAAAAATTTATTACTGCAGGATCCTCCAGTTTTGACCGTAGGCCACCGACGTTCCAGGAGCAAATGGATAAAATGCCGTGTGCGGGTTGATCCTTACCAATTCAATTGTTGCCCCTCGGTCTTGGGGGTAAAACCGTCGCTACCCGTTCCCTATCTGGATACTTTTGTTGACCCAAGACCACTCTTTCCCTCCCTTCTTCTCTCCATACTTGGACTGTCAGCGGGTGCTTAGGTGGATTCTCCTCACTACACCTTTCTTCAATGGGTCTGCTGGCCTGATGTACTCCTTTCAGAACCGACCATGTGCCTTTGGGAGTTCCCAGGTGTTGTGAGGCTAGTAACGGAGTTGTGTAGCGGTTCTCCTTTGTAGGTGGTTACCTCAATGCCCCAGGCTTTCAATAGGTCCTTTCTATTCAAGATCCGCCTTGGGATATCTGGTGCCGAGAAGATGGTGAGTGTTGGATCCGTGTGTTGGTTGCCTCTTGCTTGGATAAATTTTATAGCTGCCAGGTCCTCCGAGGCTACAAACTGAAGATCCGGTAAGGCTTTTATGATTCTTAAGATCGAAGAGCGATTAAGAACATCTGTGGGGGACCTGGAGGTGAATTCTGGAATCCAGAGTAACTGGAGGGTATTCATGTCTTTTTATACGTGACTGATTTTGCTCTATGCGCGGGTCTTGCTCCATATAGCCATCTTCCCTCTGACTAATGGCAGACTTGCTGCCCATATTGACCAGTGTTAGTTGGGGAGGCAGCGCAGGCGTAATGGGTTTTGGTTTTGTGCTCTGCTGGGCCCTTGTGGGGCTTAGTCTTAGGTTCATTATAGCTTCGGGAGGTCTCAGGAGGGACCTTGTTAAGTGGGTGACGTCTGCTGTGGCTGGGAGTGTTGTCACATCTATTATTGTGTTAGAGCTTATACTTGTGTGGGTAGTAATGTTTCTATTATACCCTCCATTTGACGTCACCTGGTCTTTAGATGGGTCCTTTGATGAGCTGAGTTGATGGGGTTGGGCGGACTTCCTTCCCTTCCTTGCCCACTTTTGTTCTCTTTTTGAGAGGGTCCGAGTTGTGGGAAACTCAGGGTTCCCAGGCTTATTGTTGGGCTGTAGCGGAGGATGATTCACCATGGGTTCCCAGTGGACACTTGCTAGTTGGCGGCTGTCAGCCAATATTCTCTCCTCACTTAAAAACGATGAGACGGGCGCAAGGGAGGAATGGGGCTGCTGCTCTTTTTGTTTCTGCTCCATCGGAGTAGATTTTAGCATGGTGGCGAGTGGTTTGGGCCATGTATGTTCATCCTTCCGGGTGGAGCGGATTTCTTGAAGTATTCCCTCTAAGATTTGCGGCAGTTGAGATATCTTTTCTACTACCTCTTTACAGGAACAAATTGTATAGTCATTTGAGTGGGTGACTTGCGCCCTTGTTATAAGTACGTTTAATTTTTCCAACTTACTGTCAATCCCGGAGACAAATACTGCCAGGGTGTTTAGCAAGTCAACTTGAATGTGCATTTTGTTTGAATGAAATTGCAGCGCCATGACCGTTGCTTGCATTGAATTTAGGATTGCAGCCCACATTTCTTCTGACCTGACTGCCACAGGGGCTTGTGACTTTAAGTCGGGCTCTTGGTTACCACTTGATAGAGCTTTGTTTATTGTTGTTTTATGGGGGACTTTCTGTGCAGCTGTCACTATTTCTGTTTTTACTGGCCCGTTTGTGAGGACCTGTTCTATACCCCAGAGGTCCTGTTCTTCTTTTTCACAGTTATACGTTGGGAATGAGTGAAGTTTTGGACTTTGACAGAATGGGCCACCTTCCTGAGATTCTTGTTCTAAATGTTCTGCGATTGCTACCAGTTCTGAGTCCAGGATGGGTAGTTTTGCTGGACTAGATGTCCATTGGAATTTAGTGGCATCTAGGGGTTTATTACATAGAGTTAAGTCTTGCCTAGGATTGTAGAGGGATCCTGGTGAAGGGGTAGCTGGCATCGCATTGTCCTGAACTATACTTGATGCGTCTACTTTCGTGGAGTGATTTTTCCTGATCACTACTGTTGGCGATGGGGGGGGGAGGAGGAGAATTCATTCTGAGTTTCTTTTCGCTGCTTCCTTGCTGTTGCCAGTCTTGGCTGGGTGGGGTTATTTCCCCAAAACTTGTTTGGGTTGGAGCCAGGGGGTCGAACCTTTTTCTGGTGGCAATAGTACCAGTAGTAGGGAAATAATCGGTTATCTGGTGATGCTTGGGAGAGGCTACGGTCTCTGGAACCCCCTCCGGTGGAGTCGCCGGTTTCCAAAAGCCGGGCTCCCCCCAGATCGTTTCTTCCATGCTGGAAATTTGGTCGCTTCCCCCGCGTGCGCCCTTTGTTAGGTTTTGCCTCCTGCCTGGGAGGGGGTGGGGGAGATCCTGTTTGCTGCTTGCTCTCCTTTTTGGGGTTGCTTCATCCAGAGCCAGGTCTCCCTTCCTTTTTCTCTTTCCTTGTTTTGCTGGACGGTTGGTAATACTGCCTCGTGCTTTGCCTGATCTCATGATCGGTATGTTTTGCTGCCTTGGAGCAGGATGATTTTGGGTGGGCTGTTGGAGTGAGGGAGAAGGGCCTTGTTGGGCCTTGTTGTGCCTTTTGTTGTTTTGAGGCAGTTAGGAGTGCCGTCCTCCAAAAAGAGGCTCTAACGGATGTTGATATCTGAGTGTGCGATCACCCTCAGGGGATTTTGGAGTTTTTGAGGGCCTGAGTCCGGAGATGCTGGATCGTGCCAGTCCTTATTGTGTCGTGTTGGTCTCTCCCGCACCTGGCACTTGCTGCCCTGGGCAAGGGCGGGTGGAGGAGCAGGGCAGAGAGGGGGGGGAGGGGTGAGACCATGGACTGCCTGGTGGATCTACCAGGGTGGGTCGGGGTGGGGGGAGCTGCGCGCCCTTGCAGTGGGACCAATACCAGAGCCTGGACCAGCTTCCCTCCGCCCTGTTGCCCTCCTTGCCCTCCTTGCCCCCCTTGCCCCTTCGCCCTCCGCCCTTGCTTCCCTTCGCCCTCTGTTGCTCACTTGCCTCTTGCTGGGTGGTCGCGGGCAACACCTGGAGCACCCGGAGAAGAGGGCCGATAGCAAGTGTCCTGAGCCTGATGCTTGATGCTTGATGCCTGGTGTGCCGTCCTTGAGGGGTCCTTTCTTCTTCTTGCCACCCAAAGATTTACAGGCAAAGGACCCCCTATGCCCCTATTCCCCCCGCAAGCCGCACCCGCGTTCGGGCCGCTTCCGCGGGGGTCCGCAGAGGGGGGGAGGGGATGGGGGACGCTGTCCTCCTCTGCTCGCTGTCACGGTGCTGGGGGCATCGATGGCAGCTTAGTTGACAGTCAAGCTTTGGGTAGGGTAGCTATGGGTAGTGCGCTCCCGGTTGATCCTGGGAGGCTCACCGGTGCGGGCGAGCTGTGTGCGGCGCTCTGCTTCCACGCTCCGGCGCGCTGACCTGAACCTGGAACCCAGAACCCGGAACCGGAAACCGGAACCGGAAATGCCTCTCGTCTCGAACGTCGTCTCGTCTCCGCACTTAGCAAATAGAGTAAGAGAAGAAAAGCAAAACTTTTTGGTTAGGTGTACATACACTGAACTTGTTTTGTATATTTTTCTCTTATGAAAAGTACAAAATGACAAAGTGGTAAGTAGTTGCAAGTACCTATCCCACCGCTGCACGACCAATGTAGGAGGCTGGCCTGGCTTGTAGTGGGTACCAAGGGGTACTTACACTGTACCAGGTCCAGTTATCCCTTATTAGTGTAGAAGAGGTGTTTCTAGCAGCTTAGGCTGATAGAAGGTAGCTATAGCAGAGCAGCTTAGGCTGAACTAGGAGACATGCAAAGCTCTTACTATACCACTGGTGTCATATGCACAATTTCATAAGAAAACACAATACACAGATATACTAAAAATAAAGGTACTTTATTTTTATGACAATATGCCAAAAGTATCTCAGTGAGTACCCTCAGTATGAGGATGCCAAATATACACAAGATATATGTACACAATACCAAAAATATGCAGTAATAGCAAAAGGAAGTAATGCAAGCAATGTAGAATTACAGTAGATTGCAATAGGAGCACATAGGTATAGGGGCAACACAAACCATATACTCCAAAAGTGGAATGCGAACCACAAATGGACCCCAAACCTATGTGAGCTTGTAGAGGGTCGCTGGGACTGTAAGAAAACAGTGAGGGTTAGAAAAATAGCCCACCCCAAGACCCTGAAAAGTAGGTGTAAAGTGCACCTATATTCCCCAGAGAGCACAGAAGTCGTGATAGGGGAATTCTGCAAGGAAGACCAACACCAGCAATGCAACCAAAGTGGATTTCCCGACGAGAGTACCTGTGGAACAAGGGGACCAAGTCCAAGAGTCGCGAAAAAGTCGAGTTTGGGCAGATGCCCAGGAAATGCCAACTGAGGGTGCAAAGAAGCTGCCACCAGATGGTAGAAGCTGTGGATTCTGCAAGAACGAAGAGGGCTAGAAACTTCCCCTTTGGAGGACGGATGTCCCACGCCGTGAAGAAGCTTGCAGATGTGTTCCCACGCAGAAAGATCGCAAACAAGCCTTGCTAGCTGCAAGGGTCGCGGTTAGGGTTTTTGGATGCTGCTGTGGCCCAGGAGGGACCAGGATGTCGCCACTTGGATGAGGAGACAGAGGGGGCGCCCAGCAAGTCAATGAGCCCTCACAGGAGCAGGCAGCACCCGCAGAAGTGCAGGAACAGGCACTACGAAGAGCAGTGAAGCGGAGCTCACCCAAAGACACAAAAGGGTATCCCACGACGCCGGAGAACAACTCAGGAGGTTGTGCACTGCAGGTTAGAGTGTCGGGGACCCAGGCTTGGCTGTGCACAAAGGAAATCCTGGAAGAGTGCACAGGAGCCGGAGCAGCTGCAAATCACGCGGTACCCAGCAATGCAGTCTAGCTTGGGGAGGCAAGGACTTACCTCCACCAAACTTGGACTGAAGAGTCACTGGACTGTGGGAGTCACTTGGACAGAGTTGCTGAGTTCCAGGGACCACGCTCGTCGTGCTGAGAGGGGACCCAGAGGACCGGTGATGCAGTCTTTTGTTGCCTGCGGTTGCAGGGGGAAGATTCCGTCGTCCCATGGGAGATTTCTTCAGAGCTCCTAGTGCAGAGAGGAGGCAGGTTACCCCCACAGCATGCACCACCAGGAAAACAGTTGAGAAGGCGTCAGGATCAGCGATACAAGGTTGCAGTAGTCGTATTTGCTACTTTGTTGCAGTTTTGCAGGCTTCCTGAGCAGTCAGCGGTCGATCCTTTGGCAGAAGGTGAAGAGAGAGATGCAGAGGAACTCTGATGAGCACTTGCATTCGTTATCTAAAGAATTCCCCAAAGCAGAGACCCTAAATAGCCAGAAAAGGAGGTTTGGCTACCTCGGAAGGAGGATAGGCTAGCAACACAGGTAAGAGCCTATCAGAAGAAGTCTCTGATGTCACCTGCTGGCACTGGCCACTCAGAGCAGTCCAGTGTGCCAGCAGCACCTCTGTTTCCAAGATGGCAGAGGTCTGGAGCACACTGGAGGAGCTCTGGGCACCTCCCCTGGGAAGTGCAGGTCAGGGAAGTGGTCACTCCCTTTTCCTTTGTCCAGTTTCACGCCAGAGCAGGGCTGGGGGATCCCTGAACCGGTGTAGACTGGCTTATGCAGAGATGGGCACCATCTGTGCCCATCAAAGCATTTCCAGAGGCTGGGGGAGGCTACTCCTCCCCAGCCCTGACACCTTTTTCCAAAGGGAGAGGGTGTAACACCCTCTCTCTGAGGAAGTCCTTTGTTCTGCCTTCCTGGGCCAAGCCTGGCTGGACCCCAGGAGGGCAGAAACCTGTCTGAGGGGTTGGCAGCAGCAGCAGCTGCAGTGAAACCCCAGGAAAGGTAGTTTGGCAGTACTCTGGTCTGTGCTAGAGACTCGGGGGATCATGGAATTGTCTTCCCAATGCCAGAATGGCATTGGGGTGACAATTCCATGATCTTAGACATGTTACATGGCCATGTTCGGAGTTACCATTGTGACGCTATACATAGGTAGTGACCTAGGTATAGTGCACGCGTGTAATGGTGTCCCCGCACTCACAAAGTCCGGGGAATTGGACCTGAACGATGTGGGGGCACCTTGGCTAGTGCCAGGGTGCCCACACACTAAGTAACTTAGCACCCAACCTTTACCAGGTAAAGGTTAGACATATAGGTGACTTATAAGTTACTTACGTGCAGTGGTAAATGGCTGTGAAATAACATGGACGTTATTTCACTCAGGCTGCAGTGGCAGGCCTGTGTAAGAATTGTCAGAGCTCCCTATGGGTGGCAAAAGAAATGCTGCAGCCCATAGGGATCTCCTGGAACCCCAATACCCTGGGTACCTCAGTACCATATACTAGGGAATTATAAGGGTGTTTCAGTATGCCAACGTGAATTGGTGAAATTGGTCACTAGCCTGTTAGTGACAATTTGGAAAGCAGAGAGAGCATAACCACGGAGGTTCTGGTTAGCAGAGTCTCAGTGAGACAGTTAGTCATCACACAGGGAACACATACAGGGCACACTTATGAGCACTGGGGCCCTGGCTGGCAGGGTCCCAGTGACACATACACTAAAACAACATATATACAGTGAAATATGGGGGTAACATGCCAGGCAAGATGGTACTTTCCTACACATGTGTGTTTGGTGTGTGTTGTGCTTGTGACTCTCCCCTCCCTCCCTTGTGTGCTAGGCGACTGAACTCCTCATCGTCGTCTTCGTCGGTGGTGGTGCTCCTGGACTACCATGGCACAGTACAGCATTGGAAAGACTTGCAGCTCTGGTTCCATGGCGGCCGCAGACTCCCTCCTCTGTGTCCCTGGAGGTGAGTGTCTCCTTTATATAATGTGTTTCCATAAGGCTCTGCTCCCAGTGTGACATGAGAGGGGCAGAAAGAGAACCAGCTCTGCAACCACTGTACACCCAGTGTAAAAGTGGAGAGGACAGGCTCTGTACCCATTGTAGACTTGGTGTAACAGAGGACAGACCCCGAGACACCAGGCTTACACCCAGCGTGACAGAGGAGAGACCCAGAGACAGCAGGCTTTACACCTAGTGTGACCAGGATCTGATCCTAGTGTGACAGAGGACAGACCCAGAGAGGTCAGGCTCTGCACCCAGTATGACATGAGAGAGGCGGAAAGAGAACCAGTACTGCACCCACTGTACACCCAGTGTAACGGAGGAGAGACCCAGAGACACGTCTTAAGGGGTCCCACTGGTGGGGGAAGGAGCAGAAGAGTTTGGGTGTGGGGTGGTTGCCTGTGCATTCAGTTTGATCATGTTCTCGGACAACACAGAGGGATCAGTACTGTCTGCCGTTGGTGCGTCAGAGTCTGAATCTTCACCCAGGTCTGTGTCCTGATCACCCAACCTGTTTCCCCAAAACTAAAGATCGCGCTGTGTGTTGTTATCAGTACGGACCTTCCAAAGCCTACATTCTTCTGCTGCTGCCCATTCTAGGAAGTTGGCAAGCCACCTAGACACTGTCAGAGAATTCTGGCTATACTCCTTCTCACCAGCATTAGTCTCAACTATGCAAATCTACACAGCATTTTTTATCCTTCTTGGGAAGAGGCAGCAGTCCCAGCAGGCAGTGTTTGACCATTAGTTCTGTTGTCACCTTTGTGACTTTACACACCTTGTGTCGCACCTCTCTCCTGTATCTGTATGCAGTCCCATGCAACATGTCCAAAATATCCGGGGAGTGTCCCATATTGTGTGCAGCCTCCCGGATGCTTTGGATAAATGCTATGCTGGCACCGTGGTGTTAGGTAAGCCTGTATGTATGTAATTAAAATGCACCATTTTGATTTGGGTGTTGCAGGCTACATCAAAGAGTTGTGCTAATTCCCTGTTCCATTCACCATCCACAAGCGGGGCTCCAGTCCCCCATCTCATGGAGCATGACTAGGTGCCACATTCATCTGCCTATCACCCTTGAGGGCAGAATTAAGCTGGGAGATAATACCCTTGGAGAAGCAGGGATCTAGGATCGACTGGAGGTTTTGGGACTCACCCAGCTTGCAAGAAATAACGTCCAAATCTTACGGTTCGTGAGTGATATGATCAAGAATTGCACAAATTGGCCCCGGTCTATGCTGTAGTGAGTGTCAACTTCCTCTATGGACATAGAGGTGCCATTTAGAAATAGTTCTCCCACCCTCTGACAACCACCCTCAATCTATCCATTTAGTAACATCCATGGATGTGCAGGAAGGGTCGCACACCAAATCGGGAGAAGCCTGGCTTAAGTCACCCGGCTCAGAACTTGCGCAACAATTTTTCCCCACGCAGAGAGCAACAAAGGCTATCGCCTCTAGGAGTCTTCATCCACTCATGAGCAGCTTCGGGAGGGTCAGTCAGTATGGTCGAGCCCGATAGTAATGTCTTCTCCCAGCTAGGCTCATCTTCAGAGCATATAGTGATGTACTGCAACATTCCAGCCACGTAGTATAGTTTGAGGTCCGGGAGACGAAGTCTGGCCCAGCTAGGATCCAGTTTCATGATCTTAAGGCAGACCCTACACCTTTTCCCTGCCCATACCAGGGTCACAGACAGCCCATCAATCTGCAGAAACATTGTGGTTGGTTGCAGGAAAGTACCATCTTGCCTGGCATGTTACCCCCATGTTTCACTGTATGTATGTTGTTTTAGCCCTTGTGTCACTGGGATCCTTCCAGGCAGGACCCCAGTGCTCATAGTATGTGCCCTGTATGTGTTCCCTGTGTGGTGCGTAACTGTATCACTGAGGCTCTGCTAACCAGAACCTCAGTGTTTATGCTCTCTCTGCTTTCCAAATTTGTCACTGCATGCTAGTCACTAAATTTACCAATTCTCATTGGCACACTGGTACACCCATATAATTCCCTTGTATATGGCACTTAGGTACCCAGGGTATTGGGGTTCCTGGAGATCCCTATGGGCTTCAGCATTTCTTTTGCCACCCATAGGGAGCTCAGGCAATTCTTACACAGGCCTGCCACTGCAGCCTGTGTGAAATAATGTCCATGTTATTTCACAGCCATTTTACACTGCAGATAAGTAACTTATAAGTCACCTATATGTCTAACCTTCACCTGGTGAAGGTCGGGTGCCAAATTACTTAGTGTGTGGGCACCCTGGCACTAGCCATGGTGCCCCCACATCGTTCAGGTCCAATTCCCTGGACTTTGTGAGTGCGGGGACACTATTACACGCGTGCACTATACATAGGCCACTACCTATGTATAGCGTCACAAAGGTAGCTCCGAACATAGCCATGTAACATGTCTAAGATCATGGAATTGTCACCCCAATACCATTCTGGTGTTGGGGGACAATTCCATGATCCCCCGGGTCTCTAGCACAGAACCCAGTTGCTGCCAAACTGCCTTTCCGGGGTTTCCACTGCAGCTGCTGCCAACCCCTCAGACAGGTTTCTGCCCTCCTGGGGTCCAGGCAGCCCTGGCCCAGGAAGGCAGAACAAAGGAAATAGGTGTGAAGGGCTGGTAAGGAGTAGCCTCCCCCAGACTCTGAAAATGCTTTGATGGGCACAGATGGTGCCCATCTCTGCATAAGCCAGTCTACACCGGTTCAGGGATCCCCAAGCCCTGCTCTGGCAGGAAACTGGACAAAGGAAAGGGGAGTGACCACTCCCCTGACCAGTACCTCCCAGGGGAGGTGCCCAGAGCTCCTCCAGTGTGTCCCAGACCTCTGCCATCTTGGAAACAGAGGTGTTGGGGGCACACTGGACTGCTCTGAGTGGCCAGTGCCAGCAGGTGATGTCAGAGACCCCCTCTGATAGGCTCTTACCTTTCTTGGTAGCCAATCCTCCTTTCTTGGTAGCCAAACCTCCTTTTCTGGCTATTTAGGGTCTCTGCTTTGTGGAATTCTTCAGATAACGAATGCAAGAGCTCACCAGAGTTCCTCTGCATCTCCCTCTTTGACTTCTACCAAGGATTGACCACTGACTGCTCCAGGACGCCTGCAAAAGTGCAACAAAGTAGCAAGACGACTACCAGAAACATTGTAGCGCCTCATCCTGCCGGCTTTCTCAACTGTTTTCTGGTGGTGCATGCTCTGGGGGTCACCTGCCTTCACCCTGCACCAGAAGCTCAGAAGAATTCTCCTGTGGGTCGACGGAATCTTCCCCCTGCTAACGCAGGCACCAAAAGACTGCATCACCTGTCATCTGGGTCCCCTATCATCCTGATGAGCGTGGTCCCTGGAACACAGTAACTCTATCCAAGTGGCTCCCACAGTCCAGTCCAAGTTTGGTGGAGGTAAGTCCTTGCCTCCCCACGCTAGACTGCAAACCTGTGTACTCCATAATTTGCAGCTGCTCCGGCTTCTGTGCACTCTTCCAGGATTTCCTTTGTGCACAGCCTAGCCTGGGTCTCCAGCACTCCGTCCTGCAGTGCTCAATCCGCTGAGTTGGCCTCCGGCATCATGGGACCCTCTTTTGTAACTCTGCGTGGACTCCGGTTCACAAATCTTCCAAGTGCCTGTTCAGGTACTTCTGCGGGTGCTGCCTGCTTCTGTGAGGGCTCTCTGAGTTGCTGAGCACCCCCTCGGTCTCCTCCTCCAAGGGGCGACATCCTGGTCCTTCCTGGTCCTCAGCAGCACCCAAAAACCTCTACCGCGACCCTTGCAGCTAGCAAGGCTTGTTTGCAGTATTTCTGCGTGGGAACCCTTCTGCAACCTTCAACGTGATGTAGGACATCTTCCATCCAAAGGAGAAGTTCCTAGTCCTCTTCGTTCTTGCAGAACTCCAAGCTTCTTCCATCCGGAGGCAGCTTTCTTGCACCTTCATCCGGGGTTTTCTGGGCTCCTGCCCCCTCTGGACACTGTCGCAACTATTGGACTTGGTCCCCTTGCTTTGCAGGTCCTCAGGTCCAGGAATCAGTTTTCAGTGCACTGCTGGTGATTTTTGTTCTTGCAGAATCCCCCTATCACAACTATTGTGCTCTTTTGGGGTAGTAGGTGTACTTTATTCCTACTTTTCAGGGTCTTGGGGTGGGGTATGTTGGACACCCTGACTGTTTTCTTACAGTCCCAGCGACCCTCTACAAGCTCCCATAGGTCTGGGGTCCATTCGTGATTCGCATTCCACTTTTTAAGTATATGGTTTGTGTTGCCCCTAGACCTATGCTTGCCTATTGCAACCTATTGTAATTCTACACTGTTTGCATTACTTTTCTGACTCTTACTTACCTATTTGTGGTTTGTGTACATATAACTTGTGTATATTACTTACCTTCTTACTGAGGGTACTCACTGAGATACTTGTGGCTTATTGTCATAAAAATAAAGTACCTTTATTTTTAGTAACTCTGTGTATTGTGTTTTCTTATGATATTATGCATATGATATAAGTGGTATAGCAGGAGCTTTGCATGTCTCCTAGTTCAGCCTAAGCTGCTTTGCCATAGCTACCTTCTATCAACCTAAGCTGCTAGAAATACCTCAATTCTACTAATGATGGATAACTGGACCTGGCACAAGGTGTAAGTACCTTTGGTACCCACTACAAGCCAGGCCAGCCTCCTACATTGGTAGCACACAGAATACATTTTGCATTACATACAGGCAGCAGAGTATTGTCTCACCCAGCAGAGAAAGGCAGGCTCAGCATCTAAACATTGTACAATACTTCCATGCAGCAGAGCTCTGGTATGTGGTTGAGTTGAGAAGGACTTGACCAGTTTGAAAAGGATTATTTTCTACTAAAGGCAAAAGACTGCACTATCTTCAGATAGGACACTGGGTTAAAAGCGCAGAAAACAAATAACACACAATTGTAACATGCAGTAGCAAAGCCAAAAGATCCCACCAACTCAATGCACTGGCTTTGTCAATGTTTTAGCCACGTTTAACAGCATTGCAGGAATCACAGCAATCCGGACGGAGGATGTGAGGCAGCAAAGATGCCCGGTGTGAGGAAGAAAGAAATATGATGTTGCCTGGAGTTTCCAGCTTATCCTGCTTTTTTTTGGTACTCACCTGTTTGGGAACATCACTCTAATTTCTTCAGTATTCTTTTCAATTCTGATAATTATCTGGTTAATTTCATAAATCACATATTTGTAGTCCAAGATCATAAAGAACATATCTATCACACATGGAATTACACATTTCGAAATCTTTATTATTTTATATTTCAATCAATGAAATTCAGTCAATGCGTTTCGTTCCACAGACGTTTTTGAAGTTACCAGTACGGTTAATGCTGTACTTTGATACTTTGAAAGTACACATGGAATTTGGATTGATTCCCGGTGTCTAGAGTCAAATGTTTACAACTTTTCAGGTGAAATGAATCTAGGTTACTTATAACTTCTGCTAGGAATGATAGAAATAAATGGAGCACTTATAAGTACATTGTTTGCATAACAGAGAAGACTGATTCCTTTGTTGGTGCCTTGAAAATGTTCTCCAGGAGGAATTGACTGAACTTTATGGAGTGAACCAACTAATGCTAAGGATTTGGAAAATTGGCAACAACGGAAGGAGAGGTTGGGTGGGGCAAGCAACACAGACAATTATGGAGGGGGTTGGGAGTACATGATGGAGCCAGGTGAAAAAGATGCACTCTGGGAGGAAGATACAAGGAGCAAATCAAGCTCCTCAAGATTACAAGGAGCCCGGGGGAAGGTTTGATGTATCTGTCTGCAGGCTCCACACAATCTTTAATAAAGGAAGACTTCTAAGGGTCTGCATGTAGTGCCCACCTGTATATCCACCCACAAAATGAAAGAACCGCCCATGCAGAGGTCTCCCATCACTGGCACCTCATCTATCATAATAGCTATTTACTACTGGAGCCTCGTTACTTATACATTTCTACTTCCCCGGTGGTGGGGAAGGACAAAGGGGATTTGTTGTAGTTTGTTGTCGTGTTTAGTAACATCTGACAATCTTCCCCGGCCCCTGGTTGTATGCCAGTCTCCGTAGCAAGCTGCCGACAACAAAGTAATAAACAGAGTTGAACTATAAATCAGGAAGGGAAACTGATAGGTGGGTGGAAGGAGACATGTTGATTTACGCTGGAGGTTCTGGTTCCACTCTCTCCTAATGACTCTCCAAATTAGGATCTAGTCAAATGAATGCCTCACATTGACTTTTGACCATGATGCCTACTGATTTAATTTTTTCTTCTTCTGATTTATTGTTGATTGCCCTGGAGCCCAACACCAATTCCACTGGGTACATAGGTTAAGCCTCTGCAGCTAGACCCACATACTTACTGTGGGCCAAGATGATACCTTACTACCCACCACCCGGATCCGAGCTCTGTATACATATATTTATCTTGGAAGAGAGAACTGGAAAGAGGGTTAGAAGAGGGACATCGGAGGACAGATCCTATAGAGTGGAGCAGTCTTCCTAGGAGGGCGATCAGCTGGGAGTATTCTCAGTTGTACATACAACAAGGTGTGGCGACCCGGAAAAAACAGCGGTTTCTAGGGCTACAGTCATCACTGCAATGATTTACTCCATGAGGTCCAGGGATTGTCCTTGTCACGATGCACAGACCTCTAATTACTGATGTTGTACTTCGGGGGTGATTATGTCCTGCTAGTCCACAACCTTCTTTCTTTTTAATCACTGATTAATCATTGATACAACCAACAATAAAACAGTCTACAAGTTATTTATAGGTCACTCAAGCTATATATCACCCAATCTAAATATGTTTAATTCTCAAACTAATCAAGGGATGAAAAGCATCAACCTTTTGACCACTGCACATAAAGAATAAAAAAGATCTCTAAAAACGCGCTCCAGGAGGATCCCATCAGTTATTGTACACCCAACCAACGCGGAATGAGACCCGATGATGAAGCATGCCTCCTCGGTGAGTGAGGGTCTGAGCATCTGCTGAAGATGATCCCTGGACCTAATGAGATAAATCAATATAGGGATAACGGATCCCTACAATTAATGTTTGTTTCTGGAACTGCACAATTTGATTGTATATACATATGACTTACGAGGAAGTGTGACAGACCAACATAATCCTCTCCTTCCCTTACTATTAAGAGTTATTCTCATTGGTTTACTGATTTGACATTCAGACTTACCAGATGCAAGACCTGCTGAGTTTGGCAGGCAAAAAGATGTAATGGCTGAACCTCGGTCATAAGACTGCACGGATTTGTGACCACGTCTGTAATACTGAAGTGCCCCAGGGGCACACAAAGCGGGTGCAAACGCCAGTTGTGCCCTGGGAACACTTTTTTAATACGGCCCCAGTTGGCAGAAAGTGGTTAGTGAGCAGTATATTGTTTAACTAATTGCCAGGGGACACAGGCACTATTACCCTTGGGGAAGATTTTTATGCATAAAAGTATTAATACAATAATAATTAACCTGTACGAGGAACTGGTTGCATTCATTGTAAGGTTAGCCAATGTAGGCCTGGGCTTTCTCCAAAATGGTTAGTACTTCTTGCAGCTATTTGTTCACTGTGTGGTCATTTGCTTGTTTATTTTCACTCTGCACATAGCTGCCGAGTTTTCAGATTGCTTATGTGTGACATTCGCATGGTTTCAACATATTCATAGTGACAAATGTGTTAAGCTTTTGTGCATGTAAAACCAAACATAAAGTGCACAGAAGGACATAAATATCAGACATGAGGCCCCCTTTGAGCAACGAGAAGCTCTAAAACAAGATTGAGAAACTTCTAAAAATTCCAGAAACAGAAGGTAACAGGGAAACTGGAGAGGAGGACACATTCACTGGAGAGGAGGATACATATACATACATTCACTGGAGAGGAGGATACATTCACTGGAGAGGAGGATACATTCACTGGAGAGGAGGATACACTCACTGGAGAGGAGGATACATTCACTGGAGAGGAGGATACATTCACTGGAGAGGAGGATACATATACATACATTCACTGGAGAGGAGGATACACTCACTGGAGAGGACGACACTCACTGGCGAGGAGGATACCTTCACAGAAGAGGAGGATACTTTCACTGGAGAGGAGGATAGATATACATTCACTGGAGAGGAGGATACAGTCACTGTAGAGGACAATACATTCACTGGAGAGGAGGATACCTTCACTGGAGAGGAGGATACATTCACTGGAGAGGAGGATACACTCACTGGAGAGGAGGATACATATACATACATTCACTGGAGAGGAGAATACACTCACTGGAGAGGATGACACTCACCGGAGAGGAGGATACATTCACTGGAGAGGAGGACAGATATACATTCACGGAGAGGAGGACACATTTACTGAAGAGGAGGACACATGTACATACATGCACTGGAGAGGAGGATACACTCACTGGAGAGGACGACATGAGGAGGATACATTCACTGGAGAGGAGGATAGATATACATTCACTGGAGAGGACGACACATTCACTGAAGAGGAGGCCACATGTTCATACGTGCACTGAAGAGGAGGATACATATACATACATTCACTGGAGAGGAGGATACACTCACTGGAGAGGACGATACATTTACTGGACAGGAGGATACCATCACTGGAGAGGAGGATACATTCACTGGAGAGGAAGATACGTTCACTGGCGAGGATACATTCACTGGAGAGGACACATTCACTGGAGAGGACGGTACATTCACTGGAGAGGAGGATACCTTCACTGGAGAAGAGGATACATTCACTGGAGAGGAGAACACATG
Source organism: Pleurodeles waltl (assembly GCF_031143425.1). Taxonomy (NCBI): domain Eukaryota; kingdom Metazoa; phylum Chordata; class Amphibia; order Caudata; family Salamandridae; genus Pleurodeles; species Pleurodeles waltl. The sequence continues at coordinate 11,288,730 of NC_090442.1, forward strand.
TACATACATGCGCTGGAGAGGAGGATACACTAACTGGAGAGGATGATACATTCACTGGGGAGGAGGATACCTTCACTGAAGAGGAGGATACATTCACTGGAGAGGAGGCTAGATATACATTCACTGGAGAGGATGACACATGCACTGAAGAGGAGGATAGATATACATTCACTGGAGAGGAGGACACATTCACTGTTGAGGAGGACACATGTACATACATGCACTGGAGAGGAGGATCCCCCCCCTGGAGAGGACGATACATTCATTGGAGAGGAGGATACCTTCACTGGAGAGGAGGATACGTGCACTAGAGAGGAGGGTGCATTTACATTCACTGGAGAGGAGGATACACTCACTGGAGAGGAGGATACAGTCACTGGTGAGGAGGATACATTCAGATGCATATACATTCACTGGAGAGGAGGATACATTCACTGGAGAGGTGGATAAACTCACTGGAGGGGAGAATACATTCATGGGAGAGGAGGATCCGTTCACTAGAAAGGAGGATACATATACATTCACTGTAGAGGAGGATACATTCACTGGAGAGGAAACATTCACTGGAGAGTAGGATACATTCACTGGAGAGGAGTACTCATCAAGTGAATCCTAATGGGATATTTCTATCCAATGATTGCTTCAGGGATTCGAGAACACAAGCTGGCTCTCCACAATGTCAGAAAATAAATAATGAATCTCAGAGCAGACGCAGAATGAGCAGATCTTCTTCCTGCAAAACTTGTTTGAACCAAAACCTACGGAAGTATTAACTTGGTCTTCCCCTCTCAGTAGCAAGCATAAATCGAATAGCCTTTTACCTACCCTTCAGAGTAAAGACGTTTCTCCTTTAGCAAAGCCCTGAAGGGAATTAAAATAAGAAAAGTCAGAAGTACAATGAAGGCAATAACCAAAAAGCCAGGAGGAGGAAAAAACATTATAGAATTTGTAAAAAGCCAAATCAAAGAGGTCTCAAATTTTTCCCTGAACCCCCAGGCTAAGATCTTTTATTCTAATATGGGGGCACAATGCCTTTCACCATTGGTATAATGTGGGGTCAGTGGGGGATAGCACCTTTTGTAATACACAGGATGTGCCTTTTACGCTGAAGCTTCCTACTATTTTTGACCAATAAATTTGCTTGAATGAAGCATTTTTAAGGGATGTTCTGCTGACATAGTCGAGCTGCAAATGGTTCAAAGTGGTGATGTCTCATTGGTCCAAAGTGTGAGTTCAGGGACAAATTGTAGGGGTAGAGTAACTGGTATCTAATTTAATAATACTAAATAGTGACAAGTAACACAGTCATGGCATTAATATAATCCCCTAACAGGAGGAGAAAGATACAAGAGTTTCCTCATCGAAAACCGTCGCGATAGGATTTACTCTCCGGTTCCCCACCCTTACATTGTGTGTCAAATGGGAAGTTAAACAACCTGTTGGTATCACGTGGAAAGGGGGGCAGGAGGGTACACCTGGCCGGCAGAAAGGGGACTGGGAATGCTCCAGAACCTGTTAAAGAGATGGGTCTTGAAGTTGGGTAGGAGGCGTTCTTACCCCAAAGGGTCCCATTGGGCAGTACGGTGCAGGAGCGCATGGTAAGAGCCTTAAGGTGACTTTTGACTGATAGTAATAAATGACAACTCTCAGTAGTCTGGCTGGATCCAGGAAACCTGGCTAATTCCATTAGAAGGGTTCTATGTTATAGGCTGTACTGCAACGCCTTCGAGGAGGGAGCATGCTGAAGTAATAATTACAGCTGAACATTTAGTGAGTTTATACAGATTCAAAGTTAATCCAGGCTATAGAAAGATTACTAAAGGGTGGTCAGGGTGATAAGGATTCACTCTTGGTGGTAAATGTATACATCCCCCCTGACACAATCCTATGGGCAAATGGTAACTTATATGTTTTCTTTCACCTCTACAACTATGGAGTGAGAGGAATGTAAATATATAGGACCTCATTTACACGGAGCTTATACCCGCAGTTGTATCATTTCTTTTATGCAGCAGAGGTGCAATCAGGGCTCCACACTGCTCCATATCAACAAACTGACGCATTGGGCCCAATGCATCAGTTTGTAGAGGCCTGCATCACATTATACCTTCACCAGGTAAAATGTATACAGGGTAGGCATTCCCACGTTAAAATCCACGCAAAACTGATGTAGTGAAATTTAAAACTTTTCACTGCATCACTCTGCAACTTGACTGCATCAAATCCTTACGCCTGCTCCGACCAGGCGTAAGGATTGATGCAGGACTTTTAACATAGGACTCTCACCTGTGTTCCTACACATTGCTGGAATTGCATCGAGAATGTCAGCCAGGGTGCGCATATATAGATTGAATAAAGTGGGGCTCAAAGAGGAGCCCTGAGGCACCCCCTCCTGAAACAGGAGGATCTAGGATTGAAAGGGTTTTGTCAGCACCTGAAAAGATCATTCCTAAGTCTTGTTCCTGACATCACACTTCCACAGTTGTTCAAGCAGAAGGTTGTGTGACGCGGTGTTGAAGGCAGCACTGAGATCTAACATCAGCACCACCGCTGTATTGCCTCTATCCGTAATTTGACAAAGACGGGGACTCTGTACTGTAGGGGTGCGAAAACCCAACTGAGTCTTATAGAGAAGCGCTTTTATCTCATATAAAAAACCTTTAACCTTCTTTTGCGAATACTGCAATTGAGAATATGCCTTTTTTTTAAAAAATACCTATCTACAATAAACTGATTTATTTCCATTCCCTACGCTATATCCAGGAATGTTCTCCTGGTGTTTTCTCTTATAATGATCAAGATTGATACTACAACAAAATAATTTCTGACAGTGAGTTGATAAGCCTTTCCTCTCAGTGTACATTCTCTATGGCTAATACACTTATTTCACATTTGAAGTACTGAGAGGGTTTTCTCATTCATTGTCCCGTGTTTTGCCTGAAGGTGCAAGGCCTTTTCTTCAGGTCCCATGAAGAGAGTAGTAAGTGGGCAGTCCCCCCAGCGTCCTGAATGTGGAGGGTAGAAGTGGGCAGTAGAGGTGATTGACATGGTCATTTGTCCATATTACTGCTGGGTCCTTAGTGGTTTGGCTAACAGTGGTTAGTCAAGGATCCTTTTCCTTTTTAGCCCTTGACTCTTTAATATTGGTGGCTGAGGACGAGCAGCCAAGTCTGACTGTAGAAACGTGAGTAAAGAAAGACGAGCAGTGAGTCCTTGTCACTTAGCCTCCATCTCTCGTGTCTCTTTACAGCGTCACGCTGGAGTCAAGATCAACGGGTACTTGCTTCCCCGCTGCTTCTGCCAAACTGGTTCCTTTGGCTGCGCTTTGGCTACGTTATAGATAGTAACAGTGGGAATAACTCTTTCATCAAATCTAGTGCGTGACAAATTATTAATAATGATAAAATATGTTATTGTTTGATTTATTAACATTCTTTGAATAAAGACCAATTCCAGATCAGAGGCAACAGTGGATCATAAAATAGAAATGACTATTCCTTAATTACAAACCTGTAGATCATCGGCTAATTGGACACATTAACAATAAAGAGACCAACCGTGTCAATTCAGAAATAAAAGCAGCTAATCACGGTGCTAGGACTGCTAAGAACATATAAAGTCACATACATTGTTGACGTTCCCGTAAGGTCAAAAGGACAAACTCAGCAGCTCTTCTACAAAGCATATTTTTTGGTTCCTCAACACATAACTACAAGACACGTTACAGTGTGTATAATATTTTCAAGGAAAACACGTTTGAGTATTGGCTTTGATTCCAGCACCAGGTCTTGACAACTGCACAATACTTGAGCTAGAGGTTAACTTTTCTCATTACAGAGCCCACAGTTATTTATATAACTTCTGTCCATTATTCTATTTCCATACAATTCTCGAGACAGTAGTTAGCACAAAAGAAATCTTCTTGGTATGTAACCTCCGGGGTCTCATTAATTACCTTTACGAGGCAGGTGTAATGTAACCGCCACTCGGATATTCAGCTAACCTCGCGCTATGCAGCAGGCCTCGCTCAGCCTGAATGAGCTTATAATTACACGCGCTGCACCTGTACTTTGAATGGAATATGAGGTTTGGGGAGAGTGTTGACATCCCCTAAAACATACCTGACAGTAGGTGAAAAAAAACCTTACATCCACATGTTGGAAACCTGCATTGACTGTAGCTTTAGCAAGAAAAAGTGCTTTCAATTGTTCAGATCTGCTTGTTAGTCCAAATTCTAAAGTTTGCATTGTTTAACTGACTGGAACAGGTAGAAAATGTTCCTCCATGCACTGGAAAACACAATGGGCCTGATTACAACATTGGAGGACGGTGTTAATCCGTCCCAAATGTGACGGATATACCACCTACCGTATTACAAGTCCATTATATCCTATGGAACTCGTAATACGGTGGGCAGGATATCCGTCACATTTCGGACGGATTAACACCGTCCTCCAATGTTGTAATCAGGCCCAATGTCATTTCTAGTAGTAAGAAGTGCTCTGGTTGCAAAAGAGAGGAACACAATTATCAGATTTAGTTTATATGGGCATATTTTTTTTACATTTTATAGATTGGCACGTCTGAGTTTTATATAATTTGAGGAAAGCCTAACTAGAGGAAATACCATGTCGTTGAGATACAAAGCAATCATGTTATGGATGAGGACAACTGCATCACTGGGGACGCATAAGAGTTGATATGTATGAAAGATGAAGTTTGCAGAAAACACTTGAATGTAAAAGAAAATCAAGAACCAAAGACCACAGAATTAGTTTTGGTTAAATTATCTGTCAAATCATTCAGATTGTTAAACTCTTCTAGTTGATCTTACTCACAAGACCTATCAAAACGTACATTAACCTTCTTAAGTCTTTGTCCCTTCACCTACAGAGGGAATGTGAAACTTTTTTGAGAGGTTGTTGGACAAATCAGAAGAATAGAGCCCAAAACAGGGAGCAAGGATAATTCACTGCTTTGCACCACAAATAGAATAATATGTTTGGTCTGTTGATTACTAAGCCCTACTCGTACCCGTATCCAGGTGTCAATATGGGGATCTGTACGAAGAATTCACAATGAACGAGAAACATCTCAGCTGTGTAGTTTCTGTCAAAGCTTAACTCAAGCACCTTATTGAATACAGCCAAATAGTCTTTAAAGAATGTATAAAGTTTGTCATCCTTAATGAGTTTTGTGTACTTACATTGCAGCATTGCAAAAGTCAATATATTGTCACTGGCGGGTACGTCATTGCGAAAAGGGGCCAAGAAGATGTGTGCGTTCATGAGGCTCGACTTGGAGAAAGCATCCAACCATGCGGTGTCCCTTCATGCAGGCTGTGCTCATAAAGATGAATTCCATCAAGAGTTAACCAGACGTGTGAGCAAGAGGCATCCCCTCCACGCTTATGGGCGATAGAGTTCTCTCGGGCTGAATGGTGCTGAGCAGGAGAGGGAGGTAAGGATGCCCTCACTCTCCTTTCAGTATTTGTTTTTCAAATCTTTTTTATTTTGATCATTACAACATTTCAAACTGATGCAGTACATTGGGTGCAAATTATGAGTTTGTAAATATTCATTAACAAGGGTTCTTGGGGGAAGGGAGAAGGACCTGGGCTTCTGAGGTGTCTGGTAAAGATAAGTGGTAATACTTTTTTGGCATTTCTTGGCTACATATAGCAGTTTGTATTCTCTCATTTCCTTAATGTTGTACATAGGTAGTAGTTCTGTTTCGGATGGTTTGCGTATATTGTGCTTATTCTGTGTCGACAGCCTTGTGTGTTGATTAGAAGGTGCGGTACTGTAGGATGCTGGCCTGGTTTGTAGTGGGTAGCTATGGTACTTACACCTTATACCAGGTCTAGTTACCCCTTATTAGTGAAATGTAGTCAGTGTCTAGAAGCCAGGCTCTCTAGGGCGAGCTGTAGCTGAGCAGCAAAGGCTTATCTAGGAGTCATGCAAAGCTCATCCAATACCACTGTAGTCACACAGTAATCACACACATGAAAGAAAATACTCAGTGTTACAAAAATAAAGGTACTTTATTTTAGTGGTACAAATGCCAAAAATACCATAGAGACTGTCGAAGCCAAGTTATCGAAGCCCAGTCAGAGTATTCCAGATCCAGACAATTCAGGAAACAAACCGAGACCAGCCGCTCTTCTTTAGATTACTTTTAATAAGAACTAATAAGACACAATAAGAAATACATGTACACGGAGACTTGAGCGAGCAAAATCTAGCTCGAACAGTCTGCCCAAAGAAGTAATGCATGATCTTTTATAGCATTAAACCGCAGACATTTGAATACATTTTCATTGGTTCTTGATAATGTCGTATGATTAAATGTTTCTATATAGCACACGTGATGTTCCATATAAGGGTTAGAATCATGAACAGGAAGCTTGCACAATGTCCTCTGAATTAAATGTCTTGTGATACATCTATATGTTGAGAAAGAGGAACCATAAGTGCATACGTTAGTACTTTTAGCAGTGAGGATTTCGCAAGCTAGCATGCGGTGGTGTCTCATGATGGCCATCAGTTTAGCAAGCCTTGCAACATAATGCGTTTCAAGCACAATAGACATTTCTTCAAGGCCTAGTTAATTCAACATTTTAATGTGTTCAACAGAAACAGGCCTGTATTTTCATTGTGTATCACAGGGTCTACTAGGTCCAAATGGATCCAGGAGAACGTGATTCCACAAGACTATACTCCCTTAGGAGGTAAGTAATACACAAATGATATACACTATCATGCAGAAATAGCTATAAAAACAGTTAGAAACAGTGCAAATAGTGAAAATCACAATAGTTAGAAATGGGCCGAGGGGGAACACAAACTATTAACTAAGAAAGTGGAATGCTAAAGTAATTTTCCCATGTAGGCAAGTGTGGTTCGTAGAGGGGTGCTGGGAGTATTAGAAAACACCAAAGGTAAGTAATAGAACCCACCCAAGAGCCCGGGAAAGCAGGAGTAAATCACAGTAATGTTCCTAGGACACACAAGAACACGAGAAAGAAGATTATGCAAGAACCAACAGAAACTGCAAGACACTAACAATGGATTCTTGGACCTGAAGAATTGTGGAAGAAGGGAACCAAGTCCAAGAAGCACATAAGAGTCCAGGGATAACAGGAGCCCCTGCTTACCTCAACGAAGGTGCAAAAGAAGAACCACCAGTGAAGAACATCAGTCAGTACTGCACCCAAGAAGATGGATGCGGGTTCCTGGTTGGTGCAGATGATGTCCCACGCTGGATGGATAATTGCAGTCTGTTTTGCGTCACTGGATTCCGCCAACAAGGCTTGTCAATTGCAAAGCTCGCAGTTAGCAGAAAATGGTGCTGCCCGGGACCAGGAAGGACCTGGTGGACTCAGAGGGGGCTCTCAGCAACTCAGAGAGACCACAGAAGACCAGGCGGCACACACAGAGGTCCCACAGCACAGGGACAAGGATGGTGCAAAGGGAGCCCCAGCACTACATCAAAGGTTCCCACACCTCCAGAGAACTACACAGGAAGCTGTGCGTCGCAGAAAGGAGTGCTGGGGGCCGGAGCTGCATGGTGCATGAAGAACTTAGCGGAAGGATGCCAACAAGCCTTGGCAACTACAAAACACTTGGTGCACGGGGAACTGTCTTGCGTGGGGAGGCAAGCTCTTACCTCCATCAGAATTGGACAGTTGGACGTCAGGACTGTCGGGACCACTTCAGTCCACCACCTGTAATGCAGGATCCACGCAACTCATCAGGAGAGGGGTCCCACACAGACTGTCATTGATGCAGAGAGGTGCCTGCTGAAGCAGGGGAGCGACTCCTTCACCCCAAGGGAGATTCCTTAGTTCTTCTGGTGCAGGCTGAAGACAGGCTGTCCTCTGAGGATGCACGACCGGGAAACAGTTGCAGTTGCTGGCAGGACCTGAAGATACAATGTCGCAGAAGTCGTCTTTGCTTCCTTGTTGCAATTTGTAGAGCTCCTGGAGGGTCCAGATGCAGTTTCTTCAGTAAGAAGGTGAAGTAAAGGATGCAGAAGATTCCTGCGGGATTCATGCAATCCGAATCTGAAGAACCACCCAAGAGGGAGACCCTAATTTGCCCTGAAAGGGGGATTGGTCAGCTACACAGGTAAGCACCTATCAGGGGAGGGCTCTGACATCACCTGCTGGCACTGACCACTCAGGTGCCCTTCAAAGCATTTCCAGAGGCTTGGGAAGGCTACCCCCCAAGCCTGGAACACCTATTTCCAAAGGTAGAGGGTGTAACACCCCTCTCCCAAAGGAAATGCTTTGTTCTGCCTTTCTGAGCTTGAGCTGCTTAAGCAACAGGAGGGCAGAAACCTGTCTGAGAGGTGACAGCAGCTGGGGCTGCCTGGAAAACCTCAGAAGGCAGTAATGGCAATACTGGAGGTCATCTAAAGAGCCCCCAGAGTGCATGGAATCATACAACCAATGCTTGCAAAAGCATTGGGGTATGATTCCAACATGTTTGATACTAAACATGCCTATGTTCAGAGTTACCATTATGTAGCTGGACATAGGTAGTGACCTATTTCCAGGTCACGGGTAAAATGGTGTCCCCGCACTCACAAAGTCCGGGAAAATGGTCCTGTAGGTCGTAGGGGCACCTCTGCTAGTGCAGGGGTGCCATCACACATAGGTATTCTGCACTGTGCCCTCAGAGCTGGAGGGCCTGCTATACGGGTGACTTATAAGTGGCATGGCACAGTGTAAATGGCAGTGAAAGGGTGCATGCACCTTTTCATGCAGGCTGCAATGGCTGTCCTGCAGAAGCCTTTGCATGGGCTCCCTATGGGTGGCAAAAGAAATGCTGCAGCCCATAGGGATCCCCCGGAACCTCAATGCCCTGGGTACCTAGGTACCATATAGTAGGGACTTATAAGGGGGCACCAGTATGCCAATTTTAGGTGAACTACTGGGTTACCAGTATGCAATGACAAAATTTAGAGGCGAGAGAGCATAATCATTGGGTTCCTGGTTAGCAGAATCCCAGTGAACACAGTCAAGCACACTGACATCAGGGAGAAAATGGGGGTAACCATGGCAAATAGAAGGTACTTTTCTACAGTTACTGTCCGGTTACTGTGATGGTGCCTGGGTGTGAGTGTGATACCTAACTCACTAATCCGCCCTGATTTTGATTGATGTTGTGTGGCATGGTATGTTGCACCTCTATGCATGACATGATTTTCCAAGTTGGACTATGAGGATTTGTATAATTAGTGTGTGTGCCACTCATAGTAGAATGTGTTCCTGTGGTGTGTTGCATGGTTGTCAGGTGTTCTTGGTTTTAATGGCATGCATTGTCATTCAGGGGGGTGGATGTCGTTTTTGGCTTCGATCCGAACCAGGTAAGTGTCCCAGTGCCCTCGCCCCATTATTGTCACGGGAGGCTGGACTGGCTTGTAGTGAGTACCATGGGGTACTAACACCTTGCACCAGGCCCAGGTATCCCTTATTAGTGTAGAGGGGTGTCTAGCAGCTTAGGCTGATAGAAAAGGTAGCTTAGCAGAGCAGCTTAGGCTGAACTAGGAGACGAGTGAAGCTCCTACAGTACCACTAGTGTCATATGCACAATATCATAAGAAAACACAATACACAGATATACTAAAAATAAAGGTACTTTATTTTTATGACAATATGCCAAAAGTATCTCAGTGAGTACCCTCAGTATGAGGATAGCAAATATACACAAGATATATGTACACAATACCAAAAATATGCAGTAATAGCAATAGAAAACAGTGCAAACAATGTATAGTCACAATAGAATGCAATGGGGGTACATAGGGATAGGGGCAACACAAACCATATACTCTAGAAGTGGAATGCGAACCACGAATGGACCCCAAACCTATGTGACCTCGTAGAGGGTCGCTGGGACTGTAAGAAAACAGTGAGGGTTAGAAAAATAGCCCACCCCAAGACCCTGAAAAGTGGGTGCAAAGTGCACCTAAGTTCCCCAAAGAGCACAGAAGTCGTGATAGGGGAATTCTGCAGGAAAGACCAACACCAGCAATGCAACAACGATGGATTTACAGACGAGAGTACCTGTGGAACAAGGGGACCAAGTCCAAAAGTCACGATCAAGTCGGGAGTGGGCAGATGCCCAGGAAATGCCACCTGTGGATGCAAAGAAGCTGCCACCGGATGGTAGAAGCTGAGGCTTCTGCACGAACGACAAGGGCTAGAAACTTCCCCTTTGGAGGATGGATGTCCCACGTCGTGAAGAGTCGTACAGAAGTGTTTTCCCGCAGAAAGACCGCAAACAAGCCTTGCTAGCTGCAAGGGTCACGGTTAGGGTTTTTGGATGCTGCTGTGGCCCAGGAGGGACCAGGATGTCGTCAATTGCGTGAGGAGACAGAGGGGGCACCCAGCAAGAGAAGGAGCCCACTCAAAAGCAAGCAGCACCCGCAGAAGTGCCGGAACATGCACTACGAAGTGGAGTGAATCGGTGCTCACCCGAAGTTGCACAAGAGAGTCCCACGCCGCCGGAGGACAACTCAGGAAGTCGTGCAATGCAGGTTAGAGTGCCGGGGACCCAGGCTTGGCTGTGCACAAAGGAAATCCTCGGTGAGTGCACAGGAGCCGGAGTAGCTGCAAAACACGCGGTTCCCAGCAATGCAGTCTAGCGTGGGGAGGCAAGGACTTACCTCCACCAAACTTGGACTGAAGAGTCACTGGACTGTGAGAGTCACTTGGACAGAGTTGCTGAGTTCAAGGCACCTCGCTCGTCGTGCTGAGAGGAGACCCAGTGGACCGGTGATGCAGTTCTTTGGTGCCTGCGGTTGCAGGGGGAAGATTCAGTCCACCCACGGGAGATTTCTTCGGAGCTTCTAGTGCAGAGAGGAGGCAGACTACCCCCACAGCATGCACCACCAGGAAAACAGTCGAGAAGGCGGCAGGATCAGCGTTACAGTGTCGCAGTAGTCGTCTTTGCTACTTTGTTGCAGTTATGCAGGCTTCCAGCACGGTCAGCAGTCGATTCCTTGGCAGAAGGTGAAGAGAGAGATGCAGAGGAACTCTGATGAGCTCTTGCATTCGTTATCTAAGGAATTCCCCAAAGCAGAGACCCTAAATAGCCAGAAAAGGAGGTTTGGCTACCTAGGAGAGAGGATAGGCTAGCAACACCTGAAGGAGCCTATCAGAAGGAGTCTCTGACGTCACCTGCTGGCCCTGGCCACTCAGAGCAGTCCAGTGTGGCAGCAGCACCTCTGTTTCCAAGATGGCAGAGGTCTGGAGCACACTGGAGGAGCTCTGGGCACCTCCCAGGAGAGGTGCAGGTCAGGGGAGTGGTCACTCCCCTTTCCTTTGTCCAGTTTCGCGCCAGAGCAGGGCTGAGGGATCCCTGAACCAGTGTAGACTGGCTTATGCAGAGATGGGCACCATCTGTGCCCATCAAAGCATTTCCAGAGGCTGGGGGAGGCTACTCCTCCCCAGCCCTGACACCTTATTCCAAAGGGAGAGGGTGTAACACCCTCTCTCTGAGGAAGTCCTTTGTTCTGCCTTCCTGGGCCAAGCCTGGCTGGATCCCAGGAGGGCAGAAACCTGTCTGAGGGGTTGGCAGCAGCAGCAGCTGCAGTGAAACCCCGGGAAAGGCAGTTTGGCAGTACCCGGGTCTGTGCTAGAGACCCGGGGAATCATGGGATTGTCTCCCCAATACCAGGATGGCATTGGTGGGGCAATTCCATGATCTTAGACATGTTACATGGCCATATTCGGAGTTACCATTGTGAAGCTATACATAGGTAGTGACCTATGTAGTGCACACGTGTAATGGTGTCCCCGCACTCACAAAGTCCGGGGAATTGGCCCTGAACAATGTGGGGGCACCTTGGCTAGTGCCAGTGTGCCCACACACTAAGTAACTTAGCACCCAACCTTTACCAAGTAAAGGTTAGAGATATAGGTGACTTATAAGTTACTTAAGTGCAGTGAAAAATGGCTGTGAAATAACGTGGACGTTATTTCACTCAGGCTGCAGTGGCAGGCCTGTGTAAGAATTGTCAGAGCTCCCTATGGGTGGCAAAAGAAATGCTGCAGCCCATAGGGATCTCCTGGAACCCCAATACCCTGGGAAGCTCAGTACCATATACTGGGGAATTATAAGGGTGTTCCAGTATGTCAATGTAAATTGGTAAAAATTGGTCACTAGCCTGTTAGTGACAATTTGGAAAGAAATGAGAGAGCATAACCACTGAGGTTCTGATTAGCAGAGCCTCAGTGAGACAGTTAGGCATCCCACAGGGAACACATACATATAGGTCACAAACTTATGAGCACTGGGGTCCTGACTAGCAGGGTCCCAGTGACACATAACAAACATACTGAAAACATAGGTTTCTCACTATGAGCACTGGGCCCTGGCTAGCAGGATCCCAGTGAGACAGTGAAAACACCCTGACATACACTCACAAACAGGCCAAAAGTGGGGGTAACAAGGCTAGAAAGAGGCTACTTTCTCACAACGCCCCTGTTGCAGTACCTGAGCCTCGGCTCCAGCTCATTGCAATACGTTTCTTAGCCATTTTTTGATATCTTTAGTGGCTGGTGCTTTCCATTGCATTGCTATTATACGTTTAAAGAAGAAGAAAGCCAGGTCTATGAATCTATGTAATTGTTTATCACCCTTCTTTTTGGTGTGAATGCCTAATAGGCAGGATTCTGGAGTAGGGTGCAGTTGGTGACCTGTGAGTTCCTCCGTTAGTGTGGCTATTTCGTGCCAGGCCCTTCGTATGGACGGGTATGTCCATACCATTTACCCGTGTGTCCTAAGTGTGCCTTCCCTGAAATCCTCTGTGGTATGGTATATTTGAATGCCTAGGTATTTGAAGGTAACATGACACCATGATAATCGGTACTCAGAGATATCAGGCCGCAGTTGCTCTGGAACGGGGGCCATTGGGAACAAACATGACTTTGCCCAGTTCACCTTTGTGCCAGACAGATCCAGAACATGTCTATAATTTTCATGACTTCCGGTAGTGTGGATGTGCACCTACGTAGATATATTAATGCGTCGTCGGCATAGAAGTATATAATGTGTGGGATATCTAGGTCCAGGATTCCCCACCTCTGTGCATGTAGTCGGAGATGGGCTGCCAGGGGTTTGACTGCTATAGTGAATAAGAGTGGTGATAGTGGACATCCCTGCTGTATGCTGCGGCAGATTGGGAAACTCTCAGAAATGATTCAGCCCGTTTTCACTCGGGCTATGGGTTTAGATCACATGATGTTCATCTAGTCCACAAAGTTATCACCAAAACTCATGTGTCACAGTGTCTCCTTCAAGATAGCCCATCCTAAGGGGTTGAAGGCCTTTTTGATATCCTGTGACACCGCTACTCTCTCGTACTCCCCATGAGGGGGTCTGTTCAGTACGCGCAATAGCCTTCTGATATTCAGGAAGGTGTTTCGGCCCTGGATGAAGCCCGACTGGTCTTTGTGGACCAAATGGCCAATCATGGGCAGCAAGCGATTGGCCAACACTTCACAGAGTATCCTACAGTCTAAATTAAGCAATGATAAGGGTCTATATGAGCAGACATCTTGTGGGTCCCGGCCTGGTTTAGGCAGAACCACTATGAGCGCCTTGCATTGTGAGGCTGTAAGACTACCTCGTTGTTTCACTTCTTGTAACACTTCCATGAGTAGACCTGCTAGGTGAGCAGTGAAAGTGTAATAGTACTCAGCTGGCAGTTCATCAGTTCCAGGTGATTTGTTGTGGGCTAATTGGTGCAGTGCAGTCCGGATCTCATCTAAGTCGAGGAGCTCATCGAGCTCCATCTTTTGAAGAGGAGGAAGCTGGGTCAAAGGGAGATTAGTGAAAAAGCATTCTAATTGACCCGAAGTGGGTGCAGGCCCCTCTGTGTAAAGTGTACGGTAGTAGTCTCTGAAGCTGTCGTTCATAGATGCCTGGGAATTGACCGTCATTCCTGTCTCTAGTCTTAGTGCCCCTATTGTGGTATGATTTTGGTCACCGCGAGTTAGCCACACTAACAGCCTGCTAGACCGATCTCCCTTCGCGTGTAGTCTGATGATATAGGCCCTCATTACAACATTTGCAGTAAATCCTGCTTACTGCCGTGCAGAAGATCGGCAACACACCGCTGCGGAGGCAGAATTCCGCTACAGCTATTACGACCCACAGCTCGGAATCCGCCAAAATCTAGACACCCATACAAGTCCGCCACACCAAAGGTCAGTGATAAACTGGCGATAACAAAACCTCCACCATCACACCAACAGGAATACGCCCACACTATCACGACCCACGAATCCACGCGGCGGTCTTTCAACTGTGGTATTCCATTGGCGGTACACACTGCAGCGCTCAAAATACACACATATTTAAAAAACACAACCACATTGGACAATTCCAAATACACACACCTGATACACATGCACACACCACTCCCACACACCCAATACAATATAAAACACACACCCACATCACCCAAAAACCCTTACGACCAGAATTGCTAAAGAAGGCCAGAGAGAGACACCACCATCAACAAACTAGCATCCACAGGCACACAACACCATCACTCACACAACATCCACGCACCTCACACAACACACACAAACACATCCCCTCACACATCACAACACACACCACCTCACACATCACCCACACCACCCCATGGCACGGCAAAGACACCCCAGGTTCTCTGAGGAGGAGTTCAGGGTCATGGTGGAGGAAATCATCCGGGTAGAGCCACAGCTATTCGGATCACAGGTGCAGCACACCTCCATAGCTAGGAAGATGGAGCTATGGCGCAGAATCGTAGACAGGGTCAACGCAGTGGGACAGCATCCAAGAACAAGGGATGACATCAGGAAGAGGTGGAACGACCTATGGGGAAAGGTGCGTTCTGTGGTCTCAAGACACCAGATTGCAGTTCAGAGGACTGGCGGCGGACCCCCACCTCCTCCCCTACAACTAACAACATGGGAGGAGCAGGTCTTGGCTATACTGCATCCTGAGGGCCTCGCAGGAGTAGCAGGAGGAATGGACTCTGGTAAGTCAACTCTTTACTACCATATCCCCCACCCTACCTGCATGCTATCACATACCCCCACCCTCACCCCCATCACTCCAACACCTCACATATGCCCCACTATCACAAACCACCCATCCCAACACCAAGCCCTGCATGCAACAACAAAGCATGGACACCCATCACCAAAGCATGTCCACTACAGATACCCACACAGACCCCAAAACAATTATCACACAAGGACCTACACAAGAATGTAAGCACTGGGGTACAGGGTCACCCATCCATTGCACACGATGGCACACATACATGCAATAATCATGCTTTTACACCCCTGCAGGACCCCTACCCAACGTCACCGGACAGGAGGTTCCAGACATGTCCCCCCCCCCCACAGAAGAAGCCCACAGTCATGACAGCAGCTCTGTTCAACTGGATCAAGATGACCAGCCCGGCCCATCTGGGACCTCGGGACAGTTGGTTCCCCACACACTGGCACATGCCACCACAGAGCCTCCCCCTCAGAAAACACCAGCACAGCACCCACCCAGCGGGCCCATCCATGTGACCCCAGGACACGTCAAGCAGCAGTGTGTCCACCACTACAGGGAACCCAGGCAAACCCACAAACCCAAGAACAGCAGGGACCTGGGGGCAGTGGGCACACAGTTCAGGGCTCAGAGGAACAGGAAAACAGGGGAACTGGGAAGACTGCTGTGCGACAGGGGGAGGACAGGCCCAGGGAACCCACTCTCCATGAGGCACTCTCCAACATCATGGGAGCGTACCATCATTCCCAGGAGACGATGGCAACGGTACTGGCCAAGTTTCAGGAGACCCAGCGGCTGCAGGAGGAACAGTATTTGGGGATCAGGGAAGAACTCAAGTCCATCAACACCACCCTGGTCACCATTGTAGGGGTGCTGAAGGACCTTGTGAACACCAGGAGGGACACTGTGGCACAACAAGGGGCCCCTGACACTAGCCTGGACGATGAACTGCCCACCACCTCTGCCGGCGCTAGTAGACAGGAGGCACCGCCACAGGACCACCCCACCAACTGCAGATGGAGAATCACCCGCAAATGGTCCTTGAGATCCAGGACAAAGACAGAGAACAATGCCAAGACCCCCGCCAAGAAATGAGACCACCCTGAATGTCATCCTTCTGTTCCACTTTGTCACCCTGTCCATCCTTTACCTGCCCTAGCTCCACTTCCTATGCCCCTTTGGACAATGCACCTGTGAGACAAATAACTGGACTCTGCCATGGACATTCCTCCACCATCACCCCTGACCTTTTTACAACCCCCTCCACTATTTTGCACTTAACTAAACACCATTGAATCACAAAACAATCTGGAGTCAGTCTGTGCTTTCACAAATGTGTATTTGCTATAACTGAGGAAAATAGCAATGTCCATTGTATTTTTAACATACCTATGTCACACAGCTCTAGTCCATGAGGTAACATAGCAGAGGTCACACAGTGGGACCCACATCTGTGAAATGGAAAGGCAAAGTGACAGGTCAGGGTCCATACACTGGGCGAAAGTGACAGACATATGATAGGTCTAACAATTGTATGAGATGTAGGAGGCAGTGATGTCTTCTTACCTGTGTCTCACTTGAAGTATTGCTGGATAACGTTGTTTCTGTTGTCGATATCCTCTTCTTCTGCCTCCTCTTCTTCACTGTCCACAGGCTCCACAGCTGCCATAAGACCTCCTTCTGGACCATCCTCCTGCAGAAAAGGCACCTGTCGTCGCAAAGCCAAATTGTGCAGCATACAGCAGGCCACGATGATCTGGCACACCTTCTTTGGTGAGTAGTACAGAGAACCACCTGTCATATGGAGGCACCAGAACCTGGCCTTCAGGAGGCCGAAGGTTCTTTCTATAATCCTCCTAGTTCGCCCATGTGCCTCATTGTAGCATTCCTCTGCCCTTGTCCTGGGATTTCTCACTGGGGTCAGTAGCCATGACAGGTTGGGGTACCCAGAGTCACCTGCAAATGTCGAGGGACAGCTGTTAGACACGCACTAGCCCTTAGGGACAACACCAGACCCAGACAACTATTCATAGGGTATAGGGTCCTTGTCCTCACTTATTAGCCACACACGGTGCCTCTGGAGTTGCCCCATCACATAAGGGATGCTGCTATTCCTCAGAATGTAAGCGTCATGCACTGAGCCAGGAAACTTGGCATTCACATGGGAGATGTACTGGTGGCCAAACACACCATCTGCACATTCATTGAATGATAGCACTTCCAGTTTCTATACACCTGTTCACTCCTGCGGGGGGTACCAAGGCCATATGTGTCCCATAAATGGCACCTATGATGTTGGGGATATGTCCCAGGGCATAGAAGTCACCTTTCACTGTAGGCAAATCCTCCACCTGAGGGAAAACGATGTAGCTGTGCATGTGTTTAAGCAGGGCAGAAAACACTCTGGACAACACGTTTGAGAACGTAGGCTGGGATATCCCTGATGCTATGGCCACTGTAGTCTGAAAAGACCCACTTGCCAGGAAATGGAGTACTGACAGGATCTGCACTAGAGGGGGGATTCCTGTGGGATGGCGGATAGCTGAAATCAGGCCTAGCTCCAACTGGGCACACAGTTCATGGATTGTTGCACGATCAAGTCTGTAGGTGACTATTACATGTCTCTCTTCCATTGTCGACAGGTCCACCAGCGGTCTGTACACCGGAGGATGCCGCCATCTCCTCACTTGCCCCAGCGGACGTGCCCAATGGACGTGAACAGCGAGCACAGAGTCAGCCAGCACTGAGGTAGTAAAAAAATAATTTATTGCACACATTTTTCAATCGCTATGTGCCTGTCTCTGTGTGTATGCAAGGCCTAGATATGTGGCTGCCTGACCTGTAATGTGGGACAAGGGGATATGAGGTAACTGCGCTGGCGTTGTACACCGTCGCGGTAGGCAGTCGAAGACCGCGGCGCAATCCTGCATTGGTTAACATTGGGCCCTATGGGTCCCAGGAGCCAATGACGATGTACGCTGGTGGTGACGGTACGCACCGCCGCGGACGTGACCTCCATTTTCACTCTGTTTACTCACTTGATACCTGACCTTCGACAGGAGAGGACCTACACTGCAAGTGCTGCTGTGACCTCAGTCTGGAAGCGACGATGGCTCATGTGTCTGGGGAAAGGGCCCCTGCCTTCACTTCGGAGGAGTTGGACAAGTTAGTAACAGGTGAGTACACTGTGAGCATGCTGTATGGGCAATGCCTGTTTGGAGTAGTGTGGATGGAAGATACGGGGGGACTGAGGCCCGCTTGAGCGGACGGTGAGTGTATGTGCGTCAGGACAAGGGTGGGAATTTGGGCCAATGACTGTGACGGTCCGGACGGTTAAAGTTTTTCCTTTTCCACTGTACTATTCCTCTAGGTCAGTGCCCACCAGAAGAAGGATATTTGGCATGCCATCGCCAAGGACGTCCGGACCCTGGGGGTCCACCACAGACACAGCACCCACTGCCGGAAAAGATGGGAGGACATTCGCCGCTGGAGCAAGAAGACGGCGGAGGCCCAGCTGGGGATAGCCTCCCAACGTGGGAGGGGTGCCCGTCGCACCATGACCCCCCCTGATGTTCCGGATCCTGGCGGTGGCGTTTCCGGAGTTGGATGGGCGCTTGAGGGCATCACAGCAGCCACAAGGGGGTGAGTACACTCTCATTCAGCTGACTCTGCGCCCATTAGGAGGTGTCTGGTTGGGGGAGGTGGGCAGTGGGTTCCCCTAGGCCAGGGCAAGCTTTGTAGGCAAGGACACTTTGTGAGGCAGGCTATGTGGCACCCCAACCCCACCAGTGGTAATAGCCATCTACACCTAGTCAGGCTCCTGTGACCTCCATGTGTGCAGCAATCGGGCATAGGCCTAGTACCCCATGTCCCTGTGATTAATTAGGGAACTCTAAGTGCACGGCGTAGTGCAGAGGGCTGCTGTGTCTGTAGTGTCCGTCAACGGTAGCGGTATTGCATGCACTGAACATGTCTTTCTTCTTTCTCCCCCCCCCCTTTTTGTGGTCTCCCTGTTCTTGTGTGCATTAGCATCATCAGGCGGAGGAGCAGTGCCACCGGAGCAGAAGGGAGCTGCATCCCACATGGCCCTGGAGGGCGAGACAACAGAGTCTGAGGTCACCAGTGGGACGGAGGGCAAGGGGAGCTCCACGGCGGGGACAGGAGCAGAGACCAGCGACACCGACTCCTTCTCTGATGGGAGCTCCCTTGCGGGGGGGGATGATCCTCTGTGCGCACCGCATCAACAGGTACAGCCGCCACCCCCTCTACCAGCACCGCCCTCCCAGCAGCCCCTCAGCGTGTGTCCCATGGCTGCTCACCCAGGAGGGGGGGCATGGCCCCTCTGTGCTCACTGCATCAACAGGTACAGCCGCCACCCCCCCTACCAGCACTGCCCTCCCAGCAGCCCCTCAGCGTGTGTCCCATGGCTGCTCACCCAGGAGGGTGGGCATCTCCTTTGCCCCAGGCACCTCAGGCCCTGCCCCAGTCAGCCCTGCTGCCCTCAGTGAGGAGGCCATTGACCTCCTGAGATCCCTCACTGTTGGGCAGTCTACCATTCTGAATGCCATCCAGGGTGTAGAGAGGCAGTTGCAGCAAACAAATGCATACCTGGAGGGCATTCATTCTGGCCAGGCAGCCCAACAGAGAGCATTTCAGGCTCTGGCCTCAGCACTGATGGCAGCCATTGTCCCTGTGTCCAGCCTCCTCCCTCCAACTTCCTCCACCCAGACCCAATCCCCTGTACCTCAGCCTATCCCAAGCACACCATCAGACCAGCATGCACACACAAGGGTGGCTCAGGTAAACATAAGCACCACACATCCCACAGGCACTCACACAAGCATCATACCCATGCACACATACCAACATCCACTGCCTCCACTGTGTCCCCCTCCTCCACATCTCCCTCCTCCTTCCCAGTCTCATCTCCACTCATACCTGCATGCACTACATCTTCAGCCACTAGCTCCATCACCAGCACGCCTATCACCACACACCGCTCACGTGCACTCACCACCCCCACTACCATTCACACATCCCGTGTCCTCTCCCAGTGTGTCTGTGAGCCCTCCTCCCAAAGTACACAAACGCAGTCACACACCCACCCAACAGCCATACACCTCACAACAGCCTACAGCCCATGCACCTTCACCCAAAGTCACCAAACGAACACCTCCATTCTCATACCCCCTCCATCTACCCATCCCAGTGTGTCTAAAAATAATTTCCTATCAAATGTTGACCTCTTCCCTACACCTCCCCCCCGTCCGTCCCCTAGAGCCCGCCTTTCCAGGTTCCAACCCAGCACCTCAGCCACCACATCACCGGGCACAGTGGTGCCAGCAATAACGGGATTTTGGAGTGCGCCAAGCAACAGGGCTGCCAGTGTCCCAAGGAGCAAGGTCAAGGACATTCCGCCACCTCCAAGACAGAAAAAGTTGCCCATATTCCGGAGGGAGAAGGCCAAAACACCTGCTACCAAGGGCTCAGTCAAGACAAAAATTTAAAGTGGCAAGACAGCTGCGCCACCATCCAAGGTGGGGAAGAGCCTCAAAATCAAAGGCAGGTCTACGTCGACGCCAACCTGCACGGTGGACAAGACCGCCACCGGCACCGCCGCTCCTGACATCGCCGCCAGTACCTCAGACACTGAGCCCTTCACCAGCACCGCCGTCAGTGAGCCCGCCACCAGCACTGCCGCTACTGACACCGCCGCCAGCACTCCAGACACTGATCCCTTCACCAGCACCGCCGTCAGTGAGCCCGCCAACCTGCAGCCGCGGTCAGAAACGGGAAACCGGCGGTGTCCCGCCGGTTTCCCGCTGCCCTAGGGAATCCTCCATGGCGGCGCTGCAAGCAGCGCCGCTTTGGGATTCCGACCCCCTTACCGCCAGCCTGGTTCTGGCGGTTTTGACCGCCAGAACCTGGCTGGCGGTAACGGGTGTCGTGGGGCCCCTGCAGTGCCCATGCCAATGGCATGGGCACTGCAGGGGCCCCCTGACAGGGCCCCACCAAGATTTTCAGTGTCTGCCAAGCAGACACTGAAAATCGCGACGGGTGCAACTGCACCCATCGCACCCTTTCCACTCCGCCGGCTCCATTCGGAGCCGGCATCCTCATGGAAGGGGGTTTCCCGCTGGGCTGGCGGGTGGCCTTCTGGCGGCCGCCCGCCAGCCCAGCGGGAAACTCAGAATTACCGCAGCGGTCTTTTGACCGCGCAGCGGTATTCTGACGGCGGGACTTTGGCGGGCGGCCTCCGCCGCCCGCCAAAGTCAGAATGACCCCCAATGTGCCTAAATATTCTGCCTGCAGGATGTCCTGCGCCAAGCGTGTTGGACTTAAAAGTAAGTCTATGATAGTACGCTGTCCATGTACTGGGGATTAAACGGAGTATTCCCGCTGTGTCCCTTTTCCTTCCCGGCTCCCCATGTCTCCATCAAGAACTTTGTGTGAACTAGCAACTCCCCATCAACATCCCTCTGGGTTGGTGGCCAACGGGCCTGCAGCCATATCCCCCCCATGCAGATAACAGAAAAATAAACTGTTTTGGGGTGGTTTTTCATCCATTTGGAAAGACATGATGGGGACGCGGGTATCTGGATGGTGTTTGCGGCTTTTCTCCGGCCCGCTCCCATAATTAGCCAAGTCCTCAAGCTCTGCGTTCCCTTCCAGGTGTGGGTGCTATGTGCGTCCATCGAATGCTTGTGGCCATCACCTTGATGTTGTTAGAAGTCTACAAGCATGGCTTTATGCCACTGACGCGAGCCAGTGTCTTCCGGTATGAGTGTTTTTGGGTTCCTTAAGTCAATAAGGACGGTTGATTGTTGCAGCAAAGTTATTCATTAGTGCTTGTGGTGTACCTGAATCTAGTCTCCACGTCTACGGAGTGGATTCTCCATTTAAATCTCAGGCAGTGCCAGTTATAGTAGTGTGGTTACAAATCGTCTGCTGTGAGTGGGGTGATACCTGGTCCCTGTTTAGAACTGGTCGTCGTGACATTTGAATGACACTCTGAGGAATCAGTATCGGATGTGCGGCCCTCCTGTAGAGTTGTGAAGCAATTGGACATGAGCTGTGTGCCTTCCAGTAGTGCTTGGGCTTGACTTTCCGCCGCTTGAGCTTTTGGCCGCGCACCCGGGCACCCGGTTTCCTTTTGTGTCGGGGTATCATCCATCCCTCGGATTGTGATCCCTCTTGTGTCGATTGTGCCAAGCCTTTAGCATACAGCCATGTCCAGACATCTTCTGGGGTTGGGAAGATGTGATTTTTCTCTCCGTCTCTCACTCAGCCTCATTAGAAAGAGCAGTGCATATTTGATGCAATGTTCGTGTAGGAGTTGTTTGACTTTTGTGAATGAGCTTCTCCTGCGCAGTACCTCAAGCGTGTAATCTGGATAGGTTGTGATGGTGCATTTTCGAATCTCCATGGGCCCTTTGTTCGAAAGCTCTGCAGGATGAGGTCTCGATCATGGAAGTTGAGGAGGCAGGATATCAGTGGCGTTGGTGGGGCACCAGGTGGTGGTGGTCTGCAGGGGATCCTGTGTGCTCATTCGATGGAGAAGAAAGCCGGCACCCTGTTCTCCAGTACTGTGGTCGTCAACCACTGCTCCAGGAAGAGTTCGGCATTGGCTTCCTTCACACATTCCGGGAACCCCAGGAATCGGATGTTGTTCCTCCGTGATCACCCTTCTGTGTCCTTGGCCCTGCGCTGCAGGGAAGCCGCTTCCATCTATAATTGCGTTACCATGCTGCGGAGTTTCTGTACTGTAGGTTGCAAGGTCACCAGAGATGACTCAGTATCATCTACTCCATCGACCAATTTGCGTTGGTCCACTCGAAGTAAGTTAACTTCATGCGACACAGATTCAATCTTTGATTCTAAGGCAGTTTTAGTGTCTAGTACTGCTTGCAGGAGCTTCTCAAATTGTGCGGAATGAGTCTGAAGCGTGATATTCATCTATTGGAGTATGGCGCCATTGCATGGTCCCTCCTAATGGTAGGGGAGCTTCGCCGTTTTGGGCTTCACCATATTTTGCTCTGGCAATTCTGTGCCCACAGTTCCAGGTTCTCCGTTGGCAGCCCTCTCAATATTGTGGTGTTTGGGTACAATAGGCCAGGGATTACTTAGACATTCAGTAGCTGACTCTAGGGCCCGACCCCTCTACGCTGCTCCCTTCGTTTCCAGCACCACCAGCAGTAGGCCTCACGTTCTGCCTGTCTTCTGGTCTCTAGTGCAATGTCCGTAGGGTGGGCCATATACTGTGGGTGTTTTTTTCAGTGAAGTTGATGCTCTCAATTGGGGTCCCTGGGACCTATATTTTTGGTGTGGGGCCCTGTTGGCCAGTCCGTCCACTCTGAATAGTAGCCCCGCGCAGCAGGGCGTCAAAGCAGGGCAGTCATATTGTGCCTTTCTGGGGTAATGGTCGTTTCAGGCGGTTCCTTTTCCTCCTGCGGTCAATGCTACTCGGAGTTTTGAATGCGGGGTGCGCCCATCTTTCAGTTCGGGGGCCCCGTCGCCAACGTCAGCCTGATTAGGATGGCTAAGCTCCCCCGACTCACCACTTTGCCTCGTGTTGCTCCATCTAGTGTCTTCAGACCTCCATCGTAACCACTGCGGCACTCGGTGGCACGTCGTTGGTTTCCGCATCGATGTCTGCACTGTCACTTGTTGTAATCTCTGAGGTTCACAGTGGCTTCATCTTCAGTGCCCGCGTCAGCGGCACCTCGCGTTCAATGGTCACGTTTTGGTTCCCGTGTTCTACTTTCTGCAGCGACCGTCGGAAGGTGGCTGTACAGCATGCTCTGGCAGGGGCCTCGCCTAGGCACTTTCACTCCGCTTCGTGCAGTGGCCTCCAGGGGACCCAGTCAGCTTTAATTCAGGATGGCTGGGGGCCCAGGCAGGGTAGATTTGGTCGAATATTATTCAGGGCTGGATCGGAGCTCCGTCTTAGGCATCTGCTCTGGTCACCATCTAGGCCACACCTCCCCCCACTCTCCTTTCAGCATTACCTTAGCAATATAGCCTTTCCCTGTTACAATTAGATCATGTTTTTCATATTGGACCAGGACCCGTAAACTTACTCATCCTCAAAGACTTTGGTAAAGTCTCAGGATGTAAAATAAA
Organism: Pleurodeles waltl; assembly: GCF_031143425.1. Taxonomy (NCBI): domain Eukaryota; kingdom Metazoa; phylum Chordata; class Amphibia; order Caudata; family Salamandridae; genus Pleurodeles; species Pleurodeles waltl. The sequence goes on from NC_090442.1 coordinate 11,312,924, forward strand.
CACAAAACATAGGGCCTCATTTACAAGGAAATGTCGGAGCGGGTGCAGTGCCAAATTTGGCAGCGCCGCACTCCAACATTTCCAAAAATACAGCGATACGCCGTATTTACAGCAATATGGTGCACCTCTGTGTTTCCCCCTGTGCCAGCACTAAATTAGCTGCCTTGCACCAACAGAGCCACTCTAGCGCCATGGTGCAAGGATGGTTGCATTGCAGATGATATTGTTTCTGTGCAGGAAGGAACACCTTCCTGCACAAAAAACACACCTTCCTGCACAAAAAAACTATCTTTAATGGTGCTTTTCTCCTTCTATGTGTGCTGCAGAATGCAGCACACATAAAAAGAGGAAACAACGAGGAGAAATAAAAGTATTTCTGCTTGTTGCACCATGCTAATGCCACTCCTGGGGTGGCGTTACTTTGTGGCGCTGCCTCAGGTTGGCGATTTCTAGTAAATCTGAGGCAGCATCAAAAGCAATGGGTGTTGTGGAGTAACGCCCACAGCAGCACCCACTGCATGCTCCTCTGTCGCAGAAAGCTGCGTCCGAGGGGCCCATATTCACAACGTGGCGTTAAATATGGAAAATGGCACAGCGCCACCGCAGCATCACTGACAGTGACGCGCTGGTGGCGCGAGGGGCTTGTAAATAAGCCCCATAGTGGCTTCACCTAACCCCCTTATGACCAATGTCTTCCCCAAACAAACGCAAAGTAAATCACACGGCCGTATGACGCACTGATGATTTTTGGGCAATTAGCAGAAGCTGAACTTTCTTCTAAAGCAGAATCCCAGTTGCACCTCATGGCTGCGACGGACAATAAATGAATTATATATATGAAGCGACCGTCCCCTGGTCGTACATTTATACAGTTGAGGCGGAACTCTAAAACCAGAAGGGGTTTGTTCACAGGGGCATCTCCAGGACACAAAAGATACTTATCGCCTATGGAGGCCCCCGGGTTCTACACGGTCTTCTGTCATCTTTAGCTTTTGTATGGAGCTGGCTGGTGCTTTACTCACAGATAACAGCACGAGGATTCATTAATATGCCAATGATACACAACTCTACTTCAAAGTCTACTTTGCTTCAGAAACCCAACACTTCAACCACTGATTGTACTCCATCCAGACCTGGATGTCCAGGATCAACACAAGCAACAAACGAAACAAAACAAGCCAGGTTCTGTAGGAGGCTGGCCTGGCTTATAGCGGGTACAAATGGTACTTACACCTTGTGCCAGGTCCAGTTATCCCTTATTAGTAGATTAGAGGGGTTCTAGCAGCTTAGGCTGATAGAGTTAGCTGTAGAAGAGCAGCTTAGGCTTAACTAGGAGACATGCAAAGCTCCTACCATACCACTTATATCATTTAGCACTATGTCATAAGAAACACAATACTCAGAGTTACTAAAAAGGTACTTTATTTTAGTGACAATGTGCCAAAAATATCTCAGAGGCTATACTCCCTTAGGAGGTAAGTAAAATACACAAAATATACACACAAACAAAAATCAGGTAAGTAATACTGTCAGAAAGTAGTGCAAACACTGTAAAATACAATAGGATGCAATAGACCTAGGGGCAACACAAACCATATACTAAGAAAGTGGAATGCAAACCACAAATGGACCCCTAGGCTGGTGTAGTGTGTAGAGGGTCGCTGGGAGTGTAAGAAAACACTGAGGGGGTTCAAGATACCCCACCCCAAGACCCTGGAAAGTTGGAGTAAAGTACTACTATTTCCCCAGAAACACACTAAAGTTGTGATAGAAGATTTTGCAAAGACCACAACAGACTGCAAAGCACTGAATATGGATTCCTGGACCTGAGGACCTGCAAAGGAAGGGGACCAAGTCCAAGAGTCGCGTAAGTGTCCGGGGGGCAGGAGCCAATTAAACCCCGGATGAAGGTGCAAAATGGCTGCCTCCAGATGGAAGAAGCTGAAGATTCTGCAACAACGAAAGGTGCTAAGAACTTCTCTTTGGTGCAGAAGATGTCCCATGGAGTGCTGGAGGATGCAGAGTTGTTTCCTTGGCAAAATACCGCAAACAAGCCCTGCTAGCTGCAAGAGTCACGGTTGAAGAAAACGTATGCTGCCCAGGCCCAGGAAGGACCAGGATGTCGCCACTTGGGAGAGGAGATAGAACGGGCCCTCAGCAACGTAGAGAGCCCACACACATGAAGTTAGCACCCGCAGACGTCCTTGAACACGGGTTAAAAAAGTCTGAACACGGCAGTCGTCCCAACACTGCAAAAGAGGGTCCCACAACACCGGAGATCAACTCAGGGAGCTGAGCATCGAAGGACAGAGTGCTGGGGACCTAGGCTCGGCTGTGCTTGCAGGATTTCATGGAAATGTGCGGCAGTTCACGTGGTGCACAGGATTACTGTCTGGAGAGGGAGGCAAGGACTTACCGCCTCCAAATTTGGCAAGTTGGCCCCCTGGACAGTCTGGGTCACTTGGGTCCACCACCTGTGTTCCAGGGGCCACGCTTGTCTGGATGAGAGGGGTCGCAGAGTACCGGTGATGCTGAAGTTTGGTGCCTGCTGAAGCAGGGGGAAGATTCCGTCAACCCACGGGAGATTTCTTCGTGGCTTCCAGTGCAGGATGAAGGCAGGCAGCCCCCACAGCATGCACCACCAGTCCAGAAAGCCGGCAGGATTAGGCGCTACAATGTGGCTGGTAGTCTTCTTGCTACTTTGTTGCAGTTTTGCGGGCGTCCTGGAGCAGTCAGTGGTCGATCCTTGGCAGAAGTCGAAGAGAGAGGTGCAGAGGAACTTTGGTGAATTCTTGCAAGTCGTTATCTGAGGAAAAGCCCACTGGAGAGACCCTAAATAGCCCTCAGAGGAGGATTGGCCACCTAGTCAGGTAAGCACCTATCAGGAGGGGTCCCTGACGTCACCGGCTGGCACTGGCCACTCAGAGGCATCCAGGGTGCCCTCACACCTCTGGATCCAAGATGGCAGAGGTCTGGGACACACTGGAGGAGCTCTGGGTACCACCCCTGGGAAGGTGATGAACAGGGGAGTGGTCACTCCCCTTTCCTTTGTCCAGTTTCACGCCAGAGCAGGGACTGGGGGTTCCCTAAACCGGTGTAGACTGGCTTATGCAAGGAGGGCACCATCTGTGCCCTTCAAAGCATTTCCAGAGGCTGGGAGAGGCTACCTCTCCCCAGCCTTTAACACCTATTTCCAAAGGGAGAAGGTGTAACACCCTCTCTCAGAGGAAATTCTTTGTTCTGCCTTCCTGGGACTGGGTTGCCCAGACCCCAGGAGGGCAGAACCCTGTCTGTGGGGTGGCAGCAGCGGTAGCTGCAGAGAAAACCCCAGAGAGCTGGTTTGGCAGTACCCGGGGTCCATAGTGGAGCCCTGGGATGCATAGAATTGGCACACCAATACCAGATTTGGCATGGGGGAACAATTACATGATCTTAGACATGTTGCATGGTCATATTCGGAGTTAACATTGTGAAGCTACATATAGGTATTGACCTAAATGTAGTGCACACGTGTAATGGTGTCCCCGCACTCACAAAGTTCGGGGAAATGGCCCTGAACTATGTGGGGGCACCTTTGCTAGTGCAAGGGTGCCCTCACACTTAGTAACTTTGAACCTAACCTTCAGCAAGTGAAGGTTAGACATATAGGTGACTTATAAGTTGCTTAAGTGCAGTGAAAATGGCTGTGAAATAATGTGTGCGTTATTTCACTCAGGCTGCAGTGGCAGTCCTGTGTAAAGGTTTGTCCGAGCTCCCTATGGGTGGCACAAGAAATGCTACAGCCCATAGGGATCTCCTGGAACCCCAAAACCCTGGGTACCTACGTACCATATACTAGGGAATTATAAGGGTATTCTAGTGTGCCAATTGAAATTGTTAAAAGTGGTCACTAGCCTATAGTGACAAATTTAAAGGCAGAGAGAGCATAATCACTGAGGTTCTGATTAGCAGAGCCTCAGTGAGACAGTTAGTCACTACACAGGTATACACATTCAGGCCACAAGCTATGAGCACTTGGGTCCTGGCTGGCAGGATCCCTTTGAGACAGGCAAAAGCAAACTGACACACATGTAGAAATGGGAGTAACATGCCAGGCAAGATGGTACTTTCCTACAGGTTCAATGACCTAAACCTTGATGGGTTCAAACCCCAGCATTCAATAAAAGCTAAGATGCTCGGATTCAATCTGGACATCTTTTTCACGTTCAAGGGATATATTGACTGCAAAAATAAAGATGATCTCTTCTAAAGAAAGTGAAACAGTTTCTTCCAAAAAGCAACTTCAGATGCATATTCAGAACTGCTGTACAAGCGCTCATACGCTCGCATATAGATGTGGATTAACCCTACTCCATGGCCTTCCAGACCCCACAATGCACACCTTATGGGCCTCCTACATGCCGCAGTACGTATCATCCAGGGCTTGAAGAAATATGATCACATCACCCCCATCCTGATGGAACTGCTGTACAGTCGATAGGGGATAGTGTGCAGAAGACATTGTGACACAAAAGGGTTCATTAGCTCTGGCAGTGTTGATGAGTGAAAACGCATGCAGAAAACCCATATACCACGCTGAGATAGCAAAAGATCGATAAGATATGGCGCATCCCTGCCCTTGTCCCCTGTGCTGGTGCACAAATTGCTGCTTAGCGCCAACGCATGATGCAAGGGTGCTTGCACTGCAGGGATGATTGCTTATGTGCAGGAAATTACACCTTCCTGCACATAAGCAGTAATTAGTGAGGGTTTTTTCCTTCTATGTGTGCTGTAGAATGCATTCCCACACTTGTAAATCTGGTAATGCGTCAGATTCCTTGGGATTCCATAGGTGTTGTGTGGGAACACCCCAAGCAACGCCCATGCAACGCCCCTTTCACACAGTGATATCCATGATAGGGGCCCATATTTACAAGGCCATGGAAAGCCAGTCTGTGCGTGGCCTTGAAAATGTGGGCGGCACACTGGGCCACTGGAACGTCAAAAAAATGAAGCTCTGGTGGCGCAGTGTTCCGCTAGGGCCTGGTAAATGAGGTCCACGGTATTTAAATATTTAGTGCCTCTACCGCCGGCCAGCCAAAGACACACTGCTTTAATCCAAGCTATGTTTTCATTAGTGTTCTTCGTGAATTCAGCAGCGATTTTAATGATTGAGAATGAGGGTTACATGTAAGTAACGTTTTGTATGCATCATAGGACATACTTCATTTATGGCATCAGGAGACAGTTCTGAAAGTGTCACTCATAGTCGTGAAATGTCTTTCATAATTACACTGAAATTATGACAATGTCACGCACAGCAATCTGAAACCTCGGTAGCTATGCTTATTTAAACCTCGATCAGCTGCCCTCAAACATGGAATCCACTTGTCTTCACTTTGTCTAAGGAGATGTTCTCGGTCTCCACCTCATACAGCATTAGAAATCACATCAATTCCATGAAAGCGGAGTGGACCGTCCTTCTCTCTCATGCAATCATGATGCGACCGGGGATAGGGTGGATCTCATGTCCCGCTATCCTGAACCTCAACACTCTGGTGGTACTTGCCACCTAAATCTTGTCACAGCCACAAATTATCACATAAATCACATATTTTGTCTACAATTTCTAAGTAGTGATTTTGTGGTTAAAATTTGGTTTATACTTGAATGAAGTGATTTTATTCACAACAAAACTGCACACAGAACATGTCACACTTAAGTAAAAACCCAGAAGTTGCTTTGGTAACCAAGTGGGACAATATAACTGGGGCTGACTGTGTCCTTCATGGTACAGCACCGCCTATAGGTCACCATGGGTTTATTAGTTTAAATGGTCTGTAGTGTGGGACCTCCAAAAAGAAGCCAACAGTGTCTGTTGAGTATCTACCGTATCTGGTGGCTAGAATTATTATAGGTGGTAATAAAGGCCACCTGACTTCCACCTGGTCACCTCAGTATTGAATCTGGTGGCAGGAAGTATTATAGGTGGTAATAAAAGCCACCTGACTTCCCACCTGGTCACCCGAGTACTGAATCTGGTGGCTGGAAGTATTATAGGTGGTAATAAAGGCCAGCTGACTTCCACCTGGTCACTCGAGTACTGAATCTGGTGGCTGGAAGTATTATAGGTGGTAATAAAGGCCACCTGACTTTCACCTGGTCACCTCAGTATTGAATCTGGTGGCTGGAAGTATTATAGATGGTAATCAGGGCTACCTGACACCCACCTGGTCACCCGAGTACTGAATCTGGTGGCTAGAAGTATTATAGGTGGTAATAAAAGCCACCTGACTTCCCACCTGGTCACCCGAGTACTGAATCTGGTGGCTGGAAGTATTATAGGTGGTAATAAAGGCCAGCTGACGTCCACCTGGTCACCCGAGTACTGAATCTGGTGGCTGGAAGTATTAAAGGTGGTAATAAAGGCCACCTGACTTCCCACCTGGTCACCCGAGTACTGAATCTGGTGGCTGGAAGTATTATAGGGGGAAATAAAGGCCAGCTGACGTCACACCTGGTCGCCCGAGTCCTGAATCTTGTGGCTGGAAGTATTATAGGTGGTAATAAAGGCCAGCTGATGTCACACCTGGTCGCCCGATTACTGAATCTGGTGGCTGGAAGTATTATAGGTGGTTATAAGGGCCACCTGGCTGCCCAATTATTGTGGGTCACCAACTGAACATTTACTACATGTTCCTCAAGCCATTTCTAATCAATTTATCTCCTATATCAGGGGCACAATAAACGTCCTGAGTAAAGTTGAGGATGCCGTCTGGGATAAGGGTCACAAGAGCTGTGTGACACTTGATGTAGAGCGTCTCTATAGGTGCATCAGGAAAGAGCACGATCTATGAGCCTTGGACCAATCTTTATCAACAAGACCTGCCGATTTATGTGAACAAACACAGTCTCTTCTGTATAATAATTTCAACTACACGATCACTTTGTTTATAATTTTTCGGACACACAAATTCCTTAGTGCAGTAAGATGCAGTGCAGTGTACACAGATTCCTCATAGTGAAGTAAGATGCAGTGCACAGATTCCTCTTAGTGCAGTAAGATGCAGTGCAATGTGCAGCAATTCCTGAGTGCAGTAAGATGCAGTCCAGGGTGCACAAGTTCCTTAGTGCAGTAAGATGCAGTGCACAGATTCCTCACAGTGCAGTAAGATGCAGGGTGCACAGATTCCTCGGTGCAGTAAGGTGCAGTGCAGTGTGCACAAATTCCTCCTAGTGTAGTAAGATGCAGTGCACAGATTCCTCTTAGTGCAGTAAGATGCAGTGCAGTGTGCACAGATTCCTCAGTTCAATAAGAAGCCGTGCAGGGTGCACAGATTCCTCAGTGCAGTAAGATGCAGTGCAGGGTGTACAGATTCCTCAGTGTAGTAGTGTAGTAAGATGCAGTGGTGAGGACTCCTCATTGTGCAGTAAGATGGAGTGTACTGTGCATTAATTCCTCATAGTGCAGTAAGGTACAGTGCAGTGTACACAGATCCCTCACAGTGAAGAAAGATGCAGTGCAGGGTGCACACATTCCTCAGTGCAACTAAGATGCAGTGCAGGGTGCACAGATTCCCCAGTGCAGTAAGATACAGTGCAGTGGCACAAATTCCTCACAGTACAGTAAGATGCAGTGTAGCATGCACAGATTCCGCATAGTGCGGTAAGATGCAGTGCAGTGCACACAAATCCCTCACAGTGCAGTGTGCACAGATTCCTAACAGTGTAGTAAGATGCAGTGCAGGGAGCATAGATTCCTCACAGTGCAGTAAGATGCAGTGCGCACAGATCTCTCACAGTGCAGTAAGATGCAGTGTAGCTCCACAGATTCCTCACAGTGCACTAAGATGCAGTGCACACAGATCCCTCACAGTGCAGTAAAATGCAATGCAGAGAACATAGGTTCCTCACAGTGTAGCAAGATGCGGCACTGCATGCACAGACCACTCATAGTGCAGTAAGATGCAGTGCAGTAAACATAGATTCCTCACAGATGCAGCACTGCATGTACAGATTCCTCATAGTGCAGTAACAAAGCTGCACAGTAGTACAGATTCCTCATAGGGCAGTAAAATGCAGCGCAGTGTTCACAGATTCCATGTACTGCAGTATGACACACTGCACAGATTCCTCAGAGTGAGTAAACTGCAGTATGACACACTGCACGGATTCCTCTTAGTGCAGTAGAATGTAGTAAAGTGCAGTGTGCACAGATTCCTAACAGTGTAGTAAGATGCAGTGCAGGGAGCATAGATTCCTCACAGTGCAGTAAGATGCAGTGCACACAGATCCCTCACAGTGCAGTAACATGCAGTGTAGCTCCACAGATTCCTCACAGTGCACTAAGATGCAGTGCACACAGATCCCTCACAGTGCAGTAAAATGCAGTGCAGAGAACATAGGTTCCTCACAGTGCAGTAAGATGCAGCATTGCATGCACAGACCACTCATAGTGCAGTAAGATGCAGTGCAGTAAACATAGATTCCTCACAGTGCAGTAAGATGCAGCACTGCATGTACAGATTCCTCATAGTGCAGTGACAAAGCTGCACAGTAGTACAGATCCCTCATAGGGCAGTAAAATGCAGCGCAGTGTTCACAGATTCCATGTACTGCAGTATGACACACTGCACAGATTCCTCAGAGTGAGTAAACTGCAGTATGACACACTGCACGGATTCCTCTTAGTGCAGTAGAATGTAGTAAAGTGCAGTGTGCACAGATTTCTCACAGTGCAGTAAGATGCAGTGCAGGGTGCACAGGCTCCTCACAGTGCAGTAAGATGCAGTGCAGTGTGCACAGATTCCTCACAGTGCAGTGAGATGCAGCATAGCTGGCACAGATCTCTCACAGTGCAGTAAGATGCAGTGAAGCATGTACAGAACCCTCAAAGTGCAGTAAGATGCAGTGCACATATTCCTCACAGTGCACTAAGACGCAGTGCAGTGTCAGATTCCTCAGCCCACAGAACTGGGTTGCACTTCAGGTAAGCAGGCGCTCAGGTCAGAAGGACATGTCTTCTGATTTACTTCCAGTCGGTGGCAGCAGCAATTCCTAGTGCCCCGGGCCAGCACAAATTTCAAATTAAAAACATCATGCCTGCGCCGACTGGACCCTTGAAATGTGGACCTCAGGGGCCCCACTCTGGCAGTGGGTCCCCACTCTGGCAGTGGGTACCAAATATGATAAACAGATCATGCTTGCAGCCACCACAGTCTACTGACACGCAGAGACCTGACTGAAGCCATTATGAGTCTTACCTGCAGTGCACAGCACTCACCGTGTTGCTGTCCACGCAGCTCCTTCTGTCAAAGCTAAATAAAGAGGCACAGGCAAAGTCACATTTCAAACTCAATGTTATTATTCATGAATTCATGGGGCCATGTGTTTAGAAACAAAGGCCCTCCTTATGACATTGGCGGTCAGCCAGGCTGGCGGTGAAGACCACCAAATTCTGACCATGTCAGTGATCCCTCCCATAGGCAGCCAATGTACCACCCGAACCGTCAGTGCGGTCCGGTCACTGACCACGGCGGTAGCCATCTTCAGGCAGGCGGAAGACAGCGTTCCGCCCACCATATTATGACATAGCAGTTCACCAGGATTTCCGTGGCAGAACCACCGTCACCAAAAGCCTGGCGGAAACACATCATTTAAAAGGAGACACTCACCTCCAGCGACACAGAGGAGTCCGCGGCCGCATTGGTAACCCGAACTGGAAGTCCTGCCGATGCTGTACCACGTGATGGCAGTCCAGGAGCACCAACAAAGACATTGACGGTGAGTACAGCCGCCTAGCACACAAGGGAGGGGAGAGTGAAACACACAACCGCACAAAGCGCACCAAACACACATACCACACACCGAGAACAATCTGCAGAGTAAATCAACAGCAACATAACCCAGGAGCAAAGAAAGCCAGGACATGTACCTCTGGTCCAACCACTGTAATGATGTTGGCAAACAAGCCCAATTTAAAATAATTAAATATATACATACGTACAGCAAGGGTCATTGGCCAGTCCACAGTGAACAAATGGCCACAGGGCAAAGTCCAAGGCCCAACTTGATTCCTGACAGCCCAGTCGCTCCACTGGGAAGGGGCATCATCATGATGGATGGAGGCAGGCACCTCTGGGGGTGGGGGATGTGTGGGGGGGGGGTTCTTCTTGGGAGGGGGGTCCTTGGGCTTGGGTTTGGGAGGGGGCAGGTCTTTACCCTTCTGTCAGGGATGTGGAGGAGTGTCCTTAGGGCAGGGGGCCAGAGTGTCACTTAGTGGCAGGACCAGTTTTAGAGGGAGGAACAGCATTCGACTGGGAGCTGGAGGTACTGGACTGGGGGGGAGTGATTTTTCTCTTACTGGCAGCATGGGGGATGAAGGAGGGAGGGGAGGGAAGAGGTCAACCGGGAAAGGAAAATCTTCTTAGGACCACGGGGCGGGTTGTGGGAGGAAGAGTGGAAGTGGAGGTAGAGTGAGTGGTTGTATGAGGAGTAGGTGTGCTGGACTTTGGTGCAGGTGCATGGACAGAGTACGTGTGTGAGGTGGATGTCTGTTTGTTGTCTGAGTGGGAGCATTTATGTTTAATTGGGGGGCAGACAGGGTAGGAGAGGACAAACAGGACGTGTGTATGTATTTGTGTTGGTGTCTGCAAGTGAGGTGGGTGTGCTGCATGAGGTTGTGTTGGTGGTGGTGGTGGCTGCGCATGTGGTGTGTGGGATGCATGTCTGCGAGTTTGCTGTTGTGGTGACTGTGGGCAAGACTGTACAGATGGTAGGAGCTTGGACTGATGATGCACTGCATGCAGGTGTGAGTGATGATGTGACTGTGAGGGAGGAGGAGGTGGGCGAGACAGTGTGTAGTGTGGTCAGTTTTACGTATCCTTTGCGCATTCGCTTCAGGCTTTAGGCCTTTGTGCATTTTGCCCTGGATGTATTTTATTCCTTTGCTCGCAGCTTAGAGCCTCTGTGCACTTTGCTCTAAATGCTTTTTATTCAGCTTTGTACTGTTATTTTTCAAATAGCCAGTTCTACGGTCTTGTTTTATATTTCATATCACACTGTTTAGCCTACTTCAGCACTGGAGTTCTCCATAACACATTCTTGTTCACTCTGTGCTTCAGTCAAGGATACAGTCTGGTACATTGCCGATAGACGTGGTAGGAGTTTAGTCTTTGGCATTCCTGCGTAGGGACATTTTGTGATCACGCTGACATGTTAGTTATAAAAACACTTCCTTGTCCCAATACACGCAAAAGGGAGATTCCGACCAGGGAACCACAACTAGATGCTGACTGCCTCGTTGCAGATGCTGAAACAGATCACAGGCCTTTGCTCAGGTATGAGGGCTGATGTCTCCCAAGGGATTCAGAAAGGCAAGTTAGAAGCTTAACATGCTGTGCTCGAAATAGAACTAGCTGAGGGAGAGTAGAAATTGTTACACACCATGATAGCGTTATTTTTGTTTCACTCTCCTCGTGACTATTTCAATCTTACTGTGTTGTATGGTTCTGGTTATTGCGGCTCACGCCTTATTATCTAAAATGCAGTCGTTTTATTAAAACATTATATAAAACTTATACTGCCTTTTGTCATTTGTATATGAGATCATACTGTAAATGAGAGAGTTGGTTTGGATCTGAGTGACCACGACTTCCCTGAGAAGTTCCAAAGATGTAATGCGCTCGGCTGCCCAATCATCTCTTCCCTTTGGGAGGAATGAGGCACTGCTAGTTAGCCGGAGCAAAACCGGGTTTAGGGTGACAGAGGTCCTTCCAAGTGGGTCCTACTCAGTCCCCCACACCGTGAACGATCCTGCTGCCTAGAAATCCAGTAGTCTCATTTAGGATAATGAGAGCCCACGCGACATGGCGCCGCCAACGATTGGTCTGCTCTGATTTTTGGGTCTGGCTGACTCTCTCGGTCTCATATATATTTTGACTCCTCGGTTCCGTAAGCAGAGACGTCCGTGGGGCTGAGGCTCTCCGCCGCCACGGGATAGGTGCATCCTATTACTTAGTGGTCGGTTGTTCAAGCTTGACCTTTGAAAGGAAAAACCCCGTTATTGGTGTGCCTTCTCTATCCAAGTGCTGTTTTTCTCTAGATGGCGAATCCTCTAGTGGTGCAGGTAGCGCTTAATATGTGCCAACCGCTCACGGGACATCTGTTAGCACATGGCCTAACGGTCCAGGGGGGTCCGGTCACTTTTGTGGTGGACGCCCATGCAGCCTATAGAACAGAACTTTTTTATTCTTGGGTCGTATTTCCAGCAGTTGATGGGGGTACTAACACTTTTCACAAATACACTATTGCGAATGTCCCTGGACAGTACAGGGCTTATGCATACTTAGAGATACCTATATCTTATCAAGAACACCATAATTGGCTTGATGGCGCCCTCCCACACACAGTAGCACAAGTTAGGTTAGGTCCACTGAGTAATGATGGTCCGACCTGGCCTTTATTGGCTAAATACACACCGTATCCTGCAGTGGCTGACGTACGTCGTTTATATATAGACTTAGCAACTACATACAGAAGACTGGTTCAGTTTGTAATGCAGGCTTTAAATACTAATGCAGCGCGTGCTGCTCCGGCTCACCCACAGGCAGTGGTTCCAGGTATCAATCCGGCCACTGTACACTCAGTTATGGGTAAGGTACCGGCTAAACGTGAGGAAACTCCATTTTGGCTGGCTCCAAAAATTAATACGCTGGAAGCAGTATTTCCCCATACGGGACCTCAGGATAAACATAGAATATTGACGATGTGTTTGCCGTATGGAATGGTTCCTCCTGTGGACCATTGTAATACCTGGGGCACGGTGTTTGCCGCGCTCTACACTAGGTGGCAAGGTCATCAGCGGAAATACAGTCCCTTTTGAATACTAACTTTCCGAGTCACTTTGGTGAACTTGTGGGACGTATATTTAATGCGTCCAGCACTGCTGGAATTGCAAATTTTTTCAAAGCCGTTGGTGTTGGTTTTGCTCATACCTTCTCTCCCATATTCGGTTTAATACCTTCGGCTATACACTCTATTTTTGGAAGCATTTTTGGGGGTTTCCTGATTACTTTGGCTTTATTGGCTGGAGTCTTGCTATTGCTGCTGTTCTTCCACAATGGCTGTCCCGCCACGACGAGATCGTATATTGATGCTCCCGTCAGCGCAGCTGTGTCGTGAACGCATGATGCAGCATTTTGGAGCAACACTCCTGGGACATTTGGAGTGTGACTTGTCTCTGACATTCCGGCCGGTTTTGGATTGTGTGCAACCCGTGTTTCGGTGCCTCTGGTGCTTGTTTGAACATGCACTGGCTCTCTGTCTCTCACTGCAGCGCCCTCCAGTGGTCGATACTGATCTGTTGATGTTCCCGATTAGGGCTCATTTCCAGACTTGTGCACTACGGTTGCGTTTGCTTTGTGAGGCAGTTTATGAGATTCCTTTCCTGGAGGAAGATGGTATTGTCTCATTCATAGTCCCTGCACGGGGTGCCACCCTGAATGGTTTTGGGGCTTTGGAACACACCTGCTCCATGGTACTTTTTGGCGTGGATCTTCCGATATTGACATATATCGAAGTGGAGGAACTCCTGCTTTCTATTGCTTCTGTCTGCCAATTGGATTTTTTTTTTCCTCTCTTCTCAATGAAGCAAAAATTGACATTATTTTGGATTTGGCTTTATCGTCACATGCTTCCCAAATTTATGACTTTTTATTGTCTTCTGACCTTGTCGAAATGTATCTTTTTATGTTTTGTTTATATCTGGGGCATATTTTTATTCTTTTGGAACCACTTGCTACAGACAAGGGGAGGGTGTAGTGTGGTCAGTTTTACGTATCCTTTGCGCATTAGCTTCAGGCTTTAGGCCTTTGTGCATTTTGCCCTGGATGTATTTTATTCCTTTGCTCGCAACTTAGAGCCTCTGTGCACTTTGCTCTAAATGCTTTTTATTCGGCTTCGTACTGTTATTTTTCAAATAGGCAGTTCTATGGTCTTATTTTATATTTCATATCACACTGTTTAGCCTACTTCAGCACTGGAGTTCTCCATAACACATTCTTGTTCACTCTGTGCTTCAGTCAAGGATACAGTCTGGTACATTGCCGATAGACGTGGTAGGAGTTTAGTCTTTGGCATTCCTGCGTAGGGACATTTTGTGATCACGCTGACATGTTAGTTATAAAAACACTTCCTTGTCCCAACACACGCGAGAGGGAGATTCCGACCAGGGAACCACAACTAGACGCTGACTGCCTTGTTGCAGATGCTGAAACAGATCACAGGCCTTTGCTCAGGTATGAGGGCTCATGTCTCCCAAGGGATTCAGAAAGGCAAGTTAGAAGCTTAACATGCTGTGCTCGAAATAGAACTAGCTGAGGGAGAGGAGAAATTGTTACACACCATGATAGCGTTATTCTTATGTTTCACTCTCCTCGTGACTATTTAAATCCTACTGTGTTGTATGGTTCTGGTTATTGCGGCTCACGCCTTATTATCTAAAATGCAGTCGTTTTATTAAAACATTATATAAAACTTATTCTGCCTTTTGTCATTTGTATATGAGATCATACTGTAAATGAGAGAGTTGGTTTGGATCTGAGTGACCACGACTTCCCTGAGAAGTTCCAAAGATGTCATGCGCTCGGCTGCCCAATCATCTCTTCCCTTTGGGAGAAATGAGGCCCTGCTAGTTAGCCGGAGCAAAACCGGGTTTAGGGTGACAGAGGTCCTTCCAAGTGGGTCCGACTCAGTCCCCCACACCGTGAACGATCCTGCTGGTCCGACTCAGTCCCCCACACCGTGAACGATCCTGCTGCCTAGAAATCCAGTAGTCTCATTTAGGATAATGAGAGCCCACGCGACAAGTGGAGGCAGTGGTTGTTGTAATATGTGCATCTGTGTATTGGCTGTGTGTGTGCTTGTGGAGTGAAGTATGGTGCCTGCGTTTGTCTGTGTGAGTCCTGTCTGTTGTTTTGAGTGAATGCTTCTCAAATTGTGTGTGTGTGATGGGTTGAGGGAAAGGGCTGTGGGACTGGGAACAGGTAGTTTGAGGAGGGATGGAAGAACCAGGGACACTGGCTGCCATAAGAGAGGAGGCCAGAGCCTTAAACGATCTCAGTAGGGCTGCCAAGCCACAGTGAATGCTCTCCAGGGAGGCACTGCATTGCTGCATCTGGGATGCCAGCCACTGAATGGCATTCACTATGGTTGTCTGCCATACAGAGATGGATCTCCCTCCTCACTGAGGGCACCAGGGCTGACAGGGACAGGGCCTGAGGTGCCTGGGGCGAAGGAGATGCCCACCTTCCAGGGTGAGCGGGCATGGGCAACTGCGTGGGGGGCTACTGGGAGGTTGGTGCTGGTACGGGGTGGCAGAAGATCTTGTAGCTGGGGTGGTCCCAGAGGGGTCCACCACCACCAGGGAGCTTCCATCGGAGGAGGAATCTGAGTCTGTAATCGTTGCTCCTGTCTCCCCCTTGGTTCTCCCCTCACCCTCCAACCCACTGGTCCCCTCAGCGTCTGTTCTCTCCACCTCCTAGGTCCCATTGGCTGCAGCTCCCCCACTCGCCGGTGCCCCTGCTCATTCGCCAGATGTTCCTAATGCACAGAAGGACAGGATGAGAAAAGGAGAGAGGGTGGGGGAGAAAGAAAGGGAGCACAGGGTCAATTACAGCAACAACAGCACATATGGCATAAACATCACATTCACTCACTGGGACTAACAATGTTGCAGTATGGACAACACTGACAAACTATTACCTAGGTAAAACAGCAGTAAAGAACCCAAACACTACCAACTGAACACCTACTGGAACTCATTAAGCTCTGTCTGCCATGACATGCAAGCTGCTCATCATTACCAAATATACATTCTACACTACATAGCTTAGTAGGACTACACATGAAAAGCTAAACCGGCATATAGTGGCACCCACTGACTAGAACCTTGCACCCAAACCCCATGCCTGCCCAAATAAATAAAAACCATCCCCTTGTGGCTGCTGTGCTTCCCTCAAGCTCCCATCCAACTCAGGATTGACCACCGCCAGTATGCAGGCCATTGGGGTGGGGTCAGACTCCGACGGGCACCCCTCCCTCGTTGGGAGGCCTTCCCATCTGGTCCTCCGCGGTCTTCTTGGCCCAGAGTCTCAGGTCCTCCTACCGTTTCCTGTGGTGGGAGCTCTGCCGGCTAAGGATCCCCAGGGTCCGCACGTCCTTGGCGATGGCATGCCACAACCCTTTCTTCTGATGGGCGCTGACTTGCAGAGGAGACACAGACAGAAGGTGTTGAGACGAGGCCACTCACCTGAAAAGCAGGATGTCTGCAGGGGCAATGGTATGCCCCCGACCTCCTGGAGCACCTCTCAGCACTTCCTGGTGGACACAGAAACCCCAGCAGGTGCCCAAAAGTAAAGGGGGAGTGGAAGAGAAAGAGACAAAACACTGCCACGTCTTGCCGGTCCAGCCAGGCACCCTGTATCTTCGGGGGGCATGTAGTTGTTGACAGAGTGATAGTAGAGTTAGTGCACTCAACTTCCTTGAAACCGAATCTCTCTTTCTGATATGGGCATGGGAGCGGTAGAAGAACACCGGGATGCTTCAATACTTTTCTTGGATAATAACTGTTGGCACAATTACTAACACTGCATTACCAAAAACCCAAACTGAGTACCATAACAATAAGTACTGCGACACTAGGGCTGGCTTCACAGAGATTCACTGTTGCACACTGCAATTAGAACTGTGGTTGCACTTGTCATGCACAAGAGAGATAAACAAGGGCATTTTTTATATCACGTATAACTTTCCTGCATGCATAGGGTTAAACTAAAAGGAACATAAACAATCCAAGAAATACAAATGTCCACTCTGAGTTTAAACAGGTAGGGTGGCACAGTTTGGTTTGGTTTCACTGTGTGTGTGAAAAACCCTTCAAAAGCAAATTCCTCAAAACTGAAACACAGGCATGAATGACACAATTTAAATCCAAGAGTTATGCTATTAGAGAAAGAAAAGTCACGTAAATGCTCTTTTAAAATTGCAGTCACTTTTTGTAGTACTTGAGCTCAAGCAGATTTCCTGAAGCACATTTAGGCAAGTAACTGCAATAATAATGTAGAATGTTCAGAAATGCAATTGTCTCTTCACGATAAGCACTCTGCCAAACTACGAGGTCTGAAATACACCAGCTGTTCTAGGAAAGCACGGCGCTCAAAGAACAAACTCCCTGGAGAATACTAGTCACTTAGCTGCAGTCTTTTCCGGAGTGCTGGAGTAATGCCTGGTGTCAGCTGGTATAGGAACGAAGAAAAGAATTGCCTTGAAAGTCCTGAATACAAGGTTGACAGCAGGGGCTGGACTGCCAAATCAGATGCTGAGATCAGGAAGCAAAACAAAGCCAAGCAGGGAGGCATGCTTTACTCTGCTATTTATAGCCAATCAGGAAAGCAGTTGAGTTTCCACATGTGGATGAGTCACCACACCCAATTAGAAGCACATGTCTGCACCACACCCAATTAGAAGCACATATCTACACCTGCTCACATTAGCAAACAAGCATTGATAAAAACCAATTGTGTAACAAAGCACTTTATGTTTACTTAGAAACATGAAGGTTTAACCAAGAACAGAAATATGATTTAACCCTAATCCCTGGGGATGCTGACAGATAACGCACAAGGCACCTTGGGGATTCCTGACAGAAGGATACCATGAACTCAACAATCCATTCTGTTACACAAATGGCTTACATCCAGCATATGACCTACATGAAGCACACACATAACCCTTACCTCTGCATACACATTTCATGTAGCCAGCACACACATACCTCTTCATGCAGCCATGTTGCATCCAATGTACCCATTATTTACTCACCTGTTGGTCTGGAGGCCCATACAACTGCCCATACAGGGGTACAACCCCATCCACAAGCTTCTCCAACTCATTGGATGTGAAGGCTGGGGCTCTTTCCCCTGTAATACGGGCCATCGCAGGTTCCGGACACAGGTCACAGCAGCACACGCAGTGGAGATGTTCAACTCTATAAAGTCAGGAATCAAGTGAAGTGATACAGAGAAAATGGCGGTCACGTCCGCTGTGGTAAACACCGTCACCGCCGGCGTTAATCATCATTGGTTCCTGTATTCCATAGAGCTCCATGTTAGCCAATGACGAGTTGCACAGCGGTGCAGACCGGCGTCCTCCATGATGCCAATCGCTGCCAGAGTGAGGTCACTTCCACCTGTCCCTGCATACAGGACATGCGGTTGCCATTTCCTGATAGTAATACTCATGTTGCACACAATATTGTATGTCATTGGTATCGATAGTACACACCTTGACAATTCCAGTCCTCTACATATATACATGTACTGTGTACTGTGATACTGTGTGTTCATACTTCCTGTAGTCACACAATTTTTTTTTGGCTCACTTAGGTACCAACCACTGCGGAGGGTGAGGAGGAGGAGGCAAGCTCCTGTGTACAGATCCCTAGTGGACTTGGCTTCACTGGAGGAGCGGCATATCATACTCACCTACCATGTAGGCAGGGCCACAATTACTGAGCAGTGTGCACAATTACAGCCTGATCTAATTCCTGCTATCCGTAGCACTACAGCAATTCCCCCTGTAGTGCAGGTACTGTCAGTGCTCCACTTCTGGCAAGTGGTTCATATTCCAGGTGACAGTGGGCTTGGCTGTAGAAATGTCACAGCCAATGTCTTCTGTAGTGTTTGGAAAGGTTTTGGCTGTCTTGCTCAAATTTATGGACAGCTACATCTCATTCCCCCAGTGTGAAGATTTGCCCACTGTGAAAGCAGGATTCTACACCATGGGACACTTACCACAAGTGATTGGGGAAACTGATGGGAACCATATTGCCTTGGTCCCTCCCAGGGCATGTGAGTAGGTCTACAGGAATAGGAAGAGTTTCCACTCAATTAATGTCCAGATGGTGTGCTTTGCTGATCAATACATCTCCCACGTCACTGCCAAGTTTCCTGGATCTGTGCATGATGCATATGTATTGAGGAATAGCAGAGTCCCACAGGTGATAGCACAACTACAGAGGCACAGAGTGTTGCTCATAAGTGAGACTGAATCTTCACACAATGTATGTCAGTGTATGCCAAATGGAGTTGTACTCTAGGCAATTTTACATTGGTAATGTGTGTCCCTCACTACTTCCAGGTGACTCAGGCTACCCAAACCTGTCCTGGCTGTTGACCCCTGCTAGGAATCAGAGAACAGGGCCTGAGAATCGGTACAATGAGGGACATGGCCGTACCAGGAGGGTTGTAGAACGCACATTTGGTTTACTTAAAGCCAGGTTCAGGTGCCTCCATTTAAATGGTGGGTCCCTATGCTATGCCCCTAAGAAGGTCTACCAGATTGTGGTGGTCTGCTGCATGCTGCACAATTTGGCCCTCAGACGCCATGTGCCCTGCCTGCAGGAGGAGGGGGGTGACAATGCACCTGTGGCAGCAGTTGACACTGAAGACAGTGAGGAGGAGGATGTTAACAACAGGACCCATATCATATAGCAGTACTTCCAATGACACTCAAGTAAGACTGTAGATCTGATCATATCTCTTATTAAGCTAAGTGCTGTGTGCCAGCTGTGTTGTGCCAATCACTGCCTATACATTTCTACTGACTGTCACTTATGCTTTCCCTTTTTGCAGATGTTGGTGTGGTCATAACTGTGTGCTGATGTGATGACTACAGACTGCTTTAACACTTTTGTTGGATTAAATCACACATTACAGGACATTTGCACAGGATGATACAGTTAATTTCATTGCACATTTATGTCTGATAAAGCACTATTACACAAGTTTTGTTCAAGGGTGTTTATTTAAGCTGCTATAATAATGGGATAGTGCTATGGATTGGGGTGATGGTTGAAGAAAATTTCAATGTGGTGGCTCACTTTGTGTGTAGCTCAGGTCCAGTGTCCATAGGCCGAAGATAAGCAATGGCAGTCCAAAGTGAACAAGATGACTCGGAACATATGGGGAACACTCTTGAGGGGCTCATTTTCTGCCGGTGGTCTTGGTCTTGTCAACAGTCTCTGGTGTCTGTCTGGGTCGCAGGGAACTTTTGCGGGGTGGTTCTTCTGCTGCAAAGGGAGGGGTGCTGTTGTACTGTGAGTCTTGTGGTAGGTCCTCCTGGCCACTAGCTGCAGCAGATGTTGATGGCTGGACTGGCTAGTGGAAGTGGGCTGGTGTTATCTGTTCTCCCGCATGGTGTTGGCCATGTCACCCAGCACCCCTACAGTGGAGGCCATGTTGTCTGTTTGCTGCTTTGTTGACCTTTAGGATTGCCGCCTTTCGCATAGACAAATACTGGCCGTCTGGTAAAGTTTTCACACTCTGCAAAGGGCCGGACATGGTCCTTCAGTAGACTTTGTATGAAATCATCTGTGTTCATTTTAACGTGGCCTCTGTCTTTATTTACTTTATTTAGCAGACAGGTGTGATATGGAAAGCATATTTACATTACTTTTGAAAGTATGCACTGATACGGTGAAAAATACCAGCTTGAAGTGACTTTTCAACTTTTTGTTATGACCGGAGCATTACAATTCTAGCCATGCCGGTATAAAACTGTCAAGGAGGCAACACCACTGATCACCTCCCTCCAAACAATGGTTGAATGACAAAGCAAAAAAGCAATAGGCTGTAGTCAATAAATTCACAAGACAGAGCAATCAGGTATCATGAAAAGTAGTGAGCGTTGCTGGTTCTGAAGGACTAAAGGGTTATGTCACCACTCGAAAATGTTAGACTCCTTCAAATAGGCTCCTATTAGGGTTGCCACCTTTTCCAGAGAAAAATACTGACAATTTGTTCATGTTTTAAGATTCCACAAAGGCCTAAACTGGATACTTAAACTAGACTTTTCATGAAATTGTCTGTATTTACCTTTAACATGGCTTTACTGCTTTGTTTACTTTAACTGCCAGTCATTGATTATTAAGGCAGCTATATTAAGTGCGGCTGAAAAGAGGAAAAGTACTGGTTTTAGGTGATTTTTTTCTGATTTTTTTGGCCGGGACATTAACATACTGGTCATGCCTGTAAAGAACTGGCCAGGTGGTAACCCTAACTCCTATATCATAAGACACTCCTCGTCCAATCAATCAATTAATCAGTATTTGTAGAGCACAGCACTGTCACCCCTGGGGGTATCTGGGCACTGGGGAGCAATGTCTCTGCCGAACAGCTAGGTCTTGAGTCTCTTCCTGAAGTCCGCCAGTGAGGGTGATTTTCGGAAGGGGAGGGTTAGGTCATTCCATGCTTTGGAGACAATGTAGGACAAGGAGCGGTCACCATTGTGGTTGCGCTGGATTCTGGGTATGTACCTGAAGGCCAGTGAGGAGCGCAGGTGTCTGGCGCGCTGATAGAGGATTATATGGTGGTTGATGTAGGCTGGTCCTTGATCACTTAGAGCTTTGTAGACGAGCATGAAGAGCTTGAACTGACATCTCTTCTGGGAGCCACTGGAGGTTTGTTAGGTGGGGGGTGATGTGGGTGCATTTGGTGAGGTCTAGGACGAGTCTGCCTGCCGCGTTCTCTATGGTCTAGAGCATCCTGAGGAGCTAGGAAGAGATGCCGGAGTAGAGATTCTGCAGAACATAGGGAGGGTGTAGGTCAGGAGACGACTGTGTTGTTTGTAATTCATGGGGAGTTTGCTGTCAAGGATGATGCTGAGGTTGCACATGTGGTCTGTAGCTGTGGAAGTGGGCCCGAGTTCAGCTGGCCACCAGCTATGGACCCATATGGATGTGTTTCTCTGAGGATCAGCAATTTCGTTTAGTCGCAGCTGAGTTTGAGGCAGTTTGTTTTCATCCAGTCGGCTATGTTAGCCAAGTTTGTCCTGGTGGTGGAGGGGTCTTCTGTGAGCGAGAAGATGAGCTGGGATACGTCTGCATAGGAGATGATGTTGAGTGCGTGGAATCTGATGATGTCAGCCATGGTGATCATGTAGGTGTTGAACAAAGTGGGGCTGAGGGATGATCCTCGGGGTACACTGCATATGATGATCTTGGGTGTGGAGGTGAAGGGCGGCAGCCTGACACTATGGGTATGTCCTGTCAGGAAGGAGGTGATCCATTTGAAGGCGTCTTCCTGTATGCTAATGCTGTGGAGTCTGTTGATGAGGGTGTGATGGGAGACAGTGTTGAAAGCAGCTGATAGGTCAAAAAGGATAAGAGGAGAGTCTTTCCCTGTGATCAAGTTGCTTTCTTCCAGGTAGCTGGTGAGCTTTTCAACAATGGCCTTGTCGAGAACTTTGGCAGGGTAGGGAAGCAGAGGAATGGGTTGGTAATTTTTTAGTTGTCTGGGGTTGGTGGAGGGTTTGCTTTCTAAGAGCTTCCATTTGTCCGTACAAACACCTAAGGTGATGAAGGTGTGGAGGAAGCTGGTGGGTTCCATGCTGATGTGGTTGATTCAGACTTGGAACAGGTGGTGGGGGCATGAGTTGGTGAATGTCCTGGAATGGATGGATGACATGATGGCCGAGGTAGATTACAGCGGCCACGAAACACACAAAAATTGGCCTCAGCTAAAGGAACCTTCACACCCTGAACAACAGAGACTGCAGTCCCACACTTTGCCTCCACCATCTACCAAATGGCAGAGCTCATGAAGATAAATCACCTACGCTCACAGCAAAATAAGTTACTCTAATTTCAAAAGGGAGCCCTATCTTCTCCTCCAGAGCTTAATTAATTTCCAAGAAAAAACACAACCCAATTTTCTACACTTGACCAGGTCCAGGACTTACAAAATGAAACCCAAAGGTCTCCAATTGTTCTGCTTTCCTGCTCTTATCTCATAACCGAGCTTACAGAACCTCTCTGGAATGTACTTCTGAGTTTAAAGAAGACATTTGTTGTTATTATTACTTCACCGCAAGGTTCCTGAGAGACGAAATTGGTAGCATACGTTCAAAAGTAGTCGCAGCAATGAAAGCAAAATATATCAAAGTACTTCTCAGTTGCAATGTACACAGCAAATACATGTGATTATATTATAGCATAACTTCAAAGCAAAGCATAAAAGTCAAAATTCATCACCGTAGGGTCAAGGCTGTAGGGCCTATATTTAGCTTCAACTTTCTGGGGTCTACAAGTTGATGACTCCAGTCAACTGCGAGAAAGAGATTTTCTACCCAAACGGGAGGCAGGCAACTGACAGCTCCATTCCTGTCTGAAGTCAAGCAGATTCAATCTACCCCTGCTGTAGTCCAGAGTCATCCTTAAAAGCAAACTCAGTGTGAGAACCGAAGAAACTTGGAGAGTGGCCAATTCTCCCGAGCTTCCGAGCTCTCAGACTGGATTGCGAGGTAAACACAAAATCTACGTGCTCTTATCAGCTAAGGTCTGGTGTGAAAAACACTGCTTGGTCTACCATGTGGAAAAACACAGCTTGTAAAAAACACAGCTCTTCTGCAATGTCTCAACTGCAATGTCTAACCCCACGTTAAAGCCAATAGGCAGCTAACCTAAATATCAAATGTAATGTCTAATGTCATGTCAAAGCCAATAGGCAGCTAAACTGAATACAGAATGTAATGGCTAATGCCATGTCAAAGCCAATAGGCAGCTAAACTGAATACAGAATGTAATGGCTAATGCCATGTTAAAGCCAATAGGCAGATAAACTGAATGCAAAATATAATGGCTAACTCCATGTTAAAGCCAATAGGCAGCTAAACTGAACAAAACATATAATGTGCTACTGGTGAACATTGAGCAACTAATATGCGCAGTGGTGAAACACAATGTCATTGGTCAAACACCATTAATAGCATCACACCAATTCTCTGGTTTACTCATACACACAATGAATGTCTCATACAGGTAACACATGAACGCACACACATAACATGCACAGGATGTTAGCACCAGGATCTGGGTTAGTGCATAGAAGCAGAACTCTACATGAGTGGGCAGTAAGCCCTACATTCATGTGACACAGTTCACAACTACTGATTTACAAAACTCTGAGAAACCATCGCTCTACATGATAAAACCATGACAGGGATTCTAGGCAACTGTCCAACAAATGAGCGCATGCTTTGGTTGCCCCTCCAGGTCCAGGTCAAGGGACAAGCCTAAGCCTTTACACACAGACACCAGATCAGTGTGACACTGGGGAAAAAAGAAAAACCATGACGCCAGATGGGCGAGGTTAGGCACTCAGGGCAGGATAACACACATTGACACCATGCACCGGACATTCCCACCCCAACACTAATGGTAACCCTATGAAGCACCCTACAAATTTAGGGTTACTTACAGACCGAGGGCTCCTAATCCAAGCCAGGAGTCAATCTCCCCACTGGAGGTCAGGTATAAAGACTTATCACACATTACAATAATCAGTTGACCAACCACTGGTAGTGTCAAGACCTAGTTTTTGGGCAGTCTTCACCAGTGTCTAAAGGATTACCACTGTGTGACCAAACAAGCCCTGGTCGATCACTAGGACCAGTCACTGAGGGCCAGTGATCGGGTCGGACAGCAGTCCCAGTTTTATTTTATTTGCCTAAAATGTTCACCTACGAGTCTTCTACAGGTGCTGAAGGAGGTAGAGAATAGGTTGAGTTTGACATAAAGAGTGTCTGGTGTTCACCCACTAGTCTCCTACAGGTGCTGCCAGAGAGGGTGTAGAATAGTTTTGGTTTGAAAAATAGTGCCTGGTGTTCACCCACCAGTCCCCTATAGGTGCAGCCAGAGAGGGTGTTGAATAGTTTTGGTTTGAAAAATAGTGTCTGGTGTTCACCCTCCAGTCTCCTATAGGTGCAGCCAGAGAGGGTGTTGAATAGTTTTGGTTTCAAAGAGAGTGCCTGGTGTTCACCCACCAGCCGTCTACAGGTGCTGCTGGACAGAGTGAAGAATAGGTTCACCCACGAGCCGTCTACAGGTGCTGCTGGACAGAGTGAAGAATAGGTTCACCCACGAGTCTCCAAGTGCTGCCGGAGAAGGTGTGGAGTAGGCTGAGTTTGTGAGAGAGCATCTGGTGTTCACCCACCAGTCTCCTATAGGTGCTGCTTTAGAGGGTGTAGAATAGTTTTGGTTTGAAAGAAAGTGTCTGGTGTGCACCCTCCAGCTGTTTACAGGTGCTGCTGGACAGAGTGAAGAATAGGTTGGGTTTGACAGAGAGAGATGCTCATAAAGGGGCGCTGTTAGCATTTAAATGATCACACTCCTGTTTGCAGTACTTGAGCAGTGGGAGTCACAGAGAAGTTGGTGTTGCCTGAACCCTCCTCCTCAATGCTTACAAGATTGTCTTGCTTTTACTTTTTACATCATGAAGCCTTGATTTTGAAATGCATGATGAGCTCACCGAGCTAGTGGTGCATCTGAACAAGGGAGGAGGGGACATGATTCAGCTTTTCTAATCCATCTGAGGCCACTCATCGTCCATACTATATTCTGTTTGATGCGCTTGCACTGCACCCACAGATCAATCTGAGGCCACTCATCGTCCATACTATATTCTGTTTGATGCGCTTGCACTGCTCCCACAGATCAATCTGAGGCCACTCATCGTCCATACTATATTCTGTTTGATGCGCTTGCACTGCTCCCAAAGATCAATCTGAGGCCACTCATCGTCCGTACTATATTCTGTTTGATGCGCTTGCACTGCTCCCACAGATCCATCTGAGGCCACTCATCGTCCGTACTATATTCTGTTTGATGCGCTTGCACTGCTCCCACAGATCAATCTGAGGCCACTCATCGTCCGTACTATATTCTGTTTGATGCGCTTGCACTGCTCCCACAGATCAATCTGAGGCCACTCATCGTCCGTACTATATTCTGTTTGATGCGCTTGCACTGCTCCCACAGGTCAATCTGAGGCCACTCATCGTCCATACTATATTCTGTTTGATGCGCTTGCACTGCTCCCACAGGTCAATCTGAGGCCACTCATCGTCCATACTATATTCTGTTTGATGCGCTTGCACTGCTCCCACAGATCAATCTGAGGCCACTCATCGTCCGTACTATATTCTGTTTGTTGCGCTTGCACTGCTCCCACAGGTCAATCTGAGGCCACTCATCGTCCATACTATATTCTGTTTGATGCGCTTGCACTGCTCCCACAGATCCATCTGAGGCCACTCATCGTCCATACTATATTCTGTTTGTTGCGCTTGCACTGCTCCCACAGGTCAATCTGAGGCCACTCATCGTCCATACTATATTCTGTTTGATGCGCTTGCACTGCTCCCACAGGTCAATCTGAGGCCACTCATCGTCCATACTATATTCTGTTTGTTGCGCTTGCACTGCTCCCACAGGTCAATCTGAGGCCACTCATCGTCCATACTATATTCTGTTTGATGCGCTTGCACTGCTCCCACACATCAATCTGAGGCCACTCATCATCCATACTATATTCTGTTTGATGCGCTTGCACTGCTCCCACACATCAATCTGAGGCCACTCATCGTCCATACTATATTCTGTTTGATGCGCTTGCACTGCTCCCACAGATCAATCTGAGGCCACTCATCGTCCATGCTATATTCTGTTTGATGCGCTTGCACTGCTCCCACAGATCCATCTGAGGCCACTCATCATCCATACTATATTCTGTTTGATGCGCTTGCACTGCTCCCATAAATCAATCTGAGGACAGCAACTTAATTTTCTGCCACTAATCTCACATTCATTCACATTTACAGAACTTTAGCAAAATTTTCAGTTGTACATTTTGAGCCTTTTCTTACATACACTTTATTAATCTCTAAATAATACTTGGTTTTCTAAGCAGCCACAGGGCCCCCTGAGTAGGCTTCACAGACGTCAACGGTTCCCTGGACCACAGGTTAAGAATCACTGCCCTAGACATACTTTGCAGTATTCTCTCTTCTTAAATAACAAAATCACTGAAGAGTTGACAAAATGTGAGTGAATGAATCAATCAAGAATTATTTTAGAATTAATGTGCATTAGTGTACATTGCATGAAAGTGTTACATCAATAGTACAGAAGAATACATCAATGACAAAAATGCATCTAACATTAGTTAATCTATTCATAAACGGTAGTAGGGAAACAAGGAACTGCTGCACCAAAAGTATAACTTATAAACTAACTTAAAGGAATACATAGGTTAAAATATCAATGGTTGAATGCCACTTGCAGAAATATGTTCCAGCAGCTTCCTCCTTCCTATGGATGACGTGAATTGTTAGGCTAATGACATCAATTTATGACTTAAACTCACACACTCTCTAGTTTCAATATGTTTCATACTTTTGGGAAAGTATTACAGAACACTTGGGTCATGTGATATTAGGAGGAAAGTTATTACATATTTACAGTTTCTCACATTAGCTTTTTTTTTTTATAGCGTTATTTTCATTTTAAGGGCAACAATACATTGACAAAAGCAGCTTGCAAAATGCAATTCTGTTTTATTGTTATTTGTCACCTTGGAGTCACACAACTGGATGTGTGATTGACTGTGTGCAGCTCTTTGTTCTGCACTGAAAGCTAGAGACAGATTTCTTATCAATCAACAAACCATTTAAATTATTTAAACATCCTCACTGCCCTCTGCCCAGGTGCAGAAGACAATTCTCTTTAGTGACAGGTGCTGACACACTTGACTCTCATTGGGTCACAAAGCCTTCAATACGAAACATGCCAGGATGTACAGAACTCTGGCAACATAGATGTGCTGTGTTCATTCGGGTATTTAACAGCAACTAACAGTTTCATTTTCAAGTTCTGAAAGTGACCACATCACAAACTACCACTACTAGGATCAGGTGATGGTGGTCAGCAGCAGGGACTCAGCACTTTACTATTAATTCAATGAAATGCATCAGTTTATATCCATCTTAAGCTACTGAAGATGTTTCCATTTCTTTCTTCTCACATGAATATTTTATCAGAGAACTAATTCATCGACACAAGGCTGGACTATGAGAATACTCTATTTGGCGGCTCGAGCAACACAGAAGCACATTTAAGATGATTCAGAAAGCTGCGGTCTATCTTACTTGTGGTCCGAGAAAGTCACAACTGCATCACAAATGTTCATTCTTTACTCATGAGGCAGCACACACTCTTTAAGTCCTTGCATTCACCAGCAGAGCTATATAAAATGAGAGTTCCTTTTTGCTTTTAAACATAAATCTGAATATCATTTGTGTTTCTTTTCTTCTCAATCCAGATTTCTTTTCCAGTGCCAAGGTTCTAGAAATGTATTGCATTTAGTCAATAGTTCTGGATTCTAGCTTCTAAGAGCTGGAATTCTTTACTGTTGAAGATTCAATCTTTACTTAACGGTCAAGCCTTCAGAAACCTATTAGGAACTAAACGTTTCAACATCTTTTTCTCCTATCAACAGTTTTGCCACCATACACTGATTCTATCCTTGCACCAGTCAGAATTTGGTTGAATGATTCTCTGCAAATAACAAACTCATAAAATATATTTATGGGAGTGGCTAAGATGGCCACTGTGTAGGAGCCTTTCTCCTGCGCTCCGCCATCGGCCTGGAGAAACACCAGCTTGTGCGCCCTGTCGTGCAACCAGTAGGCACGGGCAGTGTCCCCTGGTGCCGTGCGGGCCCCTGAGACTGGCTGCAGAACCGGAGCGTGGTCCGGCAGATGGCGAAAGCAGGGCTGGGGCAGGTCGCGAATGGCACGGAGGCCTCTCGGGTTCCTGCCGGGGTGAGAAGGCCCGGTCTGCGGGGGATGTTGTGTGGGGGCACCCCCCAGTGCACAGCCCATCAGCCTGGTGAGTGTCTCCTGGGGCCGGGGGCCCTTGTGTGGTGCTGCGGGCCAGGGGCACTGACCGGTTGCCTGCGGAAGTGGGCTGAGGAGGACCGCGTGTGACGTGGAAACTGCTGGGGGCTTTTGAGGCCCAACCGGATGCCGAGGAGTGGTCAGACAGCCCCCTGATCACCGGTCGGGCGAAGGAGAGGCGCCTGAGCCGCGCTGGCCTAAAGGAAGGACAAGACAGGCTAGCGGAGCGGAGGCCCATGGGCGCTTGAGTGGCTGCAGGGAAGGTAGAAGGTGACGGCAGAGAGCGGGAGCACCAAGGCCGTTGGGGGACATGAAAAAAGAGCGGCTGCGTTGCGCGGCCAGAGAAGCGAGCCAGTCTTCCACGTGAGGATCTGGGACGGGCGGATCAGACCAGAGACTCCGAGACTGCCTGGGACCCTGGGCTACGGGTAGGCGAGGGGGGGGTGAGCGGACACCCCCAACCCGGAGACCTACGTGACTGCTGCTGTGTTTGGCCACCCACGGCGAGGCAGGTGAATGACGTGGGACATTCCGGGGCACCTTGACCCCAGCACAAGAACTGCGACAGAGGCCAAATTTGGGACAAACTTGGAACTAGGAAAGGGGCGCTCTGCACGGCCCGGAGACTGGACTGAGGGCTGACACCGGACCTGACGACTCAGGTATCAGCGACGGTACAGAGACACTCAACGAGCCGAGGACGCAGCTGGTGGACTATATTTCCAATAAGGTCAGAGATCGCTCACGGGACGGCTGCAATGATGTCCCAGGGACATAACAAGAAGGAGGGTTCCCTCAAGGACCTCTTCAACAAAATTCCAGCCAAGAAGGCACAGCCATTCGAGCCCCCGTTGACGGAACGTGGAGAGTCGGTAGACCAAGAAACATAGGGAGATGGAGAAGCACCCCTGACTAGTTCCTTCATGGAGCAGCTATTTGGGTCCCTACGTGGAGACTTGAAACAAGAAATAGTGGCAGAGGTCTAAGAACTTAAACGAGAAGTTGTGGATCTGGGGCAATGAGTAGACACATTAGAACAAGCCCGTGATGCGCGAGAGGAAGAACTGGACTGCTACAAGAGAGAGCCTCTTACCCTACAGGACAAGAATCAAGAACTGCAATACCAGATCGAGGATTTGGAGAATAGGTCACGACGCTCCAATATTCTAATAAAGGATGTACCATCGCAAGCGGTGACGGGAGTGCAGGAGGACTTTGTGGTGCGCCTTTTCCAACATATGGCACCGGCCCTAAAGAATCAGACTGTGATGCTTGACAGAACACACAGGGTTGGCCGTCCGGTCCGCTCACAAGGTCAAGTTCAGGACACACTGACCTGCCTGCATCACTACAAAGGAAGACCATAATGTCAGTGGTCTGAGACCAACCATTAATTGACTTTGAGGGTTTTTGAGTTTATTCCAGGACGTATCGACGCTGACGCTACAGCATTGTAGAGTGTTCCGACCTGTAACGGACTTCCTAAGAGAAAGTGGTATTAGATATAAGTGGGGCCATCCTTTCCGCCTCCACTTCGTCTGGCAAAATGAAACCCACAGCATCCGCACGTTGGAGGAGGCACAGGCCATGAATGGAATGCCATCCCCCCTCAGAGACATGGCACAGTCGCCAAAGGAACGAGAGCAGCAACCGCAAATTGATGGGGGGGCGCTCAAAAACTGAGGCCAGAGGAGCCAAACATCATAAGCCCACAACGGCAGATAGTCAAAAAGAGAGGGTGACATTACTTAAAAGCCTACGCAGCCATGACAGCGTCTCGGAAGTGGATTCGGACCAATGAAGATCCACATACAATCTTGACAAAGAACTGCGGCCCGATGGGCAGTTAGAGAAGCAGAGCACAATCTGGTGAATGCAAAGGGACACTTGACTGAGACCGCCGTGTGGCGGAGCTCCAATCCCCTCAACAGTGGTGGTCGCCTGACGACGGAATGAGGACCGGGCTCACCCCCAGATTGATCTACGTTTGTTCTCCGGCGGGGAACACTTCTCAGTTTATACCTTGTTGTTTCTTCTCTCGTTCCCTATTCCCTATCCCTCATTCCTGAGTTTGCAGGGCCACACCTTACCCCCTTGCCAGTCACGGGTACACATACCTGAGTACTTTTCCTATTGGGTAAAGGGTTCAATCAACACTGTATCAGTAAGCCTCACCTTCCCCATGACCACTGCCCTTAGTCTAAATGTCCAGGGTCTTAATGCAGCTGTGAAACATCAAGCACTGCTGATACAACTCAGAGACGCAAGGGCTGATCTTTGCCTGCTACAGGAAACTCATCTAGTTCGCTCAGACTGGAAAAGGCTGAGATCACGCTGGTTTGACAGACAATTTCACTCCTCGGGCCCCGGGAGGCGGGCAGGGGTAGCAATCCTTTTGGCCACCAACTTCCTGGGACGGGCACTTGGTGTACAAGCCTAGATTCCTGGGAGTCTTCTCTCCCTTCACATAGACCTTCAAGGCCATAGGCTGATGGTAGCTACCATTTACGTTCTGAACGAACAGCAGGCATGATTCTTAAGAGATGCCCTGGGGAGGGTTCTGGCTACCCCGGACGAGGACATTGTGGTGGAGAGAGACTTTCACCTAGTGCCAGACACCCAGCTTGACAGATCAGTTCAGAGATATGGCCATACGGGTGCCTTCCCAAAGAATTTCCGGGAGTGGGTGGGGGCGGCAGTACTCATAGATATCTGGCGCAAGCAGCACCCGACGGAGAGGGCATACTCTTTCTTCTCTGCTGCGCACCAGACCTACGCATACATTGACCTTTTCCTCACCTCACCACGCGTTACCAACGGGGTAACCAAGACTAAGATCGGGATGGCATCCCTTTCGGATCACGCCCTGCTCAAGCTGTCGCTCAGCCTTTCACCGCACGTCCCAGATGCAAAACGTTGGCACTCCTAACATACGACACACTAGCAGAAATTGAGGACACGATAAAGCATTACCTAGACACAAATGACACCCCTGAGGTCAGTGTTGCCACTTTATGGAAAACTCTTAAAGCAGTTATTAGGGGACATGGCATAGCGATAGCGGTGAGACTAAATAAGGCCAGATGGGAAAAACGCCAGCAGCTAGAGGATGACATAAGGAGTCTGGAAGTCACCCATGGCCGGACTGGGTCTTTGGTAGTGAGGAGACAATTTAGCACTCTCTGTAAGCAGCTATAAACCTTAGACGGGGATAAGGCAGAATACGCCCTATTACAGACTAAGCAGTAATACTACGCAGGGGGTAATAAAGCGGGCCCCCTACTGGCTCGCCGACTCCGTGTGCAGGCAGCAGGACGACGTGTGGTGAAGCTCCAATTGCCTGATGGCAAGTGGACCTGCCAAGAGGAGCAGATTTTACACCAGTTTGAGCAGTTCTACTCTGACTTGTACACAGCGGAAGAACTTGATGAGAAGGGAGTGGAAGGCTATCTGAACTCTGTCGCCCTGACCCGAATCCCCCCAGCTGCTAGTGAACTAATGGACGGGGATATCACTACAGCGGAGGTCCTTGTGGCCATACACTGTTTACAACCAGGTAAAGTGCCTGGTGCAGACAGCTTTGAATCAGAATTCTATAAGTCCTTTGATGCCCAGCTAGCCCCAGTGCTGGCTCAATTATACAATATTTTAAGCACGGCTTCCCCACTCCCCCCACTGTGCAACTAGGCGTGGTGACCGTTATCCCTAAGCCGGGGAAGCACCCGCGCCTGTGCTCCTCACACTGACCCATCACATTACTGCATGTGGACGCCAAGATCTTTACGGGAGTCCTAGCCCACAGGCTGAACCCATACCTGCAGGGCCTGATCGACCCGGACCAAACTAGGTTCAGCCCTGAGCACTCCTGTAGCGATAATACTAAAAGATTATGCTATTTACTGGACAAGGTACATTGCGCCCAAATCCTAGCCCTTCTTCTTTGTATTGACGCAGAAAAGGCCTTTGACCGGCTCCACTGGTATTACCTCCATGAGGTTCTGAGGCATTTCGGACTTGGTTCCAGATTCTGCGACTGGATACACTGCAATTATAATAAACCTAGAGGTATGGTATCTGTGAATGGCATATTGTCCCAGCAGTTTTCTACTTTAAGGGGCACACTGCAGGGCTGCCCCCTCTCGCCTCTACTTTTTGCAATATACATGGAGCCCTTTGCTGAACGTATACGCAATCATCCAGATATAACTGGGCTACCGATGGGTGGTAGAACGTATAAACTGGCTCTCTACACAGATGATGTGCTGCTCCATCTCTCTCAACCTCAAATCTCCCTGGCAGGGGTCATGACAGAACTGATAACATTTGGTAAAGTCTCAGGCTTTACAACCAATTTCACCAAATCATCGATACTGAACTTAACTATCCCAGAGGCAGAGAGGTGCTCTCTAGAGGTGAGGCTGCCCTTCTCATGGGCCGCACAAGAAATCATGTATCTGGGCCTGAAAATACATCCCATGCCCGAAGCGACGGCAGCATGCAACTACACAAGTATATTGGATACTGCTCGCACTGAACTGACGAAAGGGAGGGCCTACAGCCTCTCGTGGCTGGGTCGTATAGCTGCTATTAAGATGACTCTTCTGCCTAAAATACTTTACCTCATGCAGAAACTGCCGCTGCAGCCACCTCCCCACCTGCTAGACAAGTTGCAGGCACTTATATGGGAGTATATTTGGAGTGGCAAGAGGGCTAGAATGTCGAAGGGCCAGGCATGCCTTTCTCAGGCAGAGGGAGGCCTGGGTGTCATGCATCTGCTTAGCTACTATTATGCAGCTCAGCTGCACTACATGGTCAAATGGGCCCGCCCGCAGACGTAAAAATACTGGTGTTTTATCGACCAGGCAGTAGCGGGAATGCACATATGGAAGGTGCCATGGCTACCTAGAAGACACTGTCCGCCCGGAGTGTATGTTTCCCCAGTCCTGCGGGTTACGATGGCAGCATTGGGTCAGGGTATAGATGGCAAAGGGACTGTCCATGCCGATCTCTCCCCAGACACCGCTTATTGGCAACCCCAATTTCGCCATCACAATTGGGGAGCCTGCTTATCTAACGTGGCAGGACTCACAGTGCAAGAGAATCGTGGACCTCTTTAATGAGAAAGGTATCATGGACTTTAGCTGACTATAGGCAGAGTATGGTTTCCCTGACAACGCAAACTGGCAATACCTGGCTGTCCACCACTGGGTAACCTCCCCCGCAATACGTCCGCATGCGAGCAGACCCCTAACTTGCTTCAAACAGTGGCTCCTAACTAGGGAAACGGACAAACGACTCCTGTCTGATATTTACGCCTTTTTGGTTACGCCGACCACGCTTCTCGCCACACCAGCCAAATGCAGATGGGAGTTCGAATGCTAGTGCACCTTTGCAGATCGAGAGTGGCGGGATATTTTACACAGGGCACGAGTGACAGCCCGCGCCACAACCACCAAAGAAATGGTCCTGAAAATAGCCCACTACGTGTATTATACACCCACTTGGATGGCTAAATGGGGGGTGCATAGCGATGGTAAGTGTTGGTGTGGATGCAGACAGCAGGGCACACTCACTACCTTGTTGTGGCACTGTCCAAAAGTTACCCCCTTTTGGGGCCCAATTCTCCAAGCAATAGATGAGATTTATAACACCAACATACCTCTGTTTCCTAGTTATAGCCTGCCGGGCCTCCCCAACCGCCAAACATACCCGCTCCGCTAGGGGCCTGGCTATTACTCTGGCCTTGGGAGCTGCTAAGCAGCTACTGCTGGCGCGCTGGGGCTCGGAGTCTATCCCCACTCACACTGACTGGTTACACAAATTGTGGACACTTATGGGCATGGAAAAACTGACGGCAGCAGCGACCAGTACACTACCCTGCTTCGATAAAACATGGGGCCCGGCTCTTATACATATGGCAGCAGGGCTTAGGGAACTGACCGGCCACTCATACCTCCGCATCCTGCGGCTGACAAGGACAGTAAATTCTCATGGCTGAACCAATATACTTACCCCTGACAAACAATTCCGGCCGATAATCCGAGCTCTGGGTGGGCCCAACGACTGACAACAGCAAACCACTGAAATAAGGTATCCCCCGCCTCTACACCCCTCTACCTTCTCATCTTTCCTTCTTTTTGTTTCCCACCCACCGGCCAATGGTTGTAGGTGGGAGATATTGTAATGTTGTTTAAAATAAATAAAAGAGATCTTAAACCATAAAATATATTTACATACAATTAATCTAACAATAAATCATTTTAATAGTCCATGGTGAGCCATTCAGTCTCCCAAGGATGGAGCTGTTGAACACCACTGCGGAAGTACCACTATGGTGGGTGCATTAACAAATGCATGTGATGATGGAAATGGGCATCACTTCTCCCGCATTAGGTCTTGGGAGGTAAATGCTGAGCACAGCAAACATTAACCCAGAGAGTTATTGTTCACATTTTCCTACTTTCGATTCTTGTGCTTTTGGACACTGTTCTCTTGCCACTGTCACTGAACCATCCATCTTGCATAAAGCGCCAAACACCACATTCAGCTATGAATATTCTCCAGTGTGTCGTTTTTTTATCGGTTTGAGTGTGTTGGGTTTATAGGTTTTAGCACTAATTCCAGAAGTTAGCTGAAATACACGTGTTAGTCCAAGCATTGGTCATAGTGTTGCTTTTACAGGCAGCATGATCAGGTGTGCCTGGATGTTTTTCTTTAGAACTTTACTTCATCAAAGAAAAAACACACTTTTCCTTTTAGTCCACACTCTGTTGATGTCTTAATGTGTTGATTGCAACTTCTTTTCTTTTTCTTATAAGTAGAGAAATGAAATGAGCAACCACTGACAACAGACACTTTTATGATTCTCCAACTATCTGCGTGTTTTTTGTTTACTTACTAGCCAAGGCTTCTATCATCTACTTATCATCACTTGGAATTTGAATATCCTGCATTATTGTAATGTTATCATCTTCTGAAATTCACTGATAGCTATGTACACTTGGTAATCAACTAAAGCTCTTCTCTTATTCACTGCACTTGAATAGTTTTTACTCTTTGTGTGTTCGCTGATGTGTTTGTAGTTGCGATAACTGGCTACAGCTCTTCACACATTCACTGCAGTTGTATGTTTTTTTCCCCGGTGTGTGTTCACTGATGGCTTCCGATGTGTGATAACCAACGACAGCTCTTCACACATTCATTAAACTTGAATGGCTTTTCCCCTGTGTGTATTCACTGTTTCCTTAATGTTGAAGATTCACTAAAATTACTTCCATACTCGCTGCAATGATTTCGTTTTTCACCTGTGTGTGATCACAGATGTTTTTGAAGATCTGATAAATGACTGAATCTCTTCTCATATTCATTGCAATATAATGGTTTCTCCCCCATGTGTGTTCACTGATGCCTTTGGAGGTGTGATAACAGACTAAAGCTCTTTCCACTCTCACTGCAATGGTATAGTTTTACCCCGGTGTGTGTTCGCTGATGTTGTTGTAGGGCTGATAAGCGACTAAAGCTCTTCACACGTTCACTGCAATGGTATGGTTTCTCCTGTGTGTGTTCGCTGATGTATTCGTAGGTGTGATAATTGCCTGAAGCTCTTCACACATTTAATGCAATTGTATGGTTTTTCCCCAGTGTGCGTTCGCTGATGTCTTTGCAGGCATGATAATTGACTAAAACGTTTCGCACATTCACTGCATCCGAAGGGCTTTTCCCCTGTGTGTACTCGCTGATGTTTCCTTAATGTTGAAGATGCACTAAAACTACTTTTTCTACATTGGCTGCATTGATATGTTTTTTTGCCTGTGTATGTTCGTTGATGTTTTTGGAGGTCTGATAACTGACTGAATCTCTTCACACATTCATTGCAATGGTATGGTTTCTCTCCTGTGTGTGTTTGCTGATGGCTTTGGAGGTGTGATAAATGACTAAAGCTCTTCATACATTCACTGCAGTTGTATGGTTTTTCCTGTGTGTGTGTTCGCTGATGCTGTTTTAGGTTTGATAAAAAACTAAAGCTCTTTTCACATTCATTGCACTTGAATGGCTTTGCTCCTGTGTGTATTTGCTGATGATTCCTTAATGTCGAAGAGCTACTAAAGTTACTTCCACATTCCTTGCAATGATAGGGTTTTTCCCCTGAGTGTATACGCTGATGGCTTTGGAGAGCTGATAATCGACTAAAGCTCTTCACACATTCATTGCACTTGAATGGCTGTTCTCCTGTGTGTATTCGCTGATGATTCCTTAATGTCGAAGAGCCACTAAAGTTACTTCCACAGTCATTGCAATGGTATGGTTTTTCCCCGGTGTGTGTACGATGATGGCTTTGGAGAGCTGATAACAGCCTAAAGCTCTTCAGACATTTATTGCACCTGAAAGGCTTTTCTCCTGTGTGTATTCGCTGATGTTTCCTTAATGTTGAAGATTCACTAAAACGACTTTCACATTCGCTACAATGGTATGGTTTTTCGCCTGTGTGTGATCGGTGATGCTGTTGTAGGGCTGATAAGTAGCTAAAGCTCTTCACACATTCACTGCAATGGTATGGTTTTTCCCCTGTGTGTGTTCGCTGATGTATTCGTAGGTGTGATAACTGACTGAAGCTCTTCACACATTCACTGCAATGGTATGGTTTTTCCCCTGTGTGTGTTCGCTGATGTATTCGTAGGTGTGATAACTGACTGAAGCTCTTCACACATTCACTGCAATGGTATGGTTTTTC
The DNA here is from genome assembly GCF_031143425.1 of Pleurodeles waltl. NCBI lineage: Eukaryota > Metazoa > Chordata > Amphibia > Caudata > Salamandridae > Pleurodeles > Pleurodeles waltl. Next base: position 11,350,425 of record NC_090442.1, read on the forward strand.
CCCAGTGTGCGTTCGCTGATGTCTTTGCAGGCATGATAATCGACTAAAACGTTTTGCACATTCACTGCATCTGAATGGCTTTTCTCCTGTGTGTGTTTGCTGATGGTGCTTTAATTGCGATGACAAACTAAAGCTCTCACTGCATGTGTACGATTCTTCTTTCTTGGTTAGAGTCTCTGGGTCGGGTCTATATTTGTCTACAGCACATGACTGTGTTTTCTGATGGGTCAACATGGTTCGTAAAGCACTTGTGTTATTCTCACTTTCCTGTATTTGTTTGTATTAAGGACATTTGATTTCCAATTTAAAAGTAAAGTACAATGGTCACTAAATACTTGCCAGACTCATAATATGAGCAAGGCTTCCTTACGAGAGATTATGTATTTAGATTGGATAACAGTTTTCAAGGCTTATGGGTAAAGATTAATCCTCTTCCTTTTGGTTGATGTACATTGGGACAGTCCGTTGTATTGTAGACAGTAGAACTCTTATTTTCTTTATCCTTCAGTTGTTGTCTCCACTCAGTTGTGCTTTTCTCTGGTTCTTGTGGTGTAGCCAGGAAGAGTTTAACTAGAGCATTGAATTATGGTCTGTTATCATTTTAGGAACCGGAGCACTGTGGTAAACACATCATACAGATCCCATGAATCAAAACTGGTGTTGGTCGCCTGTTTATTCAGGAGGTGGTTTGTCAGTGCTGTTGCCTTAATTTTCTTGAAATCATTTCACAGTCTTGTGGTGTGAAGGTGCACAGCTTACACTCTTGTGTTCACTGAATTGTCCTTTAGAGCTTCTTCCAGCGTCTGTCAGTTTATGCTCAGGGTTCTCAGTCTCTGACTGTACTGATGTTTTCCTGAATATTGGAGTTGATTGTTTCTGACCATTTTTGTTGACTTACAGAATCATTGTTGTTATTCATAAGCATTTCATGCATTCAAGGCTTGTTTTCTGTTGGATGTAAAGAGATTTAAAATTACGAAATGCAAATGTAACAGAATGTGAAAAACAATATTTAACTGGCTATAAACAACATCTCTTATTTACCATATTTGAAACTAAGCAATGCTTTTTTCACCACCCACAGATATTTAACTAAATGTTCTGTTGAACATGTCACATCTTATCCACTTCAGAAAAGGAGGTGATTTATTAGTTATCACGTAGTAACTTAGCATGGAATGGGCGAGCACGGTGTTAGGGTTTGTACACAGCAAAGAGCATGTCCCCTCTCACTGCACTAGTGGGTTCTGTAATAGCTCCCTTTTAAACTTACTATTGAAAGCCTTTCTTGTTATCTCACCTTCCCCCCCCTAGGCTTCTGTGTATGTTGTTTAATGTGCTGTTTTGTTTACACATTGGGCCTTGCTTTTACCAAGGCTTCTTTAAAATACTCCTCCCTAGGCCATGTGTTAATCCAACTCATTTATATAATAACTGAAACTCTGCACACCTTTCAAGAACATGTGCAGCATGTGAGGACCCCACCCAGCTCTTCAAACCACACCCAGCTCTGCACACCTTCCAAGAACATGTGCAGCATGTGAGGACCACACCCAGCCCTTCAAACCACACCCAGCCCTGTCTATAAAAGGCATCCCCCGAGCCTCACCCAGTGCTTGTGCTCGTCTACCTCCCGCTTACCTGAGAACAGATCCCTCGGCGCTGGCACTCCTGCTCTTTACAGACTTTCATTGACTTCAATGGGCGCAGCTTCTGGCTCTTCCTTCTTCCGGTTTCCGGTTCCTCCTTGCTTCAGCCTCTCTCCTATGAGTAACCTGCAAAAGAGAAAGAAGACAAGGTTAGACTGATCAGTATCTCTTGCCAGCAACAAGTAAGTGCAAAACCTTTTATTACCTGAAAGAACTTTGACAACAATTTCTGGATTCGTGTATAGACAGTTTGAAGCGAAATACCTTCCACGAACATTGTGATTCAAACTCTTTGTTACAAGAATATTTTGCAGAACTTTGTGAAGCAAACATTGTTTTTTCTCATGGAACTTTTAAGAATCGAACAGTGGAAACCATTAACAGCAAGGCAAACAGTAAATCAAGGACTTGCACAAATTACATGCTGTATTTTGATGTAAAAGTACAGTATTTGTTTTATGAAAGATTCTGGAAATATGGGAAAAGTGAGTCTGCTATTGGGAATTTAGGCTTTAGTTATATTATGATGAATGTTTGATATTGGTAATTCTGATAACGGTATTTGTTTAATGTTTTAGAAGCTTTACAGTAATAGAAAACACATCCCAGAGCAGTAACACATTCCAAACCTGGAAACTAGAGACCAGGATCCAAGAGGTACTTTTAGAAGAGAATTTCTAATAAATAAAGGGATAGTCAGGAACCCATTTAGGAATAGGTTGCACTTATCTGTTCTTTGTTTATGTTTCATTAGGCACCAGTTTCTACAGAAGTCAGAAAGGGCTGCAGATGTGTGCAGCACTTCAACAGTGGAAACGCAAGAACGGTGTTGTCTCTCTTTTTTATTTTATCCACTTCCCCCCTTCCCTTGAGCTTCTGTTCTTAGTGCACTGTTTTAAAAACTAGTGTGCTGGAACAAGCAGTTTCAGGGTGGGGTCGGATTGTCTTCAACCTCCATCAGAACTGAACAAGAACTCAGGTGAGCTGGGCTTTGAAAGAAGCACAAGCCTTAAAAAATTTCAGTTCTGGTGGACGATGAATACCGGGGAAGAAATAGAGGGCATTGACGTCACGGATATGGCGCAGGCCCTAAATGAGGACTTGGCTCATAATGAATCAGTGTCTGGCATCTTGCAACATATGCAAGAGGAAATAGAGAGATTAAAGATGGAGAATACCTCTTTAAAACAGGATGTAAGCAGGTATAAATTTAGGGGATCTCAGTGGAACACCGCTTCTACGCCTTTGTTTAAAACCGCCTCAGAGACAGGGGCGCCATCAAAACATACAACTTTGCCTTCCCCAGTTGAGGTTACTGTTAATGTTCCTAATGTTGTGCCCTTAGCAGCACCTGAACGTTTTCATGGAGATAGTAACAAATTCCATGTTTTTATCAATCAATGTCAATTACACTTCATTTGTAAGCCACAACAGTTCCCTACTGATGATACGAAAGTGGCATTCGTCTTGTCTTATTTGGGTGGCACAGCAGCCAATTGGTCAATTCCTTTCGTGGATAGAGATGATCCCATCCTCCATAATTGGAATCAATTTAAACGTACCATGACCAGCCTTTTTGCAAAACACACTTTCATGCAGGCAAGTGATAATGAGCTTTTAAATCTTAAACAAGGCAACAAGGATTTATTGACCTATCTCACTAGTTTTAATCGTTTACTCACCGAGACACAGTGGCCAGAAGAAAAGCGTGTCTCCCTTTTTTATAAAGGTTTGAGAGACGAGTTAAAAGACGCGCTGGCTCTTATCGTTGATTTGCCAAAAGACTATTCGGACTTTGTAGATTTAGTTGTGAAATTAGAACATAGACTAGGAGAAAGAAAGGGAGATAAATACAAACTGGAATCACAGTTAACTTTTATTAGACACAAGAAGAAAGACACAGATAATAAACTCCCTGAACCAGAGCCTATGCAAATAGGGACACTCAGAGGTCCACTCACATCAGAGGAAAAAGAAAGAAGGAGAACATTTCAATTATGTTTATATTGTGGCAGGGCAGGTCACTTTGCCAGAGAATGTCCAGTAAAGCCTAAAACTCCACGAAAGGGTGCTGTTTCCTCCACCTCCTCAACTGAATCGGGAAACGATTAAGCTCGACAAGGGGAGAGGTTACTTGTTCGAGAAAACATCTTAATCAAACCTCTAATGCTGCAGCCTTCAGGGTACCGCACATACCTAGACATTTCATAATTCAGGTCGTTTTAATTGTTACTACCCAAGTGAGGCGTTCTCTCCCTGTCCTACTGGACTCAGGCGCGACAGGAAAATTTGTGGATAATAAGTTAGCTGAAATCTTAGGACTTCCTATGTGCCTAAAGCCTTGTCCAGAAGCAGTATGTGCAGTGGATGGGTCAGAATTGACCTCTGGATTAATCACAAAACAAACAAGTCCACTTGTTATGGTCTGTCAGAACGGGCACACAGAGGTGATTAGCTTTGATCTGATAGATACTCCTAATTTTGGTTTGATTCTCGGGGTACCCTGGTTAACAACTCATAACCCAAAAATTGATTGGGTGAATAGAACTGTTACTTTGGATTCCTCTTTCTGTAGAACCAATTGCTATCAAGAAGCAGGTACAGAACAGAGCACAGTATTACACTGTGCTAGTGTTACACAAGATGAACCAAGTCTCCCTCCTGAATATTCTGACTTTAAAGACGTCTTTGATCCAGTAAAGGCTAGTGTGCTGCCCCCACATAGGTCTTATGACTGCCGTATAGATCTTATCCCAGGGGCCCCTTTACCTAATAACAGAGTATATGCTTTGACTGACGAAGAAACCAAATACTTAAGAACCTACCTAGATGACCTACTACAGTCTGGGTTCATCCGTCATTCCACATCTCCGGTGTCATCTCCACTCTTTTTTATCCCGAAGCCGGATAAATCCCTGCGCGCGTGTATCGATTATAGAGGACTAAATAAGGCTACAATAAAGAATAAATATCCTCTTCCTCTAATACCTGTGTTGTTGGATCAATTAAGACATTCTACTGCATACACTAAACTAGATCTGCGGGGAGCTTACCACCTGGTCCGAATAAAAGAGGGGGATGAGTGGAAGACAGATTTCAAGACAAAGTTTGGTTTATTTGAGTACACAGTAATGCCCTTTGGGTTATGTAATGCCCCTGCGGCCTTTCAGTTCTTTATAAATGAGGTCCTACACGAATTCCTGGACGTTTGTGTCATAGTATACATAGACGACATCCTCATTTACTCTAAGAACTCAGAAGAACATACCCAACATGTTCGTGCAGTATTATCAAAGTTAAAAGAAAATCATCTTTTTGCTAAGTTAGAAAAGTGTACTTTTAATGTCAACAAGGTGGACTTTTTAGGATACTGCCTGTCACCTCAAGGAATAACTATGGATGTAAAGAAAATCAGTGCTATTGCTGATTGGCCAGAACCATCCTCTGTAAAAGATATTCAGAAATTTCTGGGTTTCGCCAATTTTTATAGGAGGTTTATTGCACATTTTGCAGACATTGCGGCCCCAATAACTACCTTGTTGCGGAAAGGGCAACGATTTCTTTGGACTGATGAGGCGGCACACGCCTTTCAACTCCTAAAACAAAAGTTCACTTCAGCCCCAATTCTGAAACATCCTGATCCTGACTTGCCCTTTTTTGTTGAAGCGGATGCTTCACAAGTAGCTTTAGGAGGAGTTCTCTCTCAACGAGATGCAGTAGATGGCCAGTTACATCCTATAGCCTTCTATTCTAAAAAGTTATTGCCAGCTGAACAAAATTACACTGTGGCTGAAAGGGAACTACTAGCTATCAAAGTAGCCTTTTCAGAATGGAGGCACCATTTAATGGGAGCCAAGTACCCAGTTACAATCTTTTCTGACCATAAGAACCTACAGTTTTTTGGATCACTTAAAGCACTAACACCACGTCAGATGCGCTGGTTAATTTTTTTTAGCACATTTGACTTTGTTATAACCTATAGACCAGGTGCACAACAAATTCAATCTGATGTGTTATCTAGATACGGACATACCTCAGACATGAAACAAGATAAAATAGGAGAACCCATTATTCCTCCCCAAAAGTTGTTGGCACCAGTACAACAGAAGGATTTCATCACAGATCTATATAATGCACACATGCAAATAGCACCTCAGGATTGGTTAAAGGATTCCCATAACACAATACAACGAGGTTTATTGTATCACGACAACATGCTGTTAGTGCCCACCTCTGAATTACAAACACAGGTGATAATTTGGCATCACGCCTCACCGTTGGCAGGTCATCCTGGTTGGGTAAAAACCCTGGAAAATGTGCAAAAACACTTTTGGTGGGACACTATAAGAAAGGACATTAAGCAATTTGTCACTACCTGTCCAATTTGTGCAAGACATAAATCTTCTCATAAGGCTCCTGACGGCTTGTTAATACCAATGCCAACACCCAAACAACCTTGGCACACTGTGAGCGTAGACTTTATTGTAGGTTTACCACCTGTAAAATCCTTCACAACAGTGTTGGTTATAGTGGATTTTTTATCTAAAATGGCACATTTTGTACCATTACGGAAATTACCCACGGCGGCAGAATTTGCCGATATTTTTATAAGGGAAATTGTGCGTTTACATGGTTTGCCAAGCAAAGTGGTGTCAGACCGAGGGAGCCAATTCAACTCCAGATTTTGGAAAAAATTATGTGAAAAACTGAAAATAGATGTGGCCTTATCCACTGCTTTCCACCCAGAGACAGATGGACAGACTGAACGACTGAACCAAACCTTACTTCAAACGCTACGTTGTTTATTGGCTGATTATTCTAGTGAATGGTTGGAAGCTCTCCCTGTAGCAGAGTTTGTTTATAATAATACTGAGCATTCAGCTCTACTTTGCTCACCATTCTATTTCTTGCAGGGGTATCATCCAAGAGCTATACCCATTTTGTTAGAAGATTCCCTGTTGCCTACAGTAACGGATAGACTAACGAGGTTAGGTGACATACAAGACAAAGCCAGGAAACATTTATTAAAGTACAAGGAAAGCATGAAAAGACAAGCAGACAAACACAGGTCTGAGGCCCCAATGTATAAAATTGGTGACAAGGTATGGCTCTCCACAAAGAACCTAAACATAGAGGGATCCCGAAAGCTGCAACCACGTTTCATTGGACCCTTTAGTATAACTGCCCTAGTAAACCCGGTAACAGTAAAATTAGATTTACCAAAAGAATATCCAGTACATACTACATTCCATGTGTCCTTGCTTAAGCCGTACAACTCAAAAACCCGACCTGAACCACCACCTCCACCCATACCAATTAAGGGAAATCTGGAATATGAAGTGAAAAGCATAAAAGACTCAAAAAGAATTAGTGGACATCTGTTTTATTTAGTAGAATGGAAAGGATATGATGAATCTGAGAATTCATGGGAACCAGCATATGTACATGCCCCACAGCTGATTAGACGGTTTTATTTAAAAAATCCAGGAAAACCCCGTCCTGTAGGAGGGCCTTTGAGGGGGGCAACTGTTAGGGTTTGTACACAGCAAAGAGCATGTCCCCTCTCACTGCACTAGTGGGTTCTGTAATAGCTCCCTTTTAAACTTACTATTGAAAGCCTTTCTTGTTATCTCACCTTCCCCCCCCTAGGCTTCTGTGTATGTTGTTTAATGTGCTGTTTTGTTTACACATTGGGCCTTGCTTTTACCAAGGCTTCTTTAAAATACTCCTCCCTAGGCCATGTGTTAATCCAACTCATTTATATAATAACTGAAACTCTGCACACCTTTCAAGAACATGTGCAGCATGTGAGGACCCCACCCAGCTCTTCAAACCACACCCAGCTCTGCACACCTTCCAAGAACATGTGCAGCATGTGAGGACCACACCCAGCCCTTCAAACCACACCCAGCCCTGTCTATAAAAGGCATCCCCCGAGCCTCACCCAGTGCTTGTGCTCGTCTACCTCCCGCTTACCTGAGAACAGATCCCTCGGCGCTGGCACTCCTGCTCTTTACAGACTTTCATTGACTTCAATGGGCGCAGCTTCTGGCTCTTCCTTCTTCCGGTTTCCGGTTCCTCCTTGCTTCAGCCGCTCTCCTATGAGTAACCTGCAAAAGAGAAAGAAGACAAGGTTAGACTGATCAGTATCTCTTGCCAGCAACAAGTAAGTGCAAAACCTTTTATTACCTGAAAGAACTTTGACAACAATTTCTGGATTCGTGTATAGACAGTTTGAAGCGAAATACCTTCCACGAACATTGTGATTCAAACTCTTTGTTACAAGAATATTTTGCAGAACTTTGTGAAGCAAACATTGTTTTTTCTCATGGAACTTTTAAGAATCGAACAGTGGAAACCATTAACAGCAAGGCAAACAGTAAATCAAGGACTTGCACAAATTACATGCTGTATTTTGATGTAAAAGTACAGTATTTGTTTTATGAAAGATTCTGGAAATATGGGAAAAGTGAGTCTGCTATTGGGAATTTAGGCTTTAGTTATATTATGATGAATGTTTGATATTGGTAATTCTGATAACGGTATTTGTTTAATGTTTTAGAAGCTTTACAGTAATAGAAAACACATCCCAGAGCAGTAACACATTCCAAACCTGGAAACTAGAGACCAGGATCCAAGAGGTACTTTTAGAAGAGAATTTCTAATAAATAAAGGGATAGTCAGGAACCCATTTAGGAATAGGTTGCACTTATCTGTTCTTTGTTTATGTTTCATTAGGCACCAGTTTCTACAGAAGTCAGAAAGGGCTGCAGATGTGTGCAGCACTTCAACAGTGGAAACGCAAGAACGGTGTTGTCTCTCTTTTTTATTTCATCCACTTCCCCCCTTCCCTTGAGCTTCTGTTCTTAGTGCACTATTTTAAAAACTAGTGTGCTGGAACAAGCAGTTTCAGGGTGGGGTCGGATTGTCTTCAACCTCCATCAGAACTGAACAAGAACTCAGGTGAGCTGGGCTTTGACACACGGGCCACCCACATGCTACAGGTACAGCTTATGGTAGATGCAGATGGACCAGATTTCATGTAAACAAAAACAGAGTGTGGAAAAAGAGGATTCAGGATGTACTGCTGTTTCTTTAGTTTCAGGAAGTGTACAACAAAGTTAACTCCTCTGGAAGTATATAACAAAGTTAACTGCATTCACATAATTCAATGCTTTCCTGTTCCCATTGGATCATCTCAAGTGCCACCTCCTCTCTTCACCTTGTCTTTACAGACCATTTGAGATATGAAAACTACTCTGGAAACAAATTGGAAACCTTAGTTAATTATATATGGGTCCGACAAGCAGATCAGGCCACCTTTAGGGCCAGAATAGATGCGAGCAAATTGGTGCTGCCGGGAACGCGCCCCTTGCTGACAGAGATTCTGTCCCACATCAACGCCCTCCAGATGGAGGTATGACAAGTATAAACCATGGTGGAGGACACTGAGGGCCAATCTTGCCAGAACCATATGCAAGTGGTGGGCCTCCCAGAAGGTCCAAATATGGAACTTTTACTTGAGGAATGTCTGCTTCATATTGTCCTTGGCAGTAAATGTATCAAGTCTGGACACTGGATCGGGTCCACTGAGACCGAGGCCAGACCCCACACAGGGGCTACATCCCCGCTGGAGGTGGCTTGTCTCTTTAACTACTGGGAATGCAATCACATACTGCAAGTTGCCAGGTCCAAGGATCCCTGATGAATCTCCAAGGCCTCAATGAACATGTATCCAGACTACACTACAGAAGTACAAAGAGTCAGAGGTTCATTCTTGATGGTCACACAGAACCTCCAGCAACTCAGCCTGAAATATTCTCTTACACACACAGCCAAATTGCCTATGGTGGACTCTCAAGCCACCCTATTTTTCACAACACTGGTAAATGGCTGGGGCTGGCTGGAGACGAAGGGGGTGTCTGCAATGTCCCACAACATTCAATGGAATACAGAATGGAAACCTTCCACACCACAAAGGCATCAGCCCAGGACCCCCAGGAGCAGGCCCTCCAGCGAGTAGGAAGTGCAAGAACGTGCCATGGTTGTGGCAGAGGTTGTATCCTGCCACAGTAAAACAGCGACCTTCCCTAGGTTCCCTTCCATCACCCCAGAGCGGGAGGTGATCTCCGATTTGGATCTCACTCGAGCAGAATTGAGCACATGCCTGGAATTAATGTCCATGACATCTGACCAAGTGATATGACACCACAAAATGTGTTCTATTTTGGAGTGGAGGTGCTTCTCAGAGTGCAGACTGAAAAGGAGAAGAAAAAATGGGCACCACCATTAGGGTACGGTTTGTGCATTTCTCCCCTTGACAAACGAAGAGACTGTAATCCCCCAGTCTCATATGGAACATGTTCCTCTCTTGTCTGTTTTCCTTTTTAGTTTTCCTTTCGTCATGGCCACATATGAGACACAACCAGGGACCTGGGAGTTGGGGTAAATGTTTTATGTTTTTGTTCGTGGACAAGCAGCATTACTCTATACACCCAGGTCAGGGACCGGCTGTGGTCACAGGTTCTAGAATTCCGAGCCTGGAAGAGAGCAGGTGGATAGCCTAGGCACCAACATGCGGACAAGTCACACATATATGCCTACATATAACATACTGACCTAGACTATACTGGGAATGGCCAAGCCCAGATGCCGTCACCTAATTTATTCTTACTTTTGACGCAGACTAACATTGCGTTTCTTCAGAAAACACATCTTACTGCAAACATGGTGGGTGGCAACCTCTTATTTGGAGTATCAATCAACTCAGTTTTATAGAGTGTGTCTACTCACTTGTGAGGGTATCCAGGCACTGGGTTCTTGCTTGGATCAGTTGAAGAACCAGGTCTTCAGTCCTTTTCTGAATTCAGTGAGAGAGGATGATGTTCGGGGGTGCAGGGGGAGGTCGTTCCAGGACTTGCCAGAGAAGTGGGAGAAGGAGCATCCTACACTGCTGCTTCGGCAGATAAGGGAAATGTGAGCGATGGAAGTGGAGCGCAGGTGTCTAGAGAGCTGATGAAAGTTCAGGCAGTGGTTGATGTATGCTGGTCCTTTGTCATCAGAATCTTGGTGGTGCGTGCCTAGGGCCTGTGCCTGGGTGGATCCCTTGCCTACCTCAGGGCTACTCGAGCAATGGGCAACTATCCTGTGGAAAAGCCCGCTGGTTTGCAGAGACCACCAAATGGTGGTCCTGTTATGAATTCCACTGAGTCAGCTAACGCCTTGATCCCTGCCCGAAATGGGATCTACATGTCCTGCAATATGAAATCAATAGTGCCTGCTGTCATTCAGTGCGAGAGCCTTGAATCCCTGCTTGTGTTGAGGTTTACACTTACTACAACATGCAAATAATATTGCCTGCTAAGATTCAATGCGGGAACTAATATTGCCTGTGGTTGCCGCCTTGGACCACTGCCTGTACTGGGGTTGCATGCAATGCAATATGCAATCAATATTCCACGCTGCAATTCTGTAATTCAGTATGGGAACTAATATTGTCCATCATTTAGTTCCAGAGAAGGAGTGCACGTCAGCACTATAAAATCCAGAAGCACTGAGCGTGCTCACTATTCCAGGTACTGATCAGAGGAACACCTTCTATCCTGGGCTCCCGCACTAAACTGGATCTCTCAGTTTTGTTGACAGACTGTGTTGGCCAAGGTTTGTTCACCTGAGCACTTTGGTGATGAGATTGCTCACGCTGAGAGTGATCCGGCCCTCACTTGGGACAGAGTGGATGCTCCCTGGTAGGAGCCAAGTCGGCTGAATTCCTTAGCGTTTCAAGCCTCGTCACAGTTTTGGTTCTAACTCAGAGGAAGAGACTAAGGCCCTCATTATGACATTGGCGGTAAGTCCCACTTACCGCCATGCCGACTGCCGCCAACATACTGCAACCGCAGCGGTATACCGATACCCATATTATGACACACACATAGCAATCCGTCACTATACGGACAAAAAAACACAAGTCCGTCAGCCCAAAGGTCAGTGATAAAATGGCGGTACCAAAACCCACACTGTTACGCGAACAGAACTATGCCCACAGCATTATGACCCACGAATCACTGCGGCGGACATTCAACTGCGGTAATGCCGTGGGACAGCACCCCAGAACAAGGGATGACATCAGGAAGAGGTGGAACGACCTATGGGGGAAGGTGCGTTCCGTGGTTGCAAGACACCAGATAGCTGTACAGAGGATTGGCGGTGGACCCCCACCTCCTCCCCCACAACTAACAACATGGAAAGAGCAAGTCTTAGCAATACTGCATCCTGAGGGCCTGGCAGGAGTAGCTGGAGGACTGGACTCTGGTAAGTCAAATCTCTATTACTATCACCCCCATTCCTGCATGCCATCACATACGCGCGCTTACATCATTACAGGCAGAGACGGAAGGGGAAACCCTTCCCCTTTCACCCCCACCTCCCTGTAATGACGGCAGCGTGTGATATGCGCTTACATCATTACAGGGTGCTGGTCGCACTGGAAGCCATTTGCTTCCAGTGCGACTGAGTGAGAAAGAGGTAAGTTTCTCCTCCGGCTGGTGGGGGGTTGCAAACAAAGAGGCACCGGGGGAAAGGAAAGGGTTTTCCTTTCCCCCGGTGTCTCTTTGAGCATTCCTGCTGCCCAATCGCATTGCGATCGGGCAGCAGGAATGCCCACTAGACGCCAGGGATTTTTTTTGTTTTTGTTTATTTCTAATGTGTTTTGTGTCGGGGAGCGGCTCCTTGGGCAAAGGTCGCTCCCATTTGGGGGGCATGTTTGTTGTGGCCATTTCTGCCCCCTTGGGGGCAGATTGGCCTATTATTTTTAGGCTGATCTGCCCACAAGGGGGGCAGAAACCACTAGACGCCAGGGATTTTTTGTTTTTGTTTATTTCTAATGTGTTTTGTGTCGGGGAGCGGCTCCTTGGGCAAGGGTCGCTCCCATTTGGGGGGCATGTTTGTTGTGGCCATTTCTGCCCCCCTTGGGGGCAGATCGGCCCAATATTTTTAGGCTGATTGGGGGCAGAAACCACCAGATGCCAGGGATTGTTTTGTTTTGTTTATAATGCATGTTTTTTGTGTATGGGAGCGGCCCCTTGGGCAAGGGTCGCTCCCATTTTGGGGCTTGTTACCTGAGCCATTTGGGGCAGATCGGCCTAAACCACTAGAACACCAGGGATTTTCGTCAAAATGATTATGTGGGGGGCGCCCCCTTGGGCAAGGGGCGCCCCCCCCCCAAGGGGGGCATTAAACTGTTGGCCATTTCGGCTTTTTTCTTTAGGCCCATCTGCCCCCAAGGGAGGCAGAAGCCACTTAGACACCAGGGATAGTGTGCGTGTATGTGTTAGCGGATGGGGGGCGGCCCCTTGGGCAAGGGTCGCCCCCCTTTGGGGGCACGTGTACCAAGGCCATTTCTGCCCCCCTTGGGGGCAGATTGGCCTATTATTTTTAGGCTGATCTGCCCCCAAGGGGGACAGAAACCACTAGAACGCCAGGGATTTTTAAAATATGTTTATTTATGTGGGGGGGGGGCGACCCTTGGGCAAGTGCTCCCCCAAGGGGGGCATTGAACTGTTGGCCATTTATGCCCCCTTGGGGGCAGATGGGCCTATTGTTTTTAAACCTATCTGCCCCCCAGCGACTGTGAAGGGACAGTGCCTGGGGAATCAGGAAGGACCTGAGGGACATCCACACTACCCTGGTCAGCATTGTAGGGGTGCTGGCAGACATGGCCAACACCATGAGAGAGGCAGTGGCACACCAACGGGCCCCTGACACTAGCCACACCGATGAACAGCCCTCCACCTCCGCTGATACTAGTGGACAGGAGGCCCCACCACAGGAACAACAGGTCACTAGCACCCCTCTCCCTGCAGAAGGAGAACCACCCTGAAAACGGTCCCTGCGATCCAGGCAGAAGCCAGAGAACATTGCCAAGACCCCCGCCAGGAAATAAGACTCTCCTGAATGTCACCCTTGTGTCCCATTCTGTCACCCTGTCCACCTTGAACTGCCATTGCTCCCCTTACTATGCCCCCGTGGACAATGCACCTGTGATACAAAGAGACTGGACTCTATCCTGGACTCTCCTCCACCATCACCCAAGCCCACTGCACATCCACATAAAATTTTCAGCAATTAAATAAACACCCTTTGAAAAAATACAAGTATGTAGTATGTCAAATGATTTAAGTATGTATTCCTTTAACAATCTGTAGACATTGCAAGTAGACTGTACAGTAATGTATACATAGGTATGACCTGTATTGTGCTGCAGTCAATATACCAGGAGCGAGAGTAGGGCACAAATATCTGTGAATAGACATGTCAAAGGGTACAGTAAGTGGCCATAGTAGTGGGAACAGCAGCCTGGCAATGAAAATTTACAACACAAAACTGCAATGGGAGGTGAAGTTACAGTGTCTTACCTGTGTGTCACTGGACGTACTGTTGAATGTTAGATGTTCCGTTGTCCTCATCCTCTGCCTCCTCTTCGTCACTGTCCACAGGCTCCAACGCTGCCACACGCCCATCTCCAGCCTCATGCTCCTGCAGAAAAGGCACCTGGCGTCTCAAGGCAAGGTTGTGCAACATGCAACATGCCACGATGATCTGGCACACCTTCTTGGGTGACTAGCACTGGGAACTACCAGTCAGATGGATGCACTGAAACCTGGCCTTCAGTAGGCCAAAGGTTTGCTCTATAACTTGCCTTGTTCACCCATGTGCCTCATTGTAACGTTCCTCTGCCCTTGTCCTGGGATTCTTCACAGGGGTCAGTATCCATGAGAGGTTGGGGTAACTAGAGTCACCTGTAAATATCGAGGGATACCTTTTAGCCAGACACTCACCATTTGGGGCAACTCCACACCCATATATCAACATACACTGGGTGGGGACCATGGGCTCACCCATTAGCCACACCCTGTGCCTCTGGGGTTGAGCCATCACATATGGGATGCTGCTATTCCTCAGGATATAAGCATCATGCACTGACCCAGGATACTTTGCATTCACAGAGGGAGATGTACTAGTACGCCAGGCACACTATCTGCACATTCATGGATTGAAAGCCCTTTCGATTTCTGAACACCTGTTCATTTCTCCTGGGGAGGACAAAGGCAATATGTGTACCATCAACTGCCCCAACAATGTTGGGGATATGTCCCATTGCATAGAAGTCAGCTTTCAGTGTGGCCAAATCCTCCACCTGGGGGAATACGATGTAGCTGTGCATGTGTTTCATCAGGGCAGACAACACTCTGGTCAGCACTATTGAGAGCATTGGCTTGGACATTCCTGCTGCCATGACCGCTGTCACTTGGAAGGAGCCACTCGCCAAGAAATGGAGCACAGATAGGAATTGCACAAGAGGGGGGATCCCAGTGGGTTGACGGACAGCTGAGATCAGGTCTGGCTCCAATTGGGCACACGGCTCTTGGATTGTGGCCCTATCAAGTCTGCAGGTCAGGATAATGTGCCTGTCCTTCATTGTTGCCAAGTCCACCAGGGGCCTGTACAAGGGGGATGTCTCCATCTCCTATTCATCCTCAGCGGTTGTACTCTAGGGGGTAAAACAATGAGCATCTGGTCAGTTTTCAACATTTCCTCAATGTACAATGCATTGCATGTTGTGACAGAAACAGTATGTTTATTTTTAGTCCCAAAATGTGCTTATGTCGGCTGTGACGCAGTTAGGTGCCATGGCCTGCCCCCCCCCCCCCTGAAATGGCAGACACCTGTCATGTGTGAAGCGACAGGTGGAAATGAGGTAATGCACCTGATGTTGCGGTTGAATACCGCAGTGCAACTCCTCATTGGTTATCATTGGGCCCTATGGGTTACAGTAGCCAATGGTGATGTACGCCAGCGGTGACAGTATGCACCGTCGCGGACGTGACTGCCATTTTCTATTTCTTCCCTCACTTGCTACCTGACCTTCAACAGGAGAGGACCTACACTGCAAGTGCTGTTGTGACCTGTGTTTGGAAGCGGCCATGGCTCAAGTCACTGGGAAAAGAGCCCCTGCCTTCACCACTGCGGAGCTGGAGAGCCTGATGGATGGGGGTCCTACCCCAGTACCGATTGCTTTATGGGCCTCCAGACCAACAGATGAGGACACTGTGTGCACGATGCATGGGGCATGAATGCATGGTGTGCTGTGTGTGAAGGCCTCGTGTAAGAGGGGAGTGGTGGAGGGGTCCTGGGCAGCATGCTGCATGTATGGTGGGCAATGTATGTGTGTAAGGGGATGGGAGGGATATGATGGGCCATGGGTGTAACAGGCCGGACAGTATGACTGATCCCTTTTTCTATTTTAATTTTTCTGCAGGTCAGCGCCCATCAGAAAAAGGGTATATGGCATGCGATCACCAAGGATGTGCGGGCCCTGGGGGTCTACGGCAGGCAGAGCACCCACTGTCGAAAATGGTGGGAGGACCTGAGACGCTGGGCAAGGAAGACAGCGGAGGCCCAGCTGGGGATGGCTTCCCAACGAGGAAGGGGTGCCCGTCGAACCCTGACCCCCCTAATGTTCAGCATACTGGCAGTGGCCTATCCGGAGCTGGGTGGGCGCTTGAGGGCATCACAGCAGCCACAAGGGAGTGAGTATAGTTTTCAAATCTGCAAATTGCGCGTGGTGGGGTGGTCTCTGGGTGGGGGATGTGGGCCTGTGGGTGCCCCTAGGCCAGGCCGGACATTGCAGGGTAGGTTCCATGATGGGAAGAGGCTAATGCACTCCACCCCTAAACATGCTAGTGGGCATCTATTACTGGGCAGGGATCTGTGGCTCTCAGGTATGCTGCTATTGGCGTTAGGTATTACTGTCCATGGCCTGGTGACTAGCATTGTGAGTGGTAGTGCATTGCGTAGTGCATAGGGCTGTCCACTGTGTGTTGTGTACGCCAACAGTGGTGTTGTTGCTGGCATTGACCAAGTGTATCATCTATCTCTTCCACCCCCTTTTTGTTTTGTCATCCTGTCCTTATGTGCAATAGCATCATCTGGTGGAGGAGCAGAGGCACAGACGACGGAGGGAGCTGCATCCCACATGGCCCTGGAGGCCAAATCCACAGACCGTGAGGGCACCAGTGGGACGGAGGGCGAGGGGAGCACCACTACGGAGACAGGAGGGGACAGTTTGGACAGTGATACCTCCTCCGATGGAAGCTCCCTGCTTGTGACGGACACCTCTGTGGCCGCCCCAACTACAGGTACAGCCACCACCCCCGTACCAGCACCACCCTCCCAGCAGCCCTTCAGCGAGTTTCTTGTGCCCGC
Organism: Pleurodeles waltl; assembly: GCF_031143425.1. NCBI lineage: Eukaryota > Metazoa > Chordata > Amphibia > Caudata > Salamandridae > Pleurodeles > Pleurodeles waltl. The sequence continues at coordinate 11,367,338 of NC_090442.1, forward strand.
TCACCCAGGAGGGTGGGCATCTCCTTCGCCCCAGGCACCTCAAGCCCTGCCCAAGTTAGCCCTGCTTCCCTGAGTGAGGAGGCTATTGACCTCCTACGACCCATCTCTGTTGGGCAGTCAACCATAGTGAATGCCATCCAGGGGCTGGCAGGGCATTTGCAACATACAAATGCATTCCTGGAGGGCATTCACTCTGGCGTGGCGGCCCAACAGAGATCATTCCAGGCTCTGGCCTCCTCCCTTATGGCAGCCATTGTCCCTGTCTCTAGCCTCTCCCCTCCAACTTCCTGTATGCAGTCCCATTCCCCTGAACCCCAACCTATCCCAAGCACACAATCAGGACCAGCATGCACCCAAGACAACACATAGGAGTGGCTCAGGCAAACACAAGCACCACACATCATCACACAGGAACTCACACAAACACCATCCAGAAGCAGACATACCAACATCCACTGCCTACACTGTGTCCCCTCCTCCTCCTCCCTCCCAGTAGAGTCTCCACTCACACCTGCATGCACTACATCCTCATCCACTACCATCACCAGCACACCTATCAGAACACACACCTCACTGGCAGTCACCACCCCCACACCCATGCACGCGTCCCCTATGTCCTCTCCCACTGTGTCTGTGCCCCCTCCTCCCAAAGTACACAAACACAAGCACTCAGACACCCAACAGCCATCCACCTCACAACAGCATCCAGCCCATGCACCTTCACCCAAACACAGCAGACAGACACCTCCTACAACCACTCCCTCTTCCTCCACCCCCAAACCTTCACCCTCTTCCCGCCCCAGTGTCCCTAAGAAGCTTTTCTTCTCCACCCTTGACCTCTTCCCTACCCCCCACCCCGTCCTTCACTTCAGGCCAGGGTGGGCAGAACCCAGGCCAGCACCTCAGCCACCCAGTCCACGGCCACTGTAGTTTCGCAAGCTACTGCAGGTGTGAGAGGCTCCAAGGAGACACCCATCAGCACTGGCATTGTGCCTGCACCAGCTGCCAAGGGCAAGAAGGGACCACAAGCTGCCAAGGGCAAGGAGGCACCACCAGCTGCCAAGGGCAAGAAGGCACCACCAGCTGCCAAGGGCAAGGATGCACCACCAGCTGCCAAGGGCAAGGAGGCACCACCAGCTGCCAAGGGCAAGGGTAAAGGGCCTGCCCCGCAGGCAGGAGGGACAGGAGGCCTGGTGCTGTGACAGGATCTGAGCCCCCACCACCAACCATGGTGCTTCAGCCATCCAAGGCTGCAGGGGAAGAGCTGGAGACTCCCCCCACCACTGGCAGCACTGCCACCAGCACCACTGCAGCAGCAGCAGCCCCAGTGGGCTGCTGTCTGAGGCTGCAGCGGAAGGGCTTGTGCCTCCACCCTCCACTGGCAGCACTGCCACCGGCACCACTGGCAGCAGCATCAGCCCCAGTGGGCAGCTGTCCGAGGCTGCAGGGGAAGGGCTTGTGCCTCCCCCACCACTGGCAGCACCGCCACCAGCACCACTGGCAGCAGCAGCAGCCCCAGTGGGCAGCAGTTCGAGGCTGCAGGGGAAGGGCTGGAGCCGGCTGCAGGGGAAGGGCTTGAGCCTCCCCTCTCCACTGGCAGCACCGCCACCAGCACCAGCTCCAGTGGGCAGCCATCCTAGGCTGCAGGGGAAGGGCTGACAACACTGACACCAGCACCGGCCCTGCGACCACTGTGCAGCCGTCGCTGCCGGCAGATTGACTGTAGTCCTGCCTCCATGGAGTGTCATGCATCCTGCCCACAACAAATCACGTGGGTCTGACACCCAGGTGAGGGACTGTGACCTTGCACTCCCTATGTGCTGCTCACAGGGCACAAGGCCCCCTCCAGAACCAGTGGAAGAAGGCATCCACTCACCCCCTCCTTGCCAGGATGAGGCACACTGGGTACAAGGCCCCCTCCAGAAACAGTGGACGAAGGCATCCACTCACCCCCTCCTTGCCAGGATGAAGCACACTGGGCACAAGGCCCCATCAAGAACCAGTGGAAGAAGGCATCCACTAACCGCAACCTTGCCAGGATGAGGCACACATGGCACAAGGCCCCCTCCACAACCAGTGGAGAAGCTATCCACTTGAGAGACTGTGGCTTTGCACTCCCCAGGACCAAGCAGTGGGCAAACCACCCACTTGAGAGACTGTGGCCTTGCACTCCCCAGGACCAAGCAGTGGGCAAACCACCCACTTGAGAGACTGTGGTCTTGCACTCCCCAGGACATCGCAGAGGGCATGTTGTCCCCTCCAGGAGCAGTGGTGTTGTACCATCTTCTGGCTGAGGTGGCCCCTCTTCCCCTTCCCCCTGAGGTGCCTGAGTATTTTCGACCTGATACCCCAGCAGTGTACTCTCCGTATTGAGGCAGGAGTCAAGTGGGGCCTTGGCCTATGTGATATGGCCCTGTGGCCCACGGACATTATGGACTGGGCAGTGTCCCTTCATTTGTATATCTGTAAATACTATTTTGATTTTTTAGTACGCATTTCTAGTATTTTATCTTATTACACTCACTTTCTTCAAATCTTTTTGTCATTGCATTATTCCTGAGGGGTACAGGGTGAATATGTAATGTTACTGCATCTGTTTGTGTGTATGGTGTTGGGGGTGGGGGTGTTGCGTGTTGCAGGTGTGTGTCATTCTCTTTTTCCTCCCCCCTCCCCTGTGTGCTAGGCGGCAGTACTCACCGTGGTCGTCATTGCCGGCGTTGGAATTCCTGGTCTAGGAGGAGGTAGACCAGCATGGGGAACACCTGCAGTTCGAGCTCCATGGCGTCATGGTTCTTCCTTGAGTCTCCAGAGGTGAGCCCTTTGCCTTCTGTGTACTATTTCCACCGTGCTTTTGATGTTGTTGGTACCGCCCCCGAAAAGGTGTCGGACAGGCCAGTTGTAATAGTGTGAGCGGTACATTGTCTTCCGCCTGGCTGTTGCCGGTTTCCGCCACGGTGCTTGTTGCTACTGCCGGGGTGGTCGGTGTGTTAAAGTGGCTGTCTGTGTTGGCGGTTTCTGCCGTCGTCCAAATTCCATTGTTTTACTGCCGGCCTGTTGGCGGTATTACCGCCGCTTTATCACCGCCACCAGGGTTGTAATGAGGGCCTAAATATGACCTAATTTCTTGCGCTACAAGTAAAGATCATTATTGATAGACACACATTCGAGAGAAAGCAGTTCCATAAAGACAACCAGTTTGACTGAAGAGTAAATAACCTGATTCATGAATATTAGTTCATACAACTACCTCTGTCAGGTAGGTGACTTAACCTGGGGCATTTAGCAATTGAAGAGAGAAAGAAACGTTTACTGGAACTCTTATTGGTATGTATGCCTGCAGCAGTGTCCAGAATGGGGTGCAGCTAAGGTGTTAAAAGGAATGCATTGAACAATACGGCCTGGCGGTGTCCTGCTGGTGGGGCGCTCCCGTTCCCTGCCGGAGGACCTTCTCCACGGACCACGTAAGGTGACCGTCTGACAGGGGAGTGTGTGGTGTCTGCGTGTGTGCATTAATGTGTGTATGCATGGTTGTATGCATGTCTGAATGTTAAAATGAGTGTGTGTCTGCATGTAAGTGTGTATGCTTGTGAGTATGCATGTTTGGATGGGTGTGAGTATGCGTGTATGAATGTTGTGAAAGCGTGTATGAATGTTGTTGTGAATACATGTATGAATGTTGTTGTGAATGTGTGTATGGATGTTGGTGTGAATGCGTGTATGGATGTTGGTGTGAATGCGTGTATGTAAGTAGAGGTGAGTGTCTGCATGTATGTGGGGGTGGGAGGCACTGTGGCTGAAGGAGGGTTGGGAGGATGGGGCGCTGTGGCTGAAGCCTCAACCAGTGACAGGGAAGAAATTCCCTGTCACTTGTAGCCTTTCCGCCACTGTGGAAACCATGGCGGAAAGCTGGCTCCTAATACCGCCGGCGGTCTTCTGTGGATTGCCTGGCAGGAGATGATTATCTCTGGCCGGCGGTTCCAGCTGTCATGGCGGTATGAGTGTAGATGTGGCAGGTCGGCAGAGGCCCACCCGCCACTCTCATAATGTGGCGGTCTGCACCGCCAGCCTGTTGATGGTGGGACTGCCACGTTTACCCTGGCAGTCAAAATGAGGGCCGATGTGTCCTCATCCGCCTGGTCCTCTCAGCAGAGTTTGAGACTGTCTCCAACCCCATACTCATCCAAGGGCTACACAAGATCAGAATCCAAGGAGATGCACTCCGATGGGTCTGCTTCTTACTGAGTGGAAGAACAAAGTCAGTTAGCCTGGCACCGTACACCTCAAATACCTGCGACCTCATCTACACAGTTCTGCAAGGATCCTCCCTGAGCCCGACCCTCTTCAATGCATACATGCTCCCTCTAGCCAAAATCATCCGCTCTTAGACCTGACAGCCTTAGGGTGGTTATCCCCCAACTTTTTGCCTCCCTCCCTTCACTTTTCTGACACCGTTTTTGCTGATTTTAGGACTCTGCACACTTTACCACTGCTAACCAGTGCTAAAGTGCATATGCTCTCTCCCTTAAACATGTTAACATTGGTTCATTCCCAAAGGGCATATCTGATTTACTCGTAAGTCCCTAGTAAAGTGCACTACATGTGCCAAGGACCTGTAAATTAAATGCTACTAGTGGGCCTGCGGCACCGATTGTGCCACCCACATAAGTAGCCCGTTAACCATGTCTCAGGCCTGCCATTGCAAGGCCTGTGTGTGCATTTTCACTTCCACTTCTCCTTGGCATTTAAAAGTACTTGCCAAGTCATAAACTCCCCTTTTTCTACATATAAGTCACCCCTAAGGTAGGCCCTATGTAACCCATAGGGCAGGGTGCTATGTAGGTAAAAGGCAGGGCATATACATGTGTGTTTTATATGTCCTGCTAGTGGAAAACTCCTAAATTCATTTTACACTACTGTGAGGCCTTCTCCTTTCATAGGAAAGCATTAGGACTACCCTCATATACTGTTTGAGTGGTACATTGTGATCAGAAAGGGGTAACTAGATCATATTATTATGGCCAGAATGGTGAGGCTGGATTTTATATTACTATTTTAGAAATGCAGCTTTTAGTAAATGAGCATTTTTCTGCACTTAAAAACCATCTGTGCCTTGCAGCCTGTCTTTAATCAACCTCTGGGCTGGGTTGGTTGACAGCTTCCTTGTGCATTTCACCCAGACAACCACAAACACATGATACTCAGTCATACCTGCACTCATCTGCATAATGAATGGGTCTTCCTGGCCTGGAAGGGTGAAGGGCCTGACACTTACATATCAAAGGCTAGTGGGCTGCCCTCACACAATGGACTGCCAAACCCCGTACCAGGACCCTGGTAGACAGACCTCTACTGAAATGGGAATCTGTGCACTTCAAAACCACTCTTTGAAGGCTCCCCCAATTCAAAAGCATTTTTGGGTATATAAACTGGGTCCCTGACTCCACCAACTCAGACACTTCTGGACCTGAACCTGCAACCTGTCAAGAGGAACTGCCTGGCTGCCCAAAGGACTCATCTGGACTGCTTAGCTGAGAAGGTCTGTCGCCCTGCTGTTGCCCTGCTGCCCTGCTGCCCTCTGACATTGCTGAGAAGTGCTCTCCAAGGGCTTCGATTGAGCTAGCCTCCTGTTTTCTGAAGTCTCAGGTTCAAAAAGACTTCGGGGGTCATTCTGACCCTGGCGGCCGGTGGCCGCCAGGGCCACCGACCACGGGAGCACCGCCAACAGGCTGGCGGTGCTCCCACGAGCATTCTGACCGCGGCGGTTCAGCCGCGGTCAGAAGCGGCAAGTCGGCGGGCTCCCGCCGACTTACCGCTGCTCGGGGGAATCCTTCATGGCGGCGGAGCGCGCTCCGCCGCCATGAGGATTCTGACAGCCCCTACCGCCATCCTGTTCATGGCGGGAAACCCGCCATGAACAGGATGGCGGTAGGGGGTGCCGCGGGGCCCCTGGGGGCCCCTGCCGTGCCCATGCCAATGGCATGGGCACAGCAGGGGCCCCCGTAAGAGGGCCCCGCAAAGTATTTCAGTGTCTGCCTTGCAGACACTGAAATACGCGACGGGTGCAACTGCACCCGTCGCACCCCTGCAACTACGCCGGCTCAATTCTGAGCCGGCGTCCTCGTTGCAGGGGCATTTCCTCTGGGCCGGCGGGCGCTTTTTTGGAGAGCGCCCGCCGGCCCAGAGGAAATGTCTGAATGGCCGCCGCGGTCTTTTGACCGCGGTGCGGTCATTTGGCGGCGGTACTATGGCGGACGGCCTCCGCCGTCCGCCATAGTCAGAATCACCCCCTTCATCTCTTCAGGAAACTCCTTGTGCGCTGAAAATTGACACACAGCTTGCTGGAAACGACACACAGCCTGCCTTGCGACTGAGAAATCGCCGCACATCCAAACCGGAACAACGCAGCACGACTTCCCAAGTGGAAATTCGACACAGCACCTGCCTTGTGACAGACAATTTGACACATCACCCTACTGGATGGACTTCTTTCAGCCGCCCAGGTTTTTCCCGCATCGTCCTTGGGCGTCAAAAAGATCCCCGAGACTGCGCATCGAAAAATGACGCAAGCCCCTTGTAGCATGAAAAGAAATGCTGTGTCAGAAAATCCGACGCACACCATATTTTTCCACGCATCTCCTCTTCATACGTGTTATTTTTTACACAAACCAGGTACTTTGTGTAATCAAGAGACAACTGTTGGTTTCTAAGATTTAAGACTCTTTTTAATCTTGCAAAATTGATATTTCAACTTGTGCTTATTGAATCTTCATCGTTTGACCTTATTTTATTCAGATAAATATCATCTATTTTTCTAATCCTGGGTGGTGTATTTTTGTGGGGTTTTCACTGTGTTACTATATGATTTATTGCACAAATACTTTATACATTGCCTTCTAAGTTAAGCCTGACTGCTCAGTGCCAAGCTACCAGAGGGTGGGCACATGATAATTTGGATTGTGTGTGACTTACCTTGACTAGTAATGTGATCCCTACTTTGACAAAGGTGTATACCTCTGCCAACTAGAGACCCCATTTCTAATATCCGCTCTCACAACAGCATCCTCTCCTATACTGACAACTTGTAGCTCATTCTGTCTCTCATGGTCAAGATGGCCAGTACCTTTGGTAGAGTTGTTGTTGAAAAGTAGATAATCTCTCCTTCCTGAAGATACCTCTGCCCAGTGGATCTCTCCACAGGCGAGAGATACCCAAGCAGGGATCCATTGACTAGGTTCCAGGGACATTGGAGAGCAGCCCCTTGGGAAAGGGATTGTGCTCACCCACCACCCCTAAAATATCTTGGTCTTTCCCCCCTGGTGAGCGGATGAGGTTATTACCCCCAATCTGCCACCTTGGTGGGGGGGGCGGATGAGGTTATTACACCCAAACTGCCACCTTGGGGGTGGGGGAGCAATGAGGTTATCACACCCAAACTGTCACCTTGGGGGGGGGGATAGTGGGGGTGGTAGAAAGCCCACTAGACACCAGGGAAAAAAAGAACATATAGGGGTGAGGACTCCCTACCATGAGCAAGTCCATACCCTCACCCCGAAAACTACAGCATGAGTCTTTCTGCCCCACCTTGGGGGGGGGGGGGGTGATGGGGGTAATTACCCTCCAGCTGCTTTTGGGGGCACCAGGTAAAGTTTTGGAGAAAAAAAATTCAGGGGTGAGGGAAGTCCCCTAATAGGTGTTGCTTTGACCTTAACCCAAAAAGTGTGGCATTAGTCTTTCTGTTCCCCCGGGAATGTTTATGGGGGTGATTACCCTCAATTTGCCTGCCTGTGAGGCCAAAAAGCCCACTATATACCAAGGAATGTTTGTAATTTATTGTTTTACAGGGGTGGATGGGCTGCCCACCATGGGCATAGCGATGCCCCCACCCCCAAAAAAGAAACAAGTCTTTGTGCCCCGTCTGGGCAATTACCCCCAAACTGGGGGGGGAGGGTCAGAAAGCCCACAAGACACCAGGGACTGCATTTATGCAGTGTTTTGTGCTATGCTGGTCATGAGCCTGTCCTCTACTCTATCCCACTGTCCATTAGACTTTCTGCTCTCCGATGGCGGGTGAATAGGGGTATTCATCCCTAATCTGCTCCCCCAGGAACATAAAGTCCACTAAACACCAGGGCCCATATTTATACTTTTTTAGTGCCGCATTTGCATCATTTTTTTATGCCAAAGTGGCGTAAAATTACAAAATTCATTTGTATTTTGTAAGTCTGCGCCGTTTCTGCGCCAAAAAGCGGTGCAAATGTGGCACTAAAAAAGTATAAATACGGGCCCAGGTGTTTAAAAACTGAGCCAAAACAAACAAAAGGAAGTACAGCCTACCCTGGCATGGAGCCATGACCCGTCCCAGAAGGGGTACTAGTGCCTTTCTGCCTATAGGGACAGGTAGGAAGTTTGTGGCAACTGGGAAGGTTTCCCCAAATATGTCTCCCGGGGAGGTAGAAAGTCCACCTGACCCCAGGAATTTCAACATTAGGGCAAAAGAAAGTGATGCAGGTGCACCCTGGCTTTAGCCACACTCCCACCCCAAATGGCACAAACAAGTCTGTCTGCCTCCCTCCCACCCCGCAGGGGCAGATAGGTTTGCTCCCCAATTTGTGTCTGGGGGCAGAAAGCCCACTGTATGCCAGAAATATATTTTAAACAAAATAATGGAGTGGGTTCGGTTCATCCTAACATCAAGCCTATCCTCACCCCTAAAGGCTCAACAGTCTTTCTTCTCCACAGGGGACATTGGATTCTTTTGGATGTTGTCTTTACATATGGGCCAGGAGAGTGTGGCTAACTCCCAAAGTTGTTCCACTTGTAATGGTGAATTGCTGCACTTTTTGGGCTTGGGTAGGCTGCCACCTGGAAAAGCCTACCAGACAAAACAGTTCTGAAAACTAGACACCGGGGAGAGTACAGGGCGATGTGCTTCATGTGGATCCCACAACAACGTCTTGTCCACAATGCCCTGCAAAACTAAAGGTTGACTAAAATCAGACATTTTCCTCACATTTCTGTGAGGAAAACGTCTGTAATCTGCAGGGAGTTACAAGTTTCCTACCACCCAGAGATCCCATATCTCCCTTGATAAGAACAGTACCCTACTTGTATGGGTGGGCCAAGAGACCATAACACAAAATGCCCTAAAGCGCTACGTTGATAGTTAAGTAATAGGGGTATGAGCTGTAGTATTTGGGGCTGTGCTGTGGTGCCATCCAAGCAAACTAACAAACCTAAGACATTCTTGAAAACTACACAACCAGGGGATTCCCGGGTGGGGTGCCTTGCATGGATCTCATGAGGTTTTCTTACCCTCAATGACTGCAAACCTCAAACGTTCCCTGACATCATGCCCTTTCCTTACATTTCTGTGATTGAAACTTTTGGAATCCGAAGGAATCCACAAAATTCCTAGGATCCAGCCTCACCCCACTTGTGCTGATAAAAAGCAGTGTGCCTCCTGCGTGGCTGAGCCTAGTGTCTGCGACAAGAACGGATCAAATAACGGTCAATTGGAGCCCTTGTGAGTAGGCTCCCATTGACCAAGTTACCCACCCTAGGTATCTAGTTTTAAAAAATGTGAAGGTTTGCTTGGTTTCCCTAGTTACTGGCTGAGCTAGGGCCCACAATCCACAGCTACTCACTTTACAAAAAAAGGACCAGCTTTGAGTGAAAAAATGTGATGCATCCATTCTGTGTTTTGGGCTTTTTCCTGTTGCGGGCACAACACCTACCCTCACTAGTGAGTTACCATTTTTATCAGGAGACTTGGTGGAACGCTGGATAGAGGGAAGTTTGGAACTCAATGCAGATTGCAGAACTTTTCATCACAGAGATTTGAGGATAATGTGTTTTTATAGTTAAAGTTTGACGTTTGCAGCGTGATGAAAGCCACATACGTCACCCCATCCTGGATTTACCTAGGTGTCTAGTTTTCAGAAATGCGCCGTCTGAGTCAGGGCCCAAAATCGACACCTACCCACTCTGCAAAAAAAAGGGTCTATTTTGAGTGAAAAAATGCGATGTTCACATTTTGTGCCTTTTTCTATCGTAGGCACTATGCCGACGCACACAAGTGAGGTACCATTTTTATCAGATGACATGTGGGAGAATAGAATAGTAGAACACTTATTATTACCAATTGGATTTCACTACATTTGTGCCTTCTAAAACTAAGCCAGTGAGTAAGAAAGAAGACATTTTGAAAAATACCTTCTAAATCATATGCTAGTATGGGTACGCTAAAGTTCAGAGTTGTATAAATAACACTTTTGTAAATTGGCCATTGTGTCAAAAATTTACAAATTAAAATGTTTTCACAAATGGCTGTTGTTCCCTACTCATTTTCAATATTTCTTTATTTCAACAGTTAGCATCTTTGGGGAAACCTTAAGAGTTTACAGATAACACCTCTTTCTGAATTCTGAGTTTTGTCTACTTTTCAGAAATCTATGGACTTCCTGGATCACCCATGGGTTTCACAATGGTTTTCACCACACAGTGGAAGTATGTTCAGGGCACAAAAAAAGGAAAAATGGGCTACCTCTTTAATTCAGCTCTGCAAGTCCCTGAAATTTGTGAAGATGGTGACTTTAACGCAGCAAATGTTCGATGATGTCGTTTTTAGGGGGAAAAAACAGACACTTTTATCCAGAGCACTTTTTTCCTATTTTCTTTCCCACAAAACTCAAAATTTAGCTTTATTGTGCCCATTATCACAATCTCCTCCAAGGGGATCCACAAACCCTGGGTACCTTTAGAATACCCAGGATGTTAGAAATAAGAGGAAGCAAATTTGCCATGGGTACCTTATGTGCAAACAAGTTATGGAGACCTATGCACAAACTACCGGAAATAGCTGAAAAGGGGCTAAGCACATAGGTGGGGCGGGGAAGGTCCAGAAGTTAAGGGGTTAATATGAGTAGTCAACAAACATTTCAGCTAGATTTTTTTACCCGAGTGGACCATTAAGGGAATTTTACTAATCCAAATCTGTGGTTTCTGCATTTTGGATCTCAAATTAGTTGAAATAGTTCATTAAACATGGGAGCTCCTGTTACTGTAGGAGTCAATTACAGGGCAGCAGTTGCACAGCATTGTGAAGACAGGGGTGTCCCTGCTAACGGGGATGCAATAACGTTTGTTGTACATGCACGTGTTGCATATGCCTTTGAAATGTTTTCCTAATGCTTGGACTTTGATCCATAAATACTACTACTGGGCTTTCCACACGTACAAGTATGCAGCCGTTCCTGCACAGCACCAAGCATATCATGACCTTGAGGGCCCACTGACCTATGAAGATCAGCAAAATGTGTTTGTTGGTCACTTACCACACACACCTTGGAATGTCGGACTGGGTTCTCTAATTCAGGGGCCTCCTGAACCCATACTGGCTGGGTACACACGGTATCCTACATGGGCGACTCAGACAGTGTGTACAGCAGAAGAAAGAAGGCACAACAGTTCGAGTAGGACATGCAACATAAACAGAAGGTTCCATACAGGCAATCAATCCATTGACTTTATAAGCGTTGTTATGGACAAAGTGACAAAATTGCCTTCTGGATTGCTTGCAACACTAACGAGACAAGCAGAATTTTGACTACGTGCCACCATCAGAAGAGTGCACCACCTGGGGAAGTAGCTACTCTACTACACATGGCAGACCCTCACTGGTACTACTGGTGTACTAAGGCGAGTACCAATGAGTAAAAAGCTGCATCAGCTGTAGATCTAGGAATGAAATGAATGGGCAAACAGTTTCCTCCATCATTCAGAGCAGAGAAGCAGCAGCCTTGGCCATGTGCTAAAGGCTCTCAGCAGTCCCCGTTCAAAAGCGTGTTTGGAAGCGTATACATCTGTGGGCTGTGACACCTTAGGGTCATGAGCCATCAAACCACATCTCAAAACAAACAGGCATTGGCAAAGCCAATACGTCACGCCTATGGATGAGCTATTGGCTTTGGCAATCGGGTGGGGGTGGTGAATGAGAGGGCGGGTGGGGTGGTGAACGGGAGCAAGTTGGGGTTGTGGTGAACGAGAAGGGGAGGGGAAGTGAACGGGATGGTGGATGGGTGGCGGTAAATAGGAACGCGGGCAGGTGGTGGTGAACGTGATGACGGGTTGTTGGTGAATGGGAGGATATGTGGGTGTATATAATGGGACTGGCAAAAAAGCATTCACCAAAAAAAGGTACAGATACTTCAGAAGGATCAGATTCTGGGCAGATCTAGTGTTCATCAAGTGAGAGAAAGAGAAAAAAACATTTAATGAACAGTCGGCCTGGGTTGCACAGAAAGGAAAATGCATTGGCAGTTGTGGAATGGGGAAGAATAGTGACTGATCATCCAAACTAAAACAAGTTTTCTGACGATGGGTAAGAATTTGTATATAAATAATTTCACTGTTACAATCAGCATATGTCCTGCATAGATCAACGTCCATTAACCTGCGGACTGTTTTTGCCATCTTACACAGAGTTTTGCCTACCGGACCTGTACCTACCGCAAAAGGCCTTTGACTCCCTGGACTGGCTGTTCTGTGAGGCTGCACTCCGTAAGGTTGGTGTGCCCCATGGCTTCACATCCCTAATTATGTTATTATACTCTTCCCCAACTGCTTGTCTCCAGGGTAATGGCACTTTAACACAGCCATTCCCCAGATCAAGAGGGACGAGACAGGGATAACCTCTCCCCCCTGCTCTTTATACTTGCAATGGACCCACTCGTCCGACATCTACAGGACAAACATCTCCAGGTGGACTACAGTACAAAACAAGCCCCTTGTTTATTTCTCTCTATGCGGACGACATTCTCCTGTTCCTTCGCCACCCTGCAGTCACCCTCGACCCAGTGCTCCGAGAGATATCAAGATTTGGAACGTACTCGCGCCTCAGTATAAACTGGGGCAAGTCTGAACTGTTCCCCCTCACAGCGGCCACATCCCCTGTTACATGCGAATACCCACTCTCTTGGTATGACGACCAGGTCAAGACCCTGGGAGTTCATGTTCATAGGGACTGCGAGCAGGTATGTCTTCGTTTCCGTCCAGCACTGGATAAGTTGAATGTCCAGACTGACCGATGGATCTGCCTCCCCTGTCCATGGTGGGCTGCATTGCCCTGATCAAAATGGTAGTGCTCCTGCGTTTGCTAGTAAACATCCCCGTGCCCCTCACAAGTTTCTTCTTTGCAACTTTACGGACATCCTGGACATGACTGGTCTGGGCGGGCGGAAAGATGGGACATTTTGGTGCTCCCATAGAAGAGTGGGGGCTTTGGTGTTTGGTGTCATTTCCAACAATATTATTTAATAGCTCAATGCCACTACGCTTACTATTGGTATCACCCTGACTCACGACTGCCCTACACAATTCTGGAAAGGGACCTAGTGTATCCCACTGATCTAAAAACTCTGCTCCCGATCGGTACGCCACTGGACCCCACTGACATTCAACCCTTAGCCACGACATATTGCGCATGGCACAGGCTGGTGCACCTCTTGGAGGGAACAATGCTCTACTCTCCTGTTCTCCCCTTAAAGGACGATTGGTGCACTCTACCCTTGACACAAACACACTTTGGTCAATGGGGGGGATCTCTTCCCAAGGGTCACATTTTCTTGCGAACGGGTGAATCTCGGTTTCATAGCGCGACCATGATGGACCACTTCATCCTCAGTCATCTACAGAGTACGTTGCGTACATGGATTGCCTCCTATCCGCTTGCGCTGTCTGATTTCACCCCCCTCACTCTTCTTAACACTGCTGACTCGAGACACAATCTGGTCTCAAAACTGTATTGCACTTGTCTAGCTCTGCTCCCAGTCTGAGACCGGGGGGGGTGGGGCTTAGGGGTGTGTGGGGCCCTTTCTGGGAAGTGGAGCTGGGACGATCGTTACCCAACAGGGTTTGGTACGCCTGATGCCCTGTGACCCGCAGTGTATCCCCAAACCATAGACATAAACTGCTCCATTACAAATTCCTTAGCAGAATCTACATGGATCCGCTGCACTGGCCAAATTCAATTCCATGTGGTCCTCCACCTGTCCGAAATGTAATGCTGAGAATGCAGATTTGGTCCACATGACATGGACCTATACCTACATCTTGGCATATTGGAACAAAGTATTTATCATGTTATCCTCAATGCTGGACACTCGGGTCCCGCAGGACCCCCCTGCTGGCCCTACTAGGGTACATGGAACCCATACCTCAGCCCCTGTGGCAATATGCAGCCATGGTGCTAATGCAGGCCAAAAGCGAGATAGCTGTCTACTGGGGCTTCAAGTCCCCTCCTCAAAATCAAGCATGATCCAAAAGCCTTATATATTGTGCAATGACCAGAGGAGTGTATGCCCCTCCACAACCACCTACTTCCCACTCTAGGGAGATATCTTGCAGCCCCTGCGTGCTTACCTCAGATCACTACAGGATGCAGAGTCACCAGAAGGGTCAGCCACCCCCATGTCTAACACCTTGACATGAACTGGGTCTGTTTTTCACTTGCTGTAACGTTGCTTCTCAATTTATGGTTATTGTCACTTGATACAGTGGCGTACATCCTTCTAATTTGTGAAGTCTGACTTGATGTCCTTGTTGTATTGTGAATTCACTATTCCAGCCACAATGATGTGCATTGTTTATTTTTGCTGGAAATTCAATGAAAAGAATGACAAAAAAATAGTAGGTTAGATTGCAGTGAAGTGGTGTAGATTGAAGTGGAGTGGGGTAGATTGGAGTGGAGTGGGGTAGATTGGAGTGGAGTGGGGTAGATTGGAGTGGAGTTGGTTAGAGTTGAGAGGAGTGGGGTACAGTGGACTGGGTTTTCTTGGAGTGGAGTGCAGCAGAGTGGAATGGTGTAGACTGGAGTGGAGTGGATTTGATTGGGGTACACTGGAGTGGGTTGAATTGAAGTGAGATAAATTGGAGGAGTTGGGTGGTGTGGAGTGGATTGGAGTGGGGTGGGGTTGACTGGGTTAGAATGAGTAGAGTGGGGTGGACTGTAGTGGAGTGGAATAGACTGCAGTGGAGTGGGGTAGATTGAATAGGAATAGAGTACAGTGTTGTAGATTGGAATATAGTGGAGCGGAGTGTGATAGATTGCAGTGGAGTGGGGTAGTTTGAAGTGGAATAGAGTAGAGTGTGGTAGATTGGATCATAGTGGAGCGGAGTGTGATAGATTGAAGTGGTATAGATTAGCCTGGGGTGGAGTGGGGTGGGTAAACTGGGGTGAGGTAGAGTAGAGAGGAGCGGGTAGATTGGGTGGAGTGGAGCTGGGCAGAAGTGGAGTGAGGTGGGTGGGTGCATTGGAGTGGAGTGGGGTAGGATGAAGTGGTGTTGTGGAGTGAATGACGTAGGTTAGAGTGACGTGGAGTTGAGTGGCGTGGCATATCGGAGAGTGACTTAGAGCAGAGAGGCGTAAAGTGGAGTGGCATGTAGTAGAGTGGAATGGCATAGAATGGAGTGACATTACATAGAGTGGAAGGACATAGAGTGAAGTGGAGTAATATGGAACATGCATGGTTTTATAGCACATTGCCATTACAGACAACACATTTTCAATTGAAATGACCAATACATTTGCATAGAAATTCGGTTTTACTCGACACAAATCATAATGTATGCAAATGTAATCACCTAGTGTATTAATTGTATTCAAATATTTGTTTCCACCACGATTCAGAATTACAGAAAAAAAGTGCTTCATTTGTACTAATTCTGAAATGTACTGCAACATCCGCACATTTTTCTTTATTGTGTGCCCGGAAAAAAACATCCAATAACCTCATCTCTAGCATGGATACTCAGCAGTCTGAGAAATAAAAATAAACACTATGTTCCCTGGAAGAGAGAGCCTAACAGTTGACCTCTGCCTCTGAATGCACAGCAAATGTGACAAGATAAGAACAGGATTTAAAGGCCAGTTTAAAGAAAGCGAGTTTGTGGAAGAATACAGCAACAATGTTTAGGCAACAGGAGGGACAAATTCAAGCTGGACAGCCTAAAGCAAATAAAACCAGCAAATAGAAAACAAAAAAATGTGAGCCTCAAAGCATAAAGTCAATGGTAAGCAACAGGTGGAATGCATTCCTGGGGCAGGCTTTGACCTAAAAAGTAAGACAATTAGGGCCAGATGTACGAAAAAACCAAATTGCGATTTGCAATTTGCGAGTCTCTGCGACTCGCAAATTGCAAGTCGCAATTTGGGATGCAGAAAGGTGTCTCAGACACCTTCTGCAAGTCGCTATGGGGTCGCAAAGACCCACCTCATTAATATTAATGAGGTGGGTCGCAAATTGCGGCCCCATAGCGACTATGGGCACTCGCAAACATGGAGGCCTGCTGTCGTCAGCAGGCATCCATGTTAGCGACCTGCTGCTCAATAAAGCAGGTTTTTTTTTTTTTAAATGTAGCCCGTTTTCCCTAAGGGAAAACGAGCTGCATTTTAAAAAAATCCGAAACCTTTTGTTTCGGTTTTTTCAGGGCAGGGAGTGGTCACTTGGACCACTCCCTGCCCTGAAAAACTATTTTTGGGTGCAATCACAAACTGGAAGGGGTCCCATGGGGACCCCTTCCAATTTGCGATTGTGTTACCATCCACTTGAAGTGGATGGTAACTGCGATGCCATTTGCGACCGCATATGCGGTCGCAAATGGTATTGCATACCATTGCGAGTCGCAAATAGGAAGGGAACACCCCTTCCTATTTGCGAGTCGCACATGCATATTGCGAGTCGGTAACGACTCGCAATATGCATTTGTGCATTGCAAACCCACGTTTGCGAGTCGCAAACGGCGATTTTCGCCGTTTGCGACTTGCAAAAGGGTTGCTACATCTGGCCCATAGTTGCTTAACTAAAAAATGCCATACAAACTTTGAATACTTCTGCAGAACAGGACTTAGGTGACATTGTTAGTGGACAGCCCAACTGAGTGAAAATAGTGCACCAGACTCTGCGAAAACATCTGTTGGTGAATCAGACTGAAGACTACATACAGGTTTGCTCCAGATGGACATGCACATTCTCCAGACAGGGTTTTGATTGTAAAAATACGAATTGAGGGGATATACCACACAGATTTAAAGCACAAATTTATCAGATGCCTACAGCATCATTCTTGCAAAGGATCACTGTCCTCCACCCTTTAGAAGGAATGCACCCTCAGGAGAGAAGGAAAATTATTAGCATTTTCCTCCTACAATCCTGAGGACCTCAGGGTAAAGTATGCAAGTGTGAGCTTCAAATCAAGCTCCAGGGCTATATAGAAACCAAGTAGAGGTGGATAAAGAATCTATTCTATATGTCATTGCTGAGCCCCCAAAACAGGCTCAATATAATCTGAAGCCAGAAGCAAAACATGAAAGTTATCTTGAATCAGCTTATTATCAGGGCATTATAGTGCCTTGTAGTTGTACATCGAATACCCCTCTTACTAGCAGTAAAGTTACTACTAGTAAAATTATTAGTACTAAAGTTACTAGTAGTAACTTACCTTTGTGAATAATGAAAGTAGTAGAGTTACACTTTTGGTCTAAGTAAGACTTCTGCTCTAACTTTACCTTTGTAAATCGGGCCCTATATCTTGGTACCTTTCCATAGTTTTGGGCAACAAGGTTTCTGCTAAACTAGGCTGAAAGGCTTATGTACTCTCAGGTGACACACCTAATGTGTGACACGGCACTAGTCTGCCAGTCAGATATATCATAAACAGGTCAAAGAATCTCCACTGATAAGGGGCCAAATGGATTCTTCGGATTCCCAGCACTGAAATCGCCCATCAGAGCAGTTCTGTGAAAACTATACCTGCCAAACCCTCCTTCACCCAGGAGAACAGGTGGGATCTACGATAAGTTCAACCAGAGAGCCTTCCAATCAGTCTTAATTAGCAATGAAGCCTTTTTTGGAATTCGGAGGAGTCAGCCAACTATAATAGAGAATGTTTTAGATTTGTCTCTGCCAGGCTTTCTTCATGGAAGTGGAGGCAGGGTCACAGGAGGCCGGATGTGTTTTCGACATCCCATGATGGACATCTAGTAAACAACAGGGGGGTATATCAGAAAAGACACCAAGGGTTGCAATCAGAAGCAGGCGACATGCACAGGGGCTGAACTTTAAGTGGAGAAAAATCCAGTTTCTCCGCCCTCACATGTTCACAAGTTTATAGAGGTTCTCCTTGAGTTAGAAACTGTAGAGTTTAGCACCGGGTGTCTTCAAAAACTTTCTGTAGGATTATAATCAACAACTACTTTGTGTATTTCTAGAAATCAGCAGCCTCAAAGTAAAATATTGAAGAAAAATGGGAAAAATCTTCTCTTGATGTTGGTGGAAGTACAGGCCATGTAACAGACTGGATATCAGAATAAATCTATCAGTGCACTTTACAAATCTGTAGGTACCCTTACCCAAACGGCAGAGCACAGAATTAGTCGTTTACAAACATCCTTCATAACTGTGCAGAATGTACAGATGCACACTTTAGAAAACACCACAAATAGTGTAAGAAAACAAAGAGCAGAAGGCACAGATTTACTCTTTTGTAAACACCACAAATAGTGTGACAAAATAAAGAGCAGTGTGCACAGATCTACCCTTTTGTAAACACCCCTCATAATGAAGTAACAACAGTGCTTTGTGCACAGATTTACTTGTTTATAAACATCCCTCATAATGAAGTAAACAACAGTGCTTTGTGCACAGATTTACTTGTTTATAAACACCCCTCATAATGAAGTAAACAACAGAGCTTTGTGCACAGATTCACTCTTTTGTAAACACTCCTCATAATGAAGTAACAACAGTGCTTTGTGCACAGATTTACTTGTTTATAAACAACCCTCATAATGAAGTAAACAACGGTGCTTTGTGCACATATTCACTCTTTTGTAAACACTCCTCACAATGAAGCAAACAACGGTGCTTTGTGCACAGGTTCACTCTTTTGTAAACACTCCTCACAATCAAGCAAACAACGGTGCTTTGGGCACAGATTCACTCCTTTGTAAACACTCCTCACAATCAAGCAAACAAAGGTGCTTTGTGCACAGGTTCACTCTTTTGTAAACACTCCTCACAATCAAGCAAACAACGGTGCTTTGTGCACAGGTTCACTCTTTTGTAAACACTCCTCACAATCAAGCAAACAACGGTGCTTTGTGCACAGGTTCACTCTTTTGTAATCACTCATCACAATCAAGCAAACAACGGTGATTTGTGCACAGGTTCACTCTTTTGTAAACACTCCTCACAATCAAGCAAACAACGGTGATTTGTGCACAGGTTCACTCTTTTGTAAACACTCCTCATAATCAAGCAAACAACGGTGCTTTGTGCACATATTCACTCTTTTGTAAACACTCCTCACAATCAAGCAAACAACGGTGCTTTGTGCACATTTCACCTTTTTGTAAACACTCCTCACAATCAAGCAAACAACAGTGCTTTGTGCACAGGTTCACTCTTTTGTTATCACTCATCACAATCAAGCAAACAACGGTGATTTGTACACAGGTTCACTCTTTTGTAAACACTCCTCACAATCAAGCAAACAACGGTGATTTGTGCACAGGTTCACTCTTTTGTAAACACTCCTCACAATCAAGTAAACAACTGTGCTTTGTGCACAGATTCACTCTTTTGTAAACACTCCTCACAATCAAGCATACAACAGTGCAGTGTGCACTGATTTAGTCTTTTGTAAACGCCCCTGATAATGAAGTAAACAACGGTGCGGTGTGCACAGATTTATACTTTTGTAAACACCATAAATTCTGTAAGAAACAAAGACCAGTTTGGACAGATTGGGGGTCATTCTAACCCTGGCAGTCCAAGACCGCCAGGGCTAAAATGACGGGGCACCGCCAACAGGCTGGCGGTGCCCCGCTGGGCATTCTGACCGCGGCGGTTCGGCCGTGGTCAGAAGTGGAAAACCGGCGGTCTCCCGCCGGTTTTCCGCTGCCCAAATGAATCCTCCATGGCGGCGCAGCTCTGACACCCCATACCGCCATCTTGTTCCTGGCGGTTCTCCCGCCAGGAACAGGATGGCGGTATGGGGTGTCGCGGGGCCCCTGGGGGCCCCTGCAGTGCCCATGCCAATGGCATGGGCACTGCAGGGGCCCCCGTAAGAGGGCCCCAAAAAGAATTTCAGTGTCTGCTTTGCAGACACTGAAATTCGCGATGGGTGCAACTGCACCCGTCGCACCTTCCCACTCCGCCGGCTCAATTCTGAGCCGGCGTCCTCGTGGGAAGGTAGTTTTACACTGGGCTGGCGGGCGGCCTTTTGGCGGTCGCCCGCCAGCCCAGTGTAAAACACAGAATAGCCGCAGCGGTCTTCCGACCGCGGTGCGGTATTCTGGAGGGGGGAAGTCTGGCGGGCGGCCTCCGCCGCCCGCCAGACTTAGAATCACCCCCATTGTGTCTCCATCAATGGCTCCCAGAGCATAGTAAAAAGCATTGCAACATAGAGATTAGTACAGTAAAAATCAATGCAGTGAGCACAGATTTCATATAGTTCAGTATAAAACAGAGAAGTGTGCACAGATTCCTCATACTGCAGTAAGAGGTAGTGCAGTGTGCACAGAATTCTCAGAGGGCTCTAGGATGCTATGTAGCTGTAGGAGGCTGGCCTGGCTTATAGTGGGTACCTGATGGTACTTACACCTTGTGCCAGGTCCAGTTATCCCTTATTAGTAGATTAGTAGTGCTCTAGCAGCTTAGGCTGATAGAGGTAGCTATAGCAGAGCAGCTTAGGCTGAACTAGGAGACATGCAAAGCTCCTACTATACCACTTATATCATATAGCACTATGCCATAAGATCACAATACTCAGAGTTACTAAAAATAAAGGTACTTTATTTTAGTGACAATGTGCCAAAAATATCTCAGAGGATATATTCCAGTAGGAGGTAAGTAAAATACACAAAATATACACACGAACCAAAATCAGGTAAGTAAACAGTTAGAAAAGTAGTGCAACCACTGTAGAACACAATAGAATGCAGTAGGCCTAGGGACAACACAAACCATATACTAAGAAAGTGGAATGCAAACCACTTAGGGACCCCAGGCCTAGTGTGTGTATAGGGTCGCTGGGAGTGTAATAAAACACTAAGGGTGTCCAAGATACCCCACCCCAAAACCCTGAAAAGTAGGAGTAAAGTGACCCTACTTCCCCAGAAAACGCACTAAAGTCGTGATAGGAGATTCTGCAAAGACCACAACTGACTGCAAAGCACTGAAGACGGATTCCTGGACCTGAGGACCTCCAAAGGAAGGGGACCAAGTCCAGAAGTCATGAAAGTGTCCGGGGGGGTGGGGGGGGCAGGAGCCCACTAAAACCCCGGATGAAGGTGCAAAATGGCTGCCTCCAGGTGGAAGAAGCTGAAGATTCTGCAACAACGGAAGATGCCAGGAACTTCTCCTTTGCACATAAGATGTCCCACGGCATGCTGGAGGATGCAGAGTTGTTTCCACGCAGAAAGACCGCAAACAAGCCTTGCTAGCAGAAATTGGGTGCTGCCCAGGCACAGAAAGGACCAGGAGGTCGCCCTTGGAGGAGGAGACAGAGGTGGCGCTCAGCAACACAGAGAGCCCACGAAAAAGCAGGCAGCACCCGCAGAAGTAGTTGAACACGGGCTCAAGAAAACTGAGCACAGCGGTTGCCTCAACACTACAAAAGAGGGTCCCACGAAGCCGGTGGTCAACTCAGCGAGTTGAGCAATGCAGGTCGGAGTGCTGGGGACCTGGGCTGTGCTGTGCACAAAGGATTCCTTGCAAAAGTACACAGAAGCCGGAGCAGCTGCAGTTCACGTAGTACACAGGATTAGTGTCTGGCGTGGGGAGGCAAGGACTTACCTCCACCAAATTTGGACAGATGGACCACTGGACTGTCGGGGTTACTTCGATCCAGCTCCTGTGTTACAGGGACCACGCTTGTCACGATGAGAGGGGACCTAGAGGACCAGTGAAGCAGAAGCTTGGTGCCTGCGTTAGCAGGGGGAAGATTCCGTCCTCCCTAGCCCTTAACACCTATTTCCAGAGGGAGAGGGTGTAACACCCTCTCTCAGAGGAAATTCTTTGTTCTACCTTCCTGGGACTGGGTTGTTTAAGTGCAGTGTAAAATGGCTGTGAAAAAAATGTGGACGTTATTTCACTCAGGCTGCAGTGGCAGGCCTGTGTAAGAATTGTCAAAGCTCCCTATGGGTGGCAAAAGAAATGCTGCAGCCCATAGGGATCTCCTGGAACCCCAATACCCTGGGTACCTAGGTACCATATACTAGGGGATTATAAGGGTGTGCCAGTGTGCCAATTAGAATTGGTGAAAATTAGTCACTAGCCTGCAGTGACAATATTAAAGGCAGAGAGACCATAAGCACTGAGGTTCTGATTAGCAGAGCCTCAGTGACACAGTTAGGCACTACACAGAGAACACACATTTAGGCCACTAACTATGAGCGCTGGGGTCCTGGCTAGCAGGCTCCCATTGAGACATATAAAACACACTGACAAATAGGCTCTTCACTATGAGCACTGGAGTCCTGGCTAGCAGGATCCCAGTGAGAAAGTAAAAACACCCTGACATATACTCACAAACAAGCCAAAGGTGGGGGGAACAAGGCTAGAAAGAGCTACCTTCCTACACAACCCCCCCAAACAAAGGACAATAAGGCTAACATTGGCCAGTTGAGTCTTTATTGTCTAAGTGTTGATAAGTGGGGAGTAGCTCTGCAATAGGTTGGTTACTCCCTTTATCATCTACTGTATGGTTACTTCCCTGTGGAGATGTGAACCACCCCGTGTGGAGTTGTTTTAGCTAGCCAACAATGTGAAGTTATATTCTCAGAGTTTCTATTAGTATGTTTTAGTTTAGAGCAGTGGAATTGGTCCACTGGGCCTATATCAAGTGATGAGAATGCCAGACAGGAATGCTGTCTCAATAAAGCCATTGCTGGGCAAAAAGTGTGTCCATATGGCTGTAAGAGGGAACAGGGTTGCTGTTTCTCTTGAGTTGGAGCAGGGCAGGGCTGTTGTCATATAAGCTCCACACTAGGGCAGGGCTGCTGTCCTTAGTGTTGTGAGGCAGTGCAGGGTTGCTGCACTTTAGTTTCTCTGGGAGGGTTGGAGGGATGCTCTGTGTTAACTAAACTTGTGCAGTTTTTCACATCAGGATTATTTATCCCACAGAGAGGTACTTTCACCTCAGGGAGTACAGCTGTAGTAGCTGATGGTTCCCTTGGTACAGGTTCCACCCCCGGAGAGGTCTCTCCCACCACAGGAATGTTATCCTTAATGGCAGGGTGGGAAGGGGATACTTTCATGCCCTTTTTACCTGTTGTTGGAGAAGGATCCTGAGATTTCAGGCCTTTTTCTCTCCTTTGCTTTTTCATTTCACCAGAAATGAGAGGAAGCAATTCCTCAGGGATACCCAGCATGGATGCATGGGTACTAAACTCTACCTCAGCCCAACCTGAGGCCTTTAGGTCATTCCCTAAGAGACAATCTACAGGTAAGGTAGGTGATACCACCACCTGCTTAGGGCCACTAACCCCACCCCAACTAAGTTGAACTACAGCTAAGGGGAGAGACTGAGTGGAGGTATTGACATCAGTAACCTGGTACTTCTGTCCAAGGAGATGTTGTGCAGGTGACATCAAGTTTTCAGATATTGGCACCTGTGTCCCTGTAGGCCTGGGCATCAACACCATTTATTGAAACTGACTGCCTGTACTTATCCATTGTAAGGGGACAAACAGCCAGTGTGGCAAGGCCAATGCCACCAGGTGAACAGATTCCTCATAGAGCAGTACGATACAGAGCAGTTCACAGATTCCTCACAGTGCAGTAGGATGCAGTGAAGTGCACATACCCCTCACAGTGCAGTAAGATGCAGTGTACAGATTCCTCACAGGGCAGAAAGGTGCAGTGCAGTGCACAGATCCCTTACAGTGCAGTAAGATGCAGTGCAGTGTGGACAGATTCCTCACAGTTCAGTAAGATGTAGTGCACAGATTCCTCAGTGCAGTAAGATGCAGTGCAGTGCACAGATTCCTCCAAGTGCAGTAAAGATACAGTGTACACATTACTCACAGTGCAGTAAGATGCAGTGTACACATTACTCACAGTGCAGTAAGATGCAGTGCAGTGCACAGATCCCCTCTTTAACACAAATGATGACCACAAACACCCCCAGGGCCGGAAGGAAAGTCCCCCAGAGGTCCACGGATAGACAAGCCCAGCTCAGCCCGGCTCCTGGCAGAGATTTCTCACAGTGCAGTAAGATGCAGTGCAGTGTGCACAGATTCCTCACAGTGCAGTAAGATGCAGTGCAGTGCACAGATCCCCTCTTTAACACAAATGGTGACCACAAACACCCCCAGGACCGGAAGGAAAGCCCCCCAGAGGTCCCCGGATAGAAGAGCCCAGCTCAACCTGGCTCCAGCCAGAGATTCCTCATAGAGCAATAAGATGCAGTGCAGTGCACAGATTTCTCAGTGCAGTAAGATGCAGTGCACAGATTCCTCACAGTGCAGTAAGATGCAGTGCAGTGCACAGATTCCTCACAGTGCAGTAAGATGCAGTGCAGTGCACAGATTGGTCACAGTGCAGTAAGATGCAGTGCACAGACCCCGCAGTGCAGTAAGATGCAGTGCAGTGCACAGATTCCTCACAGTGCAGTTAGATACAGTGCACAGGTCCCTCAGTGCAGTAAGATGCAGTGCTGTGCACAGATTGGTCACAGTACAGTAAGATGCAGTGCACAAACCCTCAGTGCAGTAAGATGCAGTGCACAGACTCCTCACAGTGCAGTAAGATGCAGTGCACAGATTCCTCACAGTGCAGTAAGATGCAGTGCAGTGCACAGATTGGTCACAGTGCAGTAAGATGCAGTGCACAGACCCCTGCAGTGCAGTAAGATGCAGTGCACAGATTCCTCACAGTGCAGTAAGATGCAGTGCAGTGCACAGATTCCTCACAGTGCAGTTAGATGCAGTGCACAGGTCCCTCAGTGCAGTAAGATGCAGTGCAGTGCACAGATTGGTGACAGTGCAGTAAGATGCAGTGCACAACCCCTCAGTGCAGTAAGATGCAGTGTGCACAGATTCCTAACAGTGCAGTAAGATGCAGTGCACAGATTCCTCGCAGTGCAGTAAGATGCAGTGCACAGATTCCTCACAATGCAATAGGATGCAGTGCAGAGATGCCCCAGTGCAGTAAAATGCAGTGCAGTGCACAGACTCCTTACAGTGTAGTAGGATGCAGTGCAGTTTGTGCAGATTCCTCACAGTGCAGTGCACAGACCCTTCACAGTGCAGTAAGATGCAAAGCACAGACTCCTCACAGTGCAGTAAGATGCAGTGCACAGATTCCTCACAGTGCAGTAAGATGCAGTGCACAGATTCCTCACAGTGCAGTAAGGTGCAGTGCAGTGCACAGGCCCTCAGTGCAGTAAGATGCAGTGCACAGATCCCCTCTTTAACACAAATGATGACACAAACACCACCAGGCCCGGAAGGAAAGCCCCCCAGAGGTCCTCGGATAGAAGGGCCCAGCTCAGCCCGGCTCCTGGCAGAGATTCCTCACAGTGCAGTAAGATGCAGTACACAGACCCCTCAGTGCAGTAAGATGCAGTGCACAGGCCCTCAGTGCAGTAAGATCCAGTGCAGTGCACAGATCACCTCCTTAACACAAATGATGACCACAATCACCCCCAGGCCCGGAAGATAAGCCCCCAGAGGTCCCCGGATAGAAGAGCCCAGCTCAGCCCGGCTCCTGGCAGAGATTCCTCTCAGTGCAGTAAGATGCAGTGCACAGATCTCTCACAGAGCAGTAAGATGCAGTGCAATGCACAGATTCCTCACAGTGCAGTAAGATGCAGTGCAGTGTGCACAGATCCCTCACAGTGCAGTAAGATGCAGTGCAGTGCACAGATTCCTCACAGTGCAGTAGGATGCAGTGCACAGATTCCTCCGTGCAGTAAGGTGCAGTGCAGTGCTCAGATCTCCTCTTTAACACAAATGATGACCACAAACACCCCCGGGGCGGGAAGGAAAGCCCCCCAGAGGTCCCAGGATAGAAGAGCCCAGCTCAGCCCGGCTCCTGGCAGAGATTCCTCACAGTGCAGTAAGATGCAGTGCACAGATTCCTCAGTGCAGTAAGATGCAGTGCAGTTCACAGATCCCCTCTTTAACACAAATGATGACCACAAACACCCCCAGGGCCGGAAGGAAAGCCCCCCAGAGGCCCCCGGATAGAAGAGCCCAGCTCAGCCCGGCTCCTGGCAGAGATTTCCTCCAGGATTATTCAGTCTATTTCTACAAACACAGCAGAAGGTGCTGACAATCTCCTACCTGAGCAGAACCCTGTGCAGACATTTCCAGGCTCTCTCCTCCTCCTGGGGGGGCTGGGGGGGGGGGCAGGTGCAGATTTGGGGTCTTGGGGGGTCTGTGAGGGTCTGAAGATGAAGATAACTGCACAGACAGACAGGGGGTCCCTCCTCCTCTGCAGCAGGCCGGACACAGAGGGAGAGGCCGGAAGTGACGTCAGCACCCGCTGCCGGTGCTGTCTCTGCCGCCGCTGACCCGGAAGAGCAAACCCTTCTCCCTTTCATACAACGTGCTCAGTGGATTTCATCAGCAGGCGAGGAGCGCCCTCCGGTGGCCGCTGGCGGAACCGCCGCCTCCAGGCTCCTGCAGGGAGTTGGAAATGTCTCCTTGTGTTTTATTAAATATATGAAAATCTAGCAGCTGCTGCATTTAAACTGGAAAGAGTTTTTCTGATGTTCCTGTTTATGGGGGTAATTCTTTAATAGGGATGAGGATCCTCAAACAATATTGCAAATCATTTGCCCCAAATTAAGTTTTCCATTTCTCTGCTGCTTTGTTGCCTCCTCCCTCCCTTCAAGGGTTCGCTCTTGAAACAAAGAAAGAAGTAGATTGTACTCACACATGGGACAGAACCATCAGGTTTGACCCACACAGGGATTTCTCTCTCAGCGGATGGTGTCGTGAACATGAGTGAGCGGTGCCGGGTCTGAAGGACGGAGGGGGTATTTCACCACTAGAAACTGTTGGACTCCTTCATACATTCACCACCTTTGGCCATGTTTTGAGATTTTTCAAAGGCCCGGACATGATTCTTCAATAAGGCTTTCTATAAAATTGTTTGTTTTCATTTTTAACATTGTTTACTTTAACTATGAGTCATGGATCATAAAGGCAGCTCTAGAACACATTTTACGGTGATTTCTGCTTATATTTTTAGTGTGCAGCCACATAGCAGCTAAGTTTTCATTATGCTTACGTGGGACATTCCCATTATTTCAATGTTTCAATGAGTTACATTTGATTGCCACATGTGAGTCTCTGAGCGATACTCTCAGCCCTGGGAGTCCAGGTCTCCGTGTGGGCTGGCAGCTGGTGTCTGTTGCAAATTGGGCAGATCATTTGGGGATCCTGGGATGCTGCCAACCCTGCCCGTGACCAGAGATGGAGTCTGTATGGCACCCAGGAGTTGTTGGAGGGTGTCTTGGTGGATGATTTGCAGGTGGTCATCGCCATCTTTGGGAAAGTCCAGGACAGACAGCTGGGCACGAGGTATGGCATCATCCTCTGCAAAGATAGAAAGGTATGTTAATGTTAGCCTCTGCTACATGTTGACATGAGCAATCTATTTAATAATCAAGGTTTCTAAAGGTGCACTTTCAGCCCCTCAGTTATGTGGTCCAAGCAGCACACTGTGTAACCAGAGTGTCATTGTTTTTGCTGCTCGGCTGGTAAATAAGTACCCCTTCCACACATGCACTGCGTGTTCGGAAAGTTCCATGGGTGTTGCGTAGGGTGTTCCATTAAAGCACCCATGGAGGCCAGAGAATTTTTGCGCATTCCCAGATTTGGTTTTATTGAAAAATGTCAGATTCCTAGAACCCCTCAGGGGTGGCACTGAAGTGGTCCAAAGGGGAGGAATCATGTATTTCTCCAGAATTACGTTCTCTTGCAATGTGTGCTGCATTATGCAGCACGCATTGAAGTGGTAGACAGCATTCCTGTTTGTTAGTGTTCAGGCAATTGTCCCTTCATGCACATGGTAAATCAACCCTGCAACACAGGCACACTTCCACCATGGTGCAAGGATACCTGTGTTGCTGTTGGAATTATGGAATGCACAGGTATGCATTGCTTTTTGTGGATAAAACACATCCCTGCATTTTAAAAGTATTGTTACATAGCACAGTAAGCTGAGTTGCAGAACCACAATACGTGATTTCCACCTACATAGGTCCCTGAGTTGAATAGTGTTGTGTGGTACACCTGTTGGCCATGGGTATTGATGCACAGTTTAGCAACATTTCCATTACATATGGATTGTTGTCACATGCACTTTGTGCCTGCTCTGAGGGGATGGGCCATGTCCTGATGGTTAGCTTATCTCACTGACATTCTCCCCCTGACATCCAGTTATGAGTAGTTCATCTGCATAGTGTCACACATCATTTGACTCTAGACCACACCTGTGTATTTGTAGGGACCTCCTCAGATTACCTACACAGGTGAGTGGCACACAGTGTTCATACCCAGATCAAACCTTAATTCTTAAATACCTACAACATGTTGATCATGCATGTCCATATCCAGTGTGACCACATGTTGTTTTGCTGTGGACGGCAGTGGTTGATGTTTTACCCAGCATTGTACTAGCGGTACAGACATCAGAGATCCACATCTTTGGGCCCACCCACTTCAGCCTGTGTTCTTCCATAGGTTCTATCATTTGTGGTGGTTAGGTGTTTCTTGTTATCCCTTGTCAAGTCCGTGTTTGACATCCTCCAGATTGTACTAGTGGCACCATGAGACAATGTTCCATCAGACTCCCTCCTGGCACGTGCCGCTTGTTCCCCCCAATCCAGATGACATGTAGCTTGTATACCCCCAGTGGTCTTTTCTCAGCAATCCCTTCCCAGGTGTGCTACAGGCATTGCATAGTCAGACCCAGTGTCCCTTGTGTAATTGTGTAGGTGCCATTTAGTAAACATTCCCACTTCTGCAGTATGCAGTGTCTCCCACTTCACACAAAATGTCATTTTGGCATACACAGTCAGCACCTAGCTTGTGGAGCAGTATCAGCGCCCCACCATGCCCACAATCAATCAATGTATGTGCCCACACATGGTCCAGTGGTGTGCATCTCTTAAATCCCCCTCCAAATGATGATTTGGGATGAACCCACATATACTCATTGTAGGAGGCTGTCCTGGCTTGTGGTGGGTACCAGAGGTACTTACACCTTGTGCCAGGTCCAATTATCCCTTATTAGTGTAGAAGAGGTGTTTCTAGCAGCTTAGGCTGATAGAAGGTAGCTATGGCAAAGCAGCTTAGGCTGAACTAGGAGACATGTAAAGCTCCTACTATACAACTGGTGTCATATGCACAATATCATAAGAAATCACAATGCACAGAAGTACTCAAAATAAAGGTACTTTATTTTTATGACAATATGCCAAAAGTATCTCAGTGAGTACCCTCAGTATGAGGATAAGTTATATACACAAGATATATGTACACAAACCAAAATTAGGTAAGTAATAGCAAGAAAAGCAATGCAAACAGTGTAGGATTACAATAGATTGCAATAGGTATAGGGGCACATAGGTATAGGGGCAACACAAATCAAATACTCCAAAAGTGGAATGCGAACCACGAATGGACCCCAAACCTATATGAGCTTGTAGAGGGTCGCTGGGACTGTAAGAAAACAGTGAGGGTTAGAAAAATAGCCCACCCCAAGACCCTGAAAGGTAGGTGTAAAGTGCACCTACTACCACCAGAGAGCACAGAAGTCGTGATAGGGGGTTTCTGCAGGAAGAACAAACACCAGCAATGCAACAACAGTGGATTTCCAGACCTGAGTACCTGTAACACAAGGGGACCAAGTCTAATAGTCGTGACAGTGTCGAGAGTGGGCAGGAGCCCAGGAAATGCCAGCTGAGGGTGCAAAGAAGCTGCCACTGGATGGAAGAAGCTTGGAGTTCTGCAAGAACGAAGAGAGCTAGGGACTTCTCCTTTGGAAGACGGATGTCCAACATTACGATGAAGCTTGCACAGGTGTTCCTATGCAGAAAGACCACAAACAAGCCTTGCTAGCCGCAAGGGTCGCCGTAGAGTTTTTTGGGTGCTGCTCTGGCCCAGGAGGGACCAGGATGTCGCCACTTGGAGGAGGAGACAGAAGGGGCACCCAGCAACTCAGGGAGTCCCTCACAGAAGCAGGCAGCACCCGCAGAAGTACCTGAACAGGCACTTGGAAGGAAAGTGAACCGGAGTCCACGTGAAGTCACAAAAGGGAGTCCCACAACGCCAGAGGACAACTCAGAAGGTTGTGCACTGCAGGAAGGAGTATCAGGGACCTAGGCTTGGCTGTGCACGAAGGAAATCCTGGAAGAGTGCACAGGAGCCAGAGCAGCTGCAAATCATGCGGTACCCAGCAATGCAGTCTAGCGTGGGGAGGCAAGGACTTACCTCCACCAAACTTGGACTGAAGAGTCACTGGACTGTGGGAGTCCCTTGGACAGAGTTGCTTAGTTCCAGGGACCACGCTCGTCATGCTGAGAGGGGACCCAGAGGACCAGTAATGCAGTCTTTTGGTGCCTGCATTAGCAGGGGGAAGATTCCGTCTACCCACAGGAGATTTCTTCAGAGCTCCTGGTGCAAGGTGAAGGCAGGCTACCCCCAGAGCATGCACCACCTGGAAACAGTCGAGAAAGCCGGCAGGATGAAGCGATACAAGGTTGCTAGTAGTCGCCTTGCTACTTTGTTGTGGTTTTGCAGGCGTCCTGAGCAGTCAGCGGTCGATCCTTTGGTAAAAGGTGAAGAGGGAGATGCAGAGGAACTCTGGTGAGCTCTTGCATTCGTTATCTAAAGAATTCCCTAAAGCAGAGACCCTAAATAGCCAGAAAAGGAGGTTTGGCTACCAACAAAGGGGGATTGGCTACCAAGACAGGTAAGAGCCTATCAGAAGGAGCCTCTGACGTCACCTGCTGGCACTGGCCACTCAGAGCAGTCCAGTGTGCCCCAAGCACCTCTAAATCCAAGACGGCAGAGGTCTGGGACACACTGGAGGAGCTCTGGGCACCTCCCCTGGGAGGTGCAGGTCAGGGGAGTAGTCACTCCCCTTTCCTTTGTCCAGTTTCGCGCCAGAGCAGGGCTGGGGGATCCCTGAACCGGTGTAGACTGGCTTATGCAGAGATGGGCACCCTCTGTGCCCATCAAAGCATTTCCAGAGGCTGGGAGAGGCTACTCCTCCCCAGCCTTCACACCTATTTCCAAAGGGAGAGGGTGTAACACCCTCTCTCAGAGGAAATGCTTTGTTCTGCCTTCCTGGGCCAGGGCTGCCTGGACCCCAGGAGGGCAGAAACCTGTCTGAGGGGTTGGCAGTAGCTGCAGTGGAGACCCCGGAAAGGCAGTTTGGCAGTACCTGGGTACTATGCTAGAGACCCGGGGGATCATGGAATTGTCACCCCATTGCCAGAATGGCATTGGGGTGACAATTCCATGATCTTAGACATGTTACATGGCCATGTTTGGAGTTACCACTGTGACGCTATACATAGGTAGTGACCTATGTATAGTGCACATGTGTAATGGTGTCCCCGCACTCACAAAGTCCGGGGAATT